>NC_080762.1:56437500-57637500 GCF_020826845.1 Diceros bicornis minor | reverse complement strand
GATTAAAATGAATTTAATTAAGTAAATGAGTTTTAATAGCAGAAGTAAGCTGGTGCAAAATTGAAATTTCTCGTAAAAAGATAATTTGCTTAAACTTGATAAAGAGGTTACAAAAGATTTTTCTTTACCTTTGGGTAAATCTACCTAAAAGACAGAAAAAAAAAAAACTGTTAAAATAATTTCCTGCGTTCAAAAGACTGAGGTCTCTCTGTTAAGGCTTTTTGGACTGTTAATGCTATGTTTGCTTTGACTTTTTATATTTTTGACAAGCTCCCCAAAATTCATATCTTAAATAAAGTCTTTATTTTTACTTTTTTTCTTTGAGAATTTTCAAAGGGCCCTGGAACTTCTCAAAGAAATTTGCTCTCTTCCTATAAGGAGAAAGATACTAAACTTATTAGGCTGATTCAGTATGTTAAATTACATGGAAAGCATTGTCAGACAAGTGATGATAAGTCTTCTTAGGTGGTATTTTGTGGGTAAATGTTATTGATATAGATGTTTTAAAATTGTATAACATTACTGAAATGCTGATCTGTCCTGGTTATCAGTCATAATTCTGGTTATTATTATTTTAAAGTGTTGTATGTCACAAAATTAACCAAATTTCTTTGTCAATTGCCATTTTGAGGTCTTGTTGTTTACAGACTTATTTCTTTGCTCTAATGCTTTTGAAAAATATGTTTCAACTTCAGAAAAATTCATAGAAAGGACTCTGATATTTACACTGGAATACAGGTTTCCGACAAAATTTCTGATCATAAAACTGAACTTGGTAAGAAATTACAGAAATCTCATGGAGAGACTGATAACTTCATGAAGCTGCTAAAAAAATATTGGGATCAAGAATGGATTACACAGGACTGAACGAACTGATAAAGATGATTATAATTTTTATGATTTTTCCTTTGAAGTATTGCTGAATTTTTAATGTTTTGTTTTTTCAGATTTAAAGAAAACTTTTTCTTGTTTCTCCTGAACAAGCTATGACTTATAACAATTTGGTAAATGATATTTTTATCAGTACAACGGAAATATTTATCTTTTTCTCTCTACCTGATCCCTCCAGGATTTGGAAACTCTTAGTGAGTATTGTTGTTTTCATGGCAATATAGTTATTTGCATAAGTTCAATAAGAATCTGTTCTCCTTATAACAGGACACAATTGGAAACACTGGTTCTATTACCAAGGTTGTGACTGGAACATCATATTTGCAATATAACCATACAGCTTTTGATGAATAAAGATTGGGCTTTATGGAATAAAGCCACGTGGAAATATTGGCCTGGTACCTTATGTTCCAAGCAGCACTTACCAGGATAAGTAAAGAATGTCACTTATCTGGCAGGTACAAGGAATCTCGAAATATTTAGGGGGAACCTCAGAAGAGAGGAATTCACCCAAATCTGTAGGTATTGCGGGCAAAGTCTGATGACAAAATCCTTGGCTTGGCTTTCCTGGCCTCGAGAGGCTTTTGAAGTTCAACCTGAGATTCCTTATAAAAAGTTCCAGCAAAGCAGACTTAAAAGAGCCTATGTAATCAATTGCTATTCTTGCCGTACTTATGTAAATAATTGGGCCAACTCTATTAGAACTAGACTTATTTAGCAAACTAGTTAGTTTTAATTTGGCTATCTTAACGAAAATGAGGGTGATTTTAGAGAGAAAAAAATTATATTTCAGTAAAAACTATTTCAGTATAAATTTGCGGATATTAGATCCTAGTTTTGTTAATTGTCTTTTGAGGTTTTTGTTTTATATCTGTTGACGGGACTGGATCCTGATTTCTTCTAGTCTCCTAAAATATCTGGCTACAGATGTCCAAACTAACGTTTTTGATTTTTTCCATCATTTTCATTTGAAATCACTGAAAACTGAATCTGCCCTTTTGCCTGAAGCCTTACAAACTGAAGCTGATGGACTTGATACAAACTTAAGAGATTACTTGATGACATCATCAGAGACATTTTAAACTGCAAAAGATGCTTTGACGCTGACATCTAAAATTCTTCTTCACTGGCTGTCCTCTGAACTCAAAAACTGCTTTACAACTTGCTCTAACCATTAACCTTGTTTTTCTTTTGTTTACATAGAAATGCTTCTATTAAATACTTGATTGCTTGCTTCCATAATATAGGCGTAACCTTGAGAGTCCACCTGCATCACCACCTTCCAAAAGGAACTTAATTAAACTGATCTATTATCAAGACTAAGAAATGTGTTAAGAAATGTGTTCAGTGAGATGAAACAATCTACCAACTCAGCTTCTGGACTATGAAACTTCTTTAAGTTTCAAAAGGACTGTGAAACTTGTAGTTTCAAAGGCGGGACTGTGGGAGATCAAGATTTGGCCACCCTGAAATCTCTCTCTTTACCTTGGTTGTTTTCTCTAGGGACATTTGACCCCCCCCACTAACTGCCTAAAGAATTTGACATGGTGGCTCCTTCCTAGAACAGATCTATCATGATGGCTGTAAAGATAACGTAGGGTAAATGTTACAATAAAGATGGCTGTAAAGATAACGTAGGGTAAATGTTACAATAAAAAAGGCACCAACAAGCCTCTCTTATCAGAAGTTCTGTCTCTCTGGCCACATTCTCTAGATGACCCTGCCTCTGCAAGGAGTTGCCAGACAATCATTTACATTTATAAGGGAAATCTCCATTTGTAAAGATATCTCTTCCCCCGACATAAGATTTAGTTGATTTTTTAACAAAGATAAAATGATGAATGGCTTTTTGTATTTTTGCCTCTGTCGGGGGAAGAGGGAGAATCTCCCTCTGCCCTTTTCCTTAAGGTTCTTCTGGCTGGCCAAATAATTAACAAGACAGGTTAGCAGGAGAAAATAATACCAAGATTAATAACATGTATACATGGGAGAAAGCAGGGACACTGCGTTTCTCAACACAATAGCAGAAATTCTCATCTTAAATACCATGTTCAGCCAACGACAAAGGAGGATTTTGGGGGTGGGGGGAGTCAGTTACAGGAGATTACCTCTAAAGCACAGTAAACAAGAGTAAGGTTTATTATGTAGCTCAAGGCCTCACCTTCCACAGTGATAAGTCACTAGAAATGAGCTCATCCCCCTCTCTTCTCCAAACAGAGAGGGAGATACCTTCACAAATGGAGATTTCCTGTATAAATGTAAATGATTGTCTGGCAACTCCTCGAAGGGGCAGGGTCATCCAGAGAATGTGGCCAGAGAGACAGAACTTCTGATAAGAGGGGCTTGTTGGTGCCTTTCCTGTTGTAACATTTACCCTACGTTATCTTTACAGCCATCATGATAGATCTGTTCCAGGAAGGAGCCACCATGTCAAATTCTTTAGGCAGTTAGTGGGGGGAGGTCAAATGTCCCTAGAGAAAACAACCAAGGTAAAGAGAGAGATTTCAGGGTGGCCAAATCTTAATCTCCCACAGTCCCGCCTTTGAAACTACAATTTTCACAGTCCTTTTGAAACTTAAAGAAGTTTCATAGTCCAGAAGCTGAGTTGGTAGATTGTTTCATCTCACTGAACACATTTCTTAACACATTTCTTAGTCTTGATAATAGATCAGTTTAATTAAGTTCCTTTTGGAAGGTGGTGATGCAGGTGGGCTCTCAAGGTTACGCCTATATTATGGAAGCAAGCAATCAAGTATTTAATAGAAGCATTTCTATGTAAACAAAAGAAAAACAAGGTTAATGGTTAGAGCAAGTTGTAAAGCAGTTTTTGAGTTCAGAGGACAGCCAGTGAAGAATTTTAGATGTCAGCGTCAAAGCATCTTTTGCAGTTTAAAATGTCTCTGATGATGTCATCAAGTAATCTCTTAAGTTTGTATCAAGTCCATCAGCTTCAGTTTGTAAGGCTTCAGGCAAAAGGGCAGATTCAGTTTTCAGTGATTTCAAATGAAAATGATGGAAAAAATCAAAAACGTTAGTTTGGACATCTGTAGCCAGATATTTTAGGAGACTAGAAGAAATCAGGATCCAGTCCCGTCAACAGATATAAAACAAAACCTCAAAAGACAATTAACAAAACTAGGATCTAATATCCGCAAATTTATACTGAAATAGTTTTTACTGAAATATAATTTTTTTCTCTCTAAAATCACCCTCATTTTCGTTAAGATAGCCAAATTAAAACTAACTAGTTTGCTAAATAAGTCTAGTTCTAATAGAGTTGGCCCAATTATTTACATAAGTACGGCAAGAATAGCAATTGATTACATAGGCTCTTTTAAGTCTGCTTTGCTGGAACTTTTTATAAGGAATCTCAGGTTGAACTTCAAAAGCCTCTCGAGGCCAGGAAAGCCAAGCCAAGGATTTTGTCATCAGACTTTGCCTGCAATACCTAGAGATTTGGGTGAATTTCTCTCTTCCGAGGTTCCCCCAAAATATTTCGAGGTTCCTTGTACCTGCCAGATAAGTGACATTCTTTACTTATCCTGGTAAGTGCTGCTTGGAACATAAAGGTACCAGGCCAATATTTCCACGTGGCTTTATTCCATAAAGTCCAATCTTCATTCCTCAAAAGCTGTATGGTTATATTGCAAATATGATGTTCCAGTCACAACCTTGGTAATAGACCCAGTGTTTCCAATTGTGTCCTGTTGTAAGGAGAATAGATTCTTATTGAACTTATGCAAATAACTATATTGCCATGAAAACAACAATACTCACTTAGTAAGAGTTTTTAAATTCGAGGGATCAGGTAGAGAGAAAAAGATAAATATTTTAATTTTACTTACAAAAATATCATTTACCAAATTGCTATAAGTCATAGCTAGCTCAGGAGAAAAGAGAAAAAGTTTTCCTTAAATCTGAAAAAACAAAACATTAAAAATTCAGCAATACTTTAAATGAAAAATCATAAATATTATAATCAGTTCATTCAGTCCTGTGTAATCCATTCTTGATCCCAATCTTTTTGTTAGCAGCTTCATGAACTTATCAGTTTCTCCATCGGATTTCTGTAATTTTTTTTTTCCCAGTTCAGTTTTATGATCAGAAAGTTTATCAGAAGCCTGTACTTCAGTGTAAATGTCAGAGTCCTTTCCATGAATTTTTCTGAAGTTGAAACATTTTGCAAAGCATTAGAGCAAAGAAATAAGTCTGTAAACAACAAGACCTCAAAATGGCAATTGACAAAGAAATTTGGTTAATTTTGTGACATACAACACTTTAAAATAATAATAACCAGAATTATGACTGATAACCAGGACAGATCAGAATTTTAGTAATGTTATCCAATTTTAAAACACCTATGTCAATAACAATGGCCCACATAATACCACCTAAGCAGGCTTATCATCACTTGTCTGACAATGTTTTCTATGTAATTTAACATACTGAATCAGCCTAATAAGTTTTGTATCTTTCTCCTTATAGGAAGAGAGCAAATTTCTTTGAGAAGTTCCAGGGCCCTTTGAAAATTCTCAAAGAAAAAAAGACTTTATTTAAGATATGAATTTTGGGGAGCTTGTCAAAAATATAAAAAGGCAAAGCAAACATAGCGTTAACAGTCCAAAAAGCCTTAACAGAGAGACCTCAGTCTTTTGAACACAGGAAATTATTTTAACAGTTTTTTGTTTTTTTTTTTTAGGTAGACTTACTCAAAGGTAAAGAAAAATCTTTTATAACCTCTTTATCAAGTTTAAGCAAATTATCCTTTTACGAGAAATTTCAATTTTGCACTAGCTTACTTCTGCTATTAAAACTCATTTACTTAATTAAATTCATTTCAATCTTAGCCAACTTGACCATACAAAAACTCCTTTTCCAGAATTCCTCTTCCACAAACCTTCTATAACTTTCTTTTTACATTCAGAATTTGTGCCATGTCTTTTTTTTCCCTTCTAGTACTTGAGGACAAATTTATCTTTCTTAACCAAACAAAATATTTCCATTCTTTGCACCTTCTTTATACATCTTACTTTCCTTGTACACAGACATATTTTTCTTAATATTTAGTAGCTTCAATCACATATATTAATTAGGAATTTTACCCCTTAGAAACCTTAATTTGTAAGTAAAAACTAAGTAAACAATTATAAACTTTCTTTTACATTAGTATCTTGTGGCTTGGAAAATTTATAAACACTTCATAACTTTTAGAAACATGTTACTTTATAGTACAACCTTTTAATAAAACACATGTTTACCAATAGACCCAAAACACCTTTTAGTTTTCCTGTAATGAAAAGCCAAAAGTAGACAAACGTACATTTAGCAATGTCTAATATCTTATCTTATTTGGAAATGATGATACTCAGAGAATTTTTTATCATAAATTTTAGCAAAACTCTAAAAGTCACCAAAAAGAGTTTGGAAGCTGTAACCACCATAACACATAATTATTGTTTAAAGTTCATCCAACATTTATCTTTTTTTACAACTATTTAGTTACTTATTCCCAATAATTATTTAGATTGCCTGTAAGACTTCATAAGACATTAGATAAAATTAGCCATCATTTAAATTACTATTTTTGTTAACCAGTTCTGTAATAGAAATAACATCAGTTTTTTTCTACAAAATTTTATGTAAATTTCATCACCTCTTATACCTTTAAACATAGTTATCATTAAAATTTTTATCAATAGGTCTTGGTCTTCTAATTTTGGACCAGGGAAGCATTCCCAGTCAGACATTTTAAAACATACTCAGGCAAAGTTGATGTAACCTCTATATAAAATTAGCTCAAACATGCCAACCTTTATAATCTTATTAACACTTACACTTTTACATGTTCTCAATTCAATTGTAACCTGAGTCAAGGTCTTAAGGCTAGTCAAATTTTTTCCTTCCTTTTTCTGGCCTTTTCTTAGGTACCAAATAAATAATTATGTGAGAGCTCTCAAAACATTTTTTTCCCCCAATTTAGAAATTTTCCCAATTCAAAGGATCCGTCATCTGGCCATTGATGAGTAGGATCTTCATTTGTATATTTATTCCAATAGTGACTGGAACCAATAAGCCTTTTTAAGGAAAGACCCGGACGTAACTTTCCACGCTTAGAATAAATCTACCATGGACGCAAGACGCGTCCCTGGTGAGGGCGCAGATGATGTAGACCCCATGATCCAAAGAATTCACTCCCAAAGATATTCAGAAAAAGTAAAGACCTTCGTTGCACAGGCGGTAAGGATGGTGTCTCCGGTCTCCCACAATAGTGTGGGACGCCTCCAGTCACAGACCCGCTAATCTGTGACACCGGGCAGGCGATACTGGAATGGGATTTTTCCAGCACTAACAAGCAACGATGGTTAAGATGACAAAAGCCCTTATGGACTGGGACCTTTATGACAAACTCCCCTGAGAGCTTGGCACAGCCGGACAGAGACAGTTCGGTACCCCAGTCTACTCGACTGGCCACCAACGTGCACCCGGGTAAATGCACCTTCCGTATGGTGGAGACCAAGGAGAATATTCTCACTGGTCACAAAGCCAAGTTTTCTCAGGACACAGAACAAGACAGAAGGAAAAACCTCATCCGGTTTTTCTTTTTCTTATGTGCACAATGACAGCTTTAGCCACGCCTTAGGTCTCTTGGAGCCAGAATAATACCTAGAGGGGGAGGTGCTGCGGGGTTGGGGACTGTGTGCTTTACAGAGTACCTCGTCGTTGCACGGACATTTTCTTGCAGTTGGCGGGGGACCTGTGTCATCTACCCGATTCCGTGATCCAACTTATCCTGTCACGGGAGTCTTCTGAAAGTGGCGAGCGCCCTAATGGCTCTTAACTGCTCGACCCACGCCCACTTAAATTTGCAGCCTTTTTGGCTTCCAAGATGCCCTTGGCAATGACCTTCACTTCATGTGCATAATAACCCACAGCAAAGTTTGTAGACGCCAGTCTGGTGAGACCCGCAAACTCACCAGTCTGTGGGGCCGGCCCGGACAGCAGGCTTATAGGGCCTATGCCTGTGTCCTACCCTATGGTATTTCCTTCTTATGACAAAAGACACAGACAAAAGAGAAAAACAGAGACTACCTCTGGGAGGAAAAGAGATCAAGATCATAACCAAGAGTACTCTACCAAATTTAAACCAAGAGTCACTAAAAGCCCAAGAAACTAGTTTCCCAAATATTTTCTCCTGCCAATCTAAATTTAGAAAGAGAAAAAATTCTCACCATTTCCTTCCGCCAGACTCCGCAGATAGAGATTCCGGGAGGCTGACGTGGTAAGAAGTCTTACCTTTTTGCCGGCTTTCATCAGGCGTTCCCGGATCTCATCATCTGCAGTAGTCCAGGGAGAAGGCAGGTCTTCCAGCCAGAGAAGGCAACTTGCCAGCCAGTGTGGCTCCTGGCGACTACGCCAAAACTGTCGGGGGAAGGGGGAGAATCTCCCTCTGCCCTTTCCCTTAAGGTTCTTCTGGCTGGCCAAATAATTAACAAGACAGGTTAGCAGGAGAAAATAATACCAAGTTTAATAACATGTATACATGGGAGAAAGCAGGGACACTGCGTTTCTCAACACAATAGCAGAAATTCTCGTCTTAAATACCAAGTTCAACCAACGACAAAGGAGGATGTTGGGGGTGGGGGGAGTCAGTTACAGGAGATTACCTCTAAAGCACAGTAAACAAGAGTAAGGTTTATTATGTAGCTCAAGGCCTCACCTTCCACAGTGATAAGTCACTAGAAATGAGCTCATCCCCCTCTCTTCTCCAAACAGAGAGGGAGATACCTTCACAAATGGAGATTTCCCTTATAAATGTAAATGATTGTCTGGCAACTCTTCACAGGGTCATCCAGAGAATGTGGCCAGAGAGACAGAACTTCTGATAAGAGGGGCTTGTTGGTGCCTTTCCTGTTGTAACATTTACCCTACGTTATCTTTACAGCCATCATGATAGATCTGTTCCAGGAAGGAGCTACCGTCTCAAATTCTTTAGGCAGTTAGTGGGGGAGGTCAAATGTCCCTAGAGAAAACAACCAAGGTAAAGAGAGAGATTTCAGGGTGGCCAAATCTTGATCTCCCACACCTGTTTCATCTATAAAGCTCTGACATTACAATTTAATAGCTTCAGCCTGCTACAATAATTTAAAGAGCCTTTTGAAACTTGTAATATGCCATGTCCAACAGGATCTAGTAAAAAAACAGTAGTTCAGAATCCAAAAAATCTTCGTTAAAAATTTCATCACCGCCAATACTTACACTTCAAAGACACCAATAACCAACATGTCATTTGTTCCTACTGCAGAATTTAATAGGTTATGAACTTCTGGTATCATCCAAAAGCATAATTAGGATGCTATCATTAAAGTGTATTTTTTTAATCAGAAATATTAAAACTAATGATTAAACTATTAAACTAAATGATTAACTAAATATTAAAACTAATGACAACTAACAATCTGTTGTCTTTCCTTACAGTTTATCTTTTCTAGAATATCGTATAAATGAAATCCTACCGTATTTGGTCTTTTGATCTTTCACCTCATCAGTCAAATCAAAATTTCAAAATTCTTGTTCTATGGGCTTTCCAAATCTAATTCTTATGATTCTAAATGAGTACGGAGACAAAACACACACTACATATTACTTCTAAAAACCTCCTCCTTATACGATTTTAATTTTAGCACCAACTGCCAAGAAAAACCTTTCCACTGAAACCAAAATTCCGTACACATTATGTCAATCATCAATTGATCAGTCATCAGTCTATGTTAACAGAAAGTGACTTATAATTAGGAAGCTACATAATTTGCACCAAAGACTGTTTAAAGCTCCGTTCATTGAATGCAGTTTACAACAATTCACAGGCTTCAAAGTTCCCCTTGCAAATATAGAGTCAATTATCAGAAACCATTGATGGGATTAGGCTTTTCTATAAAAGTGGTCCCAAGGAAGCAGGAACGCTTATTTGTTTAAAGAACGCAATGAGGAGCCCAATAGCCTGCGCGGAGTCAGGCAGAGGAGCGCTGACCACAGTCCATCTTCTGAAGGAAAGTGTTCACCCCGGGATGTCGAGACCTGGCCTAGACGGGGGTCCCAGGGGGCGCAAACTCAAGGGCGCGTGCAGAGGGCAAGCAACTCCCTGCTGCCTCCTGCACCTCCGCTGGGTGGGCAGGAGGCCCCATCGTGGTGGGGCCCCACCAAGGCAGAGGGACCGGCCGGTCAGGCGGCGCTCCTCTGCTCCTCCAAGGGACAGAGGTTGGGTTCACCCGCCTGGGGCAGCCCGCCAGCAGCCCTGGCCCCCGGCCCCCCACCCCCGACACCGCGCTCCCTCCATCTGCGGCGGAGAGCTCCAGGTCAAGCCCGCCGCCCACCGGCCACTGCCTACCTTGGCACCGCCTCCTGCCCAGAGCTCCTCCACACTGCAGAAAGGAGAGCTCCCCAGGGCTGAAAATCATGGAGGAAGGATTCCGCCAATCCCCCCCACAAACCAGTGCAGCCGCCACCACCGCACCAGAGACTCCGCCTCCTGTGCGTGCGACCAGGCTCTCCAGCTCGCCAGCCCCTCTGCCGCTCCGAGCGCCAGTCCTGCGCATGCCCCGGCCACCGGGGATCCAATGGGAACCACTGGGGGCCAGCCGGGAGGGGGGTGGAGGGGTGGGGGCCCAGGTGTTCCAGAGACGGAGAGTAGGAGCGGGCTGGCGCTGTGCAGCCCTTGACTCTGCTCTCCCTGGATGACCGTCAGCTCCTAGAGAAGATCCGCCTTCCCTTGAGGTGGCTTCTCCTGTCCTGAGAAGCATGTCACACAAGCTAACATTTGTTTAAAAAAGAATTATGACATCCTTAACACCCGATGTGTGTCGTGTCCCCAGAAGAATTCTCTGCTTCCCCAGAAGATTAGACAGCGAGCAGCTGGGGCCGAGTTCTGACCCAGGAAGGAAGGATGCTGAGTGCGCAGCTGTCTCCCCTCCAAGAATTCCTTCCCCTGATCTGTGGCCTTGATGGGGTGACAGCGCTGGGCACTCACACAGGTGACAACGCTTAAGTGTTTGCCCACGGTATTACATTTCTTAGGGTTGAGTGGTTAAAACAGGAGGCTAGCCATCAGTTTTTCAGATGATTTCACTTGCAGAAATGTCTTTGGAAAAAGAAGTTTGTTTTCTTAATTTCTGATTTTTATAATCAATAAGAAAAATTAAAATACTTATTTTCTTAATCTCATTGGCATGCTAAAAGAAACAAGTCACTTGGTTTTCACCAAATTGGCCACGTTTTCATTAAAACTTTGAAAGTACTGCTGTTTGAGGTAAAGAAAGAGTTTGGGAAGAACAATTACCCTTAGATAATATCTCCCCAGATAAATGCACAAACACATAGTTATGAGCCATTTTGAGGGGCCTGGCAAATCCAGTTTGAGTTCTACAATTTATCATCGAAAGTAAGGTTAAATTAGTAATTTTCTGAGGAATTTGCAAGTAAATGTTCATGTTGCCTTCATCAAATAGGTTTGGTGATTTAAATGAAGGTTGAGTATAGTGATAAAAGTTTTCAAGAGACTGAGAAATATTAAGTAAATGTACTTAAAATAAAAAGGTACTGTCAGGAGAGGGAGAGAATCTCCCTCTGCCTTTTTCCTTAAGGTTCTTCTGGCTGGCCAAATAATTAAAAAGACATGTTAGCAGGAGAAAATAATACCAAGTTTAATAACATGTGTACATGGGAGAAAGCAGGGACACTGCGTTTCTCAACACAATAGCAGAAATTCTAGTCTTAAATACCAAGTTCAACCAACGACAAAGGAGGATGTTGGGGGTGGGGGGAGTCAGTTACAGGAGATTACCACTAAAGCACAGTAAACAAGAGTAAGTTTATTATGCAAATTTCAGGCTTCACTTTCAACATTGATAAGTCTCTAGAAATGAGGCCATCCACCCTCTTCCCAAAACAGAGAGGGAGATACCTTTACAAATGGAGATTTCCTTTATAAATGTAAATGTTTGCCTGGCAACTCCTTGCAGGGCCATCCAGAGAATGTAGCCAGAGAGACAGAACTTCCGATAAGATAGGCTTGTTGGTGCCTTTCCTATTGTAACATTTATCCTACATGATCTTTGCAGCCATCATGATAGAAAATCTGTTCCAGGAAGGAGCCACCATGTCAAATTCTTTAGGCAGTTAGTTGGGGGAGGTCAAATGTCCCTCAGAGAAAACAACCAAGGTAAAGAGATAGATTTTAGGATGGCCAAATCTTGATCTCTCACAGTACAAATTAAAGTAAAGCCTGCCATTATCCTCTTTAAAACACAGTCACAGTAGCACTATTTTCAAGGTATGATAAAGAATAGAAATGCTTTATAGAGTCAATTCTTCACTTCTAAAGGACCTACTGCGACATTCTAGAAGTCTCCATAGTCTTTCAGTCATCTACATTTAAATTGCTCAATTTATATTTTAAAGACTAATGAATCTGAGGGCAAAATATTCAAGGTCATTGTTTAATTATTTTTCATTGTTGCAAAGTACCTGGGTATAAAGTGTGGCCGAAATCCAGGGTCTTGGAGAAGAAAAATATACAGAAGTTAAATTTATCACTCTCACAGTGTGTCCTGACTTAATCCTACAAATGTCCCAAGAATAAAGCATCAGTGAATTCCATTCTGTTCTTAGATATGACATTTCATTCATAATGAATATTCTCAAATCAGGCTCCAGCTAGTAATTATGTTCCTGATGCAAATAGACAATAGAAAAGAATCCATGCTTCATTAAATTGGGCTCAAGAGGACTACTTAGAACCAAAATTTGTTTTTTGCTTTGTTTTTCGTTATTGATTTCTTTCTTTCTCCTCAGTGGAGTAGGCAGATAAATGACATGACACAGAAAGCTGAGAGACTGGAGGGCAGGGTCTTGAAGAATAGGGGGTTTCCTCATCTTCAAGATATTTTTGATCTTTAAAATTCTATGATTTTTGCTATTTATATAGGTGTTCAATTTTTTCATTATTTCTAATAGTGATCATAATAATGAGACTAACAAAACTTAGCACCTGTGGAACATTTTTCATCGTAAAAATTTACATTATTCTGACAACTGTTAATATTTTAAAAAGTCATTAAGAGCTAATCTGATGCTCAGAGGATTTTTAGGGTAGGGAGACTGTTCTGTACATAATATTGGCTGCATGTCACTATATCTGTGTCAAAACCCATGGAACTGTACACCACAAAGAGTGACCCTCAAACTAGGGACTGTAGTTCATAACAACGTATCAATATTGTTCATTCATTATAACAAATGTATCAACCTAATGCAAGGTGTTAATAACAGGGGAGATGGGGCTTGGGAGAGAGGGGAGGGGTAGTGCGGTGGGAGTATGGAGCTCTATGTACTATCTGTTCAATTCTCTGTAACCCTAAAACTGTACTTTTAAGAATCAAGTGTTTTAAAGTTTTTTTGAAAGGCACCAAAAGGTGATCTAACACTGTAGGGCATCTATTATGTGCAGAAGGGCAAAGAAAGAAGAAGCTGAAATGATTTAAACAGTTCACATTGTGAGAATTTGAATTGCGGTGTGTTTCTGAAGCCTTAGACAAGGGCAGGACATAGAATTTGAGACAAGAATGAAATAAAGGAGAAGGAAGACATCAGAGTGATGAGATCTGATCAATTAATATTTAGGACAAATTACTAAATTGGATGGATTTGTTTTTCTTTTCTTTCTTTTTAGAAACCTTACACCTTTCTATGAAAGCCACACGTGCACAGTGTCAACAGGTATGTTTCCTACAGAGTGTCAGCTGCTTCTCTCCCTCTGCATCTTCTATTCCTTTCCCCTCTTCTCACCACCTCTGACTGATGGTCGCTGTCTATTTCCCTTCCTCACTCTTCCTCTCTCCTGTTTGTTTTTGTTTTTGTTTTTTTTCTTTCTCTTTGTGCTTCTTTCTCCTCTAACACATCAGACTAACTGTAACCTTCCTGGTCATTGTTTAGTTCCACTGAAGGAACTCAGTGGCTTCGATCAAGAAATGTTAGATCAGTGTTCTGGGAAAAATTTCTCTATTTCAGCTATTTCTCCACCTTCAATCTGAAAGAGGAAAATTTCTTGAACGTTGAACCATATTTTTATATTTTTTTCTTTTTTGAATCCAAATTTCAGAGCTCCTCATCATATTGGAAAAATTCCTGAAGAAGGCTGCCTGGAGTTGAGCCGGCATTCTCCATAAAGGAGAATCCTTATTTTGGCCATGGGGCCTCAGGAGAAGCCCTCGTGAGAAAGGAATCCTTGCTAACCCTATGTTGTACATAGGACTGGCTTCCCCTAAGACAGTGGTTCATGAACTCCAGTGTGCCTTAGAACCGTGTGGAGGTCCCCTACAACACAGAATGCTGAGCCCATCCGAGTTTGTGATCCAGTAGGATGGCAGGACCCGAGAATTTATGTCTCTGACCATTTCCCAGGTGATTCTGCTGACCAGCCACACATTGAGAACCATTGGCTTAGAAACCCTAGGTTTCAAAGGATGCTTTGCTTGAGCAGACAGCGAAAAGTATCAAAATCTTAATCAAGATTCAGCAACAACTTGAATGTGTTGGCATTTGGATCTAGAGGCTCCTGAATTTTCAGGGGCTAAAGCAAACATTACTCAGAGTTCAAGGTTTGTGACTCTAGGGGGAAGAGGGAGAATCACCCTCTGCCCTTTTCCTTAAGGTTCTTCTGGCTGGCCAAATAATCAACAAGACAGGTTAGCAGGAGAAAATAATACCAAGTTTAATAACATGTATACATGGGAGAAACTCAGAAATGAGCAACTCTTCCCTCTGTCTAAGCTGCTTGCTTAAGTATTGCAGCTAAAGGTGAAGGAACGTGTTGGGGGTGGGTAGTGGCCTGGGACTTCAGAGGGCAGAAGGACAATTCTTTTCAGGGTCATCTATTGATAATTTGGTCAGGGAGAGATAGAGTTTTTTGATAAAAGGGGCTTGGTGCCCCTCCCATTGCAACATCTATTTTACATTATCTTTATAGCCATCATGATAGAAGATCTGTTCCAGGAATGAGCCACCATGCCAGATTCTCTAGGCAGTTAGTGGGGGAGGTCAAATATCCTTATTGTCTTCAGCTCGAAATAATCCGCATACCAGAGTGGTGCTTCCTGGGGCAGCTTGCCCTGAGCACCATCGTGACTCTTGTGGGAGATCAAGATTTGGCCACCCTGAAATCTATCTCTTTACCTTGGTTGTTTTCTCTAGGGACATTTGACCTCCCCCACTAACTGCCTAAAGAATTTGACATAGTAACTCCTTCCTGGAACAGATCTATCATGATGGCTGTAAAGATAATGTAGGATAGAGGTTACAATAGAAAAGGTACCAACAAGCCCCTCTTATCAGAAGTTCTGTCTCTCTGGCCACATTCTCTGGATGACTCTGCGAGGAGTTGGCAGACAATCATTTACATTTATAAGGGAAATCTCCATTTGTAAAGGTATCTCCCTCTCTGTTTTGAGAAGAGAGGGGGATGGCCTCATTTCTAGAGGCTTATCAATGTGGAAGTTGAGGCCTTAAAGCTGCATAATAACCTTACTCTTGTTTACTGTGCTTTAGTGGTAATCTCCTGTAACTGACTCCCCCCACCCCCAAAATCCTCCTTTGTCATTGGCTGAACATGGTATTTAAGACGAGAATTTCTGCTATTGTGTTGAGAAACGCAGTGTCCCTGTTTTCTCCCATGTATACATGTTATTAAACTTGGTATTATTTTCTCCTGCTAACCTGTCTTGTTAATTATTTGGCCAGCCAGAAGAACCTTAAGGGAAAGGGCAGAGGGAGATTCTCCCTCTTCTCTCGACACTCTCCTAAGGGTTGCCCAATTCCTTTGCTTGCTTCCGTCGACCCCTACTGGCTAGGAAAGAACATTAAAAACAAAGCCAGCTTTGATTATTTAATCCTCAGTCAATTAAGACATTTTTGAGTAAGATTTTTTTGACAGAATAGCCAACTTTCTTTTATCTACACTATTGGAAATGAATTATTAGTGATAACAATGGTTATTTACTGAGGACTTAATATGTCTTAAGCCCTTTACAGACTTTTATTGCTCTGCTTCTCAGAACCCTATGGCATCCCGGGTGTGTTTATTGTTTCTCCACCACTCCTCAAATGAACCCCCAAGAGCATACTCATATTAGACCTCACCATGCCTTCTCTCGTTTAATTTAGCATTAGATTAAAATTACAGAAGAAACTTGAAGGGGCCTTGAGCCCCAGCAGGAGAAGGTCTAAAGTCTATCCAGGACAAATGGCTTAATGTTTGTTTCTGAGAAGTATCCAGGGACAAAGACTCCACAACCTTCAGAAACCAGTTCTGTTGATTATGAATATCTCTAATCAATGATATACATTAATTAATTGGTTTTTTATTGATTGGTTGATTGTCTGCTATCTTACTTTGCCATATAATAAAATTTTTCTTTGTGTTCAGTTAAATAATTTTGACTTTATATCCACTTTTTAAATTTAGCCTTCGGGCTGGCCCCGTGGCTTAGCGGTTAAGTGCACGCACTCCACTGCTGGGGGCCCGGGTTCGGATCCCAGGTGCGCACTGACGCACCACTTTTCGGGCCATGCTGAGGCTGCATCCCACATACAGCAACTAGAAGGATGTGCAACTATGACATACAGCTATCTACTGGGGCTTTGGGGGAAAATAAATAGATTAAATTATTAAATAAATAAATAAATAAATTTAGCCTTCTATGGACTTCTTCATACATTAAAGATGGTAATTGTCACCTATTAGTATTTTCCTCTTCAGTTTAGATAACCTCAGTTTCTTTGCTGCATTAAAAATATTTAATAAGTGTTGTGCTTTTTTCCTCCAGTTCTTCTCTAGGTTCAATTTATTTGGTAGTATAGTGGAAAGATGACTTCAGAGGTCCTGTGTGGTAAAGAATCATCTTTGTACTGTATTCAATGTGAATAAAATCTGTATTAGTTTTGTGTGCAGTCTAATCTGGAATCTGAACCTTTCCTTCCTTCCTCTCTCTATTGTCTGGAATAGTTAATAATCCCAGACCTAGAGTTTTGCTTCTGGAAAGTGTTTGTTGTTTTTGTTGCTTAGTTGGCTTGACGTTTTAACAAATCAATTTATTTAGTAGATATGTGAGTTTTCCTATTTTATGTTATTTTTGTGTGTTAGTTTCAGTATATTGGTTTTTTATAAAGTGAATTTTGACCTTTGTTGTCCAATTCGTAGTCCTAAGTATTTCACAAAATGGTGTATCTCGTTAAGATCTAAGCACTCTGTAGAGAATACTTCTTGTTTGATTTCTGATACCGGTCATTTGTGTTTCATTTCTTTTTCTTTTCCTTAATCAGTTTTGCTAGTGGTTTATTAACTTTATTAACACTTAAATAAAACTTTTAGCCTGATTTGTTTCCTTGGTATTTTTCTATTTCATTGATTCTTATCTTTATTATTGTTTCCATTCTGTATTTTTCCAGTGTGATTCTCTTTTAATTCTTGAGACAGAAGCTGAGATTGTGGATTTCCTGTCTTTCTTCCATACTCATACATTCATTTAAGGCCACACACCATTGCCATCTAAGCACAGATGTAGCTGGTATCTCTTGTCTTCTCTAGCATATTTCTAAACTCTGTGCTGCAAGCCATGTCTGCCCCATAGTGTCTCCAGCCCATGAGTCTGCCACCATGCCAACATTTGTGTGTCTCCATCCCTCTACCTGAAGCTCATATCTTCTGTCCAGTGTCACCATCTCATATAACTGCAGCCCATGTCTGCCCTTTTGTATTGTCAACATTTTATCTCCCCTCAGTCGATATCATCTCTCAAAAGTCTCCATTCTTTGTTCCTGTAGCCCAGGCCAACCCATAGAGTCTCCATCTGCTCTCTCTAAAACGCATATCAGACAACTAATGTCATTCTCTCACGTACCTGCAGCATGTATCTTTCCTCGAGTGTCTCTATCTCCTGTGCCCACATCTGATACCAGACCTCACGTCTCTCTCACTCCATGTGTCTGCATCCCTTTCCATCCCTGAGTGTGCCTGTCCGCTGTGCTTCAGCCCATGCCAGCTTGTGTTTGTCTACATTATCTGTGCCTCCAGCCCATCTAGACAACCAGTGTTTTCATTTACTCTTCCTCTAGCCCCAGTCTGCACTCCTGTGTTCCCTTATCCTGTGCCTGTAGCCCATGTTTGCCTCAAGTGTCTTCACCCAGTTTCACACTCATGGGTGTCATTCACCTGTTAAAGGACATCTTTATTCCTTCTAGGTTTTGGCCATTGTGAATAAAGCTGCTTTTTAGGTGTTCTTAGTGGCCTGTGTGGACGTGTATTTTCACGGTAGTTGGAGAAATACACTGGTGCACAATTGGTGCACCATATGGTGATACTAAGCCTCACAAGAATTAGCAAGGTGTCTTCTTAAGAGGTTGTACTGTGCGTATTCCTAGCAGCAATGAATGAGCTTTGCTATTGTCCCACATCTTCACCAGTAATTGCTTTTGTCAGTTTTTGGTTTTTAGCTATTCTACTGGAAGAGTAGAGTATCTCATTGATGTTTTAATTTGCTTTTTCTTAATGCACAATGCATTTTATTTTCCAATAATTTCTTGTTGTTGAGCAATTTATATTTGCTTATTTCCCATGTATATATATTTTATTGGTAACTTGTCTATTCATATTTTGGTCTATTTATTTTAATTTGGGGAGTTTCTTTTCTTGTTGCAGAGTTTGACTGGTTCTTTGAATATTTTGCATGCAAGTCTTTCTTCAGATATGTGTTTTACAAATGTATTCTCCTAGTCAGGAGCTTGCCTTTCCACTCTGTGAATGTTGTCTTTCCCAGATTGGACAGTTTAAATTTAACCAAGTCCAGATGATCAATTGTTTTCTTCATGGATTGTGCTTTTTGTGTTGTATATGAAAACTAATCATCAAACTATAAATAATGAAGATTTTCTCCTATGTTTCCCAGTATGATTTTTACAGTTTTGCTCTTTATATTTAAGTTGATGAGTGATTTTGAATAAATTTATGTCTAAGGTGCAATGTTTGTGTCTTTGTTCATTTATTTCCATAGGGTCGTCCTTTTGTATCATCACCACTGGTTGATGATGACTAGAGACTAAAAGACTAAAGACTAAAAGACAATTTTTTTTATGTTGAAGTGCATTTATTGTCTTGACAAAGGTCAAGTTGTCTATATTTGCAGAGGTCTATGTGTGTACTTTCCATGCTTTTTCATTTACCTCTGTGTCTATTCATTTTAAAATATCGCAGTCTCTTGATTATTGTAGTATTGAAAAAATCACAGTCTCTTAACTTTGTAATTAATCTTGAAATTGAGAAGTGTGAGTTCATCAATTTGTTCTTCATCAGGATTGTCTAGACTACTCAAGGTTTCAAATGAGTTGGTCAATATCTACAAAATATCTTGGTGAGATTTTTATTGGAATTGCACTGGATCTTTAGATCAATTTAAGAAGAATTGACATCTAAATAATATTGTGACTTTTGATCATGAGCAAGGAATATATCTCAATTGATTTATTTTTTCCTTTATTGCTTCTAAGAGTGTCTCATATTTTTTTCCACAGATATCTGTAAATATTTTATTGGATTTACACTTGAGGATTTCTTTGTGCGTGTGTGTGTATTGTTAATGGTATTGTTTCATATTCCAATTATTTGTTGGTATATAGAAAATCAACTGAATTTTGTATAATGAATTTGCATTTTGCTTCATGATAGCTCTATAAATTCCCATGTGGCCACAGAACACGGGGCTCCTTTTCTGTTTGAACATCCCAAATCATGACATTGAATAATCTGAACACTGAATTTCAGCCATTCACCAGAACTATCAAGGCACACAGCCACCACTAACACTGCAGTTACAAGACTTTGCTGAGAGGCATGTCCTCGGATTCATTAAAGAACGCCCATTTTCCACTCGGCCTGGCAGTGGCAGTTTGGCAGGAAGACTGCAGAGCACTTACAGGCTTGCTCCTAGAGCTGAGCCAAACTATTCCTGTCTTCCATTGTTGAAACTGAGTCTGTACAGAACCTGCCTCAGCTCTAGGTCTTAAGGCTCTCTCGCACATAACTTCCATGATGCACTGAACTTACAAGCCTGGTCCGAGAGGCATGACCTCGGATTTACTAAAGAACACCAGTTCTTTACTCTGCTGGTCAGTGGCAGTTTGGCAAGAAACAGCAGAGCCTTTAGAGGCTTGTCCGTAGAGCTGAGCCAAACTATCATTGTCTTCCATTTCTGGATCTGAGACTGTGGAGAACCTCCCTCAGCTCTAGGAATTAAGGCTCTCTCACACATATATTCCAAGGCACACTGCAGTTACAAGCCTGTTCCGAGAGGCAAGCCCTCAGATTCACTATGGAATGACCTTTCTGTACTCGGCCTTCCAGTGGCAGTTTGGCAAGAGGACTGCAGAGCCCTTCGAGGCTTGTCCCTAGAGCCGAAGCAAACTATCCTTCTCTTCCACTCTGAAAACTGAGACGGTGCAGAACCTCCCTCAGCTCTACGTGTTAAGGCTCTCTTACACATCACCTCCAAAAACACAGTGTAGTGACAAGCCTTTCCAAGAGGCATGCCCTCGGATTCAGTAAAGAGCACCCATTCTCTACTCGGCCTGCCAGTGGCAGTTTGGCAAGAAACTGCAGAGCCCTTAGAGGCTTGTACCTAGAGCAGAGCCAAATTATCCCTGTCTTCCATTCCTGGAACTGAGACTGTGCTGAACCTCTCTCAGCTCTAGGAATTAAGGCTGTCTCACACATAACTTCCAAGACACACTGCAGTTACAAGCCTGTTCGGAAAGTCACTCCCTCGGATTCACTAAAGACAGCCAGTACTCAACTCGGCCTGCCAGTGGCAGTTTGGCAAGAAACTGCAGAGCCAGATTGTATGTATAACTGAGATCAAATGGTATTTGTCTTTCTCTGTCTCAGTTATTTCACTTAGCATAATGACCTCAAGGTCCATCCATGACATTGCAAATGGCAAGAATATTTTTTTTTAAGATTTTATTTATATTTTCCCCCCAAAGCCCCAGTAGATAGTTGTATGTCATAGTCACACATCCTTCCAGCTGCTGCATGTGGGACACAGCCTCAGCATGGCCGGAGAAGCGGTGCGTCGGTGCGCGCCCGGTATCCGAACCCAGGCTGCCAGCAGCGGAACGCACGCACTCAACCGCTAAGCCACGGGACCTGCCCAAGATTTTTCTTTTTTATGGCTGAATAATATTCCATTGTGTATATATATATATGTATATATATACCAAATTTTCTTTCCATTTTTTGTGTGTGAGCAAGATCAACCCTGAGCTAACATGTGCCAATCCTCCTCCTTTTGCTGAGGAAGACTGGCTCTGGGCTAACATCCGTGCCCATCTTCCTCCACTTTATATGAGACTCTGCTACAATGTGGCTTGACAAGTGGTTCATCGGTGCGCGTCTGGGATCCGAACCTTGGGCCACCACGGCAGAGCGCAAGCACTTAACCACTATGCCACCCAGCTGGCCTATGCCACATTTTCTTTACCCACTCATCTATTGATGCACATTTAGATTGTTTCCATATCTTGGCTATTATAAATGATGCTGCAATGATCACAGGGGTGCATATATCTTTTCAAGTTAGTCTTTTCATTTTCTTTGGATAAATACACAGAAGTGTACCTATTTTTAATTTTTTCAGGAACCTCCACTGTCTTTTCCATAGTGGCTACACCAATTTAAATTCCCGTGAACGGCACACAAGGGTTCCCTTTTTTCACATCCTTGCGAACATTTATTATCTCTTGTCTCTATGATGATCACCATACTTGTAGATGTGAGGTGATAGCTCTTTGTGGTTTTGATTTGCATTTCCCTGATGATTAGTGACATTGAGCTCCTTCTCATGTACGTGTTGGCCATTTGGATGTCTTCTTTGGACAAATGTTTACTTCGTCCTTTGCCCATTTTTCAATTGGATTGCTTTTATGTTATTGGGTTGTATGAGTTCTTTATAAATTTTGTTATGGGTTGTATGAGTTCTTTATAAATTTTGGATATTTAACCCCTTATGTGATACATGGTTTGTAAAATTTTCTCCCAGCCTTTTGATTTTGTTGGTTGTTTCTTTTGCTGGGCAGAAGCTTTTAAGTTTGATGTAGTCCCATTTGTTGATTTTTTCTTTTGTTGTTTGCAGTTTTGGTGGGATATCCACAAAATCATTGCCAAGACCAATGTCGAGGAGCCTCTTCCCTATGTTTTCTTCTAGCAGTTTTACAGCTTCAGGTCTTATGTTTAAGTCTTTGATCCATTTAGAGTTAATTTTTGTGAGTGGTATAAGATAGGGTTCTAATTGTATTCTTCTGCATGCGGTTAATCAGTTTTCCCAGCACCATTTGTTAAAGAAACTATTCTTTTCCCACTGGACATTTCTAGCTCCCTTATCAAATATTAGTTGACCATGTTTGGGCATTGAATTCTGGGTTCTCTATTCTGTTCCATTGGTCTATGTGTCTATTTTTATGGCAGTATCATAAAAGTATTATTTTTTTTAAATTTTATTTATTTATTTATTTTTCCCCCAAAGCCCCAGTAGATAGTTGTACGTCATAGTTGCACATCCTTCTAGTTGTTGTATGTGGGACGCAGCCTCAGCATGGCCGGAGAAGCAGTGCGTCGGTGCGCACCCGGGACCCGAACCCGGGCCGCCAGCAGCGGAGCGTGAGCACTTAACTGCTAAGCCACGGGGCCGGCCCGTAAAAGTATTATTTTTTAAGCATCTTTAAAAGTTTATTTTGTGTTTGCTGATGGAGTAATACAGCTGATTTTTGTACATTGATTTTTTTATTCAACAACCATGCAAAATTTATTATTTCTAATAATTTGTACATTTATTTGAAATTTTTATGTATACCATCATGTCATCATGAGTGGCAGTTTTATTTCTTTTCCAATCTCTTGTTTCTTTTGTTTATTCAAGAACTTCTAGACTGAATAGGAATAATTGTTAAGTAGAAGACAAAGTGGTGATAGTGGCACTGTTTTCTCATTCCCAAACTTACAAGGACACACCTTCAACATTTCACCATTTTATCAGATTGAGCATGTTTTCTTTCTTCCATTCTTACTTTCCTGAGAGTTTCTGTCATGAATAGGTGATATATTTTATCAAATACTTTTCTGATTATCTCCAATAAGAATATTTTTTCTCCTTTATTCTGTTAATATGGAATATTACATGGGTTTAATTTCAAAGTTTAAGCCTACTTTATTTTCCTGGAATCAACTCAACTTGCTTGTGATATATCATTCTTTTAATAATCTGCTGATTTCAGTTTGCTAGTATTATGTTTGAGATTTTTTTCGTCCACATTCAGGAAGGTGCTTGTCTCATAATTTTCCTGTCTCATAAGGTCCATTCCAGATTTTGGTCCCTCTGTTATGTTGGTCTAATAAAATAAGTTGGGGAGTGTTTCCTTTTCTTCTGTTCTTTGGAAGAATTGGTGTAACATTTGTGTTAAAACTTCCTTAAGGGTTTAGGGAGAATTTCTCTATCCAGCCTCCTGAATCTGGAGTGTTGTTTGTGAGACAGTTTTTAGTTTTGAATTTAATTTCAGTTATAGGACTATTCATATTTTTCTATTTGTTTGTCAATTAGTTGCATTTTTTTTTAGAGAATTCATCCATTTTATCTAGTATTTTAAAATGTTTGGTATAAAGTTATTTTAATATCTTACTATTTTTTAATATCTGTAGGATCTGTATAATGTTTCCTTTTTCATTTCTGACATGGGTTAATTGTATGTCTACTTAACAATACTTGTTAGAGGTTTTCGATTTTGTTAGCTTTTTAGAGGACTTCTTTTGAGGTTATTTTATTAGTACTTTTATCTATTTCCTTCCTTCTTTCTTCTTTGGACTAAACCGCTGGGGGATTTCTCCCTTTAAGTTCTTGAGAAGGATATTTAACTTGTTGATTTATCAGGCTTTTATCTTTTTAATATATGCATTTAAACCTAAAAATTGCTCCCTAAACATTACTAACTCCATCCCAATAGTTATGGTGCATAGTGTTTTCCTTACCATTCACTTCAAAAATATTTTCTAATTTTTATTCTATTGTCTTCTTTAAATAATTGGTGATTTAGAATTGTATCGCTTAATTTCAAAACCTAAGGAGATTTTCATTTATTTTTTTATTATTGATTTTTAATTTCTTTGCATTGTGTTAAGAGAACATACTCTTCATATTTCAGTATGTTGCTATCTGTTGAGATTTACGTAGAGCCCAAGAAGTTGTCAATATTCGTAAATGTGCTGTGTGTGCTTGAAAAGAATGATTTGGGTTAAATGTTCTACATAAGTCCATTAGGTAAGCTTGCTGACCGTGATTTTCATATCCTTATTGAGTTTATTCCTTTCACTCCAGCAGCTGTGGGAAGTTATCTCCACTCCGCTTGTGAGTGTGTCCTTTTCCCCGGAACTCTGCCTCGTTTGCTCTCTGTACTTTGAGGCCATGTTGTTGTCATACACTTTAGAATTATATATTTTCCTTACGAGTTAAAGTTTTATCAGTAATATTTCTTCTTTATTTCTTCAGATGCTTTTTTGCCTTAAAGCTTTCTTATTTGATGTTCATATAGCTATGCTTGCTTTATTTAGTTAAGATTAGCAAGTTATATCATTTTCCTTCCTAGTAATCATAACCTTTTATATAGCCTTATTTTTAATATTGTATCTCTTATAAAAAGCATACATTTGGAGTTCATTTTTTACCCAGTCCAACAGTCTTTTATTTTTTATTGAAATATTAAGTCCATTTACATTTAATACAATTGTTTCAATGGTCAGAATTAAATACTACTTTATTATGTACTTCTTGTTTCATCTGTTCTATATTCCTTTTTCTTCTGTTTCTTTTGGGTTCATCAAGTATTTTTTACTATTACATTTTTCCCTCTAGTAGTTTGAAAATTATATATGTTTACCATTCTTTTAGTGACTATCTTTAAAAACAACACTCATTTTTGCTCTATTTTGGTACTTTGACCTGTTTCCAGACAAATCAAGCAAATTTTTTAACTTAATTTATTCCACCCCTGAGTGGCATGTTGTTCTTTTATATTAATTCTCTCTCTCTATTAAACCTCATAAGATATTAATATTATTGTTTATACTATCAGTCTTTATGAAATCATTTTTCTTTGCTTCCTTTCCTTTTTTCCTGTATCTCTAGGTTTCTATTTGGGATTATTTTCTTTCTGCCTGAAGAACACTTTTTTGTGTTTCCTTTAAGTAAAGGTCTGCTAGTTGACAAATTATTTAGTCTTTTCTGTCTTAAAATAGATTTCTTTCATTTTCCTTCTTGAAAGATATTTTTACAGGGTGTAGAATTCTAGTGAGTTGTTTTCAGCATTTAAAAAAGATCATTCCACTATCTTCTAGATTCCATTGAGACTGACTTCTTAATAAAAATAGTCTATTTATTTCTTCTATGATGATGATGTATTTTTTGTGGCTGCTTTTAAGATTTTCTTTTTAACTTTTTTTTCTTAAAAGTATTACTACATGCACCTATGTATGGTTTTCTTTATATTTATTCTTCTAGGTTTCATAGGGCTTCTGAAATCAGTGGCTTGATGCCTTCTCTCATTTTCCATCATCAGCCATGCCCTCTCTTCAAACGATGCTTCTATGTTACTCCTTCTCTGTTCTCCTCTCCTTCTGGCACTCCAGTTATACATAGGTTAGATTTCCTCACTGTATCCTTTATGTATCTTTTTCTGTCTGCAATTTTTCCCATCCTTTTGACTCTGTGCCTCTAGACAGTTTCTTTTGATCTCCCTTCCAATGCACTAATTCTCTATTCAGCTGCTTTTAATCTACCATTAGACACATCTATTGAGTATTTTAATTTTGGTTGTTTTATTTATCAGTTAGAGAATTTTTCAGTTTTTTTTTAACAGTTTTGTATTGAAATTCTGTATTTTATCTTTTATCTTCTTGAGGAGATTAAACATAATTATTTTAAAGTGAGTCTAGTAATATCAATATCTAAGGCACCTGTGAGTCTTGTTTGTTGTCTATTGTTCTATTGATTTTCTTTTATTTTTGATTTGTGTCTCCATGTTTCTATTTATTTTTTATTTTATGCTGTGCAGATGCCTATATTGATGGAATCTTTTTCCAGATAGGATTTATGTTTGCTTTTGCCAGGACCTGGGGCACTAACATTCCAGGATTAAC
The DNA here is from genome assembly GCF_020826845.1 of Diceros bicornis minor. Lineage (NCBI taxonomy): Eukaryota > Metazoa > Chordata > Mammalia > Perissodactyla > Rhinocerotidae > Diceros > Diceros bicornis. The sequence goes on along the minus strand of NC_080762.1, from coordinate 57,611,330 downwards.
TTGAAGTACATTCAAGGATTTACATGATTTGGAGTTGAATTCCAGCCCTGAGAAGGCCTGTCTACTTCTAGTTTACCTTTAGTCCTAGAGTGATTGTCCTTTGGTTCCTAACGCAAAGCCTAAGGTGTCACTAAGGCTACGCCCCTTTAGAGGGCACCACCCTCCAATCATCCCCTGATAAAGTGCACTCAGACTCTCACAGGAACCTCAGGAGAGAAAGTGACCCATGAGCTTCTGCTCCCTTGGTGTATATCCTCCAATGGATCCTGGCTTGACAATTTTTCCTTAATTTACTAGTCCCCTTTCCTTGGCCTTTAAGAAGATTATATGTATATAATATATATTATATTATAGATAGATAATTATATATATAATATAGATATATACAGATAACTATATTTATATTCATTCCATCTTTTTTAGCATCCATCAGAAGGGTTGGTTCTAACGACCTCTTCTGTCATTACCTTGTGAATGATTTTAACAACGTGCAGTTTATAGCCAGTTACTTTCACCTTCAACATATGAACAGAATTTTACGGGTAATTTGATGTGATATGATTTAAAAGCTCCTGGTTACTTGCACATAGTATAATTTTTCTTCATATTGCTATTTTTGGAAATTCTGCTTTTTTCTTTATTTTAAACATAAATAACACTGGAATAAATGTATTCTAGTATATGAATATTTTTGCATATCACTGATTTATTTTCCTCTTAGGGAAAACTTCTATAAATAGAATTGCTGGTTCCAAAGAGATCAGTTTTTATATTCTTTTGATATTCAATTTCCCTCCAAAAGTTTTGCACCAATTTGTAATCTCACTGCTAGTAGTGTCACTGCTTCTTTTGAACATAGTTAAGAAAACGTTGCTTTATATTATCCTGGAACATTTCCAAAGACCTCAGCTCAGCTTTAGATTTAGTCTTCTTGATGTCACCCTTATTATCTTTTTGCATTTGTCTTTTTTATATACCCTTCCAAGTTTATAACTTCTTATTGAATGTGAACCAGAGGTGATTTGGGCACTCGTATTCACATGTTCTGTCTAGAGCCAAGGAAATGGCTGTATAATAATGTTAGTTGTGTCAAGATAATGACAGAAATATAAATTATAAGTGTGAAGATGGTGCAATGATTTAAAAAATATCTATCGTATGTCATTTACAAAAGCATGTGCACTGTGATTACAGCTACACAGAACATTCAAAGAAAGATCAGAAAATAATATACCCAGTGGGCACTGTTGTGGTTCTGATTAGTTGTTTTTATTATTTCACCTGTTTCAAAGCAGTTTGCATTGTGCTGCTGTTTTTTTATAGTTAAAAGATCAATGCAAACCCAAATATTGTGAGTACAGTTCAGTCTACTATCAATGGATCTACCTTTTAACCAACAAGTTATCTTATAAAAAGTTATGAGGGACTGGCCCAGTAGCATAGTGGTTAAGTTTGCATGCTCCACTTCTGCAGCCCAGGGTTCATGGGTTCAGATCCCAAGCATGGACCTGCACAGTGCTCATCAAGCCATGCAGTGGTGGCATTCCACATACAAAAAAAAAATAGAGCAAGATTGGCATAGATGTTATCTCAGGGCCTATCTTCTTCACCAAAAATAGTTTCAATAAATAAATAAATGGATCTTCCATCATTTTCCTAATACTAATTATGTGTTTATTGCCCCTTTATTCTAAAAAGTATTTACAAAATTAATAAGAACAGTAAGATACTATAAGATAAAAAAAATTAGCTATCAGTGAAAAGCAAAGTAAAGATAAAACAAAACTGGGGAGGAACATAAAATGGTGCCAGGAATGAGGCTAATCAAAAACATATATTCTGGAACCCAAAACATGTGGCAGGTGAGTGGTATACTAATTTCAAATTTTCTAATAGCCAAAAGGAAAAGTAAATCTGATCAACACAGTGGTCCATAAGATTAAAAAAACACAAATAAACTCTAAATATCATCCAACTATTTAATTCTTCAGGTGAAGCTGTAACATTCTAAGATCAGAAATACATTTATCTTCAGAACCTCCTACAGCAGCTTTTGTGTGATGGGGCGGACACTGCAGCAGCCTCCTCCACTGGACCCAGCATTCTTTTCTTAGAGGTCACCCCCAAGCACAGTTGAGTTGAGGCCATTCTTGAGGCCAGTGTGATCAGGCCCAGGTGAAGAGCCCTCTGCTGGCCTGGGATAGATTTTATCTCTGCTTCTATGGGTAGATTGAGTAGATGTAAAGAAATTGAGGAGCTGTGTACTTTGGGGAAATTTTTACATTTTTTCCCCTCAGTCGAACTGTTGATATTTGGCGGGAGATTGCACTACCTAGAATGTGTGAGATACAGTTACTATACTGTGGGAGATCAAAATTGGCCATGCTGAAATACATCTCTTTACCTTGATTATTTTCTCTGATGGACATTTGACCTCCCCCACTAACTGCCTAAAGAATTTAACATAGAAGTCCTGTTTCAGGAAGGAGTTATTATCACATGATGGCTACAATATAATGTAAATAGATGTTACAATAGGAAAGGCACCAACAAGCCCATCTTATCAAAAATTCTGTCTTCCAGGCCACATTCTCTAGGTGGCCATACAAAGAGTTGCTGGACAAATATTTACGTTTATAAAGGAAATCTCCATTTGTAAAGGTATCTCCCTCTCTGTATTGGGAAGAGGGGGGTTGGTCTTATCTCTGGAAACTCTTATCAGTATGGAAGAAGAAGACTTAAATCTGCAAGCCCTTGATTACTATGATTTCTGTTTTCCTTCTGTCTCCCTCCCCAACCCCCACATCCTCCTTTGTCTTTACATGAAGATGGTATTTAAGATGAGAATCTCTGCCACTTTGTTGAGAAACTCAATTTCCCTGGTTTCTCCAATGTATACATGTTATTAAACTTAGTAGCATTTTCTCCTGCTAACCTGTCTTTTAATTATTTGACCACACATAATAACCTTAAGGGAAAGGGTGGAGGGGGATTCTCCCTCTTCCTCAATGATACTTTATCATTCAAATAGAGATTTTCTTGGCCTTGATGGACACTTGAGCAGGGGTGGTGCCAAGAGCTTCTTAAGAAGTGAGAAACCCGGGCCGGCCCAGTCGCTTGGTGGTTAAGTGCGCGTTCTCCGCTGCTGGTGGCCTGGGTTCGGATCCCGGGCGCGCACCGACGTATCACTTCTCTGGCCATGCTGAGGTCACGTCCCATGTACAGCAACTAAAAGGATGTGCATCTATGACATACAACTATTTAAAAAAAAAAAAGAAGAAGTGAGAAACCCAAACTAAGATTTATTCCCACATGTGTGGACATTCGGTCTCCCCTCACTGAGGAGTCATAGGAACATCAGTGGGAAGGGCAACAATCCTCTTAGAAAGTAACTTACATTCTGCTTTAATATACAGGCTAATGGGCAATGATGTTTTCTTGCATATAGTACTGTAAGAAAGAGGTTCACCTAAAATAGTGTGAAGTGACAACCAAAGCCTCATCGTGGTTAGAAAAATCTCCATGAAGCCCAATTAGAATGCCTAACTTTGAGCATTATTATTTTCTAGTGCACCCTCTAAAATGAACTATTTCTGGATTCTAGCTCTGAGTTATTTTGGGGATTATTATTTATAAGTCAGTTAAAAGATGGGTCAATATCTGCTAAAAGTAACACTTTTTCTTTTTTTTTTTTTTTGAGATTGCAGGCCCATGGTCTGTTTATGCCACTTTTAGGTTGTGATTTTAAATCTTCTGATCTGTCTATGGTAGAAAGCTTGTATTTGTTTCATTAAGAGGAAGAAATGATTCAGTTCAACAGAAGTCAAAATGTACCTTGAGAATTTAAGGAGGTGGGGTGGGGCTATGGAACACATATTCCTGTTTTGACCCAGATATAAAACTATGATTTGCTTTGTTAAAGAGACTTTTTATTGATCTTGACCTTGTAGCTCCTTAGTACTCATTGTGTGTCTGTTATGTATACAGAATATGTAATACCCTGGGGAAAACAGGGGTTATAGGATATGATGCCTGGAGGCAAGGAGCTTATAACCTTACTTGGAAAATAACTAAATTTCTGAAATGCTAAGCAGAAATATAGAATAGAAAAATACGAGCCTCCATGGTCGAGGAAAGGTCACAACAAAGTTATTAATTGAATGCAAAACAGCGACAATCAGCATAAATGCCAAGAAAGCTCTGGAGTCTCAAGTTTGCTCAACTAGCTTCTCACAATAAAGCAAAGATTCAGCACTGTTTCTGGAGAGACCTTGATGTGGACATATGGTGATGACTTTGAATTCCTCTGAAGAGGATTTTTTAAACACAGGAAATAATGTGTGATTATTCTAACTAAACATAGATTTCTAAAATGTCAAAACGAGTGGTAGTCCTGGTGTGTTATTTCTGAATAACAGCTGTCATCGTCTTAGCTCTTTCCTCATAGTGTTTGCTCCTGCCTCACACCAGCCCTATGAACAGGGCCAGGGCGGGTATCATTCCTGATTTCCTGATGAGACCGCTGAGGCCTTGTAAAGTTAGGAGATCTGTCTGGGCGCCAGTATTGATGATATCCTAGGAGTTTTGTCTACTTAGTATTTTTCTTTATTTTCCGTAATTGCCATTAGGTTTCAATATAACAGATAAATTGCTACCTTGGTTTTTCAAACGAAACCCACAAAGTTTGTGGGTATCTTTTGGTATCTTGTTAAGCAAATGAGGAAAATGAGATTACCAGCTACAGCTGCTGCTCATAGTGACAAGCCATCTCCTTTATTTTTCTACCTGACAAGCGTGTTCATTCAATAGACATTAAGTGGCTGTTATGCAGTCATCATGACATTGTCAAGAGTGGGGGGATTGACAGGACAAGTGTGCACACTTCTCGTGCTGAGGAGGCTTTCATTGCACTTGAGGGAAGATGAGATACACTCAGGAAAGTCTTAAGCCTCCACCCTTCCAGACAGCACAACATTATTGTCAAAATGAGGGATGCAGGTGTGCCGTGTCTGTGTGTTGATTCCAAAGTGGTCCAGGTGAACTGGGGCTTCAACCCGACTTTAGTGATTGATGAGACTCTGTGAGGGGAGGACCAGGGAGGGCCTTCTAGTGGAGTGGAGCTAGACTCAGGAAACAGGGAGAGACGAATTTGGGGGGTGGACGGGAGGCATGTAGAAAAATTTAAGTGATAGTTTGGTTGAAGGGATGGCATCTGTAGACACTAAAAAGCCATGAAAGAAATTGTGTTTTCCTTATTATCTGCTTCTGGAGACATGCAGTGAAGAAGAGGTTTTGAGATTATATCACAGCACTGTATTGTGTGAGAGTCCTGGGGTGTGGCTGAAAGCCTGGAGGACCAACTGAACTTTCCATATATATATAGTTTATATGGGGTTGTATAGAGTGCTTATAGCATAATTTGTATTGGGGTGAACGTGGAATCCGAAGTGAAACCATTTATCCCTTCAGCTGTTGGTGCCGCCTGTTTTACATGGAGCCAGTGAAATCCAAGACTGACTGGCATTCTATTAGGATGATGAAGCGCTATAGGCAAGAGTCTCTTCATCAGGGGATGTGCAGCTTGCTACCCGGATAGATGCCTGGCTACACCTTCCATGAAACTTTCACATGATACAGATATGAAGGAGGCAGGATCCTGTGCCTAATGGCTGGCAACAGGCAAGGAGACATTATCCTAAACCAGCAGCTGGCGCAGCACTGTCAGGACATCATGCCTGACATCCTCCCTTGCCCGAGTCTTACCTTCTTCTTCTAAGTATGAGGATATTCTCTGATGTTTTGGCCAATCCACATATACGGAATCACTTCAGTTTCACCAAGGAGAGCTTATTTCTAAATTCATGTTAATTAAACGAACCACTCATTTCACCAATGAAAAGTTATTTCTGATATTCAGTAAGCTAAGTAGCAAAGCCTCTGGTGCTTATCAAGATATGACTAGCTTAAAGAGACGTGAATAGCTGAAACGCACAGCCAGGTCTGAAATGTGACACTTTCTGATACGAGACTAGCTGACCCCTGGAATCTGAATTCTCTGTTAGGGTCAATGACTGTCCCTGAATGTAAAGCTTGAACTAACTGATTTGTGCGTTGTATGTTACCATCAATGCTGAAGAATATTTTATGAATTTCTTAATTTGTTAAAAAAATTACAGAAGGAGCATCTCCCGTCCATCAGTTAATTCAGTTTACTTTATAGTCTCAACATGATGACTACGGTATGTTTTTTGTTTTTAATTTGCTCTTTACCTCTGCCACACTCTTATTCTCTTCGCTTTGCTTTATAATCCACAAAGGTTTAGGGAAATATACATATAAATAAGGAAAATAACATGAGGAGAACCCAGGACATGCATGTATTGAACACACACATCCTAAATATGTTGTTTTTCTGAAATCTTAATGAGTAGTTTTGTAAGGTGTTTACAGGCCTCAAAGTGGCCTCCTTTGTGAGATTTCCACTTTACTCCCTGGTGCCAGGTGTAGTTATGAGCCTTCTCATTCTGTCCACATTCTATTGGTCTGTAGCTGGGAAAAGTTTTATTTGCCAGCACATCTCTGTCCAATTCTTTTATTCTTGTCTGGTTTATTTACTTTTTCACTATATTTCCCCCAAAAACTTCCCAACTTGGACCCAAGATAAGTCAGTTTCCTGGACCTTTTGTTGTTGAAGGCAGAGAAGCTATTATCATCCTGTGGTGCCTAGTACAGCCTGTCCTTTGACTTTGCCACACGTATTTAAACAGATGTTAAAGGGACAGCATATTCGAATGTATTAAATATGCTAAAAAATTGCTTAAAAGATGCTTAAAGTTCAAGGAGTTCTCCGATTGAGTGTCTGGATTTTCTGATCTTATAATCTCTGCCCATATGCCATCTCTACCTCTAAAGAAAGAGACTTATCTTCTCAAAGAAACAACTCTTAGTTTCTTTGAACGTTTCTATTCTTTTTCTAGCCTCTCTTTCATCTATTTCTGCTCTGATTTTTGTTATTTCTGTCCTTCTACTGACTTTAGGCTTTGTTTATTCTTCTTTTTCTTGTTCTTTTAGGTACAGTGTTAGATTGTTTATTTTGGATTTTTCTCATTCCTTGACGTAGGTGTATTGTTATAAATTTCACTCAGTACTACTTATGCTGCATCCCATAAGTTTTCATATGTTGTTTTTCATTTTCATTTGTCTCTAGGTATATTTTGATTTTTCCTTTGATTTATTCATTGATCCACTAGTTGTTCAGTAGCATGTTGTGTAGTGTCCAAATATTTGTGACTTCTCCAACTTATTCTTGTAGTTTATTTCTAGTTTCATACAATTGTGGTCAGAAAAATGTGTGATATGATTTCAGTCTTCTTAGAATTATTGAGGCTCACTTTGTTTCCCAACATATGTCTATCTTTGAGAATGTTCCCTGTGAACTTGGGAAGAATGTGTATTCTGCTGTTTTGGGATGAAATCTTCTATATATATCTATTAAGACCATCTGGTCTGATGTTTCATTTAAAGCCACTGTTTCCTTGTTGACTTTCTGTGTGGATGATCAATCCATTGATGTGGGTGGGGTGTGGAAGTCCCCTACAATTATTGTGTTGCTGTCAATTTCTCCCTTTAAGTCTGTTAATAGTTGCTTTATATAGTTTGTTGCTCCTGTGTTATGTCTTCTTGGTGGAATGTCCCTTTTATCCTTATATAATGTCTGTCTTTGTCTCTTGTCAGGCAAGGGAAACAAAAGAAAAAATAAGCAAATGGGACTACATCAGACTAAAAAGTTTCTGCACAGCAAAAGAAACTGTCAACAAAATGAAAAGACAACCTACCAACTGGGAGAAAATATTTTCAAATCATATATCTGACAAGGGGTTAATTTCCAAAATATATAAAGAACTCATGCAACTCCACAACAAAAAAATGAACAAGCTGATCCAAACATGGGCAGAAGTTATGAAAAGACATTTTCCAAAGAAGTTATACTGATGGCCAACAGGCATATGAAAGATGTTCAATATCACTAATTATTAGGGAAACGGAAATCAAAACTACAACGAGATATCACCTCACACACATCAGAATGGCTATTATTAAAAAGGCAAGAAATAATGTGTTGGATAGGATGTGGAGAAAAGGGAACCCTCATACATTGCTGGTGGGAACGCAAACTGCTGCAGCCACTATGGAAAAAAGGATGGAGATTACTCAAAAAATTAAAAATAAAAATACCATAAGATCCAGCTATTCTACCTCTGCATATTTATCCAAAGATTATGAAGTCAGTAATTAAAAAAAATATATGCATCCCTATGTTCTTCACAGCATTATTCACAATAGCCAACACTGGGAAGCAATTCAAGTACTTATCAATGGATGAATGAATAAAGATGTGATATATATACATATATACCATGGAATACTACTCAGCCATAAAGAAGACAACATCTTGCCAGTTGTGACAGTATGGATGGACATTGAGGGTATTATACTAAGTGAAACAAGTCAGATAGAGAAAGAAAAATACTGATTGATTTCACTTATATGTGGAAAATAAACAAACACATAGATAAGGAGTACAGATTGTGGTTACCAGAGGGAAAGAGGGAAAGGTGTAAAGTTCACATATGTATGGTGACAGATAAAAACAAGACTATTGGTGGTGAACATGATCCAGTCTATACAGAACTGAAATATAGTAATGTACACCAGAAATTTACACAGTTATAAGCCATATGACCTCAATAAAATTAAAAAGAAATTTATTTTTAAATATAGCAAGACCAGCTTTACACCTGGGCTGCAGGCAGCCCACGCACTCACTGAATTACACAGAAGGGCAGTTTCCCAGGTGAGTCCTGTCTGTTTTGCCACCATCAGAACCTGCTGATGAAGAACACAGGCCCAAGGGTGCTGAAGTAGGTGGGACCCCTGGAGCAGGGAATGTTCTGAGAGTGTGTGACACAAAGTATCTGTGCAGTGCATACTGGGTAGTGAGTTTGTGCTTCTCTTCAAGGTATGCCTTTGATCATAATCTGCAGATAACTCAAGGAAAATCACTGGTAGGCTTGTTAAATGGAAAACTCTCACGTCCCAACTTCAAATCTGCTGAGTTTGAATTCCGGGGAAGGGGACAGTGGACTTGTCCAGTTATTATCGTGTAGACTGAAGTTTGAGAAGCACTGCTGCTGGCGTCCAGTTGTAGCCACTGCCCGAGGTCAAAGCTCCACACCTTAATGCAAAGATCTTCAGAGATAAGGGTGTCCTAATGTGCCACCACCTGAAAATAATGCAAGAACATAAAAGCATATGTAGTTTTAAAAGGAAAAGCACACAACTAAAAGAATTGATCCCATTAAATACACTATTCTATTTGTTTATGCATCAAATCACTGATAGGAAATAGCCAAGTGCAGCGATAGTAGAATTGATCAATTTCATAGAGAATTCTTTTTTTTTTTTTTTGTTCTTACTGTTTTTTCATAGAGAATTCTTTTTAACAGTTGTTCATATCTTGTGTTTTACATCATTGATTAGGGTAATATTTTCATCTTTTCCTTTCCTAGTATCTTTCTCTTTCTCAACTTTTCCAAGAGATATATTTACGTTATCCGCTAAAATATTAGGGCAATTTAAAAAAAGCTATGAAACATTTTAAGTTATTGATTTTGTATAGGGGAGGAGCACTAGATTTCAAGTGAATTAGTGATCATTAGAGTTTTAGTTTGGTAAAAGATGGTAGTTGGAATTGATATCAGAATGTTTGTAACCTGGTTTTTTCTTCATTATTTGATGTAGTTTTCAAAATGACAGAGCAAGTAATTTTTAATATAATAACTTGTCTCATTTTAAAATATGTGTTCTTGGAGAGGATGATGGAGATAAGTAGAAAATAATTTAATGTAGTGACTTGTTTTTCTCCAGTTAATCTGTTATAAACCCAACAGCCATATAGTATCCTTTTGTCCAAATGACCTGATGTCATTTTCTTGAGTTTTCTTCCTGTGACTCTAGCAATCTGAGGTCACACCATCTTTTCCCTCCTAGTTATGTTTTCAGTTGTAAAAGAGTGACATTGTCAATAATATAGTGACAACTTTACACAAAGTCTACTATTTACTAACATATATATATCAATTGCAAACTGATAACATAAGTATTAAGTAATGAACTATTTGCAGTGCACTTAACAACTGTTTGCTACACGTGATTGTGTAGTGACCTCATGGTTAAAACCATTATTTGCAACATGTGGCCCCTTTCAATTTTATTTTAAAGGAAAGAGTTCAATGACTTTTTTCTTTTTGAAGAAGAAAGACTTGCATTTCCATCTTAGAAAATTGAGAACTTGTTTTTTGCCTTTTTTTTTGTCTTCAGCTCTTCTTTATATTGGTTACTAATTCACATGTCCAGTTACTTCAGATTCATGGTGCTACCTCTTCTGCCGTTATCATGGCTCTCACTTTAATTTTTCCATAATTCCTTCAGTGAAAAAAAGTTTATCTCCACCTTCATATATTGAGGAAGGAACCGACCCTCCTTTATGTGAACTTGGAGACAGAGGCCAAGGTGAAGCCTCGGTGCCCCTCCCCACCAGTCAGCTGCAGAAGGGCTGCAGAGTCCTGTGAATCTTTTGCTCCCCTCCTGGCTCCCTATATAGCTGGCATTGTCTGCACGGAGGAGCCCTGCTTGTTACAATCGAATTTTTGAAGTCTATAGAAGCCGGCTGAAGGATAAGACTGGCTAGAAATGACATCAGCAAGCAGTGTGCTCCAAAAGTTGGTGGCAGAAACATTCAGAAGAAGAAAACCTTTCTGTTTATCTTGTTTTCTCTTTATCTTCTCTCCCTTCATTTTCCTTTACTTAGATGGTACAAAGCCTGTCCACCCCCCATGGTGGTTGTTTTTCTCCTCAGAGCCCCAGTACAGAGCTGTATATCTTTGTTGTAGGTCAACCCATGGTGGTTCTTTTCCTGGAGTCCCACGGCAGTTTATTCATATCTCTTTCATTCAAATTAATTTTATTTATTTATTTATTTATTTATTTATTTTCCCCCCAAAGCCCCAGCAGATAGTTGTATGTCATAGCTGCACATCCTTCTAGCTGCTGTATGTGGGATGTGGCCTCAGTATGGCTGGGAAAGCGGTGCCTCGGTGTGTGCCCGGGATGTGAACCTGAGCTACCAGCAGTGGAGCACGCGCACTTAACCGCTAAGCCACGGGGCCGGCCATCTTTCATTCAAATTATTTCTCTATTATAATTTACCTGTTTATACATATCTATCTTCGTTGCAGACCCCCAACATTTCAAGACCTTTGGGGACGTAGTATATACTTAAGTGTTTGAGTGAATCAATGAAGGTCTTTGGTTGAATAAGATCTAAATAAAGAAAATACCTACTCAGCACATGAATGCAAGCATTTGAGAGAGAGTTTTCTGTCTGCTGAAGCAGTCTGTGGACCAGTTTAGAGGCTCAGTGCCAAGGTTACTCAATAGATTTAGACAAAATGAAAGAGATAATTAACTTTAGTTTTAAAATTTATGGAGAACAGGAGCAGGATATCTAGGTGTGAATCAGGACTTGATCATTCTTGTTGCATCTTTGGAAAATCCAGTCCTTTATCTTTCTATGGAAATGTGACTGGCCAAGACAGTGAACAGAGGACTGGCTTTTAGAAAGGCAATTTTGCCACAGGAAATCCTGGAGGAAAAAATATAGAAGGAGAGCTGGTAGAAACACAGCAGACACTTTTTGTGTAGAAACCCTAAAAATTGGGTTTACATGCTGTCTGAAAGAACTGTAACCCAACTTTTCTCCAATATAGATTTGAGCAGCTTTTAAATATCTAGGAATACAAAAGGATTACAAAGGAAAATAGATCAAACTGAAAGGAATTTAGGATGGAACAATGAAATGAAGCTGAAGTAAGCCAGTGCACTGAAATGTGTTTCAGAAGGACCTGCAGTTTTTAAAGGTAGTTGGAAATGTATCCCTCAGGTTTAAAGTAGAAAGGGAAATGGGAACAATTCTCTATCATCTCATGTCCATGAGATTAAAAGCCACAGTCTCTCAGAGAAGCAAAACTTTTCTGGCCTCTAATGTCCCAAAAAGTGCTTTGAATGGTGCCTAATGAAAGAGATTCTGTGTGACATAATGCAAATACAGTATCATTAACTCATTTCCAAGTTTAGTTCAAATACTTAGGACATGTTCAATTGAGGTAATGCATAATTCTATAAGGGGACAAGGAAGAGGCTGACAGCATTCTCTCTCAGCTTCTCACTTGACCAAGGGAGAAAATGGTCTTGAACAGATTGACCACATCTCCTAAAGACAATGTTCCATTTTCAATTTTCCTTTTTGAAAACTCAGCCCACATTTCCCCTTACATATGCAAGCTAAAGCCTGTGTGTAGATATCCTTCATTGACAATGAGGAGCAGATCCATACTATTAAGTAATCAAATAAGCAGAACATCTGGTTGGCCCCTTTTAGGAAAATTACAGGTTTAACCCCACCTTCATTGGTGGAAGGACATGGTATACCAGAATTAAAATATCTGCCATTTATTATGCAGCTAATCATTAGTTATGCTATTTAAATGAAATTGAATGAATTCTTCTTCTATTATGTTGACTAGATTTTAGTCAAACTGATGTATAATTTTATATAGGTGCATTTTTACTTAAAATGTAATCCTCTTTAGAGACCACTTCATTCGGTTTTAGAGGCATATTTTGTACATTTTTGATTTTATTTATTTTCCTTCATAGCAGAGAGGCACATCCTACTCTTTTTCTTGCTGCCCTTCTCTACAAGAGAAAACTCATCCAAGTTTATTTTGTTTTCTAAGGCATAGTCTTACGTTGTGATGAGAAAGAGATCATTTCTGAAACATATTTGGAATAGTAGGGAGCCCAGAATTTTAGATTATGCTCAGAATTTTGTGAGGCAACTTCAAAAAAGCTGGAACATTTAAAGTTCTGCCAGGAAAGTTTTCTCCTACTTTGATTCACAGTAATTAAAAAAAAAAAAAAAGTTTAGTTTCTTAATTCTTCAGCTGGGTGAGTGAAGGAGTTGGCAGAATTAAATGTACCCTTGAGAGATCTCTCTCTGAGTTACTCTTTCAAAACAACCATCCTGGGCCGGCCCCGTGGCTTAGCAGTTGGGTGCATGCGCTCCGCTGCTGGCTGCCCTGGTTCGGATCCCAGGCGCGCACGGTCGCACCACTTCTCTGGCCATGCTGAGGCCTCGTCCCACATACAGCAACTAGAAGGATGTGCAGCTATGTGATACAACTATCTACTGGTGCTTTGGGGGAAAAAATAAATAAATAAAATTTTTTAAAAAAGTAATTAAGAAAAAAGCTACCATTCTAGTTCATGAATATTTAATGGGGACTCTGTCAGTCCCAGAGTTGAGAGAGGCAGTTCCCAAAGCTCCAGCAGGTCCTGGGAGAGGAGAGCGCTGGTAATCAGTGTCATCAGAGTTTGGATGAGGCGTGGTCATTCTCTGGATGTTAGAACTGAGTGGAGTTTTCAAACGCAGCCCAGTGACTCTAGACCTGAGCCCAGCTCAGAAGCCAGTTGACTTGTCATTCGCTCTGAGCATGGTGTTGTCCCTCTGCTTGTGCCCCTTTTTGCCATTTCTCATGCTTCTCCTGACTCTTTCTCTTTCCTATGCCTTCTTTCTTCTCTCTTGCTTACTTTTACTCTCTATTATATTCCTTCTCCTTAGCATTTTTTTCTTTCTTCTCTTATTGTTCTCATTCATTTTCTTTTTATTTTGTACAGTTACTCTGTACATCACGTTCATCTTAAAATCTTGACCCTCTACAACTCTTATACTTCAGCTAGCTATTTTGAAGAAAGTGTTTTGATAAATTTCTCTTAGATGTTATAACATGCTGATTCAAGGAGATAAAAACTATCACGAAAGAGATGGGGATGGAGAATGAATTCAGTTCAGGTAACCATGGAATTAGACAGAGGGAAACTGAGAGCTTAGGTGTGGGTGTTCAAAATATTTCCTGATACATCTTTGTAGTTCATTGTTGTGGTAAACTGCACATGGTCTTATTTACTGTTGGAGCCCAGAAATTTGCTCCTCTGGGCAGGTCAGCAGGTCTCGCTCAGCCTATAGAAAAGAAGCTAGGAAACACTGCCTGCGTTTCTAATGTAAAGAACTGTTCGTGTTCCACCAGGAGAGCTTTTGGTCTCTTCCTTGCACTATCTGAATAGAAAAAGAGTAAGAGAAGCTTTTCTCCATCTGCACAAAGCCGGGGCCTTATCTTGAGTTTGAAAGGGTTTGCATGTGACTGAAAACAAAAGTGTTCCCGAGTTTGGATTTGCTTTAACAAGATCTATTGGCTGGCTTTGATGTTAAAGGTCTTTATTCAAAATTGGCTACCTCTAGTGCTAAGTTCAGAGTGGAGATTTGTCAGTATAAGAGAGAAGAGTCCCTTTTGGATTAGCTCAGTGAAATACAATATTTGGGAAAATGGTTATATTTGAAGGCCACTTGTTAATATTCTGTTGCCACAGTGATATCTGTTGGTAAGTGACTACTTCATGCTAGTCTCGATGATTTCTGTTTGAAAGACACAACCTGAGCTTGATAAATAAATAGCAAGCAATAGGATATATTGAAGCATATGAGGAAGCCATTTCGGGTAAATCTAATTCTGCCTGAGTTTGTTTTTCCACAAGGGCCTGTCGCCTGCATTGTGTATCTGCTTTGCCATGTCCCAAAGAGAAGAGTAAATGCCCTTAAGATAAGGATGCTGCTTCCCCATCATTGGCATTGCCTTAAGGATAAACCTTTCTCCCTAGGTTGGGATTTGACTGCTGCAGTCATCCTGTGACCCCCCAGCTCCAGACAACAGACCTGACACCAGCCACGCCCATCGAGACAGCAGACCTGCTCCCTGCTGTGTCCATCAATAGCTATTCTGGCAGGGCAACCTGGCAGGGCGATCTTGTGGCTATTGCAAAAGAGACATTACAATCCTCTGTGATACATGCTCTTTGACAATATATAACCGCTCTGTACACCCCACTTCTTCGGTGCCCTTCTTTCCTTAGGGAAGGAAGGCCCCGGCCATGATCCTCAAAAGTTGGCTCATAATAAACTCACCCCAATTTTGATTTATAGATTGGTTATGGATTATTTACATAGACATTTCTTGGTGTAGTTCTGGCAGGATTTCAGAGAAACCCACCAGAGACCACCTGGAATCTACACTGAACTGGCTTTGGGTACCCATAGGGGCCCGTTGTGCCCCCCAGATCACTGCATTCTTCAGGAGACCCCAGTGAGTTCTCCTGAAACCTGACCTTCTTATTTTAAGTCAATGGCCCAGAGTTTATTTGAGCTGTTTTCAAGGCTTAAGGCTAGGTGTCTTAAGGGGGTACTGCTACAATCCCTAGGTCAGAGGAACCTAGAGAGGAATTCCTAGGAAAGAGAAATGTAGAGGGAATTTTCTAGGCCAGGGGAGCCTAGGGCGAACTTTTGGAGTGAATGGGGCAGGGTGACTTTTTAATATGGCTTAAAATTGGGAAGAATTATGTTTATAAGGTCTGAACAAAACTGCTTGATAGAGAAATGAGAGATTGAATCTGTTCAGCTCTGAAGACAAGGGACATTGCTCTTCCTGACATTCCGGGAATTATCATGCAACTGAGAATCTTATCGGGGGTGTCAGATACAAACCCAACCACGTGTAACAGTCCTTCCTATAGGGAGCTCCACTATCATTCACATTAATTAATCACAGGTTCGTCCACGGACGAGCGGGGGGGGGGGGTTGGTCACCAGCACTCCAAACCCCCACGGCAGTACCTAGACTGCGGGCGGAAGAAACTGAGGCACGTAAGAGAGTGATTACGACCTTTGTTTAGCGAGTAAACTCACAAGCAGCACACTCCTGACCCACTACACAATCCCTAGAAATTGTTCAGACTATGTAGCAAAAGAAAAGAAAAGCAGGAAATTGAGTTTGCTCGACCATTCCCAGCTGGGCAGTCTGGCCTCTGAACCCAGGAGACTTGCACAAGTGCTAAGACAGCAGGGGGCCTAAGACTGAAAGAAAAAAAAATGGGAAAGGAGCTTTCTGCAGATGGAAACTGCTAAATTTTCTAAAACAGTGGCTATAAAATCTTTGTTGCATCTGTCTGTTCTTTATGTGTGTGTCTCTACATGTATGTTATATGTGCAAGGTATTTTACCTCCGGAGGGTAGGGTCAAAATCAAGAGCTCGATTCAATTAACTTGAAGTAAGCACTTACAAAAATTATTTCTAAATCCAAATGTTTTTCCAGTTAACGTGATATGAAATAATCTTTGGTAAATAAAAGCTTATTTAAGCTCGTTAGTTTTCAGCATTGGATATAATGCCGATGTGCAGCCTTTATTCATCAGATAAACTGATGTTATTTCTATTACAAAACTGGTCTCAAAAATAATAAGTGATGGCTAATATTATCTAATGTCTCATAAAGTCTTGTAGGCAATCTAAATAATTATTGAGAACAGGTAACTATATAGATGTGAAAAAACTGAGTATTAAGTGAACTTTAAACAATAATCATATGTTATAGTGTATATAGCTTCTAAACTCTTTTTGGTGACTTAAAATTTTAGGGTTTTGCTAAATTTTATGATAAAAATTCATTGAGTATCTAGATCACTTCCAAATAAGATAAGATATTAGACATTGATTGCTAAATATAGGTTTATCTACATTTGGCTTATTACAGAAAAACTAAAAGGTGTTTTGGGTCTATTGGTAAACATGTGTTTTATTTAAAAGATTGTACTAATAAAGTAACATGTTTCCAAAAATTATAAAAAGTGTCCATAGGGGCCGGCCCCGTGGCTTAGCGGTTAAGTGCACGCGCTCCACTCCTGGCGGCCCAGGTTCGGATCCCGGGCGCGCACCGACACACCGCTTCTCCGGCCATGCTGAGGCCGTGTCCCACATACAGCAACTAGAAGGATGTGCAGCTATGACATACAACTATCTACTGGGGCTTAGGGGGGAAAAATAAATAAATAAAAATTTAAAAAAAAAAGTGTCCATATAAATTTGTCAAGCCATGAAATGTTAATGTAAAAGAAACTCTATAATTGCTTACTTAGTTTTTACTTAAAAATTAAGGTTTCTAAGGGTTAAAATTTTCTAATATGTGATTAAGCTACTAAAAACTTAAGAAACATATGTTTGTATTCAAGGAGAGTAAGATTTATGTTATCATTAAGAAGATATGAAAAATGGAAATATTTTTATTTGGTTAAGAAAGATAAATTTGCCCTAAAAAGTACTAGAAGGAAAAAAAAAGGAAGGCATCGCACAAATTCTGAATGTAAACAAAAAGTTATAGAAGGTTTGTTGAAGAGAAACCCTGAGGAGTTTTATATGTGGTAAAGTTGGCTAAGATTAAACTAAATCCAATTAAGTAAATGATATTTAATATCAAAAGTAGGCTAGGACAAAATTTAAATTTGGTCTTCTTCCTTTTAAAAGGATAATTTTATTCTACTCTTAATCTACTCTTGATAAAGGTTATTATGTAAAAAGGTTTTTCTTTACCTTTGAGTTCAGTTTATCTCAAGAACAGAGATCTGTTTTGTTAAGGTAATTTCCTATGTTCAAAAGACTGAGGTCTCTCTATTAAGGTCTTTTTCACTGTTTAAATGCTGTTTGTTAACAAAGCGTGTTTCACTGCGACAAGAGCAGCAACTCATTGATCTTGTCTGACCAAGGGTTTAAAACTCTTCTATATTTTTGACAATCTCCCCAAAATTCATATCCTAAATAAAGTCTTTCTTATAACTTTTTCCTTTGAGAATTTGCAAAGGGCCCTGGCAATTCTCAAGGAAATTTGATCTCTTCCTATAAAGAGAGAGATACTAAACTAAGTAGGTTTGGTATGCTAAATTGCATGGGAAGCATTGTCAAGTGAATGATAAAACTTCTTAGGTTATACTGCATAGGTAATATTACTCACTATTTTAACCCTGCTACCTTGCTTCCTATATTATAAGAGGAAGGACCACGACTGCATTCTATTTAATTTGGTTTACAGATGGGTCTTACTTAAATGATAAGCAAGATATTACCAAGCTGGATATGCTGTCCAGCCTCGAGAATGCCTGTGTGGGGGAAGAGGGAGAATCCCCCTCTGCCCTTTCCCTTAAGGTTCTTATGGCTGGCCAAATAATTAACAAGACATGTTAGCAGGAGAAAATAATACCAAGTATAATAACATGTATACATGGGAGAAACCAGGGACACTGCATTTCTCAACACAATAGCAGAAATTCTCATCTTAAATACCGTCTTCACCTAAAGACAGAGGAGGATGTTGGGGATGGGGGTGTCAGTTACAGGAGATCACCACTAAAGCACTGTAAACAAGAGTAAGGTTATTATGCAGATTTAAGGCCTCACCTTCCACCTTGATAAGTTTCTAGAAATGAGGTCATACCCCCTCTTCCCCATACAGAGAGGGAGATACCTTTACAAATGGAGATTTCCCTTTTAAATGTAAATGTGTGTCTGGCAACTCTCTCACAGGGCCATCCAGAGAATGTGGCCAGAGAGACAGAACTTCTGATAAGATGGGCTTGTTGGTGTCTTTCCTATTGTAACATCTATTTTACATTATATTACAGCCATCAGATGGAAGATCTGTTGCAGGAAGGAGTTACTATGTCAAATTCTTTAGGCAGTTAGTGGGGGAGGTCAAATGTCCGTCAGAGAAAACAATCGAAGTAAAGAGATATATTTCAGGGTGGCCAAATCTTGATCTCCCACACCTGGTAATTCCTATTAACTGCTAACCCAATAAAAGACTTCTTTCCACAGGCTTGAAAGAAATCACCACCCAAGAAGAGAAACAGATATAGCAGTCAAAAGGGGGAGTTTTTGACAGCCCCTCACAGATGTGGTTTGTACCCAGTAAAAAAACCCATAGTACCTATTGGAGCACAATTGCCACTGCTCCAGCATATACACCAATTAACCCATTGGGCACCTGAAAAGATAATTTTGTGGGAAGAGCAAGGCTTTTAAAAACCTTCTCCCACAGTGGCTCATAAAGCTATACTGATTGTGTTATATGCCCAAAATATAATCTAGGGAAACTACTCAATGAATCACAAGGCCACTTTCCCTTTACTAAGGGACCCTTTGAGGTATGGCAATCGGACTTTATCCAAATGCGACCATCTCAAGGATAAATATATCTTGTAATGACTGTGTGTTCTCACATTGGGTTGAGGCCTTTCCTTGCAGAAGAGCAATGGCTCTAATAGTAGGTAAATTACTATTAGAGAGAATAATTCCTGTTTGGGGAATTCCTGCTGAGTTACATAGTGACCAGAGAACTCATTTCACTGGACAAATAACTAGTCTATTTGTAATATTGGGCCAATGAGACAGCATTTCCACTGCGCTTAACATTCCCAATCCTCAGGATTGGTGGAAAGAACTAACAGCACAATCAAAACTCAATTGGCACAGCTTTCAGGAACATTTCATCTCATGGCTGAAAGCTCTTCCACTACTGTTCCTCAATCTTACATCTACGCCCTTTGCTAAACATCGGCTGTCTCCTTTTGAGATAATAACTGGACAGCCTATGCAATTAGATAAAGAAATGTATGAATCAATTTTGCTTAAAGAAAATATCTTAATTACTGCCAAGGTCTCATTGAGACACTTAAAAATATATGTACATGAGAAGTTGGTAGCCAATTCTTTTTACAGAGCGCTCCCAGACCTTAAGGATTATAACCTAGAAAATTTATTTATCAGAAGAGACATCAAATAAAAGACTCTACAGCCCTATTGGAAAGGACCATACCAGGTACTTTTAACCAGTTTGTGCGCTGCAGAATCAAAAGACATAGACTCGTGGATTCACATTTCTCGTTTTAAAAAGAGGTCTTTCCACCTGAGTGCGTTTCAGTTCCTATTTCTGAATCCTGACTTCAACTGGCCAATAAGTATATCTCCAAACCAGGATGAGAAGAAGACAACATCAGTTGTAGACAGCTGTCCCAAGACTCCTGACCAAGCCTGTATTCCCAACCTTAAATCCACTCATTTAAACCTTTGTTATGCTTAAACTGTATACCTATTTTATAATTGTTACATTTAAGATTTTCAGAATACTATCATACTTAAGGAAAGTGCTTGATTTGGAACAGACTGGTCTTAATGTCCAGGCATTTATCGGGTGACTCCTAATATAACTTAATGGTTGTATAGAACAAATCTCTGGCTTTGACTACTGGCCTGATGGCTAAAACACTGCACCTGATCTTCCCTTAAATGCAGGGAAGGATTCACAGTGACAATTGCTACCAACCTTCCTCTGCTTAAGGCCAGGCAGGCTCATTCAGTGTTCCCCTGGTATGACCACCGAGCAGCTAGCTATATTTGTTCCTTTTTTAGGGCTAAAGGATGTCACATCACATACAGAAGCCCTTAATGACAGTCAAGCAGGAATTATCTTATTAAATACTAAAATGTCTTTAATAAAAAGACTGTCCTTCAAAATAGAATGGCCTTAGATATTTTAACTACATTCCAAGGTGGTACATGTACAATCATTCAAACTGAATGCTGTGTTTTCATACCTGACGAGTCTTCCAATGTGTCATCTATGCTAAAGCAAATGAAAAAGCAGGTGAAGGCCTTAAGCGATCCTGCGTTCAGTCTTGAGTTGTTTGGTTGGCTCCCTTCTGGTATTGGTTCCCTTTTTCCATCTGCATTGCAATTCCTATTTCTATTACTTCTTGGAATTCTTGTACTAGCCATAATATTTAAACTAATTGCCATTTTCTTTACTCAGTGCTGTAAGACTGTCCTGTAAGCTGGAGTAATGAAAGCTGAGGTGGTCGATTGATCTTATAACCTTGGACCAACTTCCTTTTTTGATAAGGACTATGCCTAAGAACTCATTTTACACTAATCTTTTCAAAGATGTTAAATTATTATCATTGTTACTGTACTTGTTCTAGAATTGTGAATAACGTAAATACAAGGAGTCATAAAAAGCAAATATACAATGTTTGTGCAACAACCTAAAATTAATCCAAAACCCTTGAAATGTTTCCTCTATTAATATATATATACATTTTGCTTGTCCACTATATCTAATTAATTCCCCCCAAGGTGGACAACTGGGCAAATAAATGAGATAAAAGCCTGGCTACGAGGGACATGAGGGACCCAGGGCAGGCAGCAACCACTCTGGGGCCGAGGGACAATATTTTGATCATTCAATGCTTTCTATCAAAAGATTATTGATCGAAAGTGAGAAAATGATAAATAAATGGCAAGCAATAGGATATATTGGAGCATATGAGGAAGTCATTTGGGGTAAAACAAATTTGGCCTGGGTTTGTTTTTCCAGAAGGGCCTGTCACCTGCATTGTGTATCTGTTTTGCCATGTCGCAAAGAGAAGAATATAAGCCCTTAAGATAAGGATGTAACTTCCACCTCCTTGGCATTTCCTTAAGGATAAACATTTCTCCCTAGGCTGGGATTTGACTGCTGCACTGATCCTGTGACCACCCAGCTGGAGACAACAGACCCGACACCAGCCACGCCCTCCCCACTGTGTCCATCAATAGCTATTCTGGCAGGGCAATCTGGCAGGGCGATCTTGTGACTATTGTGAAAGAGACATTGCAATCTCATGTGATACATGCTCTTTGATGGTATATAACCGCTCTGTACACTCCACTTCTTGGGTGCCCTTCCTTCCTTAGGGAAGCAAGGCCCTGGACCATGGTCCTCAAAAGTTGGCTTATAATAAACTCACCCCAGTTTTGATTTATAGATTGATTATAGATTATTTATGTTGACATGTTTTACAAGTGATATATTGAAAGGAAAAAACAATAAAGCAGCAGCCCTGCATTACACATGAAAGTTGTGCTCCCCCCGGAGGGAAAATGAGGATACGACATTGGTCGCGTACTTGATTTTATAATCCACTAGGGCCTTTCAAATATATAACTATTATTGTAAGAGTAAAGATATCCTTAAGAATAGTGCCACAAAACAAGTTTTCCCAGCTTCTTTTTGTCAGAGCTGAGACCCACATCAGGCTGGGGCACTTGATGAGGCATGGTGGACTCAGCTGAGGGTTATTTAATTACTGTGAGATAATTAGCCCATAGCGAATATGATGCAGAATGATTAAAAAGAGGTAAAGGGACATAAAGTTGGAAATAATTAAGAAAAATTTTGCCTTCAAAATATCCTCTCATTATTTTTATAGCATTTTTTTTGAGGCATGACTAGGATAGTATGTTAGATTTTTCTAAATCCTTATCTCCAAGGCATATGTTACTGAGTTCTTCATTATATATGATAATGCCAAAGAAAACCTGGACAAAAGTATTCTGTACAATTAACAAGGACAAAACGTACAACATTGCTCTATATATTAAGATTCCAGCTGTAATAGTCAAGAAATATACTCATGTGTGTAATATTATAATGATTTTCTATTTTTCTCGGGCTATGAACCATGGTAAAATATATAGTAATAAGCAGAAAACCTGATGAACTAGGTGATTTAAAACACCTGATATTACAGCTTGGACATTCAAGGGTGAAATACATCAATTTAAATTTCACACCTTCTCCTTTCCTTGTAGCCAGCGAAGTGTCTGGAAGACCGAGAACACATAAAATTATTTAAGAGTTAACAGTATTTGGAAGCAGTTGAGGTTAAGCCCTCAACAATGGTGGCCCTTACTTCTGGAGCCATTGACTCTTTGTCATAAGTTTATGGTATAGATGACTTCTCTTCTTAGATGATTTGTGTATGTATCATAGAAGAGAGACAGGGCAGGAGAATTAATTATCACTCTACACTGGTTCAGGACAGTAAGTATTACCTCATGCAATTCTTACAGTAATCCTTTAAAGTAACTATTATAATTCATATTTAACTGATAAAGAAAACCATGTTTAGGGGCCTGCCCAGTGGTGCAAGCGGTTAAGTGCGTGCGCTCCGCTGTGGTGGCCTGGGGTTCGCAGGTTCGGATCCAGGGTGCGCGCCGACGCACGGCTTGGCAAGCCATGCTGTTGATGGTGCTCAGGGCAAGCTACCCCAGGAGACACCACTCCGGTATGCAGATTATTTCGAGCTGAAGACAATAAGGACTCAGAGAACTCAGGAAGAATATTTGAGTTTCCCCTCCCAAACTGCCTAAAGAATTTAAAACAAAAGATCTGTTTCAGGAAGGAGTTATTATCATGATGGCTGTAAAGATAATGTAGGATAGAGGTTACAATAGGAAAGGCACCAAGCCCCTTTTATCAAAAACTCTGTCTCTTCCTGACCACATTATCTATAGACGACCCTGAAAAGAATTGTCTTCCTGGCCTCTGAAGTCCCACACCACTACCCACCCCCAACACGTTCCTCGCTTTTAGCTGCAATACTTAAGCAAGCAGCTTAGACAGAGGGACGAGTTGCTCACTTCTGAGTTTCTCCCATGTATACATGTTATTAAACTTGGTATTATTTTCTCCTGCTAACCTGTCTTGTTAATTATTTGTCCAG
Source organism: Diceros bicornis minor (assembly GCF_020826845.1). Taxonomy (NCBI): domain Eukaryota; kingdom Metazoa; phylum Chordata; class Mammalia; order Perissodactyla; family Rhinocerotidae; genus Diceros; species Diceros bicornis. Next base: position 57,587,731 of record NC_080762.1, on the reverse strand, counting down.
ACATAAGAACCTTAAGGAAAAGGGCAGAGGGAGATTCTCCCTCTTCCCCCAACACTGCGGTGGTGTCCTGTATAACGTGGAGGAAGATGGGCACGGATGTTAGCCCAGGGCCAGTCCTCCTCAGCAAAAAATGATGAGGATTGGCAGATGTTAGCACAGGGCTGACCTTCCTCACAAAAATAAAATAAAAAAAGACCATGTTTGCAAAATTGATCAAATGTAAGAGGGAAGATCTGAACATCAGTATGTTGGGTTTTATGCCTCATATTCTCTCCACGGTGATAAAAATGGTACTTCAACATGGGTACTCACCATCTGGCTATTTAATATCAGCTCCTGCCAACATCATTGGATGAGATGAGATGAGAAGTTTATTTCCAAAATTATTCCACTGTACTTAAACTATACTCTTTACGAGTCAGATGTCAAGTCATGTTTTAGAGGCAGGTGATTACTTCACCTACACATTTTTCAGTTTTATTATAACTTTCGTGTGCCACATTGTGTCAACTTTACCAACTTCAGTGCTTCACTGTTCTTTTTTAAAAAAATCACAATTTCATTTTCCATGTAAAGCATCTTGCTATTTTCTTCTTAGTCACTAGACGGCAGTTCTGTATCTCTGTAAATTACCACTGCAGCAGGAAACGAGAGGTCTTAAGCCAGTTTGCTCTGTACAAATGATGGACATAGGAGGACTTCTGGTCCATCAAGGTTGCCTGTGTTATTCCGTGGCTGTAACGGGGATGTCCAGGACTGCTTAGTCAGAGGCAGGAAGCAGAGTCAGAAAGCATCCTCTAAGTTCTTCTTCAGATGTGAGTTCAGGCACTTACCCTCTCACCTGAGCACACTGGAGTTTATTGAGTGCATTCTGACTCTTACACTATCCCTGTAGTTAATAAGTCTGGGAGCTCCACAACCCTAGAAAAAACACACAACTCATAAAGCCTTTTCTCAACTAAACGGAGTTGAGGGCTATGGTGTTGCCCGAGAGTCTGATGCTTAAAGCAAACGCAGCTGGTGCTCATGTGGAGGGAAAGAGCGTCAGCTACCCCTGGAGGGCTTTTACTGATGCTCCTATGGAATGAGCAAGTTTAAAATAAAACCAAATTGCTTAAACATCACTAATTATTTTATTTTCAAGTAATATGCTCTGAAAATCTGCTATGTCTAAAAATCTATTTCACAAAACTGAAACAATTCGGTTTTTTATTCTCTGGTATTTGAAATACTATTAAAACTTAAATCCTTTAACATTCTACAATATACAAACAGGCAAATATCAATTATATTTTCTAAAAATGTTTGCTCCCATGTTAAAGATTAATATATGGTAGCAAAACGGGTTACCACCCAGTTTTTAACTAATTCTTTGCTTTTGAAATTACATATAAAATTTGTGTTTTGAAGTATTTTCCTAAAACTCAGCATCTTTCTGATATAAATGGACTAGTTGAAAGGTAACTAGAATTAAATTTGATCTTTAAAACTCTAGCTTTGTGTAAGAATTGATAATATCAGGCAGTTGAAAGTTGGGTCTCTCCACATTATGATATTTATTAATAGTGAATAGCCACATCTCTTACAATGTGCTGAATAATAAAAAGAAATTGAACAATATCAGCACTCTCTTATCCCACATGTACAGTTTATACGCAAATAAACACTCAAAGGTCAGAAAAATGCTTATGATTTCAGCTAACTGGTAAAATACTATCTCATTCCAGTTTTAACCTCATTTGAAATTGACTTAAAACTCTTCTCTTAGGATCCTGCTCTGATCGGTGTCCCCAGGTCCCCTCAATGTGTCATTTGATTGCAAACCTATCTGATGAATGGAATATTCTTTTCCATTTGTTCTCTTTAAGGTATCTGTGATAGTGCTTTTTATACAATGACCACTTGGTACAATTTATTATTAGTTTCAGAAACATCTTGGGCCGGCCTCGTGGCTTAGAGGTTAAGTACGCTCAGCTACTGTCAGCCCGGGTTCGGATCCCAGGTGCGCACTGACATACTGCTTCTCTGGCCATGCTGAGGCAGCGTTCCACATACAGCACCTAAAAGGATGTTCAACTATGACATACAACTATCTAGTGGGGCTTTGGGGGAAAAAAAAGAAGGAGGATTGGCAATAGATGTTAGCTCAAAGCCAGTCATCCTCAGCAAAAAAAGAAAAGGAGGATTAGCATGGATGTTAGCTCAGTGCTCATCTTCTTCACCAAAAAAGAAAAAAGAAACATCTTTATATAGGAACAAATCAAGGAAACAGATGTGAGGAATGTGGCATTGCCTAGTTGATGGTGCTTGAGGGATTCCTCAAGTGAGTCTCGGCATAGAAAAGTTTAAAGGATAAAGCAGCATTGGTCAGATCAAAAGTGTGGAGTGAACATAATTCTGAAGGAATAATGATGGAGACATAAAAACAAGAAGCCACTTGAATTGCATTGGAAGGTATTAGACACATCAAGCGCTGGGAAAAAACATTTTTTAACGTAAGTTCTTTCTAAACTCTAAGGCAAAACATAATATGAATTTACATGGTAATTATAAACCACAAAACAACAACTCACAAGACAAGTAAATAACTAAAAGTAGAAACCAGAGTAAGAAAAATAGAGGTTAAAGGAGAGATGGAGAGAGCTGGTTGGGGTCAGAAAACATGGCTTAGTCATCCTTGAAGTCTCCCTCAGACTCTGATCATTCTTAGTGCTCAGTAAACACTTTGAGCCCATGAGCCTGGGGAGGGGCAAAGTGAGAGGTGGTTGGGAGGGGAGACAATGCGAGGATACCCTTGTGGAGGCACTGACATTGAAAATCAGTGACATTTTGCCAAGGTGTTTACCATAATATATTAAGGATGATTCTGGAAATTTAAGGACTTTTCTGGAATGTACATTTTCATTTTATGGAAACTCCAGCTAGCCCAGAGACTGATTTAGACATTTCAGCTTTAGAAATAAAGAGAGGGGCCAGCCCTGTGGCACAGCAGTTAAGTGCACGTGCTATGCTGCGGCGGCCCCAGGTTCACATGTTCAGATCCTGGCGCGCACCAATGTACCGCTTGTCAAGCCATGCTGCAGTAACATCCAATATAAAGTAGAGGAAGATGGGCAAAGATGTTAATCCAGGGCTAATCTTCCTCAGCATAAAGAGGAAGATTGGCATCGGATGTGAGCTCATGGCTGATCTTCCTCACAAAAAGAAAAGAAAAGGAAATAATGAGAAACTTTTCTGTCAGTTTTAAGAATGAAAAGCAGATAGCATCTGGAAAACAGTTGCAATTTGAGATGAGAATGTGGAGAAAAAAATTAGATGTCACACGTTGTTTTTGCTTTTCTCTGGGGCAGTAAGGCTTGCAGGGAGAATGAAGTCCCATCTTTGCTCTATTGAGTTTGAGAAGGTGTAAAATTCATTTGTTCTGGGCAACACTGTTGACCTGTGGAGAAAGACAAATGGTTCAAGCAGCTGGTCTAAAGGAATAACTTAGCTCACAAAAGTTTTTAGCTAATAAAGGGTGCTTCTTCTTTACTGAACTTTACTGGACGTCTATTGACCTATATGTGCAAGGTATTTGTAGTAGGTATTGAAGGAAATACAATTATAAGCTCTCCACATACATGAAATTGTTTTCAAGATGTAATTAGATTCTGCCAAGGTATTAGTGTATGTTGTATTATAGAACTTAAAAAAATGGTAATGTCATCGGAGAAATTGTAATTAAGGACAGCTTCTAGGAGAGGTGAACTAGATCAAGTCCTCAAAGGGACCACTTTTGGGCAGGTGGAGGGAAGAAAGAGTGAGGATTTCAGATGGGGGAAGAGAGGAAAGGTACAGATGTAGAAAGGAACATGGCATTTGGGCATTGGGGTGGGGAGGCCATGACAGGCACAGTCTTCCCGTGAGTGAGAGGAAGCTCAGTTTCCTCCTCCAGGAGCCCAGCACTGCTTCACACCTCCTGGCCTCCTCCACCTGCAGACCCCATGCCTGAGCCAAGGCCTATCTTATCTGGATCGCTGCCTAGTCTCCCAACAGATCCCTTTAGTTCCAGTCTTAATTTCTTCTAATCTTTCCTCCCCAATGCCTCCAGAGTTACCTTCTAGAATCCAAATTTGCTTAAATCTGACATCTGCTTAGACTCCTTCAATGACTGCTCAGAGCATCTGAGAGATCATTCAGACTCCTGAGCTGGACACGCAGGCTTTGTCTTGCTGTCCTCATCTTGAACCTCATCACCCACTGTCTCCTACATGTTCGCTTTGTTCCAGCCTTAAAAATACCATTTTCCAAAATCTTCAGCATCTTTTATATCTGTATTTTGATATGTGTTTCTTCTGTCCTCCTACCCACTTTTCTGATCAGCTTAATTCCTATTTCTTAATCTAAACTCATGTCAAATGTTTCTTCCTCTTGGACACTTTTCCTGAGAGATCTCCATCCAGAGACCCCTTTTGATGTCCCCACTCTGGAACCCTGGACTTATCTACTTTTCCATAACTGTTGTTTTCTTCATGTCTCATAGACAGTGAGCTCCTTAATGCTGAGACTATCCTTCTTCTTGATAAATAAATGGCGAGCAACAGGATACATTGGAGCACATGAGGAAGCCATTTGGTGTAAAACTAATTGGGCCTCACCTTGTTTTTTTTTTTTTTTCCAAAAGGGGCCTGTAGCCTCTGTTCATCCATTGTATATCCCCGTTAAGCAATTAACATGTCCCAAAGACAACAACAATGCCCTTAAGATGTAAATGCAATTTCCCCCACATTGGCATTTCCTTAAGGATAAGCATTTCTCCCTAGGCTAGGATTTGATTGCTGCACCCATCCTGGGACCACCCAACTCAAGACAACAGCCACATCCATGGAGACAACAGACCTGATACCCACTGTGTCCATCAATCGACCTGCCAACAGGTCGATGTTGTGGCTATTGTAAAAGGGACATTGCAATCACATGTGGTACATGCTCTTTGATGGTATGGAACCACTCTGTACACCCCACGTCTTTGGAGTGCTCCATTTCTTCGTGAAAGGACTCTCCCAGGCTATATGGTCCTCAGAGGTTGGCTCATAATAAACTCACCGCAATTTTGATTTATAGATTGGTTATGGATTATTTGCGTCGACATTCTATTTGTCCCTCCAGTATCTAAACACAGTACTTGACACCTTCGGGGCACTTCTGCTGGAGCAGAAGGGGCATTTCAGGGAGTGGTAGAAAATTCGCTCACATTCCTACCATAGTAGTTGAGGCTGTGGGCTTTAGACCAGTGTGTCTGGGCATCAATCCCTGTTACTCCACTTTTAACTGGGGAATCTGTGCAAAGTATTTACTCTCCGAGCCTTAGTTTCCTCATCTATAAAATGCGGCTACTGAGAACTCCTGTCTCATAGGGTTTTAGTGAGATTGAAATGCATTAACTAATATAAAGTGCTTAGAAGAGCTCCTGGCACATAGTAGGCACTAAAATGTTAGCTGTTATGTTATCATTATTGCTCTTATATCTGAACAATACTCTGGTTTTGGAAAGATGCCTTCATAATATAGTTGATCCTCATTATTTGTGGATTCCGTGTTTGCACACTTGCACACTAGCTAAAATGTACTGGCAGCCCCCAAATCAACATTCACAGGGCTTTCATGTCCATTTGCAGATATGCACAAAGTGGTGAAAAATTTGGACGTGCACTGGACGTTTCACTGGACGTGCACGTTCCCAGCTGAGGGGGAACAAGGTGACGTTCTGCCCTCGTTTCAGCCCATACTGTAAACAAGTGTCCTTCTTGCAGTCTATTTAGTGCTTCATGTTTTATCTTTTTGTGCCTTGTGTTGGTGATGGTGACTTTGCTGTTTAATATGTCCCCCGTGTGTAGTGCTGCAATGCTGCCTGGTGTTCCTCAGGGCAAGAGGCTGTGACGTGCCTTTACGGAGAAAGTATGTGTGTTTGACAAGCTTCTTTCAGACACGAGGTACAGTGTTGTTGGTGTGAGTTCAATGTTAACATATCAATAATATATATTAAATAATGTGACTTTAAAGAGAAACAGAGAACAAAGTCATGTTTTGATCCATTGAAGAAAATGTGACTAAGGCTTGCATGACCCTAACCCTGCATTTCCCATAGGAGCAGTAGGTCATATTCACCGATTCAGTGTTCACAGTGACTTTATAGAAGGTCACACTGTGCATAACGAGCATCACTGTGCGTATCTTGTGTAATCCTCACATACTCCTTTATAGTAGGCAGGGTAGGGAACAGGGTGTCCACATTCTACAGGCTATTACAGACCTTATGAGCCAAGTAGAGAATTTAAAATGCCTTGTGCTCAGCATAAGAGCCATGAGTTTTTGAACGAGGAAGATCTATGATGAACTGATGTTTAAAGAAGAATTACCTGGTAAGAGATTGTAGTATCAAGAGGAAGAGGGAGAACTGAGCCGGGAAGGAGGACCAGCTTATAAACTCTCCAAGTATTCCCATTGCTAAGTGAGGAGATTCGGAGCTAAGGTGCTGATGTGATAAAGAAAATGTAGGAGCCAAATGATGATATAATGGATTTGGTAACCATACATAGGGTGTAAGTTAGGCTGTGGTTCTCAAAGTGAGTTCCCTGGACCAGCAGCATCAGCATCACCTGGGAACTGGGTAGAGATGCAAATTCTCAGGTTCTGCTGCAGATCTGCTGAACTGGAAACTCTGGGGTGGGGCCTGGCAATCTGGGTTTCAACAAGGCCACCAGGTGCTTCTGGTGTCCATCAAGTTCAAGAGCCAATGAATTAGAAAATGATTCCCACACATCACCATGCCCAGGTAAGCTGCAAGGCAGGGAGGTGGTATTTGTTTGGAGGATAAGATGCATTTTAAATTTTAGGAAAGGGGCCAGCCCCGTGGCTTAGTTGTTAAGTGTGGGCACTCTGCTACTGGCGGCCAGGGTTCGGATCTGGGCGCTCACCGACACACCGCTTCTCCGGCCATGCTGAGGCAGCATCTCACATACAGCAACTAGAAGGATGTGCAACTATGACATACAACTATCTACAGGGGAAAAAAAGAAAAAAGGAGGAGGATTGGCAATAGATGTTAGCTCAGAGCTGGTCTTCCTCAGCAAAAAGAAGAGGATTAGCACGGATATTAGCCCAGGGCTGATCTTCCTCACACACACACACACAAAAAAATTTTAGGAAAAAGTAGTTCAGTGTCTGTATCATCGTAAGGATTCCAGAGATGCCCTTTTAGCTCTCTGCGTGTGAAGCTCTTTTGTCCACAATATGATCTCCTTTACAGAGCCCTTGGTAAGTTAATTACCATTTACCACATGTTCTGAGAGTCCCTTCTTTCTTGATATCCCCTTTCAGACGTGAAAATGTACTTTATTTTTGTGCACAGTCTCCTCTATTTTAAATCTGGATTTCTCTTCCTATAGGATCATGTATGGCACATGCAACCTTACTGTAAATTTGGAATGCCATTGGTTTGTTCCAAAACCTTAGAAAGTTTTAGAATTTAGAGCCTGCTGATTAGAGAATTTATATGCTTCTGTGTAGGACTCATATTTTTCAGATGTCTAGAGGTATCCCAACTTCCAATTAATGTGGCCTTAGATTTAGCAGAACTTGAAAATATGAATATAGTAGAAAATGAATTATGTCTCTCATATTAACATTTACAAAATAAATGATCACAATGTTAACTTACTAATAAGCACTTTCTATATTCTAGGCTCGGAAAGTATCTCGCTTACATAATAAACATGATAAAGTTTCAAAGAGGAGCCAATTAACTTTTCAACAAAAGCTTTACTTGAGTGTATCTTGCCTTCCTTTTTGACAGTTTTAGCTTTAATGTTACAGTAATGTTTTCTTTTCCTGGGAATGAGATAATCTTGTATTTGGTGAACATTTTAATTTTTAATGGCCACTTGTATTTTGTGACATGCACGTGTTCAAATAATCTATGAGAACTGACAATTACCACCCATATATAAGATTATACAGGAATGGAGGAATTTTGGCTGACTTACTGTATATAATTTTTCAGCCAAAGCAGATGGCAGACTCTACCACTTACAATGATTTAGGGGTTTTAAGCAGTATTTTTAAATACAAATAGTCTCAAAATTGGTAATATATAAAGTATATTACTTACTGTGTTAACTAACCAAAATAGTTAAATTTGTTATTTTTCCTCCATTTATAAGGATGCATCCATTATATAGATTCTGTACAAAATTGCAAAGATCACTTTTTTCCTTTTCAAAATTTATTTATTTTAATAGAGTGAGAACTTTGATGTTGGGTAAACTGCTACACAATTACTGGAAATGTTGAGAGTCTTTTGGAAAAGTGTAGAAGTCTAAAGATAATGCAAAGTACATTTATCCAATGTCAAGTCCTTTGAGTCTCTGTCTAGTTGTACCCTGAAGAGATGGAAGATTAAGTACCAGCACAGGACACAAGGGGACACGTTGCCAACTTGAGGGCTTCCCATGGACCACAGAGTGCCTGGCAGATTCTTGGAGATTAAATCTGAGCTTTGTCCATGGGTGGGGCCTGAGAGGAGGATTTTGCCTAAATGACTAGAGAATAGACAACCTTTATTCTTGATAATAAGTAATACTTACCATGTAAATTTCTTTATAAATCTATGAATAAAATAAAAAAATTATAACCCATATAGAAATCAACTCTTACTGACAAGCCCCACAGCCTTCACTAGAGAGCTCAACAGAAAAAGTCTCAGCTGACTGTGAATTGGTCTTCTCTGAAAGCCAGCCAGCCCTTCACTGATAGCCCTGGATAAGGAAGGCCAGATGCAATTCTTTGAAGATGTTTAGCGGAATTCAGAACTAAAAATCCTACCTCCAGTTGGCTTCTCTGTGAGAATGGATGGCTGGTCTTATTTCACAGGCTGGGCAGTTGAGGTTTCAGATGAGTTTATTTGCCCTATTCCCCAGGGATGGAAAAGAAGGACTGTGACATTGATTCAGGGCTGAGAGTTTGCAGGTAAAGATAGGGTCATAGAGAGGAATAAAGATTTCAGAAAATTGTTTTTTTGTTCTCTACAGTGGAAGTAATTTAAGAAACAGTCTCTCACTCCAACTTATCTTCCCTGTTCTCTATCTGTAATATCGCTGTAAAAATTCCCTCTACAAAAATTTCAGTCTTTTTTCTTTGCAGTCTATTATCATCTTTATGAATTCTTTGACTTCACCACCTTCTTGGCACCACAACGCTAGCCATTGAGATATTATTATAGATTCAGTTTTGCAATTTCATCCTCTTATCTCTATTCCCTCTGCCATTTCTTAGTTTTAGTTCTTATTGTATCTTATGCTTGAAAACATTTGAAGCTTACAGAGTATATCAGTTCCTTATCTTCTCAACGTTTTATTATTTAAGTGCCCTCAACTAACACTTTTTTAAAAAAAGAAGTGAAATACATAATAGAACAATACACTGTAATAAATTGACCACTTATAAAATTAAGTTCAATCTGAAATCCCTCCCTAGTTAACAGAGACCATCTCTTAAAATTCAACAGGCTTTAGTTTTGGCAGGGTCAGTTTATCAATGATTTCTGGATGTTTTAAACCACATGAGATAAATATAGTGTAAGGTAAAATTGTTAATCTTGCAGAAGTTATAGAATTTCCTGATGGCTGTGGAAGTTGATGGCATAATAAATGTGTATATGTGTGTATGTATAAATCTCTTCCAAAGGAAGCAGAACTGAGAGGGAGTCTTCCCTTGAATGATGGGAATTGCACCAGGAGATATATGCAAGCTTGAGTTTTTTGCCTTAAAGCATTCCAAAATTTGTGCATAGCCCATACAGGGGAAAAACTACAGTCTTACTTGTAATGTTAGAGGATGTATTTTGGAGCTGGCAGAGTAGCTGGAAAATTAGGGAAGAAATTCTGCAAGGGAGGGAGCCACAACCGGAAAATGTTAAAATATGTATGAAAGTCTGTCCCACACAAACACGAAATTGGCAGATCTTTGAACAACACACATGCAGTGTAGGCCCCAGGGGGCCTAGTGTAAAAACAGCAGTTGGAATATGAAAGAACTGAATGAGGATTTCAGCTATGCCCACTGTAAAGGAGAGAGGATTGGAGTTTCAGTCCAGCCAAGTTAAATCCCTGTTAGCAAAATAACAACACTCTTCAAAGGAATACAATAGAATCCAGAGTCTCTATAACTATCATCCATGGTTTCCAGTACATAATTTAAAAAATCATGAGATTTGAAGAAATAGGAAAATATAATCCATACACGACAAAAAGCAGGCAGTAGAAACTATCTCCAAGGTGTTGCAATTAGCAGACAAAGATAAGAAAGCAGCTTTTATAAAGAAAAATATTCTCATAATGAATGAACAGGTCTGGAAACTCAGCAGAGAAATGGAAATTACAGAAAAGAACCAAATAGGAAGATGAAATAAAAAAATACTTTTGAGTTTACCAATAGATTAGAAACAGTAGAAGAAACATGAATATAGAGCAATAGAAATTATCCAGTCTGAAGAAAAGAAAGTAAAAATTTTGAAGAAAAATGAAGAGATCCTTACAACCTGTGAGATGATTGAGTCCCCAGCCGAGAGAGGAGAGATAGAAAATTAAATGAGGCAGAAAGGCAAACCAATAAGTAATAGCACAAAACTTCCAAAATTTGGTGGAAAATCTAAAATTTTAGATCCAAGAAAGTCAGGAAATCCACAAAATAAAATACAAAATAAAACCATACCTAGGCACATGATAGTCAAGCTGCTAAAATCCAAAGATAAAATGAAAATTTTGAAAGCAGTCAGGGAAATACATATATACAGGGGAAGACATTACATACAGGGAGAAATAATGTGACTGATGGATGATATATTATGAAAAACAAAAGAGACAAATCAACAACAAAATGACATCTTTCAAGTGCAGAAATAAAACCCAAAAGTCAAAACAGAAATCTATATTTAGCAGAACTCACTTTCAAAAACAAAACAGAAGCCAAAATAAGAGACTGCACACCTATTAGGTGGCTAAAATAAAAAATAAAATTTCAAACACCAAGTGCTGTTGAGGACTAGGAGCAACTAGAACTGGGAACGCAACATGATAGTTGCATTTGGAAAACAGTTTAGCAGGTTCTTATAAATTTAAGCATACACTTATCATATGACTCAGATATCCCACTCCTACGTATTTTCTGAAGCAAATTGAAAACTAATGTTTAAACAAAAATCTTTGTGTGAATCTTCATAGCCATTTTATTCATAATTGCCAAAAGCTGGAAATAAACTAAATGTCCTTCATCAGGTGAATGGAGAAAGAAACTGTGGTGCATCAGTACATTAGAATACTACTTGGCAATAAAAAGGATAAACTCTTGATTCACACAACAACATGGATGAATCTTGGATGCATATCTCTAAATGAAGGAAGCCAGATTCAACAGGCTATATAGTATATGATTCCATTTATATGACTTTCTAGAAAAGGCAGAATTTCAGGGATGGAAAATGATCAGTGGTTGCCAAGGGATGGAGTGGGGGAAGGGGTTGACTACAATGAGACAGTATGAGAGAATTTTGGGGGTGAAAGAAACAGCTTTGTGTGGCACTGTGGACGTGGAGACATGACCATAAAATTTTCAAAACCCATAGAACTGTACACCTCAAAGAGTGAATTTTACTCTGCAAATTTTAAAAATCAATCAGCATGCTGGGGAACTCAGATGGAATGCAGTGACAATTGAACGTCACTGTATTACAAGCATGTGACATAACCACACAGAAGGGGTGGGGATGAAAAGTCCTGACCTAAGTAACTTTGGAAGACAGTGTTTTGATGGGATACTGTAAAACTAAAGTACTGGACACAAACACTGTACTCTAGGTGGTAAATTTGTTTTTCATAAGGGTATGGATTAGCGATTCTGAAATTAGTTGACACATTAGTAAATATATTGTAGCTAACTGGAGTTAAGTTTCTCACTGTTGGTGAAAGAAGTTACAAATAAACAAAAGGAGAATGCTAGAATAAACTCTGTGGTGCTGGATTGGAGTTGGAAGTATCAGTATGAATCCATATCTCTTTTCATATATCTATCCAGATAGATAGATAGGTTGATAGATAGAGTTTATATTCATATATACAGTTCCAAGCTCTGCTGAGAGGGTCTAGAAGCAGTGACACCCTAGTATCAATGAGCACATCTAGCTCCCAGATCTTGGTTTCTAAATATCATTCTCCAACAAAAAGAACCAGATTTTCTTGGAGAAACGGCTAATACTAGGGCTGGGGATGGAAAATACAAGATGATCCTGGAGCATCTTGTAGTGCCAGAAAGTAGGAAAGTTCTTTTAAGAAAAAACACAGAAAGTGATGAGATGTGTCAAAAGGAATCAATCTGAAAGACTTCCCAATGGCTCAAGTTGGAAAACTGTGAGCAACAAAATAAATAATGGTAGCATTGGATTATTACCCAGAGAATAAAATAAATATCCATGAGTCTATACTGATATAAAAAAGATTACATAAGAAAGGAAGAAAAGAAGAAAAAAAGGGGGAAAATAGAATGAGAGAAAGAGAGAAAGAAAGGAAGAAGGGGTGGGGGATCTTCCTCACAGAATTCCAAATAATAAATGTGGCTGGATAGCATGAAATAGAAAATCGCCACTAGAACACCACAGTAACAATTACTGTGGGCAAGACTGACTGATGAATGCAAAAACTGTGAGTGAAACTTAAAGAAGAAACAGTACATTTGCAGATCCTCAAAGCATCTCCCTCCAAATACTTAACTTTTTTCTCTTAATTTCTTTAAAAGACCTATGACTATTTAAAGCAAAAATTATAACACTGTATTGTGGGATTTATAACATGGGTGATGTAAAATTTATGACAATAGCACAAAGGACAGACAGAGGTAAATGGAACTGTTCTGTAGCAAGGCTTCTATATTTTACGTTGATTAAACTGGTGCACTATTGAGTCTAGGTAGGCTGTGCTATGTTAAAGATGCATACTGTAATCTGGACCTACCACTAAAAACTGCAAAGGTGTGTCACTTAAATGCTAATAAAGGAATTAAACAGCATACAAAAAGGGTTTGTATAAGAATGTTTGCAGGAGATGACCTGCACACCCCCAAGAGAAAGACAAGCGCACTGCGGGGCATCCACAGAGCAGAACGCCCTCAGCCGTGCAGAGGAGCAAACGCTGACACACACATGCTGGGTGAGTCTCTTCCACCTCGTGCGAGGGAGGCAAGCTGGACAGAAAACAATACACGTGGGATGATTTCAGCCAAGATGAACCTATGGTGAAAAAACCAGAACAGTGGTTGCCTCGGGGGAAGGAAAAAATTGCCTGGGAAGGAACAGGAAGGAGTTTTCTGGGGGTGATGGAAATAATCTATTCTTAAAGGGGTGAAGGTTATATGGGCATGTTTATTTACCAAAACTTTATGATTGAGACTTGTGCCTTTCAGTGTGCGTACATCTTACCCCACCACACACACAAAAAGGACTAAAAGAATAATAAAGTCAGGTGGGAATGGGAAGGAGTGTGGATGAAACAAAAATGGCAGACGGTAAGTAGTTGTTGAAGCTGGGTGATGGGCCTACTATGCTATTTTGTTTATTTTGTATACTGTTTAAATTTTTCCGTAATAAAACACTTGTATAAGAAGACAAACTCAATATACAGTGTTCGCTGGTAAGATATCGGTTACCTTTGGGGAGGAAGGAGGGAGCAAGGGGTTGTTGTGGCCTGAGTGAAGCTGGTGCTAGTTCTTGGTCACAGGAGTGTGTTCACTTTGTAATAATTCTTTGAGGTTTACATGGATGACTTATGCATATATTTCTGTACTCATGTTATACATCAACAAATATTTTAAATCCTGCATATTTGCACAAAGATACTAACTCAATATCTCAGAATAACAGCAGCGTTTTGTTTTAAAGTGGAACACATTCACTCATGACGTTATCAGATGGATTTTAATATTCCCAAGTATATATTAATGCCCTCACCCTTGCGTGGCACCCTGGGTCTTTCCATTTTTGCCTCAATTTGGCAAGTGGTGTGGCTTTGAGTTTTTATGATGCAATCTTTTCCCAGCAAGGTCCATCCCCACGATGATGCTCACCAAGGCCTTGACACCTAGCACAGTGCCTTGTTCACAGCATGCACTCAAAACCTGTGGGACTGGGTTGAATGAGGAACAAAACAAGGAGCAACAATGTTCGTAACTTATATCTAGATGCCATATCGTGACTTAGGAAATTGGTAGGATTTTTCGATGGACTTGTTATGCCTTCTAATTTTTCCTATTTAAAACAATGGGAAATAGAGTCTCAGAGTTCTTTCTCAGAGAAAGTCTGACATTTCAAGCACAGATTACTGACAACTATTAATGGCATATGACTTTCCCACCTCATCTTAGTTTTAAGTTTTTAATTCCTTACCTTGGAAATGACATAACTTTGCTTCTTCCAAATCTTGTGATAATACTGATGCTTCAGAAGTTTGACCACGGATATTCTGCTGTTGTGCGTCCTCTCTGCAAACTAGTGGAGCTGTGCATCCCAGTCTGAGAAGGGTGTGGTCCTGTAATATTTAGAGTCAATCAGAGAAGCTAAATGGAAAAATGACTTAGGAGAATTATCACCTTAACGCCCAAGAGCAACAAATTATTTTTCTTAATTATTTTGTGATTCTGAGGGTATATTTAAAAAGGGATATTAAAACTGGTTCCCAAGGAGCCAGCCCTATAGTAGAGCAGAAATTGCATATTACCTTCCTACACAAACTTGCCTAACGTTGTGGGAAGGACCAACGGGAAGTTTCGGTGTTGTTGCCTGTGTTAACGAGACCAAGAGGTCCACACTTGGATAAGGAAGTCCAGTGAAGAAGCCTGCGTGCATTGTCAGAGAAGGGACATGCGTGTGGTCCCCTGAAGTGGCTTAGGGGTCACTTACAAGTGCACCTGAGTTTCCTGTCTGTATAATGCAGGAATTGGGGCTGCCCACTGTGATGTTTTCTCCTTTTTATAACATGGCTCAGGGCAGTCCTTCTAAGATGCCTGACCAAGGTATGGGCCCTTCTTGCAGGCGGGTTCCAAAGAGGATCTCTGCAGCGACCCTGACCATGGAGTCCAGAGGGAGGATCATGGCAGCCTGGAGGGATGGAGGGGATGATAGGACAGGTGGCCTTGAAAAGGCAAATTCCAGGATCCCAGTCACCCTGTATTTCCATTTTAGATATTGAATTTACATTTCAAATACCGTCCGGGGAGCTTCCACGAGGGCTGCAAGCATCGTCAGCAAGAGCCAGGCTGGTGAGCCCCATCCCTACCTGAGTACTGTCTCAAGGGATGCGGCCCAACCACCCTGCACATACTCTGGGTGGTGGACAGGGCATGGAGGGTGGGCATGGTATAGAGAAGAGGCAGGGTAGAGGGTGGGGTGGAGAAGCAGAGTGGGGCCCAGTGGTGGAGGGACAATGAGGGAGTTGGGCCCCCTAGCTGTGCATGCTGGGAGCTTTTGTCTCTTAATCGCTCCCAGCCAGCAGCCTGCAGGGCTGCAGGACTACAACTCCCAGGATGCTCTGGGCATGGGGCGGTGCTTAGCCCCGGGGAGAGGAGGAGGGCAGTGTGCTCTTTGCCAAGGGCCAAACTGCCCTGGGCTTAGGACTCTGGTTCTTCACCTGCTCCACGTGGACTGAGTCTCAGAGGGATGTGATGGGACGAGCGGGACCAGTGAGTTAGGAAGCTGTGGTGGCTGCATGGGCAGCCTCGGGCCTGCAGAGTGCAACTGCTTTTGTCCAAAATAGAAGCTGGACTCGTGCCTCTTCTCCACTGCCTCACTCCTCTGCTTGATTCCTCCTCCCACCTGCATGCCTGTGGGTCTTTCCACAGCCTCCTACCTAGTCCAGGGCCAGGTGCTTCTCTAAATTGCTTATGGGAACTGGTTTGACATCCCAGAAACTTTCCACTTTGCCTGCTGCCCTCTGCCTTCTCCAGCAAAAGTGCAATCATTTCATCAGCTTTTGAGAGAAATTCGCTCCTGTGGCCCCTCTTGCAAGCACAACTTAAGAACTGTGCAGGGTGGTAACATTGGCTGTTGCTTGCCTTTTTTGCAGATGTGGAAGTTGAGGCATCCATGAGGTTAATCATTAGTTTCCCCAGGAGCCGCTGAGAGCAGAGGAGAACAACCCATTTCCCAGGCAAGTATCCAGTAGAACGTTTTCATCAACACATTCTAGTGCAGAGGCCTCTGAAACAGCATCCTTAAAATGAGAATAGCTTAAGCATTTTGCCCTTTTGATTGATCACCTAATCTCAGCCCAGGCATGAGTGGCCAGTCTCTCAGGGACACGGGTGATGACTCTCATCCCTCAGGAAGAGACTTGTGGTCCAGCTTTGGGAGAGGGATGTTCAAGGTAGACAGCACTTGGGCAGCATTTGAAACCCGTCAGCTTTAACATCTCTGCTTTGGATTCTGGCAAGGTTCCAGGATAAACATGCTTAGGGATAGTCAGATGTACCGTATTCTTTAAAAATTGATTAGATTGGTGAAAGGAACAGAGCATAAAGTATCCTGCTTATTTGCAAAAGATGAAATGCAACCAAGACCTTCTTGTTAATTTTTTTCTGCTCATTCTCTTGACTGTACTGTATGCTTGAATGCAGAAACAAAAAACTTGAATTGCCAAATTCTCTTTTCCTGATATTGGTAAATTAACTTAAAAGTTTCAGTGAAAGGTGTGGAGGAGTGGTTAGCAGCTTTCATGATTTACGTCCTCCCTAAAAATCTGGGCGTTGATCTACATGAAAAAACGTCCTTGTTTATATTACACAGCCCAATAGGTTACATTTCCGATTCCTGAATGTGGCATATTATCAAAACAACTGAAAAACCTGGTCATGGAAACTGGACCCTGTCACTTTGTCAAGAATTGCCTCTTTATGAATTAGTGACAAGTGAATTCTTTAACATTTTTGTAAAGAACGGAAGAGAAACTCTGTAGTGTCTCTGAATGTGACAAGGCAGGGAATTCTCATTAGACCACATCCTCGGGTTCTTCTCTCATGTTCAATAGGCCCAACTGATAGTCCATGTGGTCAGGTGTAGTGCCACTCCCCTAGTCCCCAGTGTTCCATCCCACACTGGCCTGTGCCCTCTTCAGGGGGTTCTGATGACACTCTTACACAAATGTTGGAAAGAGACATTGTAAGATGAGGATATGCATCATCTTGAAACAAGGATTAATGTTGAGGAAAGTCTCAGGGTCTGTGTGCTCCGATGCACTGCTGTTGGGGTGTGGCTGCAGTGACCACTGTGCTCCCAGCAGTCCCCACAATTGTTGTCTCAGACGTTTGATATCCTGGCGCAACCACAGCAGCTGTTGACAGAGCTGGGCGCTCATCATGGTGCAGTGTCTTCTGTCATATTTTGTGGCTCTGACCCTCCTCTGCTTGCCTCCTTCCCATTCCTATCTGCTGTGTTGATTGCTTTGTAGTTGTTTCCTAGGAGCCACTGTGTGTAACTGTATTCCACAGCGTCTTTAGGGATCCACCCTCACTACATGAGTCACTGTACAACAGCCCTTTATCCTGGTGTAGCCTGTGTTCATCGTCTCTAGTGGCGCTGTGAAGAACCCTGCTTACTTGGAGCTCCTCTCATTCTCACGCTGCTGGGGCTGCTTACGAAGCTGGGCATCTCGTCTTTGGTCTCATCAAGATTATTCTTTTCATCGATTATTTTGAAGTCGGATACGACTTTGTTAATAATGTGGACACTGGCTGTCACAGGCACTTTTATGTATCTTCCCCAACAGCTCTGTGAAGTAGGTCTGTGATCCACATATTACAGGGGGGGACACTGAGGCTCAGAGACGTCAAGTAGCTTCCTTCACTTCACACAGTTTCTTGGTACATTTTGAGTCTCCTCCTGGAACCTGCCTCTCAGGAGTGTGCACTTAGCTGGTGTTCCACTTTGTGCCTCTCTGCCAGACCCCCTCAAGTCACACGCCCCATCCTGAGTCCATTGTCTGCTTGATGGCAGTCACCTGCACAAACAGGCTCTGGGCAGGGAGTGGACTAGCGGTACGTGGTCCTCAGGCTTACCCTGGGCATGTTCTAGGTTCATTGTGAGAGCTGGAGCAGCGGAAGATACTGACTGTCATTCACCAGGAAGGTTTGTTATGTAGAAATACTCCACTGACTTTTTGCAGGTGTCATGTCTTCTTTGTCTTCATTGCTCCTCTGGGCTTCTCCTACAGTCCCTGCCGTGCAATAACATACATTACAGAGACTAGTGAACATAATACAGTTGCCCTGCACCAACGGTCACATCACTCATTTTTCTAATTGTGAAAGAAATACATTCTGTAAAAAAAGTCAAATTACACAGATCTTTGTTGAGTAAAGTGAAGCCTTCCCCTTCCATCCCCTTCCCTGCAAACTGGCTCCCCTACTCAGAAGGAACTATTGTTAAGAGGTTGGGGTTTATCCTTCTGGACATTTCCTATGAATTTATAAATACACATAAAGATTTTTTAACATAAATTACATAACTGCATCTTTTTGCAATTTGCTGTTTCCCAAACCATATATCATAGATGTCTCTCCTTATCCATGCACGTCACTCTAACTTAGCTTTTTAGACGTTTTAGAGGTATTCAAAGAACAGGAATACCATGATCTGTTTATTTCTTCTTCGATAGAGATGGGATGATGTCCAGTTTCACTATTATACATAATGCTGTAGTAAGATCCTTGTATGGAATTTATTGCACTGCTATTCAACCGCTCAATTTGCTTTGTTTCCTTTTAGTCGGAGACTATGATATATTTTTAACATTTTTATGGGAATTATTTTATAGGGAAATTAATTTTATCACCGAATAAAGACTTTTATGGAGAAACTGCACTTCAAGGTCATCCATCTCAGTATTCTGGAGAAAAATCATGAAACTTAGAAGGTATTCTGCTTGCTCCATCACATTCTAACAAGTCATGTTAACAATTTAAAGTTGAGTCTTTGAATAGCCTCTACTTTCTCTTTTCAGAAGAAGGATGACTTTTTCCTGTCTTGAAAACTTTTGACTCCAGGGGCTCTCAGTTGGGCTTCAGAGAGGATAAGATACTGGTGTCGTATCTGTTTCTCTTCAGCTGTAGGCTGCATCTTCTAAAGATCATAGAATTGAATATGGTCCAATAGATATATATGATTTGGGTCAAAAATTCAAAGTAATGAACCCAAGATAGGAATCTATAACTTTGGTTCTTAATAAAGAATTTCTTTTGATAGCCTCAAGTCTCTGTGATTACTAGTAAAAACTCACCTATGGGTGAAGAGATGTGGTTCTGCTGGCAATGTCTGCCTTGAACATCCATAGCTAAGTCTGCCACATCCATAGCTAAGTCTGCCACATCCATAGGTAGATTAGACTTGACTTCTGGAAGACCTCTGCCCTTGGTCTTTGACCTGGGAAAAATAAGAATTTTAAAAAGCTGCTGTTATTAGCACTCAATGCTAGAAATGCCCATTAAAGAGTGATTTTGATTTGGTAAACCAAAGGGAGTATAAGCAGAACAAAGTCTTTAATATCTACAAATTTCAAAAAATTCTAATTTTTTAAAAATATAACTCTATTTTTGCCACAGTTCAAACTGTCTATATATGAATGAAATATCCCTCTGCCCATTTCTTAAGTTGTTTCCATTGATTTGATGGATTTATCCTCTAATCCGGATTCCAAGTGTGAAAGAACATCTTGGTCCTTCAAAGAAAATAAGCCATTGAAATTTGATTTTCTTTTAGCTCGGCATCCTACAGGTTTGAGGAATAAATTATCATGTAATGATACAATGATTTTGAAATCTAATTGTTAATTACAGGGGTGTAAGGGATGATTGAATGGTGGTTCATCCCCATGGTCAGGGGTATTGTACACATGGATGTGTAAACACGATTCAGGAAGCTGCTTCAGCCCTGTGACATCCCTGAGAACCACAGTGCAGGAGGATCTAGGCACACAGCCATCTGCCTGGATCTCCTGGGTTACATGTAGATCCAGGGGTCTTGAGAGTGGCTTCAGAGCAGCTACCTTTTATATTTCTCCCCTTCCTTCTCTCCAGCTTATCTCAAACAGTCTTGACTATCATTTTTGTGTGTGTGTGTGAGGAAGATCAGCCCTGTGTTAACATCCATGCTAATCCTCCTCTTTTTGCTGAGGAAGACTGGCTCTGAACTAACATCTATTGCCAATCTTCCTCCTTTTTTTCCCCAAAGTCCTAGTAGATAGTTGTATGTCATAGTTGCACATCCTTCTAGTTGCTGTATGTGGGACGCGGCCTCAGCGTGGCCGGAGAAGCGGTGGGTCTGTGTGCTCTAGGATCCGAACCTGGGCCGCCTGTAGTGGAGTGCGTGCACTTAACCGCTAAGCCACGGTGCAGGCCCCTGACTATCATATTTTAAAGTAAGACCAATTATAGTTATTTACATGAGCTGTTTGTTCATTATTGCAGAGTAATAATCAGGCATACCATTAAATATCATTTAATCTACCTAAGTAAATTTGTTGTACCTTATAATTGATTAGAACACTAAATTTAGTTCAGAGTTTGATATTCACCAAATGTGTTAATCTGCTTACAACTGCCATGTGCCTCACTCCTCTTAGAAGTGTATCTTTGACCCATCATAAAAATGTAATGAATCAAATCATCATAAATTAAGATTATGTACTAGCTTTTGGATGATCGGGAGGCACATGGGTCCATTTTGGAAATATGCCCATCTATCTTTGCTCCCCATGGGAAGTTTCTGGTCACTAGGTCTCCAGGTGTCTTGCACAAGCCCTAGGTCTGTAACAGCTTGGTGTCTCTCCTTCTACTTGGGGTAGAAATAAAAGAAGTCAGAGAGACTTACTGAAGTTTTGGAGACTTATGACGTCTACTATGAAGACCATCCATGCATATTGTTCTGGATAAGCTCTCTGTTCCTAAGACTACTAGTTACTTTAAGGGTTTGTCAGGAACTGTGAAAGGTCTGATATTTTACCTTACCTGCAAACCAATAAGTTAGCCTACCATGGTCTTACAGATGCTGGCAAAAGACACGAGACCCATGGGTCAGAGACAGAGGACTTGATGACATAGCAATAGCAGTGGCCAGAGTATCAGAATTTGCACCATTTCACTAAATCCCACTTCCTACAGGGTGATACACAGTGGGCCAGGTGACATGCAGAAAGTTGCAAAATCTCAGAGCTCAAGGAACTAACTCAAATCTTTGATAACGGGCAGGAGATCTGCTGATCTTTGGCCTGGGGGTTGTTATTTTTATTATACTGGGCAGTAAGCGAGCCTGCCCTTTGCTCCACAGGAGGCCACTCTTTCTATCTTCCAAAGCTGATAGCTCTACACACATCCTTGAAAAGATAACCTGGTTTCACTGGCTTTCAAAGAGAAGCTTGGATGAGTCTCGATCATCATTCAGTTCTTCTGTTTCCTTTATTGAGATTGTGCAAATATGCTCTTTTCTCTGTGAAGTTCACTAACTTTATTCATACATAAGCGATGCTTTTGGTTTTATTTATTAAGTTGAAAGTGTCTTATTAGAGCAAATGATGAAACTATTATGGGTTGGATCTGAAAGTATGCTTTTCCAGGAAAAATGTGAAAGAAGACCAGTGCTCACAGAACTCTGCCACAAGGAGCTGATAGCAACTTAAATGATTTTAATTTGAATACTGTTTTGTACAACTTTCTTCCATCTTCCTTCATCCTCTCTGCTTCCTGTAACTCCCAAATGGGAATGGGGCAGTCTCAGGGATTCACTGAACTCATTTACAAAATCCAAATGGTTTTGTCTGTTGTGTTTTTTTATTGAGGTAAAGTTGACATACATCATTAAATTAGTTTCAGGGGCACAACATAATGATTCAATGTTTGAGTATATGTTGAAATGATCAGCACAATAAGTCCAGTTAACATCCGTCCCCATACATAGTTACAATTTTTTTTCTCTTGTGATGAGGACATGGCGTATTTCAAGGTGAAGAAGAATCAATGATGATGTCATACTTTTCCATATACAACTTGATGAATTTGGACGTAAGTGTACACCCTTGAGACTGTCACCACAATCAAGGCCACAAACATATCCATCACCTCCCAAAGTTTTCTCTCACCTCCTTTATTACTATTATTCTGTGGTAAGAACTCTTAACATAATATCTACTCTATTAGCAAATGTGACATATGCAATACAGTCTTGTTAGTTGTAGGCACTATGCCATATCCTACATCTCCAGAACTTATTTATCTTGATAACTGAAACTTTGTAAACTTTTACCATCAGCTCTCCATTTCTCTATCCCCCCAACTCCTGGCAATCACCATTCTAACGTCTGCTTCTATGAGTTTGACTATTTTAGATTTCACATAGAAATATTTGCCATTCTCTGTCTGCCTTATTTCACTTAGCATAATGTCTTCTAGGTCCATCCATGTTGTCAAAAATGGCAGGAATTCCTTCTTTTTTCAAGGTTGACTAATATTCCATTTCTTTATCCATTTCATCCATCAGTGACATTTAGGTTACTTCCGTATCTTGGCTATTGTGAATTAGCTGCAATGAACATTAGAGTGCAGGTATCTCTTCTAGACCTTGATTTCAATTCCTGTGGGTATACACCAGAAGTGGGATTGCTGGGTCATAGTCTAGTTTTAATTTTTGGAGGAACCTCCATACTGTTTTCCATAATGGCTGTACTAGTTTAAATTCCCACAAGGGTTCCTTTCTCTACATCCTCACCACCATTTGTCATCTAATTTTTTTTGATAATCGCCATCTTAACAGGTGTGAAGTGATAGCACATTGTGGTTTTGATTTGCATTATCTGATGATTAGTGATGCTGAACATCTTTTCATACACCTGTTGGCCATTTGTATGTCTTCATTGGAAAAACTCTATTCTGTTCCCTTGCCGATTTTTTTAATTGATTTGTCTTTTTCCTATTGAGCCAACAACAAAAAAAGAGAACAAAATTTCCAGGCGTTATGGGTGCTTCCCAGTTGATGCAGATGGTTTTGTATTTACAGGGGTACCAAAAGATCATGTTTCGTGCTTTTTCTTCAGCTTGTTATAAGGCCAGCAGTAGCTACGGCATAGCAGATAATCGGGATCTTCTGGGTTTGGAGGTTTACAACATAAAAGAGTGGTAAGGAATTTTTTATTATTCCAAGGAAATTATTGAGATCATAGTCCATGGAATCCAGGATTGATAGGTGTAGGAGGACATTAAGGTGAGGATTGGTGATCTGGCGTTACTTCTGATCTTGAGGGACAGGTATCTACTGCATGAGTGTTTGAATAAAAATGTTAGCCATCAGTAATTTGTGGTGGGTGAATATGTTTTCTGAATTATTTACTTTTGAACATAACCATTTGGATTATGTGAACATCTGGGACATGGGAGTAAGTCGCTGAAAAGAGGTGGTTGATAATGTCATTGTTGATTTAACTTCTATGAACACCAAGTGGTCAATGGATTAAGCAAATGAGTAGTCAGAAAACACAGAAATGGTAGGATTTGGGATTTAGTAAAAGACTGAGGACCGACTGTCCTGAGAGGGAGTGCCAAGACTTGTGCGGTTGAGATTGACAAGGACAAGAAGAGAATAGAATAACACTCAAACAAGGAGGGGGTATTAACAGGATGGAGGGGGAGAAATGATCTGGAGTAGCCTTGAGTTTTGACCTTGAGCGTTCTGTTCTTGATGCAAATCTGCCTGATGACATCCCGGGACACAGGTCAGATCTATCCCCAGAGGATAGAGGGAGGGTGGAAGTACAAAACAGCCAGGATAATTGTCCTAAAAAGGCAGGCTTCCTTTATCATTTGACCCACTTTCATGATTTATTTTTGTAGAATAAGAGGAAAAGAAGGATGATAGTCACGTCTTCACAGAGGAAGCAGCGTGACTGTGGGAACCAGTCTAAACCAAAGCCTGGTTTAAGCATCTCCTTCCCTTTGAGGCTGTCCAGTGACATATTCGAGAGGCCGGTTACTAGAATCCTATCCCATCCTGGCAATGACAGATCTCTGGGAGGACACCTTGGACCAGCCCCACCAGGTCTGCTGGCCCGAGAGACCGCAAGGACTCCAGGCCTGCAGCAGTGCAAGACAACTGGTAAGTCCTTTCAATCTTGCCAAAGCGTTGCAAAAACTTGCACCTAGTCACACAGGTGAATCCCTGCCAGGTGTGCTCATAGATGGTCTGCACTCCAGGTCCCATGCCCACTCCTGCCGGTCTTCAGATTTGGCAGAGATGATTCCAGGAGCTGCTCTGGGCATTCCACAGCTCCACTGCCAACAATTTCTGGTGACTGAGGAAGGTATCAGGAAGGAGGAGAGGGCAGTGAAGAGCACAGGAGAGAGACTGGTGATAGCACTGATGACAGACAGACTTGCTAGCGAGGCAGAGAAAGTGAGGGGCCAAGGAGGACGTCCAGAGAGCAGATGAAATGAAGCAGGCATCTCAGTGAGGTCTCTTGGCAGCTTCCCTAATGTTTCCTTGCTTTGAGCTCTTGAAACTTTAACATATACCAATACTTTTATTAAACTCCACTGCGTGACACAGAAAATATTGACAGCGGTTTCTTTCTGAGGTGAGAGGTTGGGTTTCAGGTGAGGAGAGCAAGATCTTCCTTTTTCATGCTGTTCTCTCCTCTTTCTTTACTATTTACGTTATTTATTTGTACTTGAAAGTCAGCAGCGAGTTATCAACGTCAGGGGATTATTCAGTTTTTCCCCTCACAGTCACAGTAAAACCTACTTAAAGTGGATTATTCTTTTTGTGTAATATTCCAATAGATTACAAAATATTATTTCAAAATTGCTTTTATGTCTATGTCCTCAAATTAGATATTTACTTCTAGGTCTCCATTTTTATGTTCTTTGTTGCATGCTAATTCAGAGTTGCATCTAAGGAAATACCAGATTTCCCTCAGGTTTTTAGATCCATATGTGTTGGAAATTTGATTCATGAAGATGGACATGGCAGTTGGGGGATCGAGCTGTCATCAAAAGAGACCTTTTCAGCATCAGTAATCTGTGAAGAACCCACTGCTTGTTGGGATTTAATTTTCTATGTGAGGGATCAAGCTTTCACTATTGGCTCTTCTCTTTCTCTTTGGAGGGAATTACAGCCTTCCCAGTCTTTCTGTTACCAAAAGACTTTACTAGATGGCTGTGCCATGTCAGGAAGGGTCTGGGATGCTGGGAACCAGGATTCAGCCTCAGCTTCTGGCTGTCCTGAGAAGCTTCCTGGAGGAATCCAGCCTGTGTGTCTAGGTGACACTTGTAGCCATCAGAAAGGAGGGGATAACTCACAAGTGCCAAGCAATTCATCTGGCCCTTGTCTTCAGGGTGTTCCTAAGGGATGAGGTTCAAAATGCCACGTGGTAACCCTTTGAAAGTTCCTAGTCATGGGGTGGGTTCTCGGTGTGAGCTCAGAGCAGTGTCTGTTCAACACTAGATGGGAAACATTTCAGTATTTTAATTGATAAGGCTGTTCATGCATGTCCATGGATCATCAGTGTTGTGGCATTCCCTGCTGGACACCCCACACCCCTCTCATGCTTCATCTTTCAAAGCTCCCAACAGAAATCACACCCCAACAGGTGGTTGTGATGTAACCACAGCACGAGTGGGGAAAAAAACAGAGCAACCCAGGGATGACACACTTCAAGTGCTCGGACCCAATTGCCCCTTTTGGACGAGATGGTAACACCAACACTGAGTGCATAAACTGGAAGATTGTCTGAGACCATGGACCTCAGAATGACATGGGATCAGAAGTCACCCTGGACAGCAAGGGAGAGTGTAGGGTCACTCACAGTCCAGGATTGTGGTCCCTTATCCTGTCAAAGCAGAGCTCACCCATGACCGTCAGGCCAAGCCAGGGAGGAGGAGCCAGGATGAACCTGAGAGAGAGGCTGGGGACCTTCTGGGGAATTTCTGCCCTAAAGGGAATTGCATAAGGAAGGCAGGGGTGCTGAAAATCCTAGTTCACAGGGAGCAGTCATGTGAATGGAATAAGGCCCTGCGGTAGCCTTAAAAGCTGTGTCGCAAATCTTTCCCTATGGATTCAAAACGAGCAGGAAAAGGAATTCACAGTCCTGGACAAGGATGCCAGCAGGATTCAAACCTAGGTCAGGGGTGAACACGGAGACCCTAGAGAGGCCTGAGGAGGGAGAGTCCTGCCTGCTTTTAGACCATTTGCAAATGACCTTCCTCGGGCCTTGTCCTCTCCCCGTGCAAGTTTTGATCTTTTTACATTGTTTTCCCCACTTACAGCTGATGCAATTCCAGAGATTGAACTAGAAAACTACAAGATCCTAAAATTTGCTCAAAAGAAACCTCCACAAGAGAAGCAGAAACTATTCCCTCTTCCTCCAGAATGTAGAAAGGCAGCCCCTGCCTGTGACATGACATGGTCCTGGGTAGTGCTGTTTTAAAGACACCGACATTTCAGTGGTCGTTGCTCTGCCTGTGAAAGTACCTTCAACATTTAAATCCCAAGAGAACGGGCAGCGGGCTGTGTCTGCTCTGGGAGCAGCTGAATGATACTGAAATGAACTTGTCCTCTGGGTTAGGGGGACTTGGGAGTGTCCCCACTAGCCAGAGAAGGGCCTGGCCCTTCTCCCTTCTCCCACGTACAATAAGCTGATGACCCGGAAGTGTTCTTGATTCAAGGAGAAATGTGAGATTCTGTGTCTCCCTTACATGCCTACAGAAAGCAATGGAACCACACCACAACTCCCAGGCTGTAAAGGGAACAGGACTTTAATACAATATTCAAATATGGCATTTATTATTTACAACACATAACTACTGTCCCTCCCCAATGGGTGATGAGGTGCTGAGGTAGAGATATCAGGGAACTGGGGTGGGTTCGTCCCCACTCTCTTGGGCCACAGGAGGCCCCAGGAATCAGCTTGCAATTCTCCCCTTCCCGTTAGGTGGGAGGAGCTGGCCCGGTGCATCGCAAGCGTCCCAGCTGTGTCCATGCTGATGAGGATGGGGCTGTGATCAGCCACTGGTACAGGGCTCGGTGTTGGGGCCTGGGGGCTGAGTAGAAGAGTCGGGTTATCTTTGAAGGGCCTCCCTCAGAATCATGGCCCTGCAACCTGTCCCCACTGCATTGGGTGCTCCAGTCCCTGTGCTCAGTGCTGTCAGCCACCAGTACCCCATTTGTCCCTGTCACATGAGCGATCATTTAGTATCACCTATTTCACAGAGGACGAAACGGAGTCTCAGGAAGCTGAAGAGAGTCACCCCAGTCACAGGACTGCTCAGTAGTGGAGCTGGGATCTCAGTGCCAGCTGTCCAACTTCCCAAGGCCACGCTTAGCTCACTTTACTGAAACCCTAGGAGTAGTCCCCCCAGCCCAGACACTCACTCACCCCTGACCTTGATGTGGCCGGTTCTTCTGAGACTTGAGTATTCTGCAGGCCAACTAGGCCTGGGGGTCCAGCTGGCAGGACAGGCTGTAGCTACAGGAGAGAGAGGGACCTGTGAGTCTACCAGGAGCCACACCTCAGGTGTCCCCCCACTGCCTGCCCAGCAGTTGGAGTCTGGGTGTCCCAGAGGTTGCAACACAATAAGACCTGGGGCTGACCAGGGAGCCATAGACACATGCTATCTGGACTGGCCAACAGGGAGAGTCCACTCCTGCCCTCACCCAACTCCTGCCCTGCCTCACCTTTCACTCTCGTTGAGCAGCTTCATGTCCTGGGACCAGGCCCCAAATCGATCCTCGAGCTCTAGGTTGTAATTCTTTGAAGCCACCTGGAGCAGCAGGATCTCCCTCATGACTCGGTATTCCTGGGGCCAGAGGGAAGGAGAGGATGCAGATAGGGCCTGGGTGGGGGATGCTGCAGGGGCCTTGTGGGGGGTGAGAAGTGGGGCAGGGAACCAGTCCTGGGAACCATCCTTCCCTCCAGTCCCATCCAGGCTCTACCTGTTCTCAGAATGGGAATAATCAGCCCCTCCTCCAGGATGTTGTCCTTGAAGCCATCCTCCCCTCAACCCACCCGACAATTGGATGGATCTCCCTCTTCTCCCTTATCAAACTCTTCCACTCAATGTAAGATACAGGGGGTGGAGCCAGGGGCTGTTCTGCCCAGAGGGTCTCTGATGTCCACCTCCTTCCCTTCCCCTGCAGGGAGGGCCACAGTTGCTTACTTCAGTCCTTTACTCAAGGTTGATCTCATTCCCCTGGAAGGCAGACAGCCAGAGTCCATCAGACAGAGCCCCCTAGCTTAAGTAGCCCCCTATGCCCACCTCTTATCATGTTGTACTACTGCCAGGTCCCAAGAGGGAGCCGGGGATCCAGAGAAAACAGGACTTGGACCTAGGCAGGGCTCTGGGCTCCAGAGGAGGAGGACAGGGGCGTGACACTGAGGGACCTGGCAGGACAACCCTCTCTGATGACAGACTTGGAGGCTGAGGCCTCAGGCAGAGGGGACTGCTCAGCCACATATGTGCTGCCTGACTTGGGGGGACCCGACATCTCTCTCACCATGGGCAGCATGGGACGGAGAGGCTGAGTCCAGCTCAGATAAAACCTCACGCAGCTCTGCCATCAGGCAGCTCTGATCTTCCCCAGCCTGGGGAACCAGAATGGGTGTCTCAGACGGAGCCTCTGTTCACTCATCCCTAAGATGGGCCTGATGCCCCAGCTCCCAGGGGCAGCTGCAAGGCTCTCGTGAGAGAAGTGCCCATTGCTGAGAGCTCAGAGCTCAGTTCTGGGGCTCCTGCATCCCCAGACTCAGGATCCTGGTCCTCCCTGCCTGGCCCCCATGTTCACCCACCTCGAGATAATCACCCATCGCCAGGTGCAGCATCAGCAGGTCACCGAGGAAAGTGCCAAGATAGGGGACGACACCCTGTCACATCGGGTGAGATGAGCCTTTGCTGTCAAGTCGACCCTCTGCAGACCCTCCCTTGAAAAGTTCTCACCCTCAGCCTCCTGGCCCACCCCAGGGTTCCCACGGGGAGCAGCCTAGGACCCTCAGCACCTCCCCTCAATTCTTCCTCCCTTCACAGCCCAATAAAACCAGACTCCTGCTCCTAACCTCCCAGCGCCAGCTTCTGGCAAATCACAGGGTATGCGGTCCCCGGCCCTCCCCGCAACAACCCATCCTGCACCAGCTCTTCCAGGTCCCCCTCCTGGTCACTTCTACTGGGGGACTCAGGCACTGTGGCACCAGGAGGAAGGGCCCTCCTCTCTTGATTTGAGGCCTCCAGCTGGGAAGGCAGAGCCCCTCCCCCACAGGCACACTCACCTGCTGCTGCTGCTGTTTCTCCTGCACTCTCTGGGGGATGATCTCCGGGGGGGCAAACGTGGAGGGCCCCTCCTGCCAGGGTCGAGGACAGTGTCAGCAGGCCATCCTCCCCTCACCCCATTTCTCTCCAGCACCACTGGCCTCCGACCCTGGACATCTGACTCGAGTCAACTGGTAGCAATGCCACTCCATCCTCCAAGGTCTTGTGATTCTAGAACAAGCCCAGCTCCAACTCTCACTCTGAGTGTGAGCTTGGGCTTGTGGCCTGGCCTCCCCAATCCTCTTTCCTCATCTGGAAGGTCTGAGAACTCCAGCTACCCTACAGGTTCTCCTGAGGACTCAGTGGCATATGACTGTCATCGTTGTCCTCGCCCTCACCCCTCCGTGTGGAGCAGGCAGAAAGCTCCCACATTCCTTTTCTCCCTCTTATCTCATCACCACCGTATGAGGCCTGCACCACACAATCACCATCCCTCCCTTCCCTGATGAGGAGGCAGAGGCCCAAACAGGGGCAGTGAGTTGCTCAGGGGCCCACAGAGGAAAGGCCGCTTGCCCCTCCCAGCCAGAGGCCATGTTCCATCGTCCTCACCTAACCCCCGCCCCACCACTGACCACAGTACTGTCCCCTGAGCTCTCAAAGCGTGATCCTGGGCCAAGCCATGGATGGAGACGAAGGGGTGTCTTGGGAGTCTGGTTGAGTGGCTCCTGCCTTCCCCTGTCTCATGGGTGTCTGGCCCCCGGGCTGGAACAGAGGCCATGCCAATGCCTTCTCCTCCCCAAGGAAACCCTCGGGATATTCTCCTGCACTGAACTCTTTCTTTATCCACTCGGGAACTGGACACCCAAGGTGTATACTCTGATCCACAGGGAGGGGAGTGACAGGAGGCTCTGCTTCCTCATTTATGTCAGATCCCAAGGTGCTTTCAGCAGTATCCACTAAGAATCCATCAGTTGCCTAGACTCTTCACATAAGCCACCTGGGGCATATGTCATTGCCAACTGGGCACTCAGGTGAGACTCCTGTGATTGACTCAAGTGACTGCTCTAGGGGTCCAGTGGGGAGTCCCAGAATGCACACACATCTGTCTCTGGTCCAGATGTTCAGACCCAAGGATGAGCAGACTGTTTGTCCACCTGGGCCATGGGAATCTCCTGTCGTTCCCAAACCTGGGGTAGGCAGGATGCCCTCCACTTTGAGACTTGGTGAAGACAGAAGGAGCAGCAGGGGCCTGGCTTCTTGAGGACAGGTTTAGGCTGAGGGCTAAACCCACCCCAAACACCCAACAGCCTGGAAGAAGCTACATCCAGCAGGATGTCCATGCATGGAAGCCAGAGACCTGCTGATGACACCAGCTCAGCAACTCCTCCTGGAACAGCCCAGCCAACACTACTGTGTCCCACGACCAGGGCCTCCTGCCCACAAACAGCACCCCGCCCACCCATGGACCAAACAGATCCCTCTGTTTGTTAATCTGGACAAGATAGACATGAATGTTTCAGAGAACGTTCAAGTGAGAAACTATCAAAACCACAGAATTTCCAATCCCCCTCCTCCCACCCCCTCCTCTCTTTCCAGACCCCAAGCCTCCACTCTAAGTTGGTCATCAGTTTTCTGCTCAAAGACTTGTCTTGGCTATAGAGCTCCTTAAGTTTTTCCGAGCTCTCCCTGAGGGGAGTGGAAAGAAGGAAGGATAAATTGAGGGATAATGTGAGGGGTCTGAGTGCAAATCCCTTTTCTTTGCAAACCCAAGAGATGCAACCTGCCTGGAGGAGTGTTCTCACTGGGCTCCTCTGAGCGCTAAGGTCTCGTGGGACTGGGCGGGGGCTCTCCTGTTGGTCACTGGGGTCTCCATTCCCCAGCTCTACAGAGCACCTCTGTTTTGACCACTTTGAGTTTCAACTGGGCCTAGAGTTCTGTTGCCATAAACACTTGAAAATCTCCAATGTGGCTCAACCCTGGCATTTAGGGAAACTGAGTCCTGAAGCAGAACTGGTGCACTAAGGACCCAGGGAGGCTTAGAGACCCCTCACCATGGCCCAGGCCCTGTCCCCAGCGTTTGCTGCCTCCCAGGAGTTCCCACGTGAGTGAGGGGGCAATGGCAGACATACGAGAGATCCCCCATCCACCCTGATCCTCCTATGGAGAGGGGCCTACCCACCGGGAAACATCCGCCCACGTGTTCTTCAGGTGGCTTATGGAGGTTTTCTGCAGAGCAGAGATGACAGCGCGGAGCGAGGAGAAGTTCTTCAGGATCTCGCACTCCTGGGGAAGGGAAGAGAATGAGCTGTGAGGTGGGGCGCTGGAGACCCGCTTGCTCTAGCTTCAGTCCCCTTCTATTTAAATCTCCCCTCCTGGATGAGACAGATGCTCAGGGAGCCCCAGAAGGGCACATTTAGGACCCAGAGAGTAACACTCACAAGGAGGAGGATTTTAGCTCAACCCAGGGAAGGAGCCAGGGAGGAAGTGAGCATCCTCCCACTGGGACCTGGAGTCAAGGTCAGCGGGCCCCTGGCAGGAAGGGCCTAGGGACTGTGCAGGGGCTTAGATCACACACTGCAATCCTGGGAGCTGATAAAGGTGGAGAGGCCGTTCCCAAGGCTCCAGAGAGTGGCTCCACTGGGCCTGCCGCAGCACACCTGGGCCACCTGGATCCAGTGCTCCACCACCCTCACCCTGTCCTGGGCCATCATGCTCGGGTCCCCGAGGCAGGTGGTGATGACAAGGCTGACCACCCTTCTGAAGTGGTCGACGGTGGCCTGGACGGTGGGTGCCAGGTGCTCATTGCCGGGCTTGTTCCTCTTGCCCCAGGTGGAGCCCAGGCACTGAGAGGGCACCACCTTCCGGAAGAGCTCCTGGGGAACAGGGGGAGTGTCACCCAGCCCTGCCACACCCCAGCTCCGTGTCTACCGCCCCCAAAGTGCTGCACAGGGGTCACAGTTTAGAGCTGGAGCTCAGGAAGCTCAGGATGTGGTCTGAGCCTTGTGAGAGTCCCTGGGTTTTCTTCTCTGTCCACTGCGGGCACCCAGCACAGGATGACCCAGGACCCAATACTAGCAGGGAAGGGAGGGGGCATTTGCACCCAGCCCGTCCTGGCTAACTCCAAGCTCCAGACGGTGGCTCAACTAGGCTCATCCCAAGGGGGCATCTTCCACCACCCTGATGTCCCCTCTGGTCCCACTCCGATTCTGATGCACATTCCCCTGCGGCAGCTACAACCACAGGCTCTGTCTGTCTCCCTTGTAGTGAAGTACACATCAGGTCTCTAATAAATGCTGAGGCTGTTGAGCCTCCTGAGCAGCCGGTTGGGCCACCAGGGACCTGGCTGCACACAGTGAGTTCCCTTCCCCCACTGATGGGCCAGGCCCCGCGCAGCTTTCCATCTCTTCTACCTCATGGAGCCGGCACAGCCACTCTGTGCAGCAGGTCCTGTTAGTGTCCACCTCTACGGTCTGCAGGTGGACAGCAAAGCCTTGGGGGTTCAGAAAGTTGCCCAGGTCGTAAGGTTGGTAAGGGGGAGCGCCAGGATTTGGGCCCAGATCATAGGAGTCCGGATCAGGTCTGGGGCACTGACGGCAGAGGGAAGGCCTGCCCCTCTGCCCTGAGAGCCCAGCTACTCACCGCATCCATCACGGTCAACTGCTCCACCACAAGCTTAGGAGGGAAGGCCGTGAGGTTAGGCTTCTTCTCACCCTCCTTAATGGCCACAGGTGGAGATGGACTTCCCACTAGAAGTGATGGTCCAGGTGACTCCAGCTCAGCAGCTCCCACTCCTGCTGGAGCCGACGTGGGCCCTTGCTCCAGCTCCAACACTGCTGAGGGAGGGGACGCTGGCTCCAGCGCTAGAGGGGGTGGTATTGACGGAGCTGGAGCCAGCTCTACCTCCACCACTGTCCACTGCCCTGCTTCTGCGGCCGGCTGGAGCTCTGCAGCTGGCGCTGCAGCGGGATAAAGGGAAAGGTTCACCCACATAGCTGACTTTCCACGTGTCCTTCTAAACACAGGAAAGATCCCACTTCCCTTCCGGGAATACCCAGCCTGCAGTCCCCTTTACCCTCTGGCTCTGCCTCAGTGGCCTCCAGAAGCTCACACCGGGCAAGGGAAAGAGGGTCACGGCAGCTCAGCTCCGAACCAGGCAAGGTGACCTGCATGTACATCCCCTTTAGCTTGAAAAAGGGACAGCCCCAGTCTGGTCCCGCCCTAGTTCTGGTCCAAGCCCGGCGTCTCAAGGTCCTGAGTGTGGAGACCCTCTGCTCCTGCTCTCATCTCAGAGCAACACTGGATGGTGCAGGTGGCCTCGTGCACCTGCCCCTCGTCTAGTGAGTTGGTGGAGTCGAAACCATTGGGCAGCTCCTCGACGACCTCCTGAGTGGAGTTCTGCAAAGACTGCCTGGGAGCTGGGCCAGAAGGAATCAGGGGCTGCTTGCACACTGCCATTGGTGCCGACCCCCAAGAGAAAGTCTGCTCCTCAGTTCAGGCACAGAGGGGCATCCCTGCAAAGAACTGTGGTCAGGGAGGGAAAGAGATGAAACCTCTAGGGCTCGGTAACATATGAGTAGAGGAACTCACCTTCTCATGCTGCCAACCATGATGTGGGGTATGGACATGACAGACCCACCAGGCTTCCAACACCTAACAACCTGATCCTGGCTGAGAATGACCCGCCCCTCATGCCCTGCCTTACCCCCTCCACACAGACACATGCACACACACACGAAGAGGTGCAAGGAGTGTGGGGCTGATCAGGTGGGACCACAGTTGTGCCCTGGCCTGCACTAGCCTTTCCTGGGCTGCCCCGTTGTTACTTTTCGCTGCCTCCTGCCAGATGCCCAGAGGCATTGGGGAAGAGGGCTGAGCCAACGTCGGCAACG
Organism: Diceros bicornis minor; assembly: GCF_020826845.1. Classification (NCBI taxonomy): domain Eukaryota; kingdom Metazoa; phylum Chordata; class Mammalia; order Perissodactyla; family Rhinocerotidae; genus Diceros; species Diceros bicornis. The sequence continues at coordinate 57,553,493 of NC_080762.1, read as the reverse complement.
ACGAAAAAGATTCTCTTTCTGGGCTTTTTTGAGCCCAGATCTTCCAAAAATCGGGACACAACAACTAAACATCTTTGTCTGTTGACCGTCGCCAGTCAAGTGAGCTGGATGGGGGTCTGTGGGTGCCTGGTTACCAGAGTTCTAAGATCTGTTGAGGTCTATGACCAAAGAAGTGAGGTCATTTTTCAAGATTCCATTACCTGGGCCCCTTCCCTCAATCAAACTTGCCCAGAGCTGCTCCCTGCCCCCGGGCTGCTCACCCTCCTCCCCCATGTCATCTCCTGAACTGTACACAAGGAGCCCACACATCCCTAGCCACAGCTCCCTGCAAACCTCACTAGGGTCCTAGCTTTGGGAGACAGAGATGAATGCAGATCTCCTTTTTCTTACCAGTTCTGCATCCTGGGAAAGTCACTGTGTCTCTCAGGTCCTCCTCAGTCTCCAAACCTGTACCATGGGGATCAGGCTAGAATCTACTTCCTAGGGGCGTCACCCAGTGTATATGAGATAATATCTGTTACCCCTTTGGGCTGGTGTCATATGTAGCTAAGGCCCAAACTTAGAGGTGGAAGAATAACAAGGAGGGGTGGGAGATAGCACAGAACACCACTCAAAACAGGCCTGTGTTCCAGGAATGTAATATTGGGACAGTGACTTCCAGCTTGGCCTCATTTTCAGGTCAGCATCATGAGGGGTTTAATACTAATGGAAATTCAGATATTGCCATACTGTGGCATAAAACCATTCAATTGTTTGCTGCTTTACGTAGAATGAGAGCCATGTGCCTCATCTTGGCTTATGAGGTGGGCAGCCTCCACAGTGGTACCCAGTAAGCCCCACCCATGATATAGCCATCCCTGTGGAACCACTAGGTGGTTAGTAACTGGCTTCTGAACATAATAGCAACCAAAGTGATGGGATGTTTCATCTAAATTTTAACTAAAAATGTCTCTCACTTCCTTTTACTCTCTCTCTCATGTTCCATCCCTCTCGCTCTCTCGCTCTGTCGAATCCCTGGAAGTGAAGAATCAAATACTGGTGTTTTGGTGCTGCCCAATATGGAGGTCTATAGAGGGGAGAAGCAAGGGAGTGCCCAGGCCAACAGACAGAAAGAAACTCAGGCTCTCAGTCCAAACTGAACCCTGAAGGCTGAGAGTGAACTTGGGGGCCAGTGTTCCTCTAGTCAAGCCTCAGTTGAGGCCACTGCCCCAACCTGTTAAACTAATTGAGGCAGAGGCGCCCAGCTAAAACGTGCCTGATTGCTGTTCCACACAAATTGTGAGATAGTCAACATTTGTAGTTTTGAAATGCAAGGTTAGGGGCAATAAAGTCAGAAAGGGAAAGGTAACTGACACAGCCTACCAGGCCCTGGCCCTACCTTCCACCCCAGCTCCTGTTCTCTCCTCTCAGCCTCCCTCCAGCCGCACTGGCCATCTTTCTAACCTCTTCTGGCCAAACTCACTTCTGCCTGTGAGACTTAGGACTAGTGGTGCCATCTCCGTGACACACTGCTCCCAGACTCATGCAGAGCTGGATCCCTCTTGTCATTCTTGTCCCATCAAATGTCACCCCAGTGAGGCCTTTCAGACCCTCCTACCCAGTGACCCCCAGCCCTCCCTCACAGCCCCCTGCTGTGTTTCTCTACAGCACTTGCTCTTTTCTTTCTCATGTCTTTGCTTTTGTCCCTTTCCCTTCTAGACTGTGAGCTCTTGGCAGGCAGGGACCACTTGGTCATTTTCATCCTACACTTCACCCCACCAGGGCACCTGGCACAGGGTGACTGTTCAGTGCACAGCTGCTGAATGAGTACATGGGAAGCTCTTGCACCCCTCCCCCTGCTTATGACCAACTTTGATTGTGGAGATGAACACTAGTAATAGGAGGTACAAGTTGTTTCTGAGGCAGGGGAACAGCCAGAAATACTTCTGTTTGACTCATCACTGCTCCAGGAGCTCTAGCAAAGTTCAGTGGACACTGTGTAAATTCCAGGTTTACAGCAGAAGGACTTGATGTATATATATTATGTAATGGTTACCAAAATAAGTTTAGTTCACATCAATCACCAAACAGAAATAAAACATTTTCTCCTGGGGATGAGAAGTTTTAGCATCTACTCTCTTAGCAACTTTCAAATATACCACACAGCAGTGTTAACTTGCACAGTGCTGTATATCAAGTATATCTCAATACAACCGGAAAAGAAAAAAATCAAAAAACTCACTGGCCACCACTGACACAAGAGGCTGCCCACCCCCTGATGTCCAGCACTACCACTGCAACCCAGGGAGGAACTCCATCAAACAGAAAGGAAACTTTCTCCAGGTGTCCTCAAAGCAGAGGCTCTCCAGGGTCCCAGGCTTAAAGGAGCAGGACCTGTTGGCTTCGAGGGAGTGGGAGCAATCTCGGGAGCCTACTTTCCCCCACTCTTGCTGTCTCCCACCAGGTGTCCTCTTCACTCCTGAGGCATCCTAACCTCAACCAGGACAATGATTCCCCCTACCTCCAGATGAGGACCTTGAGGTTCCCACAAGAATTACTCTTCTCCCTGGACTCTGGACTTGGTGTCCAGTGCTCTGGCATCTTCTTCCTTATCCACAGTTCTCATGTTTCCAAACCCCCAAGCCGCCTCAGTTCTAAAGGATCTCCAGGGGCTGGAAAGCGTTTACTCAGGGTTTCAGAGCACAGTAGGTCATCGACAGAGAACCCAGTCCAACAGACATGCTGTGAGTGCATGGAACACTTGGAGTCACCCACTGGATGCACTCCACTTTATACAGGAGGACCATCACTGAGGTCTTCTCTCCTCTTCCCAATGCCTACACAAGGGGGAGGATGGGCTCATCACAACTCTGGGTGACCACAGAGGTGGACTGCAGGACCCTAGTCCTGTGCTCCCTAGGCTGGGCCAGGGATAGGTCTGGAACAGGTAGAAACCTAGGAACCTTACACATTCCTCTGCCCATCTCTGGGGCCCTGGGCATGTATCTAGGAGAACAGATGTTACTGCCCCGTGGGAGAGTTGCCTGCAACTTCTCTCCCTCCTGCCTCTTGTCACTTCCCCGGTGTTGGCTCTTTCTTGACTGCACCTCCGTGGTCCCCACATGAGACGTCAGTGAGAGTGGGTGTGCCTGTGCACATTCGATGATGAGGAGAGGAAAATGACCCCATATGGAGAGGGGTGGGCAGCAATCCCCTAGGATCTTAATGCCTCTCATTGCCAAAGGAAACCTGAGGGAAGGGGTGGAGCCTTGGCCAAGGAAGCTGGAGCTCTCTCTAGTCTTCAGGACTCTGACCACCTCCTGTGGTCTGGGACAGTACTTGCCTCTTTCTGGGCCAGTTTGTCAACTATACAGTGAGGGGTAAAATGTGCAACAGCACAAGCATGTGCTCGGCCAGGACAAGTCATCAGGCCCCATAGATACATTAAGTACGTTTTAAGTGTATTGAAGACATTAATATTGCTGTGCAATCATCACCACGATCCATCTTCAGAACTCTTCTCATCTTGCAAAACTGAAACTCTACACTCATTCATGAAAAACTCCCCATTCCGCCTCCCCCCAGCCTCTGACAAACACCATTCTACTTTCTGTCTCTCTGAATCTGGCAATTTCAGGAATCTCATAGAAGGGAAATCACACAAGGTTGTATTTTTGTGACTGGCTTATTTCATTTAGAGTAATATCATGAAGGTTCATCCACGGTGTGCCATATCTTAGAATTTCCTTCCTTTGTTAGTAATGAATAATATGCCATTGTATGCATATTCCACATTTTGCTCATCCATACATCCCTGGACTGATACCATAGCCAGGCTCAAAACCAAGCCCAAAATAAAATGGGGCCCCAGCCAGATTTTTATCAACGGTCTCTTGGAGACTACTTTCTTAAACCTTGTCCCATGTGATATTTACTAAGGATCTAATCTTGGGCCGTGAGTTGTTTTTCAGAAACTCCGTTTTTCCTCCTTGAGCAAATTTCAACAGCTTTGAGCCAGTGAGACTACAAGACAGCTGGCAAGACTCAAACCGCTACTGCACAAGTGACTGGCGGATAACCTGGGAGACCAAGAACTCCCCTGCCGATCATGTTAAGAACACCACCTTTTGAACATAGGATGTATGACAGAACATTAAAATCTTCTGCACTTGCACAAAATGCCTAGGACTGCCCCCAACCTTCCCGCACCCGCTCCTTTTTCCTTAAAAAGCCCTTTTCAACAGCCCATCGGGGAGAACGATTTAACCTTTGTCTTCTGTCTCCTTGCTGGCCAACTTCGTAATAAAGCTTTTTCCCTTTATTACGAAGAGTGGGTAGCCCATGGTTGGCTTAAGAGGTGTTTGGGCAGAGAGCCCTCTGTCAGTTACAATACTTGTGTGGTTTCCATGTTTTAACTATTATGAATAATGATGCTATGAACATGAGTGTTGAACTATGCTTTTGAGAACATGCTTTCTACTCTTTGGGGGGTATAGACCCAGAATTGGAATTGCTTGATCCTATATAATTATATTTTTTATTTTTTTTTTAGGAATTGTTATATTGATTTCTACATCAACTATATATTATATATTCCCTCCACAGTGCACAAGGGTTCCTTTTTCTCCACATCTTGGCCAACATTGGTTCTAGTATTTTTCTTCTTCTTTTTTTTTTTTTGGATAGATGCCATCCTAATGAATGTGAGGTGGTCTCTCGCTATGTTTCTGATTTACATTTCCCTAATGATTACAGATGTTGGGCATCTTTTCATATGCTTATTGGTCATTTGCAGATATTCTTTGAGGAAATGTCTATTCATGTACTTTGTTCAATTTTTATTTAGGTTGTTGTTTGTTGTGGAGTTTAGGAGTTCTCTATATATTCTGGATATTAAGCCCTTGTCAGATACATGGTTTGCAAATATGGTCTCCCATCCTGTGGGCTGTGCTTTTACTCTGTTGATAATGAATTTTGAGACATAAAACTTTTTAATATCCATGAAGCCCAGCATGTGTATTTTCTTATTTTATTGCCTGCTCCTTGGGTGTCATATCCATGAAATCATTACCAAGTCCCATCTTGTAATGATTTGTCTTATGTTTTCTTCTAAGGGTATTATAGTGTTAGCTCTTACCTTTAGGTCTTTGATTCACTGGGAATCAAGTTTTGTATACAGTGTTAGGTAAGGGTCCAAGTTGATTCTTTTGCATGTAGATATCCACTTTTTCCAGCACAACTTGTTGAAAAGACTTTTCCCCATTGAATAATCTTGTCACCCTTGTCAAACAATTTGATCGCATGGGTGAGGGTTAATGTCTGGGCTCTCAATTCTGTTTCTATTGGTCAATATGTCTGTCTTTATGTCATGACAATGCTGTTTTGATACTGTAGATTTGTAGTAAGTTTTCAATTAGGAAGAATCTGTCCTCCAACTTACTACCTCCTTTCAAGATTATTTTTGGTATCTGGGCTTACTTGAGATTCCATAAGAATCTTAGGATGGGTTTTTTTCTATTTTAGCACAAAATGTCCTTGGGATTTTGATAAGGACTGCACTGGATTTGTTGATCTCTTTGGATAATGTTGACATCGTCAGAATAAGGAGTCCTCCAATCCATGGTGAGGGGATGTCTTTCATTTCTAGTAGTGCCAGGTGGCTGTTCAGGTTGAGGGGGTGGCACTCCTTGAGGTAGTAGTGCAGAAACCCACAATGAATGAATGCATGTATCTTTACACATTAGTTTTTTCATGTTCTTTGGATAAATACGCAGCAGTGGAAGAGCTGGATTGTATGGTGGTTCTAGTCTTAATTTTTTGAACAATCTCCATACTGTTTTCCATAGTGACTGCACTAATTTGCACTCCCATCAGCCGTGTACGAGAGTTCCCTTCTCTTAACATCCTCTCCAACACTTGTTTCCTGTGTTGTTAATTACAGCCATTCTGATAGGTGTGAGGTGATATTTCATTGTAGTTTTGATTTGCATTTCCCTGAAAGTTATTGATGTTGAACATCTTTTCATGTGCCTGTTGGCTATCCGTATAACTAAATTTAAGTCCACAATTCCATCAGTCAATGCCCCTTGCTTAAAGTTATTTTTTGTTGACATACTATTAATACGTTATTATGAACTACAGTCCCTAGTTTAAGGGTCACTCTTTGTGTTGTACAGTTCAATGGGTTTTGACACACATATAGTGACATGTAGCCACTATTATGTACAGAACAGTCTCACTAAGCTAAAAATCCTCTGAGCATCAGATTAGCTCTTAACAGCTTTTTAAAATATTAACAATTGTCAGAATAACTTAAATTTTTACGTTGAAAAGTGTTCCACAGGTGCTAAGTTGTGTTAGTCTCACTATTATGATCACTATTAGAAATAATGAAAAAAATGAACCCCTACATAAACAGCAAAAACCATAGAATTTTAAAGATAAAAAGGATCTTGAAGATTAGGAAATCTCATATTCCTCAAGACCCTGCCCTCCAGTCTCTCAGTTTTCTGTGTCATTTATCTGCTGACTCTGCTGAGGAGAAAGAAATTGATAAAGAAAAACAAAGCCAAAAACAAATATTGGTTCTAAGTACTCCTCTTGAGCCCAATTTAATCAAGCACGGCTTCTTTTTTATTGCCTATTTGCATCAGGAACATAGTTACTAGCTAGAGCCTAATTTGAGACTATTCATTATGAATGAAAGATGTCATATCTAAGAACAGAATGGAATTCACTGAGGCTTTATTCTTGGGACATTTGTAGGATTAAGTCAGGACACACTGTGAGAGTAATAAATAAGTTCTGTATATTTTTCTTCTCCAAGACCATGGATTTCAGCCACACTTTATACCCATGTACTTTGCAACAATGAAAAACAATTAAACACTGACTTTGAATATTTTGCCCTCAGATTCATTAGTCTTTAAAACATAAATTGAGCAATTTAAATGTAGATGACTAAAAGACTATGGAGACTTCTAGAATGTCACATTAGGTCCTTTAGAAGTGAAGAATTGACTTTATAAAGCATTTCTATTCCTTCTTAAACCTTGACAATAGTGCTACTGTGACTCTGTTTTAAAGAGGATAATGGCGGGCTTTACTTTAATTTGCACTTTTGTTTTTAAAGTACATTTACTTAATATTTCTCAGTCTCTTGAAAACTTTTATCATTAAGCTCAACCTTCATTTAAATCAGCAGACCTATTAGGTGAAGGCGACATGAACATTTACTTGCAAACTCCTCAGAAAATTACTAATTTGACCTTTACTTTGGACCATCCATTGTAGAACTCAAACTGGATGTATTCGCCAGCCACCTCAAAATGGCTCTTAACTATGTGTTCGTACCTTTACCTGGGAAGATATTATCTGAGGGTAATTGTTCTTCCCACTTTCTTTACCTCAAACAGCAATACTTCCAAAATTTTAAGGAAAATGTGGGCAATTTGGTGAAAACGAAGTGACTTAAGTTTGTTTTAGCATGCCAATGAAATTAAGAAAATAAGTATTTTAATTATTATTGAATTTAAAAATCAGAAATGAAGAAAACAAACTTTGTCCAAAGACATTTCTGCAAGTGAAATCCTCTGAGAAACTGACAGCTAGCCTCCCGTTTTAACCACTAAACCATAAGAAATGTAATACCGTGGGCAAACACTTGAGAGTCATCACCTACACGCACCCCCAACACCATCAGGGCCACAGATCAGGGGAAGGAGTCAGGGTAGGGGAGACAGCTGCGCACTCAGCATCCTTCCTTCCTGGGACAGAACTTGGTCCCAGCTGCTCGCTGTCTAGTCTTCTGGGGAAGCAGAGAATTCTTCTGGGGACACGACACACATCGGGTGTTAAGGATGTTGTAGGAGGTCAAGATTTGGCCATCCTAAAATATATCTCTTTACCTTGAATGTTTTCTCTGAAGGACATTTGACCTCCCCCACTAACTGCCTAAAGAATTTGACATGGTGGCTCCTTCCTGGAACAGATCGTCTAGCATGATGGCTGTAAAGATAATGTAGGATAGAGGTTACAATAGGAAAGGCACCAAGCCCCTTTTATCAAAAACTCTGTCTCTCCCTGACCACATTATCTATAGATGACCCTGAAAAGAATTGTTCTCCTGCCCTCTGAAGTCCCAGGCCACTACTCACCCCCAACACGTTCCTCGCCTTTAGCTGTAATACTTAAGCAAGCAGCTTAGACAGAGGGACGAGTTGCTCATTTCTGAGTTTCTCCCATGTATACATGTTATTAAACTTGGTATTATTTTCTCCTGCTAACCTGTCTTGTTAATTATTGGGCCAGCCATAAGAACCTTAAGGAAAAGGGCAGAGGGAGATTCTCCCTCTTCCCCCAACAGTTTTGGCGTAGTCGGCAGGATCCACACTGGTGGCAAGTTGCCTTCTCTGGCTGGAAGACCTGCCTTCTCCCTGGACTACTGCAGATGGTGAGATACGGGAACGCCTGACAAAAGCTGGCAAAAGGTAAAACTTCTTACCACGTCAGCCTCCTGGAATCTCTATCTGCGGAGTCCAATGGAAGGAAGTGGTGAGAATTTTTTCTCTTTCTAAATTTAGATTGGCAGGAGAAAATATTTGGGAAACTAGTTTCTTGTGCTTTTAGTGACTCTTGGTTTAAATTTGGTAGAGTACTCTTGGTTTTGATCTTGATCCCTTTTCCTCCCAGAGTAGTCTCTGTCTTGTTCTGTGTCTTGAGAACTTGGCTTTGTGACCAGTGAGAATATTCTCCTTGGTCTCCACCATACGGAAGGTGCATTTACTGGAGTGCACGTTGGTGGTCAGTCGAGTAGACTGGGGTTCCAAACTGTCTTTGTCCGGCTGTGCCAAGCTCTCAGGGGAGTTTGTCATAAAGTGCCCACTCCATAAGGTCTTTTGTCATCTTAACCTTTGTTGCTTGTTAGTGCCGGAAAAATCCCTTTCCAGTATCACCTGCCTGGTGTCACAGATTAGCGGGTCTGTGACTGGAGGCGTCCCACACTATTGTGGGAGACCGGAGACACCATCCATACCGCCTGTGCAATGAAGGTCTTTACTTTACTTTCTCTGAATATCTTTGGGAGTGAATTCTGTGGATCATGGGGGCTACATCATCTGCGCGCTCACCAGGGATGCCTCTTGCGTTCCTGGTAAAGATTTATTCTAAGCATGGAAAGTTACCTCCGGGTCTTTCCTTAAAAAGGCTTATTGGATCGAGTCACTATTGGAATAAATATACCAATGAAGATCCTACTCGTCAATGGCCAGACGACGGATTCTTTGAATTGGGAAAACTTCTAAATTGGGGAAAAAAATTGTTTTGAGAGCTCTCACATAATTATTTATTTGGTACCTAAGAAAAGGCCAGAAAAAGGAAGGGAGAAATTAGACTAGCCTTAAGACTTTGACTCAGGTTACAATTGAACTGAGAATATGTAAAAGTGTAAGTGTTGATAAGATTATAAAGGTTGGAATGTTTGAGCTAATTTTATATAAAGAGGTTACATCAACTTTGCCTGAGTATGTTTTAAAATGTCTGACTGGGAATGCTTCCCTTGTCCAAAATTAGAAGACGAAGACCTATTGATAAAAATCTTAATGATAACTATGTCTAAAGGTATAAGAGGTGATGAAATTTACATGAAATTTTGTAGGAAAAAAACTGATGTTATTTCTATTACAGAACTGGTTAACAAAAATAGTAATTTAAATGATGGCTAATTTTATCTAATGTCTTATGAAGTCTTGTAGGCAATCTAAATAATTATTGGGAATAAGTAACTAAATAGTTGTGAAAAAGATGAATGTTGGATGAACTTTAAACAATAATTATGTGTTACGGTGGTTATAGCTTCCAAACTCTTTTTGGTGACTTAAAACTTGAGAGTTTTGCTAAGTTTTATGATAAAAATTCTCTGAGTATCATCATTTCCAAATAACATAAGATATTAGACATTGATTGCTAAATGTACGTTTGTCTACTTTTGGCTTTTCATTACAGGAAAACTAAAAGGTGTTTTGGGTCTATTGGTAAACATGTGTTTTATTAAAAGATTGTACTATAAAGTAACATATGTCTAGAAATTATGATGTGTTTATAAATTTTCCAAGCCACAAGATACTAATGTAAAAGTCTATAATTGTTTACTTAGTTTTTACTTACAAATTAAGGTTTCTAAAGGTTAAAATTTCTAATTAGTATATGTGATTGAAGCTACCAAAAAATTAAGAAAAATATGTCTGTGTACAAGGAAAGATGTATAAAGAAGGAACAAAGAATGGAAATATTTTGTTTGATTGATTAAGAAAGATAAATTTGTCCTCAAGTACTAGGAGGGAAAAGAAAGACGTGGGACAAACTCTGAATGTAAAAAAAAAAGTTATAGAAGGTTTGTAGAAAGAATTCTAGAAAAAGAGTTTTTACATGGTCAAGTTGGCTAAGATTAAAATAAATTTATTAAGTAAATGAGTTTTAATATCAAGAGTAAGCTGGTACAAAATTATAATTTGGTCTTATTTCTCTTAAAAGGATAATTTTCTTAAACTTGATAAAGAGGTTATAAAAGATTTTTCTTTACCTTTGAGTAAGTCTACCTAAAAGACAGAAAAAAAAAAACTGTTAAAATAATTTCCTGTGTTCAAAAGACTGAGGTCTCTCTATTAAGGCTTTTTGGACTGTTAATGCTCTGTTTGCTTTGACTTTTTATATTTTTGACAAGCTCCCCAAAATTCATATCTTAAATAAAGTGTTTTTTTTTCTTTGAGAATTTTCAAAGGGCCCTGGAACTTCTCAAAGAAATTTGCTCTCTTTCTATAAGGAGGAAGATACTAAACTTATTAGGCTTATTCAGTATGTTAAATTATATGGAAAGCATTGTCAGACAAGTGATGATAAGTCTGCTTAGGTGCTATTATGTGGGCAAATGTTATTGATATAGGTGTTTTAAAATTGTATAACATTACTGAAATGCTGATCTGTCCTGATTATCAGTCATAATTCTGGTTATTATTATTTTAAAGTGTTGTATGTCACAAAATTAACCAAATTTCTCTGTCAGTTGCCATTTTGAGGTCTTGTTGTTTACAGACTTATTTCTTTGCTCTAATGCTTTTGCAAAATGCATTCAACTTCAGAAAAATTCATGGAAAGGACTCTGACATCTACACTGGAATACAGGTCTGACAAACTTTCTGATCATAAAACTGAACTTGGTAAGAAATTACAGAAATCTGATGGAGAAACTGATGACTTCATGAAGCTGCTAACAAAAAGATTGGGATCAAAAGTGGATTACACAGGACTGAATGAACTGATAAAGATGATTATAATTTTTATGATTTTTCATTTGAAGTATTGCTGAATTTTTAATGTTTTGTTTTTTCAGATTTAAGGAAAACTTTTTCTCTTTTCTCCTGAGCTAACTATGACATAACAATTTGGTAAATGATACTTTTGTAAGCAAAATTGAAATATTTATCTTTTTCTCTCTATCTGATCTCTCGAATTTGGAAACTCTTAGTGAGTGAGTATTGTTGTTTTCATGGCAATATAGTTATTTGCATAAGTTCAATAAGAATCTGTTCTCCTTGTAACAGGACACAATTGGAAACACTGGTTATATTACCAAGGTTGTGACTGGAACATCATATTTGAGATATAACCATACAGCTTTGGAGGAATGAAAATTGGACTTTATGGAATAAAGCCACGTGGAAATATTGGCCTGGTACCTTATGTTCCAAGCAGCACTTACCAGGATAAGTAAAGAATGTCACTTATCTGGCAGGTATAAGGAACCTCGAAATATTTTGGGGAACCTCGGAAGAGAGGAATTCACCCAAATCTATAGGTATTGCAGGCAAAGTCTGACAAAATCCTTGGCTTGGCTTTCCTGGCCTCGAGAGACCTTTAAAGTTCAATCTGAGATTCCTTATAAAAGTTCCAACAAAGCAGATTTAAAAGAGCCTATGTGATCAATTGCTATTCTTGCTGTACTTATGTAAATAATTGGGCCAACTCTATTGGAACTAGACTTATTTTGCAAACTAGTTTCAATTTTGCTATCTTAATAAAAATGAGGGTGAATTTAGAGAGAAAAAAGTATATTTCAGTAAAACCTCTAGTATACATTTGCGGATATTAGATCCTAGTTTTGTTGTCTTTTGAGGTTTTTGTTTTATATCTGTTGACTGGACTGGATCCTGATTTCTTCTAGTCTCCTAAAATATCTGGCTACAGATCTCCAAACTAACGTTTTTGATTTTTTCCATCATTTTCATTTGGAATCACTGAGAACTGAACCTGCCCTTTTTCCTGAAGCCTCACAAACTGAAGCTGATGGACTTGATATAAACTTGAGATGACCTGATGACATCATCAGAGACATTTTAAACTGCAAAAGATACTTTGACGCTGACATCTAAAAATCATCTTAACTGGCTGTTCTCTGACCTCAGAAACTGGTTTACAATTTGCTCCAACCATTAACCTTGTTTTTCTTTTGTTTCCATAGAAATGCTTCTATTAAATACTTGATTGCTTGCTTCCATAAAATAGGCATAACCCTGAGAGCCCATCTGCATCACCACCTTCCAAAAGGAACTTAATTGAACTGATCTATTATCAGGACTAAGAAATGTGTTCAGTGAGATGAAACAATCTACCAACACAGCTTCTGGACTATGAAGCTTCTTTAAGTTTCAAAAGGACTGTGAAACTTTTAGTTTCAAAGGTGGGACTGTGGGAGGTCAAGATTTGGCCATCCTAAAATATATCTCTTAACCTTGATTGTTTTCTCTGAAGGACATTTGACCTCCCCCACTAACTGCCTAAAGAATTTGACATGGTGGCTCCTTCCTGGAACAGATCTTCTAGCATGATGGCTGTAAAGATAATGTAGGATAGAGGTTACAATAGGAAATGCACCAAGCCCCTTTTATCAAAAACTCTGTCTCTCCCTGACCACATTATCTATAGATGACCCTGAAAAGAATTGTCCTCCTGCCCTCTGAAGTCCCAGGCCACTACCCACCCCCAACACGTTCCTCACCTTTAGCTATAATACTTAAGCAAGCAGCTTAGACGGAGGGACGAGTTGCTCATTTCTGAGTTTCTCCCATGTATACATGTTATTAAACTTGGTATTATTTTCTCCTGCTAACCTGTCTTGTTGATTATTTGGCCAGCCATAAGAACCTTAAGGAAAAGGGCAGAGGGAGATTCTCCCTCTCCCCCCGACAATGTCATTGTCCTTTTTTAAACAAATTTTAGATCATGTCACGTGCTTCTCAGGACAGGAGGAGCCGCCTCAAGGGAAGACAGATCTTCTCCAGGAGCTGAAGGTCATCCAAGGAGAGCAGAGTCGAGGGCTGCAGAGCGCCACTGCTCTCCATCTCAGGGACACGTCGGTCTCCAACCCCTCACCCGCTCCCGGCTGGCCCCCAGCGGTTCCCATTGCAGCCTCGGAGGCCCGCGCATGCGCAGGACCGGCGCTCATAGCGGCAGAGGCGCCAGCGAGCTGGAGCGCCCCAGGCGCGTGCACTGGAGGCGGGGTCCCTGGTGCGGAGGTGGTGCTGCAGGGGTTTGTGTGGTGGGAATTGGCGGTTTCTGGATCCTTTCTCCAGGATTTTCAGCGCTGGGGAGCTCTCCTTTCTACAGTGTGGAGGAGCGCTGGGCAGGAGGCAGCGCTGAGGTAGGTGCTGGGCGGTGGGCTCGGTTTGGAGATCTCCACCACAGATGGCGGGAGCGCGGTGTCGGGGGCGGGGGACGGGGCTCCTGGCAGGCTGCCCCAGGCGGTGGGAGCCCAACCTCTGGCTCAGGCTATTGGGCTCCTCATTGCCTTCATTAAACAAATAAACGTTCCTACTTCCTTGGGACCACCTTTATAGAAAAGCCTAATCCCATTAATGGTTTCTGGTAATTGACTCTATATTTGCAAGGCGAACTTTGAAGCCTGTGAATTGTTGTAAACTGCATTTAATGAAAGAAGCTTTAAACAATCGTTGGTGCAAATTATGTAACTTCCTAATAATAACTCACCTTCTGTTAACATAGACTGATGACTGATCAATTGATGATTGACATAATCTGTACGGAATTTTGGTTTCAGTCAAAAAGATTTTCTAGGCAGTTGGTGCTAAAATTAAAATCGGATCAGGAGGAGGATTTTAGAAGTAGTGTGTAGTGTGTGTTTTGTCTCCGTACTCATTTAGATGTAAGAATTTAGATTTGGAAAGCCCAAGGAAAAAGAATTTTGAAATTTTGATTTGACTGACAAGGTGAAAGGTCATAGGGTCAAATACCGTAGGATATCATTTATATGATATTCTAGAAAAGATAAACCATAGGGAAAGACAACAGATTGTTAGTTGTCATTAGTTTTAATATTTAGTTAATCATTTAGTTTAATAGTTTAATCATTAGTTTTAATATTTCTGATTTAAAAAATACATTTTAATGATATCATCCTAATTATGCTTTTTGATGATACCAGAAGTTAATAACCTATTAAATTCTGCAGTAGGAAGAAATGACATGTTGGTTATTGGTGTCTTTGAAGTGTAAGTATTGGCGGTAATGAAATTTTTAAATACGCTTTTTTGGATTCTGAACTACTGATTTTTTTACTAGATCCTGTTGGACATAGCATATTACAAGATTCAAAAGGCTCTTTAAATTATTGTAGCAGGCTGAAGCTATTAAATTATAATGTAAGATCTTTATAGATGAAACAGGCAAAAATACAAAAAGCCCTTCATCATTTTATCTTTGTTAAAATCTTACCATATACATGAATGACTTTTGGCTAGACAGACCTGAACTTGACAAGATAGACTCATTAGTATGGTGAATTTGTTTTGGAATGTTAAAGTGGGAGAGGATATATAAGTTTTACCTGAGGGTGACCCAAGTCAATATGGTGGGTTTAGCTGTTTATATGCTCTTTCTGAGTTACGATCTTGATTAAAACGCTCATCATAGACATACCAAGAAATTTGGACCATTTTATGTATCAATATATTAAGATGTCCTATTTCTCTGATAGTTTCTGATTTCAGGGTGTCTGGGGAAAAGCAGTTTCTCAACATAGGTACTTTGGAATATAAATTTGGTTGTTGACTTATTGAATCATAGAATTGTTGAGTTGGAAATAATTTTAGTGGTCGTAGAGTCTAACCTCTTCATTTTCCAGGAAATGGAAAGTGAGGTTTCTCGAGTTAAGTTGTCCATAGTCTGAATGCTACGTAGTGGCAGAGTTGGAACTAAATGCTCAGATGCTTGTCTCAGGATTCCTAATACAGTGCTCTCTGTGCTACGTACTATTAAGGAGACAAAGCAGTGAGTTACCTTCTCAAATCATATATGTAGCCAGCAGGGTTGATTCTTTCCCATATGCGTTTTTTCCTTTCTTTTTTAAATAACTACTAACCACAATTAATTCATTCCCATACCATGTTTAATGACTATCCTTGTGCGTGTCTCCTTGAGCACATGTGTGGAGGACTCCCTAGAATGGACACCTGCCTGTGAGTGGATTGCTGGGCCAGAGGCTGACGTGCATCTGAAACTTGACAAGCTGCAGCCAAATCATCCTCTGAAGTTTTAACAATTTCCATTCCCACCAACAGTGTCTGAGTCACCCTTGCCCTGGGAATTGTCAGGTCAGCATTGTCAGATTTTTAAAGTTTTGCCAGTCTGATGGGTGAAAAATGATGTATTTGTTTTCCTCTTTGTACAACTGTTTTGACAAATTCATAGAGCTGTGCAACTACCAAAATTGAGATACAGAACAGTTCCAGCACCCAGAACTCCCTTCAGCTGCACTTTTGTAGTCATCTCTTCCCCCACCCTTAACCCCTGGCGACTAATGATCTGTTGTCTTTCCCTATGGTTTGTCTTTTCTCGAATATCATATAAATGGAATCTTACAGTATTTGGCCTTTTGAGTCTGGATTCTTTCATTTAGCACAATACATTTATTTGAGTGTTCATCCATGTTGTTGACTGTATCAGCACTTCCTTCTGTTTTATTGCTGAATGTAGTATCCATTGTGTGACTGTACCACAGTTTATCCATCCACCAGTTGAAGGACATTTGAGTTATTTTCAGTTTTGTCTTTTTTGACTATGAATAAAGCTGCTACAAATCTTTGCAAACAAGTTTTTGTGTGAACATAGGTCTTCTTGTCTTGAGTAAACACCTAGAAGTGGAATTGCTGGGTCACATGGTATCTGTATGTTTAACTTTATTTTAAAAACTGTTTGTGGTAGCAAAGTCATGGCCCACAACGATGTCCTAATGCCTGGAACCTGGGAATACATTAGTTTACTTGGCAAAGGTGAATTAAATTTGCAGATGAAATTAAGGTTGCTAATCAACTGACTTTAAAATAGGGAGATTATCCTGGGTTATCTAGGTGGGCCCAGTGCATCACAAAGACCCTTAAAAGGGAAAGAGAAGCAGCAGAGTAGAAAAAAGATGCAACAAGGGAAGCAGGGCCAGAGAGATGCCGAGTTCTTGGTTTTGAGGGTGGCAGAGAGGGGCCACAGCCTAAGGAATGTGGTGTTCTCTAGAAGCTTGAAAAGTCTAGGAAATGGATTAACCTTTAGAGTCCCCCAAAAAGAACCTAGCTCTGCCAACACCTTGATTTTAGCCCAAGGAGACCCATGTCAGACTGCTAACCTACAGAACTGTAAAACAATAAATCTGAGTTGTTTTAAGCCATGAAATTTGTGCTAATTTGTTAGCAGCATAACAAACTACACTTTAAAACTGTTTTCCAAAGAGGCTGAACCATTTTGTGTTCCCACCAGCAATGTAGGAGTGTTCCAGTTACTTTCCATCCTCACTAACACTTGGTATGTTCATCCTCTTTAATTCTAGTCATTCCAATAGGTAGGTAGCAGTATCTCAATGTGGTTTTTATGTGCATTTTTCTCAAGATTAATGATGTTGAGCATCTTTACATGTGCTTATTTGCCATCTGTGTGTCTTTGGTGAAGTGTCCAAATATGTGCCCATTTTAAACTTGGAGTTTCTTATTGCTGAGTTTTGAGAGTTCTTTAAAGTCCTGTCAGATATGTGATTTGCAAAGGTCTTCTCCCAGTCTGTGGCTTGCCTTCTCCATCCTCTCACCAGTGTCTTTGGAAGGTCTGTGTAACGTAACTCGAGAGGCTCCACATGACCTTATCTTCCTTCGTTGAGAAACAGAGTGAGGTTGGAGCACCTGAGTCCAATCAGACGTTGATCAGAGTTGGGGCCGGGTCTCACTTTTAGTAAAGCCAGCCCTTCCGCTTTCCCCCTGTTCCTGTTTGCTGTGCTCCTCTCCCCCGCACAGGTGTCTGGTTCTAAGTCTGGTAGATCTCTGTCTCCTCAAGTTTAGGAGCCCACAGAAAATTCAGCTACGCCCTTCAGATATCTCAGCGCAGCTCTCCAGCCTCTTACCTTAATATGGCAAATTCCCTGAAGGTCAGACTAGCAGTATGTTTGACTTAGGCCACTTCCACCACTTCTGGAGGTTTCACTTTGCTTTGTGGAAGCTTTTGGCCTAGTTCCCCAGATTCCTGTGTGGCACCAAAACGTAGCACAGGTGCTGTGAGGAAGAGCAGCTGTGTATCTGAAAGCCCTCAGGTTTCCTCTGCCAGACCAGTCCTGCAGAATCACTACAAGTTTGGCTAGTTGCTCTTTTCCCTAGCCGAGGCTCTGACTGAGCAAGCCAGATCCTTGGCAAGCACCCAGAATTAGAAAATGCCTGCAGGGGAAAGAAAGATAAAAACTCTTGCTCACATAAAAGAGTTTTTCTTCTTTCTGGAATTTTAGTTGGTTGATTCTGAAGTTGTCTGATGCTCTAAAAATATAATTTATCTGTCTTTGTCCAGTTGTGCAGAAAGAGTGCTTTCCTGTCCTAGTCTCCTCTAAAACAGAAGTTCCCTTGTCATTAGTTTTTAACTCCATCAGTTATACATTGTCAATATTATTATTATTTGGTAAAGTCATCCTTTCAATGATTTATTCAGATGTTTACCCTTTTTTATCCTCACAATCCATTTTTACATCTTAGCATTTTTTCTTCTATCAATTTTTTCCTTCTTAAAGTACATTCTTTTTTACTTTTTAAGTTTTTTCCTCGAGGAATATTAGCCCTGGGCTAACTTCTGTGCCAGTCTTCCTCTATTTTGTATGTGGGTCACCACCATGGCATGGCTGATGACTGGTGTACGTCCACGCCTGGGATCCAAACCCACAAACCCAGGCGTCTGAAGTGGAATGTGCTGAACTTAAACCACTACACCAGGTGGCTGGCCCCCTTAAAGTACATTCTTCAGAAGATCCTTAATGAGCATTTGTTCATGGTAATACTCTTAGTAAATGTTTACATAAAAATATCATTAATTCACCCCAGTTCTTGAGATATGGTTTGATTGGGTATACACTGAATGTTATTTTCTCTCTGTACCTCGAAGATTTAATCCAACACTCTGTTGCTTTCCATTGTTAAGAAATGTATCATAGTCTAAATGTAAGTCTCCATAAGTGTTCTGTTCCTCTGTGGGGCTTTGAATATCTTCTTTTGTATTTAGTATTCTTTGCTTTCCCTGTATGGATCTGGCTCTAGATTGTTTTTTTAATTGTACTTGAGATGTATTCAGCTGCCTGAATCCAGAATAGGATTCTTTTATTAATTCTGGAAATTTCTGTTATTATGTCTGAATATTCCTTAAATCATATATATATTTATATTATTTAATTCAAATATATATACATATACTTATGTTATTTGTACACATTCAATATATATTCATTACATATATATTTATATTATTTAATTCAATATATTATATTACTCAACATAAAGATTTATATTATTCAAAAAATACACATATCTTATTTATATATATGATCCTGTACTTGACCAAACCAAGCCAGGCTCCTTTGAGCCCTCTTCTTGACTAGGCCTCAATCTTGGCCTATAATAACTACGACCTCTCAGCACAAATGATTTCACCACACACACACATTATAAGACTTAAACGCTGACATAGTCTCTAACAGCTCAAATCCACATCCCTAGGATGACCCCTGCCCCCTTAAAGTGCCTGCCTGAGAATGCTCAAGGCAGCCAAAAGAATTGACTGTTCTGGCCAACACTTGATCATTGGCCCCTGACATCCCTTTCTTAGAGCATTTACCCAAAAGTGCTTACAACTGTGAATCTTTCCTCTGTCCTTTCGAGTTGTATATGTGTCTCCTATAACTGCATTTCTCAAGGTCCTGAAAACCATTCCTTGAGAAGAGGACAGGGTGTCTGTCTCCCAGACTCAGTGAGAGGAGAGAAGTGAAACTTTGATCATTTCCAACTAGCAAACACAACTGGCCAGATCACACTGCACTGACCAACACTCTGTAACTTTCCCTCCCTGACTCTTCTGAGCCCATGCTCACCCCCTGCCTACTGCCTCACTCTCCCTTTCAAATGCTCAGTCACCTCCGTACAACAAAATTGAGTTCAGTTCACCCTGTTCCCTCTTCCCTATTGCAGTGGTATATTACTGACTAAAATCTGTCCTGACCACTTTAACTACAGTCTGGCTTTGTGTATACTCTACAGTTAACACATATACAGATAATGTCATGCGTATGCATATATACGCATATACCAACATAACCATGGGCCCTCCAGGACGAGTTCAACTGACCTAATCTTATCAACAGAGTAGTTAAGAGTTTTCTTTCAGGAACTGAGATCCCTCATCCAGTTCAGGCCCGTTGAGACCACCAACCTATCAACTGGGCCTGCACAAATGCTTGATAAGTGACCTCTTTAACATCAGGGAGCTAAAAACTCCATCCTCAGATCATGGTAACACTACCAATTTGTGAACACATATCCAATGAAGAGCCATGAACCTTGACTATGCTTACACAGATCATCAATTACCTCACTTCTGGTATCACACTCCCTGATTTCAAAATATACTACAAAGCTATAGTAACCAAAACAGCATGGTACTGGCACAAAAACAGACACATCGATTAATGGAATAGAAGCGAAAACCCAGAAATAAACCCACACATCTGTGGACAGCTAATCTTCAACAAAGGAGCCAAGAACATACAATGGAGAAAAGAAAGTTTCTTCAACAAATGGTGTTGGGAAAACTGGACAGCCACATGCAAAAAAATGAAAGTAGACCATTACCTTACACCGTACACAAAAATTAACTCAAAATGGATTAAAGACTTAAATGTAAGACCTGAAACTATGAAACTTCTAGAAGAAAACATAGGCAGTACGTTCTTTGACATCGGTCTTAGCAACATATTTTCAAGCACCATGTCTGATGGGGCAAGAGAAACAATAGAAAAAATAAACAAATGGGACTACATCAAACTAAAACCTTCTGCACAGCAAAGGAAACCATCAACAAAACGAAAAGACAACCTAAAAATTGAGAGAAGATATTTGCAAACCATACATCCGATAAGGGGTTAATCTCCAAAATATATAAAGAACTCGTGCATCGCAACAACAAAAAAACTACCAAGCCAATTAAAAAATGGGCAAAAGACCTGAACAGACATTTCTCCAAAGAAGATATACAGATGGCCAACAGGCACATGAAAACATGTTCAACATCATTAACTACCAGGGAAATGCAAATCAAAACTACAATGAGATATCACCTCACTCCCGTCAGAATGGTTATAATTAACAAGACAGGAAACAACAAGTGTTGGAGAGGATGTGGAGAGAAGGGAACTCTCATACACTGCTGGTGGGAGTGCAAACTGGTGCAGCCACTATGGAAAACAGTATGGAGATTCCTCAAAAAGTTAAGGATAGAACTACCATATGATCCAGCTATTCCACTGCTGGGTATTTATCCAAAGAACTTGAAAACACCAATGTGTTCACTGCAGCATTATTCACAATAGCCAAGACTTGGAAGCAACCTAAGTGCCCATCAAGGGATGAATGGCTAAAGAAGATGTGGTATATATACACAATGGAATACTACTGAGCCATGAGAAACGATGAAATCCAGCCATTTGTGACAACATGGATGGACATCGAGGGTATTATGCAAAGTGAAATAAGTCAGAGGCAGAAGGTCAAATACCGTATGATTTCCTTCATTAAGTAGTAGATAATAACAACAATAAACAAACACATAGAGACAGAGATTGGATTGGTGGTTACCAGAGGGGAAGGGGGGAGGGAGGAGGGAGAAAGGGATAATTCGGCACATGTGTGTGGTGATGGGTTGTAATTAGTATTTGGATGATGAACATGATGTAATCTATACAGACATAGAAGTATAATGATGTACACCTGAAATTTATACAATGTTATAAACCAATGTTGCTGAAATAAACAAAAAATTAAAAAAACAAACAAAAAAATACCTTCACCCCTAAGCCAATATCTTAATATTTGATTAAACTGCTTTATAATAAATCTTAATACATTGTAGAAAAAGAAAATCAATTACCTCACTTCTCCTTACTTCCAATCATCTACCTCCACATGTCAGATCACCCTGCCCTTCATCCCATAAATTGTGCCCCAAGCCCTGGATCGGGGAGACAGATCTGAGACAGACACATGCCCCCTGTTTCCTTGCAGATCAATCTCACAAAATAAAGCTACAATTCTTTTCCCAAGAGCTGATGCCAGAATAATTGGCTTTTTTAATGTGCATTGGGCAAGAGAACCTCAATATTGTGTGGTAACATCAATACATATATATACACTTAATGGATGTTTTATCTTCTTTTTTTTTTTTTCTTTGCTGAGGAGGAGTCACCCTGAGCTAACATCTGTTGCCAACCTGCTTCTTTTTGCTAAGGAAGATTCACCTTGAGCTAACATCTGTGTCAGTCTTCCTCTACTTTGTGTGTGGGTTGCCGGCACAGCCTGGCCACTGATGAGTGGTGTAAGTCCATGCCCAGGAACTGAACCTGGGCTGCTGAAGTGGAGTTCTCTGAACTTAACCACTAGGCCATGGGACTGGTCCATCTCTAATTGTTTTGAAGATGTTACTAGATACGCAACTGAAGTTTCACTATGATCTCTGGATTTCCTTGTTGCTCTTTTAGTCCCTCACTTCAGTGTATGTGTTTCTTGCTCCATCTTTCATGCTAGAGGAATTCCTCAAATATCAAGTGGTCCTTGGCTACCCATTCATATTTCTGTGATGGGGAGGAAAACAGCTGAGTAGGATCTCTGTGGGCCTGATGGGGCCTGTGTCTGTCTGGATTCAGTGTTTCCTCAGGGGTGTAGAGTGTTGAACTATTAACAGGCAAACAGTGTTGGAGCCCACACTGATCTCTAAAAACATATTTATTCCACACATTCCCACAATGACAGACATCCTCTGAACACGTGGAAATGCTGACAACACACACCCACACCCACATACACACTATTCGCAAATGACCAGCAGCATTCAGACTGTAAACTACACCTGATAATGCACACTGATACTCAGAACATATACACAAACACACACACATACAGACCACTCACTGTCTCAGAGCCCACAGTGACTTGAACTCTCTAAACACACACAGACATCAACAAAACACACCTTCACGTGGATGCCATAATAGACATGCACCCTGTGACCATACAGAATTGCTGAACACACACACATCCACACAACAAGGAACGTGGCTGTGTACGTATGGGCTTGATCAGGAGGTTTTTCACACCTCAGCATCAACATGGACACCCCGGGGAGAGAGGGAGAGGCAGAGGGTACAGGGACAAAATGTGGGGAGCAGTCAGGAGACAACCGCATAAAGCAAATATGATAACTGTAAAGCTGGTTGCTAAATGACATGTGACTCAAGGGTATGAGGACCCAAGAGGATCTGAAATGGTACAAAGGAGGTGACTGATACAAACTCATCACAAGATATTTAAATGTAAGGAACAGTGATATTTTAAAAGACACTGAGGAGAGTGCATCAAAGCTTAGATATAATTCCAAACAATGAATGACATGGAATTCTGGCCAAAGAACAGCCATATTGCTGTTAAAATTCCTATTTAAATGTTTCTTATAAAATTATAGAAATACTCATTGAAAAATGACAAATATTCATTGGTTTAAAACATTTAAAACATTTCAGGGTAAAATAACTGCAGGTTCCACTTTTACTGAGTAGCTTTCCTTGGGCAGCTAGAAAAGCAGGACAAAGCACACAGAGCAGCTGTGTGAAGGGTCAGAGAACATCCTGTGCAGACAGGACTTGGGAGTCTATAATCTCTGAGACGAGGGAAGCACAAGATTGTGAGCACCAGCTCCATACAGCTTCTCCCCTAAGACATTTGCTATTTCAACGATGAGAGAAGAGAGTCTGAGCAGAAAGAGGAGGAAAAATGAATTGAAATTTGGTTCCAGCCAAGTCCAGTAACTTCTGCTTCCAGTCAGATGTGGTAAAGGCAGAGCAACAATTAAACATTGATTTAATAAATACTGTATGTTTGAGAACACCAAAGGGATGTGGAAGCAAACAGGACTATATGAAATAAAATTTCAAGAAGGAAAGAGCCTTTTTAGGTGAGATTGCCACACATGCCCTCACCCAGGGGAATTTGCTTAATCTGGATTCTGATAATCAAACCTGTCTTACCAGAAAAACAATTAAAAGTATAATCTGTCATAATTGATCTATGTTAGCTTTTTAATATCACAAGCTTTGTTTGGATGTTAATTTTTATTGCCTCCACTAGAAGACTCTGTGAAGGGAAGGCCATTGTACCATTTGCCACATGATCTCCAGAACATTCTTCAGTTGGGGCTGTATGACTTCTATAAATATTTGTTAATTGTTGGTTTCATGAATGCTATGGACTGAATGTCTATGTAACCCAATTTCATACGTTAAAATCTTAATCCCCGATGTGAGGGTATTTGGAATTGGGGCCTTTGGGAGTTAATTAGCTTAGATGAGGCCATGAGTGTGAAGCCCCCATGATGGGATTAGTGCCCTTACAAGGAGATGGAGGGCCAGAGCTCTCTCTGCCAGATGAGGGTAGAGCAAGAAGCTGTCCTGCAAAACAGGAAGAAAGCTCTCACCAAAAACAAATCAGCTTGAACCTAGATCTTGAACATTCCAGTCTTCAGAATTGTGAGGAATGCATTTCTGTTGTTAAAAATGCCCAGTCTAGGGACGGCCCCGTGGCTCAGTGGCTAAGTGTGCATGCTCCACTTTGGCAGCCAGAGGGTACACAGGTTCGGATCCCGGATGCACACTGATGCACCACTTGTCAAGCCATGCTGTGGCGGAATCCCATATAAAAAGTAGAGGAAAATGGGCACAGATGTTAGCCCAGGGCCTATCTTCCTTAGCAAAAGGAGGAGGATTGGCATCGGATCTTAGCTCAGGGCTGAGCTTCCTCACAAAAAAAAAAAGAAAAACCCCAAAAGTGCCCCGTCTATGGGGCTGCCCCACTGCCTAGTGGTTAAGTTCACTGAGCTCCTCTTCGGTAGCCTGGGTTTGGTTTCTGGACACAGACCTACACCAGCATCAGCAGCCATGCTGTGGGGGTGACTC
Source organism: Diceros bicornis minor (assembly GCF_020826845.1). Classification (NCBI taxonomy): domain Eukaryota; kingdom Metazoa; phylum Chordata; class Mammalia; order Perissodactyla; family Rhinocerotidae; genus Diceros; species Diceros bicornis. The sequence continues at coordinate 57,528,946 of NC_080762.1, read as the reverse complement.
ACATACAAAATAGAGGAAGACTGGCATGGATGTTAGCTCATGATGAATCTTCCTCAGCAAAAAAAAATAAAGTACCCAGTCTATGGTATTTTTGTTACAGCATCTCATACTGACTAGGACACTGAGTGTGTGGATAAGTTCATTTAGATTGACGATCTTTCTTCTACATTACACGTTATTGCCAATGATTCCTGAATGGGTGTGAGTCAGATTTCACTTAAGGATCATGAAGACATTAGGGCCCTTCTTTGTAGTTATGCACATATTGATACACATGAAAACATGTTGCATCAAGTGATTTATTGACACCTTAGTCTCACACCTCATCCCATTAGCCTTCAGTGAACCTCAGTGTTAACAGCCAGTGCTTTGGGCAATAAAGGAAAGTCCCTGAACCGAAGAGGGGCCGGTATCCATCATGCACCTCCTGTCCTCTGCCCAGCCAGCTCCAGAGCAGGGTCAATTTACAAGATAGGCTTTTCTCCAGGCAGCTCTGTCTTCCTCCCATCCTGTTCTCATTTAGGATGATCTCACCAAGAGCAATGAGTGGAAATTGGGAGGGAAGAGCTACAGACGGCATCTCCCAGGGGAAATTCTTTGTGTTACATGATCTAGAATATGGATAACCTGGGCCGGCCTCCTGGCTTAGTGGTTACGTGCACACTCCACTATCAGCAGCCAGGGTTCAGGTCCCGGGCGCGCACCAACACACCACTTCTCCGGCCATGCTGAGGCCACGTCCCACATACAGCAACTAGAAGGATGTGCAACTATGACATACAACTATCTACTGGGGCTTTGCGGGAAAAAAAAGGAGGAGGATTGGCCATAAATGTTAGCTCAGAGCTGGTCTTCCTCAGCAAAAAGAGGAGGATTAGCATGGATGTTAGGTCAGGGCTGATCTTCCTCACAAAAATAAATAAATAGATAGATAGATAGATAGATAGATAGATGATAGATAGATAGATAGATAGATAGATAGAAAGAAAGAATATGGACAGCCGGCTGCTCTAAGGTGTCCTGAAAATGGAACCCTTCCCATGTCTGCAATATCCTTCCATGTCCTCTTTCCCCTCCATCTCTCTGTTCTTGGTGGCCAAATTCCCTTGGCAATGACAACAAAAAAATGAAAGTAGGGAATAGCCCATTTCCAGTCTCAGAATTCTATGAAATTTTACTGCCTATCCCCAGTCTCCCAGGACTGAGACCCTTTTTACTCTTTTAAGATTAGATTACATTTTAATCTGCTTTAATCAAAGTTTTCTCTCATCCTTGTTATGTATATACATATTCTAATACATAATATTGAAAACATTATTTTTGGCCCTACAATTTCCAGATGGATACATGCCTTTGTAATTATGTTTATAACTCCATTAACTATAGCAATTGGCTAAGTGATGAGTAGTAATGTACTAACACAGGAAAATGGCCCATTTTTATTCAACATAAAGTTTCATGTTTTCATCAAGACAAATACCTGAATACTTAATTGTTCAGCAAAAACTCTTACTGTGTACATGTAAGCAATTACAAATCTATTGTAGTTGGTTTACCTTGTTGATTATTCTTTGTTTCTGAACTGTACATTCAGCATTTCCATGAACACTTTAGAGTCCTGCATCTTTATCCTACCATTTTAAATACTAGGTCATCGACAAAAGTCCACATGACTTGTTCAGTTGTGTGCTAGTGGGTCCTTTGTAGGGTGTCTTCCTAGGTACATTTTCACATGGTCATCAACAAAAGTCCACATTACTGGTTCAGTTGTGTGCTAGTGGATCCTTTGTAGGGTGCCTTCCCGGGTACGTTTTCACATGCTCATTGACAAAAGTCCACATTACTTGTTCTGTTGTGTGCTAGTGGGTCCTTTGTAGGGTGTCTTCCTGGGTACCTTTTCCAATGTGAACTCCAGCTGATGGCCTTGTTACACTGATGTAAATACTGGTGTCTCCACAGATCATGGGGCCAATGATGTGGTCCTTTACAGAGTCATATATAAACTAATACTTTTCATTCAATTAGTGTAAGGAATGCTATGGAAAGTAGATTGGGGACAATTAATAAGAGAAGATTGATTATGAACATGTTGTTAGGGAGAAATATTGAACCTCTGGCTATAAAGGTTTACATTTTATGCAATTAATGAGCCACCCTAACAAACCCCGTTCATAGGCAGGGCTATATACACATAAAGGCTATAAAGGTTTATGTTTTATGCAAGTAATCAACCACCCTAGCAAACCCCGTTCATAGGCAGGGCTATATACACATATATATTAGATTAAGATTACATCATCTATTAGTTTGAATGTGCTTTTTTAAAGTACGCCTTGTTTCTCTTGCACTTTCGTACTGGGTGAAATATGGAATAGATAGAAACCGACTGGATTACTCTGGTCTGAACTCAGATCACGTAGGGCTTGAATTGTTCAACAAATGAGCCACTAACAGTGGCTACACCACTGGGATTTCCTGATGCAACATCGCGGTCATATGCCTTATTGTGGATATGGACTCTAGAATAGGATTGTTCTGTTATCCCGAGGGTAACTTGTTCTGTTGATCAACACTTTGGATCAATAAGTGATAAAATATTTTGATTAGCTGGTCTAAATTTTAATGACTCAGAGGTTATTTTCTTCTCTGAGGTCACCCCAACCAAAATTGTTAGTCCATTTAAGTTTTGTTATCCCTTGATTTGGCTTACCTTTGGTTTTTTTTTTAATTAATTGAAGCTCCATAGGGTCTTCTCGTCTTATTTTCTCATTCCTGCCTCTTCAGGGAAAGGTCAATATCACTGATTAAAAGTAAGAGAGAGTAAAACCCTCGAGTGGCCGTTCATACAAGCCCTCATTTAGACAACAAATGATGATGCTGCCTTTGCAGGGTCCAGTCACTGCGGCCTTTACACCGTGTCACTGGGCAAGCAGTGCCTGTAACACCAGAAATGCCAGAGGAGATGCTTTTGGTAAACAGGTGAGGGCTGTGTTTGCCGAGTTTCTCTTACTTTTTGAAATCTTTCCTTGAATGCCTACCTGTGTTGGGTTAACGATTAATGTAATAAATGATTATTGGGTTGAATTTATTTTATTGTCAACTTTCGGTGATTATCTGTTCTGATATAAGATTATGCAAGGAGAAATAATTCTTGTCCCTCATAGTAACAGTACTACTTCTATGAATTAATAGATTAATGCAGCATTAGATTAGGAGTTAGTTTCTGTGATTGAAATTAAGATAAGTATATTGTTGAACCTGAAGACTTTCTTAATTTGTGGCTGAATTTAGGCCAACTAAGGTATTGTTTGTACTCCCTTTCTAAGGAAGGTTGTATCCTGTATCTAAAAGGCTGTACCTCTTTAGGGCTGGGTCGTGATGAGCAGGAGGCTGAACAAGTGTGGAGCTGGCTCTGGCCCAGAGGGATGAGCAAGAGACACAGGGCACCTGTTGCCACACACAGCCGCAGCAGACATCACCCATCAGTTCATGACATGCTTGGCTGCAGAGCCACCAGTCCTCAACAATGTGCACTCCGAAGCCACTCCCGGGCAGAGCAGGGGACTGTGATGAACCCATTTGCAGTCCCTGCTCCCCTAAGATGTGCTCCAGGCCTCCTCTCCCCACTTACTTCAGCAGCTCCTCACTGTCCTCAAGACTCAGGTCTTCAAGGCCCGCCAGCAGACTGCTCCAGCAGTTCTCCTTCCTTACCATCGTCTCCCCTCACTGCTCACACTCTAGCTCCAGGGCAAGATACCTGTGTCTCCTGAGTGCTGCTCCTTGGCCTGGAAGGCTTTTCCTTCACCCCATCCACCCTGTGCACTCCTATTTACCCTTCAAGACTCGACTCCAGTGATGCTTCCTCGGGAAACCCTCCCTGACGCTCCATCTCCCCAGGCCTGCTCTGGGCCACCACCCTGCCTCCTGCCCACGTCCATCACTGCCTGGAACCTTGCTGGGCTCCCTTGTCTGTTCTCCACATCCAGCCCAGCCCATCAGGAGGGGAGGAAATGCTTAGGCTCAGGGCAACGGAGCAGATTCCTAGACTGTGGTGACACTGCCCACCCCAGGAGAAGTCATTCTTTGGTCACTTCCAGCTTAGGCCCAATGCAGCTCAGGGGGAGCCAGGACAGGGAGGATGGCCCTGCGCTCAGCAGGTCACAGGGTCGGCCTAGGGAAAGGGCACAGGGGGCCACACACAGGGGTTCAGGACAAAACTTCAAGTCGACGATACCCTTGCTAAGGGCAGCAGGGGCCAAAGGCAGCTGCACAGCCTTTGAGATTTTCATCTGCTCAGAGAGTTCCAGGGCTGGATAGAAGGAACTCAGGAGGCCCATCTGAGGTGGAGGTCACCTCGGGGGCATGCAAGCAGAAGCTGAGGGTCCCACAGCAAGTGGAATCTGAAGAGGTGACCCTCAAATGTCTTGCAGCTCTAACGTCTCCGAGTTGGAAGTCAGTCCCCTCAGTCACAGCCTCTAGCTGCCCCCTCACAGGGCTGTGCCTCTCAAACACCGCTCCCAAGGCGAGTGGAGGCTGAGGGTGAAGGAAACCTCCTACCCGTGAGAACCACTGTGATCACAGCCTCCTGCAAGGGGCCAAGGATGATGAGCAAGGGACAGAAGGACTGACCCACACGACTTCCCCTCGGATGCTGAACATGCTTGTGATTCATGGGGCCAATCAGTATCTGTCTTCATCCTCCACTCCTCTCTCCCCAAAAGGACATGTCAGTGTTTACTATGACATCCACAGACACATCAAGGGCATCTGGGAAGAATCATGTGTACATCTGGAGAGAAGGGAACTGTGAACACCAGTAATATCTGCATCCATGTGTGCAGACACCGACATCTACATACAGCTGTCACATTCCTCCAGCAGCCCCGGAATACTCCGCAATCACGCTGGTAGGTTTTGGCACATGGGAGCCAAACCAACTGGTGGTGTCCCCGAATGCCACCACTGCTGGGGCCTACCTTGATGTTGGGGGGAGGCAGGGTGCCATGCCCCATCTCACAAAAGTCTGGCTGGTGTCCAGGAGGGTCTCACAGCCTTCGACAATCATGCCCTCCATGGCTATGTTTTCCTGGATGCTCTCTGTCTCGTTTACTTCATTGTGCATTATCCTGTGGAGACAGAAAATAAGTCAGAGACAGGCTGCCCCCGTCTCTCAGGGAGAAGGGAATGCCAGGCCTCTGGCCAGACCTAAGAAGAAGGCCTGGCACCCAGGATTCTCAGGTGGAGCCTGTGGTCACGAAGGGGGAGAGAGAATGCATATTGAATACCCACTGTGCTGGGCACTCTATGGGCATGAGCTCACATCAACCTTCTGATAGCCCAAAGAGAAAGGTGTTCTTATTTCAGAGTGAAGGAAATGGAGATTAATAGCTAGAAAACAGGTCTGATTTAAAAGTCTAAACCACGTGGAACAGAGATGGAAAAACTAGGAGGAGGATCGGAGTAGAGGAAAGAACCTTTCTTCACTATTCTGCCCCCCACACCACTACTGGCCTTATCTCCATCCATAGAACTCCACCCACCCATCCTGCCTCAGGGCCTTTGCACTTACGGTCTCCATCCCTCCCCCAATGCACGTTATACAGTTGCTTCCTTAATGTTCGGGCCCTGGAATGGCTTAGTTTTGGAACACCTGGCAATCCCACTGGCTCACAGAAAGACTGACTCCAGTAGGCTCCAGCACGTCTGGGGGGAGGAGGACACACCTTGCCCCTCAATCTGAGAATAATGACAACACTCTTATTTGTCATCTTCTGACTGCCGCAACACCCCTCCTCCAGAAGGTGGCGCCATTTAACTGCTTTTTAAAACTAGCATTGCTGGGAAAAGAGGCTTTTGAGTTGCCAACTTTGCTAAGAGCCTTGATGAGTTTTCAGGAGTCTTAGGAATTAGTAATTTTGGCGGGATGAGCGTCTGGAAAGAGTACTCCACCTACTCCAAGAAAAGTACAAAACCCCTTATTTGTCTACTGATGCCTCAAATTCTACAACCACGACCAGATCACCAAGAGGGCTGGTTAATATGCGTGGCTTACGAAGTTCTCTAGTAGACACTGTCCAACTTAACTCTCCCAGCAATGAGAGATGACACTGGTCGAGCTGGATCGGTGATTAACTAACACAGCGTGATGAGCAAATGACTGGGCCCTTCTGACCCTCAGTTTGCTCATCTGTAGAAGGTCGGAGTGAGGATGGAAGAGAATGCATTTCACGTGCTGACCTCAGGCCCAGCATATGGCAGGTGCTTGAGTAAAGGGCAGTGATCACTGTTTCTAGTATCACTGGTTGCAAAGGTGTTATTATAAAACTACTATTGTCGTTGTTTTCTGGTTATCAAACTGAAGCATGGAGATGGGGTCTCTTTCTTAGGAGCTCAGTCCCTCCATCCCAGCAATTCTCTTCTCAGCAGCCCAGGCCCTAGCCCTCTTTTGGAAGGGACAGGGTACAGGGAGGCACCTTTCAAGGATATGCTAGTTCCCTGGATATGGACTCATTTTTGCAGGTTAGCAAAGGTAAGCAGAACCATTTCTTTTGACGAGGGTGGGGATTTTGCTGAGGAGGGCTGTATTTGCTACAAACAAGGGGGCGATCCCACAGTAGCAACACGAGTTTCACTGTTAGACAAGTGCCAGATGCAGCTGCTCAGGACTGCTGCCAGCCCCGGCTGGGGTTTGTGCTGAGAGCCACACTGTCACTGCAGCTGCGGAGGAGTGCCCAGGGCTGCAGTCGGCCGGGGAAGCTGGAATTGACGACCTGGGTTACAGTGAGCCCAAGAGATGAGGTTCAGGAGAAAAAGCGGGACAAAGGCCAGAGGTAGGAGAGAGTCAGCCCCAGGGGAGGAGTGTTTCTGAGCAGAGCCAGGGAGGGTTTGTTATCTGATGGCTTCCTGCTGGGCTGGGAGCTTTCCTCAGTCCCCCAAGGGAGGGAGAGGAGGATGAAAGGGCTGCTGTCAGGGCGACAGGAAAACCCTCTTCTGTGCCACTAGGGCTGTGTTCAGGCCAGGTGCAGGTGATCAGGTGGGACAAGAGACGAGGAGGCTTCGGGAAAGGGGATCAGGGTCTTGGGACAAACGTCTTGGCACTCATGTGCCTTCCTCACCGCTGCCCACACCAGGATAGGGCATCCCGCAGGGACAAGGAGCCTCGTTGGAGCCCCAAGTCTTCTCCTTGGGGAAGTGTACAGGATTTGGCTCCTTGGGGCATGAGAGGACTGGGGTCCCCACCCCACAATGCTTTTTGTTAGTCTGCAATCACGCTCTGATTACATCTGCTCCCTGAATGAACCTCCACTCTGGGGCCTGTGCCCTGCCCTGGTCCAGCCTGGTCCTCCCTCTGCCCAGCTGGGAGACGTGGCCCTACTGGCTGCCTTTTGCTGTACTCAGGAAGCCATTTAGGACACTGAGTGGTTGGCAGGGCTGGGGACTAGACCCCACACCCTGCAGACCCACCCTCCTTTGCAGCTTCTGGCAGCCCATCACTGACTACAAGGTTGCTCATCATCTCTTGTCTTGCACAAAGTGGAGACCCCAGGGCTCAGCTCTTGGTACACATCTCGATCCTGCCTAAACTCACTCCCCTGGTGATCTCACCAGTCTTGTGACTATAATACCATCTCCGAGCTGATAGCTCCCGAATGGCTCACTCTCTTACACTCCAGACTCAAACGTCCTCCTCCATCTTGTCCTCTCCACCACTGTTGTCCATCTCAAGTTCAACATGCCCCCAGTCAAGCTCCAGTAAAACAAGAAAGACTTCCCCTCCACACCTGCCCATCCTGCCAGTTTTTCCATCTCGGTTTTGGCTGCATGCTCAGCCAAAAACTCTGGAATCACCCTTGACTCCCATCTTCTCTCTCCTCACATCTAATGCATCAGAAACTCCTGTTGGTTCCATCTTCAAAACACACCCCGAATCTGAACCTCCTCCTCACCTCCACTGCCACCACCTGGTGCAGGCCACCGTCAGCTGCTGCCTGGGCTGTTGTAGGCCCCTCCTCCCTGGTCCCTCTGCTTCTGCCCCGGCAGAGGAAGGATCCCCCGGGGTTTGGGAACAGAAAGAGGGGCAGCAGAGGGGCCTTGACCAGAGGGCTGGGGCCTCTGACACTGGACAAGTCATTGGCTTGTCCACCCATGACACTGCCTGCTGTTGACTGCAGCCTTGGGCACATGAAGGCTCGTCACCCAGGCTCCCCTCTGGGGCTCCTATACCACACGTTGTGACACACTGACACTGGAGAACAGGGGAAGTTGGCAGAGTGCCTGCGAGTCACTGGGTGGATCCCCGTCCTGGCAGATGGGCCCACGTGAGTGCCCAGGGCCCTTCCTCGAACCCCATCTGTGCCAGGGACAGCACACCACCCACACAATCCCACCAACTTTCCCCTGGGCTTGAGCTGTGAACTCCTCAGATTGCTCCAGGGGCCCTGCTTCCAGGTGGGGCAGGCTGGGGGTCCCCCAACCACCAACCCTTGGGATCCTAACCTGAACATGAGATTTTACCATCTGGGGCTCAGCAAACTTCCGCTGGGGAGCATCCTCAGTCCTGGCCTGTCCACTGGTGGGGGCACCTGGGAGCCGGGCTCACCCAGACAGCCCCCCCAGTTTAGCCCTGGCGTCGTCCAGGCTGTTGGCTTGATGTGCTCGTGAAAAGTGGGCCAGGAGCTCGTGCAGTGTCAGAATGTGCCTGGGAATCTGCAGTAGGGAGAGGCAGGGGTCAGGGACAGAGGCAAGGATGGGGAAGGACAGAGGGACAGGGAGACAGAGACAAGGAGAGAGACAGTGATGAAGCAAGTCAGAGACAGAGCAGCAACGTAGCGAGGGAGAGAGAGACAAAGGAGACAGAGAATGGTTCTCTCAGCTCCCAGCACTCCCACCAGCAGGGCTGAGGCTAGACACCCACAGCACTTTTGATCTCAGACTCTAACATGGAGCCTCTTCCAGGGTCTTGTCTGGGCCAAGAGCCCAGAGCTTGAGGTTCTAAGCTAGCAGGAGGAAGGGCCTGGAAGTGGGCTCAGGACCAGGAGCTCCCCCTCACCTTCGCACACTGCCTGCTCTGTGGAGCTGGACAGGCCTGCCATCCGCTGGGTCAGGGTCTGGCTCTAACCCCATTCTCCAGGCAGCCCAGAGCTGGGGCCTGTTAGGGCCTGGGCTGTCCCGGCCATGGCCCCCTGGTGCCCCCAGGTGTGGCTTCCTCCCAGCTGGGGCCCTCACTGACATGGTCCCCAGTAGGCTCCCCAGGCATGTGTCCTCCAGGACAGGGCTAGGTGCCAGCTGGAACATGGGGTCAGTGAGGAAGGCCTCCAGCACCCTCTCCTTGCAGTCACTTTGGCCTCATAGTGCTTCAGCAGCTTGTCAAAGTCACTGTTCTGCTTGCAGTGGGCCAGGATCTGCAGGCTGTACTGGTGGCTGGAGACCAACTCCTGAGAGAAATTGACCATCGGCAGCAGGATGGCCAACGGGCCTGCTCGGGAGATGCCCCACAAGCCCTCGGTCACCCAGCCCCACCCATGGAGGTCAGGTCCAGGTTCAGAATTCCCACCCAGAGACACCCTTGTCTTTGTGGATGACTCTGGCACCACTGCCCTATCCAGGGCCAGATAGGTGGCCCCAGGCATCGGGACTGCATCAGAGTCACAGATCTTTATAGAGATGGGGCCCTGTCTAGTCCGACACCTGTGTATTGGAAGGTCAGAGAGGGCTGTTGTGGGTGCTGTGGTGTGCCTCGCCGCCTGAGGGTCGAAGGGCCACCCAGCTCCAGAGCTTTGGGGGTTCAGCTGAGGCCTCTGTGGTAACTGAATTGCAGCTCCACTTCCCCCTCGGCCCTGGCTCTCCCAAGAGGCCTCCCTCCCAGAGGGCCCCACCAGTGACAGAAGTGACACATCCATGGTCATAAGGTGAGTCAGTAGCTGGCCTGGAACCAGGTCTCCTGAGTCCCCCATTCCAGGGCTTCCCCCACATGACATGCCCTCCCGGGTCAGGTCCCTTCAGCTGTCTGTCCCTTTATCCATGTGTCCCTGTCCTTCCATGCCTCCCCAGGTTCAGCAACTTGGGTCTGCTGCTGGCCTGCTCTGTCCCAATCTCCTGGATACACAACACCCTGCCTTCCAGCCCCTGACACACCAGCTAATCTCCCCAAACCTGCCCTTCAGTATTTGATTGGCAGAGATGGGCCCACTGAAACCTCTGCTTATAAACTCCATTAAAAAAGAAAAATGTGCTTTCTTTGCGATGAACTCTAAGTGGGAGCTTACGCAGGGCATTCCACTACCCAAGGGACAGCACCTTCAACCATGCAACTACAGGAAGTGCAGACCTCGTCTTTCTAGGGCCTCTTCTCATTGTGACCTTGGGGAAAAACGGGGCTCTCTGACTTAGGGAAGTGAACAACAAAATGTCACACTCAGTGTGGGAGAGGCACGATGCAGGGGTCCTGCTGTGCAGCCCTCGGGGCCGTCATGGCGGTACAGCGCGCAAGGAGAGCAGTGACGCAGGGTGGACGGAGTGGGAGCCTTGACCGTGCTTCTACCTTTTGTTTGTCATTCTACTTTTGGAAACCTGTCCCAAGGAGATGCTCTCTCATATGAACATTTCAGATGCAGAGATGAGTGTTTCTAGTAGCAAGAAGTTGCAACAACGTTAAGAGCCAATGATGGGAGATGGCCACATGGATGAGGGCATGCTCACAGGTACTGGAGCATCATACAGCCATCAAAAAGCATACTTTCAGCATGAGAAAACATTTGTGCTATAATGTTAAGTAAAAAAAAACACATCAAGATTCAAATTCAATATTTATGTGTGACATTATTATTATTATTTTTTTTTTGTGAGGAAGATCAGCCCTGAGCTATCATCTGCCAATCCTCCTCTTTTTTTTTTCTTTTTTTGCTGAGGAAGACTGGCCCTGGGGTAACATCCATGCCCATCTTCCTCCACTTTATATGGGATGCCGCCACAGCATGGCTTGACAAGCGGTGAGTCGGTGCGCACCCGTGATGCGAACCAGTGAACCCCGGGCCACCACAGCAGAGTGCATGCACTTAACCACTTGTGCCACCGGGCCGGCCCCTGTGACATTATGTAAATAAAACGGGGGTAAAAACCCCAAGAACTGTGCATAGAAAAAATTTTGAAGAAAACACACCAAAGTGTTTACAGTGGTTATCTTTGGGAAGCAGAACTATGGCTGTTATAGCTTTTAAAATTTTCTGCTTTTCTAGATTGTCAAATTTTCTCAAATGGGTTCATATACATAATTTTTAAAAGGGGAAAAGTAGATAAGAAAATAAAAATATCTTGCTTCGTCCTAGAAAAACAGCTTGCCAACTTGTCTTTCCTCTTCTGCTCCCTCTGAGGGATTCTGTGTGTTTTTAAGGGGCCGCTGTTACACCCCGGGAGGATGGAAGTGCCGCCAGCCTGGAGGAGTGGGCCCTGGAGAGGGGCTTCTCAGGTGGATTTGGGTGCAGGTGGGCCTGGGGACCTCTGCCAGGGCTTCCTGCTCACCCAGGCCCCAGTGGGCCAGCTGGAGATGCAGGCCTTCAGGCCTTGGTAAAGATCTGGTGCAAACACACGATGGCCTCACTGACAGAGGAGGCACAAGGTAAGCTCCCGCCACGGAGTTCCTGCCCCTCCAAGGGTCCCCCGCCCCCAAATCCAGCAGAGCTGAGGGGCCCAGAGAGAGGGCAGGGGTTGCCACCACCCGTGGGACTCTAGCAGCAAATGTCTTTCTCATGTGACACCTTATGTGAAAACCCCATCAGCGGGATACACTATGTAACTTGTGGGGTCCAGTGCAGAGCAAATAAGGACCCCTTTTTAAAAAATGATAAAATTTCAAGATGGTGACAGCAGAGCACTAAACCAAACACAAGCTTTTCTAAACATGGTCACATGCCCCAGAAGCTGGCAGAGGACAGGAGCTGCTCTCACTGCCAGCCTTCCTGGCCCCCTCAGTGCCCACCTGCTGGGGTGACCCTGAGGGATCTTAGAGGAACTCAGGGCTCTGGAGAATTCAGAGGAAATGCCACTGATGATGTGAAAAGAGCTAGGGCTTGAGACCCACACAGAGCAGGCTCAAATCTGCCCTATGCTGCTTCTGCTTCTGCAGCTGCTTCTCAGCTGTGTGACCTCTAGCAAGATGCATAACATGTCTGAACCTCAGAAAACCTCTTTTCTGTAAAATATGAAGGTGAAATGAGGTCACCCCTGCAAGTAATGGGACAATTTGAGGGCCTGTCTTGACATGAGTGCAGCCATGTTTGGCCGTTCCATTGACCTACAGCCACCAGCACACAAAGAAATATAAAGATGCTTTCTGTGTGGTGGGAACTGGCCTTTCTCCCACGGAGATAGTTGCAATTTGTAACATCTCAAGGTCCTTTGGGCATTGTAGCCTGGGACAGACTGGCCATCTGTGCTGGGCTGGGACCATAACCAGGGAAAACAATGCACGTGCACAACTGCCAGGCTGGGACAATAACCAGGAGGCTCAGTGCACATATGCCACTGATAACCATTTGTGCATGGGAACACTGAATGCTTGCTCTGTAAACTCTGTAACTGTTTACTCTGAAAACTACTGACGCTATATAAACCGCTGGAGACTGAGGCCTGGTGAGTCTCACCTGTGAAGGGGACACCTGGTCCAGGACCTTTGATGATTGGATTCCCGCCCAGCCATGTCAATTGAAGGCACTCTCCCAGCAGTGGGGTGTGGATGTTGTGAGTAACCAATCCGATGTGTACTCTTTTCAGTCAACCTCATGTCTGAATTTCTGATTGATTTGTGTCATTTCCCTTCAGTCGATGTCGATGTTTCCCTTTCCAATTGAGCTAGTGTTTTTCCCTCTTATTATTTGACCTATTCGGATCTGTTTGCGGACTATCGCCTTTACTCTCTTCTGTATAATAAAATATACCTTCAGTCCATTTGTTTGGAGTGGCAAGTTTCTTTTACATCTCCAATCGAATCCCCTGAACCGCTTAAAACAGGGCCTGGTGCAGAAGAGGTGCTCAGTAAATGCTAGCTCTCCACCACTCCCTTTTGGAGGGAAACTTAGAAAAGCAAAAACACCTGGATTCTCCCAAGCACCTGCTCTGTCACGACCTAAAGAGCCCTGGGGAACATGCCTTCTCACTGTCAGTTTTGCACCAGGCTGGGTAAGGGGCCCCTGAGTACCCCTGGCAGCCACATTTGCCATGGCTCCCCTTCCAGCACCCTCTTCCCCGCCCGTACTCCCCAGCCAGCCATCTCCAGAACACAGCCCAAGTCTCCTCTCCCAGGATGAGCTGTAAGGATGCCAGAGAGACTTCTGCTACTTCCTGCAGCCCCCTCCCCTCCCAACTGTTCCCCCTCTGCCCCTGCTCATCACTCCCAGCTCCTACCACCCTGGAGACCTGGGAACCTCCCCAATGTGTCTGGGGTTTGAGCTGAATGACAGAGGGGAAGCCAAAGGGACTCTGTCATGCACTCCATTTGTGGACAGGAAAACAGGCCCAGAGAGAAAGAGTGAACCCCTCCAGGAGTCAGGGTAGCCCCAGCCTAGGAGACTGTCCCCAATCCCTGCAGTGGTCTCTGTCTTTCTCTGCCACATCAGATGCCCCTCCCTGGTCCCATTCTCCATGTGTGCTCTCTGTTCCATCTCTCTGTGATGACCCAGCACTTTGGCTGTTGGAGACCCCTGGTGTTGTCCTCCAAGGGGAGCTGTCACAGGGGGCTGTGCCGTCTCACAGCAGTTTGTGCCCTGAGGGCAAACCCCCACCCTGGGGTCTCACTCGCTCAGTACAACAAGAGCAGGGGGTGGAAAGTGCTGAGTGGGCGCAGAGACACCTCTGAGCTAAGTGGCACACATCCAAACATAGTAGCTCAGGAAATCACAAATGTGCCACAGAGCCAGCTCTGCTCCCTTTTCAGGGCATGTGGTTTTGTCCCCTCAAGGCCACTTGCTGAACCGCAGGATGAATGGGCTCTGACAATTGAGCCAATGGAGCACTTTAAAAGCAAAATGGGACAGTTACCCGCTCTCCACTTCCAGGTTGCTAAAACTACCCTGGCCTGTGCTTGAAGAGCGGCTGAAAATATCTAATGGAGAAATATTCAGGGCCGATGCAGGCTTTTCTATTTTTTCGATTATCTGAGAACCTTGGCACATGAAATAATGGCTGTTCTTGGATCTGACCGCTAAAGAGCTAAGAGACACACACAGGCTCGTGCAGAGCTCAGAGACACGTGGATGCCCAGTCAGCACCCTCACTGCCCTGATGTCATCACCCCCATGCCAGTCTGCTCTTTGCCAGTTCTGGGATTTGCATGTAAAAGTAGTCTGTATGTAAAACTGATGGCGCTCTTCTCAGAGACATCTACAGGACATCTACTCCCCAGGGACCAGAGCAAAAACCAGACGCAGTCAGGTCAGGCGCTCTGCTCCCTGCACAGGCAACACCAGTAGTCTGGGAGTCGGATTTAAAGATCGGGCCAGGTGGGCAAAGCTCTGGAGAGCTGTGAGCCTGGGGACCCTGCAGAAGCCTTGGGCCACAGACCATCCCTGCTATGAACCAGTGTCAGGATGGAGGCAAGAGCCCCAGCCCTGCTGGGCTCGCAGAGGCTGCTTTTCTCTTACCCTGCAGGTCCCTTCTGGGGATGCATTTGCTTTGGATCCGGGTTGGCTTGGCTGACGTCCAAGGCTGGCTCAGTTGACCCTTGTCAACGATGGCGATGGAGAGTTGGGACTCGGGCTTACACCCCAACTTGACTGCTAGAGTCCAGCTCTGGCTACCCAACCTGGCTCAATGCCTGGCATCTCAGCTGAGCCCTGCCCACTTGCCATCCAACAGTGTGGCCTTCTTGGCCCATCAGAGGCAAATCCTCGTTTGCCACACCCATTAGCAGCACTGCTCATTGGCTCCTGCCACACCCCAGTCCCCTCTCTGGAGACAGTGTCTTTAATCCAGAATGCATTTAGTCAGTGCAGTCATTGATGGGGGAATTAGTCCAGGGTTTTCTCTTGTTTGTTAGCAGTCAAGGTTTTGCTAAAGATCTCTGTACTTCTTGCTTTTCCAACAGCTGCTACACAACTCAGTTCTCTCTCCATTCTCCATTCCCTCTGGCCTCTTCCAAGCCTAAGAGATGCCCATCTCTGTCTCCCTTTGTGCCAATCCTGTCAGCATGTCCTGATGGAGTCTCTGTGGTGGGCACCATGCTGGGCATGGGTGAGACACAGCCGGAGGTGGATGTCAGATCCCTTCCCTGGAGGAGCTTCCAGCCTAAGAAGGGTGTCAGATACCCACAGAGGTAACTTATACTCCAACAAGGTGAGGCCAGAACAGAGGTGTGCCCCTACTGCGGTGGGAGGGTCTCACCATGGAAACCACAAGCGCTACCCAGAGGTTTTGCAGGACAAAAAAGGAGCCCAACTGGGCTGGCCCCATGGTGTAGAAGTTAAGTGCACACCCCCTGCTGCTGGCGGCCCAGGTTTGGATCCTGGGTCTGCACCGATGCACCGCTTGTCGGGCCATGCTGTGGCGGCGTCCCATATAAAGTGGAGGAAGATGGGCACAGATGTTAGCCCAGGGCCAGTCTTCCTCAGCAAAAAGAGGAGGATTGGCATGGATGTTAGCTCAGGGCTGATCTTCCTCACACACACACAAAAAAGGTGCACAATAGGTGTGCTATAGGATGGAAGGAATTAGAGCAGAGGGGATGGTGTGAACAAAGATGCAGAGTATGACAGGGTGTTGAGTGCAGGGCAGCAGGGGTGTGGATGGCAGGAGGAATATGGGAAACAGGACTCAAGGAATAGAGTGGGCCCTGCAGAGGGGCTGCCTCGGAAGGGGTCAAGGCGGCCCTCTCTATGTCAAAGTTGGTTTTCAACCCTGATTCCACGGCTACAGTTTTACCTTAAACCATGCATTAAGATCTCTGCAGTTTATTGCAGAGTCAGCCTTCCAGGATTCTGAGTGCTCCCAAGCCAGGAAAATACCACTACTGTCTCTAAACTCCTACCCTGCCCTTTAGGGCTGCCTAAGCCATCCCAACTTACTTCCAATCATAAATGGGAGAAAAATAGCTATTAAAACAATGAAATGGTGGCAAACTGAGGATTCTAGAGAAGTGGAGGATTCTTCCTAGAGGAGGATGCTCCCGTTGTTTTAGATGGTCCTTGGAGCTTTTTGATTACCAAAGATGGGGCCCAAGAGGGCTGTTTAGATGGGAGAGAAGAGACTGAGCAGAGCTGGATAGTTTTGCTTAATAAATTTTGTGCAGACTTTTGTTTGAGTGTGATCTCCCGTTACCTCTAGGGAGAGATGGCTGCGGGTGGGGGCTCTGGGGGTGGAGAGTATAGAAGGAGTAGAGACAAGGCCAGTGTCCTCGATGTCTGACCTGTGCACAGCCTGCTTAGAAGGGCCTAATGCCTGGTGTAAGGCTCTGCTGTTGCTGCCTTGAAATTCTTAAGAGCCCTGCATTTTCATTTTGCACTGGGCCCAGCAAAGTATTTAGCTGGTCCTGAAAAAAGGTGTAGACAAGGATATATTGGTAAAGGATTAACGACCAGCTCTCTGAAAGAAAAACTCTGACTGGTAGCACTGGCTGATTTCCATGGTGTAAACATTCTTACCTTGGCCCATTTTAAGCTACCAAAGGGTGAATAACAAGCTTGCAAGATTCTTGAAAATTTCACAACCAACTTGCAAGTTGGTATGAGCCAGCTCTGGCACATCACTGGATGGGGTAAGGGTCTTGGCAGATAAAGGGATTATGAACACCCCCACCACCAACAAAATGGCACTTGGAAGTATGTGGAGAGAGGCCAGTGTCAGGAGAGGAGGTCAGCAAGAAATCCCTGTAGCAGGAAAGGCTGAGTGACAGGAGGGCAAGGATGTCTTCTATTCACCTGTAAGCCATTTTCTGTTTCAGTACTGGAAACCCCCTCTACTGTATCTAAGCCTTTCAGAGAGTCTGGTCCATACTTGCCAGTGTCGGGGTCTTGGGAACTGAAGGAGGAGCCAGTCGGATGTCATTAGGGCTTTCGTGGATACTCTGGTTCTCCTCCTGGGACAGGGCAGGACTGTACTGCCCAGGACCCTGAAGTCGGGTGTGGTCATGTGACTCGCTTTGTCCAATGAAATGTGAGCAGAGCTGTCAGGCACCATTTGCCACATTGCTTCCCCTGCCATGGGACTAGTGAATTTCCTGATGGTGGAGCCCCGTCAGCCTGTGTCCCTGTCTCTGAGAATGTTGTGGAGCAGAACCCACACTGAACACAGTGTGAGAGAGAAAGCAATCTTTGTTGTTTTAAGCCACTGAGACTTGGGGGCTGTTTGTAATTGCAGTAGAATCTAGCTCCACCTGACGGACACATGGAGTGACCACACCGGGGTAAGGAGCAGTCAAGACTGAGTGAAGACAGCCATTGTGAGAAGTGATACAAGAAGCCAGGAGAGCAGAATTGGAAGCCAGATGTGGCCAGGAAAATGGAAGACCCTAGAAAATCCTCAGGAATATGTGGGATGGTGCCTGAGGAATTTTTCTGGCTATCAGAGGAAATCTGGCCCACGAGAGCTTGAAGCCATCCAGGTGACACAGTGGTTCCCGAACATGCACCTTTTATCTGGCCCGTCTCCCCAGCAAGGAAGGAATCAGTTGTGGGGCAGGCACAGGCCAAGGATCTACACCAGGAGACCCAAGGTTAAGCCTGGATTCCAGCGCTGGAAGTGACCTTAGAGTGACCTTGCATAAGTCCCTTCCTCTTCTGTGGACCTCAGAGTTCTCAGATCCCTCCCAGCTCTGACGTTCTAAGACCCTCTGTCTTTGTCACGGGCGTCACTCCTCACTTACTTGGCTCATCAGCGCCTCCTGCCTACCTGATGGCCTACTTCCTGGGAAATGGGCTCTGTTTCACCTTCCTGGAGCCCCTCCAGAGCACACAGGTGCCCTCTGCCCTGCAGGATATGTCTGTGTGTGTGTGAGAGAGAGACAGAGAGACAAAGAGAGAAAAGGAGGGAAGGAGGGAGGGAGAGAGAGACTACAGCCAGAAAGCTTTACCAAGCTGATCTTTCAAAGTCTTCTTTAAAAAATTTATTTGCCCTGGAGAGTAATGCACTCAGTTGGAAACATTGCTCCAAATTCCCACCAAACAGGCCTCTGCTGCCACACTGACACACACACATGCACACACACACTTTCAGTCAAAACTGACCAGTTTTGTGCTCCCCAGCACCAGAGAGGGCCCTGCCCTTTGCACCCACCCCTTCTCTGGCCTACCAACCCCCAAAATCTTTCAAGGCCATATGCGACATGAACCCATACCCTCTTTGGCCATAAAATGACTCATTATCTACCTGGATTCACACCGCAAGCTCTAATATGTCACCAAGCACACTCTACTACAATCAGACCTTAAGGGTAGAAACTTCCATCTCTTTACTGTCTACCACAGAGCCTGATGTCCATTCATTCATCAAGCCCTTACAGAGTACCTACTATGTGCGAGGCAGAAGGGACAGAGTGATAAATGACTCTGCCTTCATGGAGGTCCCACCATGCCTGGTGGGGTACAGAAACCCAAGGAGCTGGCTTTGATGTGGCATGCTTAGAGTGGGAAAGCCGTTGGAGCAGGGGGCATGGAGCACATTCTGGGATGAGAGTCCCCAGGAGGAGGCATTCGAGCTTGGTAGGATTCCACCAGGCAGGGAAGCATACGGATGGCAGGGGCACTCCAAACAGAAGCCCCAGCATGTGCAAAGGCCAAGAGGTGCTCAGCCCATGACCAGGGATCACTGGCTGGAGCCCCGAGTGATGAGGGAATGTGAGCCTGGGGAACAGGATTAGGCAGTGGTCAGCTGATCTTAGGCAGTTAGTGAACAAGTGAGTGAGAGAATAACACCCTTGATCATGAAGCCACTAACTTGATACTGGTCCCTAGACCTATTCCCTGGTCCCTAGCAAGGACTCAGCTTGGTTTCAGGGATATGTGTAGGGCTAGGCTAGATCTCAGAATGAACCAGATGGTTTAGACACGGGACAAGCCCCCATCCCAGGAGCCATGTGGGAAGAGGCTACAAGTAGAGTGAGAAGACTGGCAAGTAGACACACAGACCTGGGTACTAGTCCTGCCTCTGCCACCTCCCAGCTGTGTGAGCTTGGGCAGGTGACTTGAGTTCTCTGAGCCTGCTTCCTCGTTCCATCCTATGAGGATGGTTGTGGGGACTGATTAAGGAAGCATGTCTGACAGAGCCTGGTGCAGGGTAGAAGAGGTGTGTGGAATCTGAAACTTTTGTTCAACCTCAAGTTCCAAGCTAATGTGACCATAGTTCAGAGCTTGGCAGCGGCACCATAAGGTGGAATTGGCAATTTCAGATCTTTGAACATTCCAGGCAGAGCTGGCTTCAAGGGCGTGTGATGGGGTCCTATGCTCAGAAGGCCCCATGCTTGGGGCTTCAAGTTCTGCGGTTGCCACCTTGAAGTTCTTAACCATTTCTCTTTGAATTTGTGTTTCAGGAGTAACATCTGATGGAACAATTGAGCACGCCCCAGGGGAGTGGGACTCAGCCCTCATGTGTTCCTGCCTCCTGCTGCCTCCCTGGGATTGTTTCTCAGCTGCTCGCTCCCCACATGCTGGCACCCCAGAACCCATGACCTCCTCTACCCTCTGTCTGGGAGCAAATGGGTTGAGTCAGCCAGGAAGACTCACATCCCACTGTGAGTCACCCTCCACCCTCTGCAGGGGCCTCGGGGTAGGTGAAGAAAGGGTGGGTGCAGTGCACACCCAATGCTGTCTCAGAGCAGGGGGAGGAGACAATACCTGGGCACTAGGTGGGTGACTCAGCATGGGCATCTTGCCCACCCCTCATCTAGGTACCAAGTGTATCCTGGCACAGAGGTTAGAGGAGGTTGGAGATTGATATTGGGGGGGTCACCTGTCTGCCATGGTGGGTTGGTGGGCTGTGAGAAGGGGAGGTCGACTTCCCCGACTCCACCCAGGGCCTTGCATTTTTCCCTTGCCTCAGGCCCTACAAATCATGCAGCTGAACCTGGTTAGAATCTGTTTCCATTTTCCCGTCCTCAGCTCAGCGTCCACGGTCCTCGTGTGACATGGCCAAATGGCTCTGAGCACCTGGTGAGCATGGTGAGATGAGGGGGGAGAGGCAATCACATCATTCGGCGCTGGGGTGGACAGCTGGTGAGGGGCGTCTAAGGGACAGAGAGCCAGCGCCTCCCAAGCTTTAATGTAAATGGCAATAGACTGGGATGTTCTGAAAGTGCAGATTCTGATTCTGGAGGTCTGGGCAGGGCCTGAGATTCTGCATTTCTAACATGCTCTTGCTTCATGGACCACATTTTGACTAGTGAAGTTATAGAAGGCTTAACCTAACAACAGTGTGGCCTCCAGACTGATGTCCAGTGAGCCCCTGTAGGAGCTCTTACAACAGGCAGAGGGAACGACTGCTTGGAACTGAACCAGGAGCCCACACTATGATGACCTACCAGGACCCTGTGTCCTCGGACACTTCAGCTGATAATGTGGGAATGCTTAGTCAATGTGATCATCAGCAGAGTAACTAAAAGCTCGCCCATAAATAACCTCACTCAATCCTCACACTCTTGTCAGGCAAGTAGAGAAAGGCTGTTTTATAGATGAAGGAATGGAGGCACAGAGGATGGGGGGACGTACTCCAGGTTGCAACTGTCAAGTGGCAGAGATAGGATCTGAACTCAGATCTGACTAAGGCCCTTCCCACTCTGCCAGCATCACTAACTTTAAGTTTGGAGGCTGGCCTAGCTGTGACTGGAAGCTGGTCCCCC
Organism: Diceros bicornis minor; assembly: GCF_020826845.1. Classification (NCBI taxonomy): domain Eukaryota; kingdom Metazoa; phylum Chordata; class Mammalia; order Perissodactyla; family Rhinocerotidae; genus Diceros; species Diceros bicornis. Next base: position 57,508,131 of record NC_080762.1, on the reverse strand, counting down.
TGCCTGTCATGTGCCCCCTGATCCTGCAGGAGCCTGGAGTGTGAGGTGTTGGGCCTGTGCCTTGGGCCTCCTGGCCAGCCTCCTCTGCACCCCTAGCCAGCAGTCACCTCTGCCTTCAGCCGCTTGATGTTGATCTCCCCATCCTCGATCTGCTGCCGTAGCTGCTTGGCCACTGTCTTCTCGGCTCCACGATGTGCAGCAGGTGCAGGTACTTCTGCATCAGTGCTTCGTGCTCCCTGGCCAGGGTCTGGGAGCTGTGGACAGACAGACGTGGTAAGACACTGCCTTCTTGTCCCCCAGGGATCCAACCAGAAGTGGGGCTCCCCCACTGACTGCAATTAGGAGAAGGTCCTGACTCCCAGACATGGTGCACAGGGCCTTGACCTGGCTGCTGTGCTGTTACCAACTGCTCTGGCCCCTTCTCCAGCTGCTGTCTCACACTCTGACCTCTGGTTCCTCTAACTGATCCTGTTCTCTCCCCTCCCCCTCCAATCCACCCCCCCACCCCAGCCCGGGCCTTTCTACAGGCTTACTCTCCTGTTAGGCGTGATGCATCTGGTGACTTTAAGTTAAAGTCAATGCTCAAATGGAACAACAAAGCCTGGATGACAGGACATCTGTTTATAACATGGTTCACTGAATACTTTGAGCCCACTGTTGAGACCTACCACTCAGAGAAAGAGCTTCCTTTCAAAATATGACTGCTCACTGGCAAGTGCTGTGGTTCCCATGTAGAGACTGATGCTGGTGTGTGCCCCCCTCCACACACACACAGAAGTTAGGAAAAGTCTTATGACTCACATAATAGAGGTCTCCGAGGAGAGCAGGTCCAGACTCTCAAGCAGCTCTGAAATGGCTTGAGGGAGCAAGGAAAGGAGCCTGGTCTGGGTTTTTATTGTGGTTGGGGGTTTTAAAGAAAAATATTCAATGACACTTGTCAAAGATGGTAAGGCATATTTTATTCAGAACCACTGTGATACGTAGAGACCACCGTGATGGGATTTACAGTGGAGGAGAAACAAGATTGGGCTCGACTCTGAATGCAGCACGGGCGAGTGGGAATTCATGGCCAGGCAGCATGGTGGGGGTCAGGGGATGGAAAATTACTAAGAGAAAAAACAAGTGTTGGGTTACTGGCTAACCTGACCTAACAGGATTCTTACTGAACACAGGCCAGAGTGATCAGACACCACCTGAGGGATGGTGGAGGAAGAGGAGGAGCCTGAACAGATGGCGAGGGCGATCAGACATACAGGTGTGGGTTCTGGTTAAAGTGACTTAGCAAGGTTCTTGCTAAAACTGGATTTTATAAGTAAGTGCACAGACAGGCCTACAAGAAGGTTCAGGAGCCTGACTAAAGTTTGGTCAAAGCAAGAAATCTTTGCCAGGGGTGAGACCAGGGCAAGAGTTCTGCACACAGACAGGGGATTGTGTGCTTGGATCCAAAGCCAATGCCAGAGAAGGGAGCCTCTGGACTTTCTCCTCAGCTTGTCCAGGTGTGGACACGAGGGGAAGAGGTAGAGGAGAGGCGTAAGCTGTCAGCATACATCAAAACGTGTGGAGTCTGACCGCTCATTACAAGGACTAACATGCGTACAAAAATATGCATTCTCAATGGCTTGTTTTTATATAAAGAAACACCAACAGGAAGCTCAAGAATGATCAGAACTGTGTACTGGGGGTGGCTGGAGTAACAGCGCTGGAGGGGACCCAGAAGTGTTGGCAGTGACTCTTCTGAAGTTAGACTTTTCTATCTTACAGGTTTATCTAATATAAACAGAAATTTACACATACCATGTTTTTCTTTAATTTTAACTTTTGTACATAGGAAACCATTCTAAGATTTAATTCCTTTAGCACACTAACGGTTACAAAAGAGTAAACCAGAGGAAATGAAATTTTCATATCGCTTGCTAACTAAAAGGGCAAGGTGCATCCTAGTTTGTCCTTTCACTGTATCTCACACAGGCAGTATTTTCAGGAATCAGTGGCATATTATAACGCAACAGGGGTTTGGGTTTAGCTCCTTAAACATAGTAGGAATAGTTTGATTAGTTTTCTTCACATCAATTAAAGTAGAAATTCCATTGCTTTAGCTTTTTAAATCTGTGTTCTCTAGGGACATGCACACGCAAACACTGATGTAAAGACGAAAACTGCACCTGAAAACTTCAACACATTCATTTCACATCTTGAGAGTCTCTTGCCTAAAAGGGACAAAAATTCTGTTTAGTTCCACAATTTTCTTGCCTTACTGACATTAGATCTCTCCATTAATTCACATTTTTAAGCCCAAGAAACTCGAAATGTTATTTGTTATACAGGAAATAAAATTACAAGGCGCTAAGGGAAACCAGAGGCACAGGGCTGCACTGTTCAATCGATACAGGAATCCAAAGCAAAGAAACACAAATATTGGAATCAGCACAGATAAGCAGCCTGCTTCCCAGGGACAGAAGGAAAGCCACATTCAGAAAGTTAAACACATTCTAAACTCTCCTGGTGGGGACAGAAGCCCTGAGTGGGTCAGTTCCTGGTGCAGGAGGGTGGGGACACCTGAGCAGCCACAGGAATGGACTCTGGGAGCTCACACACCCTCCTCTGCCGGGGGAGGAAGAGAAGGGCTCCCTCTCTCAGGTTCCACTCTCACAAGTGAGAAGACTCTCGGCAGGATGCAGTTTAAGGTTGTGACCCAAATGAACCCTAAATTCATAAACCCTAATCCAGACACAGAACTCCTGATTTCACAGACTTTCCCAATGTGCATAAATTACCCTCTGCAGGCATCTGCACTGTGGGTGCAAAACTCCACCCTACGTGTAGACACAGGCCCAAGGGGAGCACAGGAACAACCTCAGGAAGGGCAGCAACTCCCTCCCCCTGTGCAGGTGCCTTCCCAGCTTTCCAGGGCTCTGCAGCTTCTCTCAGCAGAAAGGCTCCTTCTGCAGTGGGTATGACCAGGGAGGACACCCAGGAAGAACGTGTGGGCCCTCAAGTACTTCCCTGTGCAGGCTCAAGGGGGGCTTAGCTTACAGACCCTGACCCCAGGCTTCTGCTCCCAGTCACGTAGCTTTGGACCACAGTGATCTTGTAAATGACACAACCCAGTGTTTGAAGAATCCAGCAAAGTCACACAAACCCACAGTTTATGTGGAAAGCAGGGAAGAAAGCATTTTTCTGGTACAATGAGAAAAGCCACATGTATTTATTACTTTCAGAAAATAATATTAATTGTTATTTCCACAGCAAGACACTGTTTTATAAACAATTAATCATACTTAACACATTTGCTGTTCAAATGTAAGCCCTGGAATTCTATTTGGAACACCCAATCCCAAAGAAAAGAACTGACCTCAGAACAGGACTACACACGCTCAAGGGGGAAACAAGAATTTTTAACACATTCAATGTAACATTTAATATTAGAATCTTTTATTTTTTTCTGAAGTACCTATTTCTTGCCTCTTTGGAAATATTTTATACTGCTTTTCAAGGCCACTGATTACATAAACTTTAACTTTTGAAAACCTGAGGCTCCACTAAGTGAGTAAATCTTTTCAAGGTGACAAACCCAGGGAGGGGCAGTGCTAACAGGCCAGAACACCCAAGAAAGATTGCAGAGAGGAACCTCCACTCCAAGGCCTTCCCATAGGATGTCTGTGCCAGAAGAGAGCCTGGGAGGGGCACAGGGACTTCATACGAAGGATTCCAGGCGGCCATTCTCTGCTCTCCTCTGGTGGAAAAGAGCCACAGACTCCCCAACGCCCCGCTGCCCCCCGCCCCAGTGGCCAGCGCCCCGGCCCCGCCGGCGCACCCCCTCCCCTCCCCTCCCCAACGCCCCGCTGCCCCCGCCTCCCCGCCCACGCTCCAGCGGCCTTCGCCTGTCAGGCCGACGCCCCAGCCCCGCCGGCGCACCCCCTCCCCTCCGCTCCCCTCCCCAACGCCTCGCTGACCCCCGCCGCCCCCCACGCCCGAGCGGTCTTGGCCTGTCAGGCCGGCGCCCCACCCCCGCCAGCGCACCCCCCTCCCCTCCCCACCCCAACGCCCCGCTGCCCCCGCCCCAGCAGCCGGCGTCCCAGCTCCGCCAGCGCACCCCTTCCCTCCCCTCCCCTCCCCAATGCCCCGCTGCCCCCGCTCCCACACGCCCCAGCGGCCTTGGCCTGTCAGGCCGGCGCCCGAGCGCAGCGGGCGGAGTGGAAGAGCGTCCAGACCCGCAGGGAGCGGGCTGTCAGAGGCGCCGGTCTCACCACAGGCGCCGCCACCCGCTCCGCTCGAGGACCATGCTCCGCCCCGCGGCCCCGCCGCAAACCGCGCCGGCCAGTCCTGGCGGCCGAGGGCCCAGGCGAGCGCAGCCTCCCAGGCCGCCCCGCCCAGGCACGCCCTCACCCGCGTTCTTCTTTCTGCTGCCCCGGAGAATGAGCGCCACGCGACGGGCAGCCGCTGGGGCCAATCCGGCCGAGCAACATGGGCCAGGCCGGAAGTGCAGGCAGAAGTGCGTGGGTCGCCATCTTGGCGTACGGCAGGTCCCTGCGCAGAGGGCCTGCCCGCACAGTCAGCTCCCCCGCGGTCTGGGTCGTTCGCTCGGAACACCACAGCAGCGACCCATCGGGGCAGCGGAACAGACGCGTTTGGGCAGCGCGACCCTGGGCGGGCGCGTCGGCTGGCAGTTTGCCTAGGCTCATGGGCGCAGCCATCTTGCTTTACGGCTGACGGGCAGGCGCGCGCCGCCATCTTGCCGTCCTGCAGGCCGCGGGGATCAGCTCCACGTCGCAGAGTGTCGCTGCGAACCCTTACCCTTGTGGCGGTCCCGCTGTGGGGTGGCGAGGAAGGGGCCGGAGCATGGCGGCGCGATAGCCTGAGGCCCGGGATGGTGATCGCTGCGCGGCCGCGAACTGCTCCCATCGCCGGGCAGCAGGAGAAACCGCCATCTCCTTCCACAGGTAACCGGCGCTGCCGCCCGGTCAGCACCCCCGCGCGGTCCAGCCCGAGGCGTGCGGCACTTTGTCCTCGGCCGGTCCAGCGGGTGAGTCAGCTCCGGGCGCTGTGTGGCTTTGTCTGTGCCACCGTCTCTAGTCCGGGCGCCTGGGGCCACCACGGCCACTGGCGCCCACTTTATGGCCTCCACCACCCTCTCACCCCCACCCCACGGCCACCCTGGTCTCCACTGATTCGGGCTGAGGCCAACAATGTCGAGAAACAGGGTGTTCTGGAAACGCTCTTCCTTAGGTCACTATCTTTTTGCATTTGCTGTGACTTTTCTGCTCTTCTGATGGCATGGAGCCTGCCTTGATCTCTGCGATCAGGAATGCAGCTGAGCAAATGCAGCTTGTACCTCTTTGATGGACGTGCCTCCCAGAAGCTCTGTTGTTAGAAGGGTCCTGGCAGTGCAGGGAAAGGTGGCTCTGTGCTGGAGGTGAGTCCTGGAGAGGCATCTGACAGCATCCTGGGCGGAGCAGGGCGCAGCCCACTCCTTGCGGGGAGGCTGACCCTGCTGGCCAGGCTGACCCTGTGGACTGGGACTCTGCATGTGACAGCATCCTGGGTGGAGGAGGGCACGGCCCACTCCTCACAGGAAGGCTGACCCTGCGGGCCAGGCTGACCCTGTGGACTCGGACTCTGCATGTGACAGCATCCTGAGCGGAGCAGGGCGCAGCCCACTCCTCGCGGGGAGGCTGACCGTGCGGATTCGGACTCAGCATCTGACAGCATCCTGGGTGGAGGAGGGTGTGGCCCACTCCTTACTGGGAGGCTGACCCTGCAGACTGGGCATCTGACAGCATCCTGGGTAGAGCCGGGCGCAGCCCACTCCTCACAGGGAGACTTACCCTGGGGGCTCAGGGAAGGGGCTTCTCTCTCCACCGTCTTCCTTGGGCTCCCACAGTGGGGTGAGGGGTTTGCCTTCCCCCTGGCCTGGCTCCCTTCAGGAGGGCTTCTGGAATTCAGCCAGTTCAGTGAGTCCTTTGGACTCCACACTGGACGTCCCAGAACAGTGCACTGAAGACATTCTACTTTGAAAACCTCCTGGCAGATCCTTTTGTTTCGTGTTGCAGGTTGTTATTGAAGTTTGAAAGACCTGAATGGCACTTGTTGTCTGTAATCTTATTGAAAGTTTACAGTGGTTTGTTCTAAGTCGGAAGTTGTTACAATCTATCCAAAGAACTAGTAACATGAGCTGGTCTCAGAGGTCAGCCACCATGCTTTCTTGACGGTTTCCTTCAGAGCCTGTGTCCCAAAAGTTTTGTTACTGTTTTTGAGAATGAGGCAAAGCACTGCAGAGAAGGCTGCTCTTGGCACTTGTTGTGGTCTAACGTGGTCTGGGGGCAAAGGAGGTGGGGGTCCTTTGGTAACTAGTCACAAAGCATTGAGAAAGGTTAGAAGGTCATGTTGCTTGAAACTCCCTGAGGACCTAGTATTCATCTGGTCTGGTCCACAGCGGCCTCAAGGGGCTAGATGACCTCAGGTGGAGCAGACAGCCCTCGGGAGAGACCCCCTCCACCCCCGCGCCCCCGCCCATGTGCACAGTTTGGTCTAAATAGAGATTTTACCTTAATGAGGAGAAGAGATGATGAAGTGCCTTAGTCGGTGTCTTGCAGGGGCTGCTTGCTTTGTACAGGGAGCAGCTTTCCTCCTGGTAGTGGAAGGACAGGAGGAACACGGAACTGCAGCTCTTGGGGCTGACCTCCTCTTGGCGGCGGTCTTGCATCCTCAGCTGCTTGCACAGAGCTGGGGCCAGGCGCCCTGCTGAGTGCCTGGGAGGCTCTGCTGGCCGACACCTGGCCTGGCTTTGAAATAGGGGGACCAACCCTCTCTGTTTTAGCACCCCAAGTCCTGCATCCCAGGGACAGCAGGAGGGTTGGGCAGCCATGAGCTTCTAGGAACTATGTCCGGGGCTTCCTGAAGCCTTTCCTGTTGTCTTGATGCCATCCTGTGCTATCTGCCCGAGCATCTGTGTCCCTACAGGGCACTTACCACAGCCTGGGAGGAGGTCCTCCCCTTCCTTCTCTGCCCTACAGACGGTGAGCTCCTTAAAGTAGACAGTGGGTCTTTCATCTTTCTATTCCAGTAATAACTTGCAAGCAGAAGGTGCCTTAATCTTTACTAAAGATTCCTTAAATCTTTACTAAAGGTTTAATGGGCAAAGTCGCTACAGGTTTGGGTGTCCGCAGAAACACTTGTTTTGCTTTTATAGTTGATCATTTTAGGGCGAGACATTTAATTCTTTCTTTCTAATTACTTTTTTATTTATCCTTGCAGGCTCTGCATAAAGAGCTCAAAATGTGTGGTCCAGTGGTTAAAAGCTGTTCACAGGGATGACTGGACCCCACTAAGCATTCTTTCATCTGTAGTGAACATTTCACCAAAAAAAGCTCTCGGAAAGGCTGGAGGATCAGTATTATGTGCTCAAACCCGCGGCCGTGCCCTCCATCTTCCACCTGACTGAGAAGAGGGGGCTGAAGGCCCTGGCCGCCCCAGGAGAAAGGACACCAGGAAGGCCGCCGGGGGCCTGCGAGGGAACATGCGAGTGAGGCAGATGGGAAAGGAGCTGCAGGTTCATCGTCGTCCTTGAGGGAAAACCTGAGGGCCTAGCTGGGGTCCCGCAAGTTGAAGCGACCCCCTCTGCAGGGCGAACCCGCAGCCAGGGCTGCCCAGGAAGCCGCCAATCGGGAGCGGGCGCAGAGTCTCTGGAAGGAACTCCAGGAGACAGTGTGGCCTCCACAGCATCAGGCAGCCAGGGAGATGCAAACACGTCTGCTGTAGATGCTGGCGATGAAACCCCCTCTTCCCAGCGAGGGGCTGCTGGGTAAGAGTGGCCTTTCCGTGGGTGACTTTACCCCCAGGATCTGAGGCATGCAGATTTATTGGCTGGTTTCCTTCTTACAGGTTCTCCTCAGTGTACCTTCAAGAGAGGCCATCTGTCCCCCAGAGCCTGTCGACCGAAGGAGGCTGAAGAGAGACGTGGAGCCCAGCTGCAGCGGGACCAGCCTGAGGCCTGACGAGGGCTTGGCCCAGAGCCCCCAAGTTCATCATTCACAATGATGCCTCAGAAACCCTCCCAGAGCCCCTCCACTCCAACAGACGTCACCCCGAAGCCAGCCGCAGAAGCTGTGCAGGGCGAGCACAGCGACACCGACCCCACGTCCCTCAGCGGGCTCATCCTGTCAGCACTGGGCGCCCAAGATCTCCTCGACTTGCTGCACTCCTACTGCTTCTGCTCCCGGGGGAACAGGAGCACGGGTGCCGCCTGCGGGAGCAGGTGGATAGAACGGCGAGCTGAAGAGGGGCAGCCGCCGACAGCCAGGTGCACATGTTGCAGGAGGAGCTGGACGAGCTGAAGGGAGGGGGCTCCCTGCCTTAGCAGCCTGGTGCCCCCCGCCGAGGTCAGTCCCGGGGCTCGGGGCTCCCCCACTGCCTGCTCATCATGAGGGGTTTCCTGCTCTGCAGCAGACGGCCCCTGAGCACTTCTGTGTGCAGCATGCCTGCTGCTGTCTTGGGAGAAGGCTCTGCTGGTAGCCGCCCCTCGCAGACAGGGAGCCCAGGTTGCAGAGCTCACCCCGCTCGCTCTAGGGCACTCGAGAGGCTGCGGTAGCTGTCGGGGTTTAGCAAGTGGGAAAGGAGGCATTGCAGGTCAGCTGTGAAAGCCAGACCTACCCAATGAATGGTGCCTGGATGGTTGGTTTTCCACTTGAACAGGAGAAAGTCAGCTTCTGTTGCATCTCTCACACAAATGTAAATTCCAATGAGTTAGGATCTAAATGTGAAATAATATCGACATAATAAACTATTAGAAAAGTTATGGGAGACTCTTAAAGTCATGGGGAGGTTCTTTCCATTCATGTTTTTAATTAATTAATGTATTTTATTGGTGTTTTAATAGTTTATAACATTGTGAAGTTTGGGGTTGTACATTTTTGTTTGTCCATCACCATATATATGTCTCCCTTCACCCCTTGTGCCCACCCCCCACCCCCATTGCCCCTGGTAACACAGTAAACCGTGTGTTGGTTTATATTCCACATATGAGTGAGATCATACAGTGTTTGTCTTTCTCTTTCTGGCTTATTTCACTTAACATAATACCCTCCAGGCCCATCCATGTTGTTGCAAATGGGATGGTTTTGTCTTTTTTTATGGCTGAGTAGTATTCCATTGTATATATATACCACATCTTCTTGATCCAATAGTCAGTCGAGGGACATTTAGGTTGCTTCCACTTCTGGGCTATGGTGAATAATGCTGCAGTGAACATAGGGGTGCATAAGCCTCTTTGGATTGTTGATTTCAGGTGCGTTGGATAGATTCCCAGTAGTGGGATGGCTGGATCATAGGGCACCTCTATTTTTAATTCTTTGAGGAATCTCCATACCGTTTTCCATAGAGGCTGCACCAGTTTGCATTCCCACCAGCTGTGTATGAGGGTTCCTGTTTCTCCACATCCTCTCCAACATTTGTTGATTTTGTCTTGGTGATTATAGCCATTCTAATGGGCGTGAGGTGATACCTTAGTGTGGTTTTGATTTGCATTTCCCTGATGATTAGTGATGTTGAACATCTTTTCATGTGCCTGTTGGCCATATGTATATCGTCTTTGGAGAAGTGTCTGTTCATTTCCTCTGCCCATGTTTTGATTGGATTGTTTGTTTTTTTGGTGTTCAGTTGTGTGAGTTCTTTATATATTATGGAGATCAACCCCTTGTCAGATGTATGTTTTGCAAATATTCTCTCCCAGCTGGTGGGTTGTCTGTTCATCTTGATTCTGGTTTCGTTTGTCTTGTAGAAGCTCTTTAATCTGATAAAGTCCCACTTGTTTATTCTTTCTTTAGTTTCCCTAGTCTGGGTAGGCATGTCATCCAAAAAGATTCCTCTATGACCAATGTCAAATAGTGTGTTCCCTATATTTTCTGCTGTGAGTTTTATAGTTTCAGGTCTCACCTTCAGGTCTTTGATCCATTTTGAGTTAATTTTTGTGAATGGCGATAGCAGATGGTCCACTTTCATTCTTTTGCATGTGGCTGTCCAGTTTTCCCAACACCATTTATTGAAGAGACTTTCCTTTCTCCATTGTATGTTCTTAGCTCCTTTGTCAAAAATTAGCTGTCCATATATGTGTGGTTTTATTTCTGTGCTTTCAATTCTGTTCCATTGATCTGTGTGTCTGTTTTTGTACCAGTACCATGCTGTTTTGATTACTATTGCTTTGTAGTATGTTTTGAAGTCAGGGATTGTGATGCCTCCAGCTTTGTTCTTTTTTCTTAGGATTGCTTTAGCTATTTGCGTCTTTTGTTGCCCCATATGAATTTTAGTATTCTTTTTTCTATTTCCGTGAAGAATGTCATTGGGATTCTGATTGGGATTGCATTGAATCTGTAGATTGCTTTAGGTAACATAGACATTTTAACTATGTTTATTCTTCCAATCCACGTGCATGGGATATCTTTCCATTTCTTTATGTCATCATGGATTTCTTTCAATAATGTCTTGTAGTTCTCATTGTATAGGTCCTTCACCTACTTGGTAAGATTTATTCCTAGGTATCTTATTCTTTTTGATGCAATTGTAAATGGTATTATCTGTTTGAGCTCTCTTTCTGTTAGTTCATTATTAGCATATAGAAATGCAACTGATTTTTGTAGATTGATTTTGTACCCTGCAACTTTACTGTAGTTGTTGATTGTTTCTAATAGTTTTCCAACAGATTCTTTAGGGTTTTCTATATATACAATCATGTCATCTGCAAATAGTGAGAGTTTCACTTCTTCGTTACCTATTTGGATTCCTTTTGTTCCTTTTTCTTGCCTAATTGCTCTGGCCAAAACCTCCAGTACTATGTTGAACAGGAGTGGTGAGAGTGGGCAGCCCTGCCTCGTTCCTGTTCTCAGAGGAATGGCTTTCAGTCTTTCCCCGTTGAGTATGATGTTGGCTGTGGGTTTGTCATATATGGCCTTTATTATGTTGAGGTACTTTCCTTCTATTCCCATTTTATTGAGAGTTTTTATCATAAATGGATGTTGTATCTTGTCAAATGCCTTCTTTGCGTCTATTGAGATGATCATGTGGTTTTTATTCTTTGTTTTGTTGATGTGATGTATCACGTTGGTTGATGTGCGGATGTTGAACCATCCCTGCGTCCCTGGTATAAATCTCACTTGATCATGGTGTATGATCTTTTTAATGTATTGTTGTATTCGGTTTGCCAATATTTTGTTGAGGATTTTTGCATCAATGTTCATCAGCGATATTGGCCTGTAATTTTCTTTCTTTGTATTGTCTTTGTCTGGTTTTGGTATCAGGGTGATGTTGGCCTCATAGAATGATTTAGGAAGTGTTCCATCTTCCTCTATTTTTTGGAATAGTTTGAGAAGGATGAGTATTAAATCTTCTTTGAATGTTTGGTAAAATTCACCGGAGAAGCCATCTGGTCCTGGACTTTTACTTTTTGGGAGGTTTTTGATTACTATTTCAATCTCTTTACTTGTTATTGGTCTATTCAGATTCTCCATTTCTTCTTGGTTCAATTTTGGGAGGTTGTATAAGTCTAAGAATTTATCCATTTCTTCTAGATTGTCCAATTTGTTGGTGTATAATTTCTCATAGTATTCTCTTATAATCCTCTGTATTTCCATGGTATCCGTTGTAATTTCTCCTCTTTCATTTCTAATTTTATTTACTTGAGCCTTTTCTCTTTTTTTCTTAGTAAGCCTGGCTAAGGGTTTGTCGATTTTGTTTATCTTCTCGAAGAACCAACTCTTTGTTTCATTAATCCTTTCTACTGTTTTTTTGGTCTCAATTTCATTTATTTCTGCTCTGATTTTTATTATTTCTCTCCTTCTGCTTTGGGCTTTGTTCTTTTTCTAGTTCAATTTAAGGCTGCTTATTTGGGTTTTTTCTTGTTTGTTAAGGTGGGCTTGTATCGCTATGAGTTTCCCTCTCAGGACCGCTTTTGCTGCATCCCATATGGTTTGGTATGGCATATTTTCATTTTCCTTTGTTTCCAGATATTTTTTGATTTCTCCTTTAATTTCATCAATGATCCATTGGTTGTTCAGTAGCATGTTGTTTAATCTCCACATTTTTGTCACTTTCCCAGTTTTTTTTTCATGGTTGATTTCCAGTTTCATAGCATTATTGTCTGAAAAGATGCTTGTTATGATTTCAATCTTCTTAAATTTATTGAGGCTTGCTTTGTTTCCCAACATATGGTCTATCCTTGAGAATGTTCCATGCGTGCTTGAGTAGAATGTGTAGTCAGCTGTTTTTGGATGGAGTGCTCTGTATATGTCTACTAGGTCCATCTCATCCAGTTTTTCATTTAAGTCTACTATTTCTTTATTGACTTTTTGTCTGGATGATCTATCTATTGATGTAAGTGGGGTATTAAGATCCCCTCCTATTGTTGTGTTGTTGTTAATGTCTCCTTTTAGGTTTGTTAATAGTTGCTTTATGTACATTGGTGCTCCTATGTTGGGTGCATATATATTTATAAGTGATATGTCTTCTTGGTGGAGTGTCCCTTTTATCATTATATATTTCCCTGCTTTGTCTTTTTTAACCTGTTTTATCTTGAAGTCTACTTTCTCTGATATGAGTATGGCAACACCTGCTTTCGTTTGTTTGTCATTAGCTTGGAGTATTGTCTTCCATCTTTTCACTCTGAGCCTGTGCTTGTCTTTAGAGCTGAGATGTGTTTCCTGGAGGCAGCATATTGTTGAGTCTTGCTTTTTAAACCATCCTGCCACTCTGTATCTTTTGATTGGAGAGTTCAATCTATTTACATTTAGGGTAATTATTGATATATGAGGGCTTAATGTTGCTGTTTTGTCACTTATTTTCTGGTTCTTTTGCATTTCCTTTGTTTCTTGTCCCATTTGTTTCGGAATGCCAATTCAGTTTGGTTCTTCTGTCTTATGACTCTTCTAGTGTTCTCATTGTTTATCATATGTGATTTTGTGTTGATTATTTGTTTAGTGTTTACCTTGAGGTTTGTATAAAAAATCTTGTGTATGAGATAGTCCATTATCTGATAGTGGATTTCCTTATACTAAGTCAATTCAATCACTTTCCTCTTTGCCTTCTAAGTCGTTCTTGTTATACCTTATTCTATCTTGTGTTGTGGGTGTGTGTTTACAGTGATAAGGTTAAATTTATTTTTGGTGAATTCCTTCCTTTGATCTTTGATTTTGGTATTTAAGTGGTTGCTAACCTATTCCGGTAAAGATCTACTATTTTTCTGAGTTTGTCTACCTATTTTTCTCCTTGCTCCTAGCTTTGTATTCCCTTTCTCTTCTTTTTTTCAGGCCTGAGGGCCTTCTTGAGTATTTCTTGTAGTGGGGGGTCTCGTGGCCATGAACTCCCTTAGCTTTTGTTTATCTGGGAAAGTTACTATTTCTCCATCATATTTGAAGGATATTTTTGCTGGATAAGAGTATTCTTGGCTGAAAGGTTTTGTTTTTCAGTATTTTGAATATATCACTCCAGTCTCTCCTGGCCTGTAAAGTTTCTGTTGAGAAATCCGCTGAGAGCCTGATGGGAGTTCCTTTGTACGTTATCTTTTGTTTTTGTCTAGCTGCCTTTAATATTGTTTCTTTGTCATCGACTCTGGCTAGCCTTACTACTAGATGTCGTGGAGTGGGCCTTTGCCTGTTGACGTATTTAGGTAATCTGTTGGCTTCGCTTACTGATATTTCCTGCTCCTTCCCCAGATTTGGGAAATTCTCACCTATTATTTCCTTGGATAGACTCTCTGTTCCTCTTTCGCTCTCTTCTCCCTCAGGAATACCTATAATTCTTATGTTACATTTTCTAATAGAGTCAGATATTCCTCAGAGACTTTCTTCATTTCTTTTTAGTCTTAGTTCTTTCTCCTCTTCCATCTGGAGCATATCTGTATTCCTATTCTCTATAATGCTAATTCTTTTCTCCATGTTGTCAGCTCTGTTCTTTAAAGATTCCAGGTTCTCCTTTATCTCCTCCATTGTGTTCTTCATCTCCATCAGCAGTGATTGGTTTTTCTTTATGATTTCAATCTCTTATGTGAAGAAACTCCTAATCTCATTGAATTATTTGTGCTGTCTTGTATTTCATTGAGTTTTTTTGAAATTTCTGTCATTTAGGTTATGGATTTCTGTGTCTTCAGCATTGGTTTCTGGGTGCTTGTCATTTTCCTTCTGGTCTGGTGATTTTATGTACCTTTGCATTGTGGTTCCTGTATTGGCTTTGCTTTTCCTCATCCTGGAAATATCTGGTTGCAATTTCCACCCGCCGCCACTGTGTGGGGGTAAAGGTCTGTGTAATCTGTGCCCCCTGCACTCTGCCCTAGCTGTTCGCTGCGATCCGCAGGGTCCAGCTTGCGGGCGGAGGGGGTGCTCTCTCTTTTGCCCGCTGGGTCCGTGGCATGAGGGGCTTCTCATTCGCCCCTCGGTATCCGCTCTCCTGGGGTGCTCAGATGTTGATGGTACCCCGTAGCAGTTCTGAGTGCTCTGTGTGGGAGTTTCCCACTGGCGGAGAGAGCCGGAAGGGCTATGGTTTCCCCGCAGAGGGCCGCCCCTACCCCCTCACTGGGAGCCATGTGGACCGGAATTGCTGATCTGATGGGGAGGGAGAGGAGTTCTCCTTACCTCTCCTCACTTCCTCCAGGGGCCTAGCACATTCCTCTCTCAGATGTGCAGCAGTGTGGATCTTTCTGATCTTGCTTTTCACTGTCTAGGATTCTGTTGTTGGTCTGTGGTTGTTCCTTTTGTTGTATCTTATCGGGGGAAGAGTTTACGGGAAAGCTCACTCCGCCGTGTTGCTGACGTCACTCCTCCTATTCATGTTTTAATGAATATCCTTGAATTGAAGTCATTTTGAATATTTTAATAATTTCTTTAAAATTTTAAACATCTGTTTGAGTACAATACGTTCACTTTTGTAAAAATTAAAACTACAGAAATATATAAACTAAGAAGTGTAAAAACTCCTATTTCTCACCTATCTCCCAACTTTTGTCCTTGTCCATGGTAAAATTTGGTGTGTCATCTCCTAGACTGTTTCCTGTGCTTTACATACATATTTCTCCACCTGTACAAATAGGTTGGATATATTTTTGCTGTATTTATTGGCTATGTTTCTGATTTTCCCGCTCTTTTACAGTTTAGTAGTTGTAAACAGTGGTTTCTCGATATTCCTTACATACTGAGGGTACCATCTTTTGCCTGTTATACTTCCATGGAAAACATTTCCCTACCATATTGTTTATTTATTTATTCATTTGTTTGTTTGTTTCTTTGTTTTTTTGCTAACATCTGTCAATCCTCCTCTTTTTGCTGAGGAAGACTGGCCCTGGGCTAACATCCATGCCCATCTTCCTCCACTTTATATGGGACGCCACCACAGCATAGCTTGATAAGCAGTGCATCGGTGCGCGCCCGGGATCCGAACCCCAGGCCACCACAGCAGAGTGCGTGCACTTAACCCCTACGCCACTGGGCCGCTCAGCCACATTGTTCATTTAATCTGGATCAGTGCTTGTCTTTCCAGATGTCAGTAACACTTCAGGTGGGAAATGGCTCTATGTGACATGCTGTTCAGGACCTCCTGGACCCCCAGGGCAACAACCATTAGGACAACACAAAGCAAGAAACAAAACCCATCCCGTGTGTTTCCAGATGCATCCTGGGGGAAGGACAGCTCCAGCTGAGGACCGCTGATGTCCTGGTCAAAGTTATCTGCTTTGTTCTCCTATCACGTTAAAGCTGTTTCTGTAGTTTGTCGTACCTGATGGTACAGTTTGGTGCCTTTGTCTGTTCCTCTTGGTCAGACTGTGAAGGTTTCTCACTGTTACAGGTCTTTCCAGACAGCCAGCCCTTGACTCCATTGCTCAGGTCTACGTTGTTGTTCCTGCCTCGTGAATCCTCGCTTCGTTCTTCTGTCTTTGGTTTTATTGTGGTGTTGTTCTGGCTCCTGGAGGGAAGTGCTCAGCTTCTTCATGTACAGGTGATATTCCCTGATACCTGCAGTGGAGGCTGTGTCCCTTCGTCTGTCCCTTTGTCCCCACGCCATGGATTTGCCTCATGCTGCTCTCCTTGCTGTTCATTTCTAAAGAGTTTGTCTGTCTGTCTGGATCCCCCCTTTAACCTGAGAGATTTAGAAGAATGTGGACAGATTTTCAAGTGGATAGGTTGGGGGAGGGGAGCCAATATTTTGTGATTATTTTTTACTTTTATTGCTTGAAGGTGCAGTAATATGGTCACTTATAGATTTCTGCTTTGTGGACAATATAGAGATTTCATTGTGGCTTAGCACACAGTCCATTGTGGTGATTGTTTCATTGTGGTTTGAGGAGAATGCATCCTCTCCGCTAGTTGCTTACGTTGTTGTCCCTCAGGCTGAGGCCAGATCTAGCTTTTTTGTGTTCGTCAGCAGATCTGTTTCCTAACTTACTGTATCACTTGACCTGTGGATTTCTTTTTTTTTTTTTTAATTTTTATTTATTTATTTATTTATTTTTCCCCTAAAGCCCCAGTAAATAGCTGTATGTCATAGCTGCACATCCTTCTAGTTGCTGCATGTGGGACACGGCCTCAGCATGGCCGGAGAAGCGGTGTGTCGGTGCGCGCCCGGGATCCGAACCTGGGCCGCCAGCAGCGGAGCACGCGCACTTAACCGCTAAGCCATGGGGCCGCCCCATGACCTGTGGATTTCTAAGAGAGGTAAGGTAGGTTTCCCTGTGATCTTGGAGGTGCCTGTGTCTTCTTGTTTGTCCAGTTTTGCTTTATGTTTCAAGACCATATTGTTAGGTGCATAAGTGTTCCTGACAGTTATCAACACAGAAAACCCCTTTTTGTCCGTTTAAAGTCTTATTTCTTTATCTCCTCATTTTCAACCATATTATATCCCTTTATTTTATGACTATATTTCAACTCAACTTGAGAGCCTTAGTCTTTTTATAGAGCAATTTCATCCATTCACAATTGTGATTATTGATAAATTGGAAGTTGAGTCTACCATTTAATTTAATTTTTAATTTGTTAGGCTTTCTCATGATTTTTCTATTCTTCTAGTGGGTGTCTTTCAGCTTTTAGGAACAACAGTTTCTGCCTTTCTTTCTGGAAATGCTTAGAGTTGATCAGTTCCTGTGTTCTACGCTCTCAGCTCATCACGTTCCACTCCCCAGCTTGAGACTGTCTGATCTCAGTTCTGTGTTCTTATTTTCCCCATCAAGCAACCATGATTGGATGTAAGTATACGTTTTATCGGTTACTTTGTTCACCACTATTTATTGTATGCAAATTTTTCCTCCTTTTTGGACATATTTGATGCTATTTTGGAACTCATATGACAGTGAAATTTTGAGAGGAATCGAGTCTAAGATACTCCTTAGGTGCTGATGCTGGGGAGCTAGCACCTAAGCTCTTAAAGTTGCATCGGTGTGTCTGCAGAGTGAGGATGAGGTCAGAGATGTTTAAAAACGTGGAATGGAATGAGGTTTCCTGGAGACACTGCAGCTGTGGAAGGACCCCGGGCCCAGCCTAGGAGCAGGCAGTGTTTGCAGAGGTGTAGCTGAAGAGGGTCCAGGAAAGGGGACTGAAATGGTGGAGCATGAGGTTGCAGGAGCCACGAGGGGAAAAGGGTATTGCAGAAAGGAGGGGTGCTCAGCGGAGTCGGGTACAGCTCTGATCAGAATGGAGAGAAGATGGCTGGACTCGGCCACGTGGGATCACTGGTGACCTCAGTCTCCTTGAGAGGGTGGGAATGAAGCTGGGTCTAGAGTGGGGGAAGGGGAGCCATGGGAGGGCAGTAGGGATGAGGCACTTTACTTAAGAGATTTCACCATGAAGGGGAGTCGGGCAAGTGGACAGTAGCCAAAAGGGAGCATGGGTCCAAGGGAGAGTTTGTTTGTAAGGTGGAGATGAGCTAGCAGGTGCTGCAGGGAGGACCGGATGGAGAGGAGGAGGCTG
This sequence comes from Diceros bicornis minor, assembly GCF_020826845.1. Classification (NCBI taxonomy): domain Eukaryota; kingdom Metazoa; phylum Chordata; class Mammalia; order Perissodactyla; family Rhinocerotidae; genus Diceros; species Diceros bicornis. Next base: position 57,490,198 of record NC_080762.1, on the reverse strand, counting down.
AGGGCCCGGGTGGAGCGTGCTGGGCCCTGAGGAGGTGCAGGGCTGGGCTCCGCCGCCTGGGGAGGTGCAGAGAGCAAGAGGACAGCTGTGCTGGTGGAAAGGGCGCCCTGCGTCTCTGCTCCTGTGTTCCTGGAGCATGAGGTGGGCAGTGGCTGGGAGTGGAAGGGCGATGCAGGAGGTGTTAGGTGAGCGGCGGGGGAAGCGGGGGAGGAAGAGAAGCGGGGGAGGAAGAGCGGGCACCCTGACTGGGTCTCCATGGCCCACCCGGAGCCCCCCACTGGGGTCCCCGGTCACCAGCTTTGTCTCTCTTTGATGTCTTCCTCAAAATGTCGGCTCTCTTGATGGTTCCCAGGGCTATTATGAATTTGTTCATCAATGAAGGAATCTTTGGGTCATTTTTTAGGGATTTTGTGTCAAAGGGGCTCTACATGTGTTTATTCAGTCCATCATCTTTACCCAATCACTTTGTTTTTGGACAGAGTCTGTACAACAGAGCAGCCGGGCCAGTGGCCTGCAGGTTCCAGGGTTCGGGAGGTTTGCCCTCCAGAAAGCCGGTGCTGATTGGCATTCTCACAGGACGTGGTGCTCTGTCCCTGAGCCCGCTCTAATTCTGGGTGTCTCGACGTTGTAAATCCTGGGGCAGTTCTGTCAGGGCCCATCGTTGGCATTTCTGTGACCAGTGAGGGCGAACATTTTTCCGTGTTCATTATCTGTCACTTCCCTGACTGTGCTGTCGCCTGCCTTGCTCACTGAGCTCTGAACCTTCCTGGTGGAACCAGGACGTTCACTCTCTATCCAGTGTGATTGCACGTTCCCTCAGTGTGCCCCTTGAGTACTTGCTTCAAAAATATCTGCTTTCTTCACATTCTTTGATTCCTTGTATATATAATCTAGATTTAATCTGGAGCTTTAAAAATGTTTTATTGTGGAAAACCTTGAACATTCACAAATTAAACAGAAAAGTGTGATAGCCCCCTCGTGTCCCTATTACTCAGCTTCAACATTTGTCAATATTCGGATATTCTTGTTTCATCCCTATTTCTACCCACTCCCTACCTTCCATTCATTAATTTTTAATGATTGTTTTTTAGGAAAGTTTTAGATGGACAGAGAAATTCAGCAGATAGTGCAGAGCATTTCTCCCTCCTCCCCTGCAGTTTCCCCTACTGTTAACATCTTGCATGACCACCTGTGTTAGTGCGGCTCATTCCTCACAGGTGAGGAGCTGATGCTGCTACAGTGTTCGTAACCAAGTCAGTGGTTTACATTAAGGTTCGCTGTCTCGCTGTCATGTACTTGGATTTTGACAAATGCATAATCTCGTGTATCCACCACGACAGTATCCCACAGAAGAGTTGGATTGCCCTAAAAGTCCCTGTGCTCTACCTCTTCGTCCCTTGCCTCCCAACTCCTGGCAACACTGATCTTTATAGTGTGTCTATACTTTTGCCGTTTCTAGAATGTCGTGTAATTGGAATACATGAAAACTATGGAACAGAGTATATAGCCTTTTCAGGTTGGCTTCTTTCACTTATCAATATGTATTTAAGGGTCCACTATGTCTTTTTGTGGCTTAATAGCTCATTTCTTTTTTTTTCCCCTTTTTGTATATTGAGTTAAAATATACATAACAAAGAAGTGTGCCATCTTAACCATTTTTAAGTGTACACTTCAGTGACATTAAATACATTTACACTATTGTACAGTCATCACCACCATTCATCCCCATAACTCTTATAAATCTGAAACTCTATACCTATTAAGCAATAACTCTCCCTTCTCCCCTCCCCCCAGCCCTTGGCAGCCACCATTCCACTTTGCATCTCTTATGATTTTGACTACTCTCAGTTCCTCGTGTAAGTGGAATCATACAGTATTTGTTTTTTTGTGACTGGCTTATTTCTGTTAGCATAATGTCCCCAAGGTTAATCTATGTGTGGCATATTGCAGAATTTGCTTCCTTTTTAAGGCTGAATAATATTCCATTGTGTGGATATACTACATTTTGTGTATCCATTCATGTGTCAGTGGACACTTGGGTTGCTTCCACATTTTAGCGATTGTGAATAATACTGCTATGAACATGGATGTACAAATATCTCTTCAAGGCTGTGCTTTCAGATCTTTTGGGTGTATATCCAGAAGTGGAATTGCTGGATCACGTGATAATTCTATGTTCAATTTTTTGAGGAACATCCATACTGTTTTCCATAGCGGCTGCACCATTTTACGTTCCTGTCAACAGTGTACCAGGGTTCCAATTTTGCCGCACCCTGGCCAACACTTGTTGTTTTCTGTCTTTTCCATAGCACTCATCTTAGTGGGTGTGAGGTGGTGTCTCATTGTGGTTTTGATTTTCATTTCCCTAATAATTAGTGGTGTTGAGCATCTTTTCATGTGCTTATATGCCATTTGTAAGTCTTCTTTGGAGAAATGTCTCTTCAAGTCCTTTGCCCATATTTGAATTGGCTTGTTTTTTAGTTGTTTAGTTTTAGGACTTCTCTGTATATTCTGGATATCAGTCTCTTGTCAGAAACGTGATTTGCAAATATTTTCTCCCTCTCTTGGGTTGCCTTTTTACGCTGTGGACAGTGCCTCTTGATGTACCAACTTATAAAATTTTCATGGAGTCCAATTTGTCCATTGTTTTTCTTTCGTTACCTGTGCCTTTGGTGTCATATCCAAGAAATCATTGCCAAGTCCGGTGTCGTGAAGATTTTGTCCTATGTTTTCTTCTAAGAGTTTTCGTGTTTGAGGTCTTACATTTATGTCCTTGATCCATTTTCAGTTAATTTTTGTATATGGTGTTGGATGGGGTCCAGCTTCAATCTTTTGCATGCGGATATCCAGTTTTCCCAGCACCATTTGTTGAAAAGAAACCTTTCTCCGTTGCGTGGTCTTGGCACCCTTGTGAAAAATCAATTGACCGTATATGTGAGGCTTTGTTTCTCGGCTCCCTATTCTATGCCATTGGTCTCTATGTCTGTCTTTATGCCAATACCATACTGTTGATTACTGTAGCTTTGTAGTAAGTTTTGAAATCAGGAAGTGTGAGTCCTCCAGTTTTGTTCTTTTTCAAGATTGTTTTGGCTATTATGAGTCCCTTGAGATTCCATGTGAATTTTAGGATGGGTTTTTCTATTTCTGCAAAAAACATCATTAGGATTTGGATAGGGATTACATTGAATCTGTAGATTGCTTTGGGTAATATTGACACTTTACCAATAGTAAGCCTTCCAATCCATGAACATGGGATATGTGTCCATTTATGTATGTCTTCTTTAATTTCTTTCTGAAATGTTTTGTAGTTTCTGTGGTGCAAGCCTTTCACCTCCTTGGTTAAGTTAATTCCTAAGCATGTTATTCTTTCTGATACTATTATAAATGAATTGTTTTTGTAATTTCCTTTTCAGAGAGCTCATGGTTCATGTATAGAAATGCAACTGATTTTTGTGTTGACTTTGTATCCTGCTACTTTCCTGAATTCGTGTTAGGTCAAACGGCTTTTTTGTGGAGTCTTTCGTGTTTTCTACATATGAGATGATATCGTCTTCCAACAGAGACCATTTTACTGCTTTCTTTCCAATTTGGAAGCCTTTTATTTATTTATTTTTATTGCCTCATGGTTCTGGCTTGAACTTTCAGTATTGTGTTGAATAGAAGTGGTGAAAGTGGGCATCCTTGCCTTGTTCCTGATCTTAGAGGAAAAGCTTTCAGTCTTCCATCATTGAGTATTATGTTTGCTGTGTGTTTTTCATATATGGCTTTTATTATGGTGAGGCACTTTCCTCCTATTCTAGTTTGTTGAGTGTTTTATCATGAAAGGGTGTTGAATTATGTCAAATGGTTTTTCTGCATCCATTGAGATGGTCATGTTTTTTTCCCCTTCATTTTATTGATGTGGCGTATTACACTGATCGATTTTTGTATGTTGAACTCCCGTTGTATACCAGGAATAAATTTCACTTGGTCGTAGTGTATAATTCTTTTAATATGCTGTTCAATTCAGTTTGCTAGTACTTTGTTGAGGATTTTTTCATCTATGTTCATCGGGGGTAATGGTCTGTAATTTTATTTTCTTTTAGTGTCCTTGTCTAGTGTTGGTATCAGGGTAATGCTGGCGTCATAAAATGAGTTTGGAAGTGTTCCCTCTTTTTCAAATTTGACAGAGCGTAAGAAGGCTTGTTTTTAATACTTCTTTATAGGTTTGGTAGAATTCACCAGTGCAGTCATCTGGTCCTGCGTTGTACTTTGTTGAGAGATTTTTTTTTAGATTTCTTGAAATATTAGTGACATATAACATATGTAAGTTTTCGAGTTCAAGATGATGATTTGTGAAAGGATTACCACAGTATGGTGAGTTAGCACCTCCATTCCCTCCCATAATTAACTTCTTTCTTCTAGTCATCACTTTTTTTTTTTTTTGGTTTTTTTTTCCCCTTTCCTCCCCAAAGCCCCAGTAGATAGTTGTACATCATAGTTGCACATCCCTCTAGTTGCTGTATGTGGGACGCCGCCTCAGCATGGCCAGACTAGCGGTGCGTCGGTGCGCGCCTGGGATCAGAACCCGGGCTGCCAGTAGCGGAGCACGTGCACTTAACCGCCAAGCGACGGGGCTGGCCCCCGTCTAGTCATTACTTTTAAGATCTACTCTCTTAACAACTCTTGAGTATATAATATAGTCTTGTTAATTATGGTCATCATGCTATACATTAGATCCCCAGAACTTATTCATTTCACAGTTAGAAATTTGCGCACTTTGACTCACATCTCCCCATTTCCCCCACCCGCGAGGCCCTGGCAAACACCATTCTAGTCTCTATTCTTTTTTTTTTTTTTTTTTTTTTGTGAGGAGGACTAGCCCTGAGCTAACATCCGATGCCAATCCTCCCATTTTTTCTTGAGGAAGACTGGCCCTGGGCTAACATCCGTGCCCATCTTCCTCTACTTTATATGGGACGCCGCCACAGCATGCCTTAACAAGCGGTGCGTCGGTGCATGCCCGGGATCCGAACCTGCAAACCCCAGGCTGCCGCAGCAGAGCGCGTGCAGTTAACCACTGCGCCACCGGGCGGCCCCGAGTCTCTATTCCTTTGAGTTGGGCTTTTTTAGATTTCACATATGTGTGAGAACATATAGTATTTATCTTTCTCTGTCTGACTTATATTGCTTAGCATAATGCCTCAAGGTCCATCTATGTTGTCGCAAAATGCAGGATTTCATTCTCTTGGATGGCTAAATAATATTCCATTGTATATTTCATGTATATATACATATATCTCACATTTTCTTTATCTGTTTATCCATTGATGGACACATGGATTGTTTCTATGTCCTCAGTTTGTGAATAATGCTGAAATGAACATGGGGGTGCAGATATCTCTTCAGAATAGTGATTTCAATTCCTTTGGATATACAACCAGAAGTGGAATTGCTCATTTATATAGTATTTCTGTTTTTATTTTTTTCTTTTTTCTTTTTTTTTTTTTTATAATTTTATTTATTTATTTTTTCCCCCAAAGCCTCAGTAGATAGTTGTATGTCATAGCTGCACATCCTTCCATTTGCTGTATGTGGGACGCAGCCCCAACATGGCCGGAGAAGCAGCGCATCGGTGCGCGCCCGGGATCCGAACCCGGGCCGCCAGCAGCAGAGCCCGCGCACTTAACCGCCAAGCCACAGGGCCGGCCCTGTTTTTATTTTTTTGAGAAAATTCCATATTTTTTTCCATAGTGACTGTAACAATTTACATTCATACCAAAAGTGCACAGGGTTCTCTTTTCTACACAGCCTCACCAACACTTGTTGTCTGTTGTCTCTTTGAGAATAACCATTCTAGCAGGTGTGAGGTGATATCTCATTGTAGTTTTGATTTCGTTTCCCTGATGATGAGTGATTACGAGCATCTTCTCATGTACCTGTTGACCAGTTTTATGTCTTCTTTGGAAAAGTATCTATTCAGGTCTTTGACCATTTTCATATTGTTTCGTTGGTTTCTTTGCTTTTGACTTGTAAGAGTTTCTTATATATTGTGGATATTAACCCCTTTAGTTTGCCGATTGTTTCTTTTGCTGTGCAGAAGCTTTTTAGATTGATGTCATCCCACTTGTTAAGTTTTACATTTGTTGCTTGCACTTTTGATGTTACATCCAAAAAAAATCATTGTCAAGACTGGTTTCATGGGGTTTTTTCTCTATATTTTCTTCTAGTTGTTTCATATTTGCTGTCTTACATTTAAGTCTTTTATTCAATTTGGTATCATTTTTAGAGTGGTGTAAAATAGGGATCCAATTTCATTTGTCTGCATGTGGTTATCCAGTTTTCCCAACACCATTTATTGTAGAAACTATCCATTCCCCATGGAGTCTTCTTAGCTGACTCATCAACTGTTAGCAAACTGTATGTGTGTGGTTTTATTTCTGCGCCCTTGATTCTGTTCTATTGGTCTATGTGTCTCTTTTTATACCTGTATCATACGGTTTTTATTACTATAGATTTGTAATAAAGTTTGAAATGGAATTGTGATGCCTTCAGCTTTTTCTTTCTCAGCGTTGCATTTGTTATTTGAGGTCTTTTGTGGATCCATGTGAATGTTAGCATTGTTTGTCCTATTTCTGTGAAAAATGCCATGGGAATTTTAATAGGAATTGCATTGAATCTTGAGATGGCATTGGGTAGCATGGACATTTTAACAGTATTAATTCTTCTGATCCACGAACATAAGATATCTTTTCATTTCTTTGTGTCTTTGGTTTCTTTCATCAATTTCTTATAGTTATCAGTGTGTAGACCTTTCACCTTCTTGGTTAAATTTATTTATGAGTATTTTACTATTTTTGATGCTATTGTAAATAGGATGTTTTCTTTATATCTTTTTTAAATAGTTCATTGTTAGTGTACAGAAAGGTAACAGATTTCTATATGTTGATTTTGTCCCCTGCAGCTTGAGTGAATTTGTTTATTAGTCCTAACAGTTTGGGGGGGAGTCCTTAGGTATTTCTCTATATAAAATCATATCATCTGCAAACAGAGACCACTTTGTTTCTCCCTTTCCAATTTGGATGCATTATATTTCTTTCTCTGGCCAAATGTCTCTGGTTAAGACTTGTAGGAGTATGTTGAAGAGTGGTATTGAGACTGGGCACCCTTGTCTTGTTCTTTGTCGTAGCAAGAAAGCTTTCAACCTTTCACTGTTCAATATGATGTTAGCTGTGGGTTTGTCATGTAAACCTTTTATTATGTTCCTTCTGTAACCCTTGATTGAGAGTTTTTATCATGAAGGGGTGTTGAATTTTGTCAAACTGCTTTTTCTGCATCGACTGAGATTATTTTATGATTTTTATTTTTCATTCTATTAATGCGGTGTGTCACATTCATTGATTTGCATCATGTTGAACTTGATCCTGTTGTTTGACCCTTTTTTTGAGTTTACATAGTTTTGTTATAATGTGTCTTGGAGAAGAAAGTTTTAGTTTGAAATTTTAAGGTGACAGATCGACTTCAGGACCTTGGATGTCTAAATCTCTCCCCAGATTTGGGAAGATGTCAGCTGCTATTTTTTTTTCTTTAGATCTTTTTTTTTTTTTTTTTTGTGAGGAAGATCAGCCCTGAGCTAACATCCGGGCTAATCCTACTCTTTTTTTGCTGAGGAAGACTGGCTCTGAGCTGACATCTATTGCCAATCCTCCTCTTTTTTTCCCCAATGCCGCAGTAGATAGTTGCATGTCGTAGTTGCACATCCTTCTAGTTGCTGTATGTGGGATGCGGCCTCAGCATGGCCGGACAAACGGTGTGTCAATGCGCACCCGGGATCCGAACCCGGGCCGCCGGTAGCGGAGCACACGCATTTAACTGCTAAGCCCTGGGGCCGGCCCAGCTGCTATTTTTTTAAGTAAACTTTCTTTTCCTTTCTCCTTGTCTTCTCCTCTGGTACTTTAATAATGCTTATCTGTTTCTTTTCACGGTATCCCGTAATTCACACTGCCTTTCCCCGTTCCCATCCATTCCTTTTTTACTTTTTGCTTCTTTGACTGGATGATTTCAAATGACACATCTTCTAGTTCACTAATTATTTCTTGTACATGGTTGAATCTGATTTTGAAGCTTGCTATTGAATTTTTCAGTTCAGTCATTTTGTTCTTCAACTCTAGAATTTCTGTTTGTTTTTCCTTAAAGATTTCTGTTTCTATGTTGAACTTCTCACTTGCTCATGCACTGTTTCCTTCTTTCATTTAGTAGTCTATCTGTGTTTCCTTATAGTTTTATGAATTTCTCAAAGAGGGTTGCTCTGAAGCCTTTGTCACATAGTTCCTATATCTCCATTTCTTGGTCGGTCATTGGAGTTTTATTCTTTTTCTTTGGTGGTATCATGGGTCTTTGAGTATTCATGATCCTTGTGGCCTCCATTGGTGTCTGCAAATTTGAAGAAGTAGGCACCTCTTCCACTCTTTACAGACTGGCTTTAGCAAACCAAAGCCTTCACAGTCAGCCCATCTAGGGGTCCTGGGTAGGCCATCTGGTGGTGTCCAGGGGCAGGCTTGCTGCTGGAGTCCTTGGGCAGCCTGGTACTGGGGTGAGTGGAGAGCTTGGGTCCACAGTATTGTGTCTGGCCCTGGGCACAGCTGGGACCCTGAGTTCATGCGTAGCTCCACTGGCGCCTGGTTTGGCAGGTCCTGCTTGAGAGCCTACAGCCACAGGAGTCATCCAGGGCCATGGGAGTTGGCCAGTGCTGAGATGACCTGAGAGCCTTGGTTCACGGGAGCCTGCCAGGACCCTGGCGCCATGAGAGACAGCTTGTGCTGGGGGAGGCCAGAAGTCTGGATTCCTGGGAGCCTTCTGGGGGCCTGGGGCCACAGGAGCTGCCTGAGGCTGCAGAAGCCAGCAGGCACTGGATCAAGATGGAAGCCTGGGTTCATGGGAGCCTGCTGGTGCCTGGTGCCATGGGAGCTGCCTAGGGCTGCCTGAGTCAGCAAGCACCTGGGTGAGCGGGGGGCCTGGTTTTGTGGGAGCCTGCCAGGAGCCTGGTTCCATGAGAGCTGTCTACAGCTGCTGGAACTGGCAGGTGGTGTGGTGAGCCATGGGCCTGAGTTCCCAGTAGCCCCGAGGGAGCCTGATGCCATGGAATCTACCTGGGGTTGCTGGAGCCGGTAAGTGCTGCAGTGACCTGGGGTCCTGGGTTTGTGGGAGCCCACTGCGTGCCCTGTTGCGGAAGCTGCCTCTGGCTGTGGGTGCTGCCTGTGGCTGCCTGGAGTAGGCAGGAACTTGGGTGAGCCAGGGTCTGGATTCACCAGAGCCCACCAGGAGCCTGGTGCCAAGGACACCACTTGAGGTCACAGGAGCCACCTTGGGCTGTTGAAGATGGCAGCCCCTAGGCTGAGATGGGGGCCTGGGTTCCCAGGAGCCTGGTGGGAGCCTGGTGTCAGGGATGCTGCTTGGGGCCGCCAGAGCTGGCATGCTCCAGGGTGAGCCAGGGGCCTGGATTTGCAGAAGCCTGCAGGGAGCCAGCTAGGTCCACGGGAGTCAGCCTGGGGCTGGGGCAGGCTGGCTCAGGGGTCTGTGGTGAAGTCAGGCATTCACTTTACACTCCTCTCGTTGGGAGGTGTTTGATTACTGATTCAGTCTGCTTGTTTGTTACTGGTCTGTTCAAGATTTCTGTTTCTCCATGATTTAGCCTTCATAGGTTGTTTCTAGGAATTTATCTATTTTGTCTAGGTTACCCAATTTGTGAGTGTACACTAGTTCAGAATAGTCTCTTCTGATCTTTTTCTTTCTGAAGCATCAGTTGTAATGCCGCCTCTTTCATTTCTGATTTACTTTATTTGAGTCATCTCTCTTCTTTTTCCTCGATATTCTATCTAAGGGTTTGTCAATTTTATTTTTTTCCAAAAAATCAACTCTTACTTTTATTGATCTTTCATACTCTCTTTCATTTTTTCCCTCTCTCTTCTTGGTGACTTCCATCCTTCTGCTAACTTTGGGTTTCATTTTTTTTTTTTCTAATGCTGTGCGTTGTAAGTCAGGTTGTTTCTTTGACATCTTTCTTCTCTTATAATGTACAAAATTATCACTACAAACTTTGCTCTTAGTACTACTTTTGCTGCATCCTGTAAGTTTTGGTGTTTTTATTTTTTCTTTTTGTATGTCTGGAGCTATTTTCTAATGTCCCTTTTGATTTCTTCTTTGATCTAGTGGCTGTTTAAGAGTTTGTTGTTGAATTTCCATGTATTATGAATATTCCAGTTTTCTTTCTGTTATTGACTTCTAGTTTCATGCCATTGTATTTGGAAAAGATACTCGGTATGGTTTCAGTCTTCTTAATTTTGTTAAGACTTGTTTTGTGACCTAACACTTGATCTGTTCTGGAAAATAGTCCGTGTGCCCTTGAGAAGAGAGTGCGTTTTGTTGCTGTTCAGTAAAATGTTCTGTGTATGTCTGATAGGTCCATTAATGTTTTCATGTCTGCTGTTTCCTGATTTTCTGTCTGGATATTCTATCCATTGTTAAAAGTGGGGTACTGATGTGTTCTCTATTTGCAAGTTATGTAACTGAGAAGGCTCTAATATTGAGACTATATAAAGATCTCTTAGAACTCAATTATAAGAAACAAAGAAGCCAATGAAAATGGGTAACCAACTGGAATAGACATGTCTCCAGGAGATACACAGATGGCCAATAAGCACTAGGTAGATGCTCAGTATCATAAATTATTAGGAAAATGCAAATTCAAAGGATAGTGTGATACTATTTCACGCTCAAAATGAAGGCTATACTCAACATAATGGAAAATAACAAGTGTTGATAAAGATGTGGAGAAAGGGAAACCCACATAACATTACTGGTGGGAAAGTAAAATGATGCAGCCACTGCAGAAAACAGCTTGGCATTTTTTAAAATCTTAAACCTAGAATTACCATTAACCTGGAGAGTCACATGGTAGGTATGTCCAAAAGAGCATTGGAAACATATGTTCAAAAAAAAACTTGTCCATGGACATTCAAAGCAACATTATTCACAATGGTCTAAAGGTGAAACAAACCCAAATTTCTATCCAGTTATGACTGCATAAACCAAATGTGGCCTATTCATAATATAGGATATTATAGAGCCATAGAAAGGAATAAGGTACTGCTACATGCTCAGCCATGGATGAACCTTGAAACGTGTGCTCACTGAAGCCGTCCACAAAGGCCACAGATAGCATGATGCCATTTGAATGCACTGTCCAGAATAGGCAAATCCATAGGGGGAGAAAACAGATGAGTTGTTTCCATGGGCTTGGGTTAGGAGAAAATAGTGCGAATGAGTATGGGTTTGTTTGAGGGTGTTGAAAATGTTCTGGAATTAGAGAGTGGTGATAGCCACACGACATAATCATTGTACTAAAAGCCATTGAACTGTATACTTTAAAATGCTCTCAACGGTGTATTCTGTGTTAAGCAGATTTTCCTCGATAAAAATTTTAAAGTTTTTAAATTAATCAGGGTATTGATTAATTTTAATTTAGTTAATTTTAAGTTGGTTGGGGTATTTAATAAGGGTAATTAAGGGAGTTATTAGGGGTAGGGCATGTTGTAGCCAAAAGAGTAAACGTCCGATGAGGGCTATAGAAACAAGTCCTATGATTGTACAAGCAACAGTGTAAAATCCAGTCCATTTCCATCGTCCCCAACTTGGAGGGACCAGCCATGAAAGTAGGTCAGTGATCTCAGGGGCCTTGGGTATCTGTTCAAGATGTGGGTAATATTATGCAATATTTTAACCTCTTGGGCCATCTGGTGGTGGTAGGTTTGGACTTGTGTGTTGATGTACATTCAGCAAGTGGTTCCAGGAAAGGCACAAACCCCTCCTTCCTTAGCTGGTATATACACTCTAGGGCCAGGCTGTTTTCTAAAACCATTTAGACAAGAGACTCATGAGACTGTTGTACAAGGGCTAGGATAGGGTCTTACGGAGTTGTAGTCCATGTTGGGTTAAGGTTGTCGATACTTCTTGGTTGCCTCAGTTACCTGATTTTGTGTGGGTAGGGCCACCGCACCTGTGCCCAGTCCAGTCAGTCAGTCCTAGTAGAAGTGAACACCCAGTGCTATAAGACTGACAGTGTCTATATGGGTTGGTGGTAACCAGTCAGGGCAGGAAACTCAGGGGAAGTTTCCTGCGACCTGAGGGAAGCAGGCTGAGAGACAGACAATGATGTATTGCAGAATGTAGCCTGGAGAAAGCTGCTCAGAGGGCTGGGGAAGAGAGACGCTCACTGGGTGAGAGCCTTGTGATATCAGCCCACAGTGAAACCCAAAAGTGGATGCTCCTGGTGTCAAATATTCCTTAGGTGTCTTGGAGGTAAAATCAGTAATTTGCACCCATTCACTGGTTACCTGTGCTATATGATTTCAGGGGGTATGGTTAAAGTGTTTGTGGGCCGAGGGATGTTTGTGCCTGGGCACAAAATCACCAAGGTGGCCTCGAAGGCTACCCCAAAATGACCCCTCAAGGAGCAGTTGGGGCAGAAAGTGGGTGGAGCATTTTGAAGGAAGCCTGGGGCAAAGATGATGTTGTTCGATGGAGTTGGCTACAACTGAGTCTCTCCGCAGGGTAAGCACATCAGCTGGGGTACAGTAGGTGATTGGAGGCCAAGTGACAGACCCTGCAACTCCTGATTCCCAGTGCACGGGCAGCCCTCTCAGCCCATTGGACATAAATGGTGGTGGTGTTTGTGAAGCATCTGGCTGGCAGTGTGGAAGGTATAGGGGACGTGTGGTGGGAGACGTCATGATACTGTCGGGAGGAGCTGTGTGTGAGATTACGGTGTTGAGGGGGAAGGACTGGAGGCAGGTGCAGTGGGTGTGTGACCAACAATGGTCAGTGAAGGGACAGCTAGGGGGTAACTGGGGAAAGCAGGGACCAGCAGAAGTCATGTGTTTAAAACAAGACACCAGGCCCAAATGGAGCCGCTTAGGCTAAGCCCCACGTCAACAAGCTGAGACTTAATTAGACTTTTGGCCCTCCCAGGAATGAAATCTTAAACCAGTCAGTGGGGAATCGCCTGATGAGCAGCAGGTAGGTCATCTTCCTGATGGAGCCCTGCCATCCCCTAAAGGAAGGTAACCTTGCAGTAACCAACCCGCTGTTGTGTCTAGTGTAACTTCCTTGTTCTTGCTCCCTTCTGCCTATAAAAGTCCTTCATGTTTTCCAGCTCCTTGGAGCTCCTTTCTCTCTGCTAGACTGGATGCTGCCTGATTCATGAATTGTTGAATAAAGCCAATAAGATGTTTAAAATTTACTCAGTTAAATTTTGTTTTGTAACAGTTTGGTGGCAGCAGTGGGATTCAAAGGACTCATCTGATGGCTTCGGAGATGAGAAACACAGGCATTGGTACCCGCAAAACCTTTGAGTTCTCCATCTTTTTCGCTGTTTCCGAGGGCCATGGGTAAGTTCCTCTCGGATCTGAGATCCACTGTCTTTGTGTTGAGCTCCCGATCTAACTGGCTTTCCAGTCCAGGGTCAATGGGTCAGTCTAGACTGACAAGATGCTCTAAGAGAGCATCAGTCTTAGCCCTTGGTTAGTCCACAGTCCCCATTTGTTGGAGTCTGCTGGTTGAGTCTGCAGGCCCCTTGTGTTAGGGTCTGCTAGTTCAGTCCGTGGTTCTTGCTAATGGAGAGGAGTGGAAGAAATGTGTGCTCCATGCACACCCAGTCCTTGAAAACTTACCACGTGCATTTTACATGCATTTTGCCTTCTGTTGACTGTCGATGGGTTCTAAGGAAATGGTGAAGGCACAGTGAGGAGGAATTGTGGGTTTCTGCATGACTACCTCGAGCACTCGTCAACCTGAACAACCGCCCGGCGCTACCAGAACTGAAAGACATCCCATCACCATGGATTGGAAGACTCCTTATTGTGACGGTGTCAACATTGTCCAAAGAGATCAACAAATGCAGTGCAGTCCTTATCAAAATCTCAAGGACATTTTGTACTGAAATAGAAAAAAACCCATCCAAAAATTCTTATGGAATCTCAAGTAAGTTCAGATACCCAAAACAATCTTGAAAGGAGTTACTAAGTTGGAGGACTCATTCTTTCCTGATTGAAAACTTACTACAAATCTACAATATCGAAACAACATTGTCATGGCATAAAGACAGACATGTTGACCAATGGAAACAGAATTGAGAGCCCAGAAATTAACCCTCACCCATATGACCAAATGATGTTTGACAAGGGCGCGAAGATTATTCAATGGGGAAAAGACAGTCTTTTCAACAACTTGTGCTGGAAAAAGTGTATATCTACATGCAAAAGAATCAACTTGGACCCTTATCTAACACCATATACAAAGCTTAATTCCCAGTGGATCAAAGACCTAAATGTAAGACTATAATAGCCTTAGAAGAAAACATAAGACAAAACTTGACAAAATAGGATTTGGCAATGATTTCATGGATATGACACCCAAGGAGCAGGCAATAAAATAAGAAGATACACATGCTGGACTTCATGAATATTAAAAAGTTTTGTGCCTCAAAAGACATTATCAACAGAGTAAAAGCACAACCCACAGGATGGGAGACCATATTTGCAAACCATGTATCTGACAAGGGCTTACTATCCAGAATAAATAGGGAACTCCTAAACTCAACAATAAAAAACAAACAACCCAAATGAGAAATGAACAAAGTACTTGAATAGACATTTCCTCAAAGAAGATCTGCAAGTGACCGATAAGCATATGAAAAGATGCCCAACATCAGTAATCATTAGGGAAATGCAAAGCAGAAACACAGTGAGAGACCACCTCACATTCATTAGGATGACATCTATCAAAAAAAGAAGAAAAAGAGTAGAACCAGTGTTGGCCAAGATGTGGAGAAGTTGGAACCCTTGTGCACTGTGGTAGGAATATAAAATATATAGTTGCTGTAAAAGTCAGTATAACAATTCCTAAAAAAAATTAAAAATATAATTATATAGGATCCAGCAATTCCACTTGTGGGCATATACCCCCGCCCAAAACAGTTGAAAGCATGTTCTCAAAGACATATTTCAGCACCCATGTTCATAGCATCATTATTCACAACAGCTAAAACATGGAAGCCACCCAAGTATTGTAACCGAGGAAGGGCTCGCTGCCCAATGCACCCCTTAAGCCAAACATGGGATACCCCCTCTTGTAGAAGGGAAAAAGCTTTATTACGTGGTTGGCCAGCAAGGAGGCAGGAGACAAAGGTTAAATCTTTCTCCCCAATGGGCTGTTGAAAAGGGCTTTTTAAGGGCAAAGCAGCAGGTGCAGGAAGGTTGGGGGCAGTCCTAGGCATTTTGTGCAAGCGCAGAAAATGTTCATGTTCTGTCATACATCCCCCGTTCAAAAGGCGGTGTCCTTAACATCATCGACAGGGGAGTTCTTGGCCCCCCAGGTCATCCTCCAGTCACTTGTGCACTCGTGGTTTGAGTCTTGCCAGCCATCTTGTGGTCTCATTGGCTCAAACCAGTTGAAACTCGCTCAAGGAGCAAAAACGGAGTTTCTGAAAAACAACTCACGGCCCAAGATTAGATCCTTAGTAAACATCATATGAGACGTGGCTTAAGAAAGGAGTCTCCAGGGGACAGTTGATAAAAATCGGGCTGGGGCCCCATTTTATTTTGGGCTTGCTTTTGGGCCCGGTTATGGTTTCTGTCCAGGGTTGTATGGATAAGCAAAATGTGGAATATATGTACAATGGCATATTATTCATCCTTAAAAAAGGAAGGAAATTCTAAGATATGGCACACCGTGGATGAACCTTCATGATATTACTCTAAATGAAATAAGCCAGTCACAAAAATACAACCTTGTGTGATTTCCCTTCTATGAGGTTCCTGAAATCGCTAGATTCAGAGAGACAGAAAGTAGAATGGTGTTTGCCAGGGGCTGGGAGGAGGAGGAATGGGGGGTTATTCATGAATGGGTATAGAGTTTCAGTTTTGCAAGATGAGAAGAGTTCTGAAGATGGATTGTGGTGATGATTGCACAGCAATATTAATGTCTTCAATACACTTAAAGCGTACTTAATGTATCTATGGGGCCTGATGACTTGTCCTGGCCGAGCACATGCTTGTGCTGTTGCACATCTTACCCCTCACTGTACAGTTGGCAAACTGGCCCAGGAAGAGGCAGGTACTGGCCCAGACCACAGGAGGTGGTCAGGGTCCCGAAGACTAGAGAGAGCTCCAGCTTCCTTGGCCAAGGCTCCACCCCTTCCCTCAGGTTTCCTTTGGCAATGAGAGGCATTAAGATCCTAGGGGATTGCTGCCCACCCCTCTCCATATGGGGTCATTTTCCCCTCATCATCGCATGTGCACAGGCACACCCACTCTCACTGACGTCTCATGTGGGGACCATGGAGGTGCAAGTCAAGAAAGAGCCGACACCGGGGAAGTGACAAGAGGCAGGAGGGAGAGAGGTTGCAGGCAGCTCTCCCACGGGGCAGTAACATCCGTTCTCCTAGATACGTGTCCCGGGGCGCAGAGATGGGCAGAGGAATGTGTAAGGTTCCTAGGTTTCTACCTGTTCCAGACCCATCCCTGGCCCAGCCTGGGGAGCACAGGACTGGGGTCCTGCAGTCCACCTCTGTGGGCACCCAGAACTGTGATGAGCCCATCCTCCCCTAGTGTAGGCATTGGGAAGAGGAGAGAAGACCTCAGTGATGGTCCTCCTGTATAAAGTGGAGTGCATCCAGTGGGTGACTCCAAGTGTTCCATGCACTCACAACATGTCTGTTGGACTGGGTTCTCTGTCGATGACCTACTGTGCTCTGAAACCCTGAGTAAACGCTTTCCAGCCCCTGGAGATCCTTTAGAACTGAGGCGGCTTGGGGGTTTGGAAACATGAGAACTGTGGATAAGGAAGAAGATGCCAGAGCACTGGACACCAAGTCCAGAGTCCAGGGAGAAGAGTAATTCTTGTGGGAACCTCAAGGTCCTCATCTGGAGGTAGGGGGAATCATTGTCCTGGTTGAGGTTAGGATGCCTCAGGAGTGAAGAGGACACCTGGTGGGGGACAGCAAGAGTGGGGGAAAGTAGGCTCCCGAGATTGCTCCCACTCCCTCGAAGCCAACAGGTCCTGCTCCTTTAAGCCTGGGACCCTGGAGAGCCTCTGCTTTGAGGACACCTGGAGAAAGTTTCCTTTCTGTTTGATGGAGTGCCTCCCTGGGTTGCAGTGGTAGTGCTGGACATCAGGGGGTGGGCAGCCTCTTGTGTCAGTGGTGGCCAGTGAGTTTTTTGATTTTTTTCTTTTCCGGTTGTATTGAGATATACTTGATATACAGCACTGTGCAAGTTAACACTGCTGTGTGGTATATTTGAAAGTTGCTAAGAGAGTAGATGCTAAAATTTCTCATCCCCAGGAGAAAATGTTTTATTTCTGTTTGGTGATTGATGTGAACTAAACTTATTTTGGTAACCATTACATAATATATATACATCAAGTCCTTCTGCTGTAAACCTGGAATTTACACAGTGTCCACTGAACTTTGCTAGAGCTCCTGGAGCAGTGATGAATCAAACAGAAGTATTTCTGGCTGTTCCCCTGCCTCAGAAACAACTTGTACCTCCTATTACTAGTGTTCATCTCCACAATCAAAGTTGGTCATAAGCAGGGGGAGGGGTGCAAGAGCTTCCCATGTACTCATTCAGCAGCTGTGCACTGAGCACTCACCCTGTGCCGGGTGCCCTGGTGGGCCGAAGTGCAGGATGAAAATGACCAAGTGGTCCCTGCCCGCCAGGAGCTCACAATCTAGAGGGGAAAGGGACAAAAGCAAAGACATGAGAAAGAAAAGAGCAAGTGCTGTAGAGAAACACAGCAGGGGGTTGTGAGGGAGGGCTGGGGGTCACTGGTAGGAGGGTCTGAAAGGCCTCACTGGGGTGACATTTGCTGGGACCAGAATGACAGGGGGGAGCCAGCCCTGCACGAGCCTGGTAGCAGTGTGTCAGGGAGAAGGTGCGACTGATGCAGAGTCTTGCAGGCAGGAGTGAGTTTGGCCAGAAGAGGTTAGAAAGGTGGCCAGTGTGGCTGGAGGGACCCTGGGAGGAGAGAACAGGAGCTGGGGTGGAAGGTAGGGCCAGGGCCTGGTGGGCTGTGTCAGTTACCTTTCCCTCTCTGACTTCATTGCCGCAACCTTGCATTTCAAAACTACAAATGTTGACTATCTCACAATTTGTGTGGATCAGCAATCAGGCACGTTTTAGCTGGGCGCCTCTGCCTCAATGAGTTTAACAGGTTCGGGCTGTGGCCTCAACTGAGGCTCGACGGGGGGAGGACTGGCCCCCAAGTTCACTCTCAGCCTTCAGGGTTCAGTTTGGACAGAGAGCCTGAGTTCCCTTCTGTCTGTTGGCCTGGGCACTTCCTTGCTTCTCTCCTCGATGGGCCTCCACATTGGGCAGCCCCAAAACACCAGTATTTGATTCCTCAGTTCCAGGGATTCAACAGAGTGAGAGAGAGACACGGAGTAAGAGGAAGTGAGAGACTTTTTTAGTTAAAATCTAGACAAGACATCTTGTCACCTTGGCTGTTATTATGTTCAGAAGCCAGGGACTAACCACTTAGTGGTTCCACGGGGAGGTGTATAACATGGGTGGGGCTTACTGGGTACCACTCTGGAGGCTGTGCACCTCATAGGCCAAGATGAGGCACTTGGGTCTGATTCTACATAAAGCAGCAAACAATTGAATGGTTTTATGCCACAGTATGGCAATATCTGAATTTCCATTAGTTTCAACCCCCTCATGATGCTGACCTGAAAATGAGGCCAAGTTGGATGTGACTGTCCCAATATCACATTCCTGGAACCCAGGCCTGTTTTGAGTGGTGGTCTGTGCTGCGTGTCACCCCTCATTATTATTCTTCCATCTCTAAGTTTGCGCCTTAGGTACATGTGACACCAGCCCACAGGGGTAATAGATATTATCTCATATACACTGGGTGACATCCCTAGGAAGTAGATTCTAGCCTGATCCCCATGGTACAGGTTTGGAGACTGGGGAGGACCTGAGAGGCACAGTGACTTTCCCAGGATGCAGAACTGGTAAGAAAAAGGAGGTCTGCATTCATTTCTGTCTCCTCAAAGCTAGGACCCTAGTGAGGTTTCCAGGGAGCTGTGGCTAGGGCTGTGTGGGCTCCTTGTGTACAGTTCAGGAGATGACATGGGGGAGGAGGGTGAGCAGCCCGGGGGCAGGGAGAAGCTCTGGGCAAGTCTGATTGAGGGAAGGGGCCCAGGTAATGGAATCTTGAAAAATGGCCTCACTTCTTTGGTCATAGACCTCAACAGATCTTAGAACTCTGGTAACCAGGCACCCATAGACCCCCATCCAGCTCACTTGACTGGCGACGGTCAACAGACAAAGATGTTTAGTTGTTGTGTCCTGATTTTTGGAAGATCTGGGCTCAAAAAAGCCCAGAAAGAGAATCTTTTTCGTCGTTGCCGACATTGGCTCAGCCCTCTTCCCCGATGCCTCTGGGCATCTGGCAGGAGGCAGCGAAAGGTAACAACGGGGCAGCCCAGAAAAGGCTAGAGCATGCCAGGACACAACTGTGGTCCCACCTGATCAGCCCCACACTCCTTGCCCCTCTTCGTGTGTGTGTGTGTCTGTGTGTGTGTGTGTGTGTGCATGTGTCTGTGTGGAGGGGGGAAGGCAGGGCATGAGGGGTGGGTCATTCCTAGGCAGGAGCTGGTAGTTAGGTGTCGGAAGCCTGGTGGGTCTGTCATGTTCATACAGGGTCATGGCTGACAGCGTGAGAAGGTGAGCTCCTCTACTCATATGTTACCGAGCCCTAGAGGTTTCATCTCTTTCCTTCCCTGACCACAGTTCTTTGCAGTGATGCCCCTCTGTGCCTGAACTGAGGAGCAGACTTTCTCTTGGGGGTCGGCCCCAGTGGCAGTGTGCAGGCAGCCCCTGATTCCTTCTGGCCCAGCACCCGGGCAGTCTTTGCAGAACTCCACTCAGGAGGTCGTCGAGGAGCTGCCCAATGGTTTCGACTCCACCAACTCACTAGACAAGGGGCAGGTGCACGAGGCCACCTGCACCATCCAGTGCTGCTCTGAGATGAGAGCAGGAGCAGAGGGTCTCCACACTCAGGACCTTGAGACGCCGGGCTTGGACCAGAACTAGGGCGGGGCCAGACTGGGGCTGTCCCTTTTTCAAGCTAAAGGGGATGTACATGCAGGTCACCTTGCCTGGTTCGGAGCTGAGCTGCCGTGACCCTCTTTCCCTTGCCCGGTGTGAGCTTCTGGAGGCCACTGAGGCAGAGCCAGAGAGTAAAGGGGACTGCAGGCTGGGTATTCCCGGAAGGGAAGTGGGATCTTTCCTGTGTTTAGAAGGACACGTGGAAAGTCAGCTATGTGGGTGAACCTTTCCCTTTATCCCACTGCAGCGCCAGCTGCAGAGCTCCAGCCGGCGGCAGAAGCAGGGCAGTGGACAGTGGTGGAGGTAGAGCTGGCTCCAGCTCCGTCAATACCACCCCCTCTAGCGCTGGAGCCAGCGTCCCCTCCCTCAGCAGTGTTGGAGCTGGAGCAAGGGCCCACGTCGGCTCCAGCAGGAGTGGGAGCTGCTGAGCTGGAGTCACCTGGACCATCACTTCTAGTGGGAAGTCCATCTCCACCTGTGGCCATTAAGGAGGGTGAGAAGAAGCCTAACCTCACGGCCTTCCCTCCTAAGCTGGTGGCAGAGCAGTTGACCGTGATGGATGCGGTGAGCAGCTGGGCTCTCAGGGCAGAGGGGCAGGCCTTCCCTCTGCTGTCAGTGCCCCAGACCTGATCCGGACTCCTATGACCTGGGCCCAAATCCTGGCGCTCCCCCTTACCAACCGTACGACCTGGGCAACTTTCTGAACCCCCAAGGCTTTGCTGTCCACCTGCAGACCATAGAGGTGGATACTAACAGGACCTGCTGCACAGAGTGGCTGTGCCGGCTCCATGAGGTAGAAGAGACGGAAAGCTGCGCGGGGCCTGGCCCATCAGTGGGGGAGGGGAACTCACTGTGTGCAGCCAGGTCCCTGGTGGCCCAACCGGCTGCTCAGGAGGCTCAACAGCCTCAGCATTTATTAGAGACCTGATGTGTACTTCACTACAAGGGAGACAGACAGAGCCTGTGGTTGTAGCTGCCGCAGGGGAATGTGCATCAGAATCGGAGTGGGACCAGAGGGGGCATCAGGGTGGTGGAAGATGCCCCCTTGGGATGAGCCTAGTTGAGCCACCGTCTGGAGCTTGGAGTTAGCCAGGACGGGCTGGGTGCAAATGCCCCCTCCCTTCCCTGCCAGTATTGGGTCCTGGGTCATCCTGTGCTGGGTGCCCGCAGTGGACAGAGAAGAAAACCCAGGGACTCTCACAAGGCTCAGACCACATCCTGAGCTTCCTGAGCTCCAGCTCTAAACCGTGACCCCTGTGTGGCACTTTGGGGGCGGTAGACACAGAGCTGGGGTGTGGCAGGGCTGGGTGACACTCCCCCTGTTCCCCAGGAGCTCTTCCGGAAGGTGGTGCCCTCTCAGTGCCTGGGCTCCACCTGGGGCAAGAGGAACAAGCCCGGCAATGAGCACCTGGCACCCACCGTCCAGGCCACCGTCGACCACTTCAGAAGGGTGGTCAGCCTCGTCGTCACCACCTGCCTCGGGGACCCGAGCATGACGGCCCAGGACAGGGTGAGGGTGGTGGAGCACTGGATCCAGGTGGCCCAGGTGTGCTGCGGGAGGCCCAGTGGAGCCCATCTCTGGAGCCTTGGGAACGGCCTCTCCACCTTTATCAGCTCCCAGGATTGCAGTGTGTGGTCTAAGCCCCTGCACAGTCCCTAGGCCCTTCCTGCCAGGGGCCCGCTGACCTTGACTCCAGGTCCCAGTGGGAGGATGCTCACTTCCTCCCTGGCTCCTTCCCTGGGTTGAGCTAAAATCCTCCTCCCTGTGAGTGTTACTCTCTGGGTCCTAAATGTGCCCTTCTGGGGCTCTCTGAGAATCTGTCTCATCCAGGAGGGGAGATTTAAATAGAAGGGGACTGAAGCTAGAGCACGCAGGTCTCCAGCGCCCCACCTCACAGCTCATTCTCTTCCCTTCCCCAGGAGTGCGAGATCCTGAAGAACTTCTCCTCGCTCCGCGCTGTCATCTCTGCTCTGCAGAAAACCTCCATAAGCCACCTGAAGAACACGTGGGCGGATGTTTCCCGGTGGGTAGGCCCCTCTCCATAGGAGGATCAGGGTGGATGGGGGATCTCTCGTATGTCTGCCATTGCCCCCTCAGTCACGTGGGAACTCCTGGGAGGCAGCAAATGCTGGGGACAGGGCCTGGGCCTCGGTGAGGGGTCTCTAAGCCTCCCTGGGTCCTTAGTGCACCAGTTCTGCTTCAGGACTCAGTTTCCCTAAATGCCAGGGTTGAGCCACATTGGAGATTTTCAAGTGTTTATGGCAACAGAACTCTAGGCCCAGTTGAAACTCAAAGTGGTCAAAACAGAGGTGCTCTGTAGAGCTGGGGAATGGAGACCCCAGTGACCAACAGGAGAGCCCCCGCCCAGTCCCACGAGACCTTAGCGCTCAGAGGAGCCCAGTGAGAACACTCCTCCAGGCAGGTTGCATCTCTTGGGTTTGCAAAGAAAAGGGATTTGCACTCAGACCCCTCACATTATCCCCCAATTTATCCTTCCTTCTTTCCACTCCCCTCAGGGAGGGCTCGGAAAAACTTAAGGAGCTCTATAGCCATGACAAGTCCTTGAGAAGAGAATTGATGACCAAGATAGAGTGGAGGCTGGACGTCTGGAAAGAGAGGAGGGGCGAGGGAGAAAGGGGGACTGGGCAGGCTGTGGTTTGATAGTTTCTCACTTGAACGTTCTCTGAAACATTCCCGTCTGTCTTGTCCAGATTAACAAGCAGAGGGATCTGTTTGGTCCACGGGCGGGTGGGGTGCCGTTGTGGGCACGAGGACCCCCTGGTCCTGGGACTCGGTGGTGTTGGCTGGGCTGTTCCAGGAGGAGTTGCCGAGCTGGCACCATCAGCAGGTCTCTGGCTTCCAAGCACGTCCATCCTGCTGGATGTAGCTTCTTCCAGGCTGTTGGGTGGTTGGGGTGGGTTTAGCCCTCAGCCTAAACCTGTCCTCAAGAAGCCAGGCCCCTGCTGCTCCTTGTGTCTTCACCATGTCTCCAAGGGGAGGCCACCCTGCCTGCCCCAGGTTCGGGCATGGCAGGGGATTCCCGTGGCCCAGGTGGACAAACAGGCTGCTCAGCCTTTGTTCTGAACATCTGGACCAGAGACAGATGTGTGTGCATTCTGGGACCCCCTCCGGAACCCCTAGAGCAGTCACTGGAGCCAACCACAGGAGTCTCACCTGAGTGCCCAGTTGGCAATGACATATGCCCCAGGTGGCTTATGTGAAGCGTCTAGGCAACTGACAGATTCTTAGTGGATCTTTCTGAAAGGACGTTGGGAGCTTCATGTAAACGAGGAAGCAAAGCTTCCTGTCACCCCCTTCCCTGTTGATCGGAGATGGCACCTTGGGAGTCCAGTTCCTGAGTGGATAAAGAAAGAGTTCAGTGCAGGGGAATGTCCTGAGGGGTTCCTTGGGGAGGAGTAGGCTTTTGCACGGCCTCTGTCCCAGCTTGGGGGCCAGACACTCCATGGGACTGGGGCAGGCAAGAGCCACTCAACCGGACTCCCAAGACACCTCATCTTCTCCATCCACAGCTCGGCCCAGGACCACGCTTTGAGAGCTCAGGGGACAGTACTGTGGTCAGTGGTGGGGCGGGGGTTAGGTGAGGACGTTGGAACTGGGCCTCTGGCTGGGAGGGGCAAGCGGCCTCTCCTCTGTGGGCCCCTGAGCAACTCACTGCCCCTGTTTGGGCCTCTGCCTCCTCATCTCGGAAGTGGAGGGATGGTGATTGTGTGGTGCAGGCCTCATACGGTGGTGATGAGATAAGAAGGAGGAAAGGAATGTGGGAGCTTTCTGCCTGCTCCACACGGAGGGGTGAGGGCGAGGACAACGATGGCAGTCATATGCCACTGAGTCCTCAGGAGAACCTCTGAGGTAGCTGGAGTTCTCACACTTTCCAGATGAGGAAACAGGCTCGGGGAGGCCAGGCCACAGGCCCAAGCTCACACCTAGAGTGCGAGTTGGAGCTGGGTTTGTTCTAGAATCACAAGACCTTGGAGGATGGAGTGGCATTGGTACTAGTTGACTCAAGTCAGATGTCCAGGGTCGGAGGCCAGTGGTGCTGGAGAGAAATGGGGTGAGGGGAGTATGGCCTGCTGACACTGTCCTCGACCCTGGCAGGAGGGGCCCTCCACGTTTGCCCCCCCGGAGATCATCCCCCAGAGAGTGCAGGAGAAACAGCAGCAGCAGCAGGTGAGTGTGCCTGTGGGGGTGGGACTCTGCCCTCCCAGCTGGGGGCCTCAAATCAAGAGAGGAGGGCCCTTCCTCCTGGTGCCACAGTGCCTGAGTCCCCCAGTATAAGTGACCAGGAGTGGGGCCTGGAAGAGCTGGTGCAGGATGGGTTGTGGGGAGGCCCAGGGACCGCATACCCTGTGATTTGCCAGAAGCCAGCCCTGGGAGGTGAGGAGGAGGAGTATGGGTATTCTTGCGGTGTGAAGGGAGGAGGAATTGAGGGGAGTCTGCTAAGGGTCCTAGGCTGCTCCCCGTGGGAACCCTGGGTTGGGCCAGGAGGCTGAGGGTGAGGACTTTTCAGGGGAGGGTCTGCACAGGGACGACTTGAGAGCAAGGGCTCATCTCACCCGAACCCCCATGTGACAGGGTGTCGTCCCCTACCTTGGCACTTTCCTCGGTGACCGGCTGATGCTGCACCTGGCGATGCGTGATTATCTCGAGGTGGGTGAACATGGGGACCAGGCAGGGAGGACCAGGATCCTGAGCCTGGGGATGCAGGAGCCCCCGAACTGAGCTCTGAGCTCTCAGCACTTGGCACATCTCTCATGAGAGCCTCGCAGCCGCCCCTGGGAGCTGGGGCATCAGGCCCATCTTAGGGATGAGTGAACACAGGCTCCGCCTGAGACACCCATTCTGGTTCCCCAGGCTGGGGAAGCTCAGAGCTGCCTGATGGCACAGCTGCGTGAGGTTTTATCTGAGCTGGACTCAGCCTCTCCGTCCCATGCTGCCCATGGGGGAGAGAGATGTCGGGTCCCCCCAAGTCAGGCAGCACGTAAGTGGCTGAGCAGTCCCCTCTGCCTGAGGCCTCAGCCTCCAAGTCTGTCATCAGAGAGGGTTGTGCTGCCAGGTCCCTCAGCCTCACCCCCCTGTCCTCCTCCTCTGGAGCCCAGAGCCCAGCCTAGGTCCAAGTCCTGTTTTCTCTGCATGCCCGGCCCCCTCTGGGGACCTGGCAGTCGTGCACCATGAGAAGGGCTGGGCATTGGAGGGCTAGTCAGGCTGGGGGGCTCTGTCTGATGGACTTTGGCTGTCTGCCTTCCAGGGGAATGAGATCAACCTTCAGAAAAGGACTGAGGTGAGCAGCTGTGGCCCTCCCTGCAGGGGAGGGGAAGGAGGTGGAAATCAGAGACCCTCTGGGCAGAACAGTCCCTGGCCCCACCCCCCTGTATCTTAGATTGAGAGGAAGAGTTTGATAACAGAGAAGAGGGAGATCCATCCAATTGGCGGGTGGGTTGAGGGGAGCATGGCGTCAAGGAAAACTTCCTGGAGGAGGGGCTGATTATTCCCCTTCTGAGAACAGGTAGAGCCTGGATGGGACTGGAGGGAAGGAGGGTTGCCAGGACTGGTCCCCTGCCCCACTTCTCACCCCCCACAAGGCCCCTGCAGCATCCCCCACCCAGGCCCTGTCTGCATCCTCTCCTTCCCTCTGGCCCCAGGAATACCGAGTCATGAGGGAGATCCTGCTGCTCCAGGTGGCTGCAAAGAATTACAACCTAGAGCCCGAGGAGCGATTTGGGGCCTGGTTCCAGGACATGGAGCTGCTCAATGAGAATGATAGGTGAGGCCGGGCAGGAGTTGGCTGAGGGCAGAGGTGGACCCTCCCTGTTGGCCAGTCCAGAGAGCCTGTCTCCGTGGCCCCCTGGTCAGCCCCAGGCCTTATCGTGTTGTGACCTCTGGGACACCCAGACTCCAGCTGCTGGGCAGGCAGTGGGGGGCACCTGTGGTGTGGCTCCTGGTAGGCTCATAGGTGCTTCTCTGTCCTGTAGCTACAGCCTGTCCTGCCAGCTAGGCCCCCAGGCCTAGTTGGCCAGCAGAATACTCAAGGCCAAGAAGAACCGGCCATCATCAAGGTCAGGGGTGAGTGAGTGTCTGGGCCGGGGTGACTGACTCCTAGGGGTTCAGTAAAGCTTCGGGCTAAGCGTGGCTTTTGCAAGTCGGACAGCTGGCACTGGGATCCCAGCTCCACTACTGAGCAGTCCTGTGACTGGGGTGACTCTCTCCAGCTTCCTGAGACTCTGTTTCCTCCTCTGTAAAATAGGTGATACTAAATGGTCGCTCATGTGACAGGGACAAATGGGGTACTGGTGGCTGACAGCACTGAGCACAGGGACTGGAGCACCCAGTGCAGTGGGGACAGGGTGTGGCGCCATGGTTCTGAGGGAGGCCCCCCCAAGATAACCCGACTCTTCTACTCAGCCCCCAGGCCCCAACACCGAGCCCCGTACCAGTGGCCAATCACAGCCGCATCCTCAGCAGCGGGGACACAGCTGGGACGCTTGCGATGCACCGGACCGGCTCCTCCCACCTGATGGGAAGGGGAGCATTGCAAGCTGATTCCTGGGGCCCCGTGAAGCCCAAGAGAGCGAGGACGACCCCACCCCAGCTCCCTGACATGTCTACCCCAGCATCTAGTCACCCATTGGGGAAGGACAGTAGTTATGTGTTGTAAATAATAAATGCCATATTTGAATATTTTATTAAAGTCCTGGGAGTTGTGGTGTGGTTCTGTGGCTTTCTGTAGGCATGTAAGGGAGACATAGAATCTCACGTTTCTCCTTGAATCAAGAACTCTTCTGGGTCATCAGCTTATTGTATGTAGGAGAAGGGAGAAGGGCCAGCCCCTTCCCTGGCCAGTG
The DNA here is from genome assembly GCF_020826845.1 of Diceros bicornis minor. NCBI lineage: Eukaryota > Metazoa > Chordata > Mammalia > Perissodactyla > Rhinocerotidae > Diceros > Diceros bicornis. Next base: position 57,463,184 of record NC_080762.1, on the reverse strand, counting down.
GGGACACTCCCAAGTCCCCCTAAGTCAGAGGACAAGTTCATTTCAGTATCATTCAGCTGCTCCAGGAGCAGACACGGCCCGCTGCCCATTCTCTTGGGATTTAAGGTTGAAGGTACTTTCACAGGCAGAGCAACAACCACTGAAATGTGGGTGTCTTTAAAACAGCACTACCCAGGACCATGCCGTGCCACAGGCAGGGGCTGCCTTTCTACATTCTGGAGGAAGAGGGAATAGTTTCTGCTTCTCTTGTTGAGGTTTCTTTTGATCACATTTTAGGAACTTGTAGTTTTCTAGTTCAACCTCTGGAATTGCATCAGCTGTAAGTGGGGAAAACAATGTAAAAATATCAAAACGTGCACAGGGAGAGGACAAGGCCCGAGGAAGGTCTCTTGTAAATGGTCTAAAGGCAGGCAGGACTTTCCCTCCTCAGGCCCCTCTAGGGGCTCCGTGTTCACCCCTGACCTAGATTTGAATCCTCCTGGGATCCTTGTCCAGGTCTCTGACTTCCTTTTCCTGCTTGTTTTCTATCCACAGGTGAAGATTTGTGATGCAGCTTTTAAGGCCACATCTGGGCCTCCTTCCATCATGTCTATGCTGCCTACACACTAGGCTCTCCAGCATCCCTGCACGTACTTATGTAATGCTGTTTCAGGAGGAAATGTCCTGGAGGCCCCAGCCTCTGTCAGGTACATTGTGGCCACTCTTCCCTGAGGGAGTTGATCTGGTGGATCAGGGACGGGTTTTCATTTCCCAGGCTATGGGTCCCTCTGTTTGGCCACAGAAAACCGCCACCCTCTCCGTTGCATGCCAAGGTGGCTTCTGGGTTTGTGTAGTTCTGAAGTCCATGGTCTCTGACATTCGCCAGTTTACACACTCAGTCATGATATTACTGACGTGTCCTAAAGGGCTAGATGGGCCTCAACCTATAGATTTTGTAGCCCCCTGGGATGGCTGTGTTATTTTCCACAGCCTTGTGCTGTGGTTATGTGTCATGGAGGCTGTGAACTTTTCCTGTTGGGAGCTTTGAAAGATGAGGCATGAGAGGGGAGGGTGTAGGCAGGTCCATTGAGGGAAAGCCACCACACTGATGATCCATGGCCATGAATGGACACAGTCTTACCAATCAAAATACTGAAGTGCTTCCCATCTGGTGGTGAACAGACACTGCTCTGAGCTCACCCTGAGAACCCATCCCATGACCAGGAACTAAAGGGTTCCCACGTGGCTTTTTGAACATCACGTCTGGAAACACCCTGTAAGACAAGGCCCAGATGAATTTCTTGGCAGTTCTGAGCTATCCTCCTCCATCAGAAGGCTGCAAGTGTCCTTCAGACACACAGCAGGCTGGACTCTGCCAGGGAGGCCTTTACAGTGCAAGCTGGTGTTGAGCATACATCCTGGTTCCCAGCAGCCCAGGCCCTTCCTGACATGGCACAGCCATCCAGGAAAGTGATTTGCTAAAGGAAAAATAGGGAAGACTATACTTTACCTCCAAATAGAAAGAGAAGCGCCAGCTCCCATGTCTAATCAGGACGAGGAGGTAGTCAAGGGTGCCCACAGGGTTTCTACTGCAGGACTGTGAGGCTCCTGAGAACTGATCCTGCGTGTAGCAACATTTAATAACCCTTGTGCCCAATGATATAGCAGAAGGGCGACAATTTATTGCACCTTTGGGCATCCATTTGTCAAAAGTGCACTTACAGTCATCCATAAGAGAATCACGTTTGCACAACGGTACATATCACTCAATCTTTTACTGCTTTTTTAAACTTATGTAAATTTAACTAGTGTACAAAATACACAAAAGTACTCAAACTTATTCATACCTGAATAAGGAAGAAATATAACAATCACTCCATGTTTTTGCAGGTAGTCACCCTTTCATAGCTGGTATTTATAACTACCTTCTTCCATTACCCACTTCATATTCCCTTTGCCTCAGCAAGCACCTCAGCTGGTTGTGGTTCTTTGCAAACCCTTTTCAATTTCAGTGGTAGAACCTGACCTTCATTCCTGAAGGGTCACAGCCATTCGTAGTCCTGCCTGGACTGGTTTCTTGTAGTTTTCCATTGACGTTAATCACAGGGCACGTGATACTAAGAAAACCCTAAGGAGTCTCCTGTATTCCTTACCTCCATTGTGGAGCAGCAGTCCAGTTTCCTCTTGGTAATCAGGATCAATCACCGCGGCCTGCATGGAAACTCTCTTCCTTTTGCCTGTAGAGTCAGAGGCAAGAGGAGCCGTAAGGGGCTGGGTGGCAGTCTTAATTTCCAGTCCAATGAAATCAACGTGTTTTCTCCCTTTGGAATGAAGATCCCTAAACCAGTAGAGCATAAGGTCACATGAACATGAAAAAAAATTATGCTAGTGGATCATGAGGGGTAACAGTGGTAGTAGTGAACGGTGCCCCTCGCATTTCCACCCCTGATTGCTGGACTTGTGAATCCCGGCTATGAGAAAATCAGTGCTATATAATGGATACTGATTTAGAGCATAAGCAGCTTCCTGGGGAACACTGCCCCAAACCTGCAAGGTATTGCCACCTAGGTAGTAGTACTGTAACTCCGTCTTCACACGCCTATTCTTCTCTCAAGTCAGCGGCTTCAGATGGTGGGGAACAGGAAAAGACCAGTGAATTCCATGAGCATGGGTCCATTGCTGCACTTCATTTATGGGCAGTGAGTTCCTTAATCAGAAGCCATGCTGAGTGGAATACCATGGTGGTGGATAAGGCATTCTGTGAGTCTACAGATGGTAGTTAACAGGAACATTGTGTGAAGGGAAGGCAAATCTGTATCCAGCGTAGGTGTCTAACACATTAAGAGCAAAACACTGCCCCTTCCATGGTAGAAGAGGTGCATTGTAATCACCTGCCACCTGGTTGCTTTCTGATCACCCTGGGAAATAGTGCCCTATCAGGGACCCTGTTTTGGTCTAGGCTCCTGGCAGATTTGGCACTCAGCAGTGGCTGTGGACAGATCAGCCTCGATGAGTGGAAGTCCACGATGCTAAACCCATGCATAACCCCCATTCCTGCCTCTCAGCCACTTTGTTCATGGCCCCCTTGGGCCCCGACAGGAGTGGCTGGGAAGAGAAGCTGGGTAGCACCCACACAACAGGTCATCTTGTCCACTTGACTATTAGAATCCTCCTCTGCTGAGGTTACCCTTTGGTGCGCATTCTTATAGGAAACAAAGAAATTCACCTTTTTTGCCCATTCAGAGAAGTATAGGCACATGCCTCTTCTCCACACCTCCTTGCCACCAATGTTCCTCTCACATTCCTTCCAAGCTCTTGACCAGCCAGCCAAATCGTGCCTCTGTGAACTGAAATTGACTCGTTATCTCTGGCCATTTCTCCCTCCAAGCAAAATAAACAACCAGGTGCATTGCTTAAGTCTGGGCCCCCTGGGAGGATTGTAGCTTGTCACTTTCTTTCAGGGATGTCCCACACAGACACTGTAATGCTTCAGCTGTCCACTTTTGGGTGGCGCCTGCCTATCACATAGAACCATATATAAAGCAGACCTGAGTCTTCTCTTCCTCCGTCAACTTATTGTAGGTATTCTCCGTGAGGCCATAGATGTGGTCTGGGAGAGTGAAGGGAATGTGTCAGGGCTGGGGTCACGGACATTGGGTACACACACTCATGTGACTTGATTGTGCCTGAGGGCCTGCTCCAGCCTGACCTCGTAGACACCACTTCATGGGACGGTGGGGTGCTGCCTCACCTAGTTCATGATGGGCATTCCAGGTCATGGGGTAAGTTGGTGGCCCATGGTTATGCATTCAGTTCTCCTAGGGCTCAGCAACAAGCCAAAAGCTGAGCGGTTGTCTTCAGTGGATAGTAGGGCTTTGCTCCAAAATCCTAAGGGTCTGTGCTGTGATTCATCTTAGGGGGCTGTTAAAGGCACCAAACAACATCTCCAAATGCCACCAACACTTCAATCACCATTGGATCTGCTGGATCACACGGCCCTAATGCCAGAGTAGCTTACATAGCAGCCTGCACCTGCCCCAGGGCCTTCTTTGCTCTGGGCCCTGTTCAAAACTAGCAGCTTTTTGGATCATGCGCTAAAAGAGCTGGAGTTGCCCACCAAAATAAGGAATACGTTGCCTCCAGAATACACAAAGGCGCACTAGGCAGTATGCCTCTTTTTCATTTGTAGGAAGGGCCAGATGCCGCAACTTATCTTTAACCCTAAAAGTGACACCTCAAAATGCCTGACACCACTAGACTCGCAGACATGTCACAGAGGCGAGAGGCCCCTGATTCATTTCATTTATTTCCCACCTTCTGACATGCAAGTGTCTTCCAATAAAACAGCTGCTACTTTTGCTGACTAGGTTGAATGAGCATGATGTCAAAAATGTCACGGAACAGGGGCTGGCCTGGTGGTGGGTGGTTAAGTTCATGCACTCCGCTTTGCTGGCCTGGGGTTTGCGGGTTCGGATCCCGGGTGTGGACCTACGCACTGGTCATCAAGCCATGCTGTGACGGCATCCCACATATAAAATAGAGGAAGATGAGCGCAGATGTTAGCTCAGGGTCAATCTTCCTCACCAAAAAAGTTCCCAAAAAACAGAAAAGTAACGGAACAGTGTTATGCCTCATGGAAGAGAAAGGTGATCAAGGTCCCTGTAGACTAAGTTATGACATAGAGCTTGAGAGCTGCTACACCCTGAGGTGGGACATTGAAGGTTTATTGCTGGCCTTGACAGGCCAAAGCAAACTATTTCTAGTGTCTTTCCTAACAGATAAAGAAAATACCATTTACCAGATCAAAAGCTGCATACGAGGTATCAGGACTCAAGTAATGAAACTATATGTGGGAAAGCAGCTGTAGTTGTAGTCACCATCTGGTTAAGTTTATGACAATCCTTCATCCTTCTCCAAGATCCATCTGTTTTATACACAGGCCATGAGATGACCTGAATGCAGATATAGTGGGATTCATCACCTCTGCATCCTTCAGTCCTCGGTGGTGGTCCTAATCTCTGCAGCCCCTCCAGGAATGCGGTATTTCTCTTATTTTACTATTCTCCTAAGTAGAGGCAGTTCTAGTGGGTTCCATTTGACCTTCCCTACTGTAATTGCCCTCACTCGACCGGTCAGGGAACCAGTCTCATGATTCTGCCATTTGCTGAGTATGTCAATTACCACTAAGCATTCTGGGACTGGGGGAAAAGCTATAGGATGGGCTCAGGGACCCACTAGACCCACTATGAGACAGATATGGGCTAACCTACATTGATCACCTGATCCTATAAGCCCTACTCTGATTCATGGAGCACAGTGATGTTTTGGGTCTCCTGGAATTAGTGTGTCACTTCAGAACCTGTATTCAATAATCCCTATAATTCTGATTATTTCCTTTTCCCTAATGTATGGTCACCATCACAAAAGGCTGTACATCCTTTGGGGGAAGGTTGGGAAAAGATTAACTGTTTTAATTTTAAATCGTATATCTAGATCCTTACTCAAAGGAATCAGCCTCCCCTTCACACCAGGGCTCCTGTATCTGTCAAGTGGCTCAGGGTTGGGAAATGATTGAAGGGCCATGACTGTTTCAGTGATTCAAGTTAGACTTCTGTTCACTTGATCTAGAACTATTCTTACACAGATCAAGAATTTCATCGACTGCCTTCTCTTTCCCTCTACAGACACTCAGATCAACTAGCTACCACCATAGGTTTCTGTGAGTCAAATGGATTCTCATTATTGCCTTGACTTCACTATCCATTACAGAAACCATAACCACCTTGTCTCTTGAGATTCAGTGCCTCTGCTTGGTCTCTGCTGCCCCAGGATCCAGGTGTCCTCACTGCATATCAAGATCCCAGGTCACTGGCAGCAGTTCCACTGTAATGTCTGCCCTAAAGAGGAGAGTGGCCACAGAGCTCTTCACGGACTCTGGGGCTGCCCTCATGAATTTATTTCCACAGTAGTAGTGCAAGTGTGTCCTCTGGACCCTGTTGGGGTGGGTAGGCATGTCTTACATGATAAATACACTCTAACGTTCCAATCACCTAAGCCTTGGATACCTTCTTCTATAGGAGACCAAGGAAGGTCAGCCTCACTTAGTGTATTCCCGGCAACCAATGACACTGCTGGAACTCTTTGTGCCCTCTCAAGACACAGCAAAGAGTAGAGAATCTCTGCTTAGTGGGCCCATATCAATAAATTAGACCGGATCCAACTTTATGTTCCTTCCGCCATTATCCAAACCCCTTAATAGCCATTTGCACACAGTTTTCCTAGATTTGTTTCTGTATACACTGGGGAAAGGATGCAGCTATTTTGGAACGTAGCACAACTCCTCATGGGTCATATTTTACACTTCAGTCTCTGGGACATGCTGGGAATTGAGGCTACTAGGTCTAGTAGCAAATGGGGCTGGTGGGTGTAGGTCCTCAGGAGAATCAGCAATACTTCCAAGGCAGCTTCCCGGGGGAGACCATTACCGAGTCCTTAGGAAAAGCAGAGTTCACCCCCTCACGCAGGGCTGGGAGGGCTTCTTCGTTGGCAAAGAAGACTGTACAATCTTATAATCATTTTTATTCCCATAGAGTCGGTAGTAATATCCAACGTTCATTTCTGGTTATAATAATTTTATCTATTTTCTTTTTTGCTGGTTAGTCTAGCTAAAAGTTTGCCAATTTTATTGCTTTTTTCCTAGAAAACACTTTTGATTTGACTGATTTTCCCTCTTGTTTTCCTGTTCTTTATTTCACCTCTGCTCATATTTATTATAAGCCTCTTTTTGCTGGTTTCAGGGTTGGTTTACTCTTCATTTTCTACTCTTCAAGGTGTAAAGTTAGGTTATGGTTTTGAGATCTTTCTTCTTCTAATGTAGGCATTTACAACTATAAATTTCCCGGTGAGCGTTTCTTTTTCTGCATCCCATGAGTTTGGTAGGTTGTATTTTCATTTTCATTTTATTCAAGGTGTTTTCTAGTGTCCCTCATATTTTCAACTTTCATCCACTGGGTGTTAATGCTGTATTGTTTAATTTTTATGTATTTATGATTTTTTCCAGTTTTCTTCCTGTTCTTGATTTCTAATTTCACTCCACTGTGATTAGAAATTATATTTTATTTGATTTCAATGTTTTAAAAATTTGCTAAGACTTGTTTGGGGGCCTAAAATATGGTCTATCCTGGGGAATGTTCCATATGCACTTGAGAAGAATACATATTCTGCTGTTTTGGGTGGAAGGTTAAGTCTAATTGATTATGGTGTTGTTCAAGTTCTTTATTTCCTTAGTGATTTTCTGTCTGGTTGTAATATCCTTTTTTGAAAGTGGAGTATTGAAATCTCCATTATTGTTAGAGAACCGTCTATTTCTCCTTTCAATTCTGTCGATTTTGCTTCATATGTTTTGGGAGCTCTGCTGCTAGATATGTGTGTTTAAAATTGTGACATCGTCTTGATGGATTGTACCTTTTATCAATACATAATGCCATCATGAATGAGAGAGACCTGATCACTTCCCTTGAGGAACTCACAAGCAGTCCAGGGAAGAGACTGAGAGACTATCACAGCAGGAGCTGCGAGAGAGGCCTGTGCCACGTGCTGCAGCAGGACCTCATCTCCTTAGGTGTCCTGTGTCCCTGGAATGGCAAATGCACGTAGCACGTGCTCAGTAAGCACTGGCTGGATGCAAGTGAGGAGCACTGACTGTGATGGCAGCACTAGCTCTCATTCAGGGAAACTGAGATTTGTGCTAGTGGCAGAGCTCAGACCAGAACCCCGTGTTCCTGATCTTCTTCTCATTCCCACTTGTCCGTGATGCCAGTAGTGATTTCAGTATTGAATTCATGGCTGAAAGACTCATTCATCATAGCCTTGTTCTTTTACTCATTCCAAGATCTTACCACGTTACAGGCACGTACTTGGTAATGGTGAGTAAAACTGGAGAAGGCCTCTTTCTTCATGGATCTGGGAGAACAGTGAGAGGTGCGAAGACAGTCATCAGATCACCACAAAGTGTCACATTACAAAAAACAATAACTGATATTTATGGGGAGTGTAGGACATGTCACATACTAGATTGACAGTGTTTGAATGCATAAACTCGTTTTGTCCTCAGAAGAATTTTGGATGTGGTAGGTATCACTCCCTATTTATATATACGGTAAAAGGAGCACAGAAAGGCAAAGTAGTTTGGCGGATGTCACACAACTAGAAATTGGTGCTGTGGGGATCCCAACACTCTGAGTCCCAGTTTCCTCAGTTTCTGAAAGCAGAATGACAAAGCTTAGTTGTGCAGATTAAGTTAAAAGAGGAAAACACACCTAGCAACATGACTGAGTTTACAATAGGTGCTCACTAATGATTACTGAATTTCAGTGGCTGTGGGACTCACGAGGTGGACAGGACTTCCCTCATCGTGTTGGTGGGTCCTCATAGCTCTTGCGCAAGCTTTGTGAGTGACTTTGAATGGTCAGACTTTGAACAGGTCCCAGGACATCACAGACCTTACGCTTGAAGTGTGAAGAATTTGGGTAAGCCCTGGGCCTCCCAGCCTGGCGTTCTGGCCTCCTCAGAATGGCCTAACCAGCCTCCAACACTCTTAAACTCAACACACCAGATGGATCACCCTCCTCAAACATGCCCAGGGCTTTCCTCCTCCCACACCTCTGCTCTTCTTGTCCCCCACATAGAATGCCTATCCACCCCATCTCTGCCTCCTCAGACAGGTGGATTTCCTAGGTGACTCCACCCTGTCAGAGAGAATCTGTGTGTCTTCCACGTGACCAAGGCCAGGTCACTTCTGATCCTTTCATCATCCCAATGGCAAAGGGAGAGAGAGCTCAGTGTATTCCTGCTTGCCCTACCAGATTGGAGGATGGGATCATAAATTACGTTCTATCCCATGCACTATAAGACATAGAAAGGAGGAAGCAATGGGAATCTTGTTGGGTTGAGGCCATACTTCTTCCAGAGAAAAATAGACCCACACAGTTAAAAGGCCCTGATGTAGATAATTTATCACCTTCTTCAGTAAAACAAAGTTCTGCCATGTAGTCAAACTAAGTGCTTCTTAACATGCAACTCCCTGAGGCTGCTCCTACCCATGAATGGTGGAAATCATTGGGCAAAGTTTGATCAACAGGACTCTTCACTAGTACTGATCTTTTTGCCGAGGGAGTGAAATAGACCTAAGACTTGATCACTCAGCCCAGCTGAGCTCAGCTCGTGGCCAGCCCCGAGTAGTCAGTGCTGTATGCCATCTGCATGGACAGTGGTTGTGCCGTCCTATCACGCTGCAGGGGATAACTTCTGGGTAGTCTGCATCTTCTCTAGGGGGCAGACATCCTGGAGTGGCCTTGGAGCAGATGCTGGAGGACAGTATCAACTCTTGAACCATGTCTGCAGAATCTGGGTAAATTCACAGGAACCATGGCCTGGTTTTGATTTTCTGAGGATGACCAGTCTAGGGTTATGGATCAAAGTCTGCAGCAGGAGCCACCTCATCCTAGACCTAGCTGAGAGGCAGGAACCTAAGATAGAATCAGAGTAGATGGACCAGGGGAAGGGGCAGCTTGTCTCTGTTCTTCTCAGAGGCTGTTGGAAAAGCTTTCTGGGTGGTGTGCCATGTGAAAGGAGGAGCTAGACCAGGACTCCCGGGGACATGAAGATGGCTGGAGGGATCTGAGGTTGTCCCACAGAGCTGAGTATCTACAGTGTTAGGAACAGAAATGAGCTGAGTCCCGATTGGCACTGAATGTCCACAGATAAGACATGGCTATGGGCTTCCAAGGAGAAGTCAGAGCAGAGGAATAGGGGTGGAAGGAGTGGGAGGAGACACTATAGAGCCTTGAGGGGGCAGGAGTTGGTGACCTAGAGAGCTTCTGGTGAGCAACAGGGCAGATTAGGCAAAACTGAGCCCCATCTTGGAGGGCAGCAGGCCTACAGCCTGGAATATGGAGAGAGACTCCAAGAAATGGGGGATGGAGGACTCAGCTAGCAGAGGTAGAGTTCATTTCCAGGAAAAAGAGAAGGGCCTATTTGGAAGGGCAAGGACACAAGGCTCCAGGGGTCCCATGGCCAGGCTGACAGGGGGCTAAGCCTCCTGATCTCCCAGGTAGAAGGGCTCCCAGGGCGTGGAGTGTGGAGAAAGGGGGCAGGGGAGGGGGAACCTGAAGCATCTCAGGGATACCAGGAAAGTCAGCGTACTTGTATCCTGGAGTTCAACCCCAGTGTGGATTCAAACAGCAGGCATTACCTGCTGACTGATTTAGGCTCCAGTATTTGACAGCCTGTGGCCTGCAATCAGGATGCGAGAAAAGCTGATGAGCATGGGTTGGTGTGATAATGGTCCACATAGAGCCCCCAAAATCCCGAAGGCAAGCCAAGCCAGGCAGTAGGTCACAGGCTGGCCCAGCATCAATTTGTTCCTAAATGGTGCCTGTGTCTTTGCTGAGAATCTAGAAAATGAGGTACAGAAAGCTGGAAGGGTTCTTAGAGATCACATTCTAGTCCATCCATCTTGTGAGGAATTTGAATCTCAAAGGGGCTGGGAGCTGCTGTGGCTAATAGAGAGAAGGCATCAGTCACATGACAAATGGATGACTGCATGAATAGACGTGGGCCCGAAGTAGAAAAACTACCTTTGCTGCACAGAAATGGCTGATTTTGAAGTATTTCAACTGAACAGACCATTTTTCTTTACTAAATAAGTTTCCAACTGACACCATTAAATCTAAGAGGCATTTTTTCTCAAAAATGTCTAAGCCACGCATCCATAAATTAAACTTCTAATTGTTCAGCTCGAATCCCGCTACCTCTCTCTGCCCTCCATTACACTTCAAAGGTCTGTCAAAAGTGCTGGTTACTTAGTAGACTTAAACTCCCTTCTAACCACTGGGTTGAATGTTTTTCCCACTCAGCTTTATAGCCTCCACGGGAAGGTAAGCTCTGAGCACAAGTGAAGAGTGTGAACTGTGAACTGCTGATACCTGACCTCCAGGCAGCTTCTACAAAGGTGCAAGACCAGCCCTCCCCAGACGTGTGGCCAGTTGGGATGGGCCACTTACCCACGTCTCCTCCCTCACAGCCATTCGTGGCTATGGCCACGACAAGGCATGGTGGCCTTGTCTAGGCGGGCAGTCAGCCACGTGCCCTCGAGGCAGCTGCTGAGCAGCCTGGAGAGGCAGGCGCCCAGGCCCAGCAGCACGCTGTAGAATGTGAAGTAGTTGCAGCTGTGGAACACTTTCCTGTGAAGGGGCAGCACCCTTTCTTATGAGAAGACGGCGAGGCAGGCCGGCTCAGGACCTCCCCAGACTAGTGCTCAAATCCTGACTGTCCCATATCCTAGCTGTGTGACCTCGTGCTGTAAGCAGGAGCTGATTGTCCCCACCTCACAGCACTGGTGTGAGGACCGACTCAGACACAGTGTAGAGGGTGCTAAGCAGGACAAATGTTAGCAGGGACTGTAACATATCCTGGGATCCTTGGGTTTTGAAGTTTCTTGTACAATAAGAAATCTCACGTGGTTACAGCTGGTTTTGTTGTTATCGTAAAGACTGTAGCTTTCCCACTGTGTGTTGTAACAGTGACCTGCCCCCAGCTGGAACTGCTCAAGTCCTCCAGAGGAAACTTCCCAAATGACCACCTGATCACATGGTATCCTGTTGCCTATGGGATAAAAGCCCAAATTTTATTCTTAGTTTATGGGTCCTCTTACAGAGGGGCCGATCTGGCCTTGTTGCTTTGTGCCCACTCCCTGCCCCTGATCATCTAAGGCCACTACATGGCCACCATATTAGATCCCCTCTCTTCTTCTAACATGCCCTGCCTTCCTGTCTTCATCTGCACAGTGGGGGCTGTCTCCTCATCTCTAACTGTAGCAATCCTACCATCCTACTGACCTCAGCCCAAATGTCCCATCTGCAGTTGAGTTACCTCCTGCCTCTCATCCACCACCCTGCCTCTCCTTCCTCATTATTTGTGTTTCTCCTATAATCTTTTCACACCCTCTGGAGTCTACATGTCTGTGTCTGTGGCTCCAGTGACTGTGAGCTTGTCACAGCACGTCCTATGGAGACATCTCTTTATCCTCATATTGCTTGCTCAATGAGTGAATAGCTTTGAATGAATGAATCAGAAAGGATTACCATCTGCCAAGTAGTATTGTTTCCTCTTTGAAGTAGCACAATTATTTGCAAGGTTCCTAGATGATGAGTGAGTTTATGCATGGTCACAATGCTCTAATGGGTGGGGCCAGGATTTGGAAGTCTGGCAGGCAGTCTGGCTCCAGAACCCACTCCTGAAGCTCTGTCCCACCCTCTCTCAGAGACCATAAATCACACCTAGGAACCTGCCAAGGATGAAGGGCCAGCACAGACAGACAGCTGAAGTGGAAACCCTACAATTCCACATTCCCTCCTTTGCCCCCAACTGTTAAAGAGAGCACAAGGCTTCTGCTTGTGAACTGTGTCCAGGTTTGGCTGCAGGAAAAGGCCCAATTAAAGTAATAAAATAAATCTCCAGAAACTGATCCTAAAGAAACAGGGATCTATGAATTGCCTGACAGAAAATTCAAAATAATTGCCTTAAAGAAGTTCAACATGCTACATCAGAACATAGAAAGACACAAATTAAATCAAGAAAATGATTCATGAACAAAATCAGAATATCCAACAAGAAATATAAAAATGACCTCAAAAAATTCTTGTGTTGAACAATATAATAACTGAGTTGGACAATTCACAAGTGTGGTTGGACACCAGAGTTCATCAAGCAGAAGAAATAATCAGTGAACTTGAAGATAAGTCATTTGAAATCCTTGAGTCACAGGAACAAAAAGAATAAAGAAAAATGAAGAAAGCATAAGGGATTTTTGCAACTTCATCAATCAGATCAATACACATATGGGAGTCCCAGAAAGAGAAAAGAGAGAGAAAGGGGAAGAGAGCTTCTTTGCAGAAATAATGGCTGAAATCTTCCCAAATCTGAAGAAGGAAATGAACATCCAAATTCAAGAAGCTTAAAAGGCCCCAGCTAAACACGTTATAGTCAAACTGACAAAGGTCCCAGACGAGAGAGAATCTTGAAAGCAGCATGAAAGGGGCCTATCAGATACAAGCGAAGACCTATAAAACTATCTGCAATTTCTCAGCAGGAGCATTACAGGCCTGCCAGAGGGGAGTGGGATGATATATTCAAAGTGCAGTCAGATTTTAAAAACCCTGCCAACCAAGCATACTATATCAAGCAGAACTGTCCTTCAGAAATGAAGGCTTGATAAAGACCTCCCCAGATAAACAAACCTGAGGAAGAACATCACCAACAGAACTGCCTTACGAGAATTGTAAAAGAGTCCTTCATCTTGAAACACAAGGACACTAGAAAGCAAAATGAAAACATGAAAATAGAAAGCTCTCTGGTAGGGTAAACATATAGACAAATACAGAATCCTGTGATAACGGTAACAAAAATCACTTAAAATTCTCGTATACCATTTAAAAGGTAAAAGCACAGAGGGTAACTATAACAATAAAACTATGTTAATAGATACAAAATATAAAAATATGTAATTTTGAAAGTGATAACATAAAGTGTGGGGTGGAAATGTAAGGGAGTAATGTTTTTGTATGCAATTGAAGTTAAGTTGTTATCCATTTAGAATAGATTGTTATCACTATAAGATGTTTTATGTAATCCTCACAGTAACCGGAAGGATCATACCTATGGGGATGACAGCAAGACAGTGGATAGGACGTTTCCTCCTCTTGTCTCCCCATAGGAACAATAATTTGGCAGCCATCTACGGACAAAAGTGCCTTTTTGGGAGCTTCGAGATCCAAGTAGGCAGCTGTGAAACACTGGTGGAGCCCAAGACCGGGGAGGGACTTTTCTTTGAGAAGGCAACCCCACAGCCAGGTCTCAGGCTTGCTGACCATATCCCTGGCTGCAGCCATGCTAAAAGCCTCGTTTCCTTGTTGAATTGGCTACAGCCCCATTTGGCTTTGGTCCTGCCATCAGCACCAACCACCAAGAGACCCAGAGGGAGTTACGCCTCTCTGTGTCTTAGGTAACAGGCCTGCCTGCCTTGGTCCTTGCTGTGGACCCTGCAGTGGCCTATGACTAAGCTACAGCTTCTCTCAGCCATGTTCCAGGAATAGACAAGTTTCTACAGAGACCCAGTGGGAGACACACACATCCATGTCCCCAGAGGATGGCTCACGGACATCATTCCAAAAGTGGATCTTGAATCAGCCCTGTAACCTGGCTCCCATCCATCCAAGCCACACTCCAGTAGCAGTTATGCCTGTCCAGGGACCTGCTGGGAGACACGCCCATCTGTGCCCCTGGAGGCAGGTCCACTAACCTAGGTCCAACCATGGGTTCTGAAGCAGTCCTGTAACGTGGCTCCAGCCCCTCTCAGCAGCAGTGAGGGAGCAGACATGCCCACCCAGGGACCTGGTAGGAGGCACCCCATCTGTGCCTTCTAAGGAGGACCTGCAGACCTCAATCTGGCTGCAGATCTGAAGGAGCCCTGTGACTTATTTAGAACACCTCTAAGCTGTGGCACTGGGCGAGTCCTGCCACCCAGGGATCCACCTAGTGTCCTGGTGGGGCCATCCCAGGAATCTGACAAGAGATTTACCATTTAACCATCCACACACCTGGAAACAGGTCCACCTTCTGCAGACTCAAATGTGAACCCTGAAGTGGACCTTTGTCCCAGCCAGCCCTATTGACCAAGGTCCTGGATGCAGTCCTATCCACTGAGGGGCCAGACAGGATTCAGCTTGCCCAAGCCCCTAGTAACAGGCCCACAAATCATGGACACCACTGTGGACCCAGCCACAACCACATGACCCATCTCCAGTAGGCTTGACTGTGACCTTGGAGGCAAACCCTTCAGACCATGGACCTGACAGGAGAAGGATTTTTACCAGTGGAACCCAGTCTGTAAGGCTTGAAGAAGTATTTGCTTCTTCACATGTACTAACAACAGTACAGAGCTACACAGATCATAAAGAATCAGGAAAACATGACACCATCAAAAGTAACAAAGTTCCAGTAACCTAACTCAAAGAAATGGAGATCTACAAACTGCCTGACAAAAAATTCAAAATAGTCATCTTAAAGAAGCTGAATAAGATGCAAGAGAACACAGACAGACAACTAAACAAATGCAGGAGAATAATGAATGAACAAAATGAGGTGATTAATAGAGAAATAGAAATCATAAACAAGAATCAAACAGAAATCCTAGTATAATGACAACACCAAAAATTCGAGAGAGCTTCAACAGCAGATTTTATCATGCAGAAGAAAAAATAAGCAAACTCAAAAACATCATTTGAAGTCATCCAGTTAGGAGATCAAAAAGAAAAAATAATGAAAAAGAGTGAAAAAGTGTATGAGATCTATGGGACACCACCATGGGAAGGAATACGCATACTAGGAAGTCCCAGTGGGAGAAGAGAGAGAGCGAGATGGGCAGAAAGCTTATTTAAAGAAATAATGATTGAAAAGTTCCTAAATCTTGCGAGGGATATAGATATTCAGGTTCTTGAAGCTCAAAGGACCCCACCAAGTTCAATATGATGAATATTACCCCAAGACACATTATAATCAAATTGTCATAAGTCAAAAACAAAAAGAGAATTTTGAAATCAGCAAGAGAGAAGTGACTCATCACATTTAAAGGGGTTGTAGTTTTCCCAGCAGAAACCTTGCAGGCCAGGAGGGAGTGGGATGACCTATCCCAAGTGCTGAAAGAAAAGCACTGCAAATCAAGAACACCTTATTCAGTAAAGCTGTCCTTCGGAAATGAAGATAAGATGAAGACATTCCCAGACCAATAAAAGCTGAGGGACTTCATCAATACGAGACCTGCCTTACAAGACATTCTCAAGGGAGTTCTTCAAGTTGAATGAAAAAACACTAAGTAACAACATGAAAGCATATGAAAGTATAAATCTAACTGGTAAAGGTAACATATAGTTAAATTGAGGATATTCCAACACTGTAATGATGGTGCATAACACTTTTAACTATGGTATGAATGTTAAAAGCAAAAATATTAAAATAACTATAGCTACAGTAATTTGTTAGTGGATACACAATATAATAATATGTAAAATCTGACATCAATAGCATAAAATGTGAATGAGGGGAGAAATAAAAGTGTACAGATTTGTATGCAATTAAAGTCAAGTTGTTATCACTTTAAGTTGGACTTCTATAGGTAGGAGATATTTTACATAAGCCTCATGGAAACCACAAAGAAAAATTCTCTAGTAGATACACAATAGATGAGAAAAGAATCAAATCATAGAACTACAAAAAAATCAACAAATCACAAGAGACAACAGCGAGAGGAAGAAAGAAACTACAAAACCACCAGAAAATCCAAAAAACAGCAACAGTGGAGCTGGCCTGGTGGCGTAGTGGTTAAGTTCGTGTACTCTGCTTCTGGTGGCCCGGGGTTAGCAGGTTCAGATCCTGGGCGTGGACCTACACACTGCTCATCAAGCCATGCTGTGGCAGACATCCCACATAAAGTAGAGGAAGATGGCACGGATGTTAGCCCAGGGCCAATCTTCCTCAGTAAAAAAGAGGAGGATTGGCAGCAGATGTCAACTCAGGGCTGATCTTCACACACACACACACACACACACACACACACACACACACACACACACACAAAAGGGCAATAGTAAGTCCTAACCCGCCAATAACTACTTTAATGGTAAATGGATTAAATTCTCCAATCAAAGACACAGGATGGCTGAACAGATAAAATAAACAAGATATAACATTGTGCTACATATGAAAGACTGATTTTAGCTTTTAGGACACACATAGAGTAATAATAAAGGAATTGAACTAAATAACATGCAAATGGTAACCAAAAGAGAGCAGGAGTGGCTATACTTATGTCAGACAAAATAATCTTTCAGTCAAAATCTGTTCACCAGAGACAAGGAGGTCACTATATATTGATACAGGGGCAGTTCATCAAGAGGACATAAAAACTGTAAATATACTGCACTCAACATCGGAGCACCTGACTATATAAAGTAAAAATTAACAGAAATGAGAGGAGAAATCGAGAGTAATAAAATAGTAGGAGGGGACTTCATTCCCCCACTATCAACAATGGATAGATCATTGAGACAGAAAATCAATGAGGACACAGCAGAAGTGAAAAAACACTATTGACCAAAAGGAACCACAAGTCTTGTCTAGAACATCCCATCCAAGAGCAGCACAATACACATTTTTCTTTTCCTTCCTTACACATGGATGATTCTCCAGGATAGACAAAATGTTGGGCCACAAAACAAATCTTAACAAATTTTAAAAAACTGAAACCATCCCAGCTATCTTTTCCAAACACAAAGGTGTGAAACGAGAAAACAATAACAGGAGGAAAACTGGAAAATTCACAAATATGTGGAAATTACACAACATACTTCTGAACGATCAATAGTTTAAAGAAGATATCAAAAAATACCTTGAGTCAAAGAAAATGGAAACACAACATACAAAAACGTATGGGATGCAGCAAAAATAGTTCTAAGAGGGAAGTATAAAGTGACAAATGGCTACACTAAGAAAAAAGAAATCTCAAACAAACAACCTAGCTTTATGCCTCAAGAAGCTATAAAAACTAGAAAAAGGAGAACAAACGAACCCAAAGGTTAGCAGAAGGAAAGAAATAATAAAGATTAGAGGATAAATAAATGAAATAGATCCTAGAAAGACAATAGAAAAGATCACCAAAAATATGAGTTGGTTTTTTGAAAAGATAAAATAGACAGACCTTTAGCTAGACTAACCAAGAAAAGAGACAAGACTCAAATAGGTAGAATTTAAACTAAAAAGGAGGCATTACAACTGATATCACAGAAATACACAGGATTATCAGAGACTGCTATGAACAATTACATGCCAGCAAATTGGATAATTTAGAAAAAAAGGAACCTAAGCAGAATGTAAGCCCCAAGAGGGTGGAGATGGCTGTCTGTTTTGATCACTGCTATATCCCTAGCACCCAACAGAGCACCTGGTATACAGCAGTCACTCAATAAAAATTTACTGAGTAAATGAATCAGTGAGTGAATGTGCCAGGCATTGAGTTCAGCACTTTACATGGATGATCTCATTGAGTCCTCACAACACTCTATGCTTTAGCCAGTGTTAATACCATTGATACTTCAGCTAGTATGTCTGACCCAATGGACACTCCCAAGGGCCTTGCTTTGAGCCTCAGGTCCAGCTGCTCTAACGCAGCACTGCCCAACTCCCTTGGTTTTCCCCAGGGTCCTCCCAAATGGACCTCTTGTACAACACATAGGCTATATTTTAAGTCAGGTCACCCCAAATATATCTCCCAATTTGGTGAAAAATATGCCCATCCATTTTCCCATAATGTAGGAACAGAAGAAACTTAAATTTTTAGAAGGCTTTTATTTTTATTATTCAAAAAAATCTCCATTTTTAAATCTAGCTTTCTGACTGTGCTTGTGCCGTCGACACTTTCACAATGATTTTCTGTTCCTCCTTTAGAAAAGCATACTTGATCCTGTCACAGACATATTTAGCAACCATGGAGGCACCACAGGCCCAGATGATATGTTTTTTTGTTTTAGACAATCTCATAAGAACTTTAGGTCTCACGGCATGAACTCCTTGAAGCTGACCTGGGCACACGCGACATGTGGATTCTGGTGTTGTCCCTCCCTTCTTGGTATAAAGATAGACAATTCTAATACCAGGGGCTCAGGACAGCCTGGCATTGCTGGAAGCTGTATTGTAAGATAGCCTACAACAGTATGTCAAGTGCTGGACCATTTTGAATGCCTCTAGACACTATCCCCAGAAAAGGAAAAGAAAAAGAAACTTAATTGTATTTATAGAGATTAAAAAGAACTGTGTATTAAAAACATTAGCCCTAATCCTTTGTCATACATTTTGCCAATACCTTCCATTATTTTCATTTGCCTTTTAATTTTATTTACTGTATTTTTTTTTTACTTGGAAATGTTTTCCCTTTTTTGTAGCAAAATCTATCAGTCCTTCCTTTATGGTTTCTTTCTTTGCTATTATATATAGAAAACTTTTGTAGTTTAAGTAGGCAAATAATCATACATAATAACTACTTCTCTGTGGAATTGTCTGGAGTTGGAATAAAAAACCCTTGGCTTTCCAATGTGAAATCAGGGTGGTGGTGCACAGAATCCCTCCATTTCCACATAATGGCACTAGATTAGCTTTGCAACAACTCCAGGGTGATCTAAACCTCTCAGGGCGCTGGGGTGTCGAAGTTCTTGTCTCTGGAAGAGAAGATGGAACCATCAGTTCTGTTTCTTCTCCAGCTTCTATAGACTTGGCTCTCTGCAAAGCATCCATCATCACAAACACGACTTCAGTTCCTTGGGCTCAATAACTTTGGGCATTACCTAGCACCTAGGCAATAAGGGAGTATGTTTGCATTACTATGTGTATATTCATACAACTTTCCTCATTAAGCTTCAGAGGACTGAACAACAACAACAATTAAATAGTTTCAAAACAGTCCTCTACAGTAGTTGAAAGTTATATAAGGAAGGAAAAGAAAAAAAAACTCAACCAAATGTAATACTATATGTTAAAACGTGGAATTTTCTATGCACATGAGTGAGAATTGGTTAGGATGAAGAAATTTGCACCATAAAATGAGTTAACTGGTAACGAGTAATGAATTCTAAGTATTCATTGAATTCCAATGAATCCCAAGTAAAGGGCCCTGCTTCCAGTGCCTTGCAAGAAAACCTGGAGACATATAACCTTCCCTATGAGACAGTGGGAAACATAACACAGGCTCACTGTGAGACACTGGTCTCCCAAATACACAAGCAGACCAACATTGTTTTGGCTCTACATTGAGCGCACTGGTTGTCTGGAGACAGTTATATCTTACAGAAATAATAGCAAAGGTAGTGTTGTTCTCTGTGCTATATAATTATCAAAAGCAGCTTCAGAACTTGTTGGAGCCTCCCTCTGTCTTCTTTGAAGAAATAAAGTTACAGCAGCAACATGAGGGTTGTGTGATGACAGGGTGCAATGGTAATTAGTTGCTAATTAGAATTTTCTGAAATACTAGGGTGATCATCAGAGGAAAACCCTACTCAACGTCACATGTAAGTTAAAAATGCCCCCGGGTAGCTATTAACTTCTGAATATAGTAGCAGGTATAAGCACTTCAGTTGAGGTTAATCAACAGTTCTATTACCTACTTAGCTTTTAGAGGTTACAACTTGATAATTTTTATGGAACTACATCAGTCTAGGTTTATACCCAGGCTTATGAATTTATACATTTAAAAATATCTTTTATTTTATTGCAAGGCTGCTGCTAAAGAAAATTGGCTTTAATAAACATCCTTTTGATATTGGACTCAGTCCTCTTTCTTTTTCCCTTGAGATTTTTTTAGACTTTTCATCAGGGAGAGGTACTTAGGTAACTACCAACACGAAGATGTAAACAGATCTCAAAGACAAAGTCATGTTGACCTCATACGGACCTTTCCCTCATGGTGATCCGTGTCAGATCTTTTAAACAAGGAGTCAAAGGAAACTTGGCAAAATGATTCTTTTTAACCTCCAATTACAATTGAAAATCTCATTGGAACCACAAAAAAATTAGAGGAACAGTCCAGAACACAGCCAAAAAATGTAGTCTAGACTTTAACTAGCTACAGAATGCTGTAATTACTGTATCTTGATTTAAGATTTGTATAAGATACAATGCAGCTGCTATATATTCAGTCTATTTATTGATAAAAATAATACTCAATAGTTTCATCTATGGGGGAAAAGTTCATTTTCTTCACATTCAGCACAGAAAATATTCAAACATGACAGAATCACATATGATATTTTCACAGATTTGTTTATCTGATCTTGTATGTATTTACCTATTTTTGGTCATTTGCACATAAGAACATAAATATTACCTTATTTTACCAACCCCAGTGTATTAGTTATTTATTGATGTTTAACGAATTGTCCCAAAGCTTAGTGGCTTATAATGATAAAAATGTATGATCTCTCAGTTTCTGTGGGTCAGGAATCTGGGGACAGCTTAGCTGGGTGCCTCTGGCTCCAGTTCTCTCATGGGGCTGCAGTTGAGCTGTCAGCCAGGTCTGCAGTCTCATCTAAAGACTGGCGTGGGGGGGATCCACTTCCAAGCTCATACACCTGGTTATTATCAGTCTCAGAAAGTCCACTTCCAAGCTCATTTAGCTGGGCCTCTCCATAGGACTGACTCACAGCATGGTAGCTGGCTGCCCCAGAGTGAACAATCCAAGAGAGAGCTAGAAAGAGGGCATCCAAGATGGAACCTGCAGTCTTTTTTTTTTTTTTTTTTTGCCAAGGAAGATTCACCCTGAACTAATCTTCCTCTTTTTTCGCTTGAGGAAGATTGGCCCTGAGCTAACATCTGTGCCAATCTTCCTCTATTTTGTATCTGGGATGCTGCCACAGCATAGCTGACGAGTGGTGTAGGTCCACGCCTGGGATCCAAACCTGTGAACCCAGGCCACCAAAGCGGAGCGCACTGAACTTAACCACTAGGCCATGGGGCTGGCCCCTGGAACGCCCAGTCTTTTATAACCCAATCTCAGAAGTGACATTCCATGCTTCTGCCACATTCTTTTCTTTAGAAGTGAGTCACTAAATCCCCCACCTTTAAAGGGAGGGGATTATACAGGGGTGTGAATAGCAGGAGGCAAGAATGAGAGGGGGATTATCTTAGAGGCTCCTCCCCCAACCATAATCAGTCTATGATGACTTATAGAGAGGAAGCAGATAGTTGTTCTCTCTTACTTCTTGTCTGCCGACCATCTACTTGGGAAATGACTTCCTCCTCATTCTCAGTCTGTGTGGTTCTGGGAGGCTGACTGCTCCCCCTCGCCCTGGCTCTTCGGGTTGGCAGCTGTGCTGTCCCTGGCCTGGCCAGTAATGATACTTCAACTTTCTGGCCACAGTGAGTGGTTCAGGGCTGGGCCATTCACTGTCCTTTTTCAGGAATTGATGTGGGTACTGGGAAAAAAAGGGTCACAGGTGCTGTGCAACACAGAAAACTGGAATTTTTTCCACCTTCCATACCCATATGTAAGCCGCCTTTACTCCCTGTGAAAAAACTCTTAGAATGAACCCAACACAGAATAACAGAGAGCTGAGAGGTGGAGAGCGAGGGAGCCACACCAAGCTCTCGTGACATCTCCTGCCTCTCCACACCCAGCTATGCCTGAAGTCAGGCTTACCTCTTTTTCAGTTGGTTTTGAATTGGGTTTTTGTCCCTTGCAACAAAAAATGGTCCTGATGTATAGAGATATTATGGATGCAGCCCCAAATATTCTAGCTTCCCTTAACAGAGCTAGCATATCAGTGCCTTTTAGGAATTATCTAAATATTTTGAGTATATTTACATTTTGCAACCTTAGCTTAACTCTTAGAAAACTAAGCTCCATGTGTTTCCTGTTCTGTGAGCTACATCTTTTTATTCACCTTTAATTTACTTTTCTCAAGATTCAGGAATATCTTCTTGTTCCATTTAAGCTCTCTCACAGCAGGGAGACACCCCTTCTCAATTATTTTCTCTCCAACTTGTAGCACAATATCTGGCCACATAGTAGATCCTCAATAACTGTGTAATGAATGAATGAGTAAAGAAACTTCTAAGTACACTTGAGATTATTTTTCCCTAAGTTCAATATTTTATTTTTGCCCCTATAAAGAACAATTCAATATTTTCTGCCTTCTCACATAGCCTCATACTAACATCAATTTATTCCCATATCCTTGGGCTTTTCATTGTGCCTTCCCTCCTGCAAATAAGTCATAAAAATACTAAACAAATGTAGTCATAGGGGAATGCCCGTGTTCACGCTTCTTCCTCCAAGAAGTGCCCTTTTATCCTAAACCATTGTTTCTTGTCTCTAAGCAACTTCCTTGTGCATTGCACCAGTCTCCATCATACCAGGATAACTCCATTTTTAAAATGGCCTTTTGTGTGGAACTTTGTGAAAGGCTTTTTGGAAATCTAAATAGACACCATTGATGGGCTTTTGTCCATATGCATATATGCCTCCCAAAAGAGCTTTCATAGATTGATGAGGTCTGATTTCCTCTTATGGAAACCATACGCTCTCCTCCAGCTCCTTCCTTGCCTCCCCCAATCCTACTGGCATGCAATTGTTTTTCTGGGGAGAAGGGCTCAGCTCTTCTCTGTGGATCTGCTTTGATCGGATCCTTGTCAGGTATTGTAAATAATGTAGGGTTAAGATTGCCAAAGTCAAACTATCCTAAAGAGATGAATAACTATGGGTTATCTTAGCACGTTGAGATGAGAAACGGAAATATAAACTCAAGTATGGTAAATATGGGCAGAAAAAAGGAAGTAAGGTTAGAAATATAGGAAGTTGTTGGTTGCCAATCAAAGCTTAGGAATGTCTTAGGTCCTTTAGGAATTTGACAATATTATCAATTTCCCTTTTCTTTAGATTCTGCCTTCTTTTGATTTCCTCAACTTTATGCTCTCATCCTACCTTGATAAATGTTCCTTCTCAGTCTTTCTCTGGATACACTTTTTGCCTCTTTAATGTGGTTGTTTTCCAGGTCCCATCCTTGGCTTTATTTTTGTTTCCCTCTATATCTTCTCCATTGTCAATTTCATATACTCCTACAGATTTAGGGAGTCTATTTATTCTATAGATGGATAGAATAAAAATGTAAATTTGGGGTGCATACTTGTTCTCTGAACTTCAGAGAGGTCTGTTCACCTGCCTATTGGACATTACCATGTTGATATCCCATAAACACTCCCATCATGAGTCCAAAATCAAATTCATCACCTCTATATAATTTAAGGGCTTTTTCATTATATATGACAAAAAACCATATTTCATGGAATCTAAGAAGAAGCTGAACAGGACAAGGGTACAACTAAGCTCAGAAGCAACTGGAATCAGGACCTGGAAAACTCCATGATTTCTCCCTCCATATCACACCTCTACTTTCCTCTATATGTCTGTTTCTTTCCTCCCATTGTTATAGACTAACTTCTTCTGCTTCTCAGTCTACCTGGTGGGAAACAATGAAGATTTCTGTGTTCCTGCTTCAGTCACACAGAGTGACACTGGCTTGATTCTCTCTGGGTCCTAAATTCACAGTCCCAAGGAAGAAAGTCACGGGCCCAGCCATGGTCAAGGTGTCCACCTATAAATCAATCAGCTTTGGCCTCAGGTACAGGGTTACAGTGTAAGCAACTTGAAGTCCCATAGCTCACTGACGCTCTGCTCATTTTGCTTTAAACTTTTGTTCTCTGTGTGTTTCATTTTGGATAGTTTCTATTGCTACACATTCAACTTTACTATTCTTTTCTTCTATTGTGTCTAATCTGCTGTTAATCCCATCCAGTATATTTTTCACCATAGATATTGTATTTTTCATGTCCACAAGTTCAGTTTGTTTATTAATGTCTTCCATTTCTCTACTTAATATGCTCAATCTTTCCTTTAGATTCTTAAAGAAATGGAATATAGTTATAATAACTGTTTAATGTCTTTATCTACTAATTCTATCTTTGTCTAATTTAATGTCTGTGTCATTTCTGGGTATGTTTCTATTGACTGATTTTTCTCCTCATTATTCATCGTATTTTTCTGCGTGTTTGCACACCTTGTCATTTTTCACTGGATACCAGACATTGTGAATTTTACCTTCTTAGGTGCTGGATATTTTTCTATTCCTATAAATATTTTCTTGAGCTTTATTCTGGGAAGCAGTTAAAAAAACTTGGAAACAGTGTCATCTTTTTGAAGCTTCTTTTAAGCTTTGATAGGCAGGATGAGAGTGGCCTTTATTCTAGAGCTAATTTTGCCACACTACTGAAGCAATGTTCTTTAAATACTCTATCTGATGCCCTGTGAATTACCAGGTTTTTCATTCAAGGACTATTCCCTCTGCTCCTATCCAACGGTTCTTTCTTGAGCCTCGGGTAGCTCCCCCACCCTCAGGTGATCAGTACTCCCCTGAAGACTCTGGGGGCCTCTGCGGGTCTCTGGAGTTCTCTCCCTGTGCAGCGCTCCCCTCCCTGCTTCTCTTCCTGAGAATTGAAGATGCCATGGCCTCCCTGGACACTCAGGCTCCACATGGGCTCCCACTCTCTAAGCTGCACCCTGGAGACTCTCTCCAGGCAGTGAGCTAGGATGACCACAGGGCTCCCCTCATTGGTTTCCCCTCTCTCAGGGGTCACTGTCCTCACTGCCTGGTGTGCAGGGTCTGAAAACAAGAGTTTTCTACATTGTGCCTGTTTTTTAAGTTGTTTCTGATGGGAGGGTAAACCCAGTCCATGTTACTCCATCTTGGCCAGAAGTGGAAGTACAATTCAATCTTTTGGAACTACTTGCCGTTTTCTTGTGTGTGTGTGTGTGTGTGAGGAAGATTAGCCCTGAGGTAACATCCGATGCTAATCTTCCTCTTTTTTTGCTGAGGAAGATTGGCCCTGGGCTAACATCAGTGCCCATCTTCCTCTACTTTATATGGGACGCCGCCACAGCATGGCTTTACAAGTGGTGCATCGGTGCGTGCCTGGGATCCAAACCTGTGAACCCCGCGCCACCGAAATAGAGTGTGCTCACTTAACCACTACGCCACCGGCCAGCCCCTATTTGCAGATTTTTAAAACTCTGGGCTCTTGCATGTCTCTGTGCTTTTATGTCAGTTCGAAACTTCCTTCCTTTCCACCCTGTCTGTCTGGCAAGGCTCGGTTCCAGCATCATCTCCTCCCAAACCTTCCCAGCACCCCCATGCCCCCAGCATCCCTCCTCTGTGCTCCATGGCATCATACACACACCATACGGGCTGGTGCCCCTCACTGAACTCTAAGCCCTGTGTGCACAGATCATAGCTTATTCATCTTTCTAGCTTCAAACTTAGCACAGATGAAACACAGCAGGTACTCAACATATGCTTGGTGAAACGAAGGGAAACATTGCACATAATCACACTGCAACAGAGAACAATCTTCACTGTTGATTTCAGAGTATTTTACAAGCTGTTAACCTGCAAACACTGGCTGTAACTTAAACACTTCTATATTCTGAAGTTCTGATATTGCATTTCTTTGAATCAAGTATGTCATTAGCAGAATTCTCAGTCATTAGATGTGGTGGTTTAGTTAGAAGTGTGTCTGTCTGTAGCCTTCCTTTGAGGACGGTGGCAGACTGTTTGGCACAAGTCTGTGCATTTGGTTTGGTTGCTTATGTTGAGCATGAAATCTTGTCAGTGTGTCACAGATTTTGAAAAAGGGCTTGTGTCTTTACAGCTCACGCTGAGCAGAATGTAACTGTAAACTGCCAAGGAAATATTCTCATCCCTTCCCGACCCAAGACAAAGTCACACCATCGTCTCCAGGGTGCGTTATATCCTGTGTAAGCTCAATGGCCCGCTCAGTGGAAACATGCTCAACTTCGACAGGAGCTGTGTCAAGAGTTAGAGCTCTGCGATTCCATCCCAGGTCCTTCGTGGACTGCACATGTTCTCTTGTGCCCAAATGTGCCCCACCCCCTCCAGATCTCCAGAACACTTTGTGTAGTTTGAGCTTAAACCTACCTGAGGACTCAGTGCTTTCTTTTTGACCTAAATAATTAACTTTATAAAAAACTGACATAAATAGGACACGTTAACTGGAAAAGAAACAAAATATGTGTGTGTATGAGCAAGTAAATAATAAAAATCCCCTACAATCACACCACTGAGAGTGTATTATATGTCACATATTATACACGAAGTGTATAATATGTATCTTACATTGTACCTGCTATTTTGTAACTTGTAATCTGCTTTTCTCCCCTCGGATTTTTCCAAGTTAGTATCTTTTCTAAATCCCCAAAGTAGGAAAATTTAAAATAAAATCTTTCACAAACTTTACTTTTTGTTATATTCTCTCTCTTTTTCTCTCTGGAGTATCTGCATTTTAATACAAAACTCTTGAAGACATAATGCCTACCCAAAGGAATTATTCTCAAGTGCTGCAATTTCAGGCATAATGGGGATAAATATTTTGAGTGCTCTTACGTGGCTGTACTCATTTCATTCCTGCATAAAGTTAGCTCTGCCAGATTATGCATAACACTAACAGTGTCACTAAACAGAAAGAGTAGGACTAGAAGAGACCATTTTAAAAATTCCAAATGTCATTTTCACTATGTCCTAAGAGACAGCTCCTTTTAGTAAGAGCAATGGTATCTGTGAAACTTTACTCCCTAAAGGACAGAAGAAAAATCAGTGGTTTGACATCGCCAACACTTTCCATCAACTTACTCAAGCCAACAATGACCAGTTTCATTGATTCCATTTATTTTCATTTAATTTACTTTTATATTTCTATCTTGAGTTGAGAAAGTCAACAGCCAATTTCCTTTCGTCTTTTTTGGGACAATATCATACTGTGAAATAGTCTAATCTAGGCTGATACAAAACTTAATGTTCAGGTCCCTTTAGAAGGATATACTAAGATTCATGATGGCAGGAATGGTGTCTACCTCTAGTGTCTAGCATGGTGCCTGGCAAAGAAGAAGTGCTCAATACACATTTATAGAATCTTATCAAGTGACAGTTGTTTGGAAGTGATCAATTATAACTGAATGATAAAGAATAAACATTTGCATTTGATAACAAAGTACCATCTAAAAATTAATTTCTTTTTGTATCCCTATGTTTTAGAATGACATTGATACACACACACACACACACACACACACACACACCAGGGTTTCTCAACCTTGATACTATTAACATTCTTTGCTTACTGTGCACTGTAGGAGGTTTAGCAGCATCTCTGGCCTCAACCCACTAAATGCCAGTAGCACCTCACTCTCCTCCAAGTTGTGACGATCAAAAATGTCTCCAGATACTGCCTGGTATTCCCTGGGTGAGGGGATTGTCCCCAGTTGAGAACAACACACACAAAGTTAAGACTCTTAAGAAACAATTACAGGGACTCTTACAAGAGATAGATCATATCATTCAAATGATAAATTACTAGTAACACATCAATTCAAAGGAGAGACTAATTTAAGAAGTAGGACTATGTACCTCAATTTCCAGAAAAATGGCTAGTTATCTTGACAATATTAACTGAGTTCTGGGGGAAAAAATCATACCATGTAAAAAAAACACTCTTTGAAATAGTTCTGCATTAATTTTACACATACAGTTATTTATGTACTTGAACTTTAAGAAAAATATCATCTGATGTCAAATTGGCACCAATATCCTAGTGATTCAAAGAGATTACATGTAAATTCCTTCAAATTAAGATTCTATGATAATTAATGACATTCTTATTTTCTTCACCATGTAAAGTTAATTCTCAATGATACATGCGTGGATTATTCTGATTCTGCCAATGACTAGTTGTATGATCTTGGGCAAGTTGTTTACCCACTCAGGGCCTCAGTTTCTTCACCTCAGAATGGAGATAATACTAATATCTACTCCTGAATGTGTTGTCAGACTTGAAAGAGTAACTACAAGTGAAGTGCTTAGGGCAGTGACTGAACACCCAATGGATGTCAACAGTTATTAACATCTGCCAATTTGCAACCAGTGTTTCACACCATCTGACCCATCCACTTCCTTCCCTGCCACACATCGTGTTTGGCTAATCCATTCCACTGACCTATACTAAGCCAAATAAACTAACTTCAAGATTAGCTTAAATAAAATATAATTGGGTATTCACAGCTGCTTTACTATTCTATTTATACTATTATTCCTTCTGTTAATATGAATGGAAACGAAGATTTCATGAGAAAAGAACAACAGTGGATTTCATAAATTCTCATTTTTTTCTCCCCAAGTTAAAAATCAATTTTAAATTCATTTTCTCAGGTAATGATTTTTTTCTGTATGAATCAAAACAATAGTAGGAACAACAATAACAAGTATTTACCCTCTGTCAGGTACTTTTCTAAGCATATAATTTAATCCTCAACCCTATAAGGTAGGTAATTTTGTTCTTCCCTTTTTATAGATGAGGAAGCTGTGGCAGGAGAGATTACATGACCTGCTCAAGGACATTCGGCTAGTAAGTGGTAGAGCTTGGATAAAAGCCCAGGAAGTCTGACTACGGAGTCTGTGCTCACAGTCTAAATGACTGTAAAACAGCAGCAGCAACAACAACACAGACATAGGACTATATGCTTTGTCCCCTTGGATTTTTCTTAGTGTATCTTAGTATTAAGATAATGACTTCTCATGACCACTGTGAAGCTGAATGACAATATCCCAATTCAATCACTTATTTGCAATTGAAATGGTTAAGTAAATTTTCAGTTGCAGCAAAGTCAGAAAAATCAGTTCTCGGTTCAAAGGAGTATAGTGTATTACATTTAAAAATAGAGCTTGAGAGGGTGGGATATCAGCAAGATATCAGAATAGGAAGACCCAGGCCCTTGTTGCCCCATAGAGACACCAACTTAACAACATACAGACCAAATTGCCTTTGTCAGACTTCCAGAAACCAGTTAAGAGGCTGCAGCACCCAGGCTAATACAAAGCCAAGAGAGCCACATTGAAGCAGGTAGAAAAGCTTGTTGCATTTTGCCTGCCCTAGCTTTCCCCCCCCCATAGCATGGCACAGTTGGGAGAAAACTCCCAATGCCCAGCTTCTCCTGCAGGAAGAAAAGAGAAGAGTGGAACATAGGCCCAACGTTTTTGTGGGGCTCCTTGAGGGAATATTCTGTCTCACTTGACTAAGAGTGCTGATGAGAACTGGTGGCATAGTTGCTTGCCAGGTTGGGGGCCACTGAGAACAAAGTGAGGTGTCAAGATGCTGCAGCATCAGGGAGACTGCAGTATCTCAGACACCAGGGAAAGAGAGAGGACAGGCTCGTGAGAAGAAATGGGGGCAAGCCTATTTGACTGGGAAATCACACGCACAAGCCCAGAGAAGACACGTCCCAGAGAAATTCTGAGAGGTCCCAGAATCTCTAGTGGGCTGACTGGTGAAAGTCTTCCCCTACATGAAGCCAGTCTATAAAGACTAGAAGAGGTGGCTGTTTTTCAAATGGCAGTGTCTCAACAAAAGATCACAAGGCATACAAAGAAATAGGGAAACATGGCCCAATCAAGAGACCAAAACAAATTTCCAGAAATTGACCCTAAAGAAACAAAGAACAAGGGATTACCTGACAAGGAATTCAAAATAACCATCTTAAAAATGATGAACAAGGTAAAAGAGAAGACAGACAACTAAGAAAATCAGGAAAATGATACATGAACAAAGTGAAAAATATCAAAAAGGAGATAAAAACTATAAAAAAGAACCAAACAAATTCTGGAACTGAAGAATATAATAATTGAATTGAAAAATTCACTAGACGAGTTCCATGCTGAGGCCACGTCCCACATACAGCAACTAGAAGGCTGTGCAACTACGACATACAACTATCTACTGGTGCTTTGGGGGAAAATAAATAAATAAATAAAAATTTATTAAAAAAAAGAAAGACAGGAGGACGGAATTAGGAATATTTGTTGTTATGAGGTATTTGCACTACCTGTCTAACATTATAGTGTTATTTGAACACGGACTTAGATTAGTTGTAAATGTATAAAGCAAACACTATAGCACCACTAACATGTTTAAAATATATATATAATTGATATGCTAAGAAATAAGACAAAAGGGAATCTCATAAAATGCTCAGTTAAAACCACAAGTCAGAAAAAGTGTGAAATATGAAAATAGGAACAAAATACAAGGGCAACAAATAGAAAATGGTAACAAATATGACAGGTATTAATCCAACCATATCAATAATCATTGTAAATGTCAATGGTCAAAATACACTAATTAAAAGACAGAGATTGTCAGAGTGGATCAAAAAGCAAGACCCAGCTATATGTTGTCTACAAGAAACCCACTTTAAATATAAAGACACATATAGATTAAAAGTAAAGGTATAGAGAAAGATATACCATGCTAACACTAATCAAAGGAAAGTAGGAGTAGCTATATTAGTTTCAGACAGAGTAGACTCCAGAGCAAGGAAATCTATCAGGGATAAAGGGGAACATTATGTAATGATAAAGGGGTCCATGCTCAAAGAAGATGTGGATAGCCTAAATGGGTACATGCCTGACAACAAGGTGAGGCAAAGCCTGATAGAACTGCAAAGAGAAATAGATGAGTCCAGTATCATAGTTGAAAACTTGAGCACACCTCTAACAGAAATGGACAGATCCAACAGGCAGAAGGCAGTGAGGACACAGCTGGATCAACAGCAACATGGACAGCAACTGGACACAGTTGACATCTATGGACTAAGTCCTCCAATAACAACAGATTACACATTCTTCTCAACTCACCTAGGACACTGACCAGGATAGACACTATAAAACATACCCTGAAGAAATTTAAAAGAATAGAAATCATGCAATATTTGCTCTCCGACTGCAATGGAATTAACCTAAAAATCAATAAAAGAAAGATAGCCGGAAAGTCCCAAAATACTTGGAGATTAAACAACAGAGTTCTTTTTTTTTTCTCTCAAACTACATTCTGCCCAGTGCCAAATCTGGCCTGCTGCCTGTTTTTGTATGGCCCCAAGCTAAGAATGGTTTTTACAGTTTTAAATAGTTGGAAGAAAAAAGCAAAAGACGAAGACTATTTCAGCATCCCTAAATAACATTTTAGAGCAACACAGCTATGCTCATTCATTTAAATATTCTCTATGGCTGCTTTTGTGCTAGTGTCAGAGCTGGGTGGTAAAGACAGAGACCACATCACTCTCGAACCTAAAATATTTACTCATTGGCCCTTTCCAGAAAGTTTGTTGACCTCTGCGACCCCCCCCAAAAAAACCCCCACACATATAAATAACACAAGTCAAAGAAGAAATTTCAAGAAAAATTTTAAAATGTTTTGAATAAATAAAAATTAAAACGCAGCTTATCAAAATGTGTGGGATGCAGCCAAAGGTGGGCTAAGATGGACATCTGTGACATTGAATGCATGTATTAGACAACAGGAAAGATCTAAAATCAATAATCTAAGCTTCCATTTTAGGAAACTAGGAAAACAACAGCAAATAAATGAATGTCATGGCTAAGAGGCCTGACCAAGGTATGGGCCCTTCAGGCAGGCAGGCTCCAAGAGGCGCTCTGCAGCGACCCTGACCACGGGGTCCAGAGGGAGGATCTTGGCAGCCAGAGGGATGGAGGGGATGGCGGGACAGGTGGCTTTGAGAAGGCAAGATCCAGGTTCCCAGGCACCCAGGATTTCCATTTTAGGTCGTGAACTTACCTTTCACAGACCGGCCAGGGAGTTTCTACGTGGGCTTCCACTAGGCTGGTTAGCCCCACCTGGGCGCCAGCCTCAACGTGCGCAGCCCGGCCCCGGGGGGGGCGGGGCAGGGCGTGGAAAGTGGGCGTGGTGGAGAGAAGGGGCGAAGTCGCGGGAGGCGGGGCCCCTCGCTGCACATGCTGGGACCGCAACCGTTGTCTCTTAACCACTCACAGCCGGCAGCCCGCAGGGCTGCAGGACTACAACTCCCAGGATGCTCTGGGCACGGGGCGATGCCTAGCCCTGGGGGGAGGAAAAGGGCGGTGTGCACTTGGCCGAGGGCCAAACCGCCCTTGACTCAGGACTCAGGTCCTGCACCGCTCCACGTGGACTGAGTCCTGGAGGGATGTGACGGGCACACGAGCACCAGGGAGTTAGGAGGGTGTGGCGGCTGCATGGGCAGCCTCGGGCCTGCAGCGTGCAACTGCTTTTGTCCAAAATTGAAGCCGGGCTCGCGCCTCTTCCGCACCTACTCCCTCCTCTGCTTGATTCCTCCTCCCCTCTGTGTGCCTGTGGGTCTTTCCACAGCCTCCTACCTAGTCCAGGGCCAGGTGCTTCTCTAAACCGCTTATGGGAACTGGTTTGACATCCCAGAAACTTTCCACTTTGCCTGTTGCCCTCTGCCTTCTCCAGCCAAAGTGCCATCATTTCATCAGCCTCTGGGAGAAATTCGCTCCTGTGGCCCCTCTTGCAAGCACAACTTAAGAGCTTTGCAGAGTGGTATCATTGGCTGTTGCTTGCCTTTTTCGCAGATGTGGAAGTTGAGGCATCCCTGACGTTAATGATTGGTTTCCCCAGGAGCCACTGAGAGCAAAGAATGGCCTAATTCCCAGGCAAGTATCTAGTAGGCTGTTTTCACCAACCCATTCCAGTGCAGAGGCCTCCGAAACAGCAACCTTAAGATGATAATAGCTTAAGTATTTTGCCCTTTAGATTGATTGCCTAATCTCAGCCCAAGTGTGAGTGGCCAGTCTCTCAGGGACACAGGTGGTGACTCTGATCCCTCAGGAAGAGACCAGTGGTCCAGCTTTGGGAGAGGGATGTTCAAAGTAGACAGCACTTGGCCAGCATTTGAAACCCGTCAGCTTTAACATCTCTGCTTTGGATTCTGGCAAGGTTCCAGGATAAACACACCTAGGGATAGTCAGTTGTACCATATTTCTTTAAAAATTGATTAGAGTAGTGAAAGGAACAGAGCATAAAATAGCTTGCTTATTTGCAAAAGATAAAATGCAAGCAAGACCTTCCTGTTAATTTTTTTCTGCTCATTCTCTTGGCCGTACTGTACGCTTGAATGCAGAATCAAAAAACTTGAATTGCCAAATTCTCTTTTCCTGAGATCAGTAAACTAACTTCAAAGTTTTATTGAAACCTGTGGAGGAATGGTTAGCAGCTTTCATGATTTATGTCATCTCTAAAAATCTGGGCATTGATCTACGTGAAAAAAGCCCTTGTTTATATTACATGTCCCAATAGGTTACATTTCCAATTCCTGAATGTGGGATATTATCAAAACAACTGAAAAACCTGGTCGTGGAAACTGGACTCTGTCACTTTGTCAAGAATTTGCCTCTTTATGAATTAATGACACATGAATTCCTTACTATTTTTGTAAAGAAAGGACAAGAAACTCTGTAGTGTCTCTGAATGCGGCAAGACGGGGAAGTCTCGTTAGACCACATCCTCGGGTTCTTCTCTCATGTTCAATAGGTCCAGGTGATAGTCCGTGTAGTCAGGTGCAGCGCCGCTCCCCCAGCCCCCAGTGTTGCATCCTACTCTGGCCTGTGCCCTCTTCAGGGGGTTCTGATGACGCTCGTCCACAAGGGTTGGAAGGAGACATTGTAACATGAGGATATTCATCATCTTGAAACAAGGATTAATGGAGATGAAAGTCTCGGGGTGTGTGTGCTCTGATGCACTGCTGTTGGGGTGTGGCCGCAGTGACCACTGTGCTCCCAGCAGTCCCCACAATGGCTGTCTCAGACGTTTGATCTCCTGGCGCAACCACAGCAGCTGTTGAGAGCTGGGCGCTCATCATGGTTCAGTGTCTTCCATCATATTTTGTGCCTCTGACCCTCCTCTGCTCACCCCCTTCCCATTCCTATCTGTTTCATTGATTGCTTTGTAGTTGTTTCCTAGGAGCCACTGTGTGTAACTGTATTTGACAGTGTCTTTAGGGACCCACGATCTCTAAATAGGTCACTACACAACACCCACTTATACTGTTGTAGCCTGTGTTCGTCCTCTCCAGTGGAGCTGTGAAGAACCCTGCTTACTCAGAGGTCCTCTCATTCTCATGCTGCTGGGGCTGCTTACGAAGCTGGGTATCTCATCTTTGGTCTCATCAACATTATTCTTTTCATCGATTATTCTGAAGTCGGATACGACTTTGTTAATAATGTGGACAATCGCTGTCACAGGCACTTTTATGTATCTTCCCCAACAGCTCTGTGAAGTAGGCCTGTGACACCCATTTTACAGGGGAGGACACTGAGGTTCAGAGAGGTCGAGTAGCTTCCTTCACTTCACACAGTTTCTTGGTACATTTTGAGCCTCCACCTGGAACTCTGCCTCTCAGGTGTGTGCACTTGGCTGGTGTTCCACTTTGCACCTCTCTGCCAGACCCCCTCAAGGCACACGCCCCATCCTGAGTCCATCATCTGCTTGATGGCAGTCACTCTGCACAAACAGGCTCTGGGCGGGGAATGGACTAGTGGGGCGTGGTCCTCAGGCTTACCCTGGGCAGGTTCTAGGTTCATTGCGAGAGCTGGAGCAGTGGAAGATACTGACCGTCACTCACCTGGAAGGTTTGTTACATAGAAATACTCCACTGACTTTTTGCAGGTGTCCTGTCTTCTTTGTCTTCATTGCTCCTCTGGGCTTTCTCCTACAGTCCGTGCTGTGCAGTAACATACAGTACAGAGACTGGTGAACATAATATTGTTGCCCTGCACCAAACGGTCACATCACTCATTTTTCTAATTATGAAAGAAATACATACTGTAAAAAAAGTCAAATTACACAGATCTATGTAGAGTAAAGTGAAACCCTCCCCTTCCATCCCCTTCCCTGCAAACTCCTCTAGTCAGAAGGAACTATTGTTAAGAGGTTGCAGCTTATTCTTCTGGACATTTCCTATGAATTTATAAATACACAAAGTTTTTTTAACATAAATTACATAACTACATTGTTTTGCAATTTCCTGTTTCTCAAACCATATATCATAGATGTCTCTCCTTATCCATGCACGTCACTCTAACTTAGCTTTTTAGATGTTTTACAGGTACTCCAAAGAACAGGAATACCATGATCTGTTTATTTCTTCTTAGATAGAGTTGGGATTACATCCAGTTTCACTATTATACATCATGCTGCAGTAAGATCCTTGTATGGAATTTTTTACACTGCTATTCAACTGCTCAATTTGTTTTGTTTCCTTTTAGTCAGAGACTATGATATTTTCAGCATTTTAATGGGAATTAATTTATAGGGAAATTAATTTTTTCACTGAATAAAGACATTTATGGGGAAACTGGCCTTCAAAGTAATCCATCTTAGTATTCTGGAGAAAAATCATGAAACTTAGAAGGTATTCTGCTTGTTCCATCACATTCTAACAAGTCATGTTAACAATTTAAAGTTGAATGTTTGACTAGCCTCTACTCTCTCTGTCCCGAAGAAGGATGACTTTTTCTTGTCTTAAAAACTTCTGACTCCAGGGGCTCTCAGTTGGGCTTCAGAGAGGATAAGATATTGGTGTTGTATCTGTTTCTCTTCAGCTGTAGGCTGCATCTTCTAAAGATCATAGAATTGAACATGGTCTAATCGATATATATGATTTGGGTCAAAAATTCAAAGTAATGAACCCAAGATAGGAATCTATAACTTTGGTTCTTAATAAAGAATTTCCTTTGATATCCTCAAGTATCTGTGATTACTAGTAAAAACTCACCTGTGGGTGATGAGATGTGGCTCTGCTGGCAATGTCTGGCTTGAACATCCATAGTTAAGGCTGCCACATCCATAAGTAGATTAGACTTGACCTCTCGATGACCTCTGCCCTTGGTCTTTGACCTGGGAAATTAAAGAATTTTAAAAAGCTGCTGTTATTAGCACTCAATGCTAGAAATGCCTGTTAATGACTGAGTTTGATTTGGTAAACCAAAGAGAGTATAAGCAGAACAAAGTCTTTAATATCAATAAAATTTCAAAAAATTCTAATTTTTTAAAATATAACTCTACTTTTGCCACAGTGCAAACTGTGTACATATGAATGAAATATCCCTTTGTCCATTTCTTAAGTTGTTTCCATTGATTTGATGGATTTATCCTCTAATCCGGATTCCAAGTGTGAAAGAACATCTTGGTCCTTCAAAGAAAATAAGCCATTGAAATTTGATTTTCTTTTAGCTCGGCATCCTACAGGTTTGAAGAATAAATTATCATGTAGTGATACAATGATTCTGAAATCTAATTGTTAATTAGAGGGGTGTAAGTGATGATTGAATGGTGGTTCACCCCCATGGTCAGGGGTATTGTATACATGGACGTGTAAACACGATTCAGGAAGCTGCTTCAGCCCCGTGACATCCCTGAGAACCACAGTGCAGGAGGATCTAGGCACACAGCCATCTGCCTCGATCTCCTGGGTTACATGTAGATCCAAGGGGTCTTGAGAGTGGCTTCAGAGCAGCTAACTTTTATCTATTTCTCCCCTTCCTTCTCTCCAGCTTATCTCAAACAGTCTTGACTATCATATTTTAAAGACCATTATAGTTATTTATATGAGCTGCTTGTTCATTATTGCAGAGTAATAATCAGGCATACCATTAAATATCATTTAATTGACCTAATTAAATTTGTTGTACCATTTAATTGATTAGAACACTAAGTTTACTTCAGAGTTGGATATTCACCAAATGTGTTAATCTGCTTACAATTGCCATGTGCCTCACTCCTCTTAGAAGTGTATCTTTGGCCCATCACAAGATTTTAATGAATCAAATCATCATAAATTAAGATAATGTACTATCTGGTGGATGACAGGCACATGGGTCCATTTTGGAAATATGCCCATCTGTCTTTGCTCCCCATGGGAAGTTTCTGGTCACTAGGTCTCCAGGTGGCTTGCACAAGCCCTAGGTCTGTAATAGCTTGGTGCCTTTCCTTCTACTTGGGGTCAAAATAAAAGAGGTCAGAGAGACTTACTGAAGTTTCAGAGACTTATGAAGTCTTCTATGAAGACAACCCATGCATAAGTTCTGAATAGCTCTCTGTTCCTAAGACTACCAGTTACTTTAAGGGCTTGTCAGGAACTGTAAAGGCCTGATATTTTCCCTTGCCTGCAAACCAATAAGTTAGCCTACCATGGTCTTATAGATGCTGGCAAAAGACATGAGACCCATGGGTCAGAGACAAAGGACTTAATGACACAGCAATGGCAGTGGCCAGAGTATCAGCATTTGCACCAGTTCACTAAGTCCCACTTCCTACAGGGTGATACACAGTGGGCGAGGTGACATGCAGAGGGTTGCAAGAACTCAGAGCTGAAGGAACTCAAATCTTTGATAACGGGCAGGAAGTCTGCTGACCTTTGCCCCGGGGGGGTGTTAGTTTTATTATACTGGGCAGTAAGCAAGCCTGCCCTTTGCTCCAGAGGAGGCCACTATTTCTATCTTCCAAGGCTCACAGCTCTACACACATCCTTGAAAAGATAACCTGGTCTTACTGGCTTTCAAAGATAAGCTTGACTGAGACTCGATCATCATTCAGTTCTTCTGTTTCCTTTATTGAGATTGTGCAAATAGGCTCTTTTCTCTGTAAAGTTCACTAACTTTATTCATACATAAGGGATGCTTTTGGTTTTATTTATTAAGTTGAAATTTTCTTATTAGAGCCAACGGTGAAACTATCATGGGTTGGATCTGAAAGTATGCTTTTCCAGGAAAAATGTGAAAGAAGATCAGTGCTCACAGAACTCTGCCACAAGGATCTGATAGCAACTTAAATGATTTTAATTTGAATACTGTTTTGTACAACTTTCTTCCATCTTACTTCATCCTCTCTGCTTCTTGTAACTCCCATATGGGAATGGGGCAGTTTCAGGGATTCACTGAACTCATTTACAATATTCAAACGGTTTTGCCTGTTGTGTTTTTTTTATTGAGGTAAAGTTGACATACAACATTATATTAGTTTCAGGGGTACAACATGATGATTCAATGTTTGTATATATGTTGAAATGATCACCATAGTAAGTCCAGTTAACATCCGTCCCCATACACAGTTACAATTTTTTTTCTCTTGTGATGAGGACATGGTGTATTTCAAGGTGCAGAAGAATCAACGATGATGTCATACTTTTCCATATACAGCTTGATGAATTTGGACATAAGTATACACCCTTGAGACTGTCACCACCAAGGCCACAAACATATCCATCACCTCCCAAAGTTTTCTCTCACCTCCTTTATTACTATTATTCTGTGGTAAGAACTCTTAACATAATATCTACTCTATTAGCAAATGTGATGTGTGCAATACAGTCTTGTTAGCTGTAGGCACTATGCCATATCCTAGATCTCCAGAACTTATTTATCTTGATAACTGAAACTTTGTATCCTTTGACCATCAGCTCCCCATTTCTCCATCCCCCAGCCCCTGGCAACCACCATTCTAACC
Source organism: Diceros bicornis minor (assembly GCF_020826845.1). Classification (NCBI taxonomy): domain Eukaryota; kingdom Metazoa; phylum Chordata; class Mammalia; order Perissodactyla; family Rhinocerotidae; genus Diceros; species Diceros bicornis. The sequence continues at coordinate 57,424,136 of NC_080762.1, read as the reverse complement.
TCTGCTTGTATGAGTTTGACTATTTAAGATTCCACATATAAATGAGTATTTGCCTTTCTCTGTCTGCCTTACTTCACTTAGCATAACGTCTTCTAGGTCCATCCATGTTGTCAAAAATGGCAGGAATTCCTTCTTTTTTCATGGTTGACTAATATTCCATTTCTTTATCCATTCATCCATCAGTGACATTTAGATACGGTTACTTCCGTATCTTGGCTATTGTGAATTAGCTGCAATGAACATTAGAGTGCAGCTATCTCTTCGAGACCCTGATTTCAATTCCTGTGGGTATATACGAGAAGTGGGATTGCTGGATCACATGCTAGTTTTAATTTTTGGAGGAACCTCCATACTGTTTTCCATAATGGCTGTACTAGTTTACATTCCCACAAGGGTTCCTTTTCTCCACATCCTCACCAACATTTGTCATCTTTAGTTATTTTGATAATCGCCATCTTAACAGGTGTGAAGTGATAGCTCATTGTGGTTTTGATTTGCATTCCCTGATCATTAGTGATGCCAAACACCTTTTCATACACCTGTTGGCCACTTGTATGTCTTCATTGGAAAAAGTCTATTCTGTTCCCTTGCCCATTTTTTAAATTGATTTGTCTTTTTGCTATTGAGCCAACACAAAAAAAGAGAACAAAATTTCCAGGCATTATGGGTGCTTCCCAGTTGATGCAGATGGTTTTGTATTTACAGTGGTACCAAAAGATCATGTTTTCTGCTTTTTTTTCAGCTTGTTGTAAGATCACCAGTAGCTACGGCATGGCAGATAATCGGGATCTTCTGGGTTTGGAGGTTTACAACATAAATGAGTGGTAAGGAATTTTTTATTATTCCAAGAAAATTATTGAGATCATAGTCCATGGAATCCAGGGTTGATAGGTGTAGGAGGAAATTAAGGTGAGGATTGGTGATCTGGCATTATTTCTGATCTTGAGGGACAGGTATCTACTGCATGAGTGTTTGAATAAAAATATTAGAGATCAGGAAATTGTGGTGGGTGAATATGTTTTCTGAATTATTTACTTTTGAACATCACCATCTGGATTATGTGAACATCTGGGATATGGGAGTAAGTCGCTAACAGGGGGTGGTTGATAAGGTCACTATTGATTTAACTTCTATGAACACCGAGTGGTCAATGGATTAAGCAAATGAGTAGTCAGAAAACACAGAAATGGTAGGATTTGGGATTTAGTAAAGGACTGGGGACCGACTGTCCTGAGGGGGAGTGTCAGGACTTGTGCGGTTGAGAGTGACAAGGACAAGAAGAGAATAGAATCACACTCAAACAAGGAGGGGGTGTTGACAGGATGGAGGGAGAGAAATGATCTGGAGTAGCCTTGAGTTTTGACATTGAGCTTTCTGTTCTTGATGCAAATCTGCCTGATGACATCCCGGGACACAGGTCAGATCTATCCCCAGAGGATAGAGGGAGGGTGGAAGTACAAAACAACCAGGATAATTGTCCTAAAAAGGCAGGCTTCCTTTATCATTTGACCCACTTTCATGATTTATTTTTGTAGGGTAAGAGGAAAAGAAGGATGATAAGAAGGATGATGGTCACATCTTCACAGAGGAAGCAGCATGACTGTGGGAACCAGTCCAAACCAAAGCCTGGTTTAAGCATCTCCATCCCTTTGAGGCTGTCCAGTGACATATTCAAGAGGCCGGTTACTAGAATCCCATCCCATCCTGGCAATGACGGGCCTCGGGGAGGACACCTTGGACCAGCTCCACCAGGTCTGCTGGCCCGAGAGACCGCAAGGACTCCAGGCCTGCAGCAGTGCAGGACAACTGGTAAGTCCTTTCAATCTTGCCAAAGTGTTGGAAAAACTTGCACTTAGTCACACAGGTGAATCCCTGCCAGGTGTGCTCGCAGGTGGTCTGCACTCCAGGTCCCATGCCACTCCTGCCGGTCTTCAGATTTGGCAGGGATGATTCCAGGAGCTGCTCTGGGCATTCCACAGCTCCACTGCCAACAATTTCTGGTGACTGAGGAAGGTATCAGGAAGGAGGAAAGGGCAGTGAGGAGCACAGGAGAGAGACTGGTGATAGCACTGACGGCGGACACACTTGCTAGCGATGCAGAGAAAGTGAGGGGCCAAGAAGGACTTCCTGACAGCAGATGAAATGGAGCAGGCACCTCAGTGAGGTCTCTTGGCAGCATCCCTAATGTTTCCTTACTTTGAGATCTTGAAACTTTAAAATATACCAATACTTTTCTTTCATTAAACTCTGCTGCGTGACATAAAAAATATAGACAGCAGTTTCTTTCTGAGGTGAGAGGTTGGGTTTCAGGTGAGGAGAGAAGGGAGATCTTCCTTTTTCATGCTGTTCTCTGCTTTCCCTTTACTGTGTACTTTATTTATTTGTACTTTAAAGTCAGCAGAGAGTTATCAATGTCATGGGATGATTCAGGTTTTTCCCTCGCAGTCAGGGTAAAACCTACTTAAAGTGGATAATCCTTTTGTGTAATATTCCAATAGATTCCAAAATACTATTTCAAAAGTGCTTTTATGTCTATGTTCTCAAATAAGGTATCTACTTCTAGATCTGCATTTTTCTGTTCTTTGTTGCATGGCTGTCCCATGTCACAAAGGGCCTGGGATGCTGGGAACCAAGACTCATCCTCAGCTTCTGGCTGTCCCGAGAAGGTCTCCCTGACAGAGTGCAGCCTGTGTGTCTGGGTGACACTCGCAGCCATCAGAAACGAGAGGATAACTCACAAGTGCCAAGCGATTTATCTGGCCTTTGTCTTACAGGGTGTTCCCAAGGGATGAGGTTCAAAATGCCGCATTGTAACCCTTTGAAAGCTCCTGGTCAGGGCCAGCCCCTTGGCTTAGTGGTTAAGTGTGCACCTTCTGCCACTGGCGGCCCAGGTTCAGATCCAGGGCACGCACCGACACACTGCTTCTCCGGCCATGCTGAGGCCTCGTCCCACGTACAGCAACTAGAAAGATGTGCAACTATGACATACAACTATCTATAGTCATCTCCTTTGTACCATTTCAGATCCTCTTGGCTCCTCATATCCTTGAGTCATATGTCACTTAGCAACCAGCCTTGCAGGGATCAAGCCCACATTACTTTATGCAAGTGCCTTCTTTTTTTTTAAATTTTATTTATTTATTTTTCCCCCAAAGCCCCAGTAGATAGTTGTATGTCATAGCTGCACATCCTTTTAGTTACTGTATGTGGGACTTGGCCTCAGCATGGCCAGAGAAGCAGTGCATTTTTGTGCGCCAGGTATGTGAACCCAGGCCGCCAGCAGAGGAGCGCGCGCACTTAACCACTAAGCCATGGAGCCGGCCCTGCAAGTGCCTCCTGACTGCTCCCCACATTTTGTCCCTGTGCCCTCTGCCTCTCCCTCTCGCCCTAGGGTGTCCATGTTGATGCTGAGGTGTGAAAAATCTCCTGATCAAGCCCACACGTGCATGACCACGTTCCTTGTTGTGTGGATGTGTGTGTGTTCAGCAATTCTGTATGGTCACAGGGTGCACGGCTATTATGGCATCTATGTGAAGGTGTGTTTTGTTGACATGTGTGTGTTTAGAGAGTTCAAGTCATTGTGGGCTCTGAGACAGTGAGTGGTCTGTATGTGTGTGTGAGTTTGTGTGTATGTTCTGAGTATGTGTGTAGTTTATAGTCTGAATGCAGATGGTCATTTGCAAATAGTATGTATGTGGGTGTGGCTGTGCACTGTCAGCATTTTCACGTGTTCAGAGGATGTCTGTCATTGTGGGAATGTGTGGAATAAGTATGTTGTTAGAGATCATTGTGGGCACCAACATTGTTTGCCTGTTACTAGTTCAACACTCAACACCCCTGAAGAAACATTGAGTCCAGACATTCACAGGCCCCATCAGGCCCACAGAGATCCTACTCAGCTGTTTTCTTCCCATCACAGAAATGTGAACAGGTAGCAAAGGACCACTTGATATTTCAGGAATTCCTCTAGCATTAAAGATGGAGCAAGAAACACATACACTGAAGTGAGGGACTAAAGGAGCAGCAGGGAAATCCAGAGATCATAGTGAAACTTCAATTGCATATTTAGTAACATCTTCAAAACCTTTAGAGATGGGCCAGTCCCATGGCCTAGTGGTTAAGTTCAGAGAACTCCACTTCAGTGGTCCAGGTGCAGTTCCTGCACGTGGACCTACACCACTCATCAGTGGCCAGGCTGTGGTGGCAACCCACATACAAAATAGAGGAAGGTTGGCACAGATGTTAGCTCAGGGTGAATCCTCCTCAGCAAAGAAAATAAAAAAGATAAAACAACCAGTAAGTGTATATATATGTATTGATGTTACTGCACAATATTGGGGTTCTCTTGCCCAATGCACATTAAAAGAGCCAATTATTCTGGCATCAGCTTTTGGGAAATGAAGTGTAGCTTTATTTTGTGAGATTGATCTGCAAGGAGACAGGGGGCATGTGTCTGTCTCAGATCTGTCTCCCTGATCCAGGTCTTGGGGCACAATTTATGGGATAAAGGGAAGGGTGGTCTGAAGTGTGGAAGTACATGATTGGAAGTAAGGAGAAGTGAGGTAATTGATGAGCTGTGCAAGCAAAGTCAAGCTTCATGGCTCTTCATCGGATGTGTGTTCACAAATTGGCAGTGTTACCATGATCAGAGATTGGAGTTTTTAGCTCCTTGATGTCAAAAAGGTCACATATAAAGCATTTGTGAACTCCCAGTTGATGAGTTGGTGGTCTCAACTAGTCTGAACTGGACGAGGGGTCTCAGTTCCTGAAAGAAAACTCTTAACTACTCTGTTGATAAGAGGGGGTCAGTTGAACTGGTCCTGGAGGGCCCATGGTTATGTTGGTATATGCATATATATGCATATGCCTGAGATTATCTATATGTGTGTTAAATGTAGAATATATGCAAAACCCGGCTCTAGTGAAAGTGGTCAGGACAGATTTTAATCAGGCATATACCACTGCAATAGGGAAGAGGGAACAGGGTGAACTGAACTCAATTTGATTTGTACAGAGATGACTGCGCATTTGGAAGGGAGAATGAGGGAGCAGGCAGAGGGGTGAGCAGGGGCTCAGTAGAGTCAGGGAGGGAAAAGTTACAGAGTGTTGGTCAGTGCAGTGTGATCTGGCCAGTTATGTCTGTTAGTTGGAAATGATCCAAGTTTCACTTCTCTCCTCTCACAGAGTCTGGGAGACAGACACCCTGTGCTCATCTCAAGGCATGGCTCTCAGGACCTTGAGAAATGCACTCCTGAGTTACAGGAGACACACATACAACTCAAAAGGACAGAGGAAAGATTCACAGTTGTAAGCACTTTTGGGTAAATGCTGTAAGAAAGGGATGTCTGGGGCCAAGGATCGAGTGTTTGCCAGAACAGTCAATTCTTTTGGCTGCCTTGAGCTTTCTCAGGCAGGCACTTTAAGGGGGCAGGGGTCATCCTGGGGATGTGGATTTGAGCTGGTAGAAACTATGTCAGTCTTTAAGTCTTATAATGTGTGTGTGTGTTGGGGGGGGGTGAAATCATTTGTGCTGAGAGGCTGTAGTTATTATAGGCCAAGATCGAGGCCTAGACAGGAATAGGGCTCAAAGGAGCCTGGCTTGAGTTTGGTCAAGTAGAGGAAACTATATATATAAATAATATATGTATATTTTTTGAATAATACAAATCACTATATTGAATAATATAATATATTGAATTAAATAATATAAATATATATTTAATGAATATATAATGAATGTGTATGTTTATATATATTTGAATTAAATAATATAAATATATATATGATTTAAAGGAATAGTCAGACATAATAACAGAAAGTCACAGAATTGATAAAAGACTTCTACTCTAGATTCAGGCAGCTGAATACATCTCAAGCACAATTAAAAAGTAAAAATCTAGAGCCAGATCCATCCAGGGAAAGCAAAGAACACTAAATACAAAAGAAGATATTCAAAGCCCCACAGAGGAACAGAACACTTACAGAGACTTACATTTAGACCTATGATACATTTCTTAACAATGGAAGGCAAGAGAGAGTTGGATTAAATCTTCAAGGTACAGAGAGAAAATAACTTTCAGTGTATATCCAATCAAACCATATCTCAAGGACTAGGGTGACTTAAAGATATTCTTATGCAAACATTTACTAAGAGTATTACCATGAACAAATGCTCATTAAGGAACTTCTAAAGAATGTACTTTAAGGGGGCCAGCCACCTGGTGTAGTGGTTTAAGTTCAGCACACTCCGCTTCCAAGGCCTGGGTTCGTGGGTTTGGATCCCAGGTGTGGATCTACACCACTCATCAGCCATGCCGTGGTGGTGACCCACATACAAAATAGAGAAAGATTGGCACAGATGTTAGACTAGGGCTAATCTTCCTCAAGGAAAAAACTTAAAAAGTAAAAAACAATGTACTTTAAGAAGAAAGAAACTGATAGAAGAAAAAATGCTAAGAGGTAATTTGGATCGTGAGGATAAAAAAGGGTAAACATCTGAATAAATCATTGAAAGCATGACTTTATGAAACAATAATAATATTGACAATGTATAACTGATGCAGTTAAAAACTAATGACAAGGGAACTTCTGTTTTAGAGGAGACTAGGACAGGAAAGCACTCTTTCTGCACAACTGGACAAAGACAGATAAATTATAAATATATTTTTAGAGCGTGAGAAAACTTCAGAATCAACCAACTAAAATTCCAGAAAGAAGAAAAAGTCTTTTATGTGAGCAAGGATTTTTATCTTTCTTTCCCCTGGAGGCGTTTTCTGATTCTGGGTGCTTGCCGAGGATCTGGCTTGCTCAGTCAGAGCCTCGGCTAGGGAAAAGGGAAACTAGCCAAACTTGTAGTGATTCTGCAGGACTGGTGTGGCAGAGGAAACCTGAGGGCTTTCAGACACACAACTGCTCTTTCTCACAGCACCTGTGCTAAGTTTTGGTGCCACACAGGAATCTGGGGAACTAGGCCAAAAGCTTCCACAAACCAAAGGGAAACCTCCAGAAGTGGTCGAAGTGGCCTGAGTCCAACATACTGCTAGTCTGACCTTCAGGGAATTTGCCATATTGTGAAGCGATGTAAGGTAGGAGGCTGCAGAGCTGCGCTGAGATATCTGAAGGGCGTAGCTAAATTTTTTGTGGGCTCCCAAACCTGAAGAGACAGAGATCTACTAGACTTAAACCAGACCCCTGTGCGGGGGAGGGGAGCAGAGCAAACAGGAATGGGGGAAAGTGAAAGGGCTGGGTTTACTAAAAGTGAGACCCAGCCCCAACTCTGATCAAAGTCTGATTGGACTCAGGTGCTCCAACTTCACTTTGTTGCTCAACGAAGGAAAATAAGGTAATGTGGAACCTCTCGAGTTATGTTACACAGATCTTCCAAAGACACTGGCGAGAGGATGGAGAAGGCAAGCCACAGACTGGGAGAAGACCTTTGCAAATCACATATCTGACAGGACTATAAAGAACTCTCAAAGCTCGGCAATAAGAAAATCCAAGTTTAAAATGGGCACAGATTTGGACACTTCACCAAAGAAGATACACAGATGGCAAATAAGCACATGAAAAGATGGTTGACGTCATTAATCATGAGAAAAATGCACATAAAAACCACATTGAGATACTGCTACGTACCTATTGGAATGACTAGAATTAAAGAGGATGAACATACCAAGTGTTAATGAGGATAGAAAGTAACTGGAACACTCCTACACTACTGGTGGGAACACAAAGTGGTTCAGCCTCTTTGGAAAACAGTTTTACTTATTTTTTTGTGAGGAAGATCAACCCTGAGCTAACATCCATGCCAATTCTCCTCCTTTTTTTTCCCCCAAAGCCCCAGTATATAGTTGTATGCCATAGTTGCACATCTTTATAGTTGCTGTATGTGGGATGTGGCGTCAGCATGGCCGGAGAAGCGGTGCGTCAGTGCGTGCCCAGGATCCGAACCCAGGTCACCAGTGGTGGAGCAGACGCACTTAACCGCTAAGCCACGGGGCCGGCCCCTGGAAAACAGTTTTAAAGTGGAGTTTGTTATGCTGCTGTAACAAATTAGCACAAATTTCATGGCTTAAATCAACTTAGATTTTTTGTTTTACAGTTCTGTAGGTTAGCAGTCTGACATGGGTCTCCTTGGGCTAAAATCAATGTGTTGGCAGAACTAAGTTCTTTTTGGGGGACTCTAAAGGTTAATCCATTTCCTAGACTTTTCAAGCTTCTAGAGACCACCACATTCCTTAGGCTGTGGCCCACCTTCTCCACCCTCAAGACCAAGAACTCGGCATCTCTCTGGCCCTGCTTCCCTTGTTGCATCTTTTTCTCTACTCTGCTGCTTCTCTTTCCCTTTTAAGGGTCTTTGTGATGCACTGGGCCACCTGGATAACCCAGGCTAATCTCCCTATTTTAAAGTCAGTTGATTAGCAACCTTATTTCCATCTGCAAATTTAATTCACCTTTGCCAAGTAAACTAATATATTCCCAGGTTCCAGGGATTAGGACATCTTTGTGGGCCATGACTTTGCTACCACAAACAGTTTTTAAAATAAACATACACATACCATGTGACCCAGCAATTCCACTTCTAGGTGCTTACCCAAGAGAAGAAGACTAATGCTCACACAAAAACTTGTTTGCAAAGATTTATAGCAGCTTTATTCATAGTTAAAAAAGACAAAACTGAAAATAACTCAAATGTCCTTCAACTGCTGGATGGATCAACTGTGGTACATTCACACAATAGATACTACATTCAGCAATAAAACAGAAGGAAGTGCTGATACAGTCAACAACATGGATGAACACTCAAATAAATGTACTGTGCTAAAGAATCCAGACTCAAAAGCCCAAATACTGTAGGATTCCATTTATATGATATTCGAGAAAAGACAAACCATAGGGAAAGACAACAGATCATTTGTCACCAGGGGTTAAGGGTGGGGGAAAAGTTGACTACAAAAGAGCAGCTGAAGGGAGTTCTGGGTGCTGGAAGTGTTCTGTATCTCAATTTTGGTAGTGACACAGCTCTATGAATTTGTCAAAACAGTTGTACAAAGAGGAAAACAAATACATCATTTCTCACTCATCAGATTGGCAAAACTTTAAAAATCTGACAACGCCAATCTGACAATTCCCAGGGCAAGGATGACTCAGACACTGTTGGTGGGAATGGAAATTGTTAAAACTTCAGAGGATGATTTGGCTGCAGCTCATCAAGTTGCAGAGGCACATCAGCCTCTGGTCCAGCAATCCACTCACAGGCAGGTGTCCATTCTAGGGAGTCCACGTGTGCTCGAGGAGACACACACAAGTATAGTCATTAAACATGGTATGGGAATGAATTAATTGTGGTTAGTAGTTATTTAAAAAAGAAAGAAAAAAATGTATATGGTAAAGAATGAACCCTGCTGGCTACACATATGATCTGGGAAGGTAACTCACCGGTTTGTCTACTTAATAGTACGTAGCACAGACAGCACTGTACTAGGAATCTGGAGACAAGCATCTGAGCATATAGTTCCAACTCTGCCACTAAGTAGCAGTCAGACTATGGACGACTTAACTCGAGAAACCTCATTTTCCATTTCCTAGAAAATGAAGAGTTTAGGCTCTACAACAACTAAAATTACTTCCAACTCTACAATTCTATGCTTCAATAAGTCAACAATCAAAAATTATATTCCAAAGTACCTATGTTCAGAAACTGTTTTTCCCAGACACCCTGAAATTAGAAACTATCAGGGAAATAGGATATCTTAAAATATTGATACATAAACTGGCCCAAATTTCTTGGTATGTCTATGACAAGCTGTTTAATCAAGATCGTAACTCAGAAAGAGCGTATAAACAGTGAAACCTACCATATTGACTTGGGTCACCCTCAGGTAAAACATATGTCCTCTCCCATTTTAACATTCCAAAACAAATTCACCATACTAATGAGTCCATCTTGTCAAGTTCAGGTCTGTCTAGCCAAAAGTCATTCATGTATAATGGTAAGATCTACTTCATTTTTTAACAAAGATAAAATGATGAAAGGCTTTTTGTATTTTTGTCTGTTTCATCTATAAAGATCTTACATTACAATTTAATAGCTTCAGCCTGCTACAATAATTTAAAGAGCCTTTTGAAACTTGTAATATGCCATGTCCAACAGGATCTAGTAAAAAAATCAGTAGTTCAAAATCCAAAAATGCTTATTTAGATTCATTACCAACAATACTTACACTTCAAAGACACCAATAACCAAGATGTTATTTGTTCCTACTGCAGAATTTAATAGGTTGTTAAATTCTGGTATCATCCAAAAGTATAATTAGGATGCTATCAATAAAATGTATTTTTTAATCAGAAATATTAAAACTAATGATTAAACTATAAACTAAATGATTAAATATTAAAACTAATGGCACCTAACGATCTGTTGTCTTTCCCTATGGTTTATCTTTTCTAGAATATCATATAAATGAAATCCTACCGTATTTGGCCTTTTAACCTTTCACCCTCTCAGTCAAATCAAAATTTGAAAATTCTTGTTCTATGAGCTTTCCAAATCTAAATTCTTACAATTCTAAATGAGTATGGAGACAAAACACACACTACATACTACTTCTAAAAACCTCCTCCTTGTCTGATTTTAATTTTAACACCAACTGCCAAGAAAAACCTTTCCACTGAAACCAAAATTCCGTACACATTATGTCAATCATCAATTGATCAGTCATCAGTCTATGTTAACAGAAGGTGAGTTATTATTAGGAAGCTACATAATTTGCACCAAAGACTGTTTAAAGCTCCTTTCATTAAATGCAGTTTACAACAATTCACAGGCTTCAAAGTTCCCCTTGCAAATACAGAGTCAATTATCAGAAACCATTAATGGGATTAGGCTTTTCTGTAAAAGTGGTCCCAAGAAAGTAGCAATGTTTATTTGTTTAAAGAACGCAATGAGGAGTGAAGAGCCTGAGAGGAGTCAGGCAGAGGAGCGCTGACCACAGTCCATCTTCTGAAGGAAAGTGTTCACCCGGGGATGTCGAGACCTGGCCTAGACGGGGCCCCCGGGGGCACCAACTCAAGGGCGCGCACAGAGGGCAGGCGACTCCCTGCCGCCCCCTGCACCTCCGCTGGGTGGGCAGGAGGCCCCGCCGGGGTGGGGCCCCGTCAAGGCAGAGGGACCGGCCAGCCAAGTGGAGCTCCTCTGCTCCTCCAAGGGACGGAGTTGGGCTCCCCCGCCTGGGGCAGCCCGCCAGCAGCCCCGGCCCCCGGCCCCATCCACCGACCCCCCGCACGCTCCCGCCATCTGCGGCGGAGATCTCCACCCCGAGCCCGCCGCCCGCCACCTACCTCAGCGCTGCCTCCTGCCCAGCGCTCCTCCACACTGCAGAAAGGAGAGCTCCCCAGCGCTGAAAATCCTGGAGGAAAGATCCAGAAACCACCAATCCCCCCACACAAACCTCCGAGGCAGCCACCTCCGCACCAGGGGCCCCGCCTCCAGTGCACGCGCCCCTGCACTCTCGAGCTCGCCATCCCCTCTACCGCTCTGAGCGCCAGCCCTGCGCATGCGCGGGCCTCCAAGGCTACAATGGGAACCGCTGGGGGCACCGGGAGTGGGGTGGGGGTGTGGGGATCGAGGTGTCCCTGAGACGGAGAGCGGGAGCGGGCTGGCACTCTGCAGCCCTTGACTCTGCTCTCCCTGGATGACCATCAGCTCCTGGAGAAGATCTGCCTTCCCTTGAGGCGGCTCCTCCTGTCCTGAGAAGCACGTTACACGATCTAACATTTGTTTAATAAAGAAAGATGACATCCTTAACACCTGATGTGTCGTGTCCCCAGAAGAATTCTCTGCTTCCCCAGAAGACTAGACAGCGAGCAGCTAGGACTGAGTTCTGATCCAGGAAGGAAGGACGCTGAGGGCACAGCTGTCTCCCCTGTGCCGGCTCCTTCCCCTGATCTGTGCCCGTGATGGGGCGACAGCATTGGGGACTCCTGCAGGTGACAATGCTCAAATGTTTGCCCATGATATTACATTTCTTATGGTTTAGTGGTTAAAACGGGAGGCTAGCTGTCAGTTTTTCAGACGATTTCACTTGCAGAAATGTCTTTGGACAAAGAAGTTTGTTTTCTTAATTTCTGATTTTTATAATCAATAACAATAGTTAAAATACTTATTTTCTTAATCTCATTCGCATGCTAAAACAAACAAGTCACTTGGTTTTCACCAAATTGGCCACATTTTTATTAAAACTTTGAAAGTATTGCTGTTTGAGGTAAAGAAAGCTTTTGGGAAGAACAATTACCCTTAGATAATATCTTCCCAGAGAAATGTACAAACACACAGTTATGAGCCGTTCTGAGGGGCCTGGGAAATCCAGTTTGAGTTCTACAATGGATCATCTGAAGTAAGGTTAAATTAGTAATTTTCTGAGGAGTTTGCAAGTAAATACTCATGTCGCCTTCATCAAATAGGTCTGGTGATTTAAATGAAGGTTGAGCTTAATTAATGACAAAAGTTTTCAAGAGACTGAGAAATATTAAGTAAATGTACTTAAAACAAAAAGGTGCAAATCAAAGTAAAACATGCCATTATCCTCTTTAAAACAGAGTCACAGTAGCACTATTGTCAAGGTACGAGAAGGAATAGAAATGTTTTATAAAGTCAATTCTTCACTTGTAAAGGACCTAACGTGACATTCTAGAAGTCTCCATAGTCTTTCACTCATCTAGATAAAATTGCTCAATTTATACTTTGAAGACTAATGAATCTGAGGGCAAAATATTCAAGGTCAGTGTTTAATTGTTTTTCCTTGTTGCAAAGTACATGGGTATAAAGTGTGGCTGAAATCCATGGTCTTAGAGAAGAAAAATATACAGAACTTATTTATTACTCTCACAGCGTGTCCTGACTTAATCCGACAAATATCCCAAGAATAACGCCTCAGTGAATTCCATTCTGTTCTTAGATATGACATCTTTCATTTCTAATGAATATTCTCAAATTAGGCTCTAGGTAGTAATTATGTTCCTGATGCAAATAGGCAATAAAAAAGAATCCATGCTTGATTAAATTCGGCTCAAGAGAACTACTTAGAACCAAAATTTGTTTTTTGCTTTGTTTTTCTTTATCGATTTCTTTCTTTCTCCTCAGCGGAGTCGGCAGATAAATGACACAGAAAGCTGAGAGACTGGAGGGCAGGGTCTTGAAGAACGTGGGATTTCCTAATCTTCCAGATCTTTTTTATCTTTAAAATTCTGTGATTTTTGCTAATTATATAGGGTTCATTTTTTTCATTATTTCTAATAGTGATCATAATAGTGAGACTAACAAAACTTAGCACCTGTGGAACATATTTCATCATAAAAATTGATGTTATTCTGACAACTGTTAATATTTTAAAAAGCCACTAAGAGCTAATCTGATGCTCAGAGGATTTTTAGGGTGGTGAGACTGTTCTGTACATAATGGTGGCTACATGTCACTATATGTGTGTCAAAACCCATGGAACTGTACAACACAAAGGGTGACCCTTAATCTAGGGACTGTAGTTCATAACAAAGTTTCAATATTGTTCATTCATTATAATAAACATGGCACACTGATGCAAGGTGTTAATAACAGGGGAGATGGCACTTGGGAGAGAGGGGAGAGGCAGTGTGGTGGGTGTATGGAGCTCTATGTACTATCTGTTCAATTATCTGTAAATCTAAAACTGTACTTTTAAGAATAAAGTTTTTTAAAATTTTTTTGAAAGGCACCGAAAGGTGAGCTAACACTGTAGGGCATCTGTTTTGTGCAGTAGGGCAAGGAAGAAGAAGTTGAAATGATTTAAACAGTTCACCATGTGACAGTTTGAATTGTGGTGTGTTTCTGAAGCCTTAGACAAGGGCAGGACATAGAATATGAGACATGAATGAAATAAAGGAGAAGGTAGACATCAGAGTGATCAGACCTGATCATTTAGGACAAATTACTAAATTGGATGGATTTGTTTTTATTTTCTTTGCTTTTTAGAATCCTTACACCTTTCTATGAAAGCCACACGTGCACAGTGTCCACAGGTATGTTTCCTACTGAGTGGCAGCTGCTTCTCTCCCTCTACATCTTCTCTTCCTTTCCCCTCCTCTCACCACCTCTGACTGATGGTCACTGTGTCTATTTCCCTTCCTCATTCTTCCTCTCTCCTGTTTGTTTTTGTTTTTGTTTTTTTTCTTTATCTTTGTGCTTCTTTCTCCTCTAACACATCAGACTAACCATAACCTTCCTGGTCATTGTTTAGTTCCACTGAAGGAACTCAGTGGTTTCCATCAAGAACTGATAGATCAGTGTTCTGGGAAAAATTTCTCTATTTCAGCTACTTATCCACCCTCAATCTGAAGGAGGAAAATTTCTTGAACTTTAAACCAAATTTTTATATTTTTTCTTTTCTGAATCCAAATTTCAGAGCTCCTGGTCATATTGGAAAAATTCCTGAAGATGGCTGCCTGGAGTTGAGCCGATAGTTCTTTCTATGGCCATAAAGAAGAATCCTTATTTTGGCCATGGGGCCTCAGGAGAAGCCCTCGTGAGAGAGGAATCCTTGCTAACCCTATGTTGTACATAGGACTGGCTTCCCCTAAGACAGTGGTTCTCGAACTCCAGTGTGCATTAGAACCGTGTGGAGGTCCCCTACAACACAGAATGCTGAGCCCATCCCAGAGTTTGTGATCCAGTAGGATGGCGGACCCGAGAATTTACATCTCTGATCATTTCCCAGGTAATACTGCTGACTAGCCACATATTGAGAATCAATGGCTTAGAAACCCTAGGTTTCAAAGGATGCTTTGCTTGAGCAGACAGCCAAAAGTATCAAAATCTTCATCAAGATTCACCAACAACTTGAATGTGTTGGCACTTGGATCTAGAGGCTCCTGAATTTTCAGGGGCTAAAGCAAACATTAGTCTGAGTTCAAGGTTTGTGACTCTCCTAAGTGTCACCCAATTCCTTTGCTTGCTTCCCTCGACCCCTAACTGGCTAGGAAAGAATATTAAAAACAAAGCTAGCTTTGATTATTTAATCCTCAGTCAATTAAGACATTTTTGAGTAAGATTTTTTTTGACAGAATAGCCAACTTTATCTACACTATTGGAAATGAATTATTACTGATAACAATGGTTATTTACTGAGGTCCTAATATGTTTCAAGCCCTTTACATACTTTTATTGCTCTGCTTCTCAGAACCCTACGGCATCCCAGATGTGTTGACTGTTTTTCCACCACTCCTCTAAGGAACTCCTCAGAGAACACTCATATTTGACCTCACCATGCCTTCTCTCATTTAATTTAGCAGTAGTTTAAAATTACAGAAGAAACTTGAAGGGGTCTTGAGCCCCAGCAGGAGAAGGTCTAAAATCTATCCAGGACAAATGGCTTAATGTTTGTTTCTGAGAAGTTTCCAGGGACAAAGTCTCCACAACCTCCAGAAACCAGTTCTGTTGATTATTAATATCTCTAATCAATGATATACATTAATTAATTGTTTTTTATTGATTGGTTGATTGCTATATTACGTTGCCATATAAAAAAATCTTTCGTTGTGTTTAGTTAAATAATTTTCTGTTTATATCTACTTTTTAAGTTTATCCTTCTCTGGACTTCCTCATACATTGAAGATGGTAATTGTCACCTGTTAGCATTTTCCTCTTCAGTTTAGATAACCTCAGTTTCTTTACTGTGTTAAAAATATTTAATAAGTGTTGTGCTTTTTTCCACCAGTTCTTCTCTAGGTTCAATTTATTGGGTAGTATAGTGGAAAGATGACTTCAGAGGTCCTGTGTGGTAAAGAATCATCTTTGTACCGTATTCAATGTGAATAAAATCTCTATTAGTTTTGTGTTCAGTCTAATCTGTAATCTGAACCTTTCCTTCCTTCCTCTCTCTATTGTCTGGAATAGTTAATAATCCCAGACCTAGAGTTTTGCTTGTGGAAAGTGTTTGTTGTTTTTGTTGATTAGTTGGCTTGACGTTCTAACAATTCAATTTATTTAGTAGCTATGTGAGTTTTCCTATTTTATGTTATTTTTTGTGTCAGTTTCAGTATATCAGTTTTTTATAAAGTGAATTTTGACCTTTGTTGTCTAATTTGTAGTTCTAAGTATTTCACAAAATGGTGTATCTCGTTAAGATCTAAGCACTCTGTAGAGAATACTTCTTATTTGATGTCTAACATTTGTGTTTCATTTCTTTTTCTTTTCCTTAATCAGTTTTGCTAGTGGTTTATTAACTTTATTAATATTTTAAAAATAACTTTTAGCCTGATTTGTTTCTTTAGTATTTTTCTATTTCATTGATTCTTATCTTTATTATTGTTTCCATTCTGTATTTTTTCCAGTGTGATTCTCTTTTAATTCTTGACACAGAAGCTGAGATTATCGATTTCCTGTCTTTCTTCCATACTCATACATTAATTTAAGGCTACACACCATTGCCTTCTAAGCACAGATGTAGCTGGTATCTCTTGTCTTCTCTAGTGTATTTCTAAACTCTTTGCTGCAAGCCATGTCTGCCCCATAGGGTCTCCAGCCCATGAGCCTGCAACCATGCCAGCCTTTGTGTGTCTCCATACTTCTACTTGAAGCTCATATCTTCTGTCCAGTGTCACCATCTCATATGACTGCAGCCCATGTCTGCCCTTTTGTGCTGTCAAGGTTTTCTCTCCCCTCTGTCCATACCACCTCTCAAAAGTCTCCATTTCTTGTTCCTGTAGACCAAGCCAACCCATATGTGTCTCCATCCCCCCTCTCTAAAACCCATGTCAGACAACTAGTGTCATTCTCTCACGTACCTGCAGCACGTATCTTTCCTCGAGTGTCTCTATCTCCTGTGCCCACATTTGATACCAGACCTCACATGTGTCTCTCACTCTATGTGTCTGCATCCCTTTCCATCCTTGAGTGTGCCTCTCTGCTGTGCTTCAGCCCATGCCAGCTCGTGTTTGTCTACATTCTCTGTGCCTCCAGCCCATCTAGACAACCAGTGTTTTCATTTACTGTTCCTCTAGCCCTTGTCCAAACTCGTGTGTTTCCCTACCCTGTGCCTGTAGCCCATGTGTGCCTCAAGTGTCTTCAACCAGTGTCCCACACTTGGATGTCATTCACCTGTTAAAGGACATCTTGGTTCCTTCTAGGTTTTGGCCATTGTGAATAAAGCTGCTTTTTAGATGTTCTTAGGGGTCTGTGTGTGGATGTATATTTTCATGGTAGTTGGAGAAATACACTGCTGCACAATTGGTGTACCATATAGCGACACTATGCTTAGCTTTACAAGAATTAGCAAGATGTCTTCTTAAGAGGTTGTACTGTGTGTATTCCCATCAGCAATGAATGAGATTTCCTATTGTCCCACATCCTCACCAGTAATTTGTATTGTCAGTTTTTGGTTTTTAGCTATTCTACTAGAAGAGTGGAGTATCTCATTGGTGTTTTAATTTGCTTTTTCGTAATGCACAATGCATTTTATTTTCCAATAATTCCTTGTTGTTGAACAATTTATATTTGCTTATTTCCCATGTATATATATATTTTTGGTAACTTGTCTATTCATATTTTGGTCTATTTATTTTAATTTGGGGAGTTTGTTTTCTTGTTGTAGCATTTGACTGGTTCTTTGAATATTTTGTATGCAAGTCTTTCTGCAGATATGTGTTTTACAAATGTATTATCCTAGTCAGGAGTTTGTATTTCCACTCTGTGAATGCTGTCTTTCCCAGATTGGAGAGTTTAAATTTAACCAAGTCCACATGATCAATTGTTTTCTTCATGGATTGTGCTTTTTGTGTTGTATATGAGAACTAATCATCAAACTATAAATCATGAAGATTTTCTCTTGTTTCTCAGTATGATTTTTACAGTTTTGCACTTTATATTTAAGTTGATGAGTGATTTTGAGTAAATTTATGTCTAAGGTGCAAAGTTTGTGTCTTTGTTCATTTATTTCCATAGGGTCATCCTTTTGTACCATCACCATGGTTGATGATGACTAGAGACTAAAAGACTAAAGACTAAAAACTATTATTTTTTATGTGGGAGTGCATTTATTGTCTTGACCAAGATCAAGTTTTCTGTATTTGCAGAGGTCTATGTGTGGACTTTCCATGCTTTTTCATTTCCCTCTGTGTCTGTTCATTTTAAAATATCATGGTCTCTTGATTATTGTAGCATTGTAAAATATCACAGTCTCTTGACTTTGTAATTAATCTTGAAATTGAGAAGTGTGAGTTCAACAATTTGTTCTTCATCAGGATTGTCTAGACTACTCAAGGTTTCAAATGAGTTGGTCAATATCTACAAAATAGCTTGTTGAGATTTTTATTGGAATTGCACTGGATCTTTAGATCAATTTAAGAATTGATATCTTAATATTGTGACTTTTAATCATGAGCAAGGAATATATCTCAATAGATTTATTTTTTTCCTTTATTGCTTTTAAGAGTGTCTCATATTTTTTTTCCACAGATATCTGTAAATATTTTATTGGATTTACACTTGAAGATTTCTTTGTGTATATGTGTGTGTTGTTAATGATATTGTTTCATATTCCAATTATTTGTTGGTATGTAGAAAATCAACTGAATTTGAACTTCTCTTCATGATATCTCTATAAATTCCCATCTGGGCACAGAACAGGGGGCTCCATTTCTGTTTGAACATCCCAAATCATGGCATTGAATAATCTGAACACTGAATTTCAGCCATTCACCAGAACTGCCAAGGCACACAGCCACCACTAATACTGCAGTTACAAGCCTTTTCCGAGAGGCACGCCCTCAGATTCAGTAAAGAACGCCCGTTTTCCACTCAGCCTGGCAGTGGCAGTTTGGCAAGAAACTGCAGAGCACTTACAGACTTGTTCCTAGAGCTGAGCCAAACTATCCCTGTCTTCCATTGTTGAAACTGAGTCTGTGCAGAGCCTGCCTCAGTCTAGGTCTTAAGGTTCTCTCGCACATAACTTCCATGACCCACGGCAGTTACAAGCCTGGTCCGAGAGGCATGCCCTTGGATTTACTAAAGAACACCCGTTCTCTACTCGGCCTTCCAGTGGCAGTTTTGCAAGAAGACTGCAGAGCCCTTAGAAGCTTGTCCCTGGAGCCAAGCCAAACTATCCTTGTCTTCCATTTCTGGATCTGAGACGGTGAAGAACCTCCCTCAGCTCTACATGTTAAGGCTCTCTCACACATCACCTCCAAGAACACAGTGTAGTGACAAGCCTTTCCAAGAGGCATGCCCTCGGATTCAGTAAAGAGCACCCATTCTCTACTCGGACTGCCAGTGGCAGTTTGGCAAGAAACTGCAGAGCCCTTAGAGGCTTGTCCCTAGAGCCGAGCCAAACTATCCCTGTCTTCCATTCCTGGAACTGAGACTGTGCTGAACCTCTCTCAGCTCTAGGAATTAAGGCTCTCTCACACATAACTTCCAAGACACACTGCAGTTACAAGCCTGTTCCAAGAGG
The DNA here is from genome assembly GCF_020826845.1 of Diceros bicornis minor. Taxonomy (NCBI): domain Eukaryota; kingdom Metazoa; phylum Chordata; class Mammalia; order Perissodactyla; family Rhinocerotidae; genus Diceros; species Diceros bicornis. The sequence continues at coordinate 57,404,658 of NC_080762.1, read as the reverse complement.
CTTGCCCTCGGATTCACTAAAGAACGCCCGTTTTCCACTAGGCCTGGGGGTGGCAGTTTGGCAAGAAGACTGCTGATCCCTTACAGGCTTGTTCCTAGAGCTGAGCCAAACTATCTCTGTCTTCCATTCCTAAAACGGAGACTGTGCTGAACCTCCCTCAGCTCTAGGAATTAAGGCTGTCTCACACATAACTTCCAAGACACACTGCAGTTAAAAGCCTTTTCTGAGAGGCACTCCCTCGGATTCACTAAAGAAAATCGGTACTCAATTTGGCCTGCCAGTGGCAGTTTGGCGAGAAAGTGCAGAGCCAGATTGTATGTATAACTGAGATCAAATGGTATTTGTCTTTCTCTGTCTCAGTTATTTCACTTAGCATAATGACCTCAAGGTCCATCCATGACATTGCAAATGGCAAGATTTTTTTCTTTTTTATGGCTGAATAATATTCCATTGTAAATATGTACCACATTTTCTTTCCTTTTTTTTTTTTTGTGAGGAAGATCAGCTAACATGTGCCAATCCTCTTTTTGCTGAGGAAGACTGGCCCTGGGCTAACATCCATGCCCATCTTCCTCCACTTTAAATGGGACTCCATCACAACATGGCCTGACAAGCGGTGAGGCAGTGAGCACCCAGGATCCGAACCCCGGGCCACCACAGCAGAGCACACGCACTTGACCACTACGCCACTGGGCTGGCCCATACCACATTTTCTTTGTCCACTCATATATTGATGGACATTTAGGTTGTTTCCATATCATATAAATAATGCTGTAATAATCACAAGAGTACATATATCATTTCAAGTTAGTGTTTTCATTTTCTTCGGATAAATACACTGAAGTGTATCTGTTTTTAATTTTTTCAGGAACCTCCACTGTCTTTTCCATAGTGGCCGCACCAATTTAAATTCCCATGAACAACGCACAAGCATTCCTTTTTCTTCACATCCTTGCTGACACTTATTATCTCTTGTCTCTTTGATGATCACCATCATTACAGGTGTGAGATGATAGCTCTATGTGGTTTTGATTTGCATTTCCCTGATGATTAGTGACGTTGATCTCCTCCTGTATGTGTTGGCCATTTGGATGTCTTCTTGGGACAAATGTCTACTTAGTCCTTTGCCCATTTTTTGATTGGATTACTTTTTTGTTGTTGGGTTGTATGAGTTCTTTACAAATTTTGTTATGGGTTGTATAAGTGTTTCATAAATTTTGGATATTTAACCCCTTATCTAATACATGGTTTGTAAAATTTTTCTCCCAGCCTTTTGATTTTGTTGGTTGTTTCTTTTGCTGGGCAGAAGCTTTTAAGTTTGATGTAGTCCCATTTGTTGACTTTTTTTGTGTTGTTTGTGGTTTTGGTGGGATATCCACAAAATCATTGCCAAGACCAATGTCGAGGAGCCTCTTCCCTGTGTTTTCTTCTAGCAGTTTTACAGCTTCAGGTCTGAGAATGCCCAAAAGGCTGGGAGGAGCAATGTCCCTTTTTTTCAGAGCTGAACAGATTCAGTGTCTCATTTCTCTATCAAGCAGTTTTGTTCAGACCTTATAAACACAATTCTTTCCAATTTTAAGCCAAATTAAAAAGGTCAGCCTGCCCCATTCACTCCAAAAGTGCCCCCTACTCTTCTCTGGTCAAGGAAATTCCCCCTGGTTTTCTGTTTCCTTGGAATTCCACCCTAGGTTCCTCTGACCTAGGGAATGTACCAGTACCCCCTTAAGATACCTAGCCTTAAGCCTTGAAAACAGCTCAAATAAACTCTGAACTGTTGACTTACAATAAGGAGGTCCGGGTTTCAAGAGAATTCACCGGGGTCACCTGAAGAATGCAGTGATCTGGGAGGCAAAATGGGCCCCTACTGGTACCCAATGCCAGTTCAGTGTGGATTCCAGGTGGTCTCTGGTAGGTTTCTCTGAAATCCTGCCATAACTACACCAACAAATGTCTACATAAATAATCCATAATCAATCCATAAATCAAAATTGGGGTGAGTTTATTATGAGCCAACTTTTGAGGACCATGGCCCTGGGCCTTCCTTCCATAAGGAAGGAAGGGCACCAAAGAAGTGGGATGTAGAGAGCAGTTATATATCTTCAAAGAGCATGTATCATATAGGATTGTAATGTCCCTTTTACTGTAGCAACAAGATCGCCCTGTCAGATTGCCCTGCCAGAATAGCTATTGACGGACACAGTGGGGAGCAGGTCTGCTGTCTCGATGGGCTTGGCTGTTGTCAGGTCTGTTGTCTCAAACTGGGTGGTAACAGGATGACTGCAACAACCAAATCCTAGCTTAGGGAGAAATGCTCATCCTTAAGGTAATGCCAATGAAGGGGAAGTTGCATCCTTATCTTAAGGGCATTTACTCTTCTCTTTGGGACATGGCAAAGCAGATACACAATGCAGGCGACAAGCCATTTTGGAAACACAAACTCCAGCCGAATTACTTTTACCCTAAACGGCTTCCTCATGTGCTCCAATATATCCTATTGCTTGCCATTTATTTATCAGTTCCTTAGTACTCATTGTGTGTCTGTTATGTATATAGAATATGTAATATCCTGGGGAAAACAGGGGTCATACCATATGGTGCCTGGAGGAAGGAGCTTATAACCCTACTTGGAAAATAACTACATTTCTGAAATGCTAAACAGAAATACAGCAGAGAAAAAGACATGCCTCGATGGTCGAGGAAATGCCACAACAAAGTTATTAATTGAATGCAAAACAGCGACAATCAGCACAAATGCCAAGAAAGCTCTGGAGACTCAAGTTTGCTCAACTAGCTTCTCACAATAAAGCAAAGATTCAGCACTGGTTCTGGAGAGGCCTTGATATGGACATATGGTGATGACTTTGAATTCCTCCGAAGAGAATTTTTTAAACACAGGAAATAATGTGTGATTATTCTAACTAAACATAGATTTTTAAAATGTCAAAACGAGTGGTACCCCTGGTGTGTTATTTCTGAATAACATCTGTCATTGTCTTAGCTTTTTCCGCATAGCGTTTGCTCCTGCCTCACACCAGCCCTGTGAACAGGGCCGGGGCGGGTATTATTCCTGATTTCCTGATGAGAACGCTGAGGCTTTGTAAAGTTAGGAGATCTGTCTGGGCGCCAGTATTGATGATATCCAAGGTTTTTTCTACTCAGTATTTTTCCTTATCTTCTGTAATTGCCGTTATGTTTCGATATAACTGATAACTTGCTACCTTGGTTTTTCTAATGAAACCCACAAAGTTTGTGGGTATTTTTTGGTATCTTGTTAAGCAAATGAGGAAAATGAGATTACCAGCTACAGCTGCTGCTCTTATTGACAAGCCATCTCCTTTATTTTTCTACCTGACAAGCATGTTCATTCAATAGATATTAAGTGGCTGTTATGCAGTCATCATGACATTGTCAAGAGTGGGGGGATTGACAGGACAAGTGTGTACACTTCTCGTGCTGAGGAGGCTCTCAGTGCATTTGAGGAAAGATGAGATACACTCAGGAAAGTGTTAAGCCGCCACCCTTCCAGACAGCACAACCCTATTGTCAAAATGAGGGGTGCAGGTGTGCCGTGTCTGTGTGCTGATTCCAGAGTGGTCCAGGTGAGCTGGGGCTTCAACCCGACTTTAGTGATTGATGAGACTCTGTGAGGGGAAGACCAGGGAGGGCCTTCTAGTGGAGTGGAGCTTGACTCAGGAAACAGGGAGAGACGAATTTGGGGGATGGACAGGAGGCATGTAGAAAAATATAAGTGATAGTCTGGTTGAAGAGATGGCATCTGTAGACACTAAAAAGCCATGAAAGAAATTGTGTTTTCCTTATTTTCTGCTACTGGAGCCATGCGGTGAAGGAGAGGTTTTGAGATTACATCACAGCACTGTAATGTGTGAGAGTCCTGGGGTGTGGCTGAAAGCCTGGAGGACCAACTAAACTTTCCATATATATATAGTTTACATGGGGTTGTATAGAGTGCTTATAGCATACATTGTATTGGGGTGAACGTGGAATCCTAAGTGAAACCATTTATCCCTTTGGCTGTTGGTGCCGCCTGTTTTATATGGAGCCAGCTAAGTCCAAGACTGAGTGGCATTGTATTTAGGATGATGAAGTGCTCTAGGCAAGAGTCCCTTCATCAGGGGATGTGCAGCTTGCTACCCGGATAGATGCCCGGCTACAACTTCCACGAAAGATTCACATGATACAGATATGAAGGAGGCAGGATCCTGTGCCTAATGGCTGGCAACAGGCAGGGAGACATTTTCCTAAACCAGCAGCTGGCGCAGCACTGTCAGGACATCATGCCTGACATCCTCCTTTGCCCAAGTCTTACCTTTTTCCTCCAAGTATGAGGATATTCTCTGATGTTTTGGCCAATCCACATAAATGGAATCCCTTCAGTTTCACCAATTAGAGCTCATTTCTAAATTCATGCTAATTAAATGAACCACTCATTTCACCAGTGAAAAGCTATTTCTGATATTCAGTAAGCTAAGTAGCAAAGCCTGTGGTGCTTATCAAGATATGACTAGCTTAAAGAGACGTGAATAGCTGAAACGCACAGCCAGGTCTGAAATGTGACACTTTCTGATACAAGACTAGCTGACCCCTGGAATCTGAATTCTCTATAAGGGTCAATGACTGTCCCTGGAGGTAAAGCTTGAACTAACTGATCTATGCATTGTGTATTACCGTCAATGCTGAAGAATATTTTATGAATTTCTTAATTTGTTAAAAAAATTACAGAAAGAGCATCTCTTGTCCATCAGTTAATTCAGTTTACTTTATAGTCCCAACACGATAACTACAGTATGTTTTTTGTTTTTAATTTGTTCTTTACCTCTGCCACACAGTTATTCTCTTCACTTTGCTTTATAATCAACAAAGGTTTAGGGAAATATACATATAAGTAAGGAAAATATCATGAGGAGAACCCAGGACATGCATATATTGAACACACACATCCTAAACATGTTGTTGTTCTGAAATCCTAATGAGTAGTTTTGCAAGGTGTTTATAGGCCTCAAAGTGGCCTCCTTTGTGAGATTTCCACTTTACTCCCCAGTGCCAGGTGTAGTTATGAGCCTTCTCATTCTGTCCAGATTCTATTGGTCTGTAGCTGGGAAAAGTTTTCTTTGCCAGCAGATCCCTGTCCAATTCTTTTATTCTTGTCTGGTTTATTTACTTTTTCACTATATTTCTGCCAAACAGTTCCCAACGTGGACCCAAGACAAGTCAGTTTCCTGGACCTTTTGTTGTTGAAGGCAGGGAAGCTATTATTATCCTGTGGTGCCTCATATAGGTTGTCCTTTGACTTTGCCATACGTATTCAAACAGATGTTAAAGGGACAGCATATTCGAATGTATTAAAGATGCTGAAAAGTTGGTTAAAAGCTGCTTAAAGTTCAGGGAGTTCTCCGATTGAGTGTCTGGATTTTCTGATCTTATAATCTCTGCCCATACGCCATCTCTACCTCTAAAGAAAGAGACATCTTCTCAAAGAAACAGCTCTTAGTTTCATTGAACGTTTCTATTCTTTTTCTAGCCTCTCTTTCATCTATTTCTGTTCTGATTTTTGTTATTTCTGTCATTCTACTGACTTTAGGCTTTGTTTATTCTTCTTTTTCTAGTTCTTTTCGGTACAGTGTTAGATTGTTTATTTGGACTTTTTCTCGTTCCTTGAGGTAGGCTTGTATTGCTATAAATTTCACTCTTAGTACTGCTTTTGCTGCATCCCATAAGTTTTCATATGTTGTTTTTCATTTTCATTTGTCTCTAGGTATATTTTGATTTCTCCTTTGATTTATTCATTGATCCAATAGTTGTTCAGTAGCATGTTGTTTAGTGTCCAAATATTTGTGACTTTTCCAACTTTTTCTTGTAGTTGATTTCTAGTTTCATACAATTGTGGTCAGAAAAATGCATGATATGATTTCAGTGTTCTTAGAATTACTGAGGCTTACTTTGTTTCCAAACGTATGTCTATTTTTGAGAATGTTCCATGTGAACTTGACAAGAACGTGTATTCTGCTGTTTTGGGATGAAATTTTCTCTATATATCTATTAAGACCATCTGGTCTGTTGTTTCATTTAAGGCCACTGTTTACTTGTTGACTTTCTGTGTGGATGATCAATCCATTGATGTGAGTGGGGTGTTGAAGTCCCCTACAATTATTGTGTTGCTGTCAATTTCTTCCTTTAAGTCTGTTAATAGTTGCTTTCTATAGTTTGTTGCCCCTGTGTTAGGTACATGTATATTAATGTGTTATGTCTTCTTGGTGGAATGTCCCTTTTATCCTTATATAATGTCTGCCTTTGTCTCTTGTCAGGCAAGGGAAACAAAAGAAAAAATAAGCAAGTGGGACTACATCAGACTAAAAAGTTTCTGCACAGCAAAGGAAACTGTTAACAAAATGAAAAGACAACCTACCAACTGGGAGAAAATATTTGCAAATCATATGTCTGACAAGGGGCTAATTTTCAAAATATATAAAGAACTCATACCACTCCACAACAAATAAATGAACAACCTGATCAAAACATGGGCAGAGGATATGAAAAGACATTTTTCCAAAGAAGTTATGCAGATGGCCAACAGGCACATGAAAGATATTCAACATCACTAATTATTAGGGAAATGCAAATCAAAACTACAATGAGATATCACCTCACACCCATCAGAATGGCTATTATTAAAAAGGCAAGAAATAATAAGTGTTGGAGAGGATGTAAGAAAAGGGAACCCTCATACATTGCTGGTGGGAACGCAAACTGGTGCAGCCACTATGGAAAAAAGGATGGCGATTTCTCAAAAAATTAAAAATAAAAATACCATAAGATCCAGCTGTTCTACCTCTGGATATTTATCCAAAGAATATGAAGTCAGTAATTCAAAACAATGTATGCACCCCTAAGTTCTTCACAGCGTTATTCACAATAACCAACACTGGGAAGCATCTCAAATACTTATCAATGGATGAATGAATAAAGATGTGATATATATATACATATATACCACGGAATACTACTCAGCCATAAAGAAGACAACATCATGCCATTTGTGACAGTATGGATGGACATTGACAGTATTATACTAAGTGAAACAAGTCAGATAGAGAAAGAAAAATACTGATTGATTTCACTCATATGTGGAAAATAAACAAACACATAGATAAGGAGTACAGATTGTGGTTACCAGAGAGAAAGAGGGAAAGGTGTAAAGGGGCACATATGTATGGTGACAGATGAAAACAAGACTATTGGTGGTGAACATGATCCAGTCTATACAGAACTGAAATATAGTAATGTACACCTGAAATTTACACAGTTATAAGCCATATGACCTCAATAAAACTGGAAAGAAATTTATTTTTAAATATAGCAAGACCCACTTTACCCCTGGGCTGCAGGCAGCCCACGCACTCACTGAATTATACAGAAGGGCAGTTTCCCAAGTGAGTCCTGCTTTGTCACCATCGGAACCTCCTGAAGAACACAGGCTCAAGGATGCTGAAGCAGGTGGGACCCCTGGAGCAGGGAATGTTCTGAGAGTGTGTGACACAAAGTATCTGTGCAGTGCATACTGAGTAGTGAGTTTGTGCTTCTCTTCAAGGTATGCCTTTGATCATAATCTGCAGATAACTCAAGGAAAATCACTAGTAGGCTTGTTAAATGGAAAATTCTCATGTCCCAACTTCAAAGCTGCTGAGTTTGAATTCCGGGGAAGGGGACACTGGACTTGTCCAGTTATTACCGTGTAGACTGAAGTCTGAGAAGCACTGCTGCTGGCGTCCAGCTGTAGCCACTGCCCGAGGTCAAAGCTCCACATCTTGTGAGGCCTGAGACGGCTCCCAGGGGAGAGTTCTGTCTGTCGTCTGCAGAGGGGCGGCCACCTTACCTCTTCCCGCTGACTCGATTCCCTAACTGGCTTCCTTGTGCCTTTCTTAGTCCTTTTCTTTACCTTCAGAGATAACTGGGAGAGGCAAGATAGAGATACAAATTTTACTAAATCTAACTTTTAAGTAATCTTTAAAAAATTGTACAGCGTTCAGATGTAATATTTAATTTTCTTTTGGGTTTTTTTTTGTCTTTCCGCCTTATGTTGTCTTAAAGTATTTTGTGTTATTGGCTGGGAAGATAGCATGAGATTAACATCAGCTTTATATGGAGACTCAAACCAGGAAAGCACTCTATATTTGTCATATGGAATTAAGAATCACATTTGTGTAATGATGTATAAAGGAATTTGGTTGTTTTATGCCTTGTTTTTTCTTCTTTTTGGCGTAATAAAGTCCCAGTTTCTTCTTGGTGGACTGAGCAGGACTATTGATGTCTGATCTATAAGTGAAGAGTTAATAGAAGGGCATTGTTACTATTCATAAATCTCTCCCTCACCAACTTTTCCTAAATGGTAGCATGGATGTTAGAGTTAAGAATTTTGATTTTCCCCCTATTGGATTATAGAGAGAAAGATAGTCATTAGAGACTTAACTTGGACTTGTAGTGAAAGAGCATAACATAAGAGCACTGAGCTTGGGCTCTGCCATTTATCAGATTTGTAACCTGGGTGAGTTTTCTAGCCACTATACCCAGTCTCTTCATCTATAAACTGGTGAGAAGAACAACATCTACTACATCGGGATATTTTGAGGGTTGTTTGAGTTCATGTATGTTCAAGCACAGAATTAATGTTCAGATTGCAGTACCCTGGCTCAGTAGAAGTGTTTGCTGCTGTTATTATAATTATCATTATTTCATGTCCTTATCTTCCTCATGAGTTCCCTGTAAAACCAACAATGATCTACAGTGTCAATAGTTTTATTGCAGGTCCCTGCTTAAAGGCCTGCAGAGGGAGCCTCGTGCTCATAACCTCCTGTTTTTATCCCAGTCTCTGGAAGGATGCATTTACCTCTTTCTTCTTTGCAATGAGACACTGAATGGGGGTCCACACCCAACCCTGCATGTCCTCCTTTTAATATCCAATGCTTTAGAAACACTGCTTAGTGTTTACTTGGTGGACTATACTCCCTGACATGAACAACTCATGGGAGATAAGATGTAGGAAACATTGTTCCATGTAGGTCTCTGAATTTATCATGACACAGAGTACAGTTGATCAAGGGCCAAGGTAGAGTTCCTTAATGCAAAGATCTTCAGAGATGAGGGTGTTCTATTGTGACACCACCTGAAAATAAAGCAAGCACATAAAAGCATATGTAGTTTTAAAAGGAAAAGCACACAACTAAAAGAATTGATCCCATTAAATACAGTATTCTATTTGTTTATGCATCAAATGACTGATAGGAAATAGCCAGGTGTACAGATAGTAGAATTGATCAATTTCATAGAGAATTCTTTTTAACAGTTGTTCATATCTTGTGTTTTACATCATTGATTAGGGTAATATTTTCATCTTTTCCTTTCCTAGTGTCTTTATCTTTCTCAACTTTTCCAAGAGATATATTTATATTATCCTCTAAAATTTTAGGGGAATTTAAAAGAAGTTATGAAACATTTTAAGTTATTGATTTTGTATACTAGAGGAGCACTAGATTGAAAGTTAATTAGTCATAATTAGAGTTTTAGTTTGGTAAAAGATGGTAGTTGGAATTGATAACAGGAGGTTTGTAGCTTTTCTTCATTATTTGATGTAATTTTCAAAATGACAGAGCAAGTAATTTTTAATATAATAAATTGTCTCTTTTTAAAATATGTGTTCTTGGAGAGGGTGATGGAGGTAAGTAGAAAATAATTTAATGTAGTGACTTGTTTTTCTCCAATTGATCTGTTATAAACCCAACAGCCATATAGCATCCTTTTGTCCAAATGACCTGATGGCACTTTCTTGACTTTTCTTGCTGTGACTCTAGCAATCTAGGGTCACACCACCTTCTCTCTCCTAGTCATGCTTTCAGTTGTAAGAGTGACATTGTCAATAATGTAGTGACAACTTTGCACACAGTCTACTATTTACTAAAATATATATATCAATTGCAAACTTTGATAACAATTATTAAGTAATGAACTATTTGCAGTGCACTTAACAACTGATTGCTACACATTATTGTGTAGTGATATCATGGTTAAAACCATTATTTGCAACATCTGGCCCCTTTAAATTTTATTTTATTTTGTTTTATTTTATTTTTTTAATATTTTTGTGAGGAAGGCTGGCCCTGGGCCCACATCCGTGCCCATCCTCCTCCACCCTATATGGGACACCGCCACAGCATGGTTCAACAAGCAGTGCGTCGGTACGCACCCGGAACCTGAACCTGCGAACCCCGGGCTGCCGCAGCAGAGCTCGCTCACCTAACCGCCTGCACCACTGGGCCGGCCCCTCAATTTTATTTTAAAGGAAAGAGTTCAATGACCTTTTTCTTTTTGAAGAAGAAAGACTTGCATTTCCATCTTAGAAAGTTGAAAACTTGTTTTTTGCCTTTTTTTTGTCTTCAGCTCTTCTTTATATTGGTTATTAACTCACATGTCGAGTTATTTCAGATTCATGCTGCTACCTCTTCTGCCTTTATCATGGCTCTCACTTTAATTTTTCCATAATCTCTTCTGTGAAAGAGGTTTATCTCCACCTCCATATATTGAGGAAGGAACTGACCCTCCTTTATGTGAACTTGGAGACAGAGGTCAAGGTGAAGCCTCGGTGCCCCTCCCCACCAGTGAGCTGCAGAAGGGCTGCAGATTCCTGTGAATCTTTTGCTCCCCTCCTGGCTCCCTACATAGTTGGCAATGTCTCCACAGAGGAGCCTAATTTATTACAATCGAATTTTTGAAGTCTATGGAAGCCGGCTGAAAGATAAGACTGGCTGGAAAGGACATCAGCAAGCATTGTGCTCCAAAAGTTGGTGGCAGAAACATTAATAAGAAGAAAACCTTTCCATTTATCTTGTTTTCTCTTTATCTTCTCTCCCTTCATTTTCCTTTACTTATATCGTACAAACCCTGTCCATGCCCCATGGTGGTTGTTTTTCTCCTCAGAGCCCCAGTACATAGCTGTATATCTTAGTTGTATGTCAACCCATGGTGGTTCTTTTTCCTGGAGTCCCACGACAGTTTATTCATATCTCTTTCATTTAAATTATTTCTGTAGTGTAATTTATCTGTTTATACATATCTGTCTTCCTTCCAGACCAGAAACATTTCAAGACCTTTGGGCACATAATATATACTTAAGTATTTGAGTGAATCAATGAAGATCTTTTGTTGAATAAGATCTAAATAAATAAAATACCTACTCAGCACATGAATGAAAGCATTTGAGAGAGAGTTTTGTGTCTGCTGAAGCAGTCTGTGGACCAGTTTAGGGGTTCAGTGCCAAGGTTACTCAATAGATTTAGACAGAATGAAAGAGATAATTAACTTTTGTTTTAAAATTCTTGGAGAACAGGAACAGCATATCTAGGTGTGGATCAGGACTTGATCATTCTTGTTGCATCTTTGGAAAATCCAGTCCTTTATCTTTCTATGAAAATGTGACTGGCCAAGAGAATGAACAGAGGACTGGCTTTTAGAAAGGCAATTTTGTCACAGGAAATCCTGGAGGAAAAAATATAGAAGGACAGCAGGTAGAAACATGGCAGAAACTTTTTGTGTAGAAACCCTAAAATTTGGGTTTACATGCTCGCTGAAAGAATTGTAAACCAACATTTCTCCAATATAGATTTGAGCAACTTTTCAATATCTAGGTATACAAAAGGATTACAAAGGAAAATAGATCAAACTGAAAGGAATTTAAGATGGAACAATGAAATGAAGCTGAAGTAAGCCAGTGCACTGAAATGTGTTTCAGAAGGACCTGCAGTTTTTAAAGGTAGTTGGAAATGTATCCCTCAGGTTTAAAGTAGAAAGGGAAATGGGAACAATTCTCTATCATCTCATGTCCATGAGATTAAAAGCAACAGTCTCTCAGAGAAGCAAAACTTTTCTGGCCTCTAATGTCCCAAAAAAGTGTTTTGAATGGTGCCTAATGAAAGAGCTTCTGTGTGATGTAATGCAATACAGTGTCATCAACTCATTTCCAAGTTTAGTTTAAACACTTTAGGACACGTTCAACTGAGGTAATGCAGATATTCTATAAGGGGCCAAGGAAGAGGCTGACAGCATTCTCTCTCAGCTTCTCACTTGAAGGGAGAAAATGTTCTTGAACAGATTGACCACGCCTCCTAAAGACAATGCTCCATTTTCAATTTTTTCTTTTTGTAAACTCAGCCTGCATTTCCCCTTACATATGCAAGCTAAAGCCTGTGTGTAGACATCCTTCGTTGGCAATGAGGAGCAGATCCATACTATTAAATAATCAAATAAGCAGAACATACGTTTGGCCCCTTTTAGGAAAATTACAGGTTTAACCTCACCTTCATTGGTGGAAGGACATGGTATACCAGAATTAAAATATCTACCATTTATTATGCAGTTAATCATAAGTCATGCTATTTAAATGAAATTTAGTGAATTCTTCTATTAAGTTGACTAGATTTTAGTTAAACTGATGTATCATTTTATATAAGTCTGTTTTTGCTTAAAATGTAAACCTCTTTAGAGACTGCTTCATTCAGTTTTAGAGGCATATTTTGTATATTTTGGTGTGATTTTATTTATTTTCCTTCATAGCAGAGAGGCACATCCTAGTCTTTCTCTTGCTGCCCTCTCTCTACCAGATAAAACTCATCCAAGTTTATTTTGTTTTATAAGGCATAGGCTTACTTTGTGACGATAAAGAGATCATTTCTGAAACATATTTGGAAATGCAGGGAGCCCAGAAGTTTAGATTATGCTCAGATTTTTGTGATGTAACTTAAAAAATAATGAAATATTTAAAGTTTTGCCAGGAAAGTTTTCTCCTACTTTGCTTCACAGTAATTAAAAAAAAAATCAATTTAATTTCTTAATTCTTCACAAGGGTGAGTGAAGGAGTTGGCAGGTTTAAATGTATCCTTGAGAGAGCTCTCTCTGGGTTACTCTTTCAAAACAACCATCCCACTTGATGAATATTTAGTGGGGACTCTGTCAGTCCCAGAGCTGAGAGAGGGAGTTCCCAAAGCTCCAGCAGCTCCTGGGAGAGGAGAGTGATGGTAACCAGTGCCGTTAGAGTTTGGATGAGGCGTGGTCATTCTCAGGATGTTAGAACTGAGTGGATTTCTCAAATGCAGCCCAGTGACTCTAGACCTGAGCCCTGCTCAGAAGTCAGTTGACTTGTCATTCACTCTGAGCATGGTGTTGTTGGGGAAAAGGGAGAATCCCCCTCCGCCCTTTACCTTAAGGATTTTCTGGCTGGCTGAATAATTAAAAGACAGGTTAGCAGGAAAAAATAATACCAAGTTTAATAACATGTATACATGGGAGAAACCAGGGAAACTGAGTTTCTCAACACAATGGCAGTGATTCTCATCTTAAATACCATCTTCAGCTAAAGACAAAGGAGGATTTGCGGGGAGGTAGTGGTTTGGGATTTCAGAGGGGAATAAGACAATTCACATGGAAAGGTAAACAGACAATTCTTTACAGGGCCACCTATAAAGAATGTGGCCGGAAAGACAGAAATCACAGTAATCAAGAGTATATAGATTTAAGACCTCTCCTTCAGTACTTATAAAAGTTTCCAGAGACAAGGCCACCCCCCTTATCAGCACACAGAGGGGGATACCTTTACAAATGTAAATATTTGGTAAACAGAACTTTGAAAAGAATGGGCTTTGGGCCGGCCCGGTGGCGCAAGCTGTTAAGTGCACACGCTCCACTGCAGTGGCCTGGGGTTCACCGGTTCAGATCCCGGGTGTGCACTGATGCACTGCTTGGCAAGGCATGCTGTGGCAGCGTCCCATATAAAGTAGAGGAAGATGGGCACAGACGTTAGCCCAGGGCCAGTCTTCCTCAGCAAAAATGGGGATGATTGGCAGATGTTGGCACAGGGTTGATCTCCTCAAAAAAAAAAAAGAAAAGAAAAGAAAAGAATGGGCTTAGCAAGGACCCAGCCAGGCTGTCCATACCCAGAGTTAAATTCCTTTAGGCAGTTAGTAGGGGAGGTCAAATGTCTGTCAGAGAAAATAATCAAAGTAAAGGGATATATTTCAGGGTGGTCAATTTTGATCTGCCACAGTTCCGCCTTTGAAACTAAAAGTTTCACAGTCTTTTTGAAACTTAAAGAAGTTTCATAGTCCAGAAGCTGAGTTGGTAGATTGTTCCATCTCATTGAATACATTTCTTAGTCCTGATAATAGATCAGTCCAATTAAGTTCATTTTAGAAGGTGGCAATGTAGGTGGGCTCTCGAGGTTACACCTATATTGTGGAAGCAAGCAATCAAGAATTTAATAAGAAGAATGTCTATGGAAACAAAAGAAAAACAAGGTTAATGTTTGGAGCAAATTGTAAATCAGTTTCTGAGTTCAGAGAACAGCCAGTTAAGAAGATTTTTAGATGTCAGTTTCAAAGCATCTTTTGTAGTTTAAAATGTCTCTGATGATGTCCTCAGGTAATCTCTCAAGTTTATATTCAATCCATCAGCTTCAGTTTGTCAGGCTTCCAAAAAAGGGCAGGCTCACTTTTCAGTGATTCCAAATAAAATGATGGAAAAAAAAATCAAAAACGTTAGTTAGGACATCTGTAGCCAGATATTTCAGGAGACTAGAAGAGTTCAGGGTCCAGTCCAGCTAACGGATATAAAACAGAAACCTGAAAGACAATTATCAGAACTAGAACTTATTGTCCATGAATGTATACTATAGTTTCTATTGAAATATATATTTTTCTCTCTAAAATCACCCTCATTTGCTGGCCCGGTGGTGCAAGCGGTTAAGTGTACGTGCTCTGCTGTGGCTGCCTGGGTTCGCTGGTTCAGATCCTGGGCATACACCGACTCACTGCTTGTTAAACCATGCTGTGGCGGCGTCTCATATAAAGTAGAGGAAGATGGGCACAGATGTTAGCCCAGGGCCAGTCTTCCTCAGCAAAAAAGAGGAGGATTGGCATTGGATGTTATCACAGGGCTGGGCTTCCTCACCAAAAATAAATAAATAAAATCACCCTCATTTTATCAAAGATAGCCTAATTTGGTTTTAATTTAAACTAACTAATTTGCAATATAAGTTTAGTTTTAATAAACTTGGCCCAATTATTTACATAAGTACAGCAAGAATAGGCATTGATCATATACGCTTTTTTAAATCTGCTTTTCTGGAACTCTTTATAAGGAATCTGAGATTGAACTTTAAAGGCCTCTCAAGGCCATGAAAGCCAAGCCAAGGACTTTTGTCCTCAGACTTCACCTGCAATACCTACAGATTTGGATGATGTCCTCTCTTCTTGAGGTTTCCCCAAAATATATTGAGGTTCCTTGTACCTGCGGGTAAGTGACATTCTTTACTTATCCTGGTAAGTGCTGCTTGGATTATAAGGTACCAGGCCAATATTTCCACGTGGCTTTATTTCATATAGTCCAATCTTCATTTCTCAAAAGCTATCTTGTCACATTCCAGTCAAAGCTTTCGTAATATAACCAATGTTTCCAATTGTGTCCTGTTATAAGGAGAACAGATTCTTACTGAACTTATGCAAATAACTATATTGTCATGAAAACAACAATACTCACTTACTAAGAGTTTCCAAATCCTGGAGGGATCAGACAGGGAGAAAAAGATAAATATTTCAATTCTGCTTACAAAGGTAAAATTTACCAAATTGCTATAAGTCATAGCTAGCTCAGGAGAAAAGAGAAAAAGTTTTTCTTAAATCTGAAAAAACAAAACATTAAAAAATGAGCAACATTTTAAATGAAAAATCATAAAAATTATAATCATCCTCATTAGTTCATTCAGTCCTGTGTAATCAATTCTTGATCTCAATCTTTTTGTTATCGGCTATATGAAGTCATCAGTCTCTCCATCAGACTTCTGTAATTTCTTACCAAGTTCAGTTTTATGATCAGAAAGTTTATCGGAAGCCTGTACTCCAGTGTAAATGTCAGAGTCCTTTCCATGAATTTTTCTAAAGTTGAAACATATGTGAAAGCATCAGGGTAAAGAAATAACTGTAAACAAGACCCCAAAGTGGCAATTGAAAAAGAAATTTGGTGAATTTTGTGACATACAGCACTTTAAATAATAATAACCAGAATTATGACTGATAACCAGGACAGATCAGAATTTCAGTAGTTATACAATATTAACACGTCTATATCAATAACATTCACCCACTTTATACCACCTAAGAAAATTTATCATAAACACTTGATCAAGTATGAAATAATGCTCGTTATGAAACAGTCAAGGGCAGACAGAGAGTTAAAATAGTCACAAAAAATAAAAATAAAAACCTTAATAGAGAGACCTCAGTTCTTTTGAACATAGGAAATTATTTTAACAAAACGTAGATCTTTTGTCTTTTAGGTAGACTTGCTCAAAGGTTAAGAAAAACCTTTTATAACTTCTTTATCAAGTTTAAGAAAATTATCCTTTTAAGAGAAAGAAGACCAAATTTTAATTTTGTGCCAGCTTACTTTTGACATTAAAACTCATTTACTTAATTGGATTTACTTTAATTCCAGCCAAGTTGACCATGCATAAAACTCCTTTTCCATAATTTATCTTCCACAAACCTTTTATAACTTTCTTTGTATACAGAGCTGTTTTCCTTATTAATTTTTAGTAACTTTAATCACATATACTAATTAGAAATTTTAACCCTTAGAAACCTTAATTTCTAAGTGAAAACTAAGTAAGCAATTACAAACTTACATTAGTATTCTGTGGCTTGGAAAATTTACAAACACTTCATAATTTCTGGAAATGTGTTACTTTATAGTACAATATTTTAATAAACCACATGTTTACCAATAGACCCAGAACACCTTTTAGTGTTCTTGTAGTAAACCAAAAGTAGATAAACCTATACTTAGCAATGTCTACTATCTTATCTTATTTGGAAATGATCTAGATAGTCAATGAATTTTTATCATAAAATTTAGTAAAACTCTAAAGTTTTAAGTCACCAAAAAGAGTTTGGAAGCTGTAACCACCATAACACATAATTACTGTTAAAAGTTCACTCAATATTTTATCTTTTTCATATCTATTTAGTTACTTGTTCCTGATAATTATTTAGATTGCCTACAAGACTTCATAGGACATCAGATAAAATTAGCCATCATTTAAGTTACTATTTTTGTTAACCAATTCTGTAATAGAAATAACATCAGTTTTTCTACAAAATTTCATGTGAATTTCTTCACCTCTTATACCTCTAAACATAATTTTCATTAGGACTTTCATCAATAGGTCTTGGTCTTATAATTTTGGACAAGGGAAGCATTCCCAGCCAGACATTTTAAAACATACTCAGGCAAAGCTGATGCAACATCTTTATATAAAATTAGCTCAAACATTCCAACGTTTGTGATCTTAGCAACACTTACACTTTTACATGTTCTCAATTCAATTGTAACCTGAGTCAGGATCTTAAGGCTAGTCAAATTTTTCCCTTCTTCTTTTTCTGGCCTTTGCTTAGGTACCAATTAAACAATTATGTGAGACCTCTCAAAACATTTTTTCCCCAATTTAGAAGTTTTTCCAATTTAAACAATCCATCATCTGGCCACATTGACAAGTAGGATCTTAATCTTAACAGTGACTCATCCCAAGCTTTAACTATGGATGCAAGAGGCATCCCCAAAAGAGATTCAGAGAATTCACTCCCCAAAATAAGAAAGTACAACAAGAGATGACAAAGGCCCCTTATAAAACAAATGGGACCCCTTATGACAAACTTCCCTGAGAGCAGGCACAGCTGGACAAAGAGAGTGTTCCCCAGAATCCCTGTCTGCTCCACTGGTTGCCAAAGATGCGTGCCGGTACATACATCTTCCGAATGGCGGAGACCAGAAAGGTCACAAAGCCAAGCTCTTAAGACATAGAACAAGAAAAAAGCCCAGGTGACAGCCTTATAGAGATGCCTGTGTAAATGAGAAAAAGAGAGACAGAGACAAAGACTATTTGTGGGAGGAAAAGGTTCAATTATCCAATGGGTACCCAACCAGATCCTAGAGTTGCTGAGTCCAAGAAGCTAGCTTCACCAATATTTTCTTCTGTTAATCTAAATTTAGAAAGAGAAAACTCACCACTTGCACTTCCATTGGACCCCAGAGGCAGAGATCCAGGAGACTGACATGGTAAGAACTCTCACCTCTTGCCGGCTCTTGTCAGGGTCCAGGATCTCTCCGCTGCAGTCATCCAGGAGCAAGCAGTGTCCAACCAGTGAAATTTTTGCCCCACGTTGGGCACCAAAACTGTCGGGGAAGAGGGAGAATCTTCCTCTGCCCTTTTCCTTAAGGTTCTTCTGGCTGGTTGAATAATTAAAAGACAAGTTAGCAGGAGAAAATAATACCAAGTTTAATAACATGTATACATGGGAGAAACCAGAGAAACTGAGTTTCTCAACACAATGGCAGTGATTCTCATCTTAAATACCATCATCAGCTAAAGACAAAGGAGAATGTTGGGGGAGGTAGTGGTTTGGGATTTCAGAGGGGAAGAAAACAATTCACATTGAAAGGGAAATGTAAATGTTTGTCAGACAATTCTTTACAGGGCCGCCTATAGAGAATGTGGCTGGAGAGACAGAAATCACAGTAATCAAGAGTATATAAATTTAAGACCTTTCCTTCCGTACTGATAGGAGTTTCCAGAGACAAGACCACTCCCTCTTCCCAGCACACAGAGGGAGATACCTTTACAAATGTAAATATTTAGTAAACAGAACTTCGAAAAGAATGGACTTAGGGAGGGCCTTGCCAGGCTGTCCACATCCAGAGTTAAATTCCTTTAGGCAGTTAGTAGGGGAGGTCAAATGTCCATCAGAGAAAATAATCAAAGTAAAGAGATATATTTCAGGGTGGTCAATTTTGATCTCCCACAGTGTCTCCTCTCTGCTGGTGCCCCTTTTTGCCATTTCTCTTGCTTCTCCTGACTCTTTATCTTTCCTACACCTTCTTTCTTCTTTTTTCTCTCTTTCTTACTTTCACTCTCTATTATATTCCTTCTCCATATCATTTTTTTATCCTTCTCTTGTTGTCCTCATTCATTTTCTTTTTATTTTGTAGTACAGTTACTCTGTACATCATTTTCATCTTAAAATCTTGACCCTCTACAACTCTTATACTTCAGCTAGCTATTTTGAAGAGAGTATTTTGATAAATTTTTCTTAGATGTTATAACATGCTGATTCAAGGAAATAAAAACAATCATGAAAGGGATGGGGATGGAGAATGAATTCACTTCAGGTAGCCATGGAATTAGACAGAGGGAAACTGAGAGCTTAGGTGTGTGTGTTCAAAATATTTCCTGATACATCTTTGTAGTTCATTGTTGTGGTAAACTGCACACAGTCTTATTTGCTGTTGGACCCCAGAAGTTTGCTCCTCTGGGCAGGTCAGCAGGTCTCAGCCTATAGAAAAGAAGCTAGGAAACACTGTCTGCGTTTCTAATGTAAAGAACTGTTCGGGTTCCATCAGGAGACCCTTTGGGCTCTTCCCTGCACTATCTGAATAGAAAAAGAGGAAGAGAAGCTTTTCTCCATCTGCACAAAGCAGGGAGTTTATCTTGAGTTTGAGAGGATTTTCATGTGACTGAAAACAAAAGTGTTCCCGAGTTTGGATTTGCTTTAACAAGATGTATTGGCTGGCTTTGATGTTAAAGGTCTTTATTCAAAATTGGCTACCTCTAGTGCCAAGTTCAGAGTGGAGATTTGTCAGTATAAGAGAGAAGAATCCTTTTTCGATTAATTCAGTGAAATATATTATATGGGAAAATGGTTATATTTGAAAGCCACTTGTTAATATTCTGTTGCCACAGTGACATCTGTTGGTAAGTGACTACTTCATGCTATTCTTGATGATTTCTGTTTGAAAGACACACCCTGAGCTTGATAAATAGATCTCAAGCAATAGGATATATTGGAGCATATGAGGAAGCCATTTGGGGTAAAGCTAATTTGGCCTGAATTTGTTTTTCCAAAAGGGCCTGTCACCTGCATTGTGTGTCTGCTTTGCCATGTCCCAAAGAGAAGAGTAAATGCCCTTAAGATGAGGATGCAACTTCCCTCTCATTGGCATTTCCTTAAGGATGAATATTTCTCCCTAGTCTGGGATTTGATTGCTGCAGTCATCCTGTGACCCCCCAGCTCCAGACAACAGACCTGACACCAGCCAAGCCCATCGAGACAGCAGATCTGCTCCCCACTGTGTCCATCACTAGCTATCTGGCAGGGCAACCTGGCAGGGTGATCTTGTGGCTATTGTAAATGGGACATTGCAACCCAATGAGATACATGTTCTTTGATGGTATATAACCCTTCTGTATACCCCACTTCTTTGGTGCCCTTCCTTCCTTAGGGAATGAAGGCCCCTGGCCATGGTCCTCCAAAGTTGGCTCATAATAAACTCACCCCAATTTTGATTTATAGATTGATTATGGATTATTTACATCGACAAGCTGATGTGCAGGAAGTAGTAAACGCTCAGTGGTATCGTGTTGCCTGATATAAAACCATTCCTCCCTCTTTCCCTGCCCAGGATGCCCACTCTTCACTGTGGCATCTACTTCCATGGTGTGATCATTCTTCTGATCACTCCCTTCATTCCCTCCTACAATTACTCAACACATATTTAAACACCTACTGTATGCCAGGCTTCGGATTCACTAAGGAAAAAATTTTCTACAAAACTTCTGTCTTTGCAGAGTTTGTTTTGTTGGGTAAGAGAGATAATGGATAAGTAGGCAGACAAGTGAATTACATAGCCTATCGTGTGATGATCTGTGTCATGAAGAAAGTAAGTGACAGGCAATGGGGAGAGCTAGAGAGTGAGTGGGTTGCTACTTTAATTAGAGAGACCAGGGAGGCTGGAGCAAGGCCCAGAGGGAAGAGACAGGGCAGGAGGACATACAGATGTCCCAGGCCTGCAGAGATGCTGTGGAGGGACTGTGACTCGGATGTTGTTGGGCAGCAAGAAGCCAGTGTGGCTGGAGCACAGTGAGCAAGAGGGGAAAGGCAGAGAAGGTTTGAGATGTCAGGGAGGGTGAGCAGATGAAAGAAGGCCCCTGGGCCCATCACAACTGTGCTGTAAGTGAAATGAAAACTTTCAATGTCATTTAACTATACGTTATACAATTTAAGTAGTAAATACCTTTTGTTTTTCTATAGCCTTGTCACGTACATCAACTAAAATTCTGCTAAATTGGGAATGTCTAAATTATCCCCAGGAGTGACTGCTGTATCTTGTCAGGTGTCTGTCTGCACAGCAGTCGGGGGTGGGAGTGATGTGACAGTCAGGAGACGAACTCTAGTCTTCAGGTTGCCACCAACTGCTTGTGTTATGTCTCATCTGTAAAACGTGGAGGACGGAAAAGATGAGTGGTTTTCAGGCTCCGATCCATGGAGCGCCGGGGATTCCTGAAGGCTCTTGGTTTTTATTCTTATGTTTGTAAACTTTGATGCAAGCTTCACGTAGAAGAAAGTGTCCCGTAGCTTTGAAAAGATTCCTGGACTTGGTTATCCCTTAGGATTTGCAGTATGAAAAATTTGCAGTCTCACAGACTCCCAAAAGACAGACTAAAGGAGCACAATCCCTTTCGCCCGAGTGTCTCTTGTGACAGTGCTCATTGTCTCTCATTCAAACCAGAAGGTGATTTGTCAATAGTGAGATATGGCATCTGAGACCCCATCCTTCAAGATGGCTGAGTTGTCGTCTATCATTGTACAGACTTACGCTAAGTGAATAATATAAAAAACGAATGTCTTAGCAGGTACTTTCTGGCACAAAATAGAAACTAGGAATTGATAAAAGTAATTATGATTGATGTCTGTCAATAAGGGTATAGGATTATTGTAATTTCAAGAGTAATTAACAGCATGAGTGTTAGTCACTGTACATATTAAATATATTGAAAAGCAGTCATGTCCTCATAACACAGAATTATAACTAGAAGATAAACTGCATGTTTTTGGTACTTACGGTTAAAGATACATTTTATTTAGTTTTGTTTTCTGATTGAGGATATGAGAAAATTTATTTTTATTTTTTATTTATTTTTTTTGTGTGGAAGATCAGCCCTGAGCTAACATCCATGCCAATCCTCTTCTTTTTGCTAAGGAAGACTGGCCCTGAGCCAACATCTGTGCCCATCTTCCTCCACTTTATGTGGGACACCACCACAGCATGATCTGACAAGCTGTGCGTCAATGTGCCCCCGGGATCCAAACCCAGGCTGTCAGCAGTGGAGCATGTGCACTTAACCACTATGTCATGTGGTAAGCCCCGAAAATTTATTTTTTAATATATTGAATATCTTCTCCCTGTCCAATCTAGAATCTCAATCTGCTATTTTGGAAACTCTGAAAAGAAATGTTCAGATGCTGTTCAATGGGTAAGAAGATGTTGTTAGGGTGTCGAATCCTTTTCTCTCTTATTTGTCATAAAATTGTGACAGACTCTGATTTAGCTTCCTGTCTGCCCAGCTGGCTAGGCCACTTTGTTTCTCTAAGTCTGCAGGGGAATCCAGTCAGGTGGAAGGGGATGTTTTCTTCCACTTAGACTTTGCAGAGGAAATCAGCCTTGAAGTGGAACTGAGTACATGCTTTTCAGAAGCTGCATCACTCTCTACCCAGCCAGAGCATTGGACCTGACAACAACTGGATCCAGCAGAAAACTGGCCACTCTAGGAGATGTCATGTGGAAATGTGCCTGGCTGGACTAATAGTCACATGGATATGATTTTTTTTTTTATAATTTTATTTATTTATTTTTTGTTTATTTTTTTCCCCCAAAGCCCCAGTAGATAGTTGTATGTCATAGCTGCACATCCTTCTAGTTGCTGTATGTGGGACGTGGCCTCAGCATGGCCGGAAAAGCGGTGCGTTGGTGCGCACCCGGGAACCGAACCCGGGCCGCCAGCAGCGGAGCGCGCGCACTTAACCGCTAAGCCACGGGGCCGGCCCACATGAATATGATTTTTAAAAAAATCTCTCAGAGCTTTTCTAACATCAAAAAATATTCTTAAGTTGCTTTACATTATACTACATTACATTGCACTAACATTAGTTAGTGTCTTTTTAATTTCCACAGAAGAATTTTTTTTTTCTGTTACTAAAGAAGCCAAATTTTATGTCTTTTTTCTTGTACCAAAATGAACTTACTATTGAAAAAAGAAACCTTCAAGAAAGGAAACACTCATATGGGATAGAAATTGTGGGTAGAAATTGCTACTTTTTGATATAAAACCATCTGTTTAATTTATTTATACTTTCTTCCAACTGTGCTTTTGAAAATAACTTAGCATTAGAAATTAACAGTAAGAAGAGGGTGTGCTCTCTTGAGTGTGGTCCAGTAGATGTCAGGTGACTCAGACCTGAGTTCTAGGCCCAGGTCTGTTTCTGGTTAGTGTGTGACAATGTACTTAGGCTCTCTGGAACATAGTATTCTTTTCTGTAAAATTAAAGTATTTGATGATTTTTGAGAACTTTTCCAAATATTAAATGATTTCTCTTTTAAAAAGAAGCAGAAAGATCCTTCTCAAACTTAAAAATTATCAAAAATTTTTTGTGACCCTTCACTTGCCAAGAACAACTGATGTCCCTTCAATTATACTGATTAGAAATAAAGATCATAAAAGTATAAATTTGGTAATCTAATAAATGAATTAGCAGAAAAATGAGACAGGAAAAAATTTATGATCAATCAAGATATTACATTATGAAAGTATTACTGTTACAGTATATAAAATTATGACACTAAAATAGTATCTTTTTGCTGTCTGTAAGTTTATATTGTTACTCATGTATCACTATTAACCCTATTATGTTTTACAAGTAATAAAATGTCTTGAAAGGAAAAAACAATAAAGCAGCAGCCCTGTATTATACATGAAAGTTGTGCTCCCCCTGGAGGGAAAATGAGGATACAACATTGGTCGAGGACTTCATTTTGTAATCCATTGATGCCTTTCAAAAATATAGCTATTATTGTAAGAGTAAAGATATTCTTAAGAATAGTGCCACAAAACAGGTTTTCCCAGCTTCTTCTTTTTTGTGTGTGTGAGGAAGATCACCCCTGAGCTAACATCCGTGCTAATCCTCCTCTTTGTGCTGAGAAAGACCGACTCTGAGCTAACATCTATTGCCAATCCTCCTCCTTCCCCCCCCCGCAAAGCCCCAGTAAATAGTTGTCTGTCATAGTTGCACATCCTTCTAGTTGCTGCATGTGGGACACGGTCTCAGCATGGCCAGAGAAGCGGTGTGTCGGTGCACGCCTGGGATCCAAACCCGGGTCACCAGTAGCGGAGCTCGTGCACTTAACCACTAAGCCACGGGGCCAGCCCTCCCAGCTTCTTTTTGTCAGAGCTGAGACCGACAACAGGCTGGGGCACTTGAAGAGGCATGGTGGACTCAGCTGAGGGTGACTTAATTACTGTGAGATGATTAGCCAATAGAAAATAAGATGGAGAAAGACTAAAAATAGGTAAAGGGAAATAAAGTTGAAAATAATTAAGAAAAATAGTGCCTTCAAAATATCCTCTCATTATTTTTATAGCATTTATTTTTGAGGCATGACTAGAATAGTGTGTTAGATTTTTCTAAATCCTTATCTCCAGGGCATATATTACTGAGTTCTTCATTATATATGATAATACCAAAGAAAACCTGGACAAAAGTATTCTATACTATCAACAAGGACAAAACATGTACAACATTGCTCTATGTATTAAGATTCCAGCTGTAACAGTCAAGATATATATTCATGTGTGTAAAATTATAACGATTTTCTATTTTTCTCGGGCTGTGAACCATGGTAAAATATACAGTAATACGCAGAAAACTTGATGAACTAGGTGATTTAAAACAGCTGATGTTACAGCTTGGCCATTCAAGGGTGAAATAGATCAATTTAAATTTCACACCTTCTCCTTTCCTTGTAGCCAATGAAGTGTCTGGAAGACAGAAAACACATAAAATTAATTGAGAGTTAACAGTATTTGGAAGCAGTTAAGGTTAAGCACTCAACAATGATGTCCCTTACTTCAGGAGCCATTGACACTTTGTCATAAGTTTATTGTATAGGTGGGTTCTCTTAGATGATTTGTGTATGTTTCGTAGAAGAGAGACAGGGCAGGAAAATTAACTATGAATCTACTGTGCACCGGTTCCTTTACTGTATTACCTTATGCAATTCTTACAGTCATCCTTTAAAGTAACTGTTATAATTCATATTTAACTGATAAAGAAAATCATGTTTACAAAATTGATCAAGGGTAAGAGGGAAGATCTGAACATCAGTCTGTTGGGTTTATGCCTCATATTCTCTCCACTGTGATAAAAACGGTACTTCACCTTGGGTACTCACCATCTGGCTATTTAATACCAGCTCCTGCCAACAGCATTGGATGAGATGAGATAAGTTTATTTCCAAAGTTATTCTATTATATTTAAACTATACTATTTATGAGTCAGATGTCAAGACATGTTTTAGAGGCATAGAGAACAACTGATTACTTCACCTACACATTTTTCAGTTTTACTATAACGTTCATGTGCCACATTATGTCAACTTTGTGTCAACTTTACCAACTTTAGTGCTTCACTGTTTTTTTTTAAAAAACTCACAATTTCATTTTTCGTGTAAAGCACCTTGCTGTTTTCTTCTTAGTCACTAGATGGCAGTTCTGTATCTCTGTAAATTTCCACTGCAGCAGGAAACGAGAGGTCTTAAGCCAGTTTGCTCTATACATATGATGGCCATAGGAGGATTTCTTCTCCATCAAGGCTGCCTGTGTTATTCTGTGGCTGTAACGGGGATGTCCAGGACAGCTTAGTCAGAGGCAAGAAGCAGAGTTAGAAAGCATCCTCTAAGTTCGTCTTCAGATGTGAGTTCAGGCACCTGTCCTCTCACCCGAGCACACTGGAGTTTATGGAATGTGTTCTGACTCTTACTGTCGTCCTGTAGTTAATAAGTCTGGGAGCTCCATACCCCTAGAAAAAACACATGACTCATAAAGCCTTTTCTCAACTAAGTGGAGTTGAGGGCTATGGTGTTGCCCGAGAGTCGGATACTTAAAGAAAATACAGGTGGTGCTCATGCAGACGGAAAGAGCGTCAGCTAGTCCTGCAGGGCTTTTATTGATGCTCCTATGGAATAAGCAAGTTTAAAATAAAACCACATTGCTGAGGCCACTGCGGCGGCACAGGGCTCGCCGGTTTGGATCCCAGGCGCTCATTGACGCACTGCTTGGCAAGCAATGCTATGGCGGCGTCCCATATAAAGTGCAGGAAGACACGCATGGATGTTAGCCCAGGGCCAGTCTTCCTCAGCAAATAAAAGAGGAGGATTGGCAGATGTTTGCACAGGGCTGATCTTCCTCACACACACACACACAAAAACAAAACCACATTGCTTAAACCTCACTAACCCCTTATTTTATTTTCAAGTAATATGCTCTGAGAATCTGTTATGTCTAAAAAACGATTTCATAAAACTGAAACAATTCTGTTTTTTATTCTCTGGTATTTGAAATACTATTAAAACTGTAAATCCTTTAACATTCTACAATATATAAATAGACAAATATCAATTATATTCTCTAAAAATGTTTGCTCCCATGTTAAAGATTAATATATGGTAGCAAAACTGGTTACCACCCAGTTTTTAACTATTTTTTTGCTTTTGAAATTACATATAAAATTTGTGTTTTGAAGTGTTTTCCTAAAACTCAATATCTTTCTGATATAGTCGAAAGGTAACTAGAATGAAATTTGGTCTTTAAAACTCTAGCTTTGTGTAAGAATTGATAATATCAGGCAGTTGAAAGTTGGGTCTCTCCACATTATGATATTTATTAATTGTGAATAGCCACATCTATTACAAAGTGCTGAATAATAAAAAGAAATTAATATCAGCACTCTCTTACCCCACATCTACAGTTTATATGCAAATAAATTCTCAAAGTTCAGAAAAATGCTCATGATTTCAGATAACTGGTAAAATACTATCTCATTCCACTTTTAACCCCTTTTGAAATTGACTTAAAACTCTTCTCTTAGGATCCTGCTCTGATCAGTGCCCCCAGGTCCCCTCAATGCCTCATTTGATTGCAAACTTATCTGAGGAATTCAATATTCTTTTGTATTTGTTCTCTTTAAGGTATCTGTGATAGTGCTTTTTATGCAATGACCACTTGGTACAATTTATTATTAGTTTCAGAAACATCTTTATTTAGGATCAAATCAAGGAAACAGATGTGAGGAATGTGGGGTAGCCTAGTTGATGGTGCTTGAGGGATTCCTCAAGTGAGTCTCGGCATAGAAAAGTTTAAAGGGTAAAGCAGCATTGGTCAGATCAAAAGTGTGGAGTGAACATAATTCTGAAGGAATAATGATGGAGACATAAAAACAAGAAGGCACTTGAATTGCGTTGGAAGGTATTAGACACATCAAAGGGCTGGGAAAAAACCTTGTTTAATGTAAGTTCTTTCTAAACTCTAAATAATATGATTTTACATGGTAATTATAGACCACAAAACAACAATTCACAAGACAAGTAAACAACTAAAGTAGAAACCAGAGTAAGAAAAATAGAGGTTAAAGGAGAGATGGAGAGAGATGTTTAGGGTCAGAAAACATGGCTTAGTCATCCTTGAAGTCTCCCTCAGACTCTGATCATTCTTAGTGCTCAGTAAACACTTTGAGCCCATGAGCCTGGGGAGGGGCAAAGTGAGAGGTGGTTGGGAAGGGAGACAATGCAAGGATACCCTTGTGGAGGCACTGACATTGAAAATCAGTGACATTCTGCCAAGGTGTTTACCATAATACATGAAGGATTATTCTGGAAAGTTAAGGATTTTTCTGGAATGTACATTTTCATTTTATGGAAACTCCAACTAGCCCAGAGAAAGATTTAGACATTTCAGCTTTAGGAATAAAGAAAGGGGCCGGCCCTGTGGCGCAGCAGTTAAGTGCATGCACTCCACTGTGGTGGCACCAGGATTGCAGGTTTGGAACCCGGGTGCACACCAACGCACCACTTGTCAAGCCATGCTGTGGCGGCATCCCATATGAAGTAGAGGAAGATGGGCACAGATATCAGCCCACGGCCAGCCTTCCTCAGCAAAAAGAGGAGGATTGGCATTGGAATTTAGCTCAGGGCTGATCTTCCTCACAAAAAAAAAAAAAGAGAGAAGGAAATAATGAGAAACTTTTCTGTCAGTTTTAGCAATGAAAACCAGTTAGCATCTGGAAAACTGTTGCAATTTGAGATGAGAATGTGAAGAAAGAATTAGATGTCACACGTTGTTTTTGCTTTTCTCTGGGGCAGTAAGGCTTGCAGGGGGAATGAAATTCCATCTTTGCTCTATTGAGTTTGAGAAGGTGTAAAATTCATTTCTTCTGGGCAACACTATTGACCTGTGGAGAAAGACTAATGGTTCAAGCAGCTGATCTAAAGGAATAACTGAGCTCATAAAAGTTCTTAGCTTATAAAGGGTGCTTCTTCTTTATTGAACTTTACTGGACGTCTATTGACCTATATGTGCAAGGTATTTGTGGTAGGTATTGAAGGAAATACAAAGAATTATAAGGTTCCAAGCTCCTCCACATACATGAAATGGTTTGCAAGATGCAATTAGATTCTGCCAAGGTATTTAGTGTATGTTGTATTACAGAATCTAAAAACTGTGAGAATGTTATTGAGAAATTGTAATTAAGGACAGCTTCTTAGGAGAGGTGGACTAGATCAAGTCCTCAAAGGGACTACTTTTGGGCAGATGGAGGGAAGAAAGAGTGAGGTTTTCAGATGGGGGAAGAGAGGAAAGGTACAGACGTAGAAAGGAACATGGCATTTGGGCATGGGGTGGGCAGGCCAAGACAGGTACTGACTGAGAGGCAGCTCAGTTTCCTCCTGCAGGAGCCCAGCACTTCTTCCCACCTCCTGGCCTCCTCCACCTGCAGACCCCACACCTAAGCCAAGGCCTATCTTATCTGGATTGCTGCCTAGTCTCCCAACAGGTCCCTTTACTTCCAGTCTTAATTTCTTCTAATCTTTCCTCCACAATGCCTCCAGAGTTACCTTCTAGAATCCAAATTTGCTTAAATCTGATGTCTGCTTAGACTCCTTCAATGACTGCTCAGAGCATCCGAGAGATCATTCAGACTCCTGAGCTGGACATGCAGGCTTTGCCTTGCTGTCCTCATCTTTAGCCTCATCACCCACTGTGTCCTACATGTTCGCTTTGTTCCAGCCTTAAAAATACCCCCATTTTCTGAAAGCTTTAGCATCCTTTATATCTGTCTTTTTATATGTGTTTCTTATGTCCTCGTACCCCCTTTTTTGATGAACTTACTTCCTATTTCTTAATCTAAACTCGTATCAAATGTTCCCTCCTCTTGGACACTTTTTCTGAGAGGTCTCCATCTAGAAACCCCTTTTGATGTCCCCACTCTGGGACCCTGTACTTATCTACTTTTCCATAACTGTTGTTTTCTTCCTGTCTCATAAACAGTGAGCTCTTTAAAGCTGAGACTATCTTTCTTCTTGATAAATAAATGGTGAGCAATAGGATATATTGGAGCATATGAGGAAACCATTTGGTGTAAAACTAATTGGGTCTAACTTTGTGTTTTTTTCTTCCAAAAGTGGCCTGTAGCCTCTGTTCATCCATTGTATATCCGCTTTAAGCAATTAACATGTCCCAAAGACAAGAACAATGCCCTTAAGATGTAAATGCAACTTCCCCACATTGGCATTTCCTTAAGGATAAGCATTTATCCCTAGGCTAGGATTTGATTGCTGCACTTATCCTGTGACCACCCAACTCAAGATAACAGCCCTGCCCATGGAGACAGCAGACCTGATACCCAAGGTGTCCATCAATCGATGTGCCGAGAGGTCAATGTTGTGGCTATTGTAAAAAGGACATTGCAATCACATGTGGTACATGCTCTTTGATGGTATAGAACCACTCTGTACACCCCACGTCTTTGAAATGCTCCATTTCTTCATGAAAGGACTCTCCCAGGCTATATGGTCCTCAAATGTTGGGTCATAATAAACTCATCCCAATTTTGATTTATAGATTGGTTATGGATTATTTGCGTCGACATTCTATTTGTCCCTCCAGTATCTAAACACTGTACTTGACACCTTTGGGGCACTCAGAAAATGTTTGATGAGTGAATAAGTATGTGGAAGACCACACTGGCTGGAGCAGAAGGGGCTTTTCAGGGAGTGGTAGAAAATCCCCTCACATCCCTACCATAGTGGTTGAGGCTTTGGACCAGTTTGTCTGGGCACCAATCCCAGTTATTCCACTTTTAACTGGGGAATCTGTGCAAAGTATTTACTCTCCGAGCCTTAGTTTCCTCATCTGTAAAATGGGGCTACTGAGAACTCCTGTATCATAGGGTTTTAGTGAGATTTAAATCTTATGTAAATTTAGTGAGATTTAAACTTATGTAAAGTACTTAGAAGAGCTCCTGGCACATAGCAGGCACTAAAATGTTACTGTTATGTTATCATTATTTCCCTTATATCTCAACAATACTCTAGTTTTGAAAAGATGCTTTCATAATATAGTTGATCCTCATTATTTGTGGATTCCATGTTTGCACACTTGCCTACTAGCTAAAATGTACTGGGGCCGGCCCTGTGGCTTAGCGGTTGAGTGTGCGCACTCCGCCAGTGGCGGTCCGGGTTCAGATCCCGGGTGCGCACCGACACACCGCTTCTCTGGCCATGCTGAGGCTGCGTCCCACATACAGCAACTAGAAGGATGTGCAACTATGACATACAACTATCTACTGGAGCTTTGGGAAAAAAAAAAAAAGGAGGAGGATTAGCAATAGATGTTAGATCAGAGCCGGTCTTCCTCAGCAAAAAGAGGAGGATTAGCATGGATGTTAGCTCAGGGCTGATCTTCCTCAAAATAAATAAATAAATAAATAAATAAATAAATAAATAAATAAATAAATAAATAAATAAAATAAAACGGGCAGCCCCCAAATCAACACTCACGGGGCTTTCATATCCTTTTGTAGATGTGCACAAAGTGGTGAAAAGTTTGTCATTCGACGTGCACATTCCCAGCTGAGGGGGAACAAGGGGATGCTCTGCCCTCTTGTTTCAGCTCATACTGTAAACAAGTGTCCACCTTGCAGTCTATTTGGTGCCTCATTTCTTATCTTTTTGTGCATTGTGTTGGTGACTTTGCTGTTTAATATGTCCCCCCTGTGTAGTGCTGCAATGCTGCCTGGCATTCCTCAGGGCAAGAGGCTGTGACTTGCCTTTATGGAGAAAGTATGTGTGTTCGACAATGTTCTTTCAGACACGAGTTACAGTGCAGTTGGTGTGAGTTCAATGTTAATATATCAACAATATATATTAAATAAGGTGACTGTAAAGAGAAACACACAGAAAACAAGGTTATGTATTGATCAGTTGAAGAAAATGTGACTAAGGCTTGAAGCAACCTAACCCTGCATTTCCCGTAGGAGCAGTGGGTCATATTCACTGATTCAGTGTTCACAATGACTTTATAGAATGTCACACTGTGCATAAAGAGAACTGACTGTATCTTATGTAATCCTCACATACTCCTTTACAGTAGGCAGGGTAGGGAACAGGGTGTCCACATTTTACTATTAAAGTAAGGCTATTAAAGACATTATGAGCCAAGTAGAGAATTTAAAATCTCTTGTGCTCAGCATAAGAGCCATGGGTTTTTTTGTGAAGAAGAGCAGCCCTGAGCTAACATCCGTGCCAATCCTCCTCTTTTGGCTGAGGAAGACTGGTCATGGGCTAACATCTGTGCCTATCTTCCTCTACTTTATGTGGGATGCCACCACAGCATGGCCTTACACGCAGTGCATTGGTGCGTGCCCAGGGTTCCGAACCCAGGCCGCCAGCAGCGGAGTGCGTGCACTTAACCACCACACCACAGGGCTGGCCACTAGCCATGAGTTTTGGAGCAAGGAAGATCTACGATGAACTGATGTTAAAGGAACAGTTACCTGGCAAGAGAATGTAGTATTGAGAAGAAGAGGGAGAACTGAGCCAGAGGAGAGAACTGAAAGGAGAACCAGCTGTTAAACTCTCCAAGTATTCCCATTCCTAGGTGAGGAGATTCAGAGCTAAGGTGCCGATGTGATAAAGGAAAAGTAGCAGCCAAAGGATGAAATAATGGATTTGGTAACTATATAGGGTATAAATTAGGCTGTCGTTCTCAAAGTGGGTTCCCTGGACCAGCAGCATCAGCATCACCTGGGAACTGGGTAGAAATGCAAATTCTAAGGTACTGCTGCAGACCTGCTGAACTGGAAACTCTGGGGTGGGGCCTGGCAGTCTGGGTTTCAACAAGGCCTCCAGGTGCTTCTGGTGCTTCTGGTGCTTCTGGTGCCCATCAAGTTTAAGAGCCAATGAATTAGAAAATAATTCCAACACGTCACCATGCGCAGGTAAGCTGCAAGGCAGGGAGGTGGTATTTGTTTGGAGGATAAGATGCATTTTAAATTTTAGGAAAAAGTAGTTCAGCGTCTGTTTCATCGTAAGCATTCTATAGATACCATTTTAGCTCTCTGCGTTTAACATCTTTTTTCCACAATATATTCTCCTTTAGAGAACTCTTGGTAAGTTATTTACCACTTACTCTGAGAGTCCCTTCTTTCTTGAAATCCTGTTTCAGACTTGAAAATGTATTTTATTTTTGTGCACAAGCTCCTCTATTTAAAATCTGGATTTCTCTTCCTATAGGATCATGTATGGCACATGCAGCCTTACTGTAAATTTGGAATGCCATTGGTTTGTTCCAAAACCTTAGAATGTTTTAGAATTTAGAACCTGATGAATAGAGAATTTATATGCTCCTGTGTAGGACTCATATTTTTCAGATGTCTAGAGGTATCCCAACTTGCCAGTAATGTGGCCTTAAGATTTAGCAGAACTTGAAAATCTGAATATAGTAGAAAATGAATTACATCTCTCATATTAACATTTACAAAATAAATGGTCACAATGTTAACTTACCAATAAGCACTTTCTATATTCTAGGCTCTGAAAGTATCTTGCTTACATAATAAACATGATAAAGTTTCAAAGAGGAGCCAATTAACTTTTCAGCAAAAGCTTTACTTGAGTGTATCTTGGCTTCCTTTTTGACAGTTTTAGCCTTAATGTTACAGTAATGTTTTCTTTTTCTGGGAATAAGATAATCTTGTATTTGGTGAACATTTTAATTTTTAATGGCCACTTGTGTTTTGTGATATGCATGTGTTCAAACAATCTATAAGAACTAACCATTACCACCCACATATAGGATTATACAGGAATGGAGGAATTTTGGCTGACTTGTTGTATATAACTGTTCAACCAAAGCAGATGGCAGACTCTACCACTTACAATGGTTTAGGGGTTTGAAGCAGTATTTTTAAATACAAATAATCTCAAAACTGGTAATATATAAAGTATATTACTTACTGTGTTAACTAATCAAAATAGTTAAATTTATCTTTCCTCCATTTATAAGGATGCACCCATTATATAGATTCTGTACAAAATTTCAAAGATCACTTTTTTCCTTTTCAAAATTTATTTATTTTAATTTTTAATAGTGAGAACCTTAGTGTTGGGTAGACTGCTGCACAATTACTAGAAATGCTGAGAGTCTTTTTGAAAAGTGTAGAAGTCGAAAGATAATGAAAAGTACATTTCTCCAATGTTAGGTCCCTTGAGGATCTGATAGGCCTCTGTCTAGTTGCACCCTGAAGAGATGGAAGATTAAACACCAGCACAGGACACAAGGGAAGAGGCTGCCAACTTGAGGGCTTCCCACGGACCACAGAGTGCCTGGCAGACAGTTGGAGATTAAATCTGGGCTTTGTCCATGGGTAGGCCCTGAGAGGAGGATTTTGCTTAAATGACCAGAGAATAGACAACCTTTCTTCTTTATAATAAGTAATACTTACCATGTAAATTTCTTTATAAATCTATGAATAAAATAAAAAATATATAACCCGTATAGAAATCAACTCTTACTGACAAGCCCCACAGCCTTCTCTAGAGAGCCCAACAGAAAATGTCTCAGCTGACTGTGAATTGGTCTTCTCTGAAAGCCAGCCAGCACTTCACTGATAGCCCTGGATAAGGAAGGCCAGATACAATTCTTTGAAGATGTTTAGCTGAATTCAGAAACAAAAATCCTACCTCCAGTTGGCTCCTCTGTGAGAATGGATGGCCGGCCTTATTTCACAGGCGGGGCAGTTGAGGTTTCAGATGAGCTTAATTGCTCTGTTCCCAGGGGATGGAAAAGGAGGATTGTGACATTGATTCAGGGTTGAGAGTTTGCAGGTAAAGATAGGGTCATAGAGAGGAATAAAGATTTCAGCAAATTGGTTTATTGTTCTCTACAGCGGGAGTAATTTAAGAAGCAGATAGTCTCTCACTCCAACTTCTCTTCCCTGTTCTCTATCTGTAATAACGCTGTAAAAATTCTCGCTACAAAAATTTCAGTCTTTTTTCTTTGCAGTCTGTTTATTATCATCTTTACGAATTCTTTGACTTCACCACCTTCTTGGCACCACAACGCTAGCCATTGAGATATTATTATAGATTCAGTTTTGCAATTTCATCCTCTTGTCTCTATTTCCTCTGCCATTTCTTAGTTTTAGTTCTTATTGTATCTTATGCTTGAAAACATTTGAAGCTTACAGAGTATATCAGTTCCTT
Source organism: Diceros bicornis minor (assembly GCF_020826845.1). Taxonomy (NCBI): domain Eukaryota; kingdom Metazoa; phylum Chordata; class Mammalia; order Perissodactyla; family Rhinocerotidae; genus Diceros; species Diceros bicornis. The sequence continues at coordinate 57,369,903 of NC_080762.1, read as the reverse complement.
ATTTTCTCAACTTTTTATTATCTAAGTGCCCTCAACTATCACTTTTTTAAAATAAAGAAGTGAAATACATAACAGAACAATACACTGTAATAAATTGACCACTTATATAGTTCAACCTGAAATCCCTCCCCACTTAAAAGAGACCATCTTTTATAATTCACCATGCTTTAGTTTGGGCAGGGTCAGTTTATCAATGATTTTGGGATGTTTTAAGCCACATGAGTTAAATACAGTGTAAGGTAAAATTGTTAATCTTTTGGTTTGGGTTTGTGTTAGGGTTTTGGTTCATGTTAGGGTTTGGGTTAGGATTAGGGTTCAGGTGCAGGTTCAGGTTAGTGTTTCGGTTCGGGTTAGGCGTAGGGTTAGGGATAGGGTTCGTGTTCAGGTTAGGGTTAAGGTTCAGTTCTGGTTAGGGTTAGGCTTCGGCTTAAGGTTTGGGTTAGGGTTAGGTTTAGGTTTCGGGTTCGGGTTCAGGTTACGGTATGAGGATTCGGGTTAGGGTTTGGGTTAGAGTTAGGTTTAGGGTTCGGGTTCGTTTTAAGGTTAGGTTTCAGGTTATGGTTAGGTTTAGGGTTAGTGTTTGTCTTAGGGTTAGGGTTTACATTAAGGTTAGTGATCCGGAGGCTGGCCCGGTGGCACAAGTGGTTAAGTGCACGCGCTCTGCTGTGGTGGCCCGGGGTTCACAGGTTCAGATCCTGGGAGTGCACCGACACACCGCCTGGCAAGCCATGCTGTGGTGGCATCCCATATAAAGTGGAGGAAGATGGGCATGGATGTTAGCCCACGGCAGGTCTTCCTCAGCGAAAAAAAAAAAAAAAAAGAGGAGGATTGGCAGATGTTAGCTCAGGGTCGATCTTCCTCACGCACACACAAAAAAGGTTAGTGTTAGTGTTAGGGTTAGGGTTAGGGTTAGGGTTACGGATACTGTTAGGGTTCGGGTTTGGGTTAGTCTTAGGTTTATGGTTATGGTTAGGGTTAGGGTTAAGGCTTGTGTTATGGTTAGTGTTAGTGTTAGGGTTAGGGTTAGGGTTTGTGTTAATGTTAGGTTTCATGTTAGGTTTAGGGTCAGGGTTAGTGTTCGAGTTAGAGTTAGGCTTACATTTTGGGTTTGGGTTAGGTTTAGGGTTAGGATTACGATTACGTTTCATGTTAGGGTTAGGGTTAGGGTTAGGGTTAGTGTTAGAGTTTAGGGTAGGCTTAGGGTTAGAGTTAGGGTTAGGGTTAGGGTTCGTGTTAGGGTTAGGGTTCGGTTTAGGGTTAGTGTTCGGGTTAGGTTTAGGGTTAGCGATAGGTTCAGGGTTAGGGTTATTGTTAGTGTTCGTTTTAGGGTTTTGGTTAACCTTTACGGTTAGGGTTAGGGTTAGTGTTAACTTTATGGTTCGGTACGGGTTAGGGTTTGGATTCGGGTTATGGTTACAGTTAGGGTTGGGGTTATGGTTAGGGTTAGGTTTCAGGTTCGATTTTGGGTTAGGTTTCGGGTTAGTGTTGGGTTAAGGTTCGGGTTAGTCTTAGGATTAGCTTTCGTGTTAGGTTTAGGGTTAGGGTTACTGTTAGGGTTAGGGTTAAGTTTAAGTTTCGGGTTAGGGTTAGGGTTAGTGTTAGGGTTAGGGTTAGGTTTAGAGTTAGTGTTAGTGTTAGAGTTAAGATTAGCGTTCTGGTTCGTGTTTGGATTGAGGTTAGTGTTAGGATTAGGGTTAGGGTTATGGTTTATGGTTAGGGTTAGGATTGGAGGGTTAGTGTTTAGGTTAGGGTTATGGTTAGACTTTGTCTTCAGTTCACTTTAGAGTTCGGGTTATGGTTAGGGTAGTGTTAGGGTTAGGGTTCGGGTTAGGGTTAGGGTTCGGGTTAGGGTTAAGGTTCGGTTTAGTGTTAAGGTTAGGTTTAGTGTTAGGGTTAGGGATACGGTTAGGCTTCAGGTTAGATTGTGGGTATAGTACAGGGTTCCATTTAGGGTTAGAGTTACGTTTACAGTTAGGGTTAGTGTTTAAGTTTGGGTTCTGGTTCACTTCATGGTTAGGGTTCAGGTTAGGTTTAGTGTTAAGGTTTGGATTGGCATTTGGATTAGGGTTCGGGTAAGTGTTAGGTTTAGCATTAGGGTTAGTGTTAGTGTTTGTGTTCAGGTTAGGGTTTGCATTACCGATAGTCTTAGGGTTCACTTTCATGTTACGGTTAGGTTTAGTGTTCAAGTTAGGTTTAGGGTCAGGGTTATTGTTGTGTTAGGGTTAGGTTTAGGGCTAGGGTTTGCTTTAGGTTTAGTGTTAGGTTTCGAGTTAGGTTTTGGGTTAGGGTTAGGGTTAAAGTTCAGGTTAGGTTTGGGTTTAGGGTTAGGGTTAGGGTTAGGTTTAGAGTTCGGGGTCGAGTTTGGGTCCTCCTTTAGGGTTAGCATTTGTGTTAGGTTTAGAGTTAGGTATAGGGTTAGGTTTAGGCTTCTTCTTCAGTTTACGTATAGAGTTAGTGTATGGTTAGTGATAGAGGTCGAGTTTGGTTTAGGGTTTGTTTTAGGTTTCGGTTTGGTTTTGGCTTAGTGGTAGGGTTAGGATTAGGGTCAGGGTTAGGGTTAGGGTTAGGTTCAGGTTAGCATTAGGTTTAGGGTTGGGGTTATTGTTCTGGTGAGAGTTAGGGTGAGTGTCAATGTTAGGATTCGGGTTCAGGTTCAGGTTAGAGTTAGCGTTAGAGTTAGGCTTAGTTTTAGGGTTTGGGTTAGGGTGATGGTTAGGTTTAGGGTATGTGATCAAATTAGAGTTTGGGTTAGGTTTAGAGTTTGGGTTAGAGTTAGCTTAGGTTTAGAGTTAGGTTAAGATTTAGTATTCAGTTTTAGGGTTAGGGTTAGCATTACGGTTAGTGTTAGGGCTTGGTTATGGTTAGGGTTAGGGTTGGGTTATGGTGAGAGGGTTAGAGTTTAGGTTAGGGTTAGGGTTAGGGTGAGTGTTAGGGGTCTGGTTCTTGTTAGGGTTTAGGTTAGGGTTAGAGCTGTGTTAGGGTTAGAGGGTTAGGGTTTAGGTTTACGGTTGTGTTAGGGTTTGGTTAGGAGTCTGTTTAGGGTTAGGGTCAGGTTAGGGTTAGGTTTAGGCTTTTGGTTTGAGTTCTGGTTTCAGTTAGGTTTAGGGTTTAGGTTAGGGTTAGGGTTAGAGTTAGGTTTAGGGTTAAGGTCAGGTTAGGGTTAGGTTTAGGCTTTGGGTTTGGGTTAGGGTTAGGTTTAGAGTCTGGTTAGTGTTATGGTTAGGGTTCAGGTGAGGTTTAGGGTTAGGGTTAGGGTGGGGGTTTAAGGTTAGAGTTAGGGTTAGGGTCACTGTTAGGGTTCGGGTTACAGTTAGGATTAGGCTTCGGGTTAGAGTTAGCTTTAGTTTTAGTGTTAGGCTTACTGTTCAGGTTACAGTTAGGTTTAGGGTTAGTGGTGGGTTTAGGGTTATGGTTCGTGTTAGAGTTAGAGTTCCAGTTAGCTTTAGTGTTCTGGTTAAGGTTTGGATTAGGGTTTGGGTTAGGGTCAGGTTAGGGCTAGGTTTAGGCTTCAAGTGTGGGTTAGGGTTAGATTTAGTGTTCAGGTGAGGGTTAGGGTTATGTTTAGGGTCTGGGTTAGGGTTTGGTTTCGGGTTCATGTCAGGGTTAGGGTTCGGGTTCAGGTTAGGGTTAGGGTTCTTCTTAGGGTTAGGTTTCGGGTTAAATTAAGTGTTAGCTTTTGGTTTAGGGCTAGAGTTAGGTTTAGGGTTAGGGTTTAGTGTTAAGGTTAGGTTTAGGCTTAGGTTTCGGGTTAGGGTTAAGGTTAGGTTTCAAGTTAGTTTTCACCTTAGGGTTAATGGTCGGGTTATGGTTCGGGTTAGGGTTATGGTACTGGTTGGTGTTAGGTTTTGGGTTATGGTTAGGTTTCTAATTAAGGTTAGGTTTAGTGTTAGGGTTAGGTTAAGTGTTAGTTTTAGGTTTAGATTAGGGTTAGTGTTAGGTTTAGAGTTAGAGTTTAAGGTTAGGGTTAGCGTTAATGTTAGTTTTCGGGTTAGGGTTAGGTTTAGGGTTGGGGTTAGGGTTCGGGTGAGGGTTATGTTTCTCTTCAGGGTTAGGGTTAGTGTTAGTGTTATTGTTCGCGTTCAGGTTAGGGTTAGTATTACGGTTAGTGTTTGTGTTATGATTCACCTTAGGGTTAGGTTTAGGGTTCAGTCTATTGCTATGTTTAGGGTTCGGTTATGGGTTAGGTTTAGGGTTAGGGATAGGTTAATAGTTAGGTTTCAGGTTAAGCTTAGGGTTAGCATTAGGTTTAGGATTAGGGTTTACTGTTAGGGTTAGGGTTTGTGTTAATGTTAGGTTTCAGGTTAGGGTTACGATTAGGGTTAGGGTTAGGGTTCAGCATAGGTTTATTTTTCGGTTCAGGGTTAGGGTTAGGGTTAGGGTTAAGGTTAGGGTTAGGGTTATGTTTTGTGCTATGGTTAGGATTTGATTTGGGTTCGGGTTAGGGTTAGGGTCGGGTTAGGGTTAGTGTGCGGTTTAGGATTCGGGTTTTGGTTAGGTTTATGTTTACCGTTAGGGTTATGGTTATGTTACCATTACATTTCGGGTTAAGGTTAGGGCTCAGGTTAGGGTTTGGTAAGGGTTAGGGCTAGGTTTAAGGTTTGGGTAAGGATTAGGGTTAGGGTAAGCATTAGGCCTAGGTTTAGTGCTAGGGTGTAGGGTTAGTGTTACTGTTACAGTTAGGGTTAGGTTTAGATTTGGGGTTAGTGTTAGGTTTTGGGTTCAGCTTAGGGTTAGGGTTATGTTTCGTGTTAAGGTTAGGGTTATGATTTGGGTTAGGGTTAGTGTTGATGTTAGGGTTATGTTTCGAGTTAGGGTTATGGTTAGTGTTAGGGTTCGGGTTAGGGTTAGGGTTCGGTTTTTGTTTGGGATAGTTGTAGAGTTAGTGTTCGTGTTAATGTTAGGGTTTATGTTAGGTTTAGGCTTAGGGTTAGGGTGTGGGTTAGGATTATGTTTATGGTTAGGGTTAGCTTTATGGTTAGGGTTACAGTTAGGTTTTGTGTTAGGGTTAGGGTTCGGGTTAGGGTAAGGTTTAGGGTGCAGGTAGGGTTAGGGTTCAGTTTTGGGTTAGGGTTAGTCGTAGTGTTGGTGTTAGGGTTAGAGTTCCGGTTAGGGTTTGGGTTAGGATTAGGTTTAGTATTAGGGTTTGTGTTAGGATTCGCGTTTGAGTTAGTTTTCTGGTTGGATTTCGGGTTCAAGTTAGAGTTAAGGTTAGAGTTAGAGTTAGGTTGTGGGTTGGGTTTGACTTAGGCTTAGCATTAGCTTTAGGGTTAGAGTTAGGATTTGGATTTGAGTTCGGGTTAGGGTTAGGGTTAGGTTTAGAGTTAGGATTAGGGTTAGGTTTCAGGTTAGGGTTAGTGTTCGGGATATGGTTAGGGTTAGTGTTAGAGTTAGGGTGAGGGTTTGGGTTAGGGTTAGGGTACTTGTTAGTGTTTGGGTTAGGGTTAAGTTTAGGGTTACTGTTAGGGTTAGGGTTCGGGTTAGTGTTAGGGTTAGGGTTACTCTTAGGGTTAGGTTTTAGGTTAGGGTTAGGGTTTGGGTTAGTGTTAGTGGTAATGTTCAGGTTCAGATTTGGGTTAGGGTTGGGGTCAGGTTAGGGTTAGGGTGTGGTTTAGGATTCGGGTTGGGTTAGGTTTAGGCTTAATGTTACTGTTTGGGTTAGGGTTAGGGGTAGGTTTAGGGTTCTGGTTATGGTTAAGGTTTGGCTTAGTGTTTGGTTTAGGGTTAGAGTTAAGATTAGGATTAGGGTTAGTGTTAGCGTTAGGCTTAGGATTAGAGTTAGGGTGTAAGTTTAGTGCTGGAGTTATTGCTACGGTTAGGGATAGGTGTCAGGTTTGGGTAAGGTTACGGTTAATGTTCGAGTTAAGACTAAGGGTAGGGTTTGAGTTAAGAGTAGAGTTAGGGTTAGTGTTAGGAATAGGGTTCGATTTACGGTTAGGGTTAGTGTTAGGGTTCGGGTTAGGGTTAGGCTTCGGGTTAGGTTTAAGTTTCAGTTAAGATTCGGGTTAGGGTTCTTGTTAGGTTTAGGGTTAGGATTAGAGTTAGTGTTATGGTTTGGGTTAAGCTTAGGGTTGTTTAGGGTTAAGGTTAGGGTTTGGGTTACGGTTAGGGTTAGGGTTAATCTTGGGGTTAGGGTTCATGTTAGGATTAGGGCTAGAGCAAGGGTTCATGTTAGGTTTATGGTTCTGGTGAGGGTCAGGTTTAGGGTTCGGGTTTGGGTTACTGTTTGGCTTAGTGTTAGGGTTAGCATTAGGGTTAAGTTGAGGGTTCGGATTAGGGTTAGTTTTAGGGTTCGGGTTTAGTGTTAGGTTTAGGGTTAGGGTTAGGATTATAGTTAGGGTTCGGTTTACATGTAGAGCTATGTATAGGCTTAGGGTTAGAGGGTCGGGTTTAGATTAGGTTTAGGGTTAGGGTTAGGGTTAGAGTTAGTCTTCTGGTTCATGGTAGGGCTCGGATTCTGATTAGGGTTTGGTTTATTGTTGAGTTTCACGTTCAGGTAGTTGTAGGGTTCCAGTTATGGTTAGGGTTCGGCTTAGGGTTAGGGTTCGAGTTAGGGTTAGGGTTCGAGTTAGTGTTAAGCTTATGGTTAGTGTTAGTGTTAGGGTTACAGTTTAGGGTGAGGGCTATTGTTAGGTTAGTGTTCGAGTTATGGTTAGGGTTAGGATTATCTTTAGGTTTAGGGGGTTAGGGTTTAGCTTGGGGTTAGGGTTAAGATTAGGGTTATGGTTAGGGTTTGGGTTCAGGTTAGTGTTTGGATTCAGATATGGGTTCGTGTTAGGGTTCAGATTTGTGTTATGGTTAAGGTTAGGTTTAGGTTTAGGGTTAGGGTTAGGTTTAGGGTTAAAATTGGTGTTCAGTTTCAGGTTACTGTTAGGGTAAAGGTTATGGTTCACGTTCTGGCTAAGGTTAGGGTTCGTGTTAGGGTTAGCGTTAGGGTTAGGATCGGGTTAGGGGTAGGAGCGGGTTAGGTTAGGGTTAGGGTTCAGTTTAGGGTTCGGGTTAGGGTTAGGCTTAGGGTTTGGGTTAGGGTTATGGTTAGGGTTAAGGTTAAGGTTAGGAATAGGTTTTGGGTTAGGGTTAGGGTTCCCGTTAGTATTTGTGTTAGGTTTTGGGTTATGGTTAATGGTGGGGTTTGTGTTCGGGTTAGGGTTAGGGTAAGGATTTGGGTTTAGTGTAAGGTTTAGTGTTAGGGTTAGAGTTAGAGTTAGGGTTCGAGTTACGGTTAGGGTTAGGGTTAGGGTTAGAGGGTTAGGTTTTAGGTTATGGTTAGGGTTATGGTTAGGGTTAGGTTTCAGGTTCAGGTTAGTATTCGGGTGTGGGTTACGGTTAGCATTTGGGTTTGGGTTAGTGTTAGGGTTAGAGTTCGGGATAGTGTTAAGTTTAGGGTTAGGATCCATGTTCGAATTAGGGTTAGAGTTATGGTTCTAGTTAGGCTTAGAGTTAGGGAGAGGGTTACGTTTAGGCTTAGGGTTCCGTTTAGGCTTAGGGTTAGGCTAAGTGTTATGGTTAGGCTTAGTGTTCAGTTTAGTGTTAGGGTTAGGTTTAGGGCTCGGGTTAGGCTTAAGCTTAGGGTTAGGGTAAGGGTTCAAGTTTGGGTTCAGGTTTCGGTTAGGGTGAATTTTACTGTTAGGTTTAATGTTAGGTTTAGTGTTACGGTTCCGGTTAGGGTTAGGGTTAGTGTTCGGTTTGAGTTCGGGTTAGGGTCCAGTTTCGGGTTATGCTTGAGGTTCATGTTAGAGTTCCGATTAGAGTTATGTTTAGGTTAGGGTTAGGGTTAGTTTGTGGTTTAGGTTTGGGGTTAGGGATAGAGCTGGTGTTGGGGTTCAGGTTAGGATTAGTCGTAGGGTTAGGGTTCGGTTTAGGGTCATGGTTTGGGCAAGGTTTAGGGTTAGGGTTTGGATTAGGTTTCAGGTTAGGGTTCGGGTTAGGATTATGATTCCGGTTAGGGTTAGGGATCGGGTTTGGGTTAGGTTTAGGGTTAGGGTTAGGGCTCAGGTTAGGATTCGGGATAGAGTTAGGGTCAGGGTTAGATTTATGGTTAAGATTAGGGTTCAGGTTAGGGTTAGGTTTCAGGTTATGATTAGGGTTAGGGTGAGGGTTAGTGTTGGGGTTAGGGTTAGGGTATGGGTTAGGTTTAATGTTAGGCTTAGGGTTCGGGTTAGCATTAGAGTTAGGGTTCGGGTTCAGGTTCGGTTTAGAGTTAAGGTTAGGGTTAGTGTTAGGGTGAGGGGTAGTGTTAGGTTTAGGGTTAGGATTAGGGTTATGGCTAAGGTTAGGTTTAGGGTTCAGTTTGAGTTCGGGTTAGGGTTCAGGTTCAGGTTATGTTTGGGGTTCCTGTTAGCGTTCGAGATAGGGTTATATTTCGGTTAGGGTTTGGGTTTGTATTTGGGTTCGGGTTAGGGTTCGGGTTAGGTTTAGGGGTAGAGTAAGGTTTGGGTTTAGGGTTATGGTTTTGGTTTTTGTTAGGGTTAGTGTTTGGGTTTGGGTTCAGGTTAGGATTTGGGTTCAGGTTAGGATTAGGTGTATGGTTAGGGTTCGGGTTAGGGTTATGCTTCGAGTTAGGGTTAGGGTTGGGTTCAGGTTAGGTTTATGATTAGGGTTAGGGTTCAGGTTGGGATTGGTGTTAGGGTTATGGTTAGTGTTCAGGATAAAGTTAGCATTTGGGTTAGGTTTAGGGTTAGGTTTAGGGTTAATGTTAGAGTTAGGGTTAGGTTTGGGATTAGAGTGTTAGGGTTAGAGTTAGGGTTAGGTTAAAGGTTAGTGTTAGTGTTAGGACTAGCATTAGGGTTCGAATTAGGGTTAGGTTTACTGTTAGGTTTACGGTTAAGCTTGTGGTTAGAGAGTGAGGGTTAGTGTTAGAGTTAGGGTAACTGTTAGGGTACTGGTTCGGTCTAGGGTTAGGGTTCATGTTATGCTTATGGTTATAGTTATGGTTAGGGTTAGGGTTCGTGTGAGGGTTATGGTTATGTTTAGGGTTAGTGTTCGGGTTAGGGTTTGGGTTAGTGTTAGGGTCAGGTTTCTGGTTAGGGTTCAGGCTAGTGTTCGGGTTCTGGTTAGGGTTTGGGTTAGGGTTAGGGTTCAGGTTTGGGTCAGGTGTCTGGGCAGGATTAGGGTCGGGTTAGGGTTAGGCTTAGGGTTTGGGGTATGGTTAATATTATGATTAGGGTTTGGATTAGTGCTTGGGTTCTGGTTAAGGATAGGGTTAGGGTTCGTGTTAGGGTTACGGTTAGGATTTGTTAGTATTAGGGTTCAGGTTAGGGTTATGGGTAGGTTTTGGGTTAGGGTTACTGTTAGCATTCTGGTTTGGGTTAAGGTTTGGGTTAGTGTTGTGTTAGAGTTCAAGTTACGGTTAGGTTTAGGGTTATGTTCAGGATTCGGGTTATGTTTAGGGTTTGGGTTCAGGTTATTGTTAGGGTTATGGTTAGGGTTAGTGTTAGGGTTCAGGTTATCGTTAGGCTTAGGGTTAGTTTTAGGGTTAGTGTTAATGTTAGGCTTAGCGTTAGGTTTGGTTTAGGGATATGTTTAGGGTTAGGGTTAGGGTTGGGTTTATAGCTAGGTTTCGGATAAGGGTTAGGGTTTGGTTTTGGTTTAAGGTTAGTGTTAGCGTTGGTGTAGGGTTAGAGTTAGTGTTTGGGATAGTGTTGGGTTCGAGTTTGGGTTATTGTTAGGGTTAGGGTTAGTGTCAGGATTCGGGTTAAGATTAGGGTTTGGGTTCGGATTAGGTTATTGTTATGGTTAGGTTTATGACTAAAGTTTGGGTTAGGATTAGGGTTGGTGTTAGATTTAGGGTTAGGGTCAGGTTTATGGTTAGTGTTAGGGTTATAGTTAGGGTTATCATTAATGTTAAAGTAGAGTTAGAATTAGGTTTATGGTTAGGTTTTGGGTTCGGGTTAGTGTTCTGGTTTGTGTTCACATTAGCGTTATGGTTAGGATTTAGTGTTAAGCTTAAGATTAGGGTTAGGGTTAGTTTACTTGGGGTTAGGATTAGGGTTAGGGTCCTGGTTAGGGTTTGAGTTCGGGTTATGCTTGGGGTTAGGGTCAGGGTTAGAGTTAGGGTTTGGGTTAGGGTTAGGGTTCAGGATAGTGTTAGGGTTAGGCTTAGGGTTAGTGTTAGGGTTAGGTTTAGGGTTAGGACTAGTGTTAGGGTTAGGGTTATTGTTAGGGTTAGGGTTCATGTTAAGCTTACGGTTAGGGTTAGGGATAGGGTTCGGGTTAGGGTTATGGTTAGGATTACAGTTAGGGTTAAGGATAGGCTTAGGGTTAGGGTTAGGTATCGGGTTAGGGTTGTGATTACGGTTAGGGTTATGATTTGGTTTAGGGTTAGTGTTAAGTTTATGGTTAAGGTATGTTTTGGGGTATGGTTACGTTTAGGGTTAGAGTTAGGGATATGGTTATGTTTAGGGTTAGGATTCGGGTTAGAGTTAGGGTTCAATTTAGGGTTAGGCGTAGTTTATGCTGAGGGATAGAGTTTGGGTTCATCTTAGGTTAAGTGCTGGGCTTAGGGTTTGGTTTAGGGTTAGGGTTAGGGTTAGTCTTAGGTTTAGGGTTGGTGTTTTGGTTAGGGTTAAGGTTCAGGGTAGGGTTAGCGTTTGAGTTAGGGATGGGTTTTGGTTAGAGTGAGGCCTCAGGTTAGAGTTCATGTTAGGGTTCAAGTTAGGGCTAGGGATAGTGTTATGGTCAGGATTTGGGTTAGGGTTAGTATTAGGGTTGGGTTAAGGTTAGGGTTAGGGTTAGTGTTCTAGTTAGGGTTAGGGTTAGAGTTAGCGTTACTGTTAGGGTTAGGTTTAGGTTTAGATGTAGCGTTATTTTAGGGCACAGGCTAGGGTTATGATTAGTGTTAGAGTTAGGGTTAGGGTTAGGGTTCAGCTTAGGGTTAGAGTTAGCTTTTGGATTAAGGTTAGGATTTGCGTTTCGGTTCGCATTTGGCTTCGTATTTGGGTTACGGTTAGGGTTAGGGTTTGGCTTAACATTAGGGTAAGGATTTGGGTTAGGGTTAGACTCAGATTTCGGGTTAGCATTAGGGTTAAGTTTCGGGTTAGGGTTAGAATTAGCGTTCGGTTTTAGTCTAGGGTTCAGATTAGTGTTGGTTAAGGGTTCGGGTTAGGGTTAGGGTCAGGGTTATGGTGAGGATTCGGTTTAGAGTTAGGTTTTGGGTTTGGGTTAGTGTTAGGGTTATGGTTAGAGTTCGGGTTACAGTTAGGGTTAGGGTTTAGGATTAGGCTTAGTGGTAGTGTTAAGGTTAGAGTTAGGTTTGGGGTTAGTGTTAGGGTTAGGGTTAGTGTTAGGGTTAGAGCTAGTGTTTGGGTTAGTGTTAGGGCTCGGGTTCAGGTTAGCTTAAGGTTAGAGTTAGTGTTTTTGTTAGCATTAGGGGAAGTTTTGGTTTAGGGGTTGGGTTACGGTTAGGGTCAGATTTCGGGTTAGGGTTAGGGTTTGGATTCCGGTTAGTGTTAGGGTTATGGTTAGGTTTATTGTTAGGGCTCGGGTTAGGATTATGGTTAGGGTTAGTGTTAGTGTTAGGATGTGTTAGGTTTAGGGTGATGGTTATTGTTAGGGTTGAGGTTAAGGTTATAGTTAGTGTTAAGGTTAGTGTTAGGGTTAGGTTTAGAGTTAGAGTTACTGTTATTTTTAGGGTTCAGTTTAGAGTTAGAGTTCAGGTTTGTTTTCTTGTTAGAGTTATGGTTAGGTTTTAGTGTTAGGTTTAGGTTTAGGGTTAGGTTTGGTTTGGGTTAGGATTAGGGTTAGGATCCAGGTTAAGATATGAGTTCGGGTTAGCCTTAGGGTTAAGGTTAGGGTCCTGGTTAGGGTCAGGGTTAGGGTTACAATTAGGGTTCAGATTAGGGTTAGGTTTAAGGTTCGAGTTAGGGTTAAGGTTCATGTTAAGGTTATGGTTAGGATTAGGTTTAGAGTTTGCGTTGGGGTTAAGGTTAGGGTTATGATTAGTGTTAGTGTTAGGTTTAGGGTTAGGGTTAGTGTTAGGGTTTGGGATGGGGTTATGGTTAGGGATAGGGTTTGGTTTAGGGTTAGAGTTAGGGTCACGTTAGTGTTAGGTATAGGTTTCAGGTTAGGGTTAGGGTTAATGTTAGAGTTAGGGATAGGGTTAGTGTTCGTCTTAGCATTAGTGTTCGTGTTAGCATTTGGTTTAGGGTTGGGTTAGGATTAGGGTTAACATTTAGTGTTAGGGTTAGGCTTAGGGTTCGGCTTCACGATTGGGGTCGGGTTCGTGTTATGTTAGTGTTAGGGCTAGAGTTTGGGTTCTTGATCTTGTTCGGGTTCTTGTTCGATTTACGGATAGAGTTAGGTTTCGGCTTAGGCTGAGGGTTAGGGTTTGGGTTAGGGTTAGCGTTAGACTTCGTGTTCAGATTAGAGTTCGGGTTAGTGTTGGGTTAGAGTTTGGTTTAGGGTTAGGGTTAGTGATATGGTTAGGATTCAGGTTAGGGTTATGGTTTGAGTTTGGGTTAGTGTTAGGGTTAGGGTTAGGGTTAGAGTTAATGTTAGTGTTAGGCTTAGGTTTAGGGTTAGGGCTAGTGTTAGGGTTAGGGTTAGCGTTAGAGCTAGGGTTGGGTTAGTGTTAGGGTTAGGGTAGCGTTAGTGTTAGGTTTAGGGTTCGAGTTTGTGTTCGGGGTAGTGTTGGGTTAGTGTTTAGGTAGGATTAGGGGTAGGGTTATGGTCAGGATTCGGGTTAGATTTAGGGTTTTTGTTCCGGTTAGTGTTAGGGTTATGGTTAGGTTTAGGGTTATGGTTCTGGTTAGGATTAGGGTGAGGCTTACTGTTAGTGTTAACGTAGGTTTAGGTCTAGGGTTATGGTTAATGTTCTGGTTATGATTAGGTTAGGGTTAGATTTGGGTTAGGATTAGGTTTAGGGTTAGTGTTAGTATTAGTTTTAGGGTTAGGTATATGGTTACAGTTAGTGTTAGGGTTAGAGTTAGGGTTAGGGATAATGTTACAGTTAGGGTTAGGGTTAGAGTTAGAGTTAGGGTTATGGTTAAGGATTGGTTTTGGTTTATGGTTCGGCTTTCTGTTCCCATTAAGGTAATGGTTAGTGTTTAGTGCTAGGCTGTGAGTTAGTGTTAGGGTTAGTTTTGGTTCAGGAAAGGATGAGGGTTACTATCTGTGTTACTTTGAGTTTCGGTTAGGCTTGGGGTTAGGGTTAGGGTTCTGGTTAGGGTTAAGTTTAAGGTTAGGGTTAGTGTTATGGTTAGGGTAGGGTTATGTTTACTGTTAGGGTTTGGGATAGGGTTAGGTTTAGGCTTAGGCTTAGGGTTAGTTTTAGGGTTCGGGTTAGTGTTTGGATAGAATTAGCCTTAGGATTAGGGTTAGGGTTCTGGTTTGGCCTAGGGTTAGGTTTCGGGTTCCTGTTAATTTTATGGTTAGTTTTAGGGTTAGAGTTAGCGTTAGGTTTCGGGTTAGGGTAACAGTTACTGTTTGGGTTAGGGTTCGTGTTAGGGCTAGGGTTGGTGTCAAGGTTATGATTGGGGTTAAGGTTAGGGTTCGGGAAAGGGTTAGGCTTAGCATTATGTTTAGTGTTAGGTTATTGCTCGGTTAGGGTTAGGGTTAGGGTTTGGGGTAGGGTTCGGGTTAGGGTTAGGTTTAGGTTTCGTGGTAGAGTTTGTGTTAGTGTTGAAGTTCTTGTTAGCGTTAGGGTTCAGGTTAGTTTTCGGTTTAGTGCTAGGGTTCAGGTTTGGGTGGGGTAGTGGTAGGGTTAGGGTGGTGTTGGAGTTAGGATTAGGGTTCATTTTAGGGCTAGTGTTACAGTTAGGGTTAGGGTTAATGTTAAGTTTCAGGTTAGGGCTCAGTTTAGTGTTCAGCGTCTGGTTAGGGTTAGGTTTAGGGTTACGGCTTGGGTTCCGGTTCGGGTTAGTCTTTAGGGTTATGGTTAGGGTTTTGGTATCGGGTTCTGGTTAGGTTTCTGGTTTGGGTCATGGTTAGAGATAGGGTTCGGGTTAGGGCTATGGTTAGTTTTGGGTTAGGGTTAGAGTTAGAGTTCGGGTTTGGGTTTGGGTTAGGGTTAGGGTTCAGACTAGGGTTAGTGTTAGGGTTCGGTTTAATGTTAGAATTAAAGTTAGGGTTAGGATTTGGTCTTCGGTTAGTGTTAGGGTTTTGGTTCAGTTTATGGTGAGGTTTTGGGTGGGGTTAGGCTTAAGGTTAGGGTTAGGGTTCGGTTTAGGGTTAGGTTTCGGGTTAAGTTGAGGGTTAGCGATAGGGTCAGGTTTAGGGTTATTGTTGGTGTTCGTGTTAGTGTTTGGGTTCAGTTTTGGGTTAGCCTTTATGGTTAAGGTTAGGGTTAGTATTAACTTTATGGGTCGGGTTCAGGTTAAGGTTCGGGTTAGGGTTCGTGTTAGGGTTAGGGTTAGGGATTCGGTTACGGTTACATTTAGGGTTGGGGTTAGCGTTAGGGTTAGGTTTCATGTTAGAGTTAGTGCTAGCATTAGATTCGGGTTAGGTTTCTGGTTAGTGTTGGGTTAGGGTTCGAGTAGGGTTAGGGTTAGGTTTAGGGTTCGGGTTAGTGTTCAGATTCTGGTTAGAGTTAAGATTAGGGTTAGGTTTCGGGTTAGCTTACGTGTTTGTGTTCGGGTTCAGCTTAGGCTTAGGGATAGTGTTAGGGTTAGGGTTATGGTTAGGTTTAAGTTTAGTGTTAGTATTAGGGTTAGGGTTTGGGTTAGTGTTAACCTTAGGGTTAGGGTTAGAGTTAGGGTCTGGTTAGGGTTAGCATTAGAGTTCCGGTTCGGGTTAAGAGTAGGGTTAGTGTTGGCTTAGGGTTCGAGTTAGGGTTAGGTGTAGGGTTATGGTCAGGATTCGGGTTAGTGTTAGGGTTTGGGTTCGGTTTAGTGTTAGAGTTATGGTTAGGTATGGTTAGGGTACAGATTAGTTTTAGGGTTACGGTTAGGCTTAGTGTTAGTGTTCGAGTTAGTGTTAGGTTTAGGTTTAGGATTAAGGTTAGGGTGAGGGTTAGGTTTAGACTAGGGTTAGTGTTATTTTTAGAGTTAGGATTATTGTTAGGGTTCGGATTAGTGTTAGGTTTAGGGATAGGGTTATGGTTAGGGTTAGGGTTACAGTTATTGTTTGGGTTACTGTTTGGGTTCTGGCTAGGTTTAGGGTTGGGGTTAGAGTTCGGGTTCATGTTAGGGTTTGGGTTCGGGTTCGGGTTAGCCTTTACAGTTAGTGTTAGTGTTAGTGTTACCTTTATGTTTTGGGTTTGGGTTACAGTTACGGTTAGCGTTCGGGTTAGGTTTAATGTTAGGGTTATGGTTAGGGTTGGAGTTAGGGTTCAGATTAAGGTTAGATTTGGGGTTCGTGTTAGGGTTGGTGTTAGCATTCAAGTTTGGGTTAGGTTTTGGGTTAGTGTTGGGTTAGGGTTTAGGTAGGGGCAGGGTTAGGGTTAAGGGTAAGATTAGGTTTAGGGTTAGGGTTTGGGTTCGGGTTAGGATTAGTGTTAGTGTTATTGTTAGGGTTAGGTTTAGTTTTAGGGTTAAGGTTAGGATTAGCGTCAGTGTTAGAGTTAGGGTTAGTGTTATGGTTAGGGTTAGGATTCGGGTTAGGGTTTAGGCTCGTGTTAAAGTTACAGTTAGTGTTAGTGTTAGGGATCATCTTTGAATTAGGTTTAGGGTTAGGGATCGGTTTAGGGTAAGGGTAATGTTACGGGTTGAGATTAGGGTTAGGCTTCAGGTTCGGGTTCGAGTTAGTGTTCAGGTTCTGGTTAGTGCTACGGTTTGGGTTAGGGTTCTGGTTCCATTTAGGGTTAGGGTTTGGGTTAGTGTTAGGCTTCCATTAGGGTTAGGGTTAGCTTGTGTTTTAGGGTTAGTGTTACAGTATGGTTAGGGTTAGGTTTAGGGTTCAGGTTTGCTTCAGGATTAGGGTTAGTGTTAGGTTTAGGGTTAGTGTTTGGGTTAGGGTTCGGGTTTGAGTTTGGGTTGGGGTTCAGGTTAGGGTTACGGTTAGGATTTGAGTTAGGGTTCGTGTTATGGTTAGGCTTCAGTTAGGGTTAGAGTTCAGGTTAAGTTTAGAGTTAGTGATAGTGTCAGGGTTAGGTTTAGTGTTACTGTTCGTGTTAGGGTTCGGGTTCAGGTTCCGGTTAGCCTTTACGGTTAGGGTTAGGATTAGTGTTAACTTTATGGTTCGGGTTCAGGTTAGGTTTCAGGTTCGGGTTAGGGTTAGGGTTTTGGTTAGGGTTAGAGTTAGGGTTCAGCTTAAGTTTTGGGTTAGGTTTCAGATTGGGTTAGATTGGGTTGAGTTAGAGTTCAGGTAGGATTAAGGTAAGGGTTAGGGGTCGGGTTAGGCTTAGGGTTAGCATTCGAGTTAGGTTTAGTGTTAGGGTTCCTCTTAGTGCTAGGGTTAGGGTTAGGGTTAGGCTTCAGTTTCATTTTAGGATTAGAGTTAGAGTTAGGTTAAGTGCTAGGGTTAAGTTTAATGTTAGGGTTAGTGTTAGAGTTAGAGTTAGGGTTAAGGTTAATGTTAGGGTTTGGGTTCAGGTTACTGTTAGGTTTCGGGTTAGGGTTCAGATTAGGGTTTGGGTTCACTTTAGGGTTATGGTTCATGTTAGGGTTTGGGTTATGTTCGGGTTATAGTTCGTGTTAGTGTTAGGGTTTGGGTTAGGGTTAAGTTTAGGATTATGTTTCGGGTTAGTGTTAGGGTTCAGGTTAGGTCTAGGTTTAGCATTCGGGTTAGAGTTAGTGTTAGTGTTAGGGTTAGGGTTAGTGTTGGGTTCGGGTTTGGGTTAGGGTTTTGGTAAGGGTTTGTGTTAAGGTTAGGGTTAGGGTTCAAGTTTGGGTTAGTGTCAGGATTAGTGTTAGGTTTAGTGTTAGGGTTAGGGTTAGGGGTTAGGGTTAGGTTTTGGGTTCAGTTTAAGGTTAGGGTTAGTGTTCGTGTTAATGTTAGGGTTGTGGTTAGTGTTAGGGTTAGAGTTAGGTTTAGGGTTAGGGTTAATATTGGTGTTAGTGTTATGACTCAGGTTACGGTTAGGGTTCATATTCGGGTTAGTTTTTGGGTTAGGGTTAGTTTTAGTGTCAGGGATCGAGTTAGTGTTCAGGTTCTGATTAGGCTTAGCTTTAGGTTTGGGTCGGGTTAGTGTTAGGTTTCAACGTCGGGTTCGGGTTAGCCTTTAGGGTTAGTGTTAGGTGTAGGCTTAGGTTTTGGCTTCTACTTTGGTTTAGGTATAGCATTAGTGCTATGGTCAATGATAGAGGTCGAGTTAGGGTTAGAGTTCTTGTTAGGTTTTGGTTCCGGTTCGGCTTAGGGGTAGGGGTAGGATCAGGGTCAGGGTTAGTGTTAGGCTTGGGTTCAGGTTAACGTTAGCATTAGGGTTGGGGCTAGTGTTCAGATGAGGTTTAGAGTGAATGTTAGTGTTAGGGTTCAGGTTTGGGTGCGGGTTAGAGTTAGCGTTAGGTTTAGGGTTCGGGTTAGTGTTCGGGTTCGGCTTTTGTTAGGGTTAGTCTTAGGGTTCAGGTGAGGGTTAGGGTTAGGATTTCGGTTATGGTTAGTGTTAGGGTTATGGTTATGGTTCATGTTAGGGTTAGGGTTAGTGTTAGAGTTAGAGTTAGGTATAGTGTTAGGGTTAAGGTTAGGGTTTGGGTTAGCATTAGAGTTAGAGTTAGGGTTAGGGTTTGGGTTCGTGTTAGCTTTCGGGTTTGGGTTACTGTTAGGTTTTGGGATAGGGTTCAGATTAGGTTTCAGCTTCACTTTAGGGTAGGGTTCACATTAGGGTTTCGGTTATGCTTTGAGTTAGGTTTAGGGTTAAGGTTAGGGTCAGGATCAATTTTAGGGTTAGGGTTTTGTTCGGGTTATGGTTAGGTTTAGGGTTAGGGTTAGGGTTGGGGTAGAGTTAGTGTTAGGGTTATGGCTAGTGTTAGGATTAGTGTTAGGGTTAGGGTTAGGGTTAATGTTAGGTTATGGTTAGGGTTAAGGTCAGGGATCGATTTTGGGTTAGGGTTTGGGTTAGGTTTAGGGTTCATGTTAGGGTTAGGGGTCGGTTTCTGGTTAGGGTTAGTGTTCTGGTTAAGTTTGGGGTTCGTGTTCGTGTTCGGGTTAGGTTTTGGGTTAAGGTCGTTTTGGCTTTATTGTTAGGGGTTAGGTTAGTTTTAGGGTCAGGGTTAAGGTTCAGATTAGGGTTAGGGTTAGGAATCGGGTTACAGTTTTGCTTAATATTTGGGTGCGGTTTAGGGTTAGGTTAGGATAGGGGTGGGGTTACAGTTAGGATTCAGTTAGGGTTAAGGTTAAGGTTTTGGTTAGTGTTATGGTTAGAGATAGGGTTAGGGTTAGGTTTAGGGTGAGGGTGAGGTTTCAGGTTAGGGTGAGGCTTAGGGTTAGTTTTATGGTTAGGGTTAGGGTTAGAGTTAGTGTTACAGTAAGGGTTAGGGTTATGGTTAGTTTTAGGGTCAGGGTTATGGTTGGGTTAGGGTTAAAGTTAGGTTTAGTGTTAGGATTTGAGTTAGGTTTCTGGTTAGGGTTAGGTTTAGAGTAAGAGTTAGGTTTGAGTGAGGGTTCAGGTTAGAGTTAGGGTTCGGTTTAGGGTATGGGATAGTCTTAGGGTTAGGGCTAAGGTTGAGTTAGCATTAGTGTTACAAACCCTAACTCCAGCCCTAAAACTTATGCTAACATTAACACTAACTTGAAGCCCAATTCTCATCCTAGCCCTAGCCATACCCCTAACCCTAACCATAGCCCTAGACCTAACCTTGTCCCTAACTGTAACCCT
This sequence comes from Diceros bicornis minor, assembly GCF_020826845.1. Lineage (NCBI taxonomy): Eukaryota > Metazoa > Chordata > Mammalia > Perissodactyla > Rhinocerotidae > Diceros > Diceros bicornis. Next base: position 57,351,218 of record NC_080762.1, on the reverse strand, counting down.
AACACTAACTCTACACTTACTCCTACCCTAACACTACGCCTACCACTAAACCTAAACCTTACACTTACCATAACCCAACCCCAACCCAAACACTAACCTTAACACTAACAATAATCCAAGCCCTAGCACTAAGCTTAAGCTTAGGCCTATCCCTATAATTAACCCTAGTGGAAGGCACAACTCTAAACCTAGCACTAGCCCTAGCTCTAACCCTAACCCTAACTTTAACCCTACCCCTAACCCTAGCCCTAGAACTAGCCCTAATCCAGCCTTACACCTGAAACTAATCCTAGCCCTAGCCCTAACCCTAAAACCCAGACCTATCACTAGCCGTAATTCTAACCCTACCCTTACGCCTAGACCTGGCCCAAACCTTAACCCTAATGCTAACCTTATCCCTAACTCTAGCACAAATGCTAAGGCTGACCCTAACCCTAACTCTAACCCTAACACTAAACTTAACCCTAACCATAACAGTAAACCTAAGCCTAATGCAAACCTAACCCCAACCCTACCCCTCCCCCAAACATAAAACTAATTCTAATCCTAACTGAGGTCTAACCCTAATCCTATCCTTAACCCCAACACTAATCCTAGCCCTATGCTCTCACCTACATCAATCCTAACCCTAACTGTAATCCAACCCGAAGCCTAACCCTACTCCTACCCCTAACACTAACCATAAGCAGAACCCTAATGCTAGCATAAACATTAATATTAACCATAACCCTAAACATAACACTAAAAATAGACCTCTCCGACCCTTAACCTTACCCCTAACTTTAACTCTAAACCTAAGCCTAACTGTGCCCTTTCCTCTAACCCTAAGCTTAATCCAAACACTTAGCCTAACCCTAACCCAAACCCTACCCTAATCCTAGCCTTAGCCTTAACCTAACGCTGGCCCTAGACCTAACGCTAGCCCTAACCTAACCTTAGCTATAGCCCTAGCCCTAACTCTAATCCTAAACCTAATCCTAACCCTAACCCTAGCCCTACCCTAACCCAAAACCTAACACTAGCCCTAAGTGAACACTTACAACTAACCCGGAACCTAATCATAACCCTAAACCTAACCCTAACACTAACCCAACCATAACTCTCACCCTAAGCCTAACCCTGATCCTAGACCTAGTCCTAACACAAACCCCTACCCTAGACTAACACTAACCCTAACTGTATGCCTAATGCTAACCCAAACCCAAACCCTAAGCATGACAGTAACCCTAAACCTGAACCTACGCCTCAACCTAACCCTAACCCTAACAGGAACCCTAACACTAGCCCTAACTGAAACGCTAGCCCTATGTATAACATTAACCCTGATGCTAGCACTAAACTTAACCCTACACCTAGCCCTAGCCCTAACCAACCCTAAACCTAACCATAACACTCCACCCAAGCCCTAATCCTATCACAAACCTAGCCCTACACCTGACCCTAACCTTAGCCCTAGCCATAAGCGTATCCCTAAATCTAACCCTAACTCTAGCCCTAACCCTAACTGTAGACCTAGCCCTAACCCTAACGATAACCCTAGCCCTTTCCATAGCCCTGGCCCTATCGCTAACTCTAACACTAGCACTATCCCTAATCTTAGCACTAACACTGAAGTTAACGCTAACCATAGCCCTAAACCCAACCCTAGCCCTAGCCCTAACCTTAACTCTAAGCCTAGACATAAGCCTAGCCCTAACCCTAACCCTAGCCATAAACCAAACACTAATGTTAACTGTAACCCTAACCTAGCACTAACCTTAACCCTAGCCCTAAAACTACCCCTAAACCAAACCCTAACCTTAATCCATCCTAACACTAGTCCTAACCCTACCCCTACATCTAGGCTTAACAGTAGCCCTAACGCTAACCCTTGCCCTAACCTGAACTCTAGCCCTAACACTAACTCTAATGCTAAATCTACCCCTAACTCTCACCATAACCATAACCATAACCCAACCCGAGACCTAACTCTAACCCTAGCCTTAGGCATAACCCTAACCCTAAGCCTAAACCAAACCCTTACCCCAACCCTAACGATACCACGATACCTACCCCTCCCATAGCCCAAACACTAACCCAACACCTAACCATACCCCTACCCGTACCGCTAAACCTAACCTAACTCTAACCCTAACCCTAGCTGTACCCCTAAACCAAACCTAACACTAACCCTAACCCTAATGCTAACACTAATCCTAATCCGAACCCTAATTCTCACCCTAGCACTAGCCCTAAACCTAACCCTAACTCTAGCCCTAGCCTTAACCTTATCTTGATCCCTAACCCTAACACAACCCTAACCCTAAACCACCTCTCCCTTAAAACTAAACCTAACCAAACGTCTACCCCTACCCCTATGCCTAACCCTAACACCAAGCATAACCCAGTCTTAATCCTAACCCTGAAACTAAACCTAGCCCTAGCTCTAATCATAACCTTAGTCCTGGTTCAACACTAAGCATAACCCTAGCCATAACCCTAAACCTGCTCAATCCCTAGTCCTAACCTTAACCATAACACTTACCCTAACCCTAACAAAAACATAACCCTAACCCTAACTCTAACCCTAATCCAACCTCACCCCTATCCCTACGCCTACCTCTAACCTTAACACTTATGCTAACTCTAACCGTACCCCTATATGTAACCCTACACTTAACCCTAACCCTACGACTACACCTAACCCTGACCATACACCTAGCCCGTACACTAACCATAGCCATACCCTAAACCTAACCCTACCACTACACCTAACCCTAACCATACACCTAGCCCATACACTAACCATAGCCATAAACCTAAACCTAACCCTAACCCTAGCCATAAACGTAACCCTAAACCTAACCTTAACACTGACCCTAGCCCTAACCCTAACCCTAACCCTAGCACGAAAGCTAACCCTAAATCTACTTCTAACCATAACCCTAACCCTAACCTTAACCCAAGCCTTACACTAACCCTAGCCCTAATCTGAGCCCCAAAACTAACACTAATCCTTGTCCTCACCCGACCCCTAACCCTATCCTTAACCTTAATACTAACCCTGATCCTAGCCATATCCTAACACGAATCCCAGCACCAGACCTAACCCTAACTCTAACCCTAACCCTAAAACTGGGCCTAACACTTAACCCAACACTGAACCCTAAACCTAAATGCAGCCCTATGCCTAGTCCTAGATCTAATAGTAACTCTAGCAGTAGAACTGAACCTAACCCTAGCCCAAGCCCTAGTCTTAGCCATAGACCAAGCCCTAGCCCTAACCTTAACACTAGCCCTAACTCTAGTGGTTGACCTAACCCTAACACTAACGTGATTCCCAAAGCTAATTGTATCTCTAACCCTAAGTTTAACCGTAACCCTACCCTACCTCTATCCCTAACCCAGCCTTTACTCAGACCCTAACACTTACTGTAACACGGACCCTAACCCTAACCCAACACTAAAACAAAACCTAACCCTAGCCCTAACCCTAAGCTTAAGCCTAACCATAACCCAATCCCTAGTGCTAACACTGACACTAATCTTAAGCATAATCCTAACCCTAAACCTACCCCTACTCCTAAACCTAACCTTATGCCTAACCTTAACCATAACCCTAAATCTTAGCCTACCCCTACCCCTAAGTCTAACTCTGTCTCTAACTCTATTGCTAACGCTAACCTTACCCCTCCCCACCCCTACAACTGTTCTGAACCCTAACAATAACCCTTACTCTAACCAAACAATAAGCTTAACCTTAACACTACTCTTAGCACTAATCCTAATCCAAACACTTGCCCTAACCCAAACACTAACCCTAACCCTACCCTAGCTCTAACCCTAAGACAAACCAAACCCTAACCCTAACTGTACCCTAGCCCTAACCGTAATCATAAACATAAACTTAACCCTAACCATGGCTCTAACCATAATGCCAACTCTAACACTAGCCGTAACCCTAAATCCAACCCTAACCCTAAAACTAACCCTAACCCAATCCCTACCCCTGCCACTGACCTTAACCCTAGCCCTAACCCTAACCCTATCCCTACACCTACTCCTCCCCATACCATACCCCTAACCCAAACCCTACACCATCCTTAACCTTAAACCTAATTCCAATGCAACCCTAACCCCAACGCTACCACCAGCCATCAAACTAACCCTAACTGAAACCCAAACCTAACCCTAACTCTATCCCTAACACTAACATTATTCCTAGCACTAGCCACAATCCTAACCCTAACCCTACCCCTAATCCTAACCCTAGCGCTAGCCCTAACCTTATCCCTAACCCTAACCCTGACAGTAACCTTAACACTATCCCTACGTGTACCTCTCTGCTAAACTGAACCCTAACCCAACCCTAAATCTAACCCTAACCCCAGTCCTAGCACTAACACAAGCCCTAACCCTAAGCCTAACCCTACCCCTACACCTAATAGTCCCCTAATCCTAACCCAAACCCTACCCCATCCCTAAGCTTAGACCTAACACTTACACAAGCCTAATCTCAGCCCTAACCCTACTGATAATCATAAAACTAACATTAACGCTGTCGCAAACATAACATCAATCCTAAACCTCACCCTAACACTAATCCTAGCCCTGCACCTACACCGACCCCTACCCCTAAACCTAACCCTAACTCTAACTCAGCTCTACCCCTACCCCTACCCCTAATGCTAACCCTAACCCATCCGCAACCCTAATCTTAATCCTAGCCATAGCCCTAAAAATAAAACCAACACCAGATCTAGCCCTAACCCTGAACTACACTAACCCTAGCCCTCACCCTAACACTAAACTTAGCACTAACCATAGTCCTAAGCCTAACCATTGCACTAACCCTTACTCTAATGATACCCCGAGCCCTAACTCCCACCTTAACCCAACCCCAACCCAACCTCAATGCTAACCCTAACCTTAAACCTAATACAAATACTAGCCCCGCCCTAACACTAAACCTAGCACTATCGCTAACACTAACCATAACCATAGCCGTAACCTTAAACCTAGCACTAGCCCGAGACCTAGCACTGACCCCAACTGCAACCTTAACACAAACCATTGACCTAGACCTAACACCAACCCAGCCCTACACCTGAAAATAACCAGTTTAACCCTACCCCTAAACCCAGGCCTTGTCCTAGCACTAACCCTAGAACTATCCCGAACCCTAGCCATGGCCGTAACCTTAACCCTAACATTAACACTATCCCGAACCCTAGCACAAACACTAATACTAACCCTGAAGCTAACCATAACACTAAAACAACCCATCCTACTAACTAGCCCTACCCTTTACCCTAAACTTAACCCTAACCGTGACCCTACCCTACACCTACCTCTAATCATAACCCTTACCCTACCATAACCCTAACCCTAACCATACAATAATCCTAGCCCTAGCACCACCATAACGCTAGCGATAGACCTAACACTAACACTAACACTAGCCCTAACCCTATCCCTAGCCCTAGCCCTAACTCTAAACCTACCCTTAACCCTAACACTAGTCCTAACTCTAACCAAAACACTAACCCTAGCCTAAGCAAACCCCTACGCCTACACCTCATGCTAAACCTAACCCTAACACACACCGTCAACCCTAGCCCTAACCCAACACAAATCCTAGCCCTAGATCTGACTCTAAATTTAGCCCTAGCCCTAGCCCTAACTCTAATCCTAACACTAACCCTAGCTCTAGCCCTAACCCCAACCTGAACCATAAATATAGACCTAGCCCTAGCACTAACACTAACCCTAGCCCTGTCAATAACCCTGGCTCTAACAGTAACCCTAACACTAGCCCTATACCTAAACCTAACCCTAAGACTACCCCTAAACTTAACAATAAACCATCCCAAAGCCCAACCCTACCCATTACCCTAAGCCTAACATTAACCCTAACTCTAACTGAACGCTACACTAAACCTGACTCTAACCCTTATCCTAGTCTGAGCCACAACCCTAACCCTAGTTCGAGCCCTAACACTAATTGTATCTCTATCCCTAACCCTAAACCTAGCCTCAGCCATTGCCCTAACCCTAGTCCTAACCTAAACTTACCTCTAAACCTAACCCTACCACTAAAAATAAACCTAAGCTGGGCTGGCCCCATGGCTTAGCGGTTAAGTGCGAGTGCTCCGCTGCTGGCGGTCTGGGTTCGGATCCCGGGTGCGCACTGACGCACCGCTTCTCCGACCATGCTGAGGCTGCGTCCCACATACAGCTACTAGAAGGATGTGCAACTATGACATACAACTATCTACTGGGGCTTTGGGGGGAAAAATAAATTAATTAATTGATTAAAAAAATAAAAATAAAAAATAAACCTAAGCCTAGCTCTGTAACTAACCCTAAACCTAAACCTTACTTAACTCTAACCCTAGCCCTAGGCCTAATCCCAACCCTAGCCCTGGAGATGACTCTAACATTAACCCTAACCGTAACACAACACTAGCCCTAACCCTAACAGTTACCTAACCCTAACCCTAGCCCTAAGGCCAATACTAGCCCATGTCCAAACCCTAACCCTAACCCTACTCCTAACCATGACACTAGCACTAAACCCAAAGCTAACCCTAACCCTAACCATAAACCTATACCTAACACAAACCCTAACCCTAACCATAACCTTAACCTACCACTAACACTAGCTGTCGCCCGAAAACTGCCCCTACCCAAAATGCTAACCATAACCCTAACCCTAGCCCTACTCTTTTTTTTTGCCTCAATGTTAATACAATTTTATTTTATTTTTTTAATTTTTTGTTTATTGCAGTAACATTGGTTTATAACATTGTATAAATTTCAGGTGTACATCATTATACTTCTATTTCTGCATAGATTACATCATGTTCACCACCCAAATACTAATTACAACCCATCACCACACACATGTGCCGAATTATCCCTTTCTCCCTCCTCCCTCCCCCCTTCCCCTCTGGTAACCACCAATCCAATCTCTGTCTCTATGTGTTTGTTTATTGTTGTTATTATCTACTACTTAATGAAGGAAATCATATGGTATTTGACCTTCTCTCTCTGACTTATTTCACTTTGCATAATACCCTTGATGTCCATCCATGTTGTCACAAATGGCAGGATTTCATCGTTTCTTATGGCTGAGTAGTAGTCCATTGTGTATATATACCACATCTTCTTTATACATTCATCCTTTGATGGGCACTTAGGTTGCTTCCAAGTCTTGGCTATTGTGAATAACGCTGCAATGAACACAGGGGTGCATGTATCTTTACGCATTGGTGTTTTCAAGTTCTTGGGATAAATAGCCAGCAGTGGAATAGCTGGATCATATGGTACTTCTATCCTTGATTTTCTGAGGAATCTCCATACTGTTTTCCACAGTGGCTGCACCAGTTTGCACTCCCACCAGCAGTGTACGAGAGTTCCCTTCTCTCCACATCCTCTCCAACACATATTGTTTCCTGTCTTGTTAATTATAGCCATTCTGACGGGCGTGAGGTGATATCTCATTGTAGTTTTGATTTGCATTTCCCTGATAAAGATTTTGAACATCTTTTCATGTGTCTGTTGGCCATCTGTATATCTTCTTTGGAGAAATGTCTGTTCAGGTCTTTTGCCCATTTTTTAATTGGGTTGGTAGTTTTTTTGTTGTTGAGATGCATGAGTTCTTTATATATTTTGGAGATAAACCCCTTATCAGATGTATGGTTTGCAAATATCTTCTCCCACTTGTTAGGTTGTCTTTTCTTTTTGTTGATGGTTTCCTTTGCTGTGCAGAAGCTTTTTAGTTTGATGTAGCCCCATTTGTTTATTTTTTCTATTGTTTCTCTTGCCCAGTCAGACATGGTGCTTGAAAATATGTTGCTAAGACCGATGTGGAAGAGCGTACTGCCTATGTTTTCTTCTAGAAGTTTCATAGTTTCAGGTCTTACATTCAAGTCTTTAAGCCATTTGGAGTTAATTTTTGTGTATGGTGTAAGGTGAGGGTCTACTTTCATTTTTTTGCATGTGGCTGTCCAGTTTTCCCAACACCATTTGTTGAAGAGACTTTCTTTTCCCCATTGTATGTTCTTGGCTCTTTTGTCAAAGATTAGCTGTCCATAGATGTGTGGGTTTATTTCTGGGCTTTCGATTCTATTCCGTTGATCTATGTGTCTGTTTTTGTGCCAGTACCATGCTGTTTTGGTTACTATAGCTTTGTAGTATATTTTGCAATCAGGGAGTGTGATACCTCCAGCTTTGTTCTTTTTTCTCAGTATTCCTTTAACTATTCGGGGTCTTTTGTTGTTCCATATAAATTTTGGGGATTCTTTGTTCTATTTCTGTGAAGAATGTTGTTGGAACTTTGATAGGGATTGCATTGAATCTATAGATTGCTTTAGGAAGTATGGACATCTTAACTATGTTAATTCTGACAATCCAAGAGCATGGAATATCTTTCTATTTCTGTGTGTCTTCTTCCATTTCTTTCAGCAATGTTTTATAGTTTTCAGTATACAGATCTTTCACCTCTTTGGTTAAGTTTAGTCCTAGGTATTTTATTCTTTTTGTTGCAATTGTAAATGGGATTGTATTCTTAATTTCTCTTTCTACTACTTTGTTGTTAGTGTATAGAAATGCAACTGATTTTTGTATGTTGATTTTGTATCCTGCAACTTTACCGTATTCGTTTATTACTTCTAAAAGTTTTCTGGTGGATTCTTTAGGATTTTCTATATATAAAATCATGTCATCTGCAAATAGTGAGAGTTTCACTTCTTCCTTTCCAATTTGGATCCCTTTTATTTCTTTTTCTTGCCTGATTGCTCTGGCTAGGACTTCCAGTACTATGTTAAATAGGAGTGGTGACAGTGGGCATCCTTGTCTGGTTCCTGTTCTTAGAGGGATAGCTTTCAGTTTTTCACCATTGAGGATGATATTAGCTGTGGGTTTCTCATATATGGCCTTTATTATGTTGAGGTATTTTCCTTCTATACCCATTTTATTCAGAGTTTTTATCATAAATGGATGCTGTATCTTGTCAAATGCTTTCTCTGCATCTATTGAGATGATCATGTGATTTTTATTCTTCATTTTATTAATGTGGTGTATCACGTTGATTGATTTGCGAATGTTAAACCATCCCTGCATACCTGGAATAAATCCCACTTGATCATGGTGTATAATCTTTTTAACATATTGTTGTATGCGATTTGCTAGTATTGTGTTGAGGATTTTTGCATTGATGTTCATCAATGATATTGGCCTGTAATTTTCTGTTTTTGTGTTGTCTTTGTCTGGTTTTGGTATCAGGGTAATGTTGGCTTCGTAAAATGAGTTAGGGAGGTTCCCCTCCTCCTCAATTTTCTGGAAGAGTTTGAGGATAGGTATTAAGTCTTCTTTGAATGTTTGGTAGAATTCACCAGGGAAGCCATCTGGTCCTGAACTTTTATTTTTGGGGAGGTTTTTGATTACTGTTTCGATCTCCTTACTGGTGATTGGTCTATTCAAATTCTCTACTTCTTCTTGATCCAGTTTTGGAAGGTTGTATGATTCTAAGAATTTATCCATTTCTTCCAGATTGTTGAATTGGTGGGTATATAGCTTTTCATAGTATTCTCTTATAATCTTTTGTATTTCTGAGGTGTCTGTTGTAATTTCTCCTCTTTCATTTCTGATTTTACTTATATGTGATTTCTCTCTTTTTTTCTTGGTGAGTCTAGCTAAAGGTTTGTCAATTTTGCTTATCTTTTCAAAGAACTAACTCTTGGTTTTATTAATTTTTTCTATTGTTTTTTAGTCTCTATTTCATTTATTTCTGCTCTGATTTTTATTATTTCCATTCTTCTACTGATTTTGGGCTTTGTTTGTTCTTCTTTTTCCAGTTCCTTTAGGTGCATTGTTAGATTGTTTATTTGGGATTTTTGTTGTTTGTTGAGATAGGCCTGTATTGCTATAAACTTCCCTCTTAGAATAGCTTTTGCCATATGCCATAAATTCTGGCCTATGGTATTTTCATTTTCATTTGTCTCCAGGTATTTTTTGATTTCTTCTTTCATTTCTTCGTTGACCCAGTCGTTGTTCAGTAGCATTTTGTTTAATCTCCACGTATTTGTGGCTTTTCTGATTTTCTTCCTATAGTTGATATCTAGTTTCACACCGTTATGATCAGAAAAGATGCTTGGTATTATTTCAATCTTCTTAAATTTATGGAGACTTGTTTTGTGGCCTAATATGTGATCAATCCTGGAGAATATTTCATGTGCATTTGAAAAGAACGTGTATTCTTCGGCTTTTGGATGGAATGCTCTGTATATATCTACTAGGTCCATCTGTTCTAGTGTATCATTTAAGGCCAATGATTCCTTATTGATCTTCTGTTTGGATGATCTATCCGTTGGTGTAAGTGGAATGTTAAAGTCCCCTACTATTATTGTGTTACTGTCTATTTCTCTTTCTATGTCTGTTAATAATTGCTTTATATATTAGGTGCACCTACATCGGGTGTGTAGATATTCACAAGTGTTATATCCTCTTGTTGGATTGTTCCCTTGATCACTACGTAATGCCTTTCTTTTTCTCTTTTTGCAGTTTTTGTTTTAAAGTCTATTTTGTCTGATATGAATACTGATACCCCAGCTTTCTTTTCATTGCCTAAATACATTTTAAATCAGTGTCAAATTCTACAAAAATTTCCGAGTGAGATTTTGATTGGAAAGACATTGAGCAAATAGATTAATTTGAGTAGAATTGATATTTTTATAACACTGAGTTTTGGAATCCAGAAACATAGTATTTCTACCAATTTATTTAGGACTTCTGTGAGGTTTCTCAATACGATTTTAAATATTTTCCTTTTAAGTGTAGATTTAGTTTAGTTTTTACAAGATTTTCTATCAAGCTATGAAATTTCCCTTTTATTCATAATTTTTATTGTTTTTGTTGTATCTACATGGTATTACTTCTTCATCTATTCAAATACTCATATTTTTTTCCTAATTCAGTCTGATAATGTGATCAAGTATATATAGAGATTTTCCAGAATTAAACCATTCAGCCAAAAATGGGATCAACCCAGTTTGAACATAGAGTACTGTAATTCTTATAGATTTTTAAAATTGATATCAATAATACAATAATATTATTTAGGATTTTTACATCTATGTAAGTGAAAGGATAGGCCTGAATACATTGTTGTTTATTATATATGTATATATATATATATATTTTAAATCAGAATTTGCTGGCCTCCTTGGATGAGTTACAGTGTGGTCTGCATTTTTTAAATTCTGGAAAAGTTTATAATAAATATGGATGATTTTTTTCCATGAAAGTTTGGAAGCACCTGCCTTTAAAACAAATGAAGGAGAAAGGAATTGGGAAAGTAGGTAGAGGTATACAAAATGCAATCCTTACATTAAAATGTGTTAATTCAAAATATTTGATGTATTCTTGATGAAAGATGAAATAAAGATATAAGAATAGTATTCAAATTAAAATATAGTGCATATACTACATTTCTATATCCTATTGGCTTTATGTAGATCAAATAATTATCTGTCTTGTTCATGTACATTTAAACAGATAAAATTTAAGTGAATTTAAAGTGAATCATGCAACGTTTTGTTCCCCTTTTCCCCATCACTTTCTTTATCTTTCATTCTTATCCTTCATGTGATGATATTGTTTGCCAGCCGCTGAGACATTTGAGACAACATTCTCTAGAGTGATGTTCCTCTTTGTTGGATAAGTATATTCATAGTAGTTTACTAGATGATTTTAGGTGGTACATTAAGAAATATGTTTTAATAATGTTCTTACTTGTCTTAAAATGTTACAAAAATATAACTACAAAATTAAACCTATCATTTCAGAGATATTAGTGCTAAGATCAAAGCAAATATGAAAATGCCTGCTAATCTTTCTTGCTCAGATTGAATAAATTATAGATGCAGGCCTTACTTGATATGCAACATAGCAAAAATCAGAAACTTCAAATATCAGCACACAAGTGCTGAAGTTTCAGGTACACTCTTTTAGAGGAAATAAAAAGATTATTTATGTGCCTTAGAGTGGGCTTGTTGGGGAGTTTTGCAAGGTAGCGAAATCGTTTTCTATCATTATAAAATATCATTAAATAATGTTCAAAACTCATAAAAGCACAGTGGAATGAGAACACAATTTTAAAAAATCAAATGGATAGTGGAATGAGAATACCGTTTAGATATGTGGAGTCATAAGAGAAGTAAATCAAAGTGTATTAAGTGAGTTAATTATAGTTTTCTCTGGAGATTGGGACTGAAGTTGTAGGGGCAAGAAGCAGAGAGCTATCCTTTTTTAATATATTCCTTCTAAAATTTGATATGTTTTAACTGATTATATGTATTTAAAATGAAAAACATTTTTGAAAAAAATATCAGGATTCTCCCTCTAGGCCAAACTTTTCTAATGATATGTTGTTGACAGAACCATAAAGTGACCATATATACCTTCTAATTATGTGACACAAAAAATAAAATGGTGGGCCAGCCCTGATGGTCTAGTGGTTAAAGATCGGTGCTCACCACTTTCTTGGCCCAGGTTCGTTTCCCAGTTGCAGAACCACACCACTCATCTGTCAGTAGCCATGCTGTAGCAGTGGCTCACATAGAAGAACTAGAACGACTTACAACTAGGATATATGACCACGCACTGGGGGTCTTTGGGGAGAAAATAAAAAGAGGAAGATTAGCAACAGATATTAGCTCAGAGTGAATCCTTCCCTGCAAAAAAAAAAAAATAAATTAAAAAATAAAAGATAAAATGGCTACTATATATCTTAGGCTGTAATGGTTCCTAAATTTAGCTCTAGGTTTAATGATGGGTGTGGGTCCTTTTTTAAATCACTACATATAAAAAAATTGGATTTATCTTACACATAATGGCTTTGCATACTAAAAGTTTACCAAAGAAGCTTCCAAAACCCATGACTCTTCTGATAGTTCTTCCCACAGTAATTTTCCATAATGGCCTGAATGGACAAAAAAATCAAACAGTGCTAAAAGAATTCATTCTAAAAGGAATCACACACTACCCTGTGCTTTTCCTCATCATCTACATCATCTCAGTGGTGGGCAACTTGGGCATGGTCATCCTCACCAAGATGGACTCCAGGCTACAAACACCCATGTACTTTTTTCTCAGACACTTGGCTTTCATTGATCTTGGTTATCTAACAGGTATGGGACCCAAAATATTGGTAAATTTTGTAGCTAATCAAAATCCCCTGTAATTGGTATGCTCCACAGCTGGCTTTCTTCATCTTGTTCATCATTAGTGAATTTTTTATTCTGTCAGCAATGGCCTATGACCACTATGTGGCCATCTGTAACCCTCTACCCTACACAGTTCTCATGTCACAAAGAGTATGCTGGGTTTTGGTACCAGTCCCCGATGTCTACAGTGCCTTTATCTCTATGATAACCACCATAAAGATTTTTATTTCATCTTTCTGTGGCTATAATGTCATTAGTTATTTCTACTGCAATAATCTTCCCTTGTTAACTTCACAGTGTTCGAGCACGTGAAATTGAGTTGATAATACTGATCTTATCAGTGTTTAATTTGGTTTCATCTCCTCTGATAGTCCCATGTCCCACATACTGATCCTTGTCGCCGTCCTCAGGATGAACTCTGCAGAGGGCAGGCACAAGGCCTTCTCCACCATGCTTCTCACCTGACAGTGGTAGTTGTATTATATGCAACTCTGTTCTTTGTGTACGTGCAGCCCAAGTCCAGTCATTACTTTGATACCGGTAAAACTGCCTCTGTATTTTACACTTTGGTGATACCCATGCTGAATCCCATGATCTACAGCTTGAGGAACAAGGAGGTAAAAGGTGTCCTTCATAGGATATGGAAAAATCTGTGCAAATTCCCCATATAAATTTCAGTGGATTGTGTATACAAGAAATTAGGTTCTAGACAAAAACTGTTTATTATATATAATAAGCCTTTAGAAAGGCTTACACAGTAATGTGTAAAAGAAAAGAGAAACTAGAAATGTTTTCTTTTTTCAACTTATCGATGTTCAAGCAGTGATCATCCTTCTGGGATAAACTTTGATTTTGTCCCCAAGTTTCACTGCAAGAGACTGAAATCTGGATCAGTGTTCTCACATTGCCATTGTAACATTTGTTACAACGTAAGGGAAGTTTTTCTTAATGTATCTCCCATTAGACAATCTTTTTAAAAAGGCATTCTTGTCTTTTAATAAAATAATAAAATATTTTCTTTGTGTCTCACACACCATTTAATACTCATAATACTGGCAGACTGACATACATAAGATAGCAGTGACTCTTCCGTGTGCTGGGCATATACACAGCAATGAAGACTACATCAAAATATCTGCCTTAGTGATACTTTAATTCTATCTCCCTTGTGGTGGGTGGCATCTCAGATTTCTGTTAAATTATAATATGTGAACATGTATATGCTTGGGGAAGGAGAAAGAAGTGTAATTATTTTCAAGTGGCATAATGGTAGACATTAAAAATCCAAAAGAATCTTCAAGCTAAAACATTATAAATAATAAGTGAATTTTGCAAGGCTAGAGGATATAAGGTCAGCATATAAAAAATCAATTATTTTGCTATACATTGACAAAAAACAGGTAAAAACTAAATTTTAAACTATCAATTACACTAGAAAAACATCTGTAAAATACTTGGGAAAAATCTAACAAACTATTTGCATGATTTCATTGCTAGAAACTACAAAAACATTACTGAGTTATAAAAGAAGACATAAATGTAGCAATACACCATGTCCATTGGTTGAAAACATGAATGTTGTGATAAAGTCAGTTTTTCCTCAATTTTCCTATAGATTTAATGCATTTAAAATTAAAACCTCAATAGTATTTTTTGTGTGTGTGTGTGTGAGGAAGATTAGCCCTGAGCTAACATCTGTTGCCAATCCTCCTCTTTTTGCTGAGGAAGATTGGCCCTGGGCTAACATCCATGCCCATCCTCCTCTACTTTATATGTGGGACGCCTGCCACAGCATGGCTTGATAAGCGGTGCATAGGTTGGTGCCCAAGATCCGAACATGTGAACCCCGGGTCACCAAAGCAGAGGGCATGAACTCAAGAACTACGCCACAGGGCCAACACCAATAGTATTTTTTTTAATACTTAAGTTGATATCAAAATTTATGTTAAAATGCAAAGGATCAGGAATAGCCAAGGTAATATCTTAGAAAAATAAAGAATACAGAGGATCTCCAATAACAGGTATCAATTCTTTTAATAAAGCTGCATTATTTTAAAAAATGTGTCATTAGTGCATGTATGGATAGACCAATATAATAAATAAAAATCAAAATCAAAAATAGACTCACATGAGTAATTTCACTTGCTTTAAAACAAAAGCTTCACTGCAATGCAGTGAGGAAAGGAGGGTTTCTCAGAAAATTGACCTAGTTCAATTATGTTTCCTATGTAAAACAAGAACCTTAGTCGTTTACTTGCATTATATGTAAAACTTAATTGAGATGTATTATGAATATAAATATGAAATTTTAAACAACAAAGTTTCTTAAAGAAAGATAAAATAATATCTTTATGACTTGGGATAAGCAAAGATTTCTTAAACAAGGTACAAAAAATAATAACACTAAAAGTTATGTAAATAGCACTCTACCCAAAATAAAAACTTGTACTGATAAAAATACATAATAGGAGAGTGAGAAAGAAATCCTGAGAGAACATGTTTGAAACACATACACCCTACAAAGTACTGATATAAGTAGTTTGGGGAAAAACACACAAACTGCACAACTCCTAAAATCAGTATGATCAAGACAGTCAATGTATTGGGGAAAGAGAAGGTGAGAAACCAGACACCTGAAGAAATATTTCACAAAAGAGGATACCAAAACAGCCAAAAGATACATACATGTGTTCAAAAAATCATTAATAATTAGATAAATGCAAGTTAAGACTATACTGTGATATTGCTACACACCCACCAGGATTGCTAAAATTCAAAAGTTTGTTTGAACAACAATTAAAAATGTTGATGAGAATGTGGAGAAACTAAAATTCTTTTATTTGTTTGAACGAGTGTACATTGCTATAAAAACTTTGAGAAAAAAGTGTGGTAAATACTAAATTTTAGCATGTGTATCCTCTATGATGCAGCAGTTCCATTCCTGAGTAATTATGTCCACTGGAGGGTAAGTAATAGACTTTTTTGGCAGATGTAGTCATCATAGATGTTGAACGCTTATCAAGAGTAGAATGGGTGAATATACAACAGCATTTTCAAAAAATGTATTCTACACAGCAATGTAAGAAGAAGAAGACGGAGGGGGAGAAAGAGGCAGAGGAGCAGGAAGGAGAATAAAATGAATAGATATAATATTAAGTGAAAGACATTACTCTCCAAAAATTACACCCATAGATACAAATATAAATGATACAAAGCTGTACTCATAAGATGCA
Source organism: Diceros bicornis minor (assembly GCF_020826845.1). NCBI lineage: Eukaryota > Metazoa > Chordata > Mammalia > Perissodactyla > Rhinocerotidae > Diceros > Diceros bicornis. The sequence goes on along the minus strand of NC_080762.1, from coordinate 57,334,777 downwards.
GGCACTTTATATAAGTTACACATTTTGCTTTAGAATGTGTGAAACAGTTAAAGAAGTATGGCATGAGAGCAAGAATGCAAGGTTGATTTCATATTTGAAAACCAGTTACATAAATTAACATTATTATAAGTTAAAACAAAAAATAAAATACGTTTATGATAAAACATCAATTTGTAATAAACTGTTTGGCAGAGCAGAATAGAAGAAAACAATGTTATAAATGATATCCATAAAAAAGTCCTACATGTGGGGGACAGAATGAATAGGTTGAGCACAGGATTTTTAGGGCAGTGAAAATACCCTATATGATATTATAATGACGGATACACATCATTACATTTAAAAACCTACATAAAACTTGTAAAGTGAAACATTGAAAACTTTCCCTCTGAAATTGACCCCAAGTCTAGAAGACCTAGTCTCCCCGTTTATATTCAGTATGTATTGGACATTGTAACTGGTTCTCCATGATTAGGTAAGAAATAAAAGGTATAAAGACAGGAAATCACAAATTGTCATTTTCTTTTTTTTGTGAGGAAGATCAGCCCTGAGCTAACATCCATGATATCCTCCTCTTTTTGCTGAGGAAGACCGGCTCTGAGCTAACATCTATTGCCAATCCTCCTCCTTTTTCCACCCCCCCCAAAGCCCCAGTAGATAGTTGTATGTCATAGTTGCACATCCTTCTAGTTGCTGTATGTGGGACGCAGCCTTAGCATGGCCGGAGAAGTGGTGCATCGGTGCCAACCCGGGATCCGAACCCGGGCCACCAGCAGTGGAGCACGTGCACTTAACCACTAAGCCACAGGGCCGGCCCCCAAATTGTCATTTTTAAAAAATTTTTTGGTAAATGTTTTTGTTAACCATATAAAGAAATTATTAGGAATAATAAGTGAATTTAGCAAATTTTCTGGATACAAAACAAATTTAGAAAAATCAGCTATTTCTACATCCTACTCACAACAACTAGAAAATAAAATTGAAGGAAATATGACACTTATGAAACCATTAAAAAAAGAAACCAAATAGGAATAAATCTAATTAAAAAATCTAAGACTTCAGTAATGATATATACAGAAATTTAACAAGGCATTTAAAAGAGATAAATCAATGAAAATTTATGCCAAATATATCCATGGAATGGAAGACTCAATATTGGAACAATGTCCAAAATCTTTAGACTGATCTCAGTTTCAATATAATCCCAGCAAAAATCCTTCCTGTCATCCTTCTTCCTTCTCTTCTTCGATTTTTCTTTCTTTTAAGTTTTTCTTCTTCCTTTTAGGACGTTGGAAGCTGATTGTAAAAATTGATTCAGAAAGGCAAAATGCCAAAAATAGCAAAGATAATCTTGAAGAAAGAGAATAAAGTTGCAGGAGTTACACTACCAGATGTCATCGTCTATTATAAAGCTATAGTAACTAAGAAAACATTTTGCTGAGGACAGACAAACTGATCAATGGAAGAAAATAGTCTCCAAAAACAGATCCACACATATCCTGTTACCTAACTTATGATAGAGGCATCACTATTTTCCAAAAGAGAAAGAATGATCTTTTCAATAAATGCTATTATGTAACATATATTTAATTCGAGGAAAAAAAAGGATCTGGACATCTCCTCATACCCTATACAGAATCAATTTTACCTTGACCAAAGGTCTAAATGTAAAATACAAACAATAAACATTTTAGAAGAAAACATAGCTGGACATCTTTGTGACATTGGAATATGTATAAATTTTTAAACAAAACACACGACACAATAACTATATAAGATTTAAAAAGATTGAACTATTTTAAGAAATTCTGTTCATCAAAATTAATAGTGTAAAAAGAGAAACTCTCATAGTGGAAGAGGATATTTATTACAGACCTACATAATCAGACTTATGTTGTTACCAATTTAGCCTTCCTCTGATGGAACTCAAACCCACAATTAGAGGGGACCTGGGGAAGAGCAGAGGGGCCAGTGGGCCTTGAAACCACAATCAGCCACTCTTCCCTGGAGTGTCCTTTCTCTGTTTGGTGTCACAAATTTGAGATAAAACTGAAGCTGAGAATTCAACAACACCAGTTTTATTCAATGGCCAAAGAATGGAGAAATGGGAAAATGGTCACAAATCAAGTTCTCACATTTGGGGTATTTAAGCAGCCATTTTATAGGGTCAAAGCAATGAATGGGAGGAACATTCATAGCAATACAGGGAACTGGGTGGTTTCTTCTGGGAATTGCGTGCCACCCTTTTTCTTCCCTTATTTGGTCTAGAGTTTCCTGTGATGGCCACAGGTAAGTGTGTTATTTAGTATGGTAGTGTATTACAATGAATGTATAATCATCTATGGGGTCTATGTGAGGTCAATTAAGGCTGCCGTGTTGTCCTGAACTGGCTGCAACTGATTTTGCTCATATGTCATAGCCATCTTCTCCTTCCTTTGTTTGTGGTTTCCTGTAAGCTAAAGAAAGCATGTTAAGCCTTTTTAAGCAGGGTTGCAGTTTATGTTTCACGGGGCCAGTGTGCCAGGGAAACAAATGCCCCCTTTCCTGTGTACTGCCCCTCATTCTTGAGGGCCACAGAGGGATGAAGGTCAGGTTTCCATAGCTGCTTCCTGCTGAAGGTGGGTGTTGTCTCAAGGGGCTGGCAGAGGAGCAGTGTCACTTGGTTCTCAGAACTTTCTTGTATTAGTCTTAAGTAAGTCTGGTTGTCACCCAGCTTTAGCCCCATCTGTTCATATCCCTGGGATATGACCATCTGCAGCTTGGTGGCCTCTAGCTGCTTGCTTACAAAGGTAGTTATGAAGTTGCGTATACAAGGTCCAAACAGCAGGAGGAGTTGAAGGTTGCCCATGATGGTGCTGTGAACACACAGGGCAAGAGGAAATAAGGGGAAGGGTCTGAGGGTGCCTGGTCCAAAGTGAGGTCACAGATAAGTAAAGAATCAAGGTGGAGGTTTATCTCATCCACGAAGGTAAGATTTTAACTCCCTTCCACAAACTATCTGTCCCTGTATCTAAGGTCCAAGAGGATCTCATGAGTCTTTTCCTCATAGTAATGAGGAACAGACTTCTAGAGTCACTACCAATAGTTACCCTGGTAAGAGGAAGACATTAGTTAAGGAACAGAGCATGATGAAGTCTTCTTGAAAGGTAGTTCTAAGTCTGAAGCTGGTTTACAACAGTGTTGCTCTGTCTCTCAGTGCTGGGCAACAGTTCACTTGGGGGATCTTGTGGCTAGAGGGAATGACAAGGTTTTCAGAAATCTGAAGGAATTTAGCAGCATAGTTTGATGTTGTAGTGTTTTATTTTGGGAGAGTCATAGACATTTGTCTCTTTGTCTCTAGTTGGCTAGAGGTTCAAGGGGATTGTCCACATAGTCCTGGGTTGGCCTATAGTTAATTTGACCCCCCTTTCCTTTATGAGAGATTAAATGTAGTGTGAGGCTTGTATGGTTGAGGGCAGCCCAACAGTTAGGTTTCTGATTTCACTAGAGGCAATGAAGTGGCTGTTTTGTCTGAAGGGAAGGGAGTTGTTCCTTGGTAGCCTGGTCCAACTCTTTTGAGAAATAGGCAGTCACTGAGGTGAGTGGGCCCGACTCTTTTGGAGTTACTACCCCAGGGAAATTAGCCATGAGTGTGTGTGAGGATCAGGTACTATAGGATGTATGTTCTGGACTGTTCTAGCAATAGCTCTCAGGTTTTGAGCATGTATGCCCCTGTTCTTGGCTTTTAGTGGGTAAAATAGGAATGTTGTATGGGGATTTACATGGCCTGAAATTCTCATTTTGAGAGTTCGTCAGCTACTGGGAAGATTCCTTTGTGGCTTCTGGCTTTAGGGGATATTGTTTCACCCGAGGCCAGTGGTCTCTTTGTTTTAATTTTATTCTTACAGCTATGGTGCTGGTCACTGTTCCCACCTGTCCTTGTGTCTATGTCTCTGAGTTCACTTGGTTTACAATGTTTTGGGGAATTTCTTTTTCTTCAGGTACTGGTATGTCTTGTAATAAGGCCATGAGTTTGAATCCCTGATCTCTGGGAACATGGAGTTTTATTTTTTCTTGTTCCCAGTTTATCGAGGCCCCCAATTTTGATGGTATGTCCCTCCCAGGGAGGGGAACAGGGCACTGTGGCATATACACAAAAGAATGTCTTATACTATTTCATAGGTTAGGGCTCCAGAAACCTTCTGGCCTCTCCTCTTCCTGATACTCCTTTTATGTCACATCTTCTCTTAGAAAGATTTCCCTTTTGGGTATTCAATACTGAGAATATGGCTCCAGTATCAAGGAAAGACTGTAACATGCACTCCTCCTACTGCTAAGGTCACCAAGGTGTCCTCAAGGGAGATAAGGATGTGGTTGCCTGGAGCCAACCAGGGAGCCCCATGGCCCCGTCACATCTCATCTGTAGTCACAGGAAATGCCATGGATTTGTCTTGTTCATTCCCTTCCCTCTCTGAGGATGGTTCAGACAATCTCACTTCCAATGACCTTCCTGTTTGCAGTATGCACATTGATTAGGCCGCAACGCTATTGGTGGTCTTTTGCTCCCATTGTGGGGGCCAGGGTCACTCACCCATGTTGTCTTCATCTTCTGCCCCAGGTTGCCTTGAGTGGACTAAAGGGCCACTGCAAGCAAAGTTGCTGGTCTTTGCATCTTTTTATCATCTGTTTTCTCTACTTTCTCATCCCAGTTGTTGGATACCCTGAAGGCTGCCTCCACTAACTGTGCAGAACTGATATCAGACCCTATTGCCAATTTTTGGAGTTTCCTACAGGTATCTGGAGCCCTTTAACATGTGACATAAGCATCAAGAACCACTTAAATTAATAACATTTACCCACATAACATAGCCTAAGAAGGTTTATCATTTATTTGATAAGGTTTTCCATGTAATTTAACACACCAAATAAATCTAACTAGTTTAATATCTCTCTCTTTATAGAAAGAGAGAACAAATTCTCTGAGAAGTCCCAGGGCCTCATTGGAAACCTTCAAAAAGAAAGACTTTACTTAGGATTTGAACCTCAGGGAAATTTGTCAAAAAATATCAAAAGGTTTTAAAACACTTTTTTACATTTAGGATTTGTCCCATGCCTTCCTACTTTATCTCTAGTTTTTATGTCTCCTTTACTGAAAACATACATCTTACTTTCCTTGAATACAAGGATGTTCTCTTTATTAACTCTTAGTAGTTTTAAGTATATATATTAATCAGAATTTTTAACCCCTACAGACCTTAACTTCTAGTGAAAACTAAGAAGTAATCAATCATAAACTGTCCTTTACATTAGCATTCTGTGGCTTAACAAATTTATAAATACCTTTTATAATTCCTAGGAACATGTTACTTTTTAATACAATCTTTTAATGAGACACAAGACACGTTTACTAGTAAACATAAATATCTTTTAGTTTCCTTGTAATAAGAAGCCAACAGTAGATAAACATAAATATGTTTAGTAATAATGTTTCAGTATTTTTTCTTTTTCTTATTTGAAAATGACCTAGATATTGAATGGACTTTCTTATCATTTAATTTTACCTAGCAAAACTTCAAGGCTTCAAGTTTCCAAAGAGATTTAAAAATTATTTTAAATATACATGTCATAAAATATAATTATTGTTAAAAGTTTATCTGTAAGTTCTTATCTTATATTTAAACCATCTGTCTTCAACAATCATGTGTAGATTATGTTTAGATTATTCACAGAAACTTTATATGACATTAAAGAAGTTAGTCATCATCACAAGTTGTTTTAAGTACATTCATCAGACCACATAATTATTGTTAAAAAGTTCTCCCCCAAAATTTTACTTTTTACATTTACCCTTTTTCTTATCTCTTTAGTTTACCTGTTTTCAATAATTATTTAGATTGTCTATAAACCCTTTATAAAATATCAGACAAAACTAGCTATAATTTTTGTTGACACATTCTGTAACACAAACAACATGAGTCTGTTTGACTCATGAAGGCTGTATGTTTACATGTATATTTTAATTAAACCAACACATTTAAACAAGTTTTTTTAATTTACCAGAGATCATTTTATATCATGTTAACTTGAAAAACATCTGGGATAGTTTTTATCATATTTAGAAATAATTTATGTAAGTGCTTAAGTCAATTAAATAGAGCTCTCTTTAGAAATTATATCATCTGGACACATACAGATATACATGTAGACAATCACAAACAGAGATCTCTAAAATTTTAGCCATGTCTCAGGCACAAAATTCAAGTTGTGGTAAGGATCCTCTTTGCAGCTCTTTTTAAAGTCATTTTATCTTTTAGAAGCTTCTATATATCAATCAAAGAGGGCATTCCATTGTGAGAGGTTTTGAATCCTGTTTTTTATCCAAGGCTGTTGCCCATTTCACCTTTTTCCAATTGCCTTATGTAATACCTCAGTTTGGGTAAACTGAAATTGTCCCATTGTTCCCATTTTAAAGTGAGATCTCTTTTAGCCTGTTTGATTAACATTTTCAGAAGGGTGGATTTATATGTTCTCACAATGCCAGGCAGGGGATACATTCCCCAGTAAGAAACAATATTTATTTCTACAATATAATTTAAAATATAATTAGGCAAAAGAGATGTAATCATTTTACATAAAACTCATCTTTTTCAGCTGGTCCTGTTGGAAAAGTTTAGCACAAAGACAAAAACAAAAAAGAAAACTCGAGAGATCCAACAGCCACTAAAAGAAAAACTGGACCAAGTGCTCAGAGGGCGAGTACCTGGGCACCATTGTGCATGAGGTCTGTTACTTACCAAAGATGCTTTCTCAAGTTCTGAGTCTAGTTTCTTTTACCACCAAAAGCAAAATGACCTCTCGAAGGTGGATGATTAAAGAGACTAAATGACCCCAGGAAAATCTAATCTAGGAGAGGAGAGGTCAATGGAAATTAACTAGCAGAAAATGGGAGGCAAAGAAGAACTAGGGGAGGTGGCCCCATGGCTTAGCGGTTAAGTGTGGGTACTCCGTTACTGGCCGCCCTGGTTTGGATCCCGGGCGCTCACCAGCGCACCACTTCTCCGGCCATGCTGAGGCCACGTCCCACATACAGCAACTAGAAGGATGTGCAGCTATGACATACAACTATCTACTGGGGCTTTGGGGGAGAAAAAAAGGAGGAGGATTGGCAATAGATGTTAGCTCAGAGCTGGTCTTCCTCAGCAAAAAGAGGAGGATTAGCACGGATGTTAGCTCAGGGCTGATCTTCCTCACAAAAAAAAACAAGAACAGGAGGCATTGAGTTTTCCCCAGTGACCACTGGTAAAGAAACTGAAGAACAGAGAGAGTGATCTGAGAGAACTAGACGCCAGTTTGTTAAGGAAACACAGAGAAATATCAAGATAATCTGCTGGGCGTCCCCAGCTACTTTATTACAGATGGCTCAACAGTTAAGACTCAGACTGCAGGATCCTAACCCTGCCTTTTACCACAGATACAATACTCAGACTCTGTAACTTCAGAGAGACCAGCTCCTCTGTCACAGACAGAAGACACAAAAGGGCCCTCAAAAGAGCTTCAAGCCCCAGCAGTAACAAACTCAAATGGGACATACAGTACACAGACAGAACAACATGGATAGAGGTAGACAAACTGATTCAGATTTGCTCTTGAACTCTTTGAGAAAAACCTAGCAAAGGTGACACCATGGGTTGGGATCTGTATGTGACTTACAGTGTTTCTGGTTGCATGGATATTTACTTCCAGTAAGCAGAAAGCCTAGAGCTAATCCAACCTGGTCCATGACTAACTAATCCTTTCACGGGAGCCTTCAAGTGGGGAGCACCCTAGTGGCATCTAAGTGCTCAATCTATGCCCACAGGTGTGGCAAGAGCAGGGCAAACTGACAGAAAACAGTTATACAGACAGAACATAGACTTCTTACCAGCTGGAGTTCCTTGTTCTTTTCTTCCTAGGCTTCCAGTACTGGTGGGAATTTAACCCAGCTCTTGGGGGGCTCAAACCCCCTACTGGGACTCTAACCCACAAGTTCCCTTGACCATGTGCCAGGTGACCCCAGGCACAATGCTCATCCAGGTGAGCATCCTTGCCTGGGATAGTTCAGAGGGTCTTCCTTACCTGGAGTGGGGCTCAAACCCAGCTCCTGGAGTGGAACTTGACCCAGCTCCTGGGGGAGGGTGCAGACTCGAACCCTGCCCCTGGTTGGCTGAAGAGAGCTGCTCAGGCTTTAATTTGGATTCTGGTGGGTCACACAGTCTAGGGACAGAGGGCTGGGGTGGACAAGTGCCCAATTTCGGCTGGTGGCCATCTAGTCCCAGGATGAGACACCTGTGAAGAAAGTTTCTATCAAACAGAAGAGTGGGGAGAACACCCTTCCCTTTGTGGTCACCAATTCTGTTACCAATTTACCCTCCCTCCGGTGGGACTTGAACCCACAATCAGAAGGCATGTGAGGAAGAGAGGCTGTTGTGGGTTCGAGGTCCACCAGCCCCTGAGCTCTCCCTTGGGTCACTCTGATTGTGGGTTGAGTCTCACTGGAGGGAGGCTAAACTGGTAACAATATATCTGACAGAGGACTCATATGCAAAATATAAAAATAACTCTTACAAATCAATAAATAGTGGACATGAAATACAATACAAAAATGACAAAAGACATGAACAAGCACTTTTCAAAAGAATATATCTATTAAACATATGAAAAGTTTCTCAATTTCATTCAGCGTTAGGATAATACAAACTAAAACCACAATGATATCAATATACATCATTCAGAATGGCTAGAAAGAAAATAATGGAACATATTAAATCTTGACAAGAATATTGAGAAATACTAACCATTTGCACTGCTAGTAGAATCCACATTGTTATAACCACTTTGGTAATTCATTTGGCAATATTTACTAATATTGAATATGGATATCCTGTGACTCAGCAATTTCAGTGCAGAGAATATACCCAAATAGAAATAGAAATACATTCAAGATTAAATCAATCTACATTGAATACTGGTGTGGACTCAAGGAGTGTGAGAGTAGCTGTTTTTAATTATATCAGGAAATTTGTGTATCAGGGAAACATTTTTTATAAGCTAAATGATTATCTTTAATAAATACATGACAAAAGCCAGTATCTATTATTTTATAAAGATCCAAATATGTGAAAAAAGTTTTAGGTTTATCAAAACATAGAGTGAAATTGAATGTTTATAATATCACTAGTTACAAAACCTCCAACTTGGAACCAATTCTAATATTCAGTGATAGAATAATAGATAACTAATTTGTAGTATATTAGTAAAATGGCATTGTACACAGAAATGAGACTGAGCAATCTAGAACTACCTATAAGAATATATCAAGTGAAAGAATCCAGACACACAAAAATAACATGTATAGGATTTCTTCTATATAAGGTAACAAAAATAGGTGAAAATAATCTATGCTATTAGAAGTCAGAATAGTGGTTACTCATTTGTGTGTGTTTGTGTGTGTGTGTGTGTGTGTGTGTGTGTATGAGGACAGTTTATGGTAGAAAGGAGAATGAGAGATTCTTCTAGGGTCCTGATGATCTTTTATTTATTTTTGTTATTGTGATTGGTATTTAATTTGGATTCTGATTACACAGATGTGTTAAGTTTGTAAAAATTTATTTATGATGTATGCATTTGCTAATATGCACATTATGCTTCAATAATAAGTTAAAACACCACAACAGAAAAACTACATATATAATTTTCCCTTGTGAATTTTTAAAACAATGAATAAGCATTGTTCAAACATTTCTCCATTATGTCCTTAGCCATAAAGTCATAAACAGCCACTGTACTAAAAGGAGACAAGTAAGGGTTGCAAGTAAAACTAAAATACCTATGCTATAGATACAGTGTTTTGATTCCAGATCTCTGGGTTGCAATAGGAAAGACTTAACCAAGAGAAACTCTGGAAAGACATCTAACATAACTCTATTTGTATGGAAGTATAAAGATGTCTTGTATAATTAGCAAATATCCCACTGGTTTGAAGCTTTCAAATGTGTTGAGCATGATTTAAAAATTCTGTCTTTTCTCTTCAGGGAGGGTCTCAATGGAGGAAAGAAACTCATAAATTCTTTTTATGGGGTTGTGTTATGAACACATGAGTGATCCTTCAATATAGGTGAGCAGACTGTGCCTATCTCTGACTAACTCTCAGCTCCAGTGCCTCTTCATGGCCCCATCTCCCATTTCAATTTTAGTGTCTAATACCCCACCTTCCTAATTTAGCCATAGCATTAACAATCTTCTTGGGTAACTGAAGTTTCTGAGCTAGTATAATGTTGTAAACATTTTTATTATGATTTTTTATGAAAAGCAGACATTTACTTTGATGTAGTTACTTAGTATTCTTTGAACAGTAAAAAATGCAACCTCTGAAAAAAGAGTTAGTGTTCTTAAGAAACTCCACTCCCAAGTCCTTAAAATTTTCATGATTCTTTTCTTTCACTTGGACCCTTAATCAAGATGTCAAATACGATATTGTTATTTGTAGTTAATTGGATGTGTTTCAGAATTTTTAACCTCAAATAACATATTTCCATAGTGTTTTCTAGTTACCTCTAAATTAAAAGCATTATATCAATATTTTTATAATCCCCCAAATTTCTCTGTTTCAAATATGTCATGTGTTTCCCAAATTTACCAATATCATTGAAAAGATCAATGTCATTTGCAAGTCACCACTTTCAGTTGGAGGTGAGGGCAAAGCAAAATATGAAAGCATCTGTGTCACTACATGGAGCCTCCATCACACCGTCAAGTCTGATTAGGACGAGGACTGCCCCTCCCTCTTACCTGCAAGTCTTGCGAGAGACTTTGAAATGTCATCTAATTGTCCCTTGAATGACTGATTACACATTAATGGATTGGAACTAAGATTAAAATCCCCACAAACACAGATTTAAACAAAGAACAATCCTTGCAAAATTACAAAGCAGGAATGTGTATTTTACCTAAAATTAAGGTGTCTTTTCCACTCCTCATTTATTTAACAGCACTTTCTAAAACTCTCTTTATTCCCACTCAAAAATTACTTTGGTGTTTAAATATGTGTATTTAAATTCATGTTTTGCTAATGTCTCAGTGTAGAACACATTTATTGTCACTTATTTCAGTATAGAAAGCTGGAGTTGTCAGGGGGAAGGGTGGGCTGGGGAATGATTTGACTTCTCTAACCTCTGCACTTAGGGAAGTTTATAGTGAAGGTCCATTGCTCAGCTCTGCCCACTGCATTTTTTACATGTTTTGAGAGCGTTGAGAGGAAAGAAAAAGTAGGTTTAAAATATCAGAACCAGATCATCTTCAACAATCATATAAAATGATGTAAATATAAATAGAACTATGTAAAAAGAGAGTTTAGTGCTTTACATAGAACTCTAAAGATGGTGAGAAAAATATTTCATATCTTTTCTCACATATAGGGGGACCAGTGTTTACTAGCATGAATTTAGAAAAGAACAGTTTTTCAACCTCTCATTTATTCAGTCAGATTAGATTTATAATGCTTTTTATATCCACTAAAATTACTTCCCTAAATGTATTCTCTTGAGAATTAATTCAACGTTCCTGAACAAGCCACAACTAATCTGCTTTCTGTCTCTATGGATTTGCCTATTCTGGATATTTCATGTAATGGAATATGTGGATTTTTATATCTGGCTTCTTTCACTTAGCATGTTTTAAAGGCCCATTCATGTCATAACATGTATCAATACTTCTTTCCTTTTATGGCTCATTAATATTCCATTGTATGGATATGCCACATTTGTTATCCATTCATTAATTGATGGGCATTTGTGTTGTTTCTACTTTTTGATTATTATGAATAATGCTGCTATGAACATTTGCCTACAAGTTTTTGTATGAAAATCTGTGGTTTTAATACTTTGGGGTATATATCTAGGAGTGGAATTGCTAGGACATAATGGTAATTCTATAGTAAACTTATTGAGTAACCATCAAGTTGTTTTCATAATGGCTGTACCATTTTACACTCCCAGCAACAATGTACAAAGGTTCTAACCTCTCCACACCATTGTCAGCATTTGTCATTTTCCTTTTTTTATAGCCATCCTGGAGGAGGTAAAGTGGAATCTCATTGTGGTTTTGATTTGTATTTCACTAATGATTAATAATGTTGAACATCTTTTGATATGCTTATTGGCCATTTGTACATCTTCTGTGAGAAATGTTTGTTCAAGTCTTTTGCCCATTTTTAAATCTGGGATGTGACAGACGTCTCTGAGCCTCAGGCTCTTCACGTAGAGCATGGGGTGGCAACGGTAGCCCCCTCCCACTGTTGCTGTGAGAAGAGATGAGATACTGCCCACAAAGAAAATGTGTTCTGTAAACCAGAAAGTGCCAGTGCATGCACAGCTTAGATACTCACAGAGCTATTATTATGACACAGAAGAGTGTGTATTGAGACTTCAGAGCTTGGAGATTAACACACGAGTTCTACAGCCAAGAGGGCCAGGGTTCAGATCCCAGCTTTGCCACATACTGGCTCTGTGACCCTGGGCAAGTTAATGAACCTCTCTGTGCCTCAGTTTAGTGTCTTCATCTGTGGTGCTTTGGGAAGATTACATAGGTGAATACATTGAAAGCACTCAGAACAGTGCCAGGCACAGAGTCAGCATTCCTTCATGCCAGCTGTGACCAGTGCAGGATTCAAAGATCAGTCTATTATATTATTCAATATACCTCATTACAGTATTACATATATAACAGTTACAGTATTACATACATAACAAAGGTTATATTCACGTACGATACCAACAGTACACAAATGAAATACTAATGTGTTATGTTAACACATCAATTTCATGTTAATAGATATTTGTTTTATTTACATATATAAAATCCCAATTTTATATCTAGGGAAACTGAGGCTCTGAGAGGTGACTTTCTCACTGTCACCCAGTCTTGCTTCAGGCTTGCCAGCTCCAAATCCAGTACTCGGTCCATCCTGCTGGATCCCGGGATGTTTGGGGGACCCTGGACCAGGCTGGTGGACGCAGAGCTCTCAGTCAGCCAGGCAGGACTCCAGCTCAGGCTCAGAGGACAAACAGCCCATTCCGGCCACCGTGGACAAGGTGACCGCCCTGGGGATGGCCCTTTCTCTGACCCCCGCCCCTAGCTCTACTGTCGCAGGCTTCTGCGGAGGCCACTCCTTTTCCTTCAGAATAAACTGGCTGCTCCAGCCCTGCTCCCTGGCACAACTTCCAGATAGCACCCGACTGTTTACACAAAGTTCAAGAACAGGAGAAACTGCTCTGTGACGTAAGAAGTCAGGAGAGGGTTCCCTCAGGGGGTGGGCTGCACCTGCCAGGGCACGAGGGGGCTCCTGAGGGGCTAGTCATCTTCCATTTGCGGATCCAGGTGCTGATTACATGAGTGTGTTGTTTGTGACAATTCAACAAGCTGTACACTGGATTTCAATAAAAATTTACATTAAAACAAAATGCCTGGTTCAGCGCCAGCCTCCAGCCCCAGCCTGGAGCAGCAGGAAATGCCCAGGCCTTGGACTCAGCGGAGTTGGTGGGCATCCTCTTCCTCCCAAAGCAGCTGCACAGCCTTTGGAAAACTCCTGCCCCTCTCTGGCCTCAGCCTCCCTCTGTTGAATGTGAATGAGTAATGGCCAGTGTTTCTTTCCCCGGCTGTACAGCAGACACATGGAGTGCTTTAAGAAATACTGATGCCTGGGCCCTAACTCAGGCCAAGGACCTCAGAATTTCTAGGGGTGTGTTACTGCACCCTGAGTGGGTTTTTTGTTTTATTTTTTTAACTCTCTACTTTGAAATAACCGTGGAGTCACAGGAAGTTGCAAAGTAAAATGTACAGGGAGGTCTCCTACCCTCCCCCAGCCTCCCCTCGATGACATCTCATGCAGCTACAGCACACCACCCACCCAGGAAGCTGACACTGGTCCAGGCCACCGAGCTCGTTCAGATGTCACCAGTCATACAAGCACGTGTGTGTGCGTCCACATCTCTGTGTAATTTTATCACATGTGTACATCTGCATAGTTACAGGGCTGATCCGCCACCAGGCTCTCCCATGCCACCCCTCCCTCTACAGCCACACCCCCTCCCTTCCCCAGTCCCTCACCCCTGACAGCCACCAATCTGTTCCCCAGCTCCATAATTTTATTTTAAGAATGTTAATAGAAACAGAATTATACACTATGTAACTTTTTCAGACTGACTTTTTCACTCATCATAATTCCCTGGAAGTTCATCCAAGTTGTTGCATGTATCAATAGTCCCTTCTTCTTTATGGTTGAATAATATTCCATGGTATGGATATACCACACTTTGTTTATCCATTCATTTGCTGAAGGACATCTGGGCAGTTTCCAGTTTGGCAGCTATTATGAACAGAACTGCTATGAATGGTCTCATAAGGGGTTTTTGTGTGAACATAAGTCTTCATTTCTCTGGAATAAATGCTGGAGACTGCAATAGCTGGGTCAGATGGCCAGTGTATGTTTACTTAGAAAAGAAACCACCAAACTGTCTTCCAGAGTGGCTGCACCGTTTTACATTCGCAATAGCAATGTCTGAGGGATCCAGTTTCTCCTCATCCTCATCAGCGTTTTGTGTTGTCACTATTTTAGCCATTCTGATAGATATGGAGTGATATCTCACGGTGGTTTTAGTTTGCATTTCACTGACAGCTAATGATGTTGACCATCTTTGCATGATTATCTGCCATCTGCATATCTCCCTTGATGACATGTCTGTTCATGTGCACCTTCGCTTTTAAAAGTTCCCTGGATGAGTCTAATAGGGAACTAGCTAATCCCCTGAGGCCCTCCAAGCTTAGAAAGTCCTATCAGTTTTAAAAAGAACACATTTGCTGCTGTAAGAATTCTAGGCACCCGTGCTTTTTGGAAGGAATACCTGGAAGGCCCTGGGGTGGGGTCCAGGCTGCCCCAGGTGGCTCTGAGCTATTGTGTCTTACTCAGGCCAGAGGATGGCCTTGTTAGCTCCTGAGAAAGAATGGAGAGGAAACAGAGAGTGGAATGAGGAGAAGGGAGGCATGGGCGGCCATGTGGCATGTGGCAGGGCCCCTCCCCGTGGCCCCCAGCCCCAGCGAGTCAACTCGAAGCCTAAAGACGCTTCTACAAGTGGGCTTGTTTGTAGAAAGTGGTGGGCGGCTGAGTCCTGTCTGGAGTGAGGGCGTGGCCCAGGAGGGGAGGGGGCTCATGGCCAGGCTCTGTGACACTGTCCCCCCTTATTAAAGAAGTAATACATGTTCACAGTATCAGCTGTGGAAAATAACAGCAGCACATGACCAGGAAAGTCAAATCACCCTCCATCCCCACTCCCTGGGGACTAACCAGTGCTGGTATTTGGGGATATTTTCTGGCCAGGCCCTTCTCTAAATGTGTGCCTGTGACCAGGTGTATATATGTTTTCTGGATACACAAAAATATGCTCTGTTCTGTAAAATATGCCCCCGCCCCACTTCACAATTTTCTGGAGTGTGTTTTTATGTCTTCAAACATTCCTCCATGTCACCCCTTTGAAAGCTGCCTGGAACCTTGGCACACTTCCCCGCCGCCCGGATGGGTGCTGGGTGGGCTCCATCTCCTGTCTCCTGGTAGACAGGACTGCAGGGGTGTCCCATCAATGCGGTCTCTGTGCACAGAGGAACCCCACGTTCCTCAAGGACCCATTCCTGGAATTTCTGGGAATGTTTTTATGGCTCTGGGTACACATAATGCTGATCCAAGAGGCTGGACTGACAGTCCTAGTGGCAGTGACGGTGAGCGTTTGGCCATTGTTGGAGCTCCAGAAGTTTCTCTGTTTGGGGCAGAGATGAGGGCAAGGAAGGAGGCAGTGGGAACCATTCTACCCTGTGCCTACTCCATGCCAGGTCCCCATGCATCAGCTGTGAGACGTGTCACAGTGCCACGTGAGCAAAGTGCCCTGGGTCCGTGCTTCCAACGGCTCTGCGAGGCTGCAGAGAGAAAGCACCCGACGGCAAGGGCCAGATCTGGGCTCACCCCTCACCGCTGCACTTGAGTGTCAGAGCGAGGTGTC
Organism: Diceros bicornis minor; assembly: GCF_020826845.1. Classification (NCBI taxonomy): domain Eukaryota; kingdom Metazoa; phylum Chordata; class Mammalia; order Perissodactyla; family Rhinocerotidae; genus Diceros; species Diceros bicornis. Next base: position 57,318,716 of record NC_080762.1, on the reverse strand, counting down.
GTCTTTCCTCTCGGGGGCTCCAGAAGCAGAGATGCAGAGAAGGTAAGAGGTGGCACCAGGACTTGAACCCAGAAAAGCCCCTCCCCCATGTCAGGCTGCCTCTCATCTTGGTCTATTGTCCAGTCCCGAGGGGTGAGGCTGTCTGCCCAATGACACAAGCAGGTGTCACACAGGCCGGCCAGGGCTCCCAGCTCTGGTCTGCCTCAGTCCCCACCTCCTCATCTGTGAAATGGGGCTGATCTTCCCACGGTAGAGGCCATAGTGAGGCTCCCAGGAGCTGACAAATGGGACAGACATAGGTGCTACCATGCTGGCTCATGCCTGGCTGTCCTGCCCAGGATGCAAGCCCCCTTCCTGAGGCCCCCTCCGGGAAGGACACAAAAGTCTCCTACCTACTCACCCTCAGCATTTCCGTCCTGGCTCTGGGCTCCATACAGCCCAACCTGCCAGCCCAGGGGCCCCACTACCCAGCACAGTGAGGTGATTGTGCCCAGGCTGGCCTCCACGCCCCTCCATCCTGCCAGGATGCCCTCCCCAGGAGCTCAGTCAGAGTCTGGAAAACTCCCTGCTGTGGGGCAGGTGTCTCTGCATGGTCCCTGGACAGAGCCTAGGGAAGCCAGGCAGTGGGCCTAGGGTGACAGCCGAGGGGCATCTCGTCCCTCTGTGGGCCTCAGTTTCCCAATCTGCAACATAAGGAGTTTTGTCTAGAGAAGTGGTTCTTAACTTTGAGGGGGGTGTCTCAGGCCACTTTGGGACAATGATTCATTCATCCCACCTACTAATCATGCAGCCCTCACTCTGTGCCAGCCTCTCAGAGCTCAATGCTGACTCATGTCACCCTCATAACCATCCTGCAACCTGGGACATTCTTATCCCCACTCTACAGATGAGGAAACTGAGGCTCCCAGACGTGGTCAGAGGCAGTACTCAGAGCACAGCATGATACGAGGGTGGATAAGACAGATGCATTGCCGCCCGTGTTGGGGGGGGCAGACCAGAAGAGCAGCTGAGCACACCAACAAGGCCACTCCCACCAGCACAGACAGGAGGAGCAAGTGTGTGGGACAGCAGGGCAGGGGTGGAGGGGGGCTACCCTCAGACACTGAACAAGAACAGCCCCTAGGAAGAGGTGACCACGGAGCCGAGGTCTGCATGACAAGTGGATGCCAGCTCAGGAGGGAGGGCTTCCATGCAAGGGATCCAGGTGAGGGTCCCTGGCATGGGACAGGGGGGTGCGCAGGGGAGGCTAGGCATCTGCTGCAGGAACAAAGGCCTGGCTTGAAGAGGGAGGCCCGCCAAGACCCCCAGCAGCACCACTCCAGCATCCTAGCTTCTTCTATGACCCACAGGGGTTCTCTTCTTAAGGCAGAGGTCTAGGGTCAAGGGCAGCTGGCTATGTCATGTCCAGCCCCTCCTGGCTAGCGGAGTGGACTGAGGCCTTGCTGTGTGGCTCAGAGCCTGGCTGAGCCTGTGCCCCAGTGCCCCTTGGTTCTGTGTCTGGAACTGCCACCTCTTGTCACTCCCAGGCCCAATTTGCTGATGGGTAGGGAGATGCCTTAGTCCAACACAGGTTGGGAGGAGGGCCGGGCTGCGACCCTTCCACACCTGGCCCCCTCACCCTGAAGGACCATCAGGCAAGCCCTAGCTCCAGGAAGATGCAGCTTCCAGCAAACCCATGGGGTCCACCAGACCTTTCTGGAGGGCCTTCCAGGGTTTCCACTGCACCCTCCCAGGCAGCAGGCCCTTCAGGTGCTAACATAGTCTCACTTCATCCTCAGGCCTGCCTGGGGAGCTGCAGTTTCTTACCCCACTTTATGGATGATGGAGCTGAGGCTCAGAGAGGCTGAGCCCTGCCTGAGGTCCCTTAGCTGGTAAGAGTCACCCAGATCCTGACCTGGGTCAGTGGGGCTCTCTCCTCTGCCCTCTGCCCCAGGGTCCCCCGCCATCCACAGTCATCCCAGCTGACCCCCAACTAGGAGAACATTCTGGCCCCACCCAACCTTAGGGTGGAGGATTTGCTGATTCCCTGAGGGTGTCCTTCCAATGGGGAGAGTCCCTTTGGATATCTAGAAAACAGCCCAAACCCAGCAAATTACACATTTTTAAAATTTAATTTTTGAAAAGCTAATGTATTCTCATGGTTCAAAAGTAAAAAAAAAAAAAAAAAAGATGTTAAGCAAAAAGTCTCCCTCCCAACTGTCCCACATCCACCAAGGCCCCCCGCCCCCAGGGAGCCCCTGTCCTTAGTTTCCTGGGCATCCTCACAGAATTGCTTTATGCAAATAGAAGCTAAGTGCACACACATGCACACCTGTGCGTCTCACACACGGGCACGCCACCTGCTTCTATTGTTCCTCACACAAAGGTCACATCCTGGACACGCTGCCTTTGCCTTCTCCTAACCACACATCCTGGAGCTTGTCCTCAGCCTAACCCTAACCCTAACACTAAACCCAACCCTAACCTTAACCCTATCACTAACCCTAACCCTAAATATAACACCAACACAATACTTAAACCTAACCCTAAACCTAACCTGAACCCAAGCACTTACCACAACCTTAATCCACAAACTAAGCCCTATCCTAAACCTAACCCAAACTCTAACATTAACTCGAACCCTTACTCTTACCCAAACACGAGCGCTAACCCTGAGCCAAATCCAACCTTAAGCCTAACCCTGGCACTACCCTAAACCTAACCCTAATCTGAACCCTAACGCTAACCCAAAATGTAACCCAAACTGGAACTCGAACTCTAATCCCAAACTTAACCGTAACCATAACCCAAACCCTGCCCCTAACCCTAACCCTAACGTGAAACCTAACCCAAACCTAACCCTAACCCTAACATGAACCCTAACCCTAACCCTGACCCAAACCATAACCCTAACTCGAAGTTTAAGCCAACCCTAAACATAACCCGAACCCTAAGCCTAACCCAAACCCTAAGCCTTGCCTAACTCTAACCCTAAACCAAACCCAAAACCGAGCCCTAACCTTAACCTTAACGGGAACCCAACCATAACCCTACCCATAACCCTAAGAGTAACCCGAAACTTAACACTAAACCTAGCGCTGAACCTAAACTGAACCCTAAACCTAAGCCTAAACTGAATACAACCCTAACGCCAAACTTAGCCCTAACCCTAACCCTAATGCAAACTCGAACCCTAATCCTAACTCTAACTATAACTGTAACACTAACCCTAACACTAACCTGCACCCTAACCCTAACCCTAACTCGAACCTGAACCATAATTCTAAGCCGAACCCAAATCCTAACCCTAACCCTAACTAAACCAGAACCCTAAGCCTAACCCTAACATTAACGGGAGCCCAAACTCAACTCTAACTGGAACCCGAACCCTAAAACTAACCCTAAACCTAAACTGAACCAGAACCATAACCCGAACCCGAACCCTAACTGTAACACAAACCCCAGCTATTACCTTAATGCAAACACAACCTTAACCCTAACCCGAACCCTAAACCTAACCCTAACCCTAACCTGCACCCTAACCCTAACCCAAAGCCTAAACTGACACTAACCCTAAGCCTAACCAGATCCCGAAGCTGAACCCTAACCTTAACCTAACAGAAACCCTAACCCTGAACCCTAACCCTAACCCTAAACCTAACACCACCACTAAACCTAACGCTAAGACTAAACCATAACCCTAACCCTAAACCTAAAGCGAACCTGTAACCGAACACTAACCCTAAGCATAATAATAACAACCCTAACCATAACCAATACCCTAACCCCAAACCTAACATTTACCCTAACCCTAACCCTATCCCTCACTCTAACCCTAAATATAACACCAACCTGATCCCTAAACCTAACCTGAACCCTTACCCTTACACTAACATGAACGCTAACTCTAACCCGAACCTGAACCCAACACTAAGCCTAACCCTAATATTAACCCTACACTGAACCCTAACGCTAACCCAAAACCTAACCATAAATCTAACCAGAGCCCTAAACCTAACCCGAGCCCTAAGCCTAACACAAACCCTAAGCCTTACCTAACCCTACCCGTAAACCGAACCCAAACCTGAACCCTAACACTAACCCTAATTGGAACCCAACCATAACCATACCCATAAGCCTAACAGTCAGCCTAAACCTAACCCTAACCCTAATACGAAACCTAACCCTCAACTTAACCCTAAATATAACCCAAACCCTAAACCTAAACGTAACCCGAACACAGCCCTAACCCTAACAATAGCCCTAACCCTAATCATAACCCTAACGTGGACCCTAGCTCTATCACTAACCCGCACCTTAACCCTAACCCTAATTCGAACCCTACCTCTAATTCTAACCCGAACCCCAACCCGAAACCTAACCTTAACTGGAATGCAAACCTAACTCTAACCTGAACCCGAATCCTAAATCTAACCTTAACCCTAACCTGATCCCGAACCCTAACCCGAACCTGAACCCGAACTCTAACCCTAACCTAAATCCCAGCCCTAACTCTAACCTGAACACAACCCTAAACCTAAATCTAACCTTAACTCTAACCCAAAAACTAACACTGACACTAACCCTAACCCTAACCCTAACTATACCCAAAACCCAAACCTAAACCTAAAACTAAAACTAACCCTAACCTGAACCCTGACCTGAAACATAACCCTAACGCTAACCGGAACAGAACCATAACACTAACTCATATCCTAAAAGTGAACCTTCTCATAACTCTCACTATAACCCAAAACCTAATCCTAACCCAACCATAACCCTAACCCGAACCTTAACCCCAAAACTAACCCAAACCTAAAACTAACCCTAAATCTAACCTGAACAGTAACGCTAACTCTAACGTGAACCCCAATCCTAACCCTAATCCTACCACTAAAACTAACCCTAAGACTACACCATAAACCTAACCCTAACCATAAAGAAAACCCACACCCGAGCACTAACCCTAACTCTAATCAGAACCCTAATCCTAACCCTAATCCAAACCCAAACCCTAACTCTAACCCTAAGCCTAAACGCAACCCTAATGTCAACATGATCCTGACCTCTAACCCAAGCATGAAACCTAAACTGAAGCCTAACCCTAACCTGAACCCAGCCCAAACTTGAACCGTAACCCTAACCTTAACTATAACACCAACACTAGTCCTAAACCTAGCACTAACCATAGCCTGAACTATAAGCCTGACAGTAACCCTAAACCTAAGGCCTAATCTTAGCCATGGCCCTAGCCCTAACCCTAACCCTAACCCTATCCATAATCATAGCCCTAGCTGTAGCCCTAGCCCTAACTCTAACCCTACCCATCAGCCTAACGCTAACCCTAGACATAAACTTATCCCTAGCCTTAGCCCTAACCCTAACCTTAACCCTAACCCTAACCGTAGCCCCAACCCTAACACTAAAATTAACCCTAAACCTAACACTAAACCTAACTCCAAACTGAACCCAACCCTAACCCTAAATCTAACCCAAACCCGAACATGTACACTAACCCTAATCTGAAAACTAAGCCCAAATGTAAACCTAATCCTAAAGCTAACCTGAACCCTAACCCTTACCCTAACACGAACTATAACCCTAACCAACCCCAGACTTAAACCTAACTCTAACCCTACTCCAAAACATAACGCTAACCCTAACCCTAAACCTAACCCTAAACCTTATCCTAACCCGAACCCAAACTTAACCCTACCTGTAACCCTAACAGTAACCCTAACCCTAACATTAACCCTAACCCGAAACCTAATCCTAAACCTAATCCTAAACCTAAACCGAAACCTAAATCTAACACTAACCCGAACCCAAGCCTAGCCCCAACCCTAGCCATACTTCTAATACTAACTCTAACATGAACCCAAACCTTAAAACTAACTCTAAACCTAACCCAAACACAAACCCTACCCCAAGCACTAACCCACACACTAACCCTAACCCTAACTCGAACTGGAACAGTCATTCTAAGCTGAACCCAAATCCTAACCCTAACCCCAAACCTAAGCCTAACCCTAACACTAGCCAGAACCCAAACCTAACCCTAAAGTGAACCCAAACCTTAAACTAACACTAACCCTGAACTGAAAATGAATACGAACCCCAGCCATAACCCTAAACCGAACACAACTCTAAACCTAACCCTAACCCTAACCCTAACGCTAACCCTAACCTCAACTCTAACCCGAACAGTAACACTAACCCTAACCCGATGCCTAACCCCACACTAAACCTAATCCAAACCAGATCTCAAACCTGATCCCTACCCTAAACCTAACCTAAACACTAACCCTAACACAAAACCTAACCCTAACATGACTCCTAACCCTAATCTAAACCTAAAATGAACCAAAACCCAAACACTAACCCTAACCCTAACCTTAACTGGAACCCAACCATAACCCTACACATAACCCTAACAGTAGCCTATCCCTAACACTAACCCTAAACTTAACGCTAACCCTAACTCTAACCATAACCATAACCCTAAATCTAACCCTAACCGTAACCCAAAACCTAACCCTAACCCTAACTCTAACCCTAACCCTAACCCTAACCCTACCACTATCCCTAACCCTAAGCCTAAACAATAACCCTAAACCTAAACCTAAATTGAACCCCTACCTGAACACTAACACTAACCTTAAACCTTAAGTGAACCTGTACCTGAACCCTAACCCCAACCCTAACCCTAACCCCTACCAGAACCCTAACACTAACCCTAACCCTAAACCTAACCCCTAACACTGACCCAAACCATAACCCAAAGTAAAACCTAGCCCGACCCTAAACCTAACCAGAACGCTAAGCCTAACCTGAATCCTAAGCCTTACCAAACCCTAACCTTAAACCGAACCCAAACCCGAACCCTAACCCCTACCCTAACTGTAACCAAACCATAACCCTACTCATAACCTTAACAGTATCACTAACCCTAAAATTAACCCCAACCAGAAACCTAACCCTAAACCCAACCCAAAACCAACCTTAACCCCAACCCCAGCCCTAACCTTAATCCTAACACTAACGTGAGCCCAAATCCTAAACCTAACTCGAACCCTAACCCGAACCCTAACCCGCACCATAACCCTAACCCTAAGTCGAAACAAACCCTAATTCTCAGCTGAACCCGAACCCTAACCCTAACGCTAAACCTAACCTGAACCCTAAGCCTAACCCTAACACTAACTGGAACCCAAACCTAACCCTAACCTGAACCCGAATACTAAAACTAACCCCAACCCTGAATTGAAAAGGAATCCAAACCAGCCATAACCCTAACCCGAACACAACCCTGACCCTAACCCTAATCCTAACACTAACCCCTACCCTAACCCGAACCCAAGCTCTAATCCTAACACGATGCCTAACCCCACACTAAACCTAACCCTAACCCGATCTCAAACCTTAACTCTATCCCTAAACCTAAGCCAAACACTAACCCTAACACTAAACCTAACCCTAACCCGACCCCTAAATCTAACCCTACATGCAAAATGAACCAAAACCCGAAACCTAACTCTATCTGGAACCCAAACATAACCCTACCAGTAACCCTAACAGTAAGACTAACCACAACCCTAACCCTAACCCGACCCCTAACCAGAACCAAAACCCGAACCCTAACCCTAACCGTAATCGGAACCCAACCATAACCCTACCCATAAACCTAACAGTAAGCCTATCCCTAATCCTAAACCTAACCCTAACCTTAACCCTAACCCTACCCTAACGCTAACGCTAGCCCTAACCCTAACACTAACCCTAATCCTAACCCTAATTCTAACCCTAACCCTAAACCAAAACCTAACCCTAACCCTAACTCTAACCGTAACACTAACCCTAATCCTAACCCTACATTGACCTTATCCCTAACACCACCCTTACCCTAACCCCAAAACTAACCCTAACCCTACCTCTACCGCTACCCCTACCCCTAACACTAACCCTAACACCAAACCCAAAGCCAATCCTAACCCTAACCCTAGCCTTAACCCTAACTCCAATCCCCATCCCAGCGCCAACCCCAAACGCAAACCCAACCCTAACCCTAACTCTAACACTAACTCTAACCCTAGCCCTAACACTAACCATAGTCCTAGCCCTAACACTAACCATAGCCCTAACCCTAACACTAGCATTACCCCAAACCCTAGCCTTAATCCTAATACTCACTCTAGCCCTAGCCCTAACACCAATACAAACCCTAACTGTAGCCCTAAGCCAACACCTACCACTACCCATAACTCCAACTCTAAACGGAAGATTAAACCTAATGCCAACCCAAATCCTATCCATAAACCTAACCCTAACACTAGCCCTAGCATCATCACTAAACATAACCCTAAAGCTAACCCTAAGATTAATCATAACCCAAAGTCGTACCCTAAACCTAACCCTAACCAAAACCCTAACCCTAAATCTAACCCCAACCTGAACCCTAACCCTAACACTAAACCTAACACAGACCTGAACACTTACCCTAACTCTAATCGGAAAACTAAGCCCAGACCTAAACCTAATCCTAACCCTAACCCGAACCCTAACCCTTACCCTAACACGAAACATAACCCTAACTCGAACCTGAACCCAACCGTAAGCTGAAGCCGAGACCCAACCCTAACCCTAACCCTACTCCTAACCCCAGTGCTAACCCTAAACCTAACCTGAACGCTAACAATAACCCTAACCCTAACCCTAATCCTAGCCCTAACCCGAAACCTAACACTAACCCCAACCCCAAACCCAACCCCAACCCCAACCCGAAACCTAACCCTAACCCTAATCAACTACAAGCCCAAACACAACTCCAACCCCAACACTAACCCTAACCCTAGCCTTAACCCTAACCCTAGCCTTAACATGAATTCTAGCCCTAAACATAATGCTCACTCTAGCCCTAACCCTAACACCAACACTAATCCTAACCATAGCCATAAGCCAACACCTACCAAGACCCGTAACCCCAACTCTAAATGGAGGATTAATCCTAACCCTAACCCAAATTCTATCCATAAGCCTAACCATAACACTAACCCTAAGACTATCACTAAACATAACCCTAAAACTAACCCTAAGCCTAAACCTAACACTAACCCTAACACTAACCCTAGCCCTAGGCCTAAGACTAACTCTAACCCTAAAACTGACACTAACCCGAAGCTGATGCCCAACCCCAACCCGAAGTCAAACCCTAACCCAAATCCAAAACCTAACCCTAACCCAAAACTTCACCCAAAACCAAACAAAAACCCAAACCCTAACCCAAAGCCTAACCCTAATACCAACACTAGTGCTGAACCTAACCCTAACCCTAACCATAGCCTTAACCCCAACCCTAACCCTAGCCCTAAACCTAGCAATAGCCCTAGCACTAGCCCTAACCCTAACCATAACCCTACCCCTATCCCCAGCCCTAGCCCTAACCCTAAAGCTAGCCATAAGCCTAACTCTAGCCCTAGCCATAACATTATCCCTAGCCCTAGCCCTAACCCTAACCATAGCCCCAATCCTAAAACTAACACTAACCCTAAGCCTAGCCCTAGCCATAACCTTAACCCTAATGCTAACTCTAACCCTAGCCCTAGCCACAACCCTAACCCTAACCCTAAACCTAGCCTCATCCCGAGCCCTAGACCTAAACCTAACTCTAACCCTAACCCTAGCCCTAGCCCTAACCCTAAACATAAAGCTAACACTAACCCTCACCCTTACATAAAGCTAACACTAACCCTAACCCACACACAATCGGTTTGATGTCAACATACGTGAATGTTGTCACACACACAATAGGTGTGATGTCATACATAAATATGTGACTTATGTCACAAAAAAGTGAATGGTGTCACACATATCAATGGGTGTGTTTTCACACACAATTGTGAGCCCTGTCACACATACATCATTGCTGTGATGTCACACACACATTGACTGATGTCACACACACAATATGTGTGAAGGCACACACCAACCTGGTGATGTCACAGACAATGGGAGAGGTGCCTCTCAGGAGAATGAGTGTGAATTCACATATAACAATGAGAGTTACACAGAACACACAAGTGGGATTTAAGTCAGAGTAAAATGTGAGAGATTTCACAGAAACCTGGGTGTCATTTCATACATAACAGTAGACGTCACATCATAGTTAAGACTATGACCGCCAGCACACACAATAGGAGTGATATCACACAATTTGAGAGATGTGACACTCAAGGTGTATGATGTCCCAAATTGGATGTGATGTCACACATAACAATTGGAGTGATGTCAGACTCAAAATGTGAGCAAGGTCACACACCGTTGGAGTGATGTCAAACAGACTATCAGAGTGATGTCACACTCAATTAGTGTGAGGTCATACATAATACTGGGAGTGACACCACACATATTAATGGTTGAGATATCATATGGTAATTATGGTTGATGTCCCACAGGATTCTTATGAACTGACACACAATGAAGATGTTGTCACATTCAAACAATTAATTTGATGTCACCCATAGGCATGTGTTTCATGCCATGCATAACAATGGGAGTGATATCACATGCACACAATGGGAGTGATGTCACAAGTTACATGTCACTAATGTCACAGATAGCAGTGGGAGTGGTGTCACACTATTGATGTGATGTCACACCCAAACAAATGAGTAATATCACAAAGGACACATGACTGATATCATACATGAGCTGTGAATAGTCTACACTCAAGCTTTCTATCCAATATATTGAAAGAGCACTTCTGTTGAACTCAGCTTGCCAGTAGTTATAGGGAACACACTCTGATGAGAGCTTTTATATTCTTCACTACAACTGGTACAGATTATCTGTAACATCCATTCAATGAAAGTACAGTGTGAAGAAAAACTGCTTTTTTTAATCTGTTTATGTTCATCTTGTAAAGTGCTCTTTCAAAGGTTGCAGTTCATGTGTTTCATTCAGGCTCTCTCTCACATGCAATGAAAGACTGTGCTCAGTTTGCCAGTAGCTGTTGGGAGCATATTCCTATGAGAGGGCTTAAACTTTTCACTACACAAGGAAGAGAATATCTATAATATCAATTTATGAAAAGCACAGTGTGGAGAAAAACTCTTGCTTGTACCTGTTTAGCATCTGCACGTAATTTTTCAAACATTGAAGCTCACGACACTTAGGCTCTCTCTCACGTTAAATGAAAGAATGTTCTTACTGAGCAAAGGTTGCCATTAGCTCTAAGTAAGATCTTCCCAGGAAAGCTTTTAACCTTTTCACTACTGCTGGGAGAAAACATCTATAACATTCATTGAAATAATATACATGGTGGAAAAAACTCATTTTTGTTGTTGAGGATCATCTTGACGAGTGAATTTTTCAATCATTGATCTTCATGACCTGCATTCAGGCTTTCCCTCAAATATAATGAAAGAACACCCGTTCTGAACTCAACAGCCCTGTAGCTGTAAGTCAGCTCTTCCTTGGAGGGCTTTTAAACTTTTCACTACAGCTGGGAGAGAGTATCCATAACATCCATAAAATGAGAGTCAAGTGTGGAGAAAATCTCTGGCTGGGATCTGTGTCGGATCCTCCTGCAAATTGCCTTTTCCATAATTGCAGTTAATGACCGTCACTCAGGCTCTGTTTCCTATGTAAGGCAAGAAAGTACTTGCTGAACTCAGCTGGCAAGGAGCTTTAAGCAGGATTCTCCTTTGAGAGCTTGTCACTTTTCACTGCAGCTGCAAGAGAATACCTGTAACATCCATTCCTTGTAAGTTCTCTGTGGAGGAAAAAAAGTCCTGTTAGCTTTTTAGGATCATTATCGTAAAGTGTCTTTTCATCTTTGCAGTTCATTGCATGCACTCAGGCTTCCTTCCTGATATAAAAGAAAACACTCCTGCTAAACCTACTTTGCCAGAAGCTGTTAGGAACACCTTCCTATGAGAGTTTCCACTTTTCACCACAGCTCGGAAAGAAGCTGTATCACATCCATTCAATGAAAGTACACCGTGAAGATAACCTCCTCTTGTGTTTATGATCATCTTCTTAAGTGGCTTTAAAGACACTGCAGTTCCATCTGCATTCAGGGTCTCATTAGCATATCAAGATGACCACTATTGTTTAACACAGGTTGCCAATATCTGTTAGTAACATCTTCATATGGATTTAAGAGGATTTAAAATTTCAGTACAACTGGGAGAGGGTATCTATAACATCCATGAAACGAAAGTCCAGTATGGATAAAATTTCTTGCTTGTATCTGTATACGACTATCCTGATAATTGCCTTTACCAACATTGCAGTTAACGACCTTCAATCAGGAATTCTTTCCCATGTAAGCAAGAGAGTTCTTGCTGAACTCTGCTTGCAAGTAGTTTACAGGAGGATCTGCCTCTTTTGAACTTTCCACGGCAGTGGGGAGAATATTTCTCTAACATCCATTCCATGAACCTACTCCGTGGTGAAAATCTTAAATTTAGCATTTTAGGATATGTTAAAGTGCCTTAGTCCTCTTGCCGCTCATTGCCTGCACTGAGGCTCTCTTCCCAATGGAAAGACATATCACCACTGCTCAAACAAGTTTGAAAGCAGCTGTTAGGAACAACGTCCTATGACAGCTTTCAAACTATCACTACAGGTGGTGCAGATTATCATTACCATCCATTCAATTAATGTTTACTGTTCAGAGCAACTCCTGCTTGTAGGTGTTTAGTACCATCTTGAGAAGAGTCTTTTAAGTACTACAGTTCAATCTGCATTCAGGGTCTCAGTAGCATATCATGACGAACACTATTGATTAACACACGTGGCCAATATCTGTAGGTTACATCTTCGTATGAGAGGTTTTACAGTTTCCTTATAGCTGGGGGAAAGTATCTATAACATTCATAAAATGAAAGTCAGGTGTGGAGAAAATCTCTTCCTTGTATCTCTATAGAATCATCTTGCAAATTGGCTTTTCTCTCTTTGCAGTTAACAACCTTCACTCAGGCTCTCTCACCCAAATCATGCAAGAAAATGTTTGCTGAATACAGCTTGCAAGTATCTCTGAGGAGGATTCTCCTCTGAGAGCCATTAAACATTTCACTGCAGCTGGAAGAGAATATCTCTAACATCCATTTCATGAACATACTCTGTGCAGAAAAACTCTTCCTTTTAGGTATTAGGATCATATGGTAAATTGCCTTTTCCTCTTTGCTGTTCATTGCCTGTAATGGTTTCCTTCCCTATGTAGAGACAAAACACCACTGCTCAACCAATTTTGCCAGTATCTGTTAGGAACATCTTCCTATGAGAGCTTTCAAAGTATTACTACAGATTTTGCAGATTATATTTAACATCCATTCCATTAAATTTGACTCTTCAGAGAAACTGCTAGTAGCTGTTTAGGATCATCTTGAGGAGAGACATTTAATACACTGCAGTTCAATTCACTTTCAGGGTCTCACGAACATATCATGACAAACACTATTGCTTAACACATGTGACCTATATCTGTCAGTAACAACTTCATCTGAGATGTTTGAAAATTTCAGTACAGCTGGGAAAGAGTATCTATAACGTCCATAGAATGAAAGTGAAGTGTGGAGAAAGTCTGTGGCTTGTCTCTTTATAGGATCCTGCTGCAGATTGCTTTCCATCACTGCAGTTAACGACCTTCACTCAGGGTCTCTATCCCAGGTAATGCAAGAAAGTGTTTCCTGAACTCACCTTGCAGGAATCTTTAAGTACGATCTTCCTCTGAGAGCTTGTAAACTTTTCACTGCAGCTAGGGGATCATATCTATTACATCCATTCCATGTAAGTACTCTGTGGAGGAAAACACTTGCTTTTAGCTTCTTTGGATCATATTGTCAATTGCATTCTCATTTTTGCATTTCATTGCCTGCACTCAGGCTTCCTTCCCAATGTAAAGAAAAAACACCACCGCTAAACCTACTCTGCCAGTAGTGGTTAGGATGACCTTCCTTTGAGAGTTTAAACTTTTCACCATAGCTCAGAAAGAAGCTCTATCTCACCCATTCAATGAAAGCAAACCGTAAAGATAACATCTGCTTGTAACTGTTTAGAATCATCTTCATAAGTGACTTCTGTTAGTAACATCCTCATTTGAGAGGTTTTAAAATTTCAGTACGGCTGGAAGAGAGTACATATAACATGCTTAAAATGAAAGTCCAGATTGTAGAGAATCTCTTGTTTCTATCTGTATAGGATTATAATGAAAATTGCCTTTTACATCATTTCTGTTAATGACCTTCACTTAGGAATTCTCTCCTTTAATGCAAGAAAGTTCTTGCTGAACTCAGCTTGCAAGTATCTTTAAGGAGCACCTTCCTCTTAGAGCTTTTAAACTTTTTACTGCAGCAGGGAGTGATTAAGTATAACATCCATTTCATGAATGTACCCTGTGGAGAAAAATTCTTCCTTTCAGCATTTTAGGATCATATTGTAAAATGCCTTTTCCTCTTTGACCTTCACTGCCTGCACTGAGCCTCCCTTCCCAATGGAAATACAAAACACCCCTGCTCATGACATTTGCCAGTAGCCATCGGGAACGTCTTCCTAGGAGAGCTTTTGAACGATCGCTACAGGTGGTGTAGATTACTATTATGATGAACTCAATGAAAGTTGACGCTTCAGAGAAACTCCTGCTTGTAGCTGTTAAGGGTCATCTTGAGAAGAGATTTTTAATAGACTGCAGTTCATACTGCATTCAGGGTCCCTCTAGCATATCATGATGAACCATATTGCCTAAGACAGGTGGTCAATATCTGAAAGCAACATCTTCATCTTAGAGGTTTTAAAATCTCAGTACAGCTGGGAGAGAGAATCTATAACATCCATAAAATGAAAGTTCAGCATGGAGAAAATCTCTTAGTTGTATCTGTGTAGAACTATCCTGAAAATTGTCTTCTCCACCATTGCAGTTAACGAACTTCACTTAGGAATTCTCTCCCATGCAATGCAAGAAAGATCTTGCTGAACTCAGATTGCTAGTAGCTTTCAGCAGATATGCCTCTGAGAGCTTTTAAACTTCCCACTGCAGATGGGACAGAATATCTATAACATAAATTCCATGTAAGTACTCTGTGGAGGAAAATATGTCCTTTATCTTTTTAAGATCATAATACAAAGTGCCTTTTCATCTCTGCAGTTCATTGCCTACACTCAGGCATCCTGCCCAATGTAGAGAGAAAACACCACTGTAAATCTACTTTGCCAGTTGCTGCTAGGAGTACCTTCCTATGAGATTTTACACTTGTCACCACTGCTGGGAAATAAACTCTATCCCATCCATTCAAGGAAATTATCCTGTGAAGAATATCTTTTCTTGTTGCTGTTTAGAATCATATTCATGAGTGACATTAAATACATTGTAGTTCAGTCTACCTTCAGGGTGTCACTAGCATATCATTATCAGCACTATTGCTTAACACAGGTTGCAAATATCTGTTAGCAATATCTTCATATGAGAGGTTTTAAAATTTCAGTACAGCTGAGAAATTGTATCTATAATATCCATAAACTGAAAGACCAGTGTGAAGAAAATCAGAAGCTTGTATCCATATAGGATCATGCAGCATATTGCCTTTTACATAATTGCTTTCAACGATCTTCACTCAAGCTCTCTCTCCAATGTAATGCAAGAAGGTATTTACTGAACTCATGCTGCAAGATTCTTTAAGGAAGACCTTCCTCTGAGAGCTTTTAAACATTGCACTGCAGCTGGGAGAGAATATCTACAACATCCATTATGTGTAAGTACACTGTGAAGGAAAACATTTCCTTTTAGCTTTTGAGGATGTTATTTCAAAGTGCCTTTTCATCTTTGCAGTTCATTGCCTGCACTCAGGCATCCTCCCAAAAGTAAAGACAAAACGCCCTTGATAAACCTACTTTGCCAGTAGCTGTTCGGAACACCTTCCTATGAGAGTTTCAACTTTTCACCACAGTTTAGAAAGAAGCTCTCTCGCATCTATGCAATGAAAGTACAGTGGGCATAAAATCTCTTCTTGTAACTGTATAGTCTCACATTCATAAGGACTTCAAATGCACTGCAGTTCAATCTGTGTTTCAGGATCTCACTAGGATATCATGATGAACACTCTTGCTGAACACAGGATGTTAATAGCTGTTAATAACATCTTCATATGAGAGGTTTTAAAATTTCACTAGTGCTGCAAGAGAGTATCTATAACATCCATAAGATGAAAGTCTAGTGTGGAGAAAATCTCTTCCTTGTATCTGTATAGGACTATCCTGAAAATTGCAGTTCCAGCGTGTCAGTTAACGACGTTCACTTAGGAATTCTCTCCCTTGTAATGCAGGAACAACATTGCTGATCTCTGATAGCAGTTGCTTTAAGGAGGATCTGCCTCTGAGAGCTTTTATGCCTTCCACTGCAGCTGGGAGAGAATATCCCTAACATCCATTCCATGAACATACTCTGTGTAGAAAAAATCCTCCTTTTTTCTTTTTAGGATAATATGTTCAAGTGACTTTTTCTCTTCACTGTTCCTTGCTTGCACGGAGGCTTCCATCCCAAGGTGAAGACAAAACACTACTGCCCAACCAAGTTTGCAATTAGCTGTTAAGAACATCTTCATATAAGAGCGTTCAATCTATCACCTCAGGTGGCGCAGATTATCGTTAACATCCATTCAATGAAAGTTGAATCTTCAGAGAAACTTCTGCTTGTAGCTGTTTAGTATCATCTTGAGAAGAGAATTTGAATCCACTGCAGTTCAATCTGCATTCAGGGTCTCACTAGCATATCATGACAAACACTATTGCCTCACACAGGTGGCCAATATCTGTAAAGAACATCCTCATATGAGAGGTTGAAAAATGTCAGTACAGCTGGGAGAGAGTATCTATAACACCCATAAAATGATAGTCAAGTGTGGAGAAAATCTCTTGCCTGTATCTGTAGAGAATCCTCTTGAAAATTGCCTTTTCCAACATTGCACTTACCGATTTCCACTCAGACTCTCTCCTCTATGTAATGCAAGAAAGTTCTTGCTGAACTCAGCTGGCAAAGAGCTTTGGGCAGGATATTGCTCTGAGAGCTTTGAAATATTTCACTGCAGCTGGGAGAGGCTATCCATGACATCCCTTCCATGAAAGCACGCTGTGGAGGAAAACTTCCTCTTAACATTGTAGGATCATATTGTAAGTGCCTTTTCATCTCGGTAGTCCATTGATTGCACTCAGGCTTCCCATCTGATGTAAAAAATGAACGCTCCTGCTGAACCCAGGTTGCCAGTAGTTGTAAGGAACATATTCCTTTGAGAGTTTTTAAACTTGTGAAAACAACTGAGACAGAATATCAATAACATCCGTTCAGTGAAAGTAAACTGTGAAGAAAAACTTCTGATTGCAGCTGATTAGGATCCTCTTGATAAGTGCCTTTTAATACACTGAAGCTCAATCCAACATACAGGCTGTCACAAGCATATCATGAAAGACCACTAATTTGGAAATCAGCTTGCCATTAGCTGTAAGTCACATCTTCCTATGAGAGCTCTAATCTTGTCACAATAGCTGGGAGAGAACATCTGTTACGCCCACTCAATGAATGTTCACTGTGGAGAAAATCCACTCCTTGCAGCCCTATAGAATCAGCTTGAAATGTACCCTTTCATAGAGTGTCATTTACAGCCTTCACTCAGGCTCTCTCCCACATATAACGTAACCATCTATTTCCAGAACTCAGCATGCCATTAGCTGTGAGTCACATCATCCTATGGGAGCTTCATCTTTTGACTGTAACTGGGAGAGATTACCTATAACATCCATTCAGTGAAAGGACAGTGTGCAGAAAATACATTGCCTGTAGGAGTTTCGGATCACCGTTATGTGTGACATTTAATACACTGCAGTTCAACCTACATTCAGGCTCTCACTAGCATATTATGAATGAAGACTATGACTGAACACAGCTTGTCGGGAGCTATAAAATCTTCCTATGAGAGGATTTACAATTTTCAGGACAGCTGGGACAGCATACCTATATCATCCATTCAATGAGGGACACTCCAGAGAAGAACTCTTCCTTCCTCCTGTTTAAGATCATCCGAAAAATTGACTCTCAAACCATTGCAGTTCACAGACTACACTCAGTGTCTCTCTCACATGTAATGAACTAATGTGCTTGCTGAACTCAGCTTGGAATCAGCTTTTAAGTAACATTTTCCAAAGGGAGTTTTACAATTTTCACTACAGCTGTTAGAGACTATCTATCACATCCATTCCAAGTAAGTAAACTGTGTAGGAAAACTCTTGCTTGCAGCTGTTTAAGATCTTCTTGAAAATTGCTTTTGAACTTTATAGTTCACGTGCTTCTGTTAGACTCCATAGTGAGGAGAAGAAAAGATTGTTCCTGTTGAACCAGCTTGCCAGTAGCTGTAAGAGAAATCTTCCTGCGAGAGCTTTCCAACTTTTCAGTACAGGTGGTGCAGATTCATGTTAACATCCATTCAATTTAAGTTGAGTGTGGAGAAAAAACTCCTGCTTGTAGCGGTTTAGCATCTTCTTGATAAGTGACTTTTCATACACTGTAGTTCAACCTGCCTTCAGGATCTCCCTAGCATATCGTGAAGAACAATACTGCTTAATACAGGTGGCCAATATCTGTAAGGAACATCTCGTTATGAGAGGTTTTAAAATATCCATACCTCTGGGGGAAAGTATCCATAAGTTCCATAAAATGAAAGTCAAGTGTGGAGAAAATCTCTTGCTTGTCTCTGTCTGGGGTCACCCTGTAAATTGCCTTTTCCATCATTGCAGTTAACGACCTCGACTCCTGCTCTCTCTACCAAGTAGTGCAAGAAAGTGTTTGCTGAACTCAGCTTGCAAGGATCTTTAAGGAGAATCTTCCTCTGAGAGTGTTTAAACTTTTCACTGCAGCAGGAAGAGAATATCTGTAACATCCATGCTGTATAAGTAGTTTGTGGAGGAAAACACTTGTTTTCTCTTTTTAGGATCTTATTGTAAAGAGCATTATCATCTTTGCAGTTCATTGCCTGCACTCAGGCTTCCACGCCGATGTAAAGAAAAAAATATGACTGCTAAACCTACTTTACCAGTAGCTGTTAGGAACAACTCCCTGTGAGACTTTAAACTTTTCCCCACAGCTCGGAAAGAAGTTCTATGAAATCCATTCAATGAAAGTACACCTTGAAGAAAACCTCTTCTTGTAACTGTTTAGGGTCATCTTCTTACATGACTTAAATACAGTGTAATTCAAGCAGCATTCAGGGTCTCACTAGCCTATCATGATGAACACAATTGCTTAACACAGGTGGTCAGTATGTGTTAGTAATCTTCATATGAGAGGGTATACCATTTCATTACAGCTAAGAGTGAGTATCTATAACATTCATAAAGTGTAAGTTCATTGCAGAGAAAATTTCTTGCTAATATCTGTACAGGACTATCCTGAAAATTGCCTTTCCAACCTTGTAGTTAACAACCTTCATTTAGTAATTCTCTCCCTATGTAATGCAAGAAAGACCTTGCTGAACTCAGATTGCAAGTAGCTTTCAGCAGGATCTGCCTCTGAGAGCTTTTAAACTTTCCACTGCAGCTGGCACAGAATATCTGTAACATCCATTACATGAACGTACCCGTTACAGAAAAACTCTTCCTTGTAGATTTTTGATCGTGTGGTTAAGTGCCTTTTCCTCTTTGCCATTCATTGCCTGCACTGAGGCTTTCTTCTCAATGAAATGACAAAACACCACTAATCAACCAAGTTTGCCAGTAGCTTTCAGAAACATCTTCCTAGGAGATCTATCACTACAGGTGGTGCAGATTATCGTTACCATCCATTCAATGCAAGTTGACTCTTCAGAGAAACTCCTCCTTGTAGCTGTTTAGGATCATCTTGAGAATTTGAATACAATGCAGTTCAAGTCTGCATTCAGGGTCTCACTAGCATATCATGACGAACACTTTTGCTTACCACAGATACCCAATAACTGTAAGTAACATCTTCATATGAGAGGTTTTAAAATTTCAGTACAGCTGGGAGAGAGTATCTATGGCATCTGTGAAATGGAAGGCCAGTCTAGAGAAAAAATCTTCCTTGCATCTGTAGAGGACTCTGTTGAAAATTGCCTTTCCTAACATTGCTGTTAATGACATTCACTTAAGAACTCTCTCCCTTGGGCCTGCCTGGTGGCACAAGAATTTGTGTGTGCATGCTCCACTTCGGTGGCCTGGAGTTTGCAGTTTCCCAACCCCAGGCACGCACGAACGCACTGCTTGCCACAGTATGCTGTGGTGGCGTCCCATATAATGTAGAGGAAGATGGGCACAGATGTTAGCTCAAGACCCATCTTCCTCATCAAAAAAGAGGAGGATCAGCATCAGATGTTACCTTAGGGCTGACCTTCCTCACGAAAAAAAAAAAATAGAATTCTCCCCCTCGTAAGGCCAGAAAGTTCTTGCTTAACTCTGCTTACAAGTAGGTTTAAGGAGGATCTACCCTTGAGAGATTTAAAACTTTCCACTGCAGCTGGGAGAGAATATCTATAGTCTCCATCTAATGAACGTACTCTGTGGAGAAAAACATTTCCTTTTAGTTTTTGAGGATCATAGTGGAAAGTGCCTTTTCTACTTTTTGGTTCATTGCCTGCACTGAGGTTGCCTTTCCAATGGAAAGACAAAATACCACTGCTCAAACACTTTTCCCAGTAGCAAGGAAGAAAAGAACTTCCTGCCCTGTCTCTCTTCCTTCCAGCAAATGAGGTCCACTTTTCTTAACCAGGTTTGGAACATATTGCCATTTCGGGCCTTGAGAAAGAATATCACATTCCTTTGAGAAGGTACTTTCTGATCCCGGTTTCTAAGCAGAGCTCTAGAACCAAGTTTGTAAATGAGTGGCAATGATTACTAGAACTTAGCTAAATTATGTATAATGCCCATTGCTGGAAATAACTTCCTGCCCAATCTCTCTTCCTTCCATCTCGTAAGGATCAGAAACCTAAAACAGGTATGTAACAGAATGCCATTTTGGGCCTTGAGATTGAATCTCAAATTCCTTTGAGAGGGCACTTTCTGACCCAGGCTTGTCAGTAAATGTCTAGAAACGACTTTGTATATGAGTGGCAATCATTAATACAGCTGAGCTAAACTATGGATAACACCCATTTCTGGAAATATCTTCATGCTTAATCTCTCTTCCTTCCAGCTCTGAAAGATTACATTCCTAAACCAGGTTTTGAACATATTGCTGTTTTGAGCTTTAGGGAGGAATATCACATTCCTTCAAGAAGACACTTTCTTGTCCCAGCTTGTAAGTAGATGTCTAGAAACAAGTTAGTATATGAGTGGCAATCATCACTACAGATGAGCTGAACTGTATAAAATACCCATTCCTGGAGGTATCTTTGTGCTCAATCTCTCTTCCTTTCAGCTCATGAGAATCACCTTCCTAAACCAGATTTAGAACATAATGCTATTTCAGTCGTTGAGAACAAATCTCACATTCCTCTGACAGGACACTTACTGATAACTTCTTGTAAGTAGATATCTAGGAATAAGTTTATATTGGAGTATCAATCATTACCACAGCTGAGTTTTACAATTTATAATACCCATTCCTTGAAATAACTTCACGTACAGCCTCTCTTCCTTTTAGCACTAAACATCACTAATCTAAACCAGTTTTGGACCATATTGCCATGTCGGGCTTTGAGAAGTAATCTTGCATTCCTTTGAGAAGGCACTTTCTGATCCCTGATTGTAAGTAGATGTCTAAGAACAAGTTTGTATATGAATGGCAAGCATTACTACCACTGAGTTAAACTATGTATAATACCCATTACTGGAAATAACTTTGTGCCTCATCACTCTTCCTTCCAACTCATAAAGATCACAAAGATAAACCAGGTTTGGAACATATTTCCATTTCACGCCTTGAGAAGGAATCTCACATTCCTTTGAGAAAGCACTTTCTGATCCTGTCCAGAAAGTTGAAGTCTAGGAAGCAGTTTGTATATGAGTGTTAATCATTACTAGAGCTAAGCTAAACTGTGTATAACAACCATTCCTGGAAATATTTTGTGCCTCATCTCTCCTCCTTCCATTCCATAAGGATCACAAACATAAACAAGGTTTCATGCATCATGCCATTTCAGGCATTGAGAACAAATCTCGCTCTTTTTTGAAGGCACTTTCTGATCCCTGTTTCTAAGTAGATGTCCAGGAACAAGATTCTATTTAAGTGGCAATCATTAGTACAACTGAGCTATTCTATTAATAACATCAATTCCTGGAAAAATATCTTTGTGCACAATTTCTTTTACTTCCAGCTCATAAGTACCACCTTCCTTGACCAAGTTTGGAACATATTGCTGTTTCAGGCCTTGAGAAGGATTATCACATTCCTTTGAGGAGTCACTTTCTGATCCTGGGGTTATGTAGATGTCTAGGAACAAGTTTGTATATGAGTGGCAATCATTACTACACCTGAGTTAATCTATGTATAAAACCCATTCATGGAAATACCATCGTGCCCAATCTCCCTTCCTTCCATCCAGTAAAGATCACAAACGTAAGCCAGGTTTGGAACATATTGTGATTTTCGACACTGAGAAGGAATCTCACATTCCTTTGTGAAGATACTTTCTGCTCCCAGCCTGTATGAGGATTTCTATGAACAAATTTGCATATGAGTGGCACTCATGACTACAGACACTAACGTATGTATAACAGCCATTCCTGGAAATCACTTTGTGCCTAATCTCTCTTCCTTCATCTTATCAGGATCAGCTTGTTCAACCAATTTTGTAACATCATGCTCTTTCGGGCCTTGAGAGGGAACCTCATAGGGTCCAGCCCCCTGGTGTAGCAGTGAAGGGTATGCACTCTGCTGCTGGTGGCCTGGGTTAGGATCCCGGGCATGCACCAACAGACTGCTTGTCAGGCCATGTTGTGGTAGCATCCCACATAAAGTGGAGGAAGATAGGCATGGATGTTAGCTCAAAGCCAGTCTTCCTCAGCAAACAGAGTAGGATTGGCATGGATGTTAGCTCAGGGCTGATCTTCCTCACCAAAAAATAAAAGAGAAGGAACCTCATATTCCTTTCAGAAAGAACCTTCATATCCAGGCTTCTAAGTAGAAGTCTAGAAACAAGTTTGTATATGATTGGCAATCATTACTACAGCTGAGCTACACTGTGACTAATAGCCATTCCTGGAAATAACTTTGTGCCCAAACTCTCTTCATTCCAGCTCATAAGGACCACCTTCGTCAAGCACGTTTGGAACATAGTGCCCTTTTGGGCCTTTAGAAGGCATCTCACATTCTTTTGAGAACGCACTCTCTGATACCGGCTTCTAAGAAGATATCTAGGAACAAGTTTGTATAGGCGTGGCAGTCATTACTACAGCTGACAAACTAGGTATAACACCCATTCCTGGAAGTAATTTTGTGCCTAATCTTCTTCCTTCCATCTCATAAAGATCACAAACCTAAACCAGATTTCGAACACATTGCCATTTCACACCTTGAGAACAAATCTCACATTCACTTGAGAAGGACTTTCTAAGCCTGGCTTCTAAGTAGATGTCTAGGAAAATGTTGTTATATGAGTTTCAATCATTAGTAGAGGTGTGCTATACTATGTATAACACCCATTCCTGGAAATAACTTTGTGCCTTATCTCGCTTCCTTCAATCATGTAAGGACCACAACTCTAAACCAGGTTTGGTAAATAATGCCAATTCGAGCATTGAGAATGAATCTCACATTTCTTTGAGAAGGTAGTTTCTCATCGTGGCTTGTAAGTAAACATCTAAGAGCAAGTTTGAATATAAGTGGCAATCATTACCACAGCTGAGATGAAATATATATCACCTATTCCTGAAAATAACTATGTGCCCAATCTCTCTTCATTCCAGCTTGTAAGCATCACAAACCTAAACCTGTTTTGGAACATAGTCTCATTTCGGACCCTGAGAAGGAACCTCACATTCCTATGAGAAGGCACTTTCTGATCCCGGCCTATATGTACATATGCAGGAACAAGTTTGTAAATGAGTGACAATCATTATTAAAGTGGAGTTAAACTATGTATAACATCTATTCCTGGAAATAACTTTGTACATAATCTCTCTTCCTTCCATGTCGTAAGGATCACCTTCCTCAACCAGGTTTGGTACATAGTGCCATTTCTGGACCTGAGAATTAATCTCACATTCCTTCGAGGAGGTAACTTCTGATGGAGGTTTCTAAGTAGAAGTCCATGAACAAGTTTGTATACGAGTGGCAATCATTCCTACAGCTTAGTAACACCCATTCCTGGAAATAAATTTGTGCCTAACCTCTCTTCCTTCCGTCTTGTAAGGGTGAAAAACCTGAACCAAGTTTGGAGCATAATGCCATTTTGTGCCTTGAGAACGAATCTCGTACTCCTTTGATAAGGCACTTTCTGAACCCGCTTGTAAGTAAATGTCTAGGAACATGTTTCTATATGAGTGTTCCTCATTACTACAGCTGGGCTAAGCTACATATAACACCCATTCCTGGATGTGACATCATGCCTAATCTCCCTTCCTTCCAGCTCCTAAGGATCACCTTCCTAAAGCAGGTTTATAAACAGGGCCATGTAAGGCCTTTCAACAGGATCACTCTCAAATGCCTTGGAGAACACAATTTCTCTCCTGGTTTGAAGGTAGATGGTATGAATCATCTTTGTATCTGAGAGGCATTCATTGCTACAGCTGAGTTTAACTATGTATAACAACCATTCCTGATAGTAACTTTTTGCCCAATCTGTCTTCCTTCCAGCTCCTAAGGATCACCTTCCCAAAGCAGGTTTTGCACAGTGCCATGTAGGGACTTGAGAAAGAATCTCACGCCATGCCTTAGGGAAGGCACTTTCTTATCCCGGCTTGTAAGTAGATGGCAAGAAACATCTTTCTATCTGAGTGGCATCACTACTACAGCTGAGTTAAACTATGGATAACACCAGTTCCTGGAACTAAGTTGATGCCCAATATGCCTTCCTCCTTGCACCAAATGTTCGTGTCTAAAGCTAGTACTGAACCAGGACCATGTAGTGCCTTGAGACATACTCACGCACAAGCCATAGAGAGTGGACTTACTGATACCAGATTCTAAGTAGATGGTTAGGAACATGTTTGTATCTGAGTGGCAAGAATTGCTACAGCTGAGCTAAACTAAGTATAACTCCCATTCCCGGAAATTACTTTGCACCCAATCTCCCTTCCTTCCAGCTCCTAAGGATTGCCTTCCTAAAGCAGGTATGGAAACAGGGCCGTGTAGGGCCTCAGACACAGGATCACTCTCAAATATCTTAGAGAACAAAATTTCTTATCCTGGGTTGGAAGTAGATTGTTAGAAACATCTTTTTTTCTGAGTGGCAATCATTACTACAGTTTAGTTAAACTATGTATAGGACCCGTTCCTGGAAAGAACTTCATGCCCAAATTTCCTACCTTACAGCTCCTAAGGATCAATTTCCCAAAGTATATTTTGTGCAAGGCAGTGTAGAGCCTTGAGAGAGAATCTCACTCACATGCCTTAGAGAAGGTACTTTCATATCTCGAGTTGTGAGTAGATGGTAAGAAGCATCAATCTATCTGAGTGGCAATCAATACTACATCTGAGTTAAACTATGTATAAGACCCATTCCTGGAATCAACTTCACTCCCAATTTTCCTTCGTTCCAGCTCCTAAGGATCACCTTCCCTAAGCAGGTTTTACAAAGAGTGATGAAGTGCCTTGAGAGAGAATCTCAGCTTCATGACTTAGAGAACGGATTTTTTTACCCCATCTTGTAAGTAGAAAGTAAGAATCATCTTCCTATCTGATAGGCAATCACTACTAGAGCTGAGTTGATATGGATAACACCCATTCTTAGGAGAAATTTCATGCCCCATATCCCTTATGTACAGCTCCTAAGGATCGCCTTCCTGAAGCAGGTTTGGAAACAGGGCCGTGTAGATCTCTGGAAAAGAATCTCACTAACATGACTTAGAATAGGCACTTTCTTCTCCCATAAAGTAAGTAGATGTTATAAAACGTCTTTCTATCTTTGTGGCATCACGACTAGAGCTGAGTGAAATGATGGATACCAGCCATTCCTGGAAGTAACTTCATGCCCAATCTCCCTTCCTTCCAGCTCCTAAGGATTGCCTTCCCAAAGAAAGTTGTGCATAGCACCATATAGGTCCTTGAGAGAGAATCTCACTCAAATTCCTTAGAGAAGACATTTTCTTATCCTGGCTTGTGAGAAGATGGTAAGAAACATCTTGGTATCTGAGGGGCAATCACTACTACAGCTGAGTTAAACTATGGATAACACCCGTTCCTGGAGGTAATTTCAAGCCAAATCACCCTTCCATCCTGCTCCTAAGGCTTGCCTTCCCAACACAGGATTTGCACAAGGCCATGAAGGACCTCAAGAGAGAATCTCACTCACATGCCTTAGAGAAGGCTCTTTCTTATCCTGACTTTTAAGTAGATGGTTAGAATCATCTTTGTATCTGAGTGTCAATCACTACTACAGCTGAGTTCAACAATGGATAACACCCATCCCTGGAAGTAACTTCATGTCCAATCTCCCATCCTTCCAACTCCTAAGGATCACCTTCTCAAAGCAGGTTTGGAAACAGGACCCTGTATTGCCTTGAGATGGAATTTCACTCACAAGCCATAGAGAACACACTTTCTGATACCAGATTCTAAGTAGATTATTAACATGTTATTATCTGATGTACAAGCGTTACTACAGCTGAGCTAAACTAAATATAACACCCATTCCTGGAAATAACTTTGAGCCCAATCTCCCTTCCTTCCAGCTCCTAAGTATCGCCTTCCTAAAGCAGGTTTGGAAACAGGTTCGTGTAGGGCCTTGAGACAGGCCCACTCTCAAATGCCTCAGAGAACGCACTTTCATATCCAGAGTTGTAAGTAGATGGTTAGAAA
Source organism: Diceros bicornis minor (assembly GCF_020826845.1). Classification (NCBI taxonomy): domain Eukaryota; kingdom Metazoa; phylum Chordata; class Mammalia; order Perissodactyla; family Rhinocerotidae; genus Diceros; species Diceros bicornis. The sequence goes on along the minus strand of NC_080762.1, from coordinate 57,291,784 downwards.
CATCTTTTTTCTCAGTGGCGATCATTACCACAGCTGAGTTAAACTAAGTATTACACCCATTGCTGGAAATATCTTTGTGCCCAAACTCCCTTCCTTCCAGCTCTTAAAGGCAGCATTCCCAAAGCATGTTTTGCTAAGGGCCATCTAGGGCCTTGAGAGAATCTCACTCACATGCCTTAGAAAGGGCAGTTTCTTATCATGGCTTGTAAGTAGATGGTAAGAAACATCTCTCTATCTGTGTGGCAATCACTACTACAGCTGAGTTCAACAATGGATAACACCCATTCCTGGAAGTAACTTTATGGCCAATCAGCCTTCCTTCCAGCTCTTATGGGTTTCCTTCCCAAAGAATGTTTTGCACCATTCCATGTAGGGCCTTGAGAGAGAATCTCTCTCACATGCTTAATGAAGGCACACTCATCCTGGCTTGTGGGTAGACGGTAAGAGACATCTTTGTATTTGAGTGGCAATCACTTCTGGAGCTGAGATAAACTATGGATAACACCCATTCTTGGAAATATCTTAAGGCCCATTCTCCCATCTTTCCAGCTCCTAATAATCACCTTCCCAAAGCATGTTTGGAAACAGGACCATGTAGTGCCTTGAGACAGAATCTCACTCAAAAGCCTAGAGAATGCACTTTCGGATACCAGATTCTAAGTAGATGGTTAGGAACATGTTTGTATCTGATTGGCAAGCATTACTAGAGCTGAACTAAACTAAGCACAAGACCAAGTCCTAGAAATAAGTTTGTTCCCAATCTCCCCTCCTTTTAGCTCCTAAAGATAGTCTTCCTAAGGCAGGTTTCAACACAGGGCCGTGTAGTGCATTAAGACAAGACCACTCTTGAATGACTTAGAGAACACACTCTCTTATCCCAGATTTTCAGTAGATGATTAGAAACATTTTTTTTTCTGAGTTGCAATTATTAGTACAGCTGAATTAAACTATGTATAAGACCTATTCCTGAAATCAACTTCATACCAATTCTCCCTTCCTTCATACTGCAAAAGATCACCTTCCCAAACCAGGTATTGCACATGGCCATGAAGGGCCTTGATAAACAATCTCACTCACATGCCTTAGAAGGCCCTTTCTTTCCCGGCTTGTAAGTAGTTGGTAAGAAACAATCTGTATCTGAGTGAAAATCACTACTGCAGCTGAGTTAAACTATGGATAACACCCATTCCTGGAAGTAACTTCATGCTCAATCTCCCTTCCTTCCACCTGCTAAGGATCACCTTCTCAAAGCAGGTTTGGAAACAGGGCCGTAGGGTTCCTAGACACAGGAACCCTCAAATTCCTTAGAGAACACATTCTCTTCTCTCCGTTTGTAAATTCACAGAAAGAAACATCTTTGTATCTGTGTGTGAATCATTACTAGAGTTTGGGTTAAGGTTCTGGTTAAGGTTCGGGTTAGGGTTAGGGTTTGGTTTAGGGTTATGGTTCGGGTTAAGGTTTGGTTTAGGGTTATGGTTTGGGTTAGGGTTCAGGTTATGGTTAGAGTTTGGGTTAGGGTTAGGTTTCAGGTAAGGGTTAGTATTAGGGTTCGGGTTTTGGTTAGATTTCAGGTTCGGGTTAGGGTTAGGGTTAGGGTTTGGGTTAAGGTTTAGGGTTAGGGTTAGTGTTTGGGTTCCCGTTAGTGTTAGGTTTGGGTTAGGGTTAGAGGGTTAAAGTTTATGTAAGTGTTAGTGTTAGGTTTGGGGTTAGGGTTCAGTTTCAGGTTAGGGTTCAGTTTTGATTTGGGGTTAGGGTTGGTTTAGTGTTAGGGTTAGGGTTAGGGTTAGGGTTCGGGTTCAGTTTAGGGTTAGGGTTAGGGTTAGGGTTAGGGTTGGATTAGGGTTAGGTTTCGGATTTGGATTCGGGTTAGTGTTAGGGTTATAGTTAGGGTTCAGTTTAGGCTTAGTGTTAGGGTTAGGGTTATGGTTCAGGTTAAGGTTTGGTTTAGAATTAGGGTTAGGTTTTGGGTTAGGGTTAGGGTTCAGGTTTCTGTTAGAGATCATGTTTGGGTTAGATTATGGGTTACAGTTAGGCTTAGGGTTAGGTTTCTTGTTCGGGTTAGGGTTAGGGTTCAGGTTTGGATTCAGGTTAAAGTTGGCGTTACTGCTTGGGTTAGGGTGAGGGTTAGGGTTAGGGCTAGAGTTAGTGTTAGTTTTGGGTTTGGGTTAGGGTTAGGTTTAGGGTTCGGGTTCGAGTTAGGATTGGGTTTCAGGTTATGGCTAGGGTTATTGTGAGGATTATGGTTAGGGTTAGGGTTAGTGTTATTGTTGCGTTCCGGTTGGGGCTGGGGTTAGGGTTCTGGTCTGGGTTCAGGTTAGGGTTAGGATTATGTTTAGGGTTAGGTTTAGGGCTCAGCTTAGGTTTATGGTTCAAGTTAGGGTTAGATTTAGGGTTAGGATTAGGGTTAGGAATTGGTTCATGGTTAGGTTTCAGGTTCGGGTTCAGGGTTGGGTTGGGTTGGGGTTCGGGTTGGGTTCGAGTTCAGGTTAGGGTTAGGCTTAGTGTTTGGGTTATGGTTAGGGATACTGTAAGGTTTTGGGTTCAGGTAGAGATAGGGTTTGAGTTCGGGTTAGGGTTGGGGTTATGGTTAGTGTTAGTGTTAGGGTTCAGGTTCGCATTAGGTTTAGGGTTATGGTTCCTATTATGATAAGTGTTGGAGCTCGGTTTAGGGTTAGGGTTAGGTTTGGGGTTTGAGTTAGGGTTAGGGTGAGGGCTAAGGTTAAAGTTAGGGGTGGATTAGGGTTAGGCTTAGGGTTTGGGTTCGGGTTAGGGTTAGGGTTAGGGTTAATGTTAGGGTTAGGGTTCAGGTTAGGTTTAGGGTTAGGATTAGCCTTAGGGTTAGGTTCTTGTTCACGGGTCATTTATATTTAGATTTCATGTTAGGGTTAGGGCCAGGGTAGAGTTAGGGTTAGGATTCAGGTTAGGGTTAGGTTAGGGTTAGGGTTATGGTTAGTGTTAGGGTTACAGTTTAGATTTAGTTTGAGGGTTAGCATTAGGGTTTGGGTTGGTTAGGCTAGGGTTGGGGTAGGGTTAGAGCGTTAGGGTTTAGGTTAGGGTTAGTGTCAGTGTTAGGGTTAGGTTTCGGTTTCAGGTTATGATTTAGCTTCGTATCGGGTTAGGGTTGGGTTATGGTTAGGGTTCAGGTTCTGGGTCAGGTTCGGCTTAGGGTTCGAGTTACAGTTAGGGTTAATTTTAGGCTTAGGCTTAGAGTCAGGATTCTTGTTGGGTTAGGTTTAGGGTTAGGATCAGGGCTGCGTAGGGTGTGGGTTTTAGTTAAAGTTCGGGTTTCGGTTAGGTTTAGTGTTAGGGTTAGTGTTCTGGTTAGTGTATAGTGTTAGTGTTAGGGTTAGGGTTCGAGTTCCAGTTAGTATTAGGTTTGGCTTCGGGTTAGAAGGTTACGATTTTTGTTAGGGTTAGTTTTAGGGTTCATGTTAGAGTTCGATTTCAGATTAGGGTTCGAGTTTGGGTTAGGGTTAGGTATAGCTTATGTTTAGTGTTAGCATTAGTGTTAGAGTTCAGGTTATGGTTAGGGATACAGTTAGGGTTAGAGTTAGGATTAGGTTTAGGGTCAGGGTTATGGTTGGGTAAGGATACAGGTTAAGGTCTGGGTTAGTGTTAGGGTTAGGGTTAGGTTTAGGTTTCAGCTATGGTCAGGGTTATGGTGAAGGTTTCGATTAGGGTTAGGTTTAGTGTTATGGTTGGGTTCTGGTTTGGGTTGGGGTTAGGGTTCTTGTCAGGGCTCAGGTTAGGGTTTGGATAGGTTTAGGGTTAGGTTTCAGGTTAAGGTTAGGGTTAGAGTTAGGTTTAGGTTCGGTTCACAGTTATGGTTCTGGTTCGGCTTCGGCTTCGGGTTGGGTTAGGGTACGGTTTAAGGTTTGGGTTCAAGTTAGGGTTAGGCTTAGTGTTTGGGTTAGGGTTAGGGATACCGTAAGGGTTCAAGTTCAGGTAGAGTTAGGGTTTGAGTTCAGGTTACAGTTTGGTTTAGGGTTAGAGTTAGAGTTATGGTTATTGTTAGGGTTCGGGTTTGGGTTATGGTTAGGGTTACAGTTCCTCTTAGGGTAACTTTTGGAGTTCGGGTTAGAGTTAGGGTTAGGTTTAGGGTTCGAGATCGGGTTGGTGTTAGGGTGAGGGTCAGGTTATGCTTTGGGGCAGGGTTAGGGTCAAGGTTCAGGTATGGCTAGGGTTAGGGTTCGGGTTCGGGTTAGGGTTCGGGAGAGGGTTAGAATTAGAGTGCGAGTTAGTGTTAGGGTTAGGATTCAGGTTAGGGTTAGGGTTCTTGTTAGTGTAAGGTTTAGGGTTCAGGTAGGGTAAGGGTTAGGGTTAGGTTTAGGGTTAGGGTTAGTGTTCAGATTAGTGTTAGGGTTAGGTTTCCTGTTCGTGATCAGGTTAGGGTTAGATTTAGGGTAGGAGTTGGGTTAGGGTTAGTGTTTGGGTTCAGGCTCGGTTTTGGGTTAGCCTTAGGGTTCAGGTTAGGGTTAGAGTTAGGGTTCCTATTAGGGAAAGGGTTAGGGTTAGGGATAGAGTTAGTTTGAGTGTTACTGTTAGGGTTAGGGTTGGCTTCCGGTTAGGGTTATGTTTAAGGTTCGGGTTATGGTTTGGGTTAGGGTTAGCATTAGGGTTAGGATTAGGGTTAGGTTAAAGTTAGGCTTAGGGTTAGGGTTAGTGTTAGGTTTAGAGTTGGAGTTAGGGTTAGGGTTAGGGTTTTGGTTAGGATTCTGGTTAGGTTTAGTGTTAGGTTTTGGGTACAGCTTCAGTTTAGGGTTAGGGTTAGGGTTTAGGGTTTGGGTTACAATAACAGTTAGGGCTAGGGTCAGAGTTAGGGTTAGTGTTAGGGTTAGGGTTCAGGTTAAGGTTAGTGTTAGGATTAGTGTTCAGGTTACGGTTTGGTTTCAGGAACGGGATAGGGCTAAGTTTAGGGTCTGGTTAGGCTTCAGGTTAGGGTTATGGTTGGTATTCGGGTTAGGATTTGGGTTATGGTTAAGGATGGGTTTAGGGTTATAATTCGGTTTAGGGCTCAGGTTAGTGTTAGGGTTAGGATTAGGATTAGGGTTAGGGTTAGTGTTCAGATTAACATTAAGGTTAGGTCTTGGGTTCAGGACAGGGTTAGGGTTAAGATTAGGGTTAGGTTTAATGTTCGGGTTCACGTTAGGGTTACCGTTTGTGTTCAGGTTAGGTTCAGGGTTAGGTTTAGGCCTAGGTTTAGGGTTTGGGGTAGGGATAAGACTGGGTTCGGGTTCGAGTTAGCGTTAGAGTTAGGGTTAGGGTTCGGGTTCAGGTTAGGGTTACGGTTAGGATTCGGGTAAGGGTTAGGGTTACAGTTCTTGTTAGGGTAAGGGTTATGGTTCGGGTTAGGCTTAGACTTAGGGTTAGGTTTAGGGTTAGGTTTAGAGCCAGGGTTAGGGTTAGGGTTAGGATTCGGGCCCAGGTGCATGTTAGAGTTAGCGTTACCATTTGGGTTAGGGTTAGAGTTAGGGTTAGGGCTGGTCTTAGGGTTAGGTTTGAGTTGGGTTAGGGGTAGGGGTAGGCTTCAGTTTAGGTTTATGTTTAGGGTTATGGTTAGTTTTCGAGTTGGTTAGGGTTAGGGTTAGGTTTACAGTTAGGGTTATTATTAGGGTTAGGATTAGGGTTATGGTTGGGTTCCGGTTAGAGTTAGGGTTTGGGTTATGGTTAGGTTTTGGGTTAGGGTTAAGTTTAGGGCTGGGGCTAGGTTTAGGGATGGGGTAAATTTTAGGATTCTTGTTAGGGTTAGAGTTCGGGTACAGGTTTAGATTAGGGCTCGCTTTCAGGTTAGGGTTAGGGTTAGTGTTATGGTTAGTGTTCGGAATAAGGTTAGCGTTCAGGTTATGGTTATGGTTAGGATTAGGTTTAGTGTTAGGGTTGGTGTTCGGGTTAGGGTTCAGGTTTGAAATTGGATTAGGCTTAGGTTTAGGATCAAGTTAGGCTTCGGTTTAGGGTTAGGGTAGGGTTCAGGGTAGGTTTTCGGTTAGGATTAGGGTTAGGCTTAGGGGTCTGGTTAGGGTTTGGCTTAGGGTTAGTGTTCAGGGTAGGGTTAGGGTTAGGGTTAGTATTTGGGTTAGGGTTAGGGTTAGGGATAGAGCTAGGACTAGGGTTAGGGTTGGGTTCGAGTTAGGTTTCAGGTTCGGTTTAGGGTTAGGGTTAGGGTTACAGTTAGAGTTAGGTTAGTGTAATGCTTTGGTTCCGGTTAGGATTAGGCTTGTGGTTAGTGTTAGTGTTAGGGTTAGGGTTCACGTTAGTGTTATGTTTAGTGTTAGAGTTTGTGTTAGTTTGGGGTTAGAGTTAGGGTTAGGGCTAGGGTTCTGCTTTGGTTTATGGTTAGGGTTTGGGTATGGGTTCAGTTCATGGTTAGGGTTAGGTTTAAGTCCTAGATTTAGGGTTAGGGGTAGGGTAAGTTTCGGGTTAGGCTTCAGGTTTGGGTTAGGTTTAGGGATCAGATTAGCATTTGAATTATGGTTAGGGTTAGGGTTAGGATTATGGTTTGGGTTAGGGTTAGGATTCAGGTTAGGGTTTAGGCTCGGGTTACGGTTAGGGTTTGGTTTAGTGTTAGGGTTAGGGTTAGGGTTTGGGTTCCAGTTATGTTTAGGGTTCAGGTTCAGGTTAGGTTTAGGTTTAGTGTTAGGGCTAGAGGTATGTTTAGAATTAGGCTTAGGGTTACTGTTAGTGTTAGGGTTAGGATTAGGGTTCGGGTTAGGGTTAGTATTCGGGTTAGGGTTATGGTTAGGGCTACAGTTGTTTACCGTTGGGTTCGTGTTAGGTGTCAGGTTAGGTTTAGAGTTAAGGTTAAGGTTAAAGTTATGGTTAGAGTTAGTGTTATGTTTTGATTCTGGTTAGGGTTGGGGTTGGGGTTAATGTTAGTGTTATGTTTAGGGTTCAGGTTAGGGTTAGCGTTAGGGTTCAGGTAGGGTTAGTGTTAGGTTTAGTGTTAGGGCTTTTGTTAGTGTTGGGTTAGGGTTAGGATTAGGTTTAGGGCTAGGTTTCTGCTTTGGATTATGGTTAGGTTTCAGGTATAGGTTCAGTTCAGTGTTATAGTTAGTTTTAAGGGTTAGGGTTAGGGTTAGGGTTAGGGTTAGAGTTTGGGTCAGGTTAGGCTTCAGGTTAGGGTTAGAGATCGGATTATGGTTTGGATTATTGTTAGGGTTAGGTTTAGGTTTATGGTTCAGTTTAGGATTAGGTTTCAGTTTAGGGCTTGGTTTCGGGTAACAGTTAGAGTTTGGGTTAGGACTAGGTTTAGGTTTCGGGTTAGGTTTTGGGTTAGAATTAGTGTTCGGGTTCCTGTCTGCAGTAGGGTTCAGATTTGAGGTAGGTTTAGGGTACGGTTATGGCTTGGGTTATGGTTAGCTTTACTTTTAGGGTTACTGTTAGGGTTTGAGTTAGGTTTATGGTTATGTTCTGCTTAGGGTTACGGTTAGGGCTCGTGTTAGGGTTCGGGATAGGGTTAGGGTTGTGTTAGGGTTAGAGTTAGGGCTACGGTTAGGGTTATGGTTAGCGTTATGGTAGGGTTGGTTTGGGTTGAGGTTACGGTTCAGGTTAGGTTTCGGGTTATGGTTAAGTTGTGAGTTCGGATTAGGTTTATGGTTACAGCTTTGGTCAGGTTTATGCTAGTGTTAGGGTTATTGTTAGAGTTAGGGCTAGGACTAGATTTAACGTTAGGGTTAGAGTTGGCTTAGGGTCATCGTTACAGAGAGGGTTAGGTGTATGCGTACACTTAGGGTGAGGGCTAGGGCTAGTTTTAGGGTTTGGGATAGACTTATGGTTAGGGCTAATGTTGGGTTAGGGTTAGTGCTACAGACTCTAACCCTAGACCTAAAACTAATGCTAACATTAATCTTAACATGAAGCCTCATTCTCAACCTAGACCTAGCCCTAAGCCTAAGCCTAACCATAGCCCGCTACCTAACCTTATCCCTAACCCTAACCCTAACACAAACCCTAAACCTTACTTTTACTGCAACCCAACCCCAACCCAAACACTAACACTAACCCTAACAATAATCCAAGACCTAGCACTAAACCTAAGCCTAGCCCTATCCCTAACACTAACCCCAGCCCAAGCCGTAACCCTAACCCTAGCACTAGCCCTAGCTCTAAACCGAATCCTAACTGTAACCCTACCGCTAACCCTTGCCCTAGAACTAGCCCTAACCCAGCCCTACACCTGAAACTAATCCTAGCCATAACCCTAAAACCCAAACCAATCACTAGCCATAACCCTAACCCTATCCCTAACCGTAGGACTGGCCCAAACCTTAACACTAACACTAACCCTTTCCCTAACTCTAGTACAAACACTAAGGCTAACCCTAACTCTAACTCGAACCCTATCTTTAACCCAACCACAACCCTAAGCTTACCCCTGCCCAAACTCTAACCCTAACATTAACCCTAAGACTTGCCCTAAGACTAATCCAAGACCTAGACCTAATAATAGCCCTAGCCATAGCCCTAACACTAACCCTAATCCCAGCCAAACCCTAATCCTAACCATAATTCTACCCTTAACCCTGACCCTAACCATAACTGTAATCCTAACCTAGCACTAACCCTAACCCTAACGCTAATCCTAGCCCTACAACTACAACTAACCCTAACCCTAAACCAACCCTAACCCTAACCCTATCCCTAGTCATAACCCTAATTCTAACCCTAAATCATCCCTAGCCCTACCCCTACCCGTACTCCTAATGCTAACCTTAACCTAAACATAATCCTAACCCTAATCCTAGCCATAATGTTAACCTTAAAACTAGTCCCAGAACTAGCCCTAACCCTGACCCAGCACTAACCCTAGTCCTAACACTAACCCTAAACTTAGCTGTAAACATACTCCTAACTCTAATGCTTGCACTAACCATCACTCTAACTCTAGCCCTAGCCATAACCCTCACCCTAAACATAACTTAACAGAACCTCAACCCTAAACGTAACCCTAGCTCCAAACCTAAAAATAACCCTAACACTGAGCCTAACACTGTTCTTAACCCTACACCTAACCCTAAACATAACCTTAACTCAAATGCCTACCTCTACCCTTAAACACAACTTTAACCTTAATCCAGCCCTGACCCCAACCCTACATCTACTCCTAACCCTAACCCTAAACCTTACCCTAACCCCAACCAAAATCCAATCCTACGCTAATACTAATCATAGCCCTAGCACTAACCGTAATGCTAGCACTAGCCCTAGCCCTAACCTGAAGCCTAACTGTAACCCTAGCCCTAAGCCTTGCCCTAGAACCAAACCTAAACAAACCCCACACCTGAAAATAGTCCTCGCCCTAACCCTAAAACTAAACCCATACCTACTGTAGCTCTAACACTAACCCTATCACTAACCATACTCCTAACCCTAATGCGAAACCTAACCCTAACACTAACCCTAACAAGAACATGAACCTGAACACTAACCTTAACTCGAATTTGAACACTAACCCGAACCCTACCCCGAACACTAATCCTAACCCTAAGAGTAACCTGAACCCAAAACCAAGCCCTAACCCAAACATGAACCCTAACCCAACACTATCCCTAACCCGAAACAGAAACCAAACCCTAACACTAACCCTAAATCTAAACCTAACATGAACTGTACACCAAACCCTAACCCAAACCCCAGCCCTAATGCAAACCGGAACTCTAACCCGAACTGAAATCCTAACCCTAAACCAAACTCTGACACTAAACCTAACCCTCATCCTAACCTTAACACTAACCAGAACCCTAACCCTAACCAAACCTCTAACACTAAACCTAACCTTAACCTTAACCTGAACCCAAACCCGAACACTAAACCCAACTGTATCCCTAACCCTAACAGTATCCTTAACCCTAACCCTACCTGGAATCCGAACCCTAACCCCAACACAGACCCTAATGTTAAGCCAACCATGAAATTTAACACGAACGCTAACTCTAACCCTAAACACAAACTAGCCCTAACCCAAACGCTAACCCTAAACCAAAACTGAAACCTAACCCAAACCCTAACATTAACATGAACCCTAACCCTAACCCTAAACCTGAACCTAACCCTAACCTGAGCCCAAACACTAACACTAACCTTATAGCAAAACCTTAACCCTAACCCTAAAGCTAAGGTCTAACTTTTACCTCAACCAGAACCCGAACCCTAACCCCAACTCTAACCCTAACACTAAACATAATCCTAACCCTAAGCTGAACCCGAAATCTAACCTGAGCATGAACAGTAACCCTAACATGAAACCTAGCCTGAGCTCAAACCCTAACCTGAACTCTAACCCTAACAGTAACCCGAACCCTAACACTAAATCTAACCCTAACTCTAACCTGAAACCTAACCTGAACCCTAACACTAACCCTAACCCTTACCCGAACACGAACCCTAACCCTAAACCTAAAAAAAAACCCTAAGTCTAACACTAAACCTAACATGAAACTAATCCGAAACCTAACCTGAACAGGAACCCTAACCCGAACCTTAAACCTAAGCCTAACCCTAACCCAAACCCAAACACTCAACCAGACCCTAACTGTAATCCTAACACTAACTCGAATCCTAAACCTAACCATAACTCTAACCCTAACCCTAAACCCTAACCTCTAATCATAATCCTAAACTGAAGCCATAAACAAACCCTAACCGTAACACTAACCAGAACCCTAACCCTAACCCTAACCCTAACTCCAACCCTAACCCTATCCCTAAACCTAACCGTACCCCTAACATGAACACTGACCATGAGACTAACCTGAAAGCTAACCCTAACCCTAACCCTAACCCTAACGCAAACAGTAACTCTAACCCTAACCCAAACACTAACCCTAACCCTTGCGCTAAACTAACACTTACCCTAACCATAACCCAAATGCTAACCTAACCCTAACCCTAATACAAACCCTAACAGTAACCTTAACCCGATTCCTAACCCTAATCCCAACCCGAACCGAATGCTAAAACTAACCGTGGCCCTAAACCTAACTCGAACCCTAACGCTAAACCTAACCCTAAGCAGAACCCAAAACCTAACACTAACCTAAAGCCAAACCATAACCCTAACCCAAAGCCTAACCCAACTCTAAAACTAACCCAAACCCTAAGCATAACATAACCCTAACCCTAACCTGAACCCAAACTCTAACACTAACCATACCCCTAACCAGAACCCAACAATAAGCCGACCCATAACATTAACAGTAACACTAACCCTAACCTGAAACCTAAACATAACCCTAACCAGATCAACCCAAATCCTAACCCTAGACTTAACCTAAACCTAACCCTAACATGAACCCAAAAACTAAACCTAACCCTAACCCTAAGCTAACCCTAAATTGAACCCTAACCCTACCCTTAACCCGCACCATAACCCTAACCATAACCCGAACTCGAACCCAAATTCTAACCAGAACCCGAACTCTAACCCTACCCCTAACCCTAACAAGAACCCTAAGCCTAACACTAACACGAACCAGAAACCAAAACTAACCCTGAACCGAAACTGAACCCTAAACTAAACCTAACCCTAAGATGAACCCGAACCCTAAAGTGAACCCAAACCCCAGGCCTAACTCTAAACCGAACCCAGGCCTAACCCTAAACCTAGTCCTAACCATAATCCGAACACTAAACCTAACACTAACCAGAACCCTAAAACTAAGACTAATCCTAACACTAAAACAAACACAAACTCTAATATGACCCCTAACCCTAACATGAAGCCTAACCCAACACTAAACCTAACCTTAACCAGATCCTGAACCCGAACACTAACCCTAACCCTAACTCTAAACTTAACCCGCAACCTAACCCTAAACCTAAACCTAACCGTAACCCTAACGTGAAACCTAACCCTAACACTAACACACACCCTAACCCTAAACCTAACTCAAACCGGAACCCTAATTCTAACCTGAAACCAAACCGTAACCCTAAACCTAAGCCGAAACCTAAGCTTAAATCTAATACTAACTGGAACACAAATCTAACCCTAACCTGAACCTTAACTCTAACTCTAACCCTAACTCAAAACCTAACTCAATCACAACCCAAACCATAACACTAACCATAACAGGAACCCAAACGTAACCCTAACCCTAAACCTAAGAGTAGGACTAATCTTAAACCTAACCCTAATCCGAAACCTAAACCTAAACCTAACATGAAATCTAACCCTATCCTGAACCCCACCCTAACCCTAACCCTAAACTGAACCCTAACCCTAAACTGAACAGTAACCATAAAACTAACCCTATCCCTAACCCAAAACCAATCCTAACACTAACCTGAACCCGAACCATAAACCAAACCTTAAACTTAACCCTAACTCTAACCCAAACCCTATCCATAACCTTAACTCCAAACCGAACCCTAATCCTAACCCTAACCTTAAACCTAACAGTAAACCCTACCCCCAACCCTAAACCAAACCCATACTCAAACCCTAACATTAACCCCAACCCTAACCCTAACCCTTACCCTAACACTAACCCCAACCTGAACACTAACCTGAACCCGAACTCTATCCCAAAACCTAACTCTAAATCGAATCCTAACCCGTACCATAACAGTAACCTTAACCGGAACCCAACCATAATGCTAAAACTAAGCATAACAGTAACCCTAATCCTAACCCTAATGCTAACCCAAAACATAATCCTAAACATAACTGTAAACCGACCCCAACCCTAACCCTAAACTGAACCCAAAACCAAACAGTAACCTGAACCCTAAACCTAACCCTAACCCTAACCTGAACATTAACACTAACACTAACCATAACAAGAAAACTAACCTGAACCCTAACCATAAACCTAACCCTAACCCAAACATAACACTAACTCTAACCATAACCTTAAACCTAACCCAAACCCTAAATCTAATCCTAACCCTAAACTGAACACTTACCCAAACCCTAACCTTAACCCTGACCAGAACCTTAACCCTAACACTAACCATAAACCCAAACCTAACCCTAACCCTAATGATAATCCCAACAAAACACTAACTCTAACGCTAACCTGAACCATAAAGCTAACTCTAACCCTAACCCTAATCCGAACCCGAACCCAAACCCGAATCCTAAATCTAACTCTAACAGAAAGACAACCTTCACCCTAACCCTAACCCTAACCCTAAAAGTAACACTAACACTAAAAATAACCCTAACCCAACCCCTAACTCTAAACTCAACCCTAACCCAAACCTGAACCCTAAATCTAATCCTAACCTGAAGTCCACCATAACCCTCGACCTAGATCTGACCGTAAACCTAAACATAACCGGAACCCTAACGCTAACACTAACATGACCCCGAACTCTAACACTAACCCTAACCCGATCCAGAATCTGAACCCTAACCCTAACACTAACCCTAACCCTAACCTTTACCATAACACAAACCCTAAACCTAACCCTAATGCTAACTCTAACCCTAACTTGAACCCTAACCCTAAGCCTAACCCTAATTCTAAACCCTACCCTAAAACCAAACCCTAACCCTACACCAAACCCATACCCAAACCCTAACCCTAACCCTAACCAGGAACGAGAACCTAACCCTAACCCTAACCCTAACCCCAACCCTAACCCTATCCCTAATCCTAACCCTAACCGTAACCCTAACCTGATCACTAACCATAATACTAACCTGAACCCTAACCCTAAACCTAACCCAAACCCTAAACTGAACCATAAACCTAACCTTGACTGGAACTCAACCATAACCCTAATGCAAACCCTAACTATAACCATAACGCTAAACCTAACCCTAACCTTAACCGTAACCCGAGCCCTAACACTAACCCTAACCGTAACCCAAACCCTAACAGTAACTGTAACCCTAAACCGAGCCAGAACCATAACCTGATTCCTACCCCTAATCCAAACTGGAACCCAATGCTAACCCTAACTGTGGACCTAACATAACCCAAATCCTAATGCTAAACCTAACCCTAACCAGAACTCGAAATCTAACCCTAACCCTCACCCTAACCCAAACCATAACCCTAACCAGAAGCCTAACCCAACCTTAAAACTAACACGAGCCCTAAGTCTAACCCAAAACCTAAGCCTAACATAACCCTAACCCTAACCAGAACACAAACCTGGACCCTAACCCTACCCCAAACCAAACCCCAACCATATCCCTACCCATAACATTAACAGTAAATCTAACCCTAACCCAAAACCTAAACCTAACCCTAACCAGAACACAACCCTAACTCTAACTCTAGACCTAAACCTAAACCTAACCCTAACCCAAACCCGAACACTAAACATAAAGCTAACCCTAAGCCTAAACCTAAACTGAACCCTAACCTTAACACTAACGGGCACCCTAACCTTAACCCTAACTTGAACTTGAACCAAAATTCTAACCAGAATCCGAACCCTAATACTACCCCTATCCCTAAAGCTAACCCTAAGCCTATCAGTAACACTAACCAATACCCAAACCTAACCCTAACCTGAACCTGAACCCTAAAACTAACCATAACCTAACCCGAACCCGAACCAGAACCCCAGGCCTAACCCTAACCCGAACCCAACTATAAGCATAAACCTAACCTTAACCCTAAGCAAAACAGTAACCCTAACCCTAATGCTAACCCTAACACAAACCGTAAGACTAACCCTAACCCTAACACTAAGCCAAACCCAAACCCTAACCTAAACCATAACCCAAAGACTAACCTGACACTAAACCTAACCCTAACCTGATTCCAATCACAAACCCTAGCCCTAATCCTAACCCAAACACTAAAATTAACTCTAACCCTAACCCGAAGCCTAACGCTATGCTTACCCCTAACCTTAACCCTTACACTAAACCACAACCCAAATCCTAACCCTAAAGCGAATTCATGCCCAAAGCATAATCCTAACCCTAACCAGAACCATAAACCTAACCCTAACCCTAACCTGAACACTAAACGTAACCCTAACCTGAAATCTAACCCTAAACTTAAGCCTACCCCTAATATTAAACTGAATCCTAAACCTAAACCTAACCTGAACATTAACCCTAACCCTAACCCTATCTCAAACCTGAAATCTAAACCTAACGATAACCCTAACCCAAAACCTAACCAGAACCCTAAACCAAACCCTAACTCAAACCCTAACCCTATCTCTAACTCTAAACCTAACTTGAACCCAAATAATAATTCTAACCCAAAACCAAACCTTAACCCTAAACCTAAACCTAACTTGACCCTAAGCCTAAACCTAACACTAAACAGAACCCAAACCTAACCCTAACCTGAACCCTAAACCTAACCCTAACCCTAAACCGAACCCTAAACCTAAACCTAACACTAAATCTAAACCTAAACCTAACTGGAGTCCTAACCCAAACCATAACACTAAAAGTAACCGGAACCCAACCATAACCCTAACCCTAAGCCTAACAGTAACCCTAATGCTAACTCTAACCCTAACACGAAACCTAACCCTAAACCAGACACAACCCTAACCCTAACTTGAACAGTAACCATAACCCTATCTGAACTCTAACTCTAACCCTAAATGGAAAACTAACCCTAACCCTAACCTGAACCCTAACCATAAACCGAACCCAAATCCTAACATGAACCCTAACCCTAACCCTAACCCTGAACCGAACCCATACCTAAACCAAAACACTAACCCTAAACAGAAACCTAAACCTAACCCTAAAACTAACTCTAACCCCAACTCTAACCCTAACCCGAACCCTACCAGAACACTAACCCTAACACTAACCTGAACCCTAACCCTAACCCGAATTCGAACCCTAACAGTAACCCTAACCCTAACCTGAACACTAACCAGATTCCTAACCCTATTCCCAACATGAACCAAACGCTAACCCTAACCGTGGCCCTAAACCTAATGCAAACTCTAACGCTAAACCTAACTCTTACCAGAACCAGAAACCTAACACTAACCCAACTCTAACCCAACTCTAACATAACACTAACCTGAAGCCATACACAACCCTAAACATAACCCTAACCCCAAGTCCAACCTGAAACCTAAGCCTAACATAATGCTACCCCTAACCCAAACCCAAACCCGAACCCTAACCCTACCCCTAACCCAAACCCAAAAATAACCCTACCCATAACAGTAACAGTAACACTAACACTAACCCAAAACCCAAACCAGACTCTAGCCCGAATCCAACTCTAACCCTAAACCTAACCCGAACACTAACTCTAACCTGAACCCTAACACTAACTCTAACCCCAACACTAACCCAAACCCAAATCCTAACCCGAAACTTAACCCTAACCATAGCCCGAAGCCTAACCCTAACACTAACCTGATCACTAACCCAACCCTTAACCTTACACCTAACCTGAACCCGAACCCCAACCCTACCCCTAAACAAAACATAACCCTACAGCTACACCTAAGCCTAACCCTAACACTAACTCGCACCCTAACCCTAAACCTAACTCGAACTAGAACCCTAATTCTAACCTGAAACTGAAAGCTAGCTCTAACTCTAAACCAAACCTGAACCCTAAGCCTAACCCTAACACTAACAGGAACCCAAACCTAAACCTAACCTGAACCCTAATCCTAACACTAACCCTAACCCTACCCCCAACCCTAACCCTAACCCTAACCTGAACCCTAACCTGATCCCTAACCTGAATCCTACCCCTAACCCTAACCCTAACCCTATCCCTAAACCTAACTCTGACTAGATTCCTAACCTGAACCATAACAGTAACCCTAACCAGAACACAACCATAAACCTAACGCTAAGCCTAACAATAACCTTAATCCTAACCCTAACACTAAACCGAAACTTAACCCTAACCCTAACCCTAAACCGAACCCAACCCTAACCCAAAACTGAACCACAACCTGAATAGTAACCCTAACCCTAACCCTAACCTGAACACTAACCCTAACAATAACCATTACCCAAACCTAACCAGAACCCCAAACGTAAACCTAAACCTAACACTAACCTGAACCATAACACTAACCCTAACTCTAAACCTAAAGCTAACCCCAACTCCTAACCCTAATCCTAACCCTAAACTAAACCCGTATACAAACCCTAACCCTAACCATTACCAGAACCCTAATCCTAACCCTGACACTAACCATAAGTCCAAACCTAATCCTAACTCTAACCCTAAGCCTAACCCACACCCAAGACGTAAACCAATCCCGAACACTAACCCCAACCCGAAACCTAAACTGAACCCAAACCCTAGCAGAACCCTAACCTGAACACGAACACTAACCCTAACCGTAACCTGAACACTCACCCAAACCCTGACCTGAACTCTAAGCCTAACACTAAACCGAACCTGAAGTCAACACTAACGCTAACCTTAACTCGAAAAATAACTCTAACCCTAACCCTAAGCCTAATCCTTACACTAAGCCAAACTCTAACCCTAACCCTAACCCGAAACCTAAACCTAAACCGAACCCTAACCCTAATACTAGCAGTAACCCGAAACCTAAGCCTAACCCAAACACAAACCTGAACCCAACTCTAAAACTAATCTGAACCTGAAGTCTAACCCTAACCCTAACCCAAAACCTAACATTTACCATAACTCGAACCATAACTCTAACCCTAAGCCAAAGGCTAACCCTAACCATAACCCGAACCGGATCCATACCCAAACAATAACCCTAACTCTAAAGAGTAACCATACTCCTAAACCAAACCCAAACCCTACCCCTTACACTAACCAAACTCTAACCGTAACCTTAAATCTAACATGAAACATAACCCTAACATGAACACTAACTCTAAACCTAACCCATGTCCTAACCCTACCCTAACCCTAACCATAACCCTAAAGGGTAACCCTAACATGAAGCCTAACCCTAAGCCTGACCTGAACCCTAACCCAAATCCTAATGCTAACCCTAACTGTAACCGTAACACTAAGCCTAAAGACTAACTCGACCCTAAACCGAACTCTACTCTTAATGCTAACGAGAACACTAACCTGAATGTGAACTGAACGCAAGCCCTAATCCAAACCCTATTCCTAACCCGACCCCGAACCCTAACCCTAACTGTAACCCAAAACTTAACCCTAACCGTTTCACTAACCCTAAACCAGACTCTAACCCTAAACCTAATCTGAACCCTAACTCAAACCAAACACTAACACTAACCCTAATACTAACCCGAGCCCGAACCCTAACCCTAAACCAAACCCTAACCGAAACCCTAACCTGAACTCTAATCCTAACCCTAACCTTAACCTTAACCTAACGCAAACCCTAACCCTAACCCTAATCTGAACCCTAACCAGAACCCTAACACAAACTCTGACCCGAACACTAAGCCTAATGCTAAACCTAACCGAAACCCAGCTCTAACACTAACCTTAACCAGAACCCTAACCCTAAACCTAACCCTAACTCGAACCCTAACCGTTACGCTAACACAAACTCTAACCCTAACCCTAAAAGCTACCTCAACCTAAACTGAACTATAATAATAACCCTAACCCTAACTCTAACTCTATTCCTAACCAGAACACTAACCCGAATCTGAACCAGAACGTGAACCCTAAACAGAAACCTAACTCCAAGCCGAACTCTAAACTTAACCCTGGCCCTAACCCGAACCATAAGCCAAAGCCGAAACCGAACCCGAACCCAACTCTAACTCTAACCTGAACCCGAACTCTAACCCGGACCCTAACCATAACCTTAAGCCTAACCCTAACGCTAACATGTACCCAAAACCTAACCCTAACCTGAGCCTGAACCGTGACCCTAAACCTATCCCTAACCCTAACCCAAGCCTGATCCTAAATATATTCCTAACCCTAACCCTAAACCTAACCCTAACCCTAGAGCTAACCCTAACCCTACCCCTAAAGGCTAACCCGAACCTGAACGCGAGCCCGAACACTAACCCTACCCCTAACCATAGCCCACATCTGAACCCTAACCCTAGCCGTATCCTTAACCCTAACCCTCACCCTAACCCTAAACTTAACTCTAACCCTGAAAGCTAACCTGTAACCTAACTCAAACTCTAACCCTAAACTTAACCCTTACCCTAACCCGAATGCTAAAACTAACCCGAACCCTAACCCAAACCCTAACCATAACCCTAACCATAACCATAACCATAACCCGAACCCTAACCCATGCTAAGAAGAACCTTAACCCAAACCCTAACCCTAACCTGAAACCCAACCCAAACTCTAACCCGAACCCTAACCTGAACCTTAACCTGAACTCTAGTAATGATTCAGTCAGATACAAAGATGTTTCCTTCTGTCAACTTACAAAAGGAGAGAAGAAACGGTGTTCTCTAAGGAATCTGAGAGTGTTCCTGTCTCAAGGAACTCCACGGCCATGTTCCCAAACCTGCTTTGTGAAGGTGATCCTTAGCAGGTGGAAGGAAGGAAGACTGGGCATGAAGTTCCTTCCAGGAATGGGTGTTATCCACAGGTTAACTGAAGTGTTGTACTGATTGCAACACAGATAGAGAGATGTTTCTTAATATCTACTTACAAGCTGGGAAAGAATGTGCCTTCTCTAATGCATGTGACTGAGATTCACTCTCAAGGCCTTTCATGGTCCTGTGCAAAACCTCCTTTGGGAAGGTGATCCTTAGGAGCTGGAAGGAAAGGAGATTTGTAACAAGCTTATCTACAGTATTGACTGTTATCCTTAGGTTAGCTTGGCTGTAGTAATTCTTCCCACTAAGATACAAACATGTTCCTAACCATCTACTTGGAATCTGGTATCCGAAAGTGCATTCTCACTTTTGAGTGAGATTCTGTCTCAAGGCACTACATGGTCCTGTTTCCAAACCTGCTTTGGGAAGGTGATCGTTAGGAGCTGGAAAGATGGGAGAATGATCCTGAAGATACTTCCAGGAATGGGTGTTATCCATAGTTTAACTCAGCTGTAGTAGTGATTGCCACACAGATAGAGAGATGTTTCTTACCATCTACTTACAAGCCATGATAAGAAACTGCCCTTTCTAAGGCATGTGAGTGAGATTCTCTCAAGGCCCTAGATGGCCCTTAGCAAAACATGCTTTGGGAATGTGGTCCTTCAGAGCTGGAAGGAAGGGAGTTTGGGCACAAAGATATTTCCGGCAATGGGTGTAATACTTAGTTTAACTCAGCTGTGGTAATGATCGCCACTGAGAAAAAAGATGTTTCTAACCATCTACTTACAACTCTGGATATGAAAGTGCATTCTCTGAGGCATTTGAGAGTGGGCCTGTCTCAAGGCCCTACATGAACCTGTTTCCTAACCTGTTTTAGGCAGGCAATACTTAGGAAGGAAGGGAGATTGGGCTCAAAGTTATTTCCAGGAATGGGTGTTATATTTAGTTTAGCTCAGCTGTAGTAACGCTTGCACATCAGATAATAATATGTTAATAACAATCTACTTAGAATCCAGTATCAGAAAGTGCGTTCTCTATGGCTTGTGAGTGAGATTCTATCTCAAGGCAATACATGGTCCTGTTTCCAAACCTGCTTTGGGAAGGCAATCCTTAGGAGTTGGAAGGACAAGAGATTGGGCATGAAGTTACTTCCAGGAATGGGTCTTATACATATTTCACTCAGCTGTAGTAGTGATTGACACTCAGATACAAAGACGTTTCTAAACATCCACCTACAAGTCGGGATAAGAAAGTGCCTTCTCTAAGACATGTGAGTGAGATTCTTTCTCAAGGTCCTTCATGGCCTTGTGCAAATCCTGTGTTGGGAAGGCAAGCCTTAGGAGCAGGATGGAAGGGTGTTTTGGCTTGAAATTACCTCCAGGAATGGGAGTTATCCATAGTTTAACTCAGCTATAGTAGTGAGTGCCCCTCAGATACCAAGATGTGTCTTACCATCTTCTCACAAGCCGGGATAAGAAAGTGCCTTCTCTAAGGAATTTGAGTGAGATTCTCTCTCATGGCCCTACATGGTGCTGTGCACAACTTTCTTTGGGAAGGCAATCCTTAGGAGCTGGAAGGAAGGGAGATTGGGCATGAAGTTACTTCCAGGAATGGCTGGTATCCATCATTTCACTCAGCTCTAGTAGTGATGCCACAAAGATAGAAAGATGTTTCATAACATCTACTTATTTTCTGGGATAACAAAGTGCCTTCCCTAAGGCATGTGAGTGAGATTCTCTCTCAAGGCCCTATGTGGGCCTGTGCAAAACCTTTTTGGGAAGGTGATCCTTAGAAGTGGGAAGGAAGAGAGATGGGGTGTGAAGTTACTTCCAGGAATGGGTGCTATACACAGTTTAACTGAGTTGTAGTAGTGATTGCCACTCAGATACAAAGATGTTTCTTACTATCGATTTACAAGCCGGGATAAGAAAGTGCCTTCTCTAAATCATGTGAGTGAGATTCTCTCTCAAGGCCCTTCATGGGCCTGTGTAACCCTGTTTTGGCAAGGTGATCCTTATGTGCTGGAAGGAAGGGTGATATGGCATGAAGTTATTTCCAAGAATGGGTGTTATACATAGTTTAACTCAGCTGTAGCAGTGATGACACTCTGATAGAAAGATATTTCTTACCATCTACTTACAAGCCAGGATAAGAAAATGCCTTCTCAAAGAAATGTGAGATTCATTCTTAATGCCTGAATTAGCATTATTTACCAAACCTGGTTTAGGGTTGTGATCCTTAAGTGATTGAAGGAAGAGAGGTAAGGCACAGTTATTTCCAGGAATGGGTGCCATACATAGTTTAACTCAGCTGTAGTAGTGATTGCCACTCAGATAGAAAGATGTTTCCTTCCGTCTACCTACAAGCCGGGATAAGAGAGTGCCTTCTCTAAGGCATGTGAGTGAAATACTCTCTCAAGGCCCTACATCGGCCTCTGCAAAACCTGGTTTTGGAAGGCAATCTTTAGGAGCTGGAAGAAAGGGAGATTGGGCACCAAGTTGTTTCCAGGAATGGGTCTTATACATAGTTTAACTCAGCTGTAGTAATGATTGCCACTCAAAAAAAAAAAAAAAAAAGGTGTCTCTAACCACCTACATACAAGTCGGGAGAAGAAAGTGCCTTTTCTAAGGCATGTTAGTGAGATTCTTTCCCAAGGATCTACATGGTCCTGTTTCCAAACCTGTGTTGGGAAGGCGATCCTTAGGAGCTGTACGTAAGGGATATGGGGCATGAAGTTACTTCTAGGAATAGGTGTTATCCATATTTTAATTCAGCTCTAGTAGTGATTGCCTATCAGATAGAAAGATAATTCTTACCTTCTACTTACAAGATAGGATAAAAAGTCCCTTCTCTAAGTCCTGAAGCTGAGATTCGCTCTCAAGTCCCTTCATCAAGCTTTGTAAAACCTGCTTTGGGAAGGTGATCCTTAGGAGTTGGAAAGAAGGAGGATTGGGAGCGAAGTTGTTTCCAGGGTCTCATAGATAGTTTAACTCAGATGTAGTATTTATTGCCACTCAGATAGATAGAAGTCTCTTACCATCTACTTACAACCCGGGATAAGAAAGTGCCTTCTGTAAGGCATGTGAGTGAGATTCTGTCTCAAGGCCCTTCATGGCCTTGCACAAAATATACTTTGGGAAATTGATCCTTAGGAGCTGTAAGGTAGAAAGTTTGGGCATGAAGTTGTTTCCAGGAACGGGTCTTATACATAGTTTAACAAAGATGTTTTTAAACATCTACTTCCAACCTGGGATGAGAAATTCTGTTCTCTAAGGCATTTGAGTGTGATCCTGTGGCCAGGTCCTACATGGCCCTGTTTCCATACCTGCTTTAGGAAGGCGATCTTTAGGAGCTGGAAAGAAGGGAGATTGGGCACAAAGTAATTTCCAGGAATGGGAGGTATACTTAGTTTAGCTCAGCTGTAGTAATGCCTGCCACTCAGATACAAACATGCTTCTAACCATCTACTTAGAATGTAGTATGAGAAAACATGCTCTCAATGGCTTATGAGTGAAATGCTGTCCCAAGGCACTACACGGTCCTGTTTCCAAATCTGCTTTGAGAAGGCACTCTTTAGGAACTGAAAGGAAGGGGTTGGACATGAGTTTACTTCCAGGAACAGGTGTTAACCATAATTTTACTCAGCTCTAGTAGTGATTGTCACAAAGACAGACAGATGTTTCTCACCATCTACTTACAAGCCAGGATAGGAACATGCCATCTCAAAGGCATGTGACTGAGATTCTCTCTGAAGGCCCTACATGGACCTGTGAAAACCTTCTTTGGGAAGGAGCTTCTTAGGAGGTGGAATGATGGGAGACTGTGGAAGAAGTTACTTCGAGGTATGGGTGTTATACATCTTTAAATTCAGCTATAGCAATGACTGCCACTCGGATACAAAGATGTTTCTTATCATCCACTTACAAGCTGGGAGTAGAAAGTCTATTGTCTAAGGCATTTGAGAATGGTCCTCTCTCAAGGCCCTACACAGCCTTGTTTCCCAACCTGCTTTATGAAGGTGATCCTTAGGAGCTGGAAGGATGGGAGATTGGGCACAAAGTCATTTCCAAGAATGGGTGTTATACTTAGTTTAGCTCAGCTGTAGTAATTCTTGCCACTCAGATACAAACATGTTCCTAACCATCTACTTAGACTCCGATATGAGTAAGTGCATTCTCTAGGGCTTGTGAATCAGATTGTCTCACGGCACTACATGGTCCTGGTTCCATACATGCTTTAGGAAGGTGATGCTTATGTGCTGGAAGGAAGGGATATTGGGCATGAACTTCGTTCCATGAACTGGTGTTATCCATAGTTTAACTCAGCTGTAGCAGTGACGTCACTCAGATAGAAAGATGTTTCTAACTGATGTTACAAGCTGGGATAAGAAAGTGCCTTCTCTAAGGCATGTGTGTGATATTCTCTCTCAAGTCCCTATATGGCCCTTTGGAAAACCTGCTTTGAGAAGGCAATCCTTAGGAGCTGGGAGGAAGACAGCTTGGGCATGAAGTTACTATCAGGAGTGGTTGTTATACATAGTTAAACTCAGCTGTAGTAATGAATGCCTCTCAGATACAAAGGTGTTTCATACCATCTACCTTCAAACCTGGAGAGGAAATTGTGTTCTCCAAGGTATTTGAGAGTGATACTGTCTAAAGCCCTTACATGGCCCTGTTTATAAACCTGCTTTAGGAAGATGATCCTTAGGAGCTGGAAGGAAGGGAGATTGGGCACACAGTCATGTCCAGGAATGGGTGTTATATGTAGCTTAGCTCAGCTGTAGTAATGATGAACACTCATATAGAAACTTGTTCCTAGACATTTACTTACAAGCGGGTTCAGAAAGTGTCTTATCAAAAGAGTATGAGATTCATTCTCAAGGCACAAAATGGCATTATGCTCCAAACTTCGTTCAGGTTTTTCACTCTTACAAGATGGAGGAAGAGAGGTTAGGCACAAATTTATTTCCAGGAATGGGTGTTACACATACTTTTGCTAAGCTGTAGGAATGATTGCCACTCATATACAAACTTGTACATGGACTTCTACTTAGAAACCTCCATCAGAAGTTACCTCCTCGAAGGAATGTGAGATTAATTTTCAGGTCCAGAAATGCCATTATGTTCCAAACCTGGTTGAGGAAGGTGATCTTTATGACATGGAAAGAAGAGAGATTATGCACAAGTTATTTCTAGGAATAGATGTTAAACATAGTTTAAATCAGTTTTAAAAATGATTGTTACTCATTTACAAACTTGTTCCTGCATATGTACATATAGGCTGGGATCAGAAAGTTCCTTCTCATAAGAATGTGAGGTTCCTTCTCAGGGTCCGAAATGAGACTATGTTCCAAAACTGGTTTAGGTTTGTGATGCTTATGAGCTGGAATGAAGAGAGATTGAGAGATCAGGAATAGGTGATATATATTTCATCTCAGCTGTAGTAATGATTGCCGCTCATACTCAAACTTGCTCCTAGACATTTACTTATAAACCAGGATAAGAAATTGCCTTCTCAAAGAAATGTGAGATTTGTTCTCAATGCCTGAATTGGCGTTATTTACCAAACCTGGTTTAGGGTTGTGATCCTTACATAAATGAAGGAGGAGAGATAAGGCACAAAGTTATTGCCAGGAATGGGTGTTATACATAGTATAGCTCACCTCTACTAAGGATTGAAACTCATATACCAACTTTTCCCTAGACATCTACTTAGAAGCCAGGATTAGAATGGGCCTTCTCAAGGGAATGTGGGATTTGTTCTCAAGGTGCAAAATGGCAATGTGTTCAAAATCTGGTTTAGATTTGTGATCTTTACGAGATGGAAGGAAGAGAGATTAGGCACAAAGTTAGTTCAGGAATGGGTGTTATATGAAGTTTACCTCAGCTGTAGTAATGATTGCCAATCATATACAAACTTGTTCCTAGACATCTATGTAAAAGCCAGGATCAGAACGTTCCTTCTCAAAGCAATGTGAGACTCCTTCTTAAGGACTGAAATGGCATTATGGTCCAAATCTGGTTTAGGTTTGTGATCCCTATGAGATGGAAGCAAGAAAGATTGGGCACAAAGTTATTTCCAGGAATGGGTGTTATACCTAGGGTGTTGGCTGTAGTAATGACTGCCATGCCTATACAAACTTGTTCCTAGATATCTACTTAGAAGCCAGTATCAGAGAATGCATTCTCAAAAGAATGTGAGATGCCCTCTAAAGGCCCAAAAGGGCACTATGTTCCAAACCTGGTTGATGAAGGTGGTCCTTACTAGCCAGAATGAAGAGAGTTTGGGCATGAAGTTATTTCCAAGAATGGCTATTAGTCATAGTTTAGCTCAGCTGTAGTAATGATTGCCAATTGTATACAAACTTGTTCCTAGACTTCTACTTAGAAGCCAAGATTAGAAGATTCCTTCTGAAAAGAATATGAGGTTCCTTCTCTTTCTTTTTTGTGAGGAAGATCAGCTCTGAGCTAACATACATGCCAGTCCTCCTCTGTTTGCTGAGGAAGACTGGCCCAGACCTAACATCCATGCCGATCTTCCTCCACTTTATGTGGGACGCCACCACAACACGGCCTGACAAGTGGTGTGTCGTTGCATGCCTGGGATGCAAACCCAGGCCACCAGCAGCAGAACACGTGCACTTAACCACTACGCCATGGGGCTGGACCCTATGAGGTTCCTTCTTAAGGACTGAAATAGCATGATGTTCCAAAAATGGCTGAGCAAGCTGATCCTGATGAGATGAAGGAAGAGAGATTAGGCACAAAGTGATTTCCAGGAATGGCTGTTATACGTTCTTTAGCTCCTGTAGTCATGAGTGCCACTCATACGCAAACTTGTTAATAGAAATCGACAACGGGCCGGGAATAAAAAGTGCCTTCGCAAAGGAATGTGAGATTCCTTCTCAGGGCTGAAAATCACAATATGTTCCAAACCTGGCTTAGGTTTGTGATCCTTACTGTTTGGAAGGAAGAGAGATGGGGCACAATGATATTTCCATGAATAGATTTTATACATAGATTAACTCAGGTGTAGTAATGATTGCCACTCATATACAAACTTGTTCCTAGACATCTACATAACCCCAGGATCAGAACATGACATCTCAATGGAATTTGATATTCCTTCTCAAGGCCTGAAACAGCAATATGTTCCAAAATTGGTCAAGGAAGGTGGTACTTGTGAGCTGGAAGTAAGAGAGATTGAGCATGAAGTATTTTTCCAGGAATTGATGGTATTCATAGAATAGCTCAGTTGTACTAATGATTGCCACTTATATAGAATCTTGTTCCTGGACATATACTTAGAAGCAGGGATCAGAAAGTGCCTTCTTAAAGGAATATGAGATTCCTTCTCAAGGCTGAAAATTGCAATATGTTCCAAACATGGTTGAGGAAGGTGAGCCTTATGATCTGGAAGGAAGAGAGACCAGGTACGATGTTATTTCCAGGAACAGGTGTTATTCATAGTTCAGCTCAGCTGTGGTAATGATTCCCACTCATATACAAACTTGTTTCTAGGCATCTACTTAGAAGCTGGGATCAGGAATTTTTTTCTCAAGGTAATGCGAGATTCCTTCTAAAGGCCCAAAATGGTATTACATTCAAAACTTTGCTTAGGAATGTAATCCTTTAGAGCTGGAAGGAAGAGAGATGGGATAGGAAGTTATTTTGAGGAATGGTTCTTATACATATTTTAGTTCAGCTGTAGTAATGATTGCCACTCATTTACAAACTTGTTACTAGACATTTACTTACAAGCCGGGATCAGAAAGTGCCTCCTTAAAGAAATGTGAGATTAGTTCTCAAGGGCCTGAAATGGCATTATGTTCCAAACCTGGTTTAGGTTTGTAATCTTTGTGAGATGGAAGGAAGAGAGAGTAAGCAAAAAGTTATTTCCAGGAATGGGAGTTATACATAGTTTAGCACAGCTCTATTTATGATTGCCACTTATATGCAAACGTGATCCTAGATGTCTACATACAGGCTGTGATCAGAAACTGTTGTCTCAAAGCAATGTGAGATTCCTTCTCAAAGCTTGAGTCAGCAATATGTTCCCAACTTGGTTGAGGAAGGTCTTCATTATGAGCTAGAAGGAAGATAGATTGGGCAGAAAGTTATTTTCAGGATTGGGTGTTATTCAAAGAATAGCTCAGTTGTAGTAATGATTGCCACTTATATAGAATATTGTTCCTGGACATCTACTTAGAAGCAGGGATCAGAATGTGCCTTCAAAGTAGTGTGAGTTTCGTTCTCAAGGCCTGAAATGGCATGATGTATGAAACCTGGCTTATGTTTGTGATTCTTATGAGATGGAAGGAGGAGAGATGAGGCACAAAGTATTTCCAGGAATGGTTGTTATACACAGTTTAGCTCAGCTCTAGTAATGATTAACACTCATATACAAACTGCTTCCTAGACTTCAACATTCTGGACAGGATCAGAAAGTGCCTTCTCAAAAGAATGTGAGATTCTTCCTCAAGGTGTGAAATGGCAATATGTTCCAAACCTGGTTTACCTTTGTGATCCTTATGAGTTGGAAGGAAGAGAGATGAGGCACAAAGTTGTTTCCAGGAATGGGTATTATACATAGTTTAACTCAGTGGCAGTAATGCTTGCCATTCATATACAAACTTGTTCCTAGACATCTACTTACAATCAGGGATCAGAAAGTGCCTTCTCAAAGGAGTGTGAGATTCCTTCTCAAGGCCCAACATGGCAATATGGTCCAAAACTGGTTTAGTTTAGATATGCTTAGTGCTAGAAGGAAGAGACTTTATACATGAAGTTATTTCGAGGAATGGGTATTATAAATGGTTTAACTCAGATGTAGTAATGATTGATGCTCCAATAGAAACTTGTTCCTAGACATCTACTCACAAGAAGTTATCAGTAAGTGTCTTCACAGAGGAATGTGAGATTTGTTCTCAACGACCAAAATAGCATTATCTTCTAAACCTGGTTTAGGAAGGTGATTCTCATGAGCTGAAAGGAAGAGAGATTGAGCACAAAGATACTTAGAGGAATGGATATTTTATACAGTTCAGCTCAGCTGTAGTGATGATTGTAGTAATACTAACTTGTTCCTAGACATCTGCTTACAAGCTGGGATGAGAAAGTGCCTTCTCAAAGGAACGTGATATTCCTTCCTAAGGCTCAAAACAACAATATATTCAAAACCTGTTTTAGAAATGTAATCCTTCACAGCTAGAAGGAAGAGAGATTGGGCATGAAGATATTTCCAGAAATGGGTGTTAGCCATAGTTTAGCTCAGCTCTAGTGATTGCCACTCATATACAAAGTCGTTTCTAGACATTTACTGACAAGCCTGGGTCAGAAAGTGCCCTCTCAAAGGAATTTGAGATTCAATCTTAAGGCCCAATATGGAATTCTGTTACATATCTGTCTTAGGTTTCTGATCCTTACGAGATGGAAGGAAGAGAGATTGGGCAGGAAGTTATTTCCAGCAATGTGTGTCATACATAGTTTAAATAAGTTCTAGTAATCATTGCCACTCATTTACAAACTTGTTCCTAGAACTCTACTTAGAACCCGAGGTCAGAAAGTGGCTTCTCAAAGGAATGTGATAGTCATTCTCAAGGCCGGAATTGGCAAAGTGTTCCAAACCTGGTTAAGGAAGGTGGACCTCATTTTCTGGAAGGAAGAGAGAGCAGGCACGAAGTTATTTCCTTCCTTGCTACTGAGAAAAGTGGTTGAGCAGAGGTATTTTGTCTTTCCATTGGGAAGGCAGCCTCAGTGCAATGAACCAAAAAGAAGAAAAGGCACTTTCCGTTATTATCCTCAAAAACTAAAGGGAAATGTTTTTCTTCACAGAGTAAGTTCATTAGATGGATATTATAGATATTCTCTCCCAACTGCAGTGGAAAGTTTAAAAGCTCTCAGGGGTAGATCCCCCTTAAACCTACACACAAGCAAAGTTTAGCAAGAACCTTCTGGCATTACATAGGAGAGAATTCTTTTGTGTGTGTGTGTGTGAGGAAGATCAGCCCTAAGGTACCATCGGATGCTGATTCTCCTCTTTTTTCCTGAGGAAAATTGGCCCTGAGCTAACATCTGTGCCCATCTTCCTCTACTTTTTTATATGGGACGCCACCACAGCATGTAGTGGCATACAGTGCGTTGGTACATACCCGGGGTTGGGAAACTGCAGACCCCAGGCCACTGAAGCAGAGTACGCACACCCAACTGCTTGCACCATCGGGCATCCCCGGGGAGAGAATTCTTAAGTGAATGTGGTTAACAGCAATGTTGGGTAAGGCAATTTTCAAGATAGTCCTCTACTGATGCAAGCAAGATTTTCTCTCCACACTGGCCTTTCATTTTACAGATGCTATAGATACTCTCTCCCAGTTGTACTGAAATTTTAAAACCTCTCATATGAAGATGTTACTTACAGTTATTGGGTACCTGTGTTAAGCAAAAGTGTTCGTCATGATGGGGCCAGCCTAGTGGTGTAAGCAGTTAACTGCGTGCCCTCTGCTGCGATGGCCCAGGGTGCGCCGGTTCGGATCCCAGGCGAACCACTTGGCAGGCCACACTGTGCCAGCATCCCACATAAAGTGGAGGATGATGGGCATGCATGTTAGCCCATGGCCAGTCTTCCTCAGCAAAAAGAGGAGGATTGGCAGATGGTAGCCTCACAAAAAAAAAAAGTGTTCGTCATGATATGCTAGTGAGACCCTGAATGCAGATTGAACTGCATTGTATTCAAATTCTCAAGATGATCCTAAACAGCTACAAGGAGGAGTTTCTCTGAAGAGTCAACTTTCATTGAATGGATGGTAACAATAATCTGTACCACGTGTAGTCATAGCTCTCATAGGAAGATGTTCCTGAAAGCTACTGGAAAACTTGGTTGATTAGTGGTGTTTTGTCATTCCATTGGGAGGAAAGCCTCAGTGCAGGCAATGAATGGCAAAGAGGAAAAGGTATTTAACCACATGATCCAAAAATCAATAAGGAAGAGTTTTTCTGCACAGGGTATGTTCATGTAATGGATGTTATAGATATTCTGTCCCAGATGCAGTGGAAAGTTTAAAGCTCTCAGAGGCAGATTCCCCTGTAAAGTACTTGCAAGAAGAGTTCAGCAAGAACTCTCTTGCTTACATGGGAAAGAATGCCTGATTGAAGGTCGTTAACTGCAATGTTGGCAAAGACAATTATCAGGATAGTCGTATACAGATACAAGTAAGAAATTATATCCATACTGGACTTTCGTTTTATGGATGTTATAGACACCCTCTCACAGTTGTACTGAAAGATTAAATCCTCTCACATGATGACGTTATTAACATATATAGGCAACTAGTATTAAGCAATAGTGGTCATCTTGATATGCTAGTGAGACACTGAATGCAGGTTGAACTGCAGTGTATTTAAAGCCACATAAGAAGATGATCATAAGCACTTACAAGAGGAGGTTATCTTCACGGTGTACTTTCATTGAATGGATGTGATACAGCTTCTTTCCGAGCTATGGTGAAAAGTAGAAACTCTCACAGAAAGGTGTTCCTAACAGCTTCTGGCAAAGTAGGTTTAGCAGGGATGCTTTCTTTTATATCAGGAAGGAAGCCTGAGTGCATGCAATGAACTGCAAAGATGAAAAGGCACTTCACAATATGATCCTAAAAAGCTACAAGGAAGTGTTTTCCTCCACAAAGAACTTACGTGGAATGGATGTTAACACATATTCTCTTGCAGCTGCAGTGATAGTTTACAAACTGTCACAGGAGGATCCTGCTTAAAGCTCCTTGCCAGCTGAGTACAGCAAGTACTTTCTTGCATTACATAGGAGAGAGAGCCTGAGTGACGGTTAACTACAATGATGGAAAAGGCAATTTGCAGGAGGATCCTACACAGATCCCAGCCAGAGATTTTCTCCACACTTGACTTTCATTTTATGGATGTTATAGATACTCTCTCCCAGCTGTAGTGAAAAGTTTAAAAGCCCTCCAAGGAAGAGCTGACTTACAGCTACAGGGCTGTTGAGTTCAGAACGGGCGTTCTTTCATTATATTTGAGGGAAAGCCTGAATGCAGGTCATGAAGATCAATGATTGAAAAATTCGCTCATCAAGATGATCCACAACAACTAAAATGAGATTTTTACACCGTGTATATTATTTCGATGGATGTTATAGATGTTTTCTCCCAGCAGTAGTGAAAAGATTAAAAACTCTCATGGGAAGATCATACTTACAGCTAATGGCAACCTTTGCTCAGTAAGAATATTCTTTCATTTAATGTGAGAGAGAGCCTGAGTAAATGTCGTGAGCTGCAATGTTTGAAAAAGTACTTTTCCGTGCAGATACTAAACAGGTACAAGAAGGAGTTATTCTCCACACTGTGCTTTTCATAAGTGGATATTATAGATATTCTCATCCTTGTGTAGTGAAAAGTTTAAACCCTCTCTTAAGAAGATGCTCTGTAACAGCTACTGGAAAACTGAGTTCAACAAGCACATTATTTCGTTCCATGCAAGAGAGAGCCTGAATGAAAGACGCGAACTGCAACCTTTGAAAAGGCTCTTTTCAAGATTATCATAAACAGATAAATAAAAGCAGTTTTTCTTCACACTGTACTTTCATTGAATGGATGTTACAGATAATCTGTACCAGTTGTAGTGAAAAGTGTAAAAGCTCTCATTAGAGTATGTTCTCTATAGATACTGGCAAGCTGAGTTCAGCAGAAGTGTTCTTTCAATACATTGGACAGAAAGCTTGAGTGTAGACTATTAACAGCCTCTGTGTGATATCAGTCAGGTGTCCTTTGTGATATTACTCATATGTTTATGTGTGCCATCACTCCCGTTATTATGTGTGACATCACATCAATAGTGTGACATCACCCCCACTGCTATCTGTCACGTCAGTGACGTGTAATTTTGGACATCACTCCCATTGTGTGCATGTGATATCACACCCTTTGTTATGTGTGACGTGACACACAAAGTTATGGGTGACATCACACCCCTTGTGTGTGTGTGACAACATCCTCATTGTGTGTCACATCTCATCAATTGTGTGTGACATCAACCTCACTTAGCACATGATCTTCCAACCAATATTATGTGTGATGTCACTCACAGTATGATGTATGACATCACACCACTTGAGTGTGACAACACTCTGATAGTGTGTTTGACATCACTAAAATGGTGTGTGTGACATTGCTCACATGTTGAGTGTGACACCACTCCAATCATTATGTGTGGCATCACACCCCTTTTGGGACATTACACATCTTGAGTATGATAACACTAGGATAGCCTGTCACAACTCTCAAATTGTGTGGTATCACTCCCATTGTGTGACAGCAGTCATATTCATTACTGTGATGTGACATCCACTGTTATGTATGAAATCACACCCAGGTTTCTGTTAAGTCTCTCACATTTTACTCTGTCTTAAATCTCACTTGTTTGTTTTGTGTAACTCTCATTGTTATGAGTGAATTCACACTCATTTTCCTTAGAGACACCACACCCAATGTCTGTGACATCACCAGGTTGGTATGTGCCTTCACACACATTGTGTGTCTGACCTCAATGTCTGTGTGACATCACACCAATGGTGTATGTGTGATAGTGCTCACATTCGTGTGTGTAAACACACCCATTGATATGTGTGACACCATTCACATTTTTTATGACATAACTCACATTTTTATGTATGACATCACACCTATTGTGTGTGATAACATTCACATATGTTGACATCACTCCAATTGTGTGTGGCATCACTCCAATTTAGCATATGAAATGGCTATTGTTATGTGTCATGTCACTCCCAATGTTCCATGTGATGTCATACTAATACTCGAGGACATCACTCTACTAGTGTTGTGACATCACTCCCATGATGTTTCTGTGGCTTCACTCATATGTTTTGGGTGACATCTTTCTGTTATGTGTGATATCACGCCTGTTGTGTAGTATGATATCACATCAATAGTGTGACATCACTCCCACATATGTGTGACATCAGTCACATGTCCTTTGTTATATTACTCACATGTTTATGTGTGACATCACTCCCATTGTTATGTGTGACATCACATCAATAGCATGACATCACTCCCACTATGTGTGACATCAGTGACATATCCCTATTGACTTAACTCACATTGTAAAGTGTGACATCACTCCCATTGTGTGCATGTGATATCTCTCCCATTGTTATGTGTGGCATGACACATATGCTTATGGGTGACATCACATCAATTGAGTGTGACAACATCCTCATTGTGTGTCACATCACAACTATTGTGTGTGACATCAACCTTAATTACCATATGATAACCCAAAAATTATTATATGTGGTGTCACTCACAGTATTGTGTGTGACATCACACGATTTGAGTGTCACATCACTCTGATACTGTGTTTGACATCACTCCAATGTTGTTCTTGTGACATTGCTCACATTTTGTGTGTGACATCACACCAACTGTTATGTGTGACATCACACCCAATTTGGGACATCACCACCTCGAGTGTGATAAAACTAAGATAGCCTGTCATGTCTCTCAAATTGTGTGATATCACTCCCCTTGTGTGTGAAGGCAGTCATATTCTTAACTGTGATGTGACAACCACTGTTATGTATGAAATCACTCCCAAGTTTCTGTGAAATCGCTCACATTTTTCTCTGATATATCCCACTTGTGTGTTTTGGGTAACTCTCATTGTTATATGTGAATATACACTCAGTTTCCTTAGAGACACCACTACCATTGTCTGTGACATCACCAGGTTGGTTTGAGCCTTCACACACATTGTGTGTCTGACATCACTCAATGTGTGTGAGACATCACACCAACGGTGAATTTGTGACAGGGCTCACATTTGTGTGTGAAAACACAACAATTGATATGTGTGACACCATTCACTTTTTTGTGACATGTCACATTTTTATGTATGACATCACACCTATTGTGAGTGTGACAACATTTGTAAATGTTGACATCATACCAATTGCATGTGACATGAATGCAATTTAGCGTATGAAATCGCTATTGTTACATGTGATGTCACTCCCAATATTCCATGTGATGTCACACTAATTCTCGAGGACATCACTCTACTAATGTTGTGACATCACTCCCATGGTGTTTCTGTGACTTCACTCATGTATTTGGAGTGACATTTCTCTGTTATTTGAGATATCATGCCTTTTGTGTTGTATGGCATCACACCAATAGTGTGACATCACTCACATATGTGTGTGATATCAGTCACATGTCCTTTGTTATATTACATGTTTATGTGTGACATCACTCTCATTATGTGTTACATCATATGAATTGTGTGACAGCACACCCACTGCTATGTGTGACATCGTTGATGTGTCCTTTTTACATAACTCACATTTTATAGTGTGACATCACTCCCATTGTGTTCATGTGATATCACTCACATCGTTATGTGTGATGTGACACACATGGTTATGGGTGACATCACACCGCTTTTGTGTGTGTGACAACATCCTCATTATTTGTCACATCACATCAATTGTGTGTGACATCAACCTTAATTAGCATATGATATCCCAACCATTATTATGTTGGTGTCACTCCCAGTATTATGTATGACATCACACCAATTGAGTTGATTGTTTGACATCACTCCAACGTTGTGCTTGTGACATTGCTCACATTTTGTGTGTGAAATCACTCCAATTGTTATGTGTGACATCACACACCTTGAGTGTGATAAAACTAGGGTAGCCTGTCACATCTCTCAAATTGTGTGATATCACTCCCATTGTGTGTGACAGCATTCATATTATTCACTGTGATGTGACATCCGCTGTTATGTATGAAATCACACCCAGGTTTCTGTGAAATCTCTCACATTTTACTCTGACTTCAAACCCACGTGTGTCTTGTGTAATTCCCATTGTTATGTGTGAATTCACACTCATTTTCGTGAGAGACATCACTCCCATTGTCTGTGACATCACCAGGTTGGTGTGTGCCTTCACACACATTTTGTGTCTGACATCACTCAATGTGTGTGTGATATCACACTAATGGTGTATGTGTGACAGGGCTCACATTTGTGTGTGAAAACACATCTATTGATATGTGTGACACCATTCACTTTTTTGTGATGTAACATTTTTATGTAAGACATCACACCTATTGTGTGTGTGACAATATTCACATATGCTGACATCAAACAAATTGTGTGGGGGTTAGGGTTAGTGTTAGCATTAGTTTTATGGTTAGAGTTAGGGTTAATGTTAGGGCTATGGCTAGGATTAGGGTTAGGTTTAGGGCTAGGCCTAAGGCTAGGTTTAGGATTAGGGTTATGGCTAGGGCTAGGCTTATGGTTAGGTTTAGGGCTAAGTCTAGGGTTAGGCTTATGGCTAGGGTAGGGTTAGGGCTAGGTTTAGGTTTAGGGCTAAGGCTAGAGCTAGGGCTAGGGTTAGGGTTAAGGTTAGGGTTAGGTTTAGGGTTAGTGTTAGGGTTAGCATTATGGTTACTTCTAGGGCTAGTGTTAAGGTTAGAGTTAGTGTTATGGTTCAGGTTAGGGCTATGGTTAGGCTTAGGGTTACTGTTAGGGTTAGGGCTAGGTCCAGGTTTCATCTTAGTTTTAGTGCCAGGGTAAGACTAGGGTTAGGGCAAGGGCTCAGGCTAGGGTTAGGATTATGGCTAGGGCTAGGGTTAGCTCTAGTGTTAGGGTTAGGTCTAGTGCTATGGCTAGGGCTAGGCCTAATGTTAGGGCTAGAGTTAGGGTTAGTGTCAGGGTTAGGGTTAGAGCTAGGTCTATGGCTAGGGCTAGGATTAGGGTTAGGGCTAGGGTGAGGGCTACAGTTATGGTTAGGGTTAGGGCCAGGGGTAGGGTTAGGGTTAGGTTACCGCTTAGCGTTAGTTTTAAGTTTAGGGTTAGGGTTAGCTTTAAGGTTATGTTTAGTGATAGTGCTATGGCTAGGGTTAGGGTTAGGTTTATGGATAAGATTTGGGTTAGGGTTAGGATTAATCCTCCATTTACAGTTAGGTTATGGGTAGTGGTAGGTGTTGGCTTTGGGCTATGGTCAGTGTTAGTGTTGGTGTTAGGGCTAGGGCTAGATGGAGCATTAGGGTTAGGGCTACTGTTTGGCTTATGGCTTAGTTAGGGTTAGGGTTAGGGTCTTGGTCTAGCATTATGTTTAGGGCTATGGCTAGGATTAGGGTTCGGTTTAAGGTTATGGTTAGTGTTAGTCTTATTGGCGGGGTACTGTTAGGGTTAGGGATAAGGATTAGGCTACTGGTTGGGATATGGGAAAGGTAGGTTTAGTGTCACGGTTAGGGTTAGTATTAACATTAGTATTGGGGATATGATTAGGGAGAAGGTTAGTGTTAGGGTTAGGATTAGCTCCAGGGCTACGGATAGGGCTATGGTTAGTGTTAGTTCTAGGTCTAGCTCTAGGGTTACTGTTATGGTTAGAGTATGGGTTAGGACAATGGTTAGGGTTAGGGTGAGTGTTAGGGTTAAGGCTATGTTTAGGGTTAAGCTTAGGTTTAGTGCTAGGTTTATGTCTATGTTTAGGGTTAGGGTTAGGACTAGGGCTTGGTTTGGGGTTGGGCTAGTCCTATGATTAGGACAGGGTTAGCATTAGGGTTAGGGTTAGGGTTGGATTAGGGTTAGGGTTAGAGTTAGGGTTATGGTCAGGTCTACAGCTAGGGTAGAGGTTAGGCCTAGTGCTAGGGTTAGAGTTACGTTTATGGTTAAGGTTACGGTTATGGTTAGTGGTAGGTCTCAGATTAGGCTCAGGTCTCGGTCTAGGTTTGGGGTTAGCCTTAGGGCTATGGTTAGGTTTAGGGTCAGGATTAGGTTTAGGGTTAGTGCTAGAGCTAGGGTCAGGTTTACGTTTAGGGGTCGGGTTATTGTTACAGCTAGGTTTAGGGTAGGGTTAGGGTTAGGGTTAGGGTTAGGGCTAGGGTTAGGGTTAGGGCTAGGGTTAGGGTTAAGGTTATGGTTGCGTTAGGTTTAGAGTTAGTGCTGGGTTACAGGTAGGTCTAGCATTAGGGTTAGTGTTAGGGCAAGTGTTATGGTTAGGGACAGGGTTAGGCCTAGGATTAGCATTAGGGTTAAGTTTAGGGTTCGGGCTAGGTTTATAGCTACAGTTAGGGTTAAGGCTAGAGTTAGTGCTATAGTTAGCCTTAGGGCTACGGCTGGGCCAACCTTTAGGTTTAGCGCTAGTGTTAGGATTATGAGTAGGGTTAGAGTTAGTTTTGGGCTATGGTTAGGGCTCAAGCTAGGGCTATTGTTGGGGTTACAACTAGGGTTAAGGACAGTGTTAGGGCTAGGTCTATGCTTAGCATTCAGGCTAGAGTTAGGATTAGTGTTATGGTTATGGTTAGGGATTGTTTAGGTTTCTGATTAAAGACGGGGTATGGGTAGGTTTAGGGTTAGGGTTGCGTTAGGGTTAGGGGTAGTGGTAGGGGTAGGAATTAGGTTAGGGTTAGGGTTAGAAGAGTGGTAGGTTTAGGGGTAGGGTGAAGATTGAGTTAGGCTTAGAGTTACAGTGAGTGTTAGGGCTAGGGGTAGCGTGAGAGCTAGCATTAGGACTAGAGTTAGGGTCAGGTCTAGGGTTATGCTGAGGGCTAGGGTTAGGCCTAGCATTAGGGGTAGGTTTAAGAGTAAGGCTAAGGTTAGGGTTATGGTTAGCATTATGGGTAGGGGCAGTTTTAGGGTTACAGCTAGGGTTAGTGGTAGATTAGGGTTATGGTTATGGTTAGGGTTTTGTTTAGGTATAGGTTTAGGGTTAGGGTAAGGGTTAGGGTCGGGTTTAGGGCTAGTGTTATGGTTAGGAGTAGGATTAGGACTAGTGTTAGTGTTAGGGTTTGGACATGGACTAGTGTTGGTTTTAGGGCTAGGGCTAGGATTAAGTTAGGGTTAACATTAGGGTTAGGGTTAGTGTTGGATTACAGTTAGGGTTAGCGTTAGGGTCATCTCTAGGTCTAGGTTTGAGGTTAGGCCTAGGGCCCGGGTTAGAGTTAGGATAAGGTTTATGTTTAGGGTTAGTGCTAGAGCTAGGGTTAGGTTTATTTTTAGTGGTAAGGTTAGTGTTAGAGGTAAGTTTAGGTTAGGGGTAGGGTTAGGGCAATGTCTGGAGCTAGGTTTAGGGTTAGGGATAGAGTTACAATTAGTGTTAGGGCTCGAACTAGGGTTAGGGTTGTGGCTCAGACTAGGATAAGGGTTAGGGTCAGGGTTAGTGTAGGGCTGAGTTAGAGTTAGTGTTAATGTTAGTCTTAGGGGAATGGGTAGGGTTGGGGTTAGGGATGGTTTAGGGTTAGGTTTAGGGGTAATTTTAAGGTTAGAGTTAGGGATAGGGCGAGTGTTAGGGTTATGGTTAGAGCCAGGGCTATGGACAGGGCTAGGGTTAGCATTAGTGCTAGGGCTAGGTCTATATTCATGGTTAGAGTTAGGGTTAGGTCTAGAGCTAGGGTTCGTGTTAGGGGTAGAGTAAGGGCTAGGGCTAAATTTAGGGTCAGATCTGGGGCTAGTATTTGTGTTGGGTTAGGGCTAGTGTTTAGGGTTAGGGTTAGGGTTAGTGTTAGGTCCGCTGTAGGGGTAAGTGTTGACTTACGGCTAGGGTTAGGGTTTGGGTTAGGCTTAGGACTAGTGTTAGGGTTAGGGTTAGGATTAGGTTTAGAGTTAGGGCTAGGGCTAGGGGTAGGGTTAGGACTAGTGTTAGGGTTAGGGTTAGGTTTAGGTTTAGAGTTAGGTCTAGGGATAGGGATAGGGTTAGGACTAGTGTTAGGGTTAGTGTGTGGTCTAGTGCTAGTGTTGGGGCAGTGCTGGGTCTAGGATTAATGTACAGTTAGGGTTAGGGTTAGGGTTATGGTAGGGTAAGATTTTGGTTTAGGGGTAGGTGTAGGGTAGGGTCATTGTTAGTGTTAGGTTTAGGGTTAAGGGT
The DNA here is from genome assembly GCF_020826845.1 of Diceros bicornis minor. Classification (NCBI taxonomy): domain Eukaryota; kingdom Metazoa; phylum Chordata; class Mammalia; order Perissodactyla; family Rhinocerotidae; genus Diceros; species Diceros bicornis. The sequence continues at coordinate 57,252,471 of NC_080762.1, read as the reverse complement.
AGGGTTAGTGTTAGGGGTATGGGGATGCATTGTTTTAGTATTATGGTTAGGTTTAGGGTTAGCATTAGTGTTTGTGCTAGGGTTAGGGACAGTGTTAATTTTAGAATTAAGGTTAGGGCCAGGGCTAGGGTTAGGGTTATGGGTAGGGCTAGGGTTAGGATTATGGCTAGTGCTAGGAATAGTGTTAGTGTTAGGGATAGAGTTAGGGTTATGTTTGAGTTTGGGTTAGGGTTAGATTTATGGTTACTGGTAGCATTGAGCTTAGGGTTACATTCGAGTTAGCTTTAAGGTTAAGGATGGGGTAAGGTTTGGGTTAGGGTTATGTTTAGGAGAGAAGATGGTGTAGGTATAGGGTTAGGGTTAGGCTTAAGGTCAGTGGTAGGGGTAGGGATTGGGTTAGGGTTACTTTTAGGGTTAGGGTTAGATTTAGGGTTACAGCTAGTGTTAGAGTTGGCATTAGCATTAGAGCCATGGTTAGGGTTAAGGTTAGGTTTATGTTTAGGGTTAGGGCTGGGGTTTGGGTTTGTCTTAGGGTTAGGGCTAGGTTTAGGGTTAGGGTTAAGGCTAGGTCTAGGGCTGGTTTTAGGGTTAGGGTTAGTGTTAGTGTTAGGGCAAGGGTTTGGGTTAGGGTTAGGGCTAAGATTAGTGTTAGAGTTAGGGTTAGGGTTGGTTTAGAGTACAAGTTAGTGTTAGGGTCCAGGGTAGTGGTAGGGGTAGGCATAGAGTTAGGTTTAGGTTTAGTGTTAGAGTTAGGGTTAGGGTTAGACTTAGGCGTAGGGGTTGGCTAGGATTTAGGGTTATGGTTAAGGTTAGGCATAGAGTTAGGGCTAGGAGTAGGGGTAGGTTTAGAGTAGGATTATGCTTAAGATTAGTGCTAGTGTTAGTACTAGGGATTGGATTATTGTTAGGCTTAAAGTTAGAGTTAGGATTAGGGTTAGGGTTCGGTTTAGTGTTGGGTTAAGGTTAGGGTCCGTGTTACATTAAGTCTTAGGCTCTGGGTAAAGGCTGTGTTAGGGATAGGGATAGGGTTATGGTTAAGATTAGGGGTAGTGATACGGTTAGCTTTGAGAATCGAGTTAGAGTTAGCATTAGGGTCAGGGCTAGAGTTAGGGTTAGGGCTTGGTCTAGGTTTAGGGCTTGGGCTAGGGTTAGGTTCAGTTCTACTGCTAGGGTTAGGGTCAGGGTTAGGGTTAGGGTTAGGGTTTGGGGTTGTGCTAAGTGTTAGGCTCAGTTTTAGGGTTAGGGTTAGGGTTAGGGCTGGGGTCGTGTTAGGATTATGGCTATTATTAGGGTTAGTGTTAAGGTTAGGGATAGGGTTAAGTGTCGGCTGAGGACAAGGATTAGGATTAGGGCTGGGTCTGGGGTTAGGACTAGGGTTAGTGTAAGGCTTGGGTTAAGGTTAGGGTTAGAAGTAGATTTAGGTTTCAGGTTAGGGCTATGTTTAGGGTTAGGGTTAGCATTAGGGCTAGGGTTAGTGCTAGGGTTAGGTTTAGGGTTAGGTATATGGCTATGGCTAGGGATAGGGCTAGGTTTAGGGCTAGGGTTATGGTTAGGTTTAAGTTTACGGCTATGGTTAGGGTTAGGACTAGGCACATGGTTAGGGTTAGTCGTAGCAGTAGGGCTAAGGCTAGGTTTAGGATTATGTTTAGGGGTACTGTTAGATTTAATGTAAGTGTTAAGGTTAGACAAAGGCACAGAGATGGGGTGGAGTTGGATTAGGGTTATGGTTAGGGTTAGGTGTTGGCTTAGTGTTAGGGTTAGTGTTATGGTTAAGGTTAGGGCTAGGGATAGGGTTAGGTTTAGGGTTATGGCTAGGGTTATGGTTAGTGTTAGAACTAGGGCTTGCTTTACAATTAGAACTAGGGCTAGAATTAGTGTTAGCATTAGGATTAAGGTGGGGTTATGCTTGGTGTTAGGGGTAGGGGTAGGGGTAAGCTTTTGGTTAGGTTTAGGTTTAGGGGAGGGGTAGGTGTAGGGGTAAGGATAGGGTTAGGGTTGAATTATGGTTAGGGTTAAAGATAAAGTTAAGGCTAGGGTTAGGGTTAGGGTTAGGGCTAGGGCTGGGGTGAGAATTAGGGTTCGGGTTAGGGCTAGTGTTAGCATTAGGGCTAGGGTTAGTGTTAGGTTTGGTTTAGGGTTAGAGGTAGGGGTAGAGTTAGCGTTAGAGTTGGGTTAGGTTTAGGGGTAGGGGTAGGGGTAGGTGTTGGGTCAGTGTTTGGGTTAGGGGAGGGGTAGGTGTATTAGTAAGGTTAGGGTTGGTGTTAGGGTTTGTGTTATGGTTAGGATTAGGGTTGTGCCTAGGGCTAGGGTTAGGGTTAGGTCTCAGGTTGTGTTTGGTTAGGGTTATGGGGAGAGTTAGGGGTAGGTTTAGCATTAGAGTTAGGGTTAGGGCTAGAGTTCCAGTTAGGGCAAGGGTTAGGGTTATGGCTAATGTTAGGCCTAGATTTAGGGATAGGGTTAGGACTAGGGTTAGTGTCATTTAGTGTTAGGGTTTGGGTTAGGGATAGTTTTAGGGCTACGGTTAAGGTTAGTGCTACATTAGGGTTACATTTAACCTTAGTGTTCAGTTTAGGTCTAGGGTTAGGATTAAGGTTAGGGCTAGGCTTATGTCTAGGCTTAGAGTTAAGGTTAGGACTAGGGCTAGGGTTGGGTTAGGGCTATGGTTAGGGTTAGCGTTAGTATTAGTGCTAAGTTTAGGGATATTGCTAGTTTAAGAGTTAGTCTTACGCAAACAAAGCCCAAAGCCAGCAGAAGGAGAGAAATAATAAAAATCAGAGCAGAAATAAATGATATTGAGACCAAAAAAACAGTAGAAAGGATTAATGAAACAAAGAGTTGGTTCTTCGAGAAGATAAACAAAACAGACAAACCCTTAGCCAGGCTAACTAAGAAAAAAAGAGAAAAGGCTCAAGTAAATAAAATTAGAAATGAAAGAGGAGAAATTACAACGGATACCATGGAAATACAGAGGATTATAAGAGAATACTATGAGAAATTATATGCCAACAAATTGGACAATCTAGAAGAAATGGATAAATTCTTAGACTTATACAACCTCCCAAAATTGAACCAAGAAGAAATGGAGAATCTGAATAGACCAATCACAAGTAAAGAGATTGAAATAGTAATCAAAAACCTCCCAAAAAATAAAAGTCCAGGACCAGATGGCTTCTCCAGTGAATTTTACCAAACATTCAAAGAAGATTTAATACCCATCCTCCTCAAACTATTCCAAAAAATAGAGGAAGATGGAACACTTTCTGAATCATTCTATGAGGCCAACATCACCCTGATACCAAAACCAGACAAAGACAATACAAAGAAAGAAAATTACAGGCCAATATCGCTGATGAACATTGATGCAAAAATCCTCAACAAAATATTGGCAAACTGAATACAACAATATATTAAAAAGATCATACACCATGATCAAGTGGGATTTATACCAGAGACGCAGGGATGGTTCAACATCCACAAATCAATCAACGTGATACATCACATCAACAAAACAAAGAATAAAAACAACATGATCGTCTCAATAGACGCAGAGAAGGCATTTGACAAGATACAACATCCATTTATGATAAAAACTCTCAATAAAATGGGAATAGAAGGAAAGTACTTCAACATAATAAAGGCCATATATGACAAACCCACAGCTAACATCATACTCAACGGGGAAAGACTGAAAGCCATTCCTCTGAGAACAGGAACGAGGCAGGGCTGCCCACTCTCACCACTCCTGTTCAACATAGTACTGGAGGTTTTGGCCAGAGCAATTAGGCAAGAAAAAGGAATAAAAGGAATCCAAATAGGTAACGAAGAAGTGAAACTCTCACTATTTGCAGATGACATGATTGTATATATAGAAAACCCTAAAGAATCTGTTGGAAAACTGTTAGAAACAATCAACAACTACAGCAAAGTTGTAGGGTACAAAATCAATCTACAAAAATCAGTTGCATTTCTATATGCTAATAATGAACTAACAGAAAGAGAGCTCAAAAAGATAATACCATTTACAATTGCATCAAAAAGAATAAAATACCTAGGAATAAATCTTACCAAGGAGGTGAAGGACCTATACAATGAGAACTACAAGACATTATTGAGGGAAATATACGATGACATAAAGAAATGGAAAGATATCCCATGCACGTGGATTGGAAGAATAAACATAGTTAAAATGTCTATATTACCTAAAGCAATCTACAGATTCAATGCAATCCCAATCAGAATCCCAATGACATTCTTCACAGAAATAGAAAAAAGAATACTAAAATTTATATGGGGCAACAAAAGACCCCGAATAGCTAAAGAAATCCTAAAGAAAAAGAACAAAGCAGGAGGCATCACAATTCCTGACTTCAAAACATACTACAAAGCAATAGTAATCAAAACAGCATGGTACTGGTACAAAAACAGACACACAGATCAATGGAACAGAATTGAAAGCCCAGAAATAAAACCACACATATACGGACAGCTAATTTTCGACCAAGGTGCTAAGGACATGCAATGGAGAAAGGAAAGTCTCTTCAATAAATGGTGTTGGGAAAACTGGACAGCCACATGCAAAAGAATGAAAGTGGACCATGTGCTATCGCCATTCACAAAAATTAACTCAAAATGGATCAAAGACCTGAAGGTGAGACCTGAAACTATAAAACTCATAGAAGAAAATATAGGCAACACACTATTTGACATTGGGTTTAAAGGAATCTTTTCGGATGACATGCCTACCCAGACTAGGGAAACTAAAAGAAAAAATAAACAAGTGGGACTTTATCAGACTAAAGAGCTTTTATAAGACAAATGAAACCAGAATCAAGATGAACAAACAACCAACCAGCTGGGAGAGAATATTTGCAAAACATACATCTGACAAGGGGTTGATCTCCATAATATATAAAGAACTCACACAATTGAACAACAAAAAAACAAACAACCCGATCAAAAAATGGGCAGAGGAAATGAACAGACACCTCTCCAAGGAAGATATACAGATGGCCAATAGGCACATGAAAAGATGCTCAACATCACTAATCATCAGGGAAATGCAAATCAAAACAACGCTAAGATACCACCTCACGCCCGTTAGAATGGCTATAATCACCAAGACAAAAAACAACAAATGTTGGAGAGGATGTGGAGAAACAGGAACCCTCATACACAGCTGGTGGGAATGCAAATTGGTGCAGCCTCTATGGAAAACGGTATGGAGATTCCTCAAAGAATTAAAAATAGAGATGCCATATGATCCAGCCATCCCACTACTGGGAATCTATCCAACGCACCTGAAATCAACAATCCAAAGAGGCTTATGCACCCCTATGTTCATTGCAGCATTATTCACCATAGCCAAGAAGTGGAAGCAACCTAAGTGTCCCTCGACTGACGATTGGATTAAGAAAATGTGGTATATATATACAATGGAATACTACTCAGCCATAAAAAAAGACAAAATCGTCCCATTTGCAACAACATGGATGGGCCTGGAGCGTATTATGTTAAGTGAAATAAGCCAGAAAGAGAAAGACAAACACTGTATGATCTCATTCATATGTGGAATATAAACCAACACATGGACAGAGAAAACTGGACTGTGATTACCCGGGAAGTGGGGGTGGGGGGTGGGCACAAGGGGTGAAGGGAGTCATATATGGGGTGATGGACAAACAAAAATGTACAACCCAAAATTTCACAATGTTAGAAACCATTAAAATATCAATTAAAAAAAAAAAAAAGAGTTAGTCTTACGGCCAGGGCTTTGGAAAGGTCTAGGTTTATCGTTAGCACTAGGGCTAGGTCTATAGTGAGGGTTAGGGTTAGGGTTAGGGTTAGAGTTAGGGTTAGTGTTAGGGCTAGAGCCAGGGTTAGTGTTAGGGATATGGTTATGGCTAGGGCTAAGGTGAGGGTCAGGTCTAGGACTAGGATTTGTGTTAGGGTTAGGGCTTGTGCGGAGTGTTATCGTTAGGTTTAGGGTTAGGGCTAGGGTTAGTGTTAGGGTTAGGGTTAGGGTTAGAATTAGGGTCAGCCTTATCGTTTGTACTAGAGTTAGGGATAGCATTAGTGTCAGGGTTAAGGTTGGGCCAGGGCCAGTGTTAAGGATAGTGTTAGTGTTATGGCTAGTGATACACCTGGGTTTTAGTGTTAAGGCTAGGGCTAGGATTAGTTTCAGGTGTAGGGCTGGGTTAGTGCTAGTTCTAGGGCAAGGGGTAGGGGTAGGGTTACAGTTAGGGTTAGGGTTAGGGCTAGGGCTAGTTCTAGGGTTAGGGTTAGGGCTAGGGCTAGTTCTAGGGTTAGGGCTACAGCTTGGGCTAGGGTTGGTGTTAGGGATAGGGCTAGGCTTAGGCTTAGTGCTAGGGATTGGATTATTGTTAGGGTTAGGGTTAGTGTTTGGGTTGGGGTTGGGTTACGGTAAGGGTAAGGTTTAGGGTTAGTAGTAGGCATAGGGATAAGGTAGGGGTAAGTGTAGGGTTAGTGTTAGGGTTAGTGTTAGGGTTAGAATTATGGATAAGTTTAGGTCTAGCGCTATGGTTAGGTTAGAGCTAGGGCTAGGGGTACGGTGAGAATTAGGCTTCACCCTAGGATTAATGTTAGCATTAGTTTTAGGGCTAGGGAGAGGGTTTGTAACACTAACCCTAACCCAACTTTAGCCCTAACTCTAAGCCTATCCAAAAGCCTAACACTAGCACCAGCCCTAACCCTAATAGTATGCCTACACCTAACCCTCACTTTAACTGTGACTCCAAAAAAATTATAACCCTAATATGAAACCTAGTCCTAGCTCTAGCCCTAACAGTAACCCTAACATTAGCATCACACTAACCCTAACCCAAACCAGAACCCAAACCTTAATGTTGACATTACCCCTAAACCGAAAACTAACTCTAAAACCTAACTCAAAACCTAACCCTAAACCAAACCTGTACCCAAATCCTAACCCTACCCCTAACCAGAACCCTAACACTGACCCTAAAACTAACACCAACTCTAGCCCTAACCCTAACATGAACCCTATCCCTGACCCTAACCTGAAATTAACCCTAAATCTAAACCTAAACCTAACTCTAACACGAACCCTAACCTGAAACCTAACACTATCCCTAACTGGAACTCAACAATAAACCTAACCCTAAACCTAACGGTAACCATAAGCCTAATCCTAAACCTAACCCAAAAGCTAACCCCACCCTAACCCTAAACCTAACCCAAATCCTAAACCTAAACCTAACCCTAACCCAAAGCCTAACCCAACCCTAACCCTCACCATAACCTGATCCAGAATCCGAACCCTAACCCTACCCCTAATCTGAACATTAACCCTAATCCTAAAACTAACCCTAGCCCTAACACTAACCCAAATCCAACCATAACCCTAACCCTATTCCTAATATTAACCCAAACACTAACACTAACCATAGCCCTGACCAGAACCAGAACCGTAACCCTAAACCTAACCCTAAACCAAAAACTAACATGAACCCTAAACCTAATCCAAACCCAAACCCTAATCTGAACTTAACCCTAACCTTAATCCAATCAAGAAGCTGAAACCTAACCCTAACCCAATCCGAACCCGTACCCGAACCCTAATGCTAAACATAAAATGAAGCCTAACACAAACTCTAACCCTAACCCTAACTGGAACCCAACCAAAAACCTAATCCTAACCCTAAGAGTAAACCTAACTCTCATCTTAACCCTAACCTGAACCCAAACCTAACTCTAAACCTAGCCCTATCCCTAACCATAACCCTAACCTCAACCCTAAACTAACCCTAATCCTAACCCTAAACCTAACACTAAGCCGCACCCTAACCCTAACACTAACTCAAATGCTAGCCCTAACCCTATCCCTAAAACTAACCCTTACCATAACCATAACCCTAACATTAAACCTAAAAGTAACACTAACCCTAACCCTAAACCTAACCCAAACCCGAACCCTAAACCTAAACCTAAGCCAAACCCTACCCCTAAACCCTAACCTGAAGCCTGACCTGACTCTAATCCTAACCCTATCCCAAACTCTAATGCTAATCCTTACACAAACAATAAGCATAACCCTAACCGAAACCCAAACCGTAACCCTAACCCGAAGCCTAACCCGAAACCTAACCCAAGCCTGAATCCGAACCCTAACCCTAACACGAAACCTAACACTAAGATTAAGCCTAACAAGAGCCCTAACTGTAATCTTAAATAGAACCCGAACATGAACGCAAACACTAACACTACAACTAAACAGAAACCTAACCCTAACCTGAACCCTAAGACTAACCTTAACCTGAAACCTAAGCTTAACCCTAACACTAACCCTAAACCTAACCCTAACCCTAACTCAAACACTAACACTAAGCCTAACCGGAAGCCAATGATAAACCTAAACCTAGCCCTAACAGTCACCCAAGCTAACCATAACCCGAAATCTAACCCTAAACCTAACCATAAACCTAAACCTAACCTGAACCCTAACTGTAACCCTATCCCAAAGCCCAACCCAACCCTAACCCAAAAGATAACCCAATCCAGAATCGTAACCCTAAACTTAACCCTCACCCGAACACTAACTCTAATCCTAAACCTAACCCGAACCCAGACTAACCCTAACCCTAACCCTAATCCTAACCAGAACACTAACACTAACCATAACTCTGACCCGAACCCTAACCCAAACCCTAACTGGAACACAACCATAACACTAACCCTACCCTAAAGTAACCCTAACACTAAACCTAACCCTACACAAAACCTAACCCTAAACCTAACCCTAACCTAACAAGAAACCTAATCTTAACCCTATCCCGAATGCAACCATAACCCTAAACATAACCCTATCCATAACCCTAATCAAAACCCGAAACCTAACGCTAACCCTAACATGAACCCTAACACGAACCCTAACACGAACCCAAACCCTAAGCTGATCCCAAATCTGAACACTAACCCTAACCCTAACCAGAAGCCTAACCCTAGCCCTAACCCGAACCTTAACACGAGCCCTAACAATAACCCCATCCCGAGCCCAACCCTAACCCTAACACTAGCTCAAACTCTAACCCTAACCCTAAAGCTAACCCTAACCAGAACCAAATCCTAACCCTAACCCAAAGCCTAACCCGACCCTAACCCTAACAATAAACTGATCCAGATCGACCGTAACACTAACCCTAATTAGAACACTAACCATAAACTTAGCCCTAACTGGAACGCTAATCCTTACCCTAACACGAACCCTTAACCTAACACTAACGGGCACCCTAACCCCAGCCCTAATCCAAACGCTAACCCTAAGCCTAATGTGAGAGCGTAACTGAACCCTAACCCTAACCCTAACCAGAACACTAAACCTAACCCTAACCCTAACGACAACCTAAGCCTAACCCTAACCCTAACCTGAACCCTAACCTTAAACTGAACCCTAACCTGAACCCTAACCCTAACGTGAAACCTAACCTCAACCCTAACTCAAAACCTAACCCAAATCCTAATCCTAACCCTATCGCAAAGCCTAACCAGACCAGAACCATAAGCCTAAACTATTCCCGACCTGAACCCTAACTGTAACCATAACCCAAACACTAACCCTAACACTAAACCAAACCGAACTCTAACCTTAACACTAACCATAACCCGAACCCTAACCCTAACCCTAAACCAAACACGTACCAGAACCCAAACCCTAAAACTAAACCTAACCATAACTCCAACCCAAACCAGAACCCAAACCCTAACCCTAATATGAACCCTACGCGAACCCTAACCCTACCCCTACACCCTTACCTCAAACCAGAACAAAAACTCAAAACAAAGCCCTAACTCTAACCCCAACCCGAAACGAACCCTAACACTAACCCTAACACTAACCCGGACCCAAACCATAAACCTGACCATAAGCAAACCTAGCCTGAACCCTAACCCTAACCCTAAACCGAAACCCAAACCTAACCCTAGACTTAACCCTAACCCTAACCCTAACTCTAACTCTAACCCGCACCCTAAACCTAACCCTAACCAGAACCCAACCCTAACCATAACCATGGCCCTAACTCTAACCCTAAACCTAACATGAACCCGAACCCTAAACCTAACCTTAGGTTTAGGTTTTACTCCTAACACTAACCTTAACCCTAAACGGTAACCCTAGCTCTAAACCTAAAGTGAACCCATACCCGAACCCTATCCTTGACCCTAACCAGTACCCTAACCCATTCCCTAACCTAACCCTAACCGCAAACCTAAACCTAACCCTAACCCGAACCCTAACCCTAACCATAACCCTAACTCGAACGCTTACTCGAATGTTAACACTAACCCTAACTGGAACCCAACCACAACCCAAACCCTAAGGCTAAGTGTAACCCTAAGCCTAACCATTATCCTAACCCGAAACCTAACCCTAACCCTAACAGTAACCCTAAAATGAATCCTAAACCTAACCCTAACCTGAACCCAACCCTAACCCTAAACCTATCCCTAATCCTAACCCAAACGCTAAAGTTAACACTAAACCTAACCTGAACCTGAACCCAAACCAACACCCTAATCCGAACACTAACCATAATCCTAAATCTCACCCAAAACTTAGCTCTAACATGAAAACTAACCCTAACCCAAACCCTAACCCGAACCAGAACCCTCACCCTAACCCGAACACAACACTAATCCTAACGCTAACCCTAGCCACAACCCTGACCTTAAACCTAACCTGAACACTAACACTAACCGTAACGTGAACTCGAATACTAAATGTAACCCAAACCTGGACCCTAACCCCAACCCCAACCCCCAACCCAAAGCCTAATCAGACCCTAACACTAACCCAATACCAAACCCGAAACCTAACCCTAACCCTAACCCGCACACTAAACCTAACCCTAATCTTAACTCTAACCCTGACCCTAACCGTAACTGTAACCCTAACCCTAAACCCTATCCCTAACCCTAAACCGAACCAGTACCTGAACCCTAACCCTAACCCTAACCAGGAATCTAACCAAAACCCTAGCCCTAACCTTAACTCCAATCCTAACCCTAAACCGAAAACAAACACGAAATCTAACGGTAACCTGAACATTGTTTAAGTTTGTGGAGTGTATTAAAGCTAGAAGGGATCTAAATGGTCCTCTACTCTATGAGTCAAGGGCCAAATTTGGTTTCAGAGACGTTTTGTTTGGCCATTACAATGTCAGAAAAAGGAGGAAGAGAAGCATTTAAGTGCCTTTTGGTGGAGCAAGCACTCTTCAATTTATCACAGAAAACATCTCTGTATAATATCTTATACCAGGCTTCTGCACGTAGTACATAATTACCATCTTTTTCAGTCCCTAGAAGCCTTTGAGTTTGCTATGCTTGAACCCTCCTTTTCATTGTAAATAAGCTTTTATGCTTAAAAAGGTAGAGTAATTTGCAATCTCTCCTGATAAGTAGAGATTAATTAAGTATTCCAGAGAACTAGTATAGTACGGCTCAACTCTGTATATTATAATCTCCTAAGACCCTCTTAAAAAGACCTATACCTGAGATTTAAACTCAAATTTTTTGATTAAACTAATCTTGGATGGGGCCTTGGAATTTGTGATTCCAATGTGCAGCTGGGGTGGAAACCCATTGACACAGCACACTCCCAGATTGTCACAGAGGAGACTTCTATTCCAGAACGAAGATCAGGATAGAGTTGCTGCTCAGAGGCAAATAAGAATTCCCTTGCAGAAACATGCACACTTCTTGTGTAAAATTCACTTTGTGCAAAAGTCATTAAAAGAGCCTGACTTTTTCACTGTCAAAGGTATACATAAAGGAATATTCATTTTGTGTATATCATAATAAAAACTAGAAGCAAATTAACGTTAAGCAATAGGGTTATTGGTTAAAAAACACAGATTATAGACAATAAGATATGAATTCAGTATTTTAAAATAAGGCCTTGTTGCATATAATATATGTATAGCAAGAAAGAAAAAGGGCCTCATTCACCAGCTAGAAACTGGGAACAACCATCCCAGGTTCTTCAATGAATTAAAAATACAAAATTTTGTTTATACACAAATACAAACAAATATCCTCTCTAAGAATTGATTTTATGTTCTATAGAGAAGGTAATGATGTCTAATTCTCAGAAAGGAGATATGATATCTAATAACATTCATTAGGGCAGTGGACACTGAGATCATAAATGAACAAACTTTAAGTAAATTTTTGAAATAGGCCCTGGTAATATGTATTTCAAAATGGTTATAGTATTTATCCAGTAAATAAATCAGGGCACATAAAGGGCTTCAGTCTTATAGCAGAATGTGTTTTCCAAAGATGGCCACATCAATATATTTATCCAATTCCACATGCTCTTCTTAAAGTACAACTGACACTCTTTCCACTGATTGATAGGGGTCTACGTTCTATCCCTTTGAATCTGCCCCATTGGAGAATCTAAATAATGCTATATGACTTCTAAGACTAGGTCACAAAACATGCTATAGATTTGGTTGGCTTGCCTTAGCAGAATATTGCTCCCTTGCAGAGAAGTCCAACATAGCTCATGAGGAGAGACCATACGGAGCAGCCAAGAGGAAAGGAACTGAAGCCCCCACCACCACCTAGGCAATAGCCAGAATCAATCTCCAGACATGTGAGTGAACTAGATTTCACATGACTTCAGTCCACAGCCTTCCTGCTAAGGCCCAGACATCATGGAGCAGAGGCACACCATCCCCTCTGTACCCTGTTCATGTTATTAGCCCACAGAATCTGTGAGCATAATAAACATTATAGTTTTAAGCCACTAAATTCAGGGTGGTTGTTATGCAGCCACAGATAATTAATACAACTGTGTATACACAAGGGAGTGAACTATTAAGAATACCTTTGACAGTTTTGGTAGACATCAGCACTGTATAATCATAGACGGGGTAATTTTCTCATTATTCACACATTTGAAATACACCATTGATGTTATGGTATAATATTTATTGACACAATTACATACACACACAATCCTCACTTTGCAGGATGCTGCAGGACCATAAAAATTGCTGTGCAAGCTGAAACTGGACAAAGCAATCTTATCAATCAAATGGGAAAAATATGATTGTCCCATGACATTCAAATTTTTTGTCAAAACATTAAAAACTCTCTTACTTGCAATTTAAAATACATAGGAAACTTAAAAATAGCAAAGCTAATATTTATTTAGTATAGTGTAATTGAAAACATTGAGAATTAAAATGTCATTTCTTTTTAAAAAATCATATTAAGAGTAGTTTGAAATCTTGGCATTTGTGACAACATGGATGGACCTTGAGGGTATTATGCTAAGAGAAATAAGTCAGAGGGAGAAAGACGAATACCGTATGATTTTACTCTTTATGTGGAAGATAATAAAACACATAGACACAGAGAACCAACTGATGGTTACCAGAGGGGAAGGGAGGGTCAGGGGAGGATAAAAGGGGTAAAGGGGCACATTTTACACTGACGGATGGCAACGAGACTTTTGGTGGTGAACATGATGCAGTCTATACAGAAGGTGAAATATAATGATGTACATCTGACATTTATACAATATTATAAATTAATGTTACCTCAATTAAAAAAAGAGTAGTTTGAATAGTGCTTGCCTTCTTTGCATTGTGTATTTCCTATGACTTGATGGATTGTCATATTCCTTTCTAAGTTTAGATCACCTTTCAACATGGTATTCTTCACTCTTTCAATGTCGTGCAATGTCTCAGAATTCTTTTAAAGTAAAAGTTTTCACTTCCCCTGGGACATCTTCAGCCTATGCTCCTTTATGTTGATAAGCTTACCTTCACGATGGTCCTCTGGTCATCATACTCATGCTCAGCTGCCTCCTAATCACATCCAAGTTCAATTCTAGTGTCATCACTTTTCATTTCCCTGCTGCATTTCCATCTTTCTTGGGCAATTCCCTCTTTTGATTATCTGTTTTTAGGGGGAGACAAGAAGGCAACAAAACTACACACTTTGTTGTCTATGTGACCTGAATAACAGATATGCACTGAGTAATCACCCACAGACTTTTAAAAGTGTAAAATGATTTGTCACTGATCATGATGTACATTCATTATCTACATAGTGATTTGCAGACTAAACAGGTGGCGGCAAACTTTGAACAGGTAGCAGCGTGGTTACTAAACTGTGGTAACTGAAATTAAAACCACATTGTTGGAGTATTGGTGTTATTTAAGCCATAGAAGTTGAAATTTGTGCATATGGGAACCATGCAAAGTGAGCTGTCTCTCTCTCTCTTTCTGTCTTTTATAGAAACATCTGCTAGAAGGCATTTTTTAGCCACAATTGTAATGAAGAATTAATAGGCCAAGATCTCAGATAGAACAGAAATCCAGAAAGTTGAACCTGACATATGGCCACTGCTTTTGCCTTATAGCCATTTGCAAATCTAGGAGAGGCCAATGAGAGGCTAACCTACATTTTTGGCAGATGGACAAGGCTAGGGGAACAAATTTTCAAGTCCAGATCCTACTGAGGCTGGCATTTTGGTAATCTCCTTCCCAGGAATTTGGAGTGGGACCCTGAACAGCCATATTTTAGAAATAAAAGTGAACCAGAAATAATTAAGCCCTTGTAAGGACTGCAACCCAACTTTGAGCTCTCTTCTTGGCCCATAAAAATCTCAGTCCTTAAAACTAGATTAAGGAGATTCCAGGTTGATGGTGCTACCTTAAGAACTGGAAGAAAATATTTTAGGCCTCAAATTATTTCTACAAACAATTTTGCAAATGAAATATGCAGCTCATAATCAAAAATAAATAGGGTAATAAGGAGACTGGATAACATAAACCAGAAGAAACAACCAATAATAGTACTAGACAAGCAATGACTTCAGATACGGGAATTACCAGGCACTGGCTGAGGAGTCCAGCTCCTGTTTAAAAGTGTATGTGCTATGGACTGAATGTTTGTGTTCTCCTCAAATTCTTAGGTAGAAGCCCTAACCCCAATGTGATGGTATTTGGAGATGGGACCTTTGAGTTAATTAGGTTTAGATGAGGGTGGAGAACCCATGATGGAATTAGTGTCCTTATAAGAGGAAGAAACCAGAGCCCCCTCTCTCCCTGCCATGACAGGACATAGTGAGAAGATGGTTGTCTATAAACCGGGAAGCAAGTCCTAACCAGACACTGAATCTGCCAGCACCTTGATCTAGAACTTCCAGCCTCTAGAACTGTGAGAAATAAATGTCTATGGTTTAATCCTACCAGTCAGTGGTATTTTGTTATAGCAGCCTGAATGGACTAAGATGCCTTGTTTAATTTTTCAGGCATGACCATAGGTAATTACAAAGGCTTTACCTACCGGGCCTCATCTGGCTAGGCCTGCTGTTTCCATATGTGCATTCCTAGCCTTGGTGCCTCCATTCCTAGGTCTCTTTATCTGAGGCCTTGGGCAGAGCTCTTCCTCAGGCACTTCTGTTGAGGTCTCCTTATAGGGGGAGGAGGATAGCCTTGAAGATGATTTTCTGCACTCTGACTCCACATCCAGTATTTTTCCACTCCTAGCCCTTCTCCCTCAGCCTCTCCGCAACCCCAGGGTCCATGAAACCACCAGAACCTGTTTCAGACTCCTTCAACAGTGAGATGACCCCCCATGTATGTGCTGACTCACCTGATCTGGACCAGTGTGCTACCATTTATGAGAGAAAATATAATGAGGGGAGTCTATATCTTCTCCAGTTTTCGTCTCTCGCTTACCATCACAGAAGTGATTGAAGACTCAGCTCTTTCCTTTTTGGCTTGTTGTTCTAATTGGCCACACTGACACCTGACAGTTCAGCATCTCTCTCTCTCAGCTCAATTGAGCTCCCAACACTAGCTTTATATAATTATGCTTACTAGACTCATGGAGATACAAAATAAGTTTACATATTTTGACAGAGAAATAGAACATAGCTTTCAAAGGACAAAGCAAATTTGGAAAAGAACAAAATAAAAATGCTAGAACTGAAAAGTAAATAACATTAAGTGGATTTCAAACACAGCGGATGTGTTTGAAAGTACACATCTTAGAAACAACTAAAGAAACATTAGTGAACAGGATAAATGCCAGAAAAGAAATTCAGAAAAAAGCCCAAAGAGGCAAAATTTTGAAGACAGCACATGAGAATATAATAAAAAAATTTTTAATGCATATAATTATAATCCCAGATGTTAAATATAGAAATGGGTAGAAGCAACATTTGAATTGAAAATGACTAAGAACTTTAAAACTAATGAAGGACTCCACAGAATCAATAAGCTCAATGGATTGCATGCATGACAAAAAAAGAATTTCCCACCTATACTTATTATAATAAAATCACAAAAATAGAAAAAGAAAAAAACAAAGAGAAAACCTGACAGTAGTCAGGAAGGGGAAAAAAGAAAAACAGAAAGAAAGGAAAGAAGGAGGGAGGAGAGAAAGGAAAAGAAGGGAGAAAGAGAGAGAGAAAGATTACATCAAAGAAGAAAAATTAAACTAACATCTAATTTCTCAACAGCAAAAATGGAAGATGGATCACAATGGAAAGATAGTTTTAATGTGCTGAAAGGACATAACCACAAACTTAAGAAGTATATACAAAGCAAAAACATCTTTCAGAAAAAAAGAGGAAAGGAAAACATTTATAGAAAAAAGCCCCTGAGATTTGTCATTAACATACCAAAATAAGGCTAATAGCAAAGGATACATTTTAGGAAGACAAGGGGAAATCCCAGATAACAGGATGGAGAAGCAGAAACCAATTGAGAATAACAAAATTAATAAATATGTGGGTAGCTCCAAATAAAAAAATAATGTATAAAACAATGATAATATGTAATGGCTTTAAACATATGTATACTTTCAATACTGCACATAACAGTAATAACCTAGATGTCAGGAAGAGGTAAATAAGAACTCTCTAGGAAAAAAGTATAAGTACCAATTAACATTAGACTTTGATAAAGTAGGGTAACCAGTAAAATAATAAAAATAATATTTATAACTTGAAAACTAACAGAAGAAAAATTTGAAAAATTAAATCAATTCAAAGAGAGAAAAGAAATTGATACATAGAAAAGGCATAGCAAACAAAGATTTAACCTCAAATACATCAATAATTACATCAACTGAAAATAGACTAAATGCTTCCCTTAAAATAAAATATAGACAGTTTTTCTAAGAAATACATCTAAATACTAAGAATACTAAAAAGTTAAAAGTATGAGAATGTATATGGTATGTAAACTTTACCCCAAAATAAACAGATATAACTGTTAATATCAAACAAAGTAGAGTCTAAGGTGAAAAGTATTACTACAGACTAAAAGAAGACTGACTAAAGATAGAAGATTCAATTCAAAAGGAAAACAATTTTAATTTATATACACCTAATAATTGGCAGAACCACATGAAAAGTCAAAGCTACAAAGCAGGAGAAGTAATAAACCAAGGGGAGCACAGATAATGATAAAATGTCAGTATATTTAATCCTCTACATATATCAAAAAACATTTTATTTAAAGATGAAACATTGAAAGCTTTTCTTCTGTGATTGACACTAATGAGAGGTTGCCCACTGTCATTACTCCTATTCAATAGTATATGGAGGTCTTAAATAATGCAGAAAAAAGTTCTATATCCATATTTTATATCCAAAACAAAAATTATAAAGATTTAAAGGAGAGAATTAACACTGCTGGTATTTATGGATGATATAATTTGTTACATAAAAAATCCAAAAGAATATACAGTTAAATTATTAAAATTAAGAAATTAGTTTCTGAAAGTTGCTTGATTAAAGATCACTATATTCAAATAAATTGTATTTCTATATACCAACAACAAAAGGTGAATTTTTAAAAATATTATTTTAAAAGCATCAAAAATACCAAATGTTAAGGGTTAAGTCTAGCAATATATATGTAAGGCCTTTATATAGAAGATTATAAAATGTTGCTAAAAGAAATTAAAGAATATTTAAATAAATGAACACACGAAGTTCATGCACTAAAAAATTAAATACTGTATGCCAATTCTCCACAAATTGACCTGTAGATTCAAGGAATCCTAACCACAATTTCAATTGTTTAGTAGAATTTGGCAAGTGGATTCTATAATTTATACAAATATTCAAAAAATGAAGAATGTTCAAGACACCCTTGAAAAAGAACAAGGTAGCAAGGCTTTGCCTAGGTTTTCAAATATTATGATAAAACTACAGGAATTAAAATATTATGGTTTTCATGTAAGAGTGGACAAATGTGCCAATGGAAGAGAGCAGAGTACAAAAATATGCCATGTGCATACGAACACTTTATTTTTGACAAAGGTGGTACTGCACAAGCATAGGGGAATGGCAGTCTTTTTTAATAAACGATGCTGGAACATGCAAGGTGTGCATATAGAAAAAAATGGAGCTAAATTCTATCTCACACTGTTTACAAAAAATTAATTTCAATTTTATTATGGAACTACAAAAGGCATATCAAAATTTTTTCTTAGAATATAATGTCAAGGGCCGGGCCTGGTGGCATAGCGGTTAGCTTTGTGCATTCTGCTTCAGTGGCCCGAGATTCACTGGTTCAGGTCCTGGGTGCGGACCTACTCACTGCTCATCAAGCCATGCTGAGGCGGTGTGCCACATAGAAGAACTAGAAGGACCTACAACTAGGATATACAACTATGTACTGGGGCTTTGGGGAGAGAAAAGAAAAAAAAAAAGAACATAATGTCAGGAAATATCCTGATGACCTTAAAACACAAGATTTATTTTTAATTGTGATACATAAAGTACTAATGATGAGTAAATTAAAACTAAAAAATGGGGGCCCATGAAACCGGAGTCAAGTGACTTCATCTCTCTCCCACCCCACCCCTCCTCTGGGGGAACCACACACTTTCCCTCCAGTCCATCAACACAGAAGTGTGCTTCTTTAACTCCTCAGGTTAGTGACCAGCCCTGAAATCAATCTATGTGCGTCAATAAACAAGGAAAGCCAAAGCAAGGCGGGGACCTGAGAATACTTGCTTTTCTCCAGCTTCTAATACTGGCTCAAGACAAGGTTGACATGAGGGAAGCCATGTTGCAGAAAAGAAACCCTACTGTAACTTTGAATGACCTCTGACTAACTAACCCAGCTGGATATGCACCCTCCAGGAGATCTAATTGCTATGTAGGTTTTACAACCTCTGCTTGTGCATGTACCTCCCAGCTGAGACAAGATGATAACTTTGTTCTTTTGAGTTCCTTAGGAATGTGATGACCCCAGAACAGAGAATCTATGCGAATAGCCATCATCAATGAAAACTGAAAGATCTGGTGTGGCACTTCCAGTCTGTAACACCCAAGGGTCAACATTCCTAACCCCTCCCCTATAACCCACCAGCCTATATAACTGCTGTAAGACTTTGTGCCCCTTAAGATGGTTCTTTCAGACATGAGTTGGCCATCTTCCCCTTGCTAGCAAGCTGTAATAAAAAGTCCTTTCTTTCCTACCATCTTGCCTCTTGACATTGGCATGTCTTGCAGTGAGCAGAAGACCCCACATCGGGAAGTAACACTTCCAGGGCCAGAACAGTTTAACCTTGGACTTGCAGGCCCGCTCACATGCACAGTGGGCCAGCTGCCTTCACGGTCAGCGGGCAACATGATTCAGTTGGTCCCAGAGTCAGCCTCCAGGGCTTTCTTGGCCTCCTCAGGTCTGTGCTGCCCTGCATGTGAGAGAAAAAAAAGCCTAATTAGAATTACAAGCATCAGACCTGAAACTAAAAAATAGGCATGACAGCCACATCCTACACCCCTCAAGCTGGTGAGGCTCTGGCTCTTCCCACTTGCAGAACTCAGTCCTTGGTCCATGCTCAGGATGTGCTGATGCTAAAGGATTCTCCCTGCTGGGGTTTCTGGAAGGGACCTGAAAGGGATGAACAAACCTTCCCACCCACAGGAACATGCTTGCACAAACGCCAGGTCCCCCGCCCCCAAACCTCTCATCTTGGGCCTGGCGGCATCATTGCCACGCAACCAATGCCTGGATAATCCGTTGTGTCCGTTCCCTGAGTCGCATCGGTCATAGACTGTCATATCCAGGGTGTCCTCGAAGCAGGAGTCCACCTGGATCAAAGTGTTGAATCGACGTACTACTTGGGGGAGGTAGACCCCACTAGGCCTTGGGGTAGAGGGGATGCTCAGGTCCAGACAGCTGGGGCCCAGTCCCTGTGAGACTACGAGGAAGGAGCCAGTGTCACTTACAGCAGGTCCCAGCAGCGCCAGCCGCGGCAGGGACTGCGGTCGGGTAGGAGCATGGGGGCAATGGTAGCACTAGAGTGGGCCCTTCCTGGGGCACCTGGGCGGTTTACTCACCAAATACCGCAGCCACAAGGTCAGCCTTGGCGTAGACTAGTGAAAACTTATTAAAACCTTCCCGCTCTAAAGACCTGTGAGGAATATGGGTTTGCTCTGGCCGCTTTCCCATGGTGATCTCCAGCTGGCGTCAGGACCACGGCACGACCCCTGCGACCCGGAGAAGCAACCCAGACGGTCGGACAGGCGTTCTGCCCACACCGCCCGGCCGGCTCCCGCGGCCTGCACCTGCTCTGTGCATCTCTCCATCCTCGCCTCTGGCCTGGCTTCCGAGCGCCGCAGACCCTGCCCTCCTGCCCGCAGGCCTCCTGGGGGCCCTCTGTCCCTCCCAGTTTCCCAAAAGTTTCCCGGCAATGGTTTGGGGGCGGGGCAGTGAGGAGAACCCCGCCTTCCCGGGCCGCAGTTCGGCTCCCACTGCCAGGGAGGATGCCCTCAGAAGAAGAGCGGTCCACTCGGGAGACAAGCTGCCCTGGGAAGAAGAGACAGGACGGGCGCGGTCGGGCTGTCTGTGAGGGAGACGCCTGCTCCGCGTTCAACGTGCCGGGGCTTCTGGAGGCTTCCTCGCTGAGGATCCCCATAGGGCAACAGGGTGCTATCTTACCCACACCAGGAGACTGAATCTGGGAGACGCTATTCAACTTATATGTCTATGGTTCAGATCACCACCACCCACATGAAGAATCCATTAGAAGTATATAAATGCTGAGTACAACGGAAATATTCTTTGTCTTGCCTAGAGCACTGTAATTAAATCTCCTGAGTTAAGCATTTAAATGTTTACTACTTCAGAGAGGTAGCTAAATCTTTCTTTCCTAAAGGTATGTCCTCACAGCTGATAGTCAAGTTTCCTCAGAAACCATTTTTTGAGGATGAGAGGAGACGGGCTGGGGACGGAGGACAGGACAGACAGAGCCTCTCTGGAAGCCCAATCCAGGTGATTCCCTAGGACTTTGCAACGTGCTACCCACTATTTGGGGCTTTTTCTACCCTCATGTCTAATTCTCTTGTCCAATTTTCATTTTATTTTACTTTTCCTTAACCATCAACTATTGGTGTAATACCAAATTTCAACCATTTAAGATTTCATTTACAGAAGTTATTTATGTCCTATTTTACTTGTCTTGGAGGTGGGGATTTGCTGTTTTTCTAAGGGCATGTATTCACTTCATGGTTCATGTAGTTCCTCCCATTTTTAAAGACTGGAAGCATTTAACATAGGACTCTAGAGTTCCAATTCGGACATGTGTCATTAGCTTTATATATAATATATAATTAAATATTATTTAAACTTTAAATTCTGTATAAACTTTAAATTCTATTATTTAAACTTTAAATTCTATACCAAACTATTCATCAAGCATAAGGGAAGATTAAAAATATTAAACACAAAAGGCCTCAAAAAATGGCAAATTGAAACACACAGCATTTATCAGACATCCTGCCAAAATCTCTCTAAAATGACAGTGAAGAGATTATTAAAAGACATAAATGCACAAGGATAAAGAATGGGTGGAAAGAAGGCAGCAAATATATATATATATATATATACTGGAAGCTAGAAAGCAGGTGAAAGTGGTATTTGTTTAAGACCAGAAAAAGCTGCAAACTAAGTTTTGAAGAAGGCTGAATTTTTTCTGTAGAATCCTCATCTGCCACAGAAATGAGAGGCATCAAGTACCTCTGAAAATGGGGATAGGGGTAGAAGAATTAGTTGAAAGGCTATATAAGAGGCAGAAAGATGCCCTCTCACCCCATTCTGTTCCTGACCCTGACAGAAGGCCTATCTGAATCAGACTGGAAGAACCAGCAAGGTTCTGGACTCTGGGTCAGTGGCTGCTGTAAGAGCAGAGGGGAGCCAGAGTAACCAGGAGATTAACACGACTCCTCTGTCCCCATTCACTCACAGAACTGGGACACAGGCTTACATCTTCCAGGCAGAGAAGTAGAAGATTCCTCCCAGGTGAAACTGATTAGTTCAAGAAAACACAAACAAACAAAAACCCTGATACTGACACTGGGGAGAAAGGGCTTCTCTATTGAGTTTCCTCCATGACCAGCAACACCTCAGAACAAGGCTCCACTCTAAAGACAGGGAGGAGGGTGGGCCAGTAATCTATGTTTTAAAACTTGCCCTCCTGGTGTTTTTGCTGTAAAGTTTACAAACTATTGAGATGTATTATTTTACAATGTGGCCCTTGAGTCAAGAAGACTAAACCACTGCTCACAAGCTGCCAATCAAGTTTTTTAAAGATCAACTCTTATGCAGAAACAGCCATATATAATGAGCATATGCTACAAGAAAATGTCTAATATAAAAGAGAAAAAAAGAAATCTGTGAAAATAGAAATAATGTAGTAAACAGAAGAAAACTTCAAAAGGCTAATTCATATCTTCTGAAAGATAAGAGAAGATATTACATTCACGAAATAAGAATAGATTATAAAAAGGAATATTCAAAAACTAAAAGAGAAGAGGTTTATAAAATAGGAAGGAAAAAATGAGAAAGATATAAGAACAGTCTAAAAGATTCACCATAGCGATATAGCAATCAACTAACAGAGAGTTCAGAAAATAAGAGCAGAGGAAATGTTGGGGAGGAAATTATCAAAGAAATATTTCAAGAAATTTCCCAGAATTGAAAGGGCCTGTGCTTTCAGATGGAGAAGGCACACTGGCTTCCCCATGCCGTGGATAAAAGAAAATTACACTGCCACTTTATCAGGACACTAAAGGACAAAGAGAAGGTGCAAAACATCTACAGACAGAGACAGAACAAGAAAATAGCACGTAGAAGGAATGGAAACCTATCCTGTATGATACTAAAGCAGTGGATATTATACACTTGTTAAAACCCATAGAAGGTACAATACTAAGAGTAAACCATAACATAAACTACAGACTTTGGGTGATAATGATGTGTCAATGTAGGTTCACTAATTGTTAACAAATGTACCACCCTGGTGCAGTATGTTGATAATGGAGGAGGCTGTGTTTGTGTTGTGTGAGGAGGGAAAGTCGTATATGGGAACTCACAGCTCAATTTTGCCGTGAACCTGCTTTAAAAAATTGTCTCAAAAAAAAAAAGGAATGGGAATCAGAATGGCATCTCAGCTCTCTAGCAATGTTAGAGGCCAAAAGACAATGGGGAATTGCTTTAAAAATTCTGAAAAGGGGCCAGGCCAGTGGTGTAGTGGTTAAGTCTACATGCTCCACTTCAGTGGCATGGGGTTTGCAGGTTCGGATCCTGGGCGTGGACCTATGCACCCCATATCAGGCTATGCTGTGGCAGTGTCCCATATAAAGTAGAGGAAGATGGGCATGGATGTTAGCCCAGGGCCAATCTTTCTCACAAAAAAAAAAAAAATTCTGAAAGAAAATTATTTAAAACAGAATAATATACCCCAGCCAAACTATGGACAAAAAGAGAATTTAAAACATTTTTAGACATCCAAAGTGTCAAGACATTTACCTCTCATGAACAGGAGAATGTATTCCACCAAAAGAAGTCAACTGATAAAAGACTCCATTCAGAGAATGCACAGCCAATGCACCACAGTCTCTAAAGGTAGTTGCAGTCAAGGACTCAGATCCCCTGACTGGTCAAGCTCTTTCCAATATTTACATTCCTGGGTCTCTATCTGAGGCCTTGGGCAGAGGTCTTCTTCAGGAGCCTCTGCTGAGGTGTCCTCGTGGCGTGAGGGGTTTGGGGAGGAAAAGAGGGAAACCATAAGGACACTTTTCCTCACTCTGACTCAGTATCTTCTACTCTGAGCTCTCCCTCCTTTCCCTCCTGCTCTGTCTCCCACCCACCCCAGGGTCCATTAAACCACTGGAGCCTTTTGTTTTCCCTCAACTGTGAGAGGATCCAATATAAGATTCTGCCAGCTTCAAGCAGATATGGCAAAACATTGCAAGGGACTCATGTACCATATCCAGTCCTATCACCAAAAGGTTAAGACCACCTTCCCACAATGTCTTCCTAAACAGCCTCTTCATAATCTTCAATCAGGGAATTTCATCTATTGGAAGAGATATTGGAGAAAAATTGCTCGAGTCTTGTTGGAAGTGCCTTTATCACGTACTGTTAACAAGTAAGCAGTGAGAGGAAGTCAAGATGGTGGCGTAAGCAGACTCTGAACTCACCTCCTCCCGCAGACACAGCCAATTTACAACTACTCATGGAAAAATTACCCCTGAGACAGAACTGAAAACTGGATAAGAGGAACTCCTGCAACAAAGGACAATCCTAATTGAGGTGGAAGAGGCAGAAATTCCCTTCTGGAGAGAAAAAACACTGCCTTCACAAGCCGCAGCGCCTCACGGCCGCCCGGGAACAGCCCAAAGGTACGCAGCCCTCCCTGGTGGAGCAGGGCCCTGAGCTGGGCAGCGCCTCACTGTGAGCATTTTGTGGACCCAGCACAATCGAGACGAGTGGCATAATATCTGACTTTGCCTGCTACTAAAACGTTGGGGAGTACCCCCAGAAAAGGTGGTTCACAAAGAAATTAAAACCAGCTCTTAAAGGGCCCAGGCGTAAACTCACTCATTTCAGAAAGCAACCTAAAATCAGCAGAAAGAAAGGTGCACAGTGCTTTGGTGAAAAGAGACTCACCTGATAGGCCCTGAGTGCATCTCAGTGAGAGGTGAGACCTCTCCAGGGACTGGGACATTGGCGGCGGCCATTGTTGTGGCCTGGTGTGGGGGTGCTGACGCAGACGCCATTGGAGTTCTCCTTGGGGCCTGTTAGCCCAGGTCTGCCCCACCCACTAGAGCAACGATTTAATCCAACTCAGCCAGGGCAGGCAGCCCACCCTAGAGAGTGGCCCCCCCACAACAACAAGCCCTCAGGCAACTTGTGGGCATGCATAGATTGGTGGCTGGATTCTCTGCAGCCTGGCAACTGAGCCCACTTCAGTGGGGCAGGGCATGCACAAGGAGCGGGTGGAGAGTGTGGGGTGGTGGTGCAGTGTGTGGGGCTCCCGCCATGGAGAGACTGGGTCTGCTTCGGGAGGTCGTGGTGCACACATGGGGCAGGACTGTGTTGACTGTGTGTGTGGACCTGTGGGCGGCAGGACTTGTCAGCTGCAGAAGACTTCTGCTTCTCAAAGACCCATATAGGGGGTTTGTCCCACCTTCCAAAGCCTGAAACAATTGGGTGCTCCTGTGCCTGAGGCAAGCACCACCTAGCTACAATCCTCAGACAACTGAAAAGAGACCTAAAGGCTGGAGGCTTATAGCAATTGTAAGGCCCTGAGCCTAACAACCTTCCATGCTGGGGGCCTACTCACTTAAAAGAAATACTGCAACACAAATGTGGTATTAGAACTTGCAGCCAACTGTGTTGAGGCTCCCCACACCTGATAAAGAGACTGAAGGGCCCACAACAACTACAAGCAGCTGAGCATTACAACAGCTGGCCAGGAGCATAACTCAGCCTCCCTGGGTGCCTACAGGGAGAGCAAACAGGCCACAATAGAAGGACACACGTAGCCCACATAGGGGCCACCCCTGGAACATTGAGAACTGAGGGAAGCACACTGCAGGCCTCCTAAGGCATCACTTATATAAGGTCACCTATCCAAGAGCAGGAGACGTAGCTGACCTACCTAATAAGTAGACACAAGCACCGGGAAAGAGGCAAAATGAGGAGGCAAAGGAATACATTCCAAGTAAGGGAACAGGACAAAACCCCAGCAAAGGAACTAAGTGAAACAGAAATGAGCAACCTACCTGACAGAGAGTTCAAAAAAAGAGTGTTAAGGATGCTCATTGATCTGGGGAGAAGAATAGATGAACTCAGTGAGAATGTCAACAAAGAAATGGAAGATATAAAAGAGAACCAATCAGAAATGAAGAATACAATACTGGAAATGAAAAATTAACTAGAGGGACTCAAAAGCAGAGTAGAGGATACAGAAGAATGGATCTGTGAGCTAGACGAAAGACTAGAAGAAATTACCCAAGATGAACAGGTACAAGAGAAAAGAATTAAAAAGAGTGAGGACAGTCTAAGGGACCTCTGGGACAACATCAAGCACACTAACATCCGTGTTGTAGGTGTCTCGGAAGGAGAAGAGTGAGACAAAGGGGAAGAGAATCTATTTCAAGAAATAATAGATGAAAACTTCCTTAACCTAAGGAAGGAAACAGAAATCCAGGTACAGGAAGCACATACAGCCCCAAACAAGATAAACTCAAAGAGGCCCGCACCAAGACACATCATAATCAAAATGTCCAGAATTAAAGATAAAGAGAGAATCCTAAAAGCTGCAAGAGAAAGACAAGTTACATACAAAGTAAACCCCATGAGGCTATCAGCTGACTTCTCAGCAGAAACCTTACAGGCTAGAAGAGAGTGGTATGATATATTTAAAGTGCAAAAAGGAAAAAACTTACAGCCAAGAATACTCTACCCAGCAAGGTTATCATTCAAAATGGAAGGAGAGATCAAAAATTTCCCAGACAAGCAAAAATTAAAGGAGTTTGTCACCAAGAACCCAGTGCAACAAGAAATGTTAAAGGGACTGATTTAAGGGGAAAAGAGAAGACCATAAATAGGAAAAATTATCTATTTCCGTGATAAGAGGGTATGGATACAAATGCACAAAAAAAAAGTTAGATATAATGTCAAAAACATAAAATGAGGGAGGAGGGGAGTTAAAGAGTAGAACTTTCAGACAGAGGTCAAACTAAAGAGACCATCAATTCTGTATAGAAGAAGAAAGGAACAGAGAAGGACTACTAAAACACTGAGGAAAAAAAAGTTACAAAATGGCAGTAAGTACATACTTATCAATAGCTACTTTAAACCTCAATGGACTAAACGCTTCAATTAAAAGGCATAGGGTGGCTAATTGGATAAAACAACAAGACCCATATATATGCTGCATGCAAGAGACACACTTCAGACCTAAAGACACTCACAAACTGAAAGTGAAGGGATGGAAAAAGATACTCCACGCAAATGGCAATGAAAAGAAAGCTGGGGTAGCAGTACTCATATCAGACAAAATAGACTTTAAAACAAAAACTGCAAAAAGAGACAAAGAAAGGCATTACATAGTGATCAAGGGAACAATCCAACAAGAGGATATAACACTTGTAAATAGCTACACACCCAATGTAGGTGCCCCTAAATATATAAAGCAATTATTAACAGACATAAAAAGAGAAATAGACAGTAACACAATAATAGTAGGGGACTTTAACACTCCACTTACACCAACGGATAGATGATCCAAACAGAAGATCAATAAGGAATCATTGGCCTTAAATGACACACTAGAACAGATGGACCTAGTAGATATATACAGAGCATTCCATCCAAAAACCAAAGAATACACATTCTTTTCAAATGCACATGGAACATTCTCCAGGATTGATCACATATTAGGCCACAAAACAAGTCTCCATAAACTTAAGAAGATTGAAATAATATCAAGTATCTTTTCTGACCACAACGGTATGAAACTAGAAATCAACTATAGGAAGAAAATCAGAAAAGCCACAAATACGTGGAGATTAAACAAAATGCTACTGAACAACGACTGGGTCAAAGAAGAAATCAAAAAATACCTGGAGACAAATGAAAATGAAAATATGACATACCAGAATTTATGGGATACTAAGAGGGAAAGCGGTTCTAAGAGGGAAGTTTATAGCAATACAGGCCTATCTCAACAAACAAGAAAAATCTCAAATAAACAATCTAACAATGCACCTAAAGGAACTGGAAAAAGAAGAACAAACAAAGTCCAAAATCAGTAGAAGAACGGAAATAATAAAAATCAGAGCAGAAATAAATGAAATAGAGACTGAAAAAAGAATAGAAACAATTGATAAAACCAAGAGCTGGTTCTTTGAAAAGATCAAGAAAATTGGCAAACCTTTAGCTAGACTCACCAAGAAAAAAAGAGAGAAGGCACAAATAAGTAAAATCAGAAATGAAAGAGGAGAAATTACAACAGACACCTCAGAAATACAAAAGATTATAAGGGAATACTATGAAAAGCTATATGCCACCCAATTTGACAATCTGGAAGAAATGGATAAATTCTTAGAATCATACAACCTTCCAAAACTGGATCAAGAAGTAGAGAATTTGAATAGACTAATTACCAGTAAGGAGATCAAAACAGTAATCAAAAACCTCCCCAAAAATAAAAGTCCAGGACCAGACTGCTTCCCTGGTGAATTCTACCAAACATTCAAAGAAGACTTAATACTTATCCTTCTCAAATTCTTCCAAAAAATTGAGGAGGGGGAGAAGCTCCCTAACTCATTCTACGAAGCCGACATTACCCTGATACCAAAACCAGACAAGGACAACACAAAAAAAGAAAATTACAGGCCAATATCACTGATGAACATCAATGCAAAAATCCTCAACAAAATATTAGCAAATCGCATACAACAATAGCTTAAAAATATTACACACCGTGATCAAGTGGGATTTATTCCAGGTATGCAGGGATGGTTCAACATTCACAAATCAATCAACGTAATACACCACATTAATAAAATGAAGAATAAAAACCACATGATCTTCTCACTAGATGCAGAGAAAACATTTGACAAGATACAGCATCCATTCATGATAAAAACTCTGAATAAAATGGGTATAGAAGGAAAGTACCTCAACATAATAAAGGCCATATATGACAAACCCACAGCTAATATCATCCTCAATGGTGAAAAACTGAAAGCTATCCCTCTAAGAACAGGAACCAGACAAGAATGCCCACTGTCACCACTCCTATTTAACATAGTACTGGAAGTCCTAGCCAGAGCAATCAGGCAAGAAAAAGAAATAAAAGGGGTCCAAATTGAAAGGAAGAAGTGAAACTGTCACTATTTGCAGATGACATGATTTTATATATATAAAACCCTAAAGAATATACCAGAAAACTTTTAGAAGTAATAAACAAACATGGTAAAGTTGCAGGATACAAAATCAACATACAAATATCAGTTGCATTTCTATACACTAACAACGAAGTAGCAGAAAGAGAAATTAAGAATACCAACCCCTTTTACAATTGCAACAAAAAGAATAAAATACCTAGGAATAAACTTAACCAAAGAGGTGAAAGATCTGTACACTGAAAACTATAACACATTGCTGAAAGAAATGGAAGAAGACACACAGAAATGGAAAGATATTCCATGCTCTTGGATTGGAAGAATTAACATAGTTAAGATGTCCATACTTCCTAAAGCATCTATAGATTCAATGCAATCCCTATCAAAGTTCCAACAACATTCTTCACAGAAATAGAACAAAGAATCCTAAAATTTATATGGAACAACAAAAGTCCCCAAATAGGTGAAGGAATCCTGAGAAAAAAGAACAAAGCTGGAGGTATCACACTCCCTGATTTCAAAATATACTACAAAGCCATACAGCCATACAGTAACCAAAACAGCATGGTACTGGCACAAAAACAGACACACAGATCAATGGAATAGAATCGAAAGCCCAGAAATAAACCCACACATCTATGGACAGCTAATCTTTGACAAAGGAGCCAAGAACATACATGGAGAAAAGAAAGTCTCTTCAACAAATGGTGTTGGGAAAACTGGACAACCACATGCAAAAAAATGAATGTAGACCCTTATCTTACACCATACACAAAAATTAACTCCAAATGGATTAAAGACTTGAATGTAAGACCTGAAACTATGAAACTTCTAGAAGAAAACATAGGCAGTACGCTTTTCCACATTGGTCTTAGCAACATATTTTCAAGCACCATGTTTGACCGGGCAAGAGAAACAATAGAAAAAATAAACAAATGGGACTACATCAAACTAAAAAGCTTCTGCACAGCAAAGGAAACCATCAACAAAATGAAAAGACAACCTAACAATTGGGAGAAGATATTTGCAAACCATATATCTGATAAGGGGTTAATCTCCAAAATATATAAAGAACTCATGCATCTCAACAACAAAAAAACTAACAACCCAATTAAAAAATGGGCAAAAGACCTGAACAGATATTTCTCCAAAGAAGATATACAGATGGCCAACAGACACATGAAAAGATGTTCAAAATCTTTATCAGGGAAATGCAAATCAAAACTACAATGAGATATCACCTCATGCTCGTCAGAATGGCTATAATTAACAAGACAGGAAACAACATGTGTTGGAGAGGATGTGGAGAGAAGGGAACTCTCATACACTGCTGGTGGGAGTGCAAACTGGTGCAGCCACTATGGAAAACAGTATGGAGATTCCTCAGAAAATCAAGGATAGAAGTACCATATGATCCAGCTATTCCACTGCTGGCTATTTATCCAAAGAACTTGAAAACACCAATGCGTAAAGGTACATGCACCCCTGTGTTCATTGCAGCATTATTCACAATAGCCAAGACTTGGAAGCAACCTAAGTGCCCATCAAGGGACGAATGGATAAAGAATGTGTGGTATATATACACAATGGAATACTACTCAGCCATAAGAAATGATGAAGCCATTTGTGACAACATGGATGGATATTGAGGGTATTATGCAAAGTGAAATAAGTCAGATGGAGAAAGTCAAATATCGTATGATTTCCTTCGTTAAGTAGTAGATAATAACAACAGTAAATAAACACATAGAGACAGAGATTGGATTGGTGGTTACCAGAGGGGAAGAGGGGAGGGAGGAGGGCGACAGGGATAATTCAGCACATGTGTGTGGTGATGGGTTGTAATTAGTATTTAGGTGGAGAACAGGATGTAATCTATGCAGAAATAGAAGTATAATGATGTACACCTGAAATTTATACAATATCATAAACCAATGTTATAAACTGCAAGAAACAAAAAATTAAAAAAAAAAAAAAGTAAGCAGTGAAACCCCATGAGTCAATACTTGGGTTCATGGTTCACAACTAAAAAGCAATTCAGATTTGCACACAATTGGAAAGCTACTCCAATATAGGACCTCAAACTCAGGATTCTCAGAGATCCCCCAGAAGCAAAACTTGGGAAGCAGACAGCTGGCCCAGACCTTTGGAACAAACAGATGACCACAGATAGTCCTTGGTCCACTGTTGACCAAGACACCTATCTAATTCCTGTTTCATTTTTTATCTGCTTGTTTATAATCATTCTTCTCATTTTCCTAGACCCCTTGTTGTCATCCACCCATAATGGCCCCTTTTTCTCTATCTTTCTCTCCTTATTATAATTGTTAGATCAGAACATAATATTATAATGCCATTCTTAGATTATCCTGAACAGTAACCACCACTCTCAATGATACTGACTGTTGGATATGTTATCCATCACCAGACCCCCATGCTAAAGACATCAGAATTGCAACTGCTGGTGTTTCTACTTGCTCCTACATGGGCAATTAACCTTAAACAAATCAATGTGTGATTTTGCTAGTGTTCCTCTCTCCCAGAAGAATCTTACAGAAGATTATTATAACCTATTGATTGACCCAAGATAATTCTAAATTTGGATTCAACAACCTTCATAGAGCAAGGGGCCAAAATCTATTTGGAAGAGACTGAGATCCAAATATGTAACCCAGCTAATGTAAGGCCTTGGTTCCAACTTCACATCGTGTACTCCCTCTTTCCCAGATTTCCACACACCCCCACTGGATACTACCTCTTTTGTGGCCAGAATGCCTGGTCCTGTTTGCCTCAGACTAACATCTCATGCACTTTAGGAATAGTACTTTGAGACTTGTCTGTACACAGAGATCCTAATTCTATAAATCACCAAGGATGGAAATTATGACTTAGATATGAGCTCCAAAATTAGGCAACTCTTGATTATTTAGGCACAGTACCTAGGGGAATTACTTACTTGTTTATGAAAATAGTCAGAGCAGTGTCCCTATCAACAACCATATAACTAGAAAAGACTGAAAGAAACCTATCACTAACTCTGGAAGAAGTTATTAATGAATCTACCTCTGCCCTAGATGGAGTAGAGCTCTGTCTCAACTCATTGGCATGAATAGTGATGGACAACTGCATTGCTCTAGATTTCTTATTGACTAGTCTTTGTGGCATCCGTGCCATTGCTAATACTTCTTGTTGTACTTGGATCAATGAAACAGACATGGTGGAATAAGCTACATAATGCCTTAAGGAAAAAGCTATTTGCCTCTCTAAGATTGATCTTCATGGTCTATGGAATTTGTTCTCTTGGCCTGGGTGAGGCAATCAGGATTCCTGGTTCCAAAGCATCTTACAGTAATTATTAATTGTTCTTGTTTTTGTCATAGTGGTCATGATTCTGATCCATTGCATCTGTTAAAGAGAAACCAAAATAGAGGCCACAGTTTGAATATATCCCTAAACCAAACACTCATAGTCACATAACCCAAAATTAAAACTGTCCTGATTTTCCTGAAATGCTGACTCTGACCTTAAACAAAACTTAAGCTTTCTTTATGTCAGCATGACCTTATAGCTTCCTAGCTAATCAGCTACAAACAAGCAAACTTATGTAGCACCACTACCCTAAAAGGAATCTAAGTTTCTAGTAGCCAGTCACAATACAAAACAATGTACTTCCTCATTCATGCTTTATAAACTGAGCTGTAACTGATGAGAGCAGAACTTCAAGCCACTTTTGGTTTGGAAGTCTCTCTCTGTTTGCAAACAGTTTGTTTCTCACTCAATAAAATATTCATCTCAAGTAAAGCTCTCTGAATTTTCTTTTGACACATTCTATCCAGTCTTAAATGCTTCTATATAGTCACTCTCTCATCAGATGATCTCCATGATGACACAACAAAACAGGCAAGAAGATCTTGCAGTACAGTTGACTATGAACACAACTGAACAATTTCTAAGGAGATATGGATTTCTAGCTTTTCCTGAATTGGTCAACCTCTCATAGATGAGAATAGCCAAAAGTGGGGACTGAGAGACTGAATATACAAATTGACAATGGCCAGACCAAATAACAAAATAGAACTCTGACCCACAATCTGCAGCACTCAATCTAAGGAAGCCAAACAACTCCTATGGTAATCAACACAAAATGGCCAGGACTTGATTAATAACTGACAGCTTCTCTAACTTTTGCCCTTAATTTCAACTTAGAACCAACTGGAGAAAGCCAAATATTCACTCATAACCAATCACATATAACGCTCTGCTTCTAGTTAACCCAGCTACAGCTTCCCCATGCCAACTGCCTCTTCCTTCAGGCATACCTGAAGCCTTCCCTTTTTCCTCTATAAAGTTTTCCTGCTCCTCTGCCTGTCTTTGATTCTCTGCCAAACACAGGTGATGGTGGCTGACTCCCTTGCTGTAGCAAGCTCTGAATAAAGAGCCTTTGCTGATTCCCCTTTGGTGGTCATTGTTTATTTTCTCACAAGATAATTCATGAGTTGATATTTGTTGAAGCTGTGAAGCAAATGGCCATTCATTTGCACTATCCTCTCTACTTTTGTATGTGTTTGAAATTTCCCACAATAAAAAATGTAAAATATTTCAAAAATATCAATGTCATTAAAGGTTAAAAAGCAACAGAATGATTCTAGATTAAAAGAGACTAGAGACATGACAAGTAAATACAATGCATGCTCCTTGACTGGACTATAGATTTTTAAAAATTAGGTATAAAGTACATTATTGGAAAAATTGGGGAAATTAAAATTGGACTGTTTGTTAGAGAAAAGTATTGGATCAATGTTAAATTTTCTGAGTGAATAATTTTATATGGTTATGTAAGAGAACGTCCTTGTTCTTAAGAGATAATGTTGAAAGACTTGGGGTAAAGCATCATGATGTCTGCAATTTAATTCACAAATATTTCATGGAAAAGTAAATGTAGGTAGAGAGACAAAATAAATGAAGCAAAATGTTAACAACTGGTGAAGCTAAATGAAAGGTATAGAATATAAATTTAATGTTCTTACAATTTTTCCATAGGTTTAAAGTTTTTCCAAATAAAAAGAGAGTGGGAAAAGAGTATAATAAAATACATGTAATGTTATCAAAAAAGTAAAAGCAAAAATTACCAGATACTTATATACATTTTTTTAAGTGAAAGGATAATCCAAAAACTAATAATAGTTAACTAATATCGAGGAGGAGAGGACAGGATAGATGAGAGGGGATTGAAAACTAGGTTTTTCCGAATGGATATTATCCATAATAAAATGTTCTTAAAAGGTACTGTGTAAATTATCCTTATATTCTAAATAGGCTGTCATTGAAGATTTTCATTTACTTTATTCGAATATTATTTAGTAGTGTGGTATAATGTCTCTTTATGTATCCATCTATCCATGTATCCATCCATGTATCCATCCATCCATCCATCCATCCACCCATGTGAAGGAAGTAGTCATAGTTACTGTTTGTAAATGCTCCTACACGTTAGAAGAATGTTCTCTATTGTTCAGAACTATTAGGCCTTTGTATATTCTTTTTCTACATGATTGCTCCTACTCTGACAGTGATTTGTTAAATATCTCCTTACTAGTTTACTTTCCTCATTTTAATCATTTTTTCTAACTATCTGTGACATACATTTTGATGTTAATATTTTGCACAAAAAGATTAGTGTTATGTCTTCATTATGCTTTGTAATACTTCTCACTGTATAGAGATTTTATTTTCAGGGTTGAAGATTACAAGAAGTGAAGTAATGAAGAACAAAGCTTCTCAATGAGAAATTACAAAATCAATTCACTCGCATACTTCATTGTCTGAAGCCAAAACCACTCAGACTGGTTCCCCAGGACTAAGCAAAGAAAATAAAAGCATGTGATGTGCTAGAAGTCTTCTAGGTAGTTTTTTTTTTTTTTTTTTACTTTATGGGGTGCAGCGAGTTTA
The DNA here is from genome assembly GCF_020826845.1 of Diceros bicornis minor. Classification (NCBI taxonomy): domain Eukaryota; kingdom Metazoa; phylum Chordata; class Mammalia; order Perissodactyla; family Rhinocerotidae; genus Diceros; species Diceros bicornis. The sequence continues at coordinate 57,217,295 of NC_080762.1, read as the reverse complement.
AATACCTTGCATTCAGTCACACAGCTAGATAATTTTGGAGCCAATGTTCAAACTGTGCCCCCTCGATCAGAGTCAAATCAGGAAGCCTTAGAGGTAATAGAATGACAAAACTGATTCCTCTTGGTAGACTCTGCTGAATCCTAAGAACTTTGTGATTCTGTTTTGAAGCTGGCACAGGGTCAATAAATAAAACTCAGGGCTTCCAAATGTCAGACACTTAATATGGGGTCTCTGCATAAAGCTAGGACTCCAAATGACTACACATCCAAAATAGAACTAAGTCACAGATAAACTTGGCCATCCAGACGGGAGTGGCAAAGGAACTTGTCTTGACCTTGCCTTTCTCAAGTATGTCTTGACCTAATAATTAATTACCACAAATCAGCCTTGTGGTTAACTCATGCTACACCTAGAAGTCTAAAAAACTTCAAGGAAACAATTTGAAGTGGCCTTAGGTTGGATGCATCCTCAGGAGAATGGCTCAAGCAAAAAATTATCAATCTATAAAAAGATAAAATTATCTCCCTACCTTATGCTCAATTAAAAAAAAAAAACCCAGATGGTTCAAGGATTTAAATGTTAAGATAGAAACTTCAGAATTGTCAGTAGAAAGTTTAGTGAATATCTTTAGACCTCAGGGCAGGAAAGATTTCTTAAGCAAAACACAGAATGCACTTACTATAAAGACTGATAAATATGACTATATTAAAATTAAGTTTATTCATTGAAAGACACCTTAAAGAAAGTGAGAATATAATTTAAACTAAGAAGATATTCACAATACACACAACTAGAAAAAGATTAGTAAGAGATTGAGGAAGAATATGTGAGGGAGAACTTTCACAATTTATATCCTCAAGACTTTTTTACAATGTGCATGTATTATTATGTTGATTTTTTAATTAAATTTAAGAAATAAAAATATCCACTAAAGTTATATTCAATTTCTCCTGTCATAGAGATTATCTATTGATATCTGTTGATGCTTAGATGTGTGGATGAGGAAATTCAGTATATTAATACTATCCCCTTTATGTAAATGATCGAAATTTTCCATTAAAAAGATTTTAAAAAACACATTATAGCTAATTGTAAGAACAAAATAGTTTGTACAGCAGATGCTATCTTTTCTAAAATAACTACCAAACAATATTTCTAGAAATGCACTAGAAAAAGTGTAAGAACATGCATGGTAGGATACACACCAGCTTCAGGACAATGATTTCCTGTGGGTAGAGGAGGAAAAGATGATTTAGTGATATCTATTTCAAAGAAGAGAGAAGTGAGGCAACTGTGGGAAAATGTTAACATCTTGTTAAATGGAGATAGGAGTTGGGGTGTGGTACATGGGTGTTTGTTATATAACATTTTTGAATATATGTCATCTTCTATAATTTGAATTTTTTTTTTTTTGGTGAGGAAGATCAGCCCTGAGCTAACATCCGATGCCAATCCTCCTCTTTCTTGCTGAGGAAGACTGGCCCTGGGCTAACATCCATGCCCATCTCCCTCCACTTCATATGGGACACTGCCACAGCATGGCCTGACCAGCGGTGGGACACTGCAGGCCTATGATCCAAACCCGGCCACCAGCAGAAGAGCGTGGGCACTTAACCACTAGCCACACGGCTGGCCCCTATAATTTGATTTTTTTTTCTTTTGAGGAAGACCCGCCCTGAGCTAACATCTATTGCCAATCCTCCTCCCTTTTTTCCCCTTTTTCTCCCCAAAGCCCAAGTAGATAGTTGTATGTCATAGTTGCACATCCTTCTAGTTGCTGTATGTGGGACACCGCCTCAGCACAGCCTGACAAGCAGTATGTGGGTGTGGGCCCAGGATCCGAACCCCGCCGACAGTAGCAGAGCGCAGGCACTTAACCGCAAAGCCATGAGCCAGCCCCAAATTTTTAACTAAAATTAAGAACATTGGGAAGAGCTGTGCATCAACACTAGTTGCCTCAGGATATTGGAAATAAATGGGATTTGTCTATACTTGCTACTGTGAGAGATCAAGATTTGGCCATCCTAAAATATATCTCTCTACCTTGGTTGTTTTCTCGAGGGACATTTGACCTCCCCCACTAACTCCCTAAAGAATTTGACATGGTGGCTCCTTCCTGGAACAGATCTATCATGATGGCTGTAAAGATAATGTAGGGTAAATGTTACAATAGAAAAGGCACCAACAAGCCCATCTTATCGGAAGTTCTGTCTCTCTGGCCACATTCTCTGGACGGCCCTTGAGAGTTGCCAGACAATCATTTACATTTATAAGGGAAATCTCCATTTGTAAAGGTATCTTCCTCTCTGTTTTGGGAAGGGGGGATGGCCTCATTTCTAGAGGCTTATCAATGTGAAAGGTGAGGCCTTAAATCTGCATAATAACCTTACTCTTGTTTACTGTGCTTTAGAGGTAATCTCCTGTAACTGACTCCCCCCACCCCCAACATCCTCCTTTGTCATTGGCTGAACATGGTATTTAAGACAAGAATTTCTGCTATTGTGTTGAGAAACGCAGCATCCCTGCTTTCTCCCATGTATACATGTTATTAAACTTGGTATTATTTTCTCCTGTTAACCTGTCTTGTTAATTATTTGGCCAGCCAGAAGAACCTTAAGGAAAAGGGCAGAGAGAGATTCCCCCTCTTCCTCCGACACTACGTTTTCTATAATGGCCACCTCTGATGTTTACATTTTAAAACATGACACACTTGCTTGAATGATTTTAAAGTCCTAACCAACCAGAGAGTCAGAAGATAACAGGGAGCAGAAGAGAGAAAATGTAAATTCCACGAGCCTGCCCTCTGCCTGATCTACCTACCTCTGGAAGGTAAGACAGAAACCTTAATGTAGGCATTGAAAGTGACTCCCAGTCAAGGTCGCCAATGCACACCACACTGCTAATCAGCTAGGTGCTGGGGCAAGGCCTTTGAGGCTAAGCGACACCTTACTTGGAGGAGATGCCCATGCACAACCTCCGAAACCTGACAAGGGCTCAAATAAATACTAGTTCAAAGTCGAAGAAGTCCCAGTGATGGGAAAAACAGGAGCCCCAGCCTGCCATGGGCCCGACTCACACGTGGAGAGGGCGGGGTCGCCGGGAGGGGCGGGACCGCCCGGAGGCAGGGGCGGCTGCTGGGACTGGCTCCGGAGCGGGGGTGCTAGCATGGTGGACGCTGCAGGTGCTCCTGAGGCCCCGGGGGACCAATGGGCGCCTGCCCAGGCCCTGGCCGGGTTGCTGAGGTTTCCACCGCCGCGGGCCCGCCCCCGGCCGTGGTGGTTTCCTGTGCAGGAGCTGAGGGACCCGTCGGTGTTTTACCTGGAGGCTTGGCTGGCCGACTCCATCTTCGGTGAGCGACCCCGAGGTGCTGGCGGTCTAGGCCCTCCGCTGGGAGAGAGGCCCAGCAGAGCAGCTCTCTGCGGTCCCGTCCGGGTTCGCAGACCGCGTGTGGCACCAGGACGCCCAGCTGGCAGCTCTTCCCTCCGCAGCCAACGTTCCCTTCAAATCCAGCTCCTCTTCACCTTCGACCTCCGAGTCTCTCTTTTCCTGTTTAGGCCGAGACCAAGCCATAATTCCAGAAATGGAGTGGATGAGCCAGGCCCTGCTGACGGTGGACACAGTTAACCCCGGGAACTTAGTCAAAATCACCATCTTTGGACAGCCCCATGTTCAAAATCGGGTGAAGAGCGTGCTGTTGGGCCTCGCGTCCTGGCACCGGGAACATCGTGCCCGAGGTGAGAGTCTTTGAAAACCTGCGTGAGGAGGGAGCCACTGGTGAACCACTTGGCCATACCTGGCTTCCCTACAGCCTCTCCTACCTTCCCGAAACGTTTTGCAGTTTTCTAACTCCAGTATGCTGCACGCCGCCCCTGGGCATCCCTTTATGAGAGGAGTCTAAGTAGGACCTTGGGATCATAAGCTGAGATCTGATGCATTCAGGCTCATCACTCCCCATGCCAGCCTCAGCTTGGTTACGCCACTGTTTGCAGATCCCAGGTTCAAGCCTCCACCCTGAGAAATAATGTTCCTGCCTCCCACCTCTCCTCCGCCCCAATAACAGAGCAGTTTAAAACAGCAAGCATTTTTCCTTATCCAGTTGAGAAGATGGAACAACTTGACGAGTTCTTGAAGGCCCGTGCATCATGTCCCCAGACTCCCCAGCATCCTGTTGCATAGGTATTGTGAGCAGCATTGTGAGAACAGTCCTGCCCCTGCTGCTACAGTTCAAGAGAAGCAAGGATTCAGAATCTCTACATTCTTTTTGCCTGTGTCTCCAGGGGTAGTGGTTTGATTATTTTGATGCAAACATGAGTTTGTAGTGCCATTCTAGTAAAGAAGTGAATTTCCATTAGGTTCAATGGCATAAAGATCTTTACTCACTTAACATCAAGCAAATTTATAAAAGATGGACTCTGTTAATTCATGTCTTGATGTGACCGGCGGGTAAAAGGCTGATAGGTAGAGGTTTTATTTTTGGTTTTTTCCTTAGTGTCTACTATTTTGAAACTACTAACCCTTCTATGATTTTATGGTCAGAGTCAGGCCCTCAAGTACAGGGGGCAGAGATGCAGGGGCAATCTGCTTTGGGTTTTTCCCATCGTTTGTTCTCAAACTTTAAAATGTGTAAGAATCACCTTGAGAGCTTGCTAAAACACAATTTCCTAGGCTGCTTCTCCAGTGATTCCGATTCAGTACATTGGGCTCATGGATTTGCATGTCTAACAAGCTCGTGGGTAATACCAATGCTTCTCCTCTGAGGCCTTCACTTTGAAGCTGGTGGTTTGGCCTTGATTAGCACCAAGTGTGCCTTTTCTTCTTGGAGTGGAGCCTCCCTCCAGGCACTTGGGTGGATGTTCCAACACACAAGCTGAGGCTATCGGCATTAATCTTGCTAGTGCTTGGATTCACCAGAGGAAAGTCATTGTCCTGCTGCCAAGCCTGCTGTCTGTTCTTCCCCTGAGGCCTGCACAGGTGTCTTGCATGGGCTGGGTGGTTTTCCCTTACCCATTACAACGCTATGGGCAATTTGTGCAAAACAGCTCCATCCCCCTGCGGCCTCCACTTTCAGGAAGCAGAATTCTTGGAGGAGAGGTTGCCAAGAGCTCTGTGGCTTCAGACACAACGCTGGAGTTGATTTAACTCGTGCAGTTTCTTGACTCTTAGCAGTAACGGATTCTAGCCATTTGCAAGGGTTTTAAACACACATACACAAGTCTTTTAAAATGTGCTTCTGTGATTACAGATGATATTGAACGTTTGCCTACTTTGCTTCACATTTTTGTAAAATGCCCTTACATTTTTCTTTATTCATTTTTTATCATACTTCTTTTAACTCCAAAGATAACGATTTTTATTATCTGTGTAAGCTTTTGTAACAAATAGTTGTCCATCATAACCAATATTATCCAGACCTTTGCTTCACAAATTTTTACATATGAAAAATTTTTATGTGTAGTTAAACCAATTATTGTTCTGTGTGACTTACCCCTCATCCCCACCTCTTTTAAGCTTAAGAATTCCTACTTTTTCTCTTTCTGTAGAAATTTGATAAATATTTCTATAGGTATTTTTCTAGTGGGACATCTACAAAACCATTGAACATTTTTGACTGTTACTTGGAGGAAGAAGGTCATGTTTAAACTTATTCCAGTTCTCCAAAAATTATCCAAAATTAAATTACTAAATGGTCCTGTACTCCTTCTGTTCTTTATACACATTAACATGTTGAGTCCTAACTCCAGTCCTGAAGAATGGGACTGCATTTGGAGATAATTAAAGTAAAATTTAAAGAGGTAATTAAGGTAAAATGAGGTCATGTGGGTGGGCCCTTATCCAATGTGACTGACATCTTCATAACAAGAGGAAATACAGACAGATATGTGAGTGCACCGAGGAAAGACCATGTGAGGACACAGCGAGAAGGTGGCCATCTGCGAGCCAAGGAGAGAGGCCTCGGAAGAAGTCAACCCTGCCGACACCTTGATCCTGGACTCCTAGCCTCCACAACTGCAAGAAAATAAATACCTGTTGTTTAAACTACCCAGTCTGTTATTTTGTTATGGCAGCCCTGGCAAACTAATACAACATTTAAAATGGTTTTCTCTGTGTTCCCCTTCATTTGTATGCCAATACAATATTTTTACTACCTTCATAACCTTTTAACATCGAGAGGGTAGTTGCTCTGTCACTTTGCCTTTCAGAATTTGAAAGTAATATTAGCTATGTATTTATCAGAGCTTGTATCACACACCAGCTCCTGTGCCAAGCACCTAACTAGGATGCTTGGAGCATAAGTGACTTGCTAAGGTCATAGAGCTAGGGCGTGGGGGTGGGTGAGATGTGAACCAACACATTGATTCTAGGATCCAAACTCTTACCTCTACACTATACTTTCTCATTTGCTTTTTTTTCTCTGCAGCTGAATTTAGACTCATTTCTCATTGTTTTTATTTCTTTTTAAGAGGAATTAGAATAAATCTCTTAATTTGTGGAGAATCCACAGTATTTGTTCTATTGAGGGACAAGACAATGTTCGTTCTAACAAGTTGCTAAAATAGAGATATTTACTAGTATCACATCCAAAATAAAAATAGCATTATTGATTTTTTCTGATAAGTGTACTTACATGCTCGATATTTTTTTAAAATGTCAGTATATAAAGTATTGAAATAATTACCCCAAAAAATCTCACTGCCTATATGTTACCTTCAAGTAGCTTTCTATTACTCTAAATATTTCTCTATTATTTTAGTAAACATTTTATTGATACATAGCATTCATATAAAAACATGAGCATCCAAAGTGTGAAAAGATTTGTAAATATTTTATTGATACATAGCATTCACATAGAAACATGTACATCTAAAGTGTGAAAAGATTTGTCAAACAATACAAAGAGAACATATCCATTTAGCCAGTACCCGGAGAAGAAAAAACATTACCAGCACTCCAGAAGCCTTCAATTGCATCTTTCCCAAAGATAACTACTGTTCTGACTTAAATATAAAAGGAATTGTTGTAAGACTTATCCATGTTGCGAATAGTTACAGTTCCATTGTATGAATAAACAATTTCGTTTTCTATTCTGTTGATGTACATTTTGATTGTTTCCTGTTCAGGCCTATAATGAATAGTGCTACTATGAAAATGCTCATACATGTCTCTCGGTGTATACATATAAGCATTTCTATTGAGTATATATCTAGAATTGAAATAGCTGGGTTACAGGGTGTGCATAAGTTCAAATTCTCAAGGTGATTGGACCAATTTGGATTCCTTCCAGCAGGATATGAGACTTCCAGTTGCTCTACATCTTTGTCAACAGATTTTTCATGTTAGAGGCTTTGGATATTAGTGCTGTTGCACTGAAATTTTAAAAAATTTAATTGTTTAATTGGTTACAATTTGCATACTATAAAATTGTGAGCCTACAATTCAAATCTTTTTAAGTAAATATATGACTTGTGCCGCACTCACCACAAACCACTTTGGGAACGTTTCTATCACTCCAAAACGTTCCCTGTGCCCGTTGGTCATCACCACTGTCTCCAGCCCCAGGCAACCAGTCTGCTTTCTGTCTCCACAAAGTTGCCTTTTCTGAACACTTAATATAAATAGAATAACATAAAATGTAGTCTTTTGCACCTGGGTTCTTTAGTTGGAACATCTCTGCTTTTTCATTGGGGGAGTTAGTCTACAATTTATTTATCAGTATGATTGGATTTATATCTGCCATTTGTTTCCTAGCTTATGTCTTTTTTGTTCTTTTTCTCATTTTGTGTTCGATAAATTTTTATGTACCATTTTAATTACTGTTTTTTAAATGATTTTTTTTTAGTGTTTCCTCAGGGATTATAAAAATCTTAACTCATTACATTTCACTTCAGATTAATGAAAACATTTCTGATAAAATATAGAAACTTTATTTCTCTAATTAAAATATCTATGAATAAACATAAAACGAACAAAACCTAAAATCAGTGACCACATTGGAAGAGAGGGAGGATGGAAAAATAACTGAATAAATGGAGACACTGCGTTCTTAGATAGCAAAGTCGAGTGTTGCCTAGATGCGGTCAGTTCTTCCCAGATTAATCCAAAAACTCAATGCGATTCCAATTGTAATCACAACCCCCTTTTTAGGGAGTGATGCTGTAGAGTGCGAGTCCTTCTTAAAGCCTGATTATACAGATGCTTCAGAAGGACTCAGGAAGGCTGTAAATAGGGTTTTTCCTAGGTGTCTAATGAACAAGTCTGATGAGGTAAATAGTACAGAGGTACACTAGCTGAATTTGAGGTACTAACGGAAGTACACAGGCAGACATAGAGATAGCCTGTCGCATAGCTCCACAGCTCAGTTCCCAAGATATTCCAGAGACTCCATAAACAATTGAAATTGTAATCTTTGATACCTTTAGTGAGCCCATTCAAAGACAGACTGTTCACACTAAATTATTTGCTGCCTACCGGTGTACCCTGCCCCCAATATGCAGGCAGGGTTCTCGTTCAGACTGTCTGCAGTTTTCTCCCTCACTTACAAATCCTGCTTTTGTTTTGATGTTTCCTCATGGTGAGATCTAGGTTATATATTTTTGGCAAAAATACTAGATAGATCATATTGTGTCTTAGTGCATCACATCAGGAGGACATGGCTTTGTTTTTTGTCTCCCTCTTAGTGATGTTTTAAAAGGCCTTATTTTGATCAGAAGTGGGGAATTGAGAAATTCTGAGGGAACAGTACCAACCTGGCGTTACTGAAGTGGAGCTGCAGGAGACCTCGAGACAGGTGTCATGTGCTCCACCGCCAAACTCAAAAGGTTTCCACAGATTCTGTCGAGAGTGAACTGTTTTCTGTGATGTCCTCTGTCAGTCTACTCAAAAACAGTCCAGACTGACCTCTGTACTACCCCTCAATCATTTTACCTGCAAAAATGCACAAACGAGAGTCACTATTTCCAGACTTCTGGAGTTGTTGCCTTTGTTCTTTGACAACCTTCCATTGACTGCCTTGGGCCTCAGTTCCCAAACAGAGCCTTCTCATGTGATTCACCACCTTCTTTTAATTCGTAAAATGCTCTCTTTCATGCATATATAATGTACATGTAGTTTAAAGAATAAAAAGAGTACTCTAGTGTGCCTTTTTTAATTTTTTTTGTGAGGAAGATCAGCCCTGAGCTAACATCCATGCTAATCCTCCTCTTTTTGATGAGGAAGACTGGCTCTGAGCTAACGTCTATTGCCAATCCTCCTCCTTTTTTTCCCCCGAAGCCCCTGTAGATAGTTGTACGTCATAGTTGCACATCCTTCTAGTTGCTGTATGTGGGACGCGGCCTCAGCATGGCCGGAGAAGCAGTGCATCGGTGCACGCCCGGGATCCGAACCCGGGCCACCAGTAGCGGAGCGCACACACCCAACCACTAAGCCACGGGCCGGCCCTCTAGTGTACCTTAATAGAACAAAACCAGTATTTTTGGAAGCTGTCTGTATCTATATTGTCCCTCAACCAATTTTCTATGTATTTTAGTAGGTTGCTTCATCTGAAAAACAAATGACCAAGACTGCCAATTGAACAGTGGGAGTAGACTTGCTCTCTTAGATATTAAAACATTCTATAAAGCTACATAGTTACAACAGTGGGGTAAATATTGAAAAAAGAGAAAAGTGACACATATGGGCATAAAATAGATTGGTAATGTTGAGTTTGGGTGAGTATATCAAAAATAGCTTTCAGGTGCTAGCCCAGTGGCATTGCTATTAAGTTTGCATGCTCTGCTTTGGTGGTCTGGGGTTCACAGGTTCAGATCCCAGGCACAGACCAATGCACAGCTTGTCAAGCCATGCTGTGGTGGCATCCCATGTAAAGCAGAGGAAGATGGGCATGGATGTTAGCCCAGGGCTAATCTTCCTCACACACAAAAAAATAGCTTTCGTACCATGTAGTGAGGAGATAAATTGGTATTGCCATTTTGTAGAGCATTTTGGCAGTATAACAATTTTAAAGTTGCTCATTCTTTAACTTAGCAATTCCAATTCTAGGAGGCTGTCCTTTAGAAATATTCCAACATGGACTCAAAGATGCAAGTAGAAATTCAATGCAGCAGTTTGTAATTGAGAAATTTGGGAAATAAGTTAATCAGCTAATAGTAAGGAAAAGGTTAAAGTGTACCCATTCTGAAGAAAATCAAGCTGTAGAAGAAAAAAGATATGTGCAATTGTGTAAAAGTACAAGTTAAACTTAAAAGTGATTTCCTGTGAGAGGAGGTTTTAGAGGGCAGATGGGGAGACCTGGGAGCTTTGATCTGGGTGAAAATGGATGGCACTGTTTCATGCCCTGCTTTGAGAGAAATCTAAGTTTCTTTTTTAATTGAGGTCACATTGGTATAAATTGGTGAAATTATATAAATTTCAGGTGTACATAATTATATTCTGACTTCTGTATAGACTACATCTTATTCACTACCAATAGTCTAGTTTTTATCCATCACAAATGTGCCCCTTTCCCCTTTTAGCCCTCCCCCAACCATTCCCCTCTGGTAACCACCAATCTATGCTCTGTTTTTATGTGTTGGTTATTTTATCTTCCACATGAGTGAAGTTATATGGTATTTGGCTTTCTCTGTCTGACTTATTTTGCTTAGCATAATACCCTCAAGGCCCATCCATGTTATGACAAAGGGCAAGACTTTATCTTTTTTTATGGCTGAGTAGTATTCCATTGTATCTATGTACCACATCTTCTTTATCCATTCATCCATTGATGGGCACTTAGGTTGTTTCCAAGTCTTGGCTATTGTGAATAATGCTGCAGTAAACATAGCATACAACTCAACAACAAAAAAATCCAATTAAAAAATGGGCAGAGGGGGGCCAGCCCCATGGCTTGGCGGTTGAGTGCGCGTGCTCTGCTGCTGGCGACCCGGGTTCAGATCCCGGGCGCGCACCAATGCACCGCTTTTCCAGCCGTGCTGGGGCCACATCCCACATGCAGCGGCTGGAAGGATATGCAGCTATGACATGCAACTGTCAACTGGGGTTTTGGGGGGAAAAAATAAATAAAAATTATTAAAAAAAAAATGGGCAGAGGGGCCAGTCCAGTGCCACAAGTGGTTAAGTGCACACACTCTGCTGCAGCGGCCTTGGGTTCACTGGTTCAGATCCCGGGCATGCACCGACGCACCACTTGTCAAGCCATGCTGTGGCGGCATCCCATATAAAGTGGAGGAAGATGGGCACAGATGTTAGCCCAGGGCCAGTCTTCCTCAGCCAAAAAAAAAAAAAAAGGATTGGCAGATGTTAGCACAGGGCTGATCTTCCTCACAAAAAAAAAATGAGCACATGATCTGAACAGACATTTTTCCAAAGAAGATATACAGATGGCCAATAGACTCATGAAAAAAATGTTCAGCATCACTATTTAATAGGGAAATGCAAATCAAAACTACAATGAGATACCACTTAATGTGTGTCAGATGGATATTATTAAAAAGATAAGAAATAACAAGTGTTGGAGAGGATGTGGAGAAAAGGGAACACTTGGACACTGCTGGTGGGAATGTAAACTGGTGCAGCCATTATGAAAAACAGTATGGAGATTCTGCAAAAAATTAAAAATAGAACTACCATATGATCCAGCTATTCCACTTCAAGGTATTTATCCAAAGAACACAAAAACACTAATCTCAAAAGATAGATGCGCTAAGTTTCTTTTTTTAAAAATAATACTTTATATTCATAAAGAATTTTACATAATGTCATTACACTTAAATGCTTTTTTGTGTGTGTGTGTGTGAGGAAGATCAGCCCTGAGCTAACATCCATGCTAATCCTCCTCTTTTTGCTGAGGAAGACCGGCTCTGTGCTAACATCTATTGCCAATCCTCCTCCTTTATTTTTTCACCCCGCAAAGCCCCAGTAGATAGTGGTATGTCATAGTTGCACATCCGTCTAGTTGCTGTATGTGGGACATGGCCTCAGCATGGCTAGAGACGCAGTGCATCAGTGCGCGCCCGGGATCCAAACCCGGGCCGCCAGTAGCGGAGCGCGCGCACTTAACCGCTAAGCCACAGGGTCAGCCCCTACGCTTAAATGCTTTTATTTGAAGTTCAACCTCCCTTCTTTTCTTGCTTCTCTCCAACCTCGAACCAAGGATGTTTACTCTAGCTTACCATTTTCTTCTTTCCCAAAATCATCTCAGACATGTCTGTGTGCGTGTCTGTGTGCGTGTGTGTGTGTGTAGATATTTTTGTCTAAGTTTCAGAATATTCAAAGACTCCTAAATGTTCCAGTGGCTTGATACCTGCCACTCAGTAATCTTTCTTGTAAAGGAGGGACTCTGATGTTCTGGTCATGTGGGTACTACTTGGAGGGGGAAAAAAAATTGAGTCTTAGTTCTACTCTGATGTAGCCTCAATTGAAACTTTGAGTCTGCAGTGACTTTGAGTCTTAAATTTTTCAAGTTCACTCCACCTAGGTTTTCTTTGCCTCTTCTAAAAATAGTTAATAGCCTATTGTAAATTCACCTTTGTACCTTTATTTTGCTTATTATAAATGCTTATTTAAAATTGTAGTGATCATCTATTAGTGGTGACCAAAGAGTCTATGATAGACATACCACTCCGCTGGTCTTTAAAGTGACATTTCCTTGATTTTTTTTTTTTTTGAGGAAGATTGGCCCTGAGCTAACATCTGTTGCTGATATTCCTCTTTTTTTCTTTTTTCTCCCCAAAGCCCCAGTACATTGTTGTGCATCATAGTTGTAGAGTTGTAGTTCTTCTATATGGGACACAGCATGGCTTGATGATAGGTGAGTAGGTCCACACCCAGGATCTGAACCAGCGAACCCTGGGCCACTGAAGCCTGGGCCACTGAAGCAGAACACACAAATCTAACCGCTGCACTACCTAGCCAGCACCCCCTCCCTTGAATTTTTAAAGTGAAAGTTTTTATAACCCTAAGATTAATGTGTGCTATTGCTTTTTAATCCTAGCACCCTGCTCTTAACAGTTTGCTTCCTTCTTCCAGTGATGGCACAGGCATTCCAGCCACTAGGAAAACGTGAGAGAGGCGCTAATTATCACTACATTGGCAATCATACTACAACATGTAAATAGATCAAATTAACACGTTGTACATCTTAAATTTACACAATGTTATATATCAAATATATTTCAATTAAGAAAAAGTGACAAAGAGGGCTCAACTGCCACCAGTGCCAGGGCCCCGATGCTGCAGTTACTAAGGGAAGAGCTACCAGTGCTGCTTATGTCTCACTCGTATCCAACCTCACTGAAGGTCCGAGACCGGGACAAGACTTGAGGACGACAGCAGGGTAGTCCTGGCTCTTTCTCCCAGTTTCCCCCTGGTCGCCATCTGTTGCTGCTTGCAGCACCACAGTACGCCCAGCAGTGAGGCTGGGTGGGAACCAAGTGTTCACGTCCACCTCACCTTGAGTAGAAACATTGCAGGCTTGGAGCAGTTTCCCAATGAGGATGAAATTGATGGGCCAGAGAGCTCTCACCTGGTGGATCCAGATGTGCGCGGTTAAAAAGCACAAGGGAAGCACCTGCCCCTGGCGGGAAAATGGTGGCCTTGGATCAGCTAGAAATCCAAGAGATCTCACCTCCCTCTGGGGAGAAATCAGCCTAGAGTAGATATTGGCTGCTAACGGAATACCTCTCCCTCCCCTTCTACCAGCCAATTAACAAGGAAATTCGATTCTTTAAGGAAATTCAATTCTTTATTAGAACTCTTTATATTTGTGTTTGCAGACATTTAACATGGAGCGGGGGACCAAGAACAGCTCACACCGTTCTTTCCCCCGGTTCTGCAGCAGGAGCCCACCTGGGAGAACAGGACTCCAGATAGCGGCTTCCACTTGAACTTTGCCTCTCTCCCGCCCCCGGACTCGAAATGCCTTCATCAGCGAGTAACCTGGCCCTGGGTGGCCTCGTGGCGGTGGGGGCGAGGCAGGGGGGACACTGGGTCACCACCTCCTAACAGCCTCCTGGGCAGGGCCCTTCTTTGAGCCTGGAAGAAGAAGGTGAGGAGATACTCTTTCCCCATACTCTTTCCACAAATGGAGTCATCCATACGGGCTGCGGGGGTGGGGAACCGGAATCTGAGAGCACCAGGTCAATTTGGCCTTCTAGATCCCTTGCAAAAAGGAAACCCTCTCTTCAGCGGACTAAGGATGAGACCGCTGCCCAGGCACAGGCAGGTAGCATTGGGATCCCTCCCAAGGAACCAGGGCCTGCTCCGGGGCACCCCCTCACTCTTCCGCGCCCCGGACTTTGTGCCTGGAGTTGGCGGTAATAGCCAAGTTCATGATCATCTTGGATACATCCTTCTGGTAATCAGGCCGACCAAATATCAGGATCTCAGCCTTGCCTTCCGGGTCCCACTGATTAACTTGAAGCAGGGTCTGCGACACACACTGAAGTGCAGGATGTGCTCTCCGCCGGGGCATGTGCAGGACACAAAGAGGCCTCCAGGGGTGCGGCTTGGGAGGAGAAGGCGGCGGGAAGAGGTGGGGGGGAGGGGCCTGGGCTGGAGCCAGGGCCACAGGACAGCTTGCCCAGGTACGTGGCCAGCCTGGGGGATGGGTAGGAAGGAGGCCACACTGGCTGCCCTCCTCGGGCCCACTCACCAAAGATCGCTTCCGCCAGCCAGGCCTCGAGTTGAACTGTTTTCGGACTCTTTAGGTACTGGGAGTGGAACCAGTAGGGCCGCTTGGTGAGGTTCCTGGGCACCTTGAATAGCGTCCCTTCTCGCCCCTCCAGCTTCACGAGCGTCGGAAACCACTTGAGAGTGGACGAGCTGCGGCGGGCCTCGCAGGGAGCCGGGGGGGGGGGGGGGGGGGGGGGGGGGGTGAACAGCTGCAAACGCAAAGACCGCCGTTGGAACCGGCTGCGGCAGCAGCGTCCTGGCCTGGCCCGTATTTCAAGGGCTTTAGGCAAGCCCCTCCCCATCCGCGCCCTTCCCATTGGATTCCAGGCCTCTCCTCGCAAACCGGACAGCCTAGACTTCTTCCTCAGATCGCGCAGGTGCACTGGGGCGAGCACTTGGGAAGCTCTCCCAGCACCCTTGCGTTTGGACCCGCCCTTTTCCCAGCACGCTGGGAAGGAGGAGCAGACCTCCTGACTTGAGGCTGCCATCTGGGAAGCTGGGGCAGCCTTAAGTATTGACTCAGGGAGGTAGGGAAGATCCAACATTAGGACAATATCTTTCAGAGGAGTGAACTGATATTTGCAAAGACTAAGGTGCTTTTCAGACAGTTCTAATGGGACCAGTTTGACATTTCTGAGGGCTTGGAATAACATTTTTTTCCTCCCCAAACCCCACTGTATGGTTGTATAGCCTAGTTGTAAGTTCCAGTTCTTCTGTGTGAGTTGCCACCACAGCATGGCAACTGACAGATGAGTGTTGTGGCTCGCCCACCTGGAAATGAACTCAGGCAGCTTAAGCAATAGGAGCTCAGAACTTTAACCACTAGGCCATCAGGGCTGGCTGTGGAATAACTTCTTAATGGAAAATCTAAATACATAGAAAGAGCAAAAATTGGGGCACATTTGTAGTTGGACTGGTGGAAGCTAGAATTTTGGTGATGTGGGAGAAGAGGGAGAATCGCCCTCTGCCCTTTCCCTTAAGGTTCTTCTGGCTGGCCAAATAATTAACAAGACAGGTTAGCAGGAGAAAGTAATACCAAGTTTAATAACATGTATACATGGGAGAAACCAGGGACACTGCGTTTCTCAACACAATAGCAGAAATTCTCGTCTTAAATACCATCTTCATCTAAAGACAAAGGAAGATCTTGGGGGGTTGGGGGTGTCAGTTACAGGAGATTACTACTAAAGCACTGTAAACAAGGGTAAGGTTATTATGCAGATTTAAGACCTCATCTTCCACACTGATAAGTTTCTAGAAATGAGGTCATCCCCCCTCTTCCCAAGACAGAGAGGGAGATACCTTTACAAATGGAGATTTCCCTTATAAATGTAAATGTTTGTCTGGCAACTCCTTGCAGGGCCATCCAGAGAATGTGGCCAGAGAGACAGAATTTCTGATAAGGTGGGCTTGTTGGTGCCTTTCCTATTGTAACATCTATTTTACGTTATATTACAGCCATCAGATGGAAGATCTGTCCCAGGAAGGAGCCACTATGTCAAATTCTTTAGGCAGTTAGTGAGGGAGGTCAAATGTCCGTCAGAGAATACAATCAAGGTAAAGAGATATATTCCAGGCTGGCCAAATCTTGATCTCCCATAGTGATCAACACGATGTAGTTTATACAGAAGTTGAAATATAATGATGTACACCTGAAATTTATATAATATAAATCGATGTTACCTCAGTTTCAAAAAAATCAGAAACCAAAAAGGAAAAAGAAAAAACTCAAGGAGTGGGGCTGGCCCAGTGGTGCAGCAGTTAAGCACGTGGTGCTCCGCTTAGGTGGCCTGGGATTCACAGGTTCGGATCCTGGACATGCACAGCCACATGGCTTGTCAAGCCATGCTGTGGTGGTATCCCATATGAAGTAGAAGAAGATGGGCATGGATGTTAGCCCAGGGCCAGTCTTCCTCAGCAAGAAAGAGGAGGATTGGCATCGGATGTTAGCTCAGGGCTGATCTTTCTCACACAAAAAATATATAAAAAGGAAAAAGAAAACCTCAAAGAGTAAAAAAGATATTCAGGGCCTAAAGTAAGTTCTCCACTTGCTCCTGAACCCTGACCGCTAAGTTCCCTCCCCAGAGGTCACCACATTTCCAGCTTCTTCCTTAACCTGTCAGAGACAGTTGAGCACACCCAATAGCAGATCTGTGTGCTCTGGACACCAGAGGGGGAATCCTTTGAAACATTTTGATGCCTTAATTCCCTAAATCACATGATTATATTTCCACTTCTTGATTTTTCTATCTAGGTTAGAACATTACCTATTAACTGCTACTCAGGAAGATGAAGCTATATAGCTCTCACATCAGTAGTTGGGGTGTTGTGCTCAGACTCAGCATCAAGAGAACCCCAGAATTCAGTCAGACTCCTCCTTGTGTCCTCCATGGGAGCTCTAGGCCAGAGAAATTTGCAGATGTCTGAGAGGGTCAAAAGTCTTGAGATCTAAGCAGAATATGAATTAAGAGCCAAAGAAGGGCAAAATCCATTCAAAGGGTCTCAAGATGGAGTTACAAGCTTCTGTGGGTAGGCAGAACAATTAGGTGAGTGTATTACTGAAACCCAAAGATCTGGACTCATGACTGCCCCCTCTGGAGGTTATGGAGTCATTAATATAGCAACTATAAATTGAAATTTGAGGTCCCATCAGTATCACCAACAAGAATTCAATCCAAGAAGCATCCCCATGAAACTCTCTAGTTGGAACTCTGTTTCTTATACCAAAATGATATAGGATGATATTATTATTCCTACTTGGCATAAGAGGATACCTGTAGTTCTGTGCATGTTATTGTCATCTATGTGTGTGTGTAGATGTCTTTTACTTCCTTGAAGCTTCAGAATTGGGTATAGAAAAATTTAAGAGAATTAAAGCCATAGTATTAGTAATTGTGTTTAAAAAGAATCTGTCACTTCCATAAAATCCTAGATTATGCAAACTAATCTATGTGATAGAGAGCAGAGACTGATTGCCTGGGGGTGGGGATGGAGGGAGGAAGGGATTGGAAAGAGGCATTAGGAAAATCTTGGGGATGCTGGAAATGTGCATTATCTTGATTACAGTGATGGTTTTGCTGGATGTGTTTATATATCAAAACTGCTCAAATTGTACACATTTTAATATAAGCAGTTTATTTTACTTTAATTATTCTTCAAAGTGGTTAAAAAAGAAAGGAATACCATATACACGGTATTTCATGTTCCTGCAATATTTTAGATAATTTAACATGTTAGAGAGACAGTTTTGTAACTCCAATTTAAAATATATGATTAAGTAATGGATTTAGATGTGTAGCTTTAAGATGAAATCTTAGTTTATATTCAGTATTGGATCGCTGAAGACAACTTCAAGTTCAACACATTAGTAAGTTTCATTTATTTGATTTATAGGAATTGTTTAGTAATTGAGAAGTTCTTATTTGTTATTTGAGACTATTAAAGTACTTTTCAATGCTCTTTGCCATATATGAAGATGTTTAATTAAATTTGTCACTGGGACCTTGTGTCATTCAGAGGTCATTAAACGTAATTGTTAAAACTTTCTAGGTTTATGAATGGGATAGTAAGGTTTGAAAGTAAAACTTGAAAGCTAAGGAAGGAATAAAAGTTTGGTTTTTATATTTTTAGGAAATAAAATAGTAATTTTCAAAGAAGCCGCTAAACATTATTTTGGGTGCACAGAAATCACTCCCAGGGCTCCAAAAAGAAAAAATACACAAACATCTTTCACCCTCCTCCCCCAGCTTACGTACTGATGGTGCTCAGGGCAAGCTGCCCCAGGAAGCACCACTCTGGTATGCAGATTATTTCGAGCTGAAGACAATAAGGACTCAGAGAACTCAGGAAAAATATTTGAGTTTCCCCTCCCAAACTGCCTAAAGAATTTAAAACAAAAGATGTGTTTTAGGAAGGAGTTATTATCATGACTGCTATAAAAGATAATTTAGGATAGAGGTTACAATAAAAAAGGCACCAACAAGCCCATCTTATCGGGAGTTCTGTCTCTCTGGCCACATTATTTGGATGGCCCTGTGAGGAGTTGTCAGACAATCATTTACAAGGGAAGTCTCCATTTGTAAAGGTATCTCCCTCTCTGTATTGGGAAAAGGGGGGTGAGCTCATTTCTAGTAACTTATCAATGTGGAAGGTGAGGCCTTGGGGCTGCATAATAAACCTTACTCTTGTTTACTGTGCTTTAGTGGTAATCTCCTGTAACTGACTCCCCCCACCCCCAAAATCCTCCTTTGTCATTGGCTGAAAATAATATTTAAGACGAAAATTTCTGCTATTGTGTTGAGAAACGCAGTGTCCCTGCTTTCTCCCATGTATACATGTTATTAAACTTGGTATTATTTTCTCCTGCTAACCTGTCTTGTTGATTATTTGGCCAGCCAGAAGAACCTTAAGGGAAAGGGCGGAGGGAGATTCTCCCTCTTCCCCTGACAGTACACTCATCAGACCTGGTATCCTCCCAATTCAGTAATATAATTTTGTTAGATCAGTATTCAAGTTAATACTATCATGACCTTCTAAACAATATTCATAACTGCATATAGTTTACCATGGTTTCTTGCACGAAGTTTTGTTTTTCTTGATGTTATTACTTTTTTATTTAAATGCTTCTTTTTCCTTTTGAAATGCTTTTTTTTTCCAGATATTCCTCCTTTATCTCCAAACTCGCCCCAACTGAGTTTCTCCTGAGTACTTTTGAGCACAGCAGGCACTTCATCATTGCATCTTGACAGCATTGCTCCTGCAGTCTTCCCTGCTCCACTCTAAGCTGGTTGCTCTCAAGCCCATCATTCCTGGACCCCCTATGGATTACTACAGCCTTTTCTGGTGTCAGACCCTGGGCTTTCTGGACCCCATGACTTCCTTTCTTTCTTGTTTTGTTTAGATTTTATAGTAGTAGCAATAGCATTCAGGCAAATATTTTTAAATTGATACATAATCAACTTCAAGATGATCCTTGTGTTTCCTACTGTAATGTACCTTTTCCACTTTGTTTCTGATTAGCTTCCAGATCAGGTTCTCAAGGTCCCAGATGGCAGCTTGCTCGGGACTCCAGGGGTGAGAAGCTGTGACCTAGGACGAGGGGAGTGGTGGAGAGATGGCCTTCTTCAGGACCCAGTCCAGGAGGGCTGGGCCATATCTGCCTCATACTTGCTGTGGTCAGGGAAGCAGGAAGAGCAGCTCAGCACCCTCCTCCCCTCCCAACTCCTACCCCAACGCACACACCCACCACAAAGGACCCAACGGGGGCCATGACTAGGTGAGGCCTCGGGACAGGATCACCACCTTCTCTCCCAATCACTTACTCTCATCTAGGTGACTGCAGCAGCCTCCTATCTGCCCTCGTCCCGCTTCAGTCTCTTCTCAGACACACGGGCCAGAATAATTCCATTAAAGGTAAATTAACTCATGCCACTAAAACTCTGAATGGCTTCCTATTTCTCTCTGAGTAAAAGCTGAAAGTTTTACAGTGGGACCCTCCCCTTCTTTTATCTGTCCCATATCTTCTTGGTTTCCTCCTCACCTCTCTCTAATCTCAGTGGCCTTGTTATCGAACCAAGTGTGCTCGCCTCCTGGTGAGTTAAATAAGACTACACCAGTGGAAGTTTTCTCACAAATAAAGTGTATTTGCAGCAAATAGGAGGCCATGAGGAGTCATTTCCAAAGTCATGGCATCCTAACAAAGGAAAGCAGGAACTTTTATTTGGTTGGGGAATGAACATTCAAAAGGGAGATGTGAGTATTCGCTTGCACAGGCTCAGTTGGAGAACTTGCTTCCACATAATGAGGCCTAAGCTCCTCCTGGAGAGATCTTTGCATTAAAAATAAGGCAAAGGTCATGGGCGTAGCTCTTGTGGTGAGGCTTGGTCAGTTTCAGGATGGCTGGTGGTTACATCTCCTCAACACACAAAAGGAAAAGAAACAACTTGGAAGAACAGTTAATTGCTTCCAAACCCACCTTTGAATTTCTCCAGACACCTAGTTGGTGATCGCCTCACTGCTGTTCCTTAGACAATTCCCGTATGCTTTAGATTCAAGGCCTTTGCACTTGCTGTTCCCTCTTCCTTCATGACTCTGTACCTGGATCCCCTTCCAGTCCCCAGGCCACAACTGATCTCTGAATTATTACCTGATGCTCAGTGGGACCTTCCATGGGCTCCCAATTTAAAGTCACAGTTTCATCCTCCTTCCTTGCTTTCATTTTCTCCAAATTACATCCTTATGTAATCAACTATGTTGATTTAACTCATTGATCTTCCTTATGTGTCTGTTTCCACTATCAACACCATTACCACCCCTAAACTATGAGCACAGGAATTTTTAACTTTGGAAAGTAATGTGTTCTCTTTATTGTAATTCTGATGAGGTCAACGTGATGGGAGACAACAGAGAGGTATTTAAACTCTGTAGCTATTAGCACCCCAAATCAGAAAGTGTGTTAGCTTGCCCACAGGGCACTTCTCTATGACTGTGACTGTTTGGGGGCTTGAGATAGAAGCAAGGAGTCTGACCTGAGCACCCAATGGTTGTCATAAAATTCAAGTTGTATTTTTTTTTTTCAATTTTTTATCGATGTCATAATGTCACCGACTAGGTGCCTTCCGAGAAACTCAAAGGTGAGTTTGGAAGCAATTAACTGTTTTTCCAAGTTGTTTCTTTTCCTTTTGTGTGTTAAGGAGATGTAACCACCAGCCATCCTGAAACTGACCAAGCCTCACCACAAGAGCTACGCCCATGACCTTTGCCTTATTTTTAATGCAAAGATCTCTCCAGGAGGAGCTTAGGTCTCATTATGTGGAAGCATGTTCTCCAACTGAGCCCAGTGCAAGCGAATACTCACCTCTCCCTTTTGTTTATTTTGTATGTGTGTGTGTGTGTGTGTGTGTGTGTGTGTGTGTGTGAGGAAGCTCAGCCCTGAGCTAAAATCCACACCAATCCTCCTCTTTTTGCTGAGGAAGACCGGCCCTGAGCTAACATCTATTGCCAATCCTCCTCCTTTTTTTTCCTTTTTTCTCCCCAAAGCCCCAGTAGATAGTTGTATGTCATAGTTGCACATCCTTCTATTTGCTGTATGTGGGACACTGCCTCAACATGGCCGGACAAGTGGTGCGATGGTGCGTGCCCGAGATCCAAACCCAGGCCGCCTCTCCCTTTTGAATATTCATTCCCCAACCAAATAAAAGTTCATGCTTTCCTTTGTTCCGGAATGCCACGATTTTGGAAATGATTCCTCATGGCCTCCTATTTGCTGCAAATACACTTTACTTTGTGAGACAAATTCCACTACTGTAGAGTCTTATTTAACTCACCAGGAGGTGAACCCACTTGTTTTGGTATCAATAATAGTTTATGACATGGTGAAATTTTAGTTGTACATTATTGTTTACGAGTCACAGTATAAATTCATCCCTTTCCCCCTTAATTTTCACCCTCCAACCCCCTTGCCCCTGGTAACCACCAAACAGTTCTCTCTGTCCACCTGTTAGTTTATCTTCCACTTATGAGTGAAACCATGCAGTGTTTGTCTTTCTCTCTCTGGCTTATTTCACTTAACATAATATCCTCCAGGTCCATCCATGTTGTTGGAAATGGGACAATTTTGTCTTTTATTATGGCTGAGTAGTATTCCATTGTATATATATACCACATCATCTTTATCCAATCATCAGTCAAGGGACACTTGGGTTGCTTCCATTTCTTGGCTATAGTGACTAATGCTACAATGAGCATTGGAGTGCATAAGCCTCTTTGGATTGTTGATTTCAGGTTCGTTGGATAGATATCCAGTAGTGGGATAGGAGGGTCGTATGGTATTTCTATTTTTAATTTTTTGAGGAATCTCCATACTATTTTCCATAGAGGCTGCGCTAGTTTGCATTCCCATCAGCAATGAATTAGGATTCCCATTTCTCTGCAACCTCTCCAACAGTTGTTGTTTTTTGTCTTGGTGATTATAGCCATTCCAACGGGTGTAAGGTGATATCTTAGTATAGTTTTGATTTGCGTTTCCCTGATTGATGATGTTGAATGTCCTTTCACGTGCCTATGGGCCATATGTATATCTTCCTTGGAAAGGTGTCTGTTCCTATCCTCTGCCCATTTTTTTTATCAGGTCTTTTTTTGTTGTTCAGTTGTGTGAGTTCTTTATATATTATGGAGATTAACCCCTTGTTGGATATATGATTTGAAAATATTTTCTCCCAACTGGTGGGTTGTCTTTTCATTTTGATCCTGGTTTCATTTGCCTTGTAGAAGCTCTTTAATCTGATGAAGTCCCACTTGTTTATTTTTTCTTTCATTTCCCTTTTCTGAGTAGACATGGAATTCGAAAAGATCCCTTTATGACCAATGACAAATAGTGTACTGCCTATATTTTCTTCCAGGAGTTTTATAGTTTCAGGTCTCACCTTCAGGTCTCTGATACATTTTGTGTTAATTTTTGTGTATGGCAAAATAACATGGTCTACTTTGATTCTTTTGCAAGTGGCTATCCAGTTTTCCCAGCACTATTTATTGAAGAGACTTTCTTTTCTCTCCTTTCTCAAGGATTAGCTGTCCATAGATGTGTGGTTTTATTTCTAGGCTTTCGGTTCTGTTCCATTGATTTATGTGTCTGTTTTTGTGCCAGTACC
Organism: Diceros bicornis minor; assembly: GCF_020826845.1. Classification (NCBI taxonomy): domain Eukaryota; kingdom Metazoa; phylum Chordata; class Mammalia; order Perissodactyla; family Rhinocerotidae; genus Diceros; species Diceros bicornis. Next base: position 57,193,983 of record NC_080762.1, on the reverse strand, counting down.
ATGCTGTTTTGATTACTATAGCTTTGTAGTATGTTGTGAAGTCAGGGATTGTGAAGCCTGCAGCTTTGTTCTTTTTCCTCAGGATTGCTTTAGCTATTCGGGGCCTTTTGTTGCCCCATATGAGTCTTAGTATTCTTTGTTCTATTTCAGTGAAGAATGTCATTGGGATTCTGATTGGGATTGTGTTGAATCTGTAGATTGCTTTAGGTAGTGTGGACATTTTAACTATGTTTATTCTTCCAAACCATGTGCATGGGATGTTTTTCCATTTCTTTATGTCTCCATTGATTTCTTTCAATAATGTCTTATAATTTTCATTGTATAGGTCTTTGACCTCCTTGGTTAAATTTATTCCTAGATATTTTATTCTTTTTGTTGCACTTGTAGATGGGATTGTCTTTTTGAGTTCTCTCTCTGTTAGTTCGTTATTAGCATATAGAAACGCAACTGATTTTTGTAAGTTGATTTTGTACCCTGCAACTTTCCTGTAGTTGTTGATTATTTCTAATAGTTTTCCAATGGATTATTTAGGGTTTTCCATATACAGAATCATGTCATCTGCAAACAGCAAGAGTTTCATTTCTTCGTTGCCTGTTTGGATTCCTTTTATTCCTTTTTCTGGCCTAATTGCTCTGGCTAGAACTTCCAGTACTATGTTGAATAACAGTGGTGAGTTCGGGCAACCTTGTCTTGTTCCTGTTCTCAGAGGAATGGCTTTCAGTTGTTTTCTGTTGAGTATGACGTTGGCTGTGGGTTTGTCATATATGGCCTCTATTATGTTGAGGTACTTTCCTTCTATACCCATTTTGTTGAAAGTTATCATAAATGGATGTTGGATCTCATCAAATGCTTGCTCTGCATCTGTTGAGATGATCGTGTGCTTTTTATTCCTCATTTTGTTAATGCGGTGTATCTCATTGATTTGCAGATGTTGAACCATCCCTGCATCCCTAGTATAAATCCCACTTGATCATGGTGTATGATCTTTTTAATGTATTGCTGTATTTGGTTTGCCAATATTTTGTTGAGGATTTTTGCATCTATGTTCATCAGCAATATTGGCCTATAGTTTTCCTTATTTGTATTATCCTTGTCTGGCTTTGGTATCAGGGCGATATTGGCCTTGTAGAATGTGTTAGAAAGTGTTCCATTTTCCTCTATTTTTTGGAATAGTTTGAGAAGGATAGGTATTAAATCTTCTTTGAATGTTTGGTAAAATTATCCAGAGAAGCCATTTGGTCCTGGGCTTTTGTTTTTGGGGAGGTTTTTGATTACGTTTCAATCTCTTTACTTGTGATTGGTCTATACAGATTCTCTATTTCTTCTCGGTTCAGTTTTGGGAGGCTGTGTGAGTCTAAGAATTTATCCATTTCTTCTAGATTGTCCAATTTGTTGGCATATAGTTTTGCATAGTATTCTCTTGTAATCCTTTGTATTTCTGTGGTATCCGTTGTAATTTCTCCTCTTTCATTTCTAATTTTATTGATTTCAGCCTTCTCTGTTTTTCTTAGTGGGTCTGGGTAAGGGTCTGTCAATTTTGTTGATCTTCTCAAAGAACTAGCTCTTTGTTTCATTTATCTTTTCTATAGTTTTTTTTGTTTGTTTGTTTGTTTCAATTTCATTTATTTCTGCTCTAATTATTACTATTTCCCTCCTTCTGCTGACTTTAGGCTTAGTTTGTTCTTCTTTCTCTAATTCTGTTAGGTGTAGTTTAAGGTTGCTTATTTGGGATTTTTCTTGTTTGTTAAGGTGGGCCTGTATTGCTATGAGTTTCCCTCTCAGGGCCACTTGTGCTGCATCCCACATGAGTTGGTATGGTGTATTTTCATTTTCATTTGTCTCCGGATATGTTTTGATTTCTCCTTTAATTTAATCAATGACCCATTGATTGGTTAGTAGCATATTGTTTAGTCTCCACATCTTTGTCATTTTCCCAGTTTTTTTCATGTGATTGATTTCTAGTTTCATAGCATTATGGTCAGAAAAGATGCTTGTTATGATTTCAATCTTAAATTTATGAAGGCTTCCATGTGCACTTGAGAAGAATGTGTAATCTGCTATGTTTGGATGGAGTGCTCTATATGTATCTATTAATTTAATCTCATCTAGTTTTTCATTTAAGTCTACTATTTCCATATTAACTTTATGTCTGGATGATCTATCCATTGATGTAAGTGGGGTGTTAAGACCCCCTACTATTATTGTGTTGTTGTTAATATCTCCTTTTAGGTTTCTTAATAGTTGCTTTATGTACCTTGGTGCTCCTGTGTTGGATGTATATATATTCATTAGTGATATATCTTCTTGGTGGTGTGTCCCTTTTATCATTATATATTGCCCCTCTTTGTCTCTCATTACCTATTTTATCTTGAGGTCTACTTTGTCTGATGTAAGTATGGCAACATCTTCTTTCTTTTGTTTGCCATTAGCTTGGAGTGTTGTCTTCCATCCCTTCACTCTGAGCCTGTGTTTGTATTTAGAGCTGAGATGTGTTTCCTGGAGGCAGCATATTGTTGGGTCTTGTTTTTTAATCCATCCTGCCACTTTGTGTTTTTTGATTGGAGAATTCAGTCTATTTACATTTAGGGTGATTATTGATATAGGAAGGCTTAAAGTTGCTATTTTATCACTCATTTTCCACTTTTTTTGCATTCCCTTGTTTCTTGTCCCATATGTTTTGGACTATCCGTTCAGTTTGGTAGTTCTGTATGGTGATTCTCTTAGTTTTCTCTTTATTTATCGTGTGTGAATCTCTTCTGTTTAGTGGTTACCATGAGGTTTGTATAAAAATCTCGTGCATGAAATATACCATTTCCTGATGGCCTCTTATTACCTTAGACTAAGTCGACTCAATCCCCACCCTCTTCCCCTACTAAGTTATTGTTGTCACAACTTATTCAATCTTGTGTTGTGAGTTTGTGTTTAAAGTGATGGGGTTATATTTATTTTTGGTGTTTTTCCTTCCCTTAATATTTGATTTTATAATTAAGTGTTTGCTGACCCAGTCTGATAGAGAGCTGTAATTTTTCTGGTTTTGTCCACCTATTTTTCTCCTTGCTCAAAGCTTTGTATCCCCTTTCTCTTTTTTTCTCTTTTTTTTCAGGCGTAAGGGCCTTCTTGAGCATTTGTTGTAGTGGGGGTCTTGTGGCAATGAACTCTCATAGCTTTTGTTTATCTGGGAAAGTTATTATTTCTCCATCATATCTGGAGGACATTTTCACTGGATAGAGTATTCTTGGCCAAAAGTTTTTGTCTTTCAGGATTTTGAATATATCATTCTGCTCTCTCCTAGCCTATAAAGTTTCTGTCAAGAAATCAGCTGAGAGCCTGATAGGAAATCCTTTGTAAGTTATTTTTCTTTTGTCTAGCTGCCCTTAATATTTTTTCTTTGTCACTGACTTTTGCCAGCTTTACTATTATATGCCTTGGAGAGGGTCTTTTCATGTTGATATATTTAGGAGTTCTATTGACTTGATTCACTGCTATTTCCAGCTCCTGCCCCAAGTTTGGAACATTTTTAGCTATTATTTCTTTGAACAAGCTCTCTGCTCCTTTTTCCCTCTCTTCTCCCTCTGGAGTACCTATAATACTTATGTTGCATTTCCTAATTGAGTTGGATATATCTCGGAGAATTTCTTCCTTTCTTTTTAATCTTAGTTCTCTCTCCTCCTCTATCTGCAGCCTTTCTACATTTCTATCCTCCATATTGTAATTCTTTCCTCCATATTGTCAGCTCTGTTCTTTAGGGATTCCAGATTTTTATTTATCTCCTCCATTGTGTTTTTCATATCCAATATTTCTGATTGGTTTTTCTTTATATTTTCAATCTCTTTTGTGAAGAAATTTCTGATTCCATTGAATTGTCTATCTGTATTTTCTTGTAATTCATTGAACTTTTTTATAATAGCTGTTTTGAATTCTCTGTCATTTAGGTTATAGATTTCTGTGCCTTCCAGATTGATTTCTGGGTGCTTGTCATTTTCCTTCTGTTCTGGAGATTTAATATATTTTTGCATAATGCCTGACGGTGTTGGCTTATTTTTACTCATACTGAAAATTTCTGGTCATGGCTTCCACCTTCTGCCACTGGATTGGGGTCAAGAGCTATGTGTTCTGAGTCAACTATGATCTGTAGGGGCTCTGGCTGATCAACTGAGTTGAAGTACTGCTGAGCTGAAGTATGGCCAGGCTGAAGCAGCTGGGGCTGGAGCATGGCTGGGCCAGAGTGGTGGCAGCCGGAATGGCAGGGGCCATCACAGTGGTGTGGGCTGGAGTGGCAGGGGCTGGAGCAGTGGGGGCCAGTGCATGGCCTGGCCATAATGGCAGGGCCCAGAGCATCAAGGGTTGGAGTGATGGGAGCCAGTGCATGGCCAGGCCAGGGCAGCAGGAGGAATTTTTTTTTACTTCTGCGTCCCCTGCACCAAAACCATGCTTGAAACATAGAATGGGCTCCATAAATATTTATTGAATGAAAGAATGGGCAAAGTGTAGAGTACACTCACTCAGTGTGGCATCCACAAGCCATGTATGCAAGTAAAATGGTGCCTTGGCCAACTATTGAAGGGGAGAAACATTTCACCTCTTTGGTTTGCAAATGTCCATGACCTTTAAGCCAGTGGGGAAATCAGGTTTCCTTGAAATTAAATCCAGCCCTGCCCAATCCCAGACCCTCAATTTGCTGTTATTGTCTGACTCATCTCAGCATGGATCATACATCTCCAATTGATTCAAACAAAATTTCAAGAAAACACAAAACTTTCCCTTAGTTCTTCACAATCATACTCTACACAGAACTGTGAAGAGGCGTTTTTTGTGTATGTGTGAGGAAGATCAGCCCTGAGCTAACATCCATGCTAATCCTCCTCTTTTTGCTGAGGAAGACCCGCTCTGAGCTAACATCTATTGCCAATGCTCCTCCTTTTTTTTCCTCAAAGCCCCAGTAGATAGTTGTATGTCATAGCTGCACATCCTTCTAGTTGTTGTATGTGGGATGCGGCCTCAGCATGGCCGGAGAAGCAGTGCGTTGGTGCGTGCCCGGGATCCAAACCCGGGCCGCCAGTAGCAGAGTACTCGCACTTAGCCGCTAAGCCATGGGGCCAGCCCTGAAGAGGCATTTTTAACTCAATAATATATTCTGTGTATTTTTTGTTTTTAAATATATTTAACTCTGCCTCATTCTTTTAAAGATTGCCTATCCATATATCCATTAAAGAATACTTGCATGTGCTCTAAATTTTCACTATTTTAATGATTCTGAGAACACTGCAGAACACATGTACCTGGACCTTTTTCAAGTAACAAAGATTCCTAGAGACAGAATTGTGTGTACAATGGGATCCACCTTTATTATGCTGTGCTGGATTCTGTAAAGTGAACAAACATTCTGTTGTAGTTGTAGAACACTATTTAATATGATACTTAACACGATGCTATATATAATGTAAATGTCAAAAACTGTACATGATTCATCTATGTGTATGTTTATAAAAATTCTGGAATAAATCAAACTTAGCTATTAGATTATTTCTGATGGTAAAACTACAATAGGAATAGGAAATAGAGTTTTTCTCTTTCACTCTACCTCAATTTAGCATTGTTTTAACTTACTTCCATCAAGCTGTTATCAATTTTAATATTTTTAAAACTAGTTTTAAAAGAGGCATGGCAAAATAAACAGAATCATAGTTTTTTAAAAATCCATTTGTGTATAAGTAAAAAGTCAAGTTCCTGTCCTGCCACTTATTACCCTAAGATAGTCATGGATAAGAATTTTAGTTGACTTCTCCCACACATGCTCTGCTCATTTATAATCATACATGCTTACCTCTGGGTATACTTGCATGTACACAAATGGCAACTGAACTTGGGCCCAGGAACCAGATCTGGAAGGGAGACGGGTTTGTGAATAATTTCAGAGGTGGAACTGACAACACTTGGGACTGATGTCTAGAATAGATAAAAGAGACTTGTTGGAAATGTTTTGAATGAGTGCTAAAAGTGTAGGTTTTAGAAAACAAAATAGGAGAAGGAGCCTTAGGGGTGATAAGGAGGTAATGAGTCCACTTTGGGACATGTAGAGTTTTAAAAGCCTCAAGGATGTGAAGATGGAAAAGTGTAATGGGCTATTGGTGAAGCACTCGTGATTTTGGAAATGTAGGTTTGGGAAATGTAATGTGGGTAGGTAGTTTAACTCAGAATTGTGGACAAAACTACCTAAAGAAAATGGCAGAGGGTAATAAAGGGAAAGGGGTGAAGGATGGACTCAGGAGAACCAACATTTAAGGTACAGACAGAGAAGGGAAGAAGGACAGAGAATGGGAGGCAAGGAAAATCATAAAGTCAGGGGAGTAAAGAAGAAGCAGAAGAAAATAAGTGCAAATGTACAAGCAGGATAAGAAATGTAAAAAAGAGTGTTGGATTAGATACTTAGGAGGTTATAAGAAATCATCTACAGCAATACTGTCCAACTGAAATGTAATGCAAGACACATGATTTCAAATTTTCTCATATCCACAGTAGAAATAAACATGTGAAATAAATTTTAATAATATATTTTATTTAGCTTAACAAAGCCAAAATATTGTCATTTTAACATGTAATCAATGTAAATTATTAACGAGATATTTTACTTTATTGTGGTATTAAAGTCATCAAAATATTATGTGTATTTTATACTTACAGCACATCTCAATTCAGATTAGATACATTTCAAGTCCTTAATATCCACTCATGACTAATGGCTACTATATTGTACAGGGCAGGTCTAGAAAGTGAATTCTCTTGAAATGTAGAGACAGGTGTCATAGAATAAAGTGTTTAGGAATAAGTGAAGTGGACAGAAGTAGGAATATGAGTTTCTTTTCCAAGGAGTTGGAGTGACAGGAAGGATGGAGATTGGGCTGCAGCTGGAATGGGAGATGAGGAGTTGAAAGCTGATATTTCAGGATGAAACATCTTTCCTGGCTGAAGTAAGAAGTCATGAGAGAAGGAAAGATTATTGAAGCATCATTCTGAAGAAGGAGCAGAAGGCAATGGTGTCATCTCTGGTATAGGTTTTGGCTTTGGATGAAGCAAAAACTAATGTTCTTTTCAGGAGGTAGAAGAGACCAGCAGGAGGAAGGAAGTTGAGGAAATGCCTATGTATTTTTCAGGTCTCAGATTTCACCTCACTACGGATGTCTCCAAAGATACCCTTTGTAATGGTTAGTTTTATGTGTCAACTTGGCTAGTCTATAGTATCCAGTTAATCAAATACTAATGCAATGGTTGCAGTTGGGGGTATTTTGTAGATGTAATTAACATCTACAGTCTACTGACTTTAAGTAAATGAGTTTATCCTCAATAAGGTGGATGAGCATCATCCAATCAGTTGGAGGGTCTTAAGAGGAAAACAGGTTTCCCTGGAGAAGAAGGAATTCTGTCACATCCACTCCTGCCCTAGCATTTCAACCATTTGTAAGTGTACAGTTCAGTGGCATTAAATGCATTCACAATGTTCTGTAACCATCACCACTCAAAACTTTTTTACCAGCCTTCCCCACAAATTTCAGACTTGCCAGCTACAAAATCTCATAAGCCAATTCCTTGAAATAAATTTCTTTATATGTATATGTATAGGTATGTGTGTATGTATATGTGTGTGTATGTGTGTTTGTGTGCTTCTGGTTCTGTTTCTCTAGAGAACCCTGACTGATACACTCCTTGACTAGACTGATGACCTTCTTTTGTTCTCCTACAACACCTCATGCTTACTCCATCCTAGTACTTGTGACACCATATTGCAATTGCGTGTTTTGTTTTTCTTTCTCTCTTGAGGACAGAGATTGTCTTTCAGGAGTGTACCCAGCATCTAGCAAAATGCCTATCATATTGTAGGCAACTTCTGACTTTTTGATGAGTGAATGAATGGTTTAAATTTCTTTTATAAGGGAGGTGGTTTTTAGGCTGAGAGTGAAGCCACTGGCATGAGCTGAGGATAATTTAGAGGAAGCTAGGGCTTTTTTCCTTACAAAGGACCCAGTCCTGTCAAAGCCTTGAATTCTCCTGAGAGAATCTTTTTTTTTAATGGGAAATACATGGTTTCATGTTGGTCTGTGGAAACTGGAGGATGGTAATGGAGTTCATTACAATCATCAGTGGTTGTTCTGGAGGAAAAAAAACAGCAATGATCAGGCATTTCCAGATAACACCTGGTACAGTGGAAAGAAGAAGAAGGGTTCTGAGTGAGACAAACTTAAGGCTCCGAGTTTTAAAACTCATTATAAAGCAATAGTCATTTCTATAATGGCCCATATTTAGAATACCAGACAGCTGAATTTTGTAGTTCTGTTGATAAAAAACTAGAAATTCTAAGCTATGGGAAAAATCAGAGAACTTAGAAAAAGTTCACTTATATGCAAGAATCTTCCCATAAGTGATAAAGTAAACAGCATTAAACAATCAGCAAGTTAGATAATATTTAATAAATGGAATGAGGTGGTAACTAATGATGAAAAATAAAATTTACATTGACTTCCATTTTAAAGCATAAGTCAAACATTCTTGATCAATTCAAATAAATATAAGAAGATTGGTGAAAGTTATACAGCCTTTATTGAGTCCCTGATCTTGTCCAAGGATGCACAGTTTGGGAAAGGTGATAGAAATAGGATATAAAAGTCCATCAGATGTGTAATCCTATATCAAGAACACACAGCAGGTGCTATAAAAGTGACTAACGGGTAAGAGTAATTTTGGTTAGTTATATATCTTACTCAAACCCAATTTTCAGGAATTCTTTTCTTAAGAGTATTTTTTTATTACATCTTTTCTTCTATTTTAGATCTTCCTACTCCTGCTTTGGTATGTCCTCTCATGGTCTAGATTCAAAAACACCAAAGTCCACTGTAAAGAAAGATTTATCATCATCCATACATCCCACTTTATTTATTTTTTTATTTTATTTTTTTAATTGAGGTCACATTGGTTTATAACATTATATACATTTCAGGTGTACATCGTTATACTTCAACTTCTGTATAGACTGCATCATGTTCACCACCAAGAGTCTAGTTTCCACCTGTCACCATATATATGTGCCCCTTTACCCCCTTTTGCCCTCCCCCCACCCCTTTCCCTCTGGTCACCACCAATCTGTTCTCCATATCTATGGCATACATCCCACTTTAAACAAGACAAGTTGCATGGAGCTGTAGCGTAATTATCAACATAGATGCATCTGGCTCCAGGGTCCACATACTATGTTATAGGCCTGAAAAGTAACTGATTACAATTAGTTCTTTTAGGAAAGTGACATCAGCATCAGGTGGAGTGAGCTCTTCCCTTAGTCTCTCCCCCCTAAGTTACAACCAGACATTCATTAACCAACAGAGGACTCCCTACAAAGCACAACAGGGCACCTGAGAGATCCACAAGCCATACGTCTGAAGGTGGGGGTACTGGGTGCCCAGGAAGCAGTGGGAGGAGATGAGCAGATCCCCTCTCCCTCCCCAGTGGAGATGATCTAGGTCACGGGTCCTCAGGAAGCAGCTGGCATGCAACTGTAAGAGGAGGTGGGGGAAGAGGCAAGCCTGTGTAAAAAGCTTTCACTTTTGGAGTTGCAGCCCAGCAACAGGAATGCTCCACACTGAGTTGTGTGGCTCAGCCACCACATGGGCACCCCCACCAACTGCAGCAGCCCAGGTGAACCGACCAGGATGCAGATCAGGCCTGGGCACACATGAAAGATAGTGCCCTTCCCTTCCCACCTAGCACACCAGCTCAGCCAGTCCCTGGCCAAGGCAGCAGATCTACACCAGAGTGCCTGCTCCTGTGTGTGTGACCCACTAGTATCTGCAACCAGTGGGCAAAAGCAAACAAGCCCTATTGTCACTATTTCCAGCACATGAGGTGGCTTCAGAAAACACAGGTCCTGGCCCCCAGTGGTGGCAGGCGGAATCTGTGACCTGAAACTACCACTAAGTGCCAGCAAATGATCACTTCATCAAACACCATGAAGAACTATATTAACAGTCCAGAACAGAAGGAAAATGACAAGTCTCCAGAAAACGATCCTGAACTCACAGAAATTTACAATCTAAATGAGAGAGAATTCAAAATAGTTGCCATAAAGAAACTCAATGAATTATGAGAAAACTCAGAAAGACAGTTCTATAAGCTCAGAATAAAATTAATGGACAAGAGGAATTCTTCACAAAAGAGATTGAAACTCTAAAAAAAAGCAAAAAGAAATTCTGGAGATGAAGAACAGAAAGAATGAGATAAAAAAGAATCTAGAAAGCTTAAAAAACAAAGCTGACATTATGGAGGACAGAGTTATTAATTTAGAGGACAGAAATATAGAAATGCTTCAGGTGGAGGAGAGAGAACTAAGGCTTTAGAAAAATGAATAAATTATTCATGAAATATCTAACCCAATTAGGAAATACAACGTAAGGATTATAGGTATTCCAAAGGGAGAAGGAAGAGAGAAAGGAACAGAGAGCTTGTTCAAAGAAATAACAGCTGAGAACTTCCCAAACCTGGGGAAGAAACTGGACATACAAGTATATGAAGCCAATAGAACTCCTAATTACATCAATGCAAAATGACCTTCTCCAAGGCATATAATAATAAAAATGGCAAAAGCCAGTGACAAAGAAAAAATATTAAGGGCATTAAGGGCAGCAAGGCAGAAGAGAATAATCTACAGAGGAACCCCTATCAGGCTTTCAGCAGATTTCTCAGCAGAAACCTTACAGGCTAGGAGACATTGGAATGATATATTCAAAATACTGAGAGACAAAAACTTTCAGCCAAGAATACTCTATCCAGCAAAACTATCCTTCAGATACAATAGAGAAATAAAAGCTTTCTCAGATAAACAAAAGCTGAGAGAGTTTATCACCACTAAACCTGCCTTACAAGACATTATGAAGGGAGCCCTCCTACCTGAAACAAAAAGGCAAAGGTATACAAAGCTTGGAACAAAGATAAATAGAAAAAATCAGAAAACTGCAGCTCTCTATCAGAATAGGTTAGCAAACACTTAATTGTAACATAAAAGATAAAGGGAAATAAAGCACCAAAAATAACTATAAACACTTAATTTTAATCACAAACTCACAACACAAAACAGAATAATTTGTGACAACAATAACTTAGAAAGGGAAGAGGAAAGGGATGGAAACTGCTTAGGCTAATGGAGATGAGAGTCTATCAGAAAATGGACTATCTCATCTACAAGATCTTTTGTACAAACTTCATGGTAACCATTAAACAAAAAATTAGAACAGAAACACAAATCATAAATAAAAAGAAAACTGAGAAAACCATCATGGATAACCACCAAACTGAAATGGCAGTCAGAAACACAAGGGAAAATAAACAATAGAAATATCGAACAACTAGAAAGCAAGACATAAAATGGCAGTATCAATCCCTCATATATTAATAATCACTCTAAATGTAAGTGGATTGAATTCTCCAATAAAAAGACACAGAGTGGCTGGATAGACTAAAAAAAAGACCCAACAATATGCTGCCTCCATGAAACACATCTCAGCTCTAAAGAAAAACACAGGTTCAGAGTGAAGGTATGGAAGATGATACCCAAAACAAATGGGAAGCAAAAGAAAGCAGGTGTTGCCATACTTATATTAGACAAAGCAGACTTCAAGATAAAAAAGGCAGTGAGAAACCAAGAGGGGCAGTACATAATGATAAAAGGGACATTCCACCAAGAGAACATAACACTCATGAATATATATGCACCTAATACAGGAACACCAAAGTATACAAAGCACCTACTAACAGACCTAAAGGGAGAAATTGACAGCAACATAATAATAGTAGGGGACCACAACACCCCACTTACTTCAATGGATAGACCATCCAGGCAGAAAGTTAATAAGGAAATAGTGGACTTAAATGATAAACTAGACAAGATGGACTTAATAGATATATATAGAACACTCCATCCAAAAGCAGCAGAGTACACATTCTCCTCAAGTGCACATGGAATATTCTCAAAGAATGACTATATGTTGGGAAACAAGGCAAGCCTCAATAAATTTAAGAAGATTGAAATCATATCAAGCATCTTTTCTGACCACAATGCTATGAAACTAGAAATGAACTATAAGACAAAAGCTGGGAAAGTCACAAATATGTGGAGACTAAACAACATGCTACTGAACAACCATTGGATCAATGAAGAAATCAAAGGAGAAATCAAAAAATACCTGGAGACAAATGAAAATGAAAATACATCATACCAACTTCTATGGGTGCAGCAAAAGTGGTACTAAGAGGGAGATTTATAGCAATACAGGCCCACCTCAACAAGAAAAATCTCAGATAAGTAATCTTAAACTACACCTAATACAACTAGAAAAAGAAGAACAAACAAAGCCGGAAGTCAGCAGAAGGAGGGAAAGAAAAATTAGAGCACGACATTGGCAAACCAGTAGTCCATTCATCCCATTATTGGTGATGCTAATATCGGTCTTTGGTTAAGGCGGCATCTGCTCTCCAAGTCTCTGTCGTGAAGAATGTTTTCTTCTTTGTAATTCATAATCCGTGGGCTAGGACTTCTAGATTTCTGAACATCCAGTTCATTAATAACCTTTCATTTGGTAGTTTCAGCCATTGATCATTATCTAAATTGATTACACTCGTGGTTGAAAAGAACCCAGTTTTTGATTTTGAAGAAGTGTGCCTTAAGAAATTGTCAAAATAGCCAGTTGAGGGGATATTAGATGGTATCAGAACATGGTCTTGGAAAAAGCCAACTTCTTCTCCATCTATGAAGCCATAAAACATTAAAATCACACCCTCATCAGTGAATCTAGTGCATCAATTGAGTCAATATGTTTTTTAAATGTTTATTTAGAGCCCAAAGCCTGAATGGCTAGGCAAGGCACACATGAGCTTCCAAGTTGTGGCAGATTCAAAATTTCCAGATTCAGGGACTTCCAGGAACATGAACCATGGAGGCACTTTAGAGGCCCCATCACGTCCCTTGAAGACAATGAATTTCCAAATCCAAATTTTCCTCTTGTTAAATGGCACGAATCAATTCTGAGTCCCCCAAAGTTGCAGAGGTCACCAGTGAAGTGAAGCCCCCGTGTCCAGCCCATTTAGACCAAGGAGAAACGCACCCTCCTTTGGAACATGAGAAGCAGGAACTCAATTTGGCAGCTCCCAGGTGGTCCTTGTGCCCTCAAACCTGTACTCCCACTTTTCGGGGTTCAGGGCCAACCACTCCTTCCTAGGGAAGTGTCCACATCCCTAGGATGCCCTCATCCCACGCACTCCCACAGCCAATGGATTCTGGGAGTCAATGCAGGTAGAAACCCTTGCACTCTCGGAGACAACTGGGCCCACCAGCGCTGGGGAGAGAAGAGAGCGATGGAGACGGCCCCGCGTGAGGCTAAGCCCCCACGCGGGCGTGGGAGCGCCATGAGCGTGGGATCGGGCTGCTGGCCTGGGCGCACCTGCCCGCGAGCGGACTCTGGGCACCCGCGCTGGACGTCTCTGCTAGGCCGAGTGGGGGTCAGAGCGTGTGCAGTTTCAAAACCCTCAAGATGGGGACGCTGCCAGAACGGAAAGACATCCCACTGTGGGTGAAAGTTCCCTAAAACTTGAAAGATCCCGAGGTGTTCCAGGTCCAGACGCGTGTGCTAGACCCAGGCCTGGCGCGGGTGCCTGACCTGGCATCTCGGCTTCCGTGGCCACAGCGCTCATCTCCTTCCCCAGACAGACCAGGATGGATCTTGAATCCCATACATAGAGCGAGTGAGTAAAACCATGCTCGAGCTGAAGGTTCTGGAACCCTCCGACCTCACCGAGGTTGTAGTTTAGGGCTCTTCCTTGTACAAGCTCCGGACCACGTGGATGCTCCAGTCCATGGCCAACTGGCACTGCCAGCAGCAGGAGCGAAGTGAGGGGCTGGGTGAGGAGGTGCCCAGATCAGACCACGTGGGCGGCCTTGCTCCCTTTCCTCCAGCCCGTCTTCTCACCACTCCCTTCCTAGCACCTCCCTGCAACCCCACCCGTACCTCGGGCATCACCAGAGGGGCCTCGGTGCCAGGGCTGTCCCTGAGGCTCTTTTGGTACTGCCCTCCATTGGTCCCAGGGACCCTGGAGTTATACTACAAGGAGCGGGGGCCTGGAGTTGGCCTCATAGAGCAAGGTTATTTGGGATCTAAACCTGGCTCCTCTTCCCCCACTGCCAGCTTCTTGGAGAATGTTGGAATGGGCCCAGTGGCACCAGTTCTGAGGTTTCCGAGAATCTCAGGCCCAGAACGCGGGGCTGGGAGGTCCCAGAAATGAACACTGACAGAGGCTGAGAATCGTTCAGGCTCTTCCCTTCTCCCCTCACTCACACCTGCTGTTGCCTTCTGCTGCAGGGATGTTCAAACTTGAGGAAGCCATGAATGCCCTCAACTAGGCCCTTGGATGAAGTGAAGCCAGTTTGCATCCAGCTCACCTGGGACCAGGATATAGAGAGTAGGCTGTGGCCAGAGCTGGAGTGGGTCTGGCCTCATTTAAACTCTGCTCCAGCCTGACAAGAAAAAACCAGCTTGATTTAGGTCTATGCCCTTCCCTCTGAGTCCTGATGTGACTTTTTTCCCCCAAGGTTGCTAATTAAAGAATAAAATTTTAAATAAATAGTTCTTTGACCTGTGGTTGAAGTATTGGTGATAACATCACAGCTGAGGTGGCCCTTGAGCTTAACCCGTAATTGAAACCCCCAAAGCTAGAAAGAGGTCCAAGAGCACACTTGGCTAGGATGAAAAAAATGGTCTGGGAGCCAAGCTCTGAAATGCAGCTCTGAACAAAAACTAGTCAATCTATAGGAGATGTGATAGTGTCTGGAACTGACCTGGACTCTTTCAAAAATAATAACCTATAGTAGGTCGTACAACAGGTAGAAAATAAAAAGCAAATATTCTCCAAAAAATATATAGAAGCACCAGTACCTTCTCAGTATAGCAGTTTTAGATCTTTGTGAACTGTAGCAGTTATATCCTTTTAAACTTAATAGAAGACTGCTAACTGGCTTCTCATCAGCATTTAGTCTGCTGCAGAATGTTAAGTTGAACCTTGAAGAAAATTCAGCCTTACAGATAGGTATATGGAAAAGGAGAACCTCACAGACTCTTGAAAGGGTCTCTTTGATTCTCCACCACACTTACAGAATTGCTGCACTAGGCCCCCAAAGGGTAAGTGGAACTGGGGGTAGATGAGGGCACTACCATAGGCGGGGCTCACTCCTGATGGTTGAGGGTCCATAGGAATGGGGACTACAGTTTCCCCTGGTAGAGACTAGTTTTGTAGTTCACAAACCAGAATGAATCCCACTTAGGGAGCTTTCAGGCCCTAAGACCTTAGCCAAGTTGTTTGACCCCCTCAGTCTCTAAATCAAAGATGATAGCATCTGTCCCCATATGAAGTTGTGAGGTTTAGCTGTTAATATATGTAGGGTACTTAGAACAGGCATCACACATAGTAACTAATGTTGACTATTTCTTGGAGAGATTGACCAATAATGGGAGAGAAAACTAACGAGCCGTTTTCTGTGAAAGACAAATGTGGCGTGGCCATCAGACAACTGCTCTCCCCCTCACTATCAGTAAGGGAAAGCACCATTTTGGCTCAAGGGGTCAGGCCAAAGCCTGGGAGCCATCTTTGATGCCTCACCACACACATGGAAGCTATGAGCAAGCCTAGTCAATTTGACCTTCATAAAAATACCCAGAAGCTGAGCCCTTCCCACACCTGCACCTAATCCAGCACCTCCCCCATCCTGCCTTGCCAGGACTACTGAAAGAGACTTTTAACAGTTCCCAGTGGTTTTTGTTTCAGGTATTTCACAGTCTGTTCTTTAGCCAGGCTTAAATTTTTTTTTTTTTAATGAATGCCTTTATTTATTTATTTATTTATTTAGTGAGGAAGATCAGCCCTGAGCCAACATCCCTGCCAATCCTCCTCTTTTTGCCGACGAAGATTGGCCCCGGGCTAACATCTGTGCCCATCTTCCTCTACTTTATGTGGGATGCCGCCTCAGCATGGCCTAACAAGTGATGCGTCGGTGCAGGCCCAGGATCCAGGCCCCAGCCGCCAGCAGCAGAGCACGCGCACTTAACCGCTACGCCATGGGGCCGGCCCCTAGCCAGGCTTAATTTTTAAAATGTTAATCTTATGGCCCATCTTCCAAAAGGGACCCCAAAATTTCTCCGTAGTTTTTTGTCCAACAACCCAAACTCCTTACTTGACCTATGTGGTCTGTGTAATCTGACCTCTGCCTTCATCTGTGCTCTAGTTTATTATATTTTGCTGTGCCTCAAAACAAATCACCTGTTACCGCTTCAGGGCCTTTATTTTTGCTCTTCTGCCTGGAACACTTCTCAAATTTTCAAATGGTTCTGCCCCCTTCTCTCACATGGCCCACATTCACCTCTAGAAAGGTCCTCTCCTCCACAGTCTCTGCTTAACCTACTTGATTTTTCTTCATGGCATTTACAAACCTGACCAACAGTGTTAGCTGCTCATTTTCCTCTTCTCCCCCACTAGCATGTAAACTCCAGCAAAGCAGGATTTTTTATAAAAAAAATAGGCAATATGTAGTGTAGACTGGTTAAGGATAATTTTCCAAGACACCCAGCTAGACTGCTTGGGTTTGAATCTTAGCTCAGCCACTTGTTAGCTATGGAATCATGAGCATGTTAGCCTTTGTGCTTCAGTTCCCCATCTGTAATATGAGTATAATAAAATCTAACTCACAGGGTTGTAGTGAGAATTAAATGAGTTAAGATGATGTTCTAAGACTATGTGAAGTCTTAGAATCATATCTGACAAAATGGGCATTCAATAAATATTTCTTGAATGCATGAATGACTGCTCTTAATCCACTGCAGGACTGGAGCTAGATTGCTCCCCTCCCAGGGCTTATGGAGGAGGGACTACAGCCTCCAGCCCTGTCCTATATGGTTTTCATTATTGAAGACTCAATGAAGGAAGCCATGGAAGTCCTTTGTAAATGGTGTAGTTTTCCTGCCTCCTGAAAGTGTGTGATTCATGTGCTGTTTTCTGGGGTCTTTAGACACCATACAGCCTTTAGGTCACTGGAGACAAAGGTGCATTTTGGCATGCTGTTGAAGTTCATTTGGAGTGGAGAGCAAGAGACCAGGCAAGTACCCCATTGGCATTTTGACACTCTCACCTCCAGCCTTGAGAATAGCACCAGCACTTTGGTCTGAAAGTCACTGACCACTCAGCTTGTAAATGAAGATAATTGAGGCCATCTTGTTACACTAAATGGCCCCAGCTCCTCCTCTGTGTGACTACTCGCTGCTCTGCATGTACTCCAAACAATTCACATGCTCTCCTGATTTATGGTCTCTGCTTACACGTGTAGTCCTCAATAGCTTGATAAATTAAAAACTTTGTTCTATGAGTTTCTCTCCAGGAACAGGCTGACCACAGGTGGAAAACACACCTATAAGGTATCCATCACAGCTGACAGAAGAATGGAACAATGTGATGCCTGGAGCCCATCATGCCTGGAGACCAACATCTCTGTAGATTGATTTTGTACCCTGCAACTTTGCTGTAGTTGTTGATTGTTTCTAACAGTTTTCCAACAGATTCTTTAGGGTTTTCTATATATACAATCATGTCATCTGCAAATAGTGAGAGTTTCACTTCTTCGTTACCTATTTGGATTCCTTTTATTCCTTTTTCTTGCCTAATTGCTCTGGCCAAAACCTCCAGTACTATGTTGAACAGGAGTGGTGAGAGTGGGCAGCCCTGCCTCGTTCCTGTTCTCAGAGGAATGGCTTTCAGTCTTTCCCCGTTGAGTATGATGGTAGCTGTGGGTTTGTCATATATGGCCTTTATTATGTTGAGGTACTTTCCTTCTATTCCCATTTTATTGAGAGTTTTTATCATAAATGGATGTTGTATCTTGTCAAATGCCTTCTCTGCGTCTATTGAGACGATCATGTGGTTTTTATTCTTTGTTTTGTTGATGTGATGTATCACGTTGATTGATTTGCGGATGTTGAACCATCCCTGCGTCTCTGGTATAAATCCCACTTGATCATGGTGTATGATCTTTTTAATATATTGTTGTATTCGGTTTGCCAATATTTTGTTGAGGATTTTTGCATCAATGTTCATCAGCGATATTGGCCTGTAATTTTCTTTCTTTGTATTGTCTTTGTCTGGTTTCGGTATCAGGGTGATGTTGGCCTCGTAGAATGATTCAGGAAGTGTTCCATCTTCCTCTATTTTTTGGAATAGTTTGAGGAGGATGGGTATTAAATCTTCTTTGAATGTTTGGTAAAATTCACTGGAGAAGCCATCTGGTCCTGGACTTTTATTTTTTGGGAGGTTTTTGATTACTATTTCAATCTCTTTACTTGTGATTGGTCTATTCAGATTCTCCATTTCTTCTTGGTTCAATTTTGGGAGGTTGTATAAGTCTAAGAATTTATCCATTTCTTCTAGATTGTCCAATTTGTTGGCATATAATTTCTCATAGTATTCTCTTATAATCCTCTGTATTTCCATGGTATCCGTTGTAATTTCTCCTCTTTCATTTCTAATTTTATTTACTTGAGCCTTTTCTCTTTTTTTCTTAGTTAGCCTGGCTAAGGGTTTGTCTATTTTGTTTATCTTCTCGAAGAACCAACTCTTTGTTTCATTAATCCTTTCTACTGTTTTTTTGGTCTCAATATCATTTATTTCTGCTCTGATTTTTATTATTTCTCTCCTTCTGCTGGCTTTGGGCTTTGTTTGTTCTTCTTTTTCTAGTTCTGTTAGGTGTAATTTAAGGTTGCCTATTAGGGCTTTTTCTTGTTTGTTAAGGTGGGCTTGTATCGCTATGAGTTTCCCTCTCAGGACCGCTTTTGCTGCGTCCCATATGGTTTGATATGGCATGTTATCATTTTCGTTTGTTTCCAGATAGTTTTTGATTTCTCCTTTAATTTCATCAATGATCCATTGGTTGTTCAGTAGCATGTTGTTTAATCTCCACATTTTTGTCACTTTCCCAGTTTTTTTTTCCTGGTTCATTTCCAGTTTCATAGCCTTATGGTCTGAAAAGATGCTTGTTATGATTTCAATCCTCTTAAATTTATTGAGGCTTGCTTTGTTTCCCAACATATGGTCTATCCTAGAGAATGTTCCATGCGTGCTTGAGAAGAATGTGTAGTCAGCTGTTTTTGGGTGGAGTGCTCTGTATATGTCTACTAGGTCCATCTCGTCCAGTTTTTCATTTAAGTCTAATATTTCTTTATTAACTTTTTGTCTGGATGATCTATCCATTGCTGTAAGTGGGGTGTTAAGATCCCCTACTATTATTGTGTTGTTGTTGATTTCTCCTTTTAGGTTTGTTAATAGTTGTTTTATGTACATTGGTGCTCCTATGTTGGGTGCATATATATTTATAAGTGATATGTCTTCTTGATGGAGTGTCCCTTTTATCATTATATATTTCCCTTCTTTGTCTTTCTTAACCTGTTTTATCTTGAAGTCTACTTTGTCTGATATGAGTATGGCAACACCTGCTTTCTTTTGTTTGCCATTAGCTTGGAGTATTGTCTTCCATCCTTTCACTCTGAGCCTGTGCTTGTCTTTAGTGCTAAGATGTGTTTCCTGAAGGCAGCATATTGTTGGGTCTTGCTTTTTAATCCATCCTGCCACTCTGTATCTTTTGATTGGAGAGTTCAATCCATTAACATTTAGGGTAATTATTGAAATATGAGGGTTGAATGTTGCTGATTTGTCACTTATTTTCTGGTTCTTTTGCATTTCCTTTGTTTCTTGTCCCATTTGTTTTGGACTGCCAATTCAGTTTGGTTGTTCTGTCTTATGATTCTTCTAGTTTTCTCTTTGTTTATCATATGTGGTTTTAATTTGATTATTTGTTTAGTGGTTACCTTGAGGTTTGGGCAAAAAATCTTCTGTATGAGATAGTCCATTATCTGATAGCCTCCTATTTCCTTATACTAAGTCAATTCAGTCACTTTCCTCTTCCCCTTCTAAGTTGCTCTTGTTATACCTTATTCTATCTTGTGTTGTGGCTGTGTGTTTACAGTGATGAGGTTAAATTTATTTTTGGTGAATTTCTTCCTTTGATCTTTGAGTTTAGTATTTAAGTGGTTGCTAACCTATTCCGGTAAAGATCTACTATTTCTCTGATTTTGTCTGCCTACTTTTCTCCTTACTCCAAGCTTTGTGTTCCCTTTCTCTTCTTGTTTTCAGGCCTGAGGGCCTTCTTGAGTATTTCTTGTAGTGGCGGTCTCGTGGCCATGAACTCCCTTAGCTTTTGTTTATCTGGGAGAGTTACTATTTCTCCATCATATTTGAAGGATATTTTTGCTGGATAGAGTATTCTTGGCTGAAAGTTTTTGTCTTTTAGTATTTTGAATATATCATTCCAGTCTCTTCTAGCCTGAAAAGTTTCTGTTGAGAAATCCGCTGAGAGCCTGATGGGAGTTCCTTTGTACGTTATTTTTTGTTTTTGTCTAGCTGCCCTTAATATTGTTTCTTTGTCGTTGACCCTGGCTAGCCTTACCACTAGGTGTCGTGGTGAAGGCCTTTGTCTGTTAATATATATAGGGGTCCTGTTGGCTTCGCTTACTGGTATTTCCTGCTCCTTCCCCAGATTTGGGAAATTTTCAGCTATTATTTCCTTGAATAGGCTCTCTGTTCCTCTTTCCCTCTCCTCTCCCTCAGGAATACCTATAATTCTTATGTTACATTTTCTAATAGAGTCCGATATTTCTCGGAGTCTTTCTTCATTTCTTTTTAGTCTTAGTTCTCTCTCTTCTTCCATCTGGAGTATATCTGTATTCCTATCCTCTAAAGTACTAATTCTTTCCTCCATATTGTCAGCTCTGTTCTTTAAAGATTCCAGATTCTCCTTTATCTCCTCCATTGTGTTCTTCATCTCCATCAGCCCTGATAGGTTTTTCTTTATGATTTCAATCTCTTTTGTGAAGAAACTCCTAATCTCATTGAATTGTTTGTCTGTGTTGTCTCGTATTTCGTTGAGTGTTTTTATGATAGCTATTTTGAAATCTCTGTCATTTAGTTTATGGATTTCTGTGTCTTCGGGGTTGATTTCTGGTTGCTTGTCATTTTGTTTCTGGTCTGGTGATTTCATATATTTTTGCATTGTGGTTCCTGTGTTGGTTTTGGTTTTCCTCATCCTGGAAGTCTCTGGTTGCACTTTCCACCTGCCGCCACTGTGTGGTGGTGAAGGGCTGTGTAGTCTAAGCCCCCTGCGCTCTGCCCCAGTTTTTCTGCTGCGATCCGCAGTTTTGTTTTGTTTCTTTTCCCCACTGCGATCCACGGGTCCAGTCCAATTTATTCAGGTCTGCCTCGGACCGCTAGATCTGGTCGAGCTGCAGACTCCGGGTTGTGGGGAGGGGGGAGCTCTCTCTTTTGCCCTCTGGGTCCCTGACGTGGGAGGCTTCTCGTTTGCCCCTCTTTATCCGCTCTCTGGGTTGCTCAGATGTTGATGGTAGCCCTGTGGCTCCTCTGAGCCCTCTGTGTGGGAGTTTCCCACTGGCTGAGAGCGCCCGAAGAGCTGCAGTTTCCCGCCGAGGGCCGCCCCTCCCCCCTCTCTGGGAGCCGCGCGGACCGGATCGCTGATCTGATGGGGAGGGAGCGGAGTTCTCCTTACCTCTCCCCACTTCCTCCGGGGGCCCAGCACGTTCCGCTCTCAGATGTGCGGCAGTGTGGATCCCTCCGCTCCAGCTTTTGACTGTCTGGGATTCCGTTGTTTGTCTGTGGCTGTTACTTTTGTTGTATTTTGTGGGGGAAGAATTCACGGGAAAGCTCACTCCGCCATGATGCTGACGTCACTCTCTGGAGACCAACATCTCTGAACCCCCTCCTTACTGCCCATCTTCCCTGTATAACTGCCTCAAGATTCTGTAATCTTTGAAGATGGTTTTTTGAGGCATTAGTCTACCATCTTCCTGGTTATGCCAGCTAATTTAATTAAAACTTCATTTCTTGGTCCCCAGTTTGTTGTGATTAATTGGTTCTGATCACAGCAAGAAGAGCGAGCCCATTGTTTAGTAACACGCTCAGCTCCTGCCCAACTGCACCTCTGATTTTGAAGAACCAGACAGAGGTAAATGAATTGCTTCCTATTTGGAGTATCAGGAGGGAAACTTGGTTCAGCTCCATGTGGTAAGAGGCGATGATTATTGACAAAGGTTGGTCTGCTTTGCAGATTTGTTCCTCCCAGGCAAGGCGATCTTATGACCTCCAGTGGGATAATCATTGGTTGCCAGGACTAGAGGCAATACAAGGGCCCAAGACGCCACAGATGGGGGAGGGGCCCATGTTGGGATGAGGTGAACTATGAGCAGGGGGCATCTCAGTTTCCAGGGAAGAAACTGCCTGTGGATCCTGGTCACCTCATTGTGGTCCCCTCTGGCTTTGGGCATATTTTTAAAGGAAGGGCATTGGGCAGGATGTTTCTGGAGACCTGACAACAGTTGCCATATAATAATACAGAACAGTAGACTAACTGGAGAATACTGATTGTTGCTATATTGGAATAAACAGCATTTTCTTAAATAGCACACAGTGATATTTTTCACTTGCATTTTAAATAGGTACTACATTCATATGGATCAAAATTCCAAAAGGATAGAAAGTTTCCTATCCCATTTCATATACACCCATTTCCTACTCTGCAACAATAAAAAGGTTTATTTTCTTGTGTACTCTTCCAGAGATTTTTTATTAATGCAAATACAATGATAAATATAGATTTCCCTCCTTCCTTACAATCAAGCATTATTCCATTTAATTAGTTCCCTACCTGAAGGATTTGGGGTTATTCCCAATCTTTTGCTTTTACAAAGGTGTGGTGAATACCTGAAGGTCATTGTTTTGCAGGTTTGCAAGTATATCTGTAGGCTAAATTCCCAGAGGGAGAATTGCTGGTCCAAAGAGGAAAAGGATATATAATTTTGCTAGATTTTACTGACAAGATTTTCACATATTGAGGTGTATGGGGTAACTATTTGAGTTCAAAACTGATTCAGCTTGAAGTAAGAAGCCTGACTTATGGACTATCAAACATACATCGTACATCTGCTTAACCATTAAAGAATACACTCTCTTAAGATAAGAATGCATACTCCCCCTCCTATGCCCTATTGGTAACACCCTATTGGTAATGCCCAGGTTAATCCCTTTCCTGACATCACGGTCACATTGACCTGTGAATTTGACATTGAATACCTTTTTGAAATTTTGAAGAAAGTGTATCCCAGGTGTGTTTAATGTGTGTTCTTTGTTCTAAAGAGATATAAGACTATACTGAAAGCCATGCTTCTCTGGAATGCTTTCTAAGACTTTCCTGGGTTATAATCCTCACTCTGGCTCAAGTAAACTCACCTCATTTCTCTTATCTATAAAATAGTCATTGGTTATTTTGCATCGACATTTCTTGGTGTAGCTGGCAGGATTTCAGAGAAACCCACTGGAGACCACCTGGAATCTATACTGAACAGGTATTTGGGCCCATTGAGTCCACTTGGATCAGTGAATTCTTTAGGTGACCCTGGTGAGTTCTCCTGAAACCCAGACCTCCTTATTTTAAGTTGACTGTCCAGAGTTTATTTGAGCTGTTTCAAACCTTAAGACTAGGTGTCTTAAAAGGGTACCAGTACATACTCTAGGTCAGAGGGACCTAGGGGGGGAATTCATAGGAAACAGAAACCTAGGGGGAATTTCCTAGGCCAGGGGAGCCAGGGAATTTTGGAGTGAATGGGGCAGGCTGACCTTTTCAATTTGGATTTAAATTGGAAAGCATTGTTTTTATAACATCTGAACAAACTGCTTGATAGAAAAGTGAGAGTCTGAACTTATTCAGCTCCAAAGAGAAGGAACACCAGCTCCTCCCAGCTGAAAGTTGTTCTCAGGCAACTGAGAACCTAGTGGGAGTGTCTGAGGTTGAGACTCAAGATATGCAGCAGTCCCAGAGGGAACTCCACTATCATTCACGTTAATTAATTAACAGTTCATCTGGGGAAGTGCCTATGAGCATTGGTCACCCATGTGCTCTGAGCCCCCATGGTGGTCTTAGATGGCCAGCAGGAGAAACTGAGGCACGTAAGGGAGTGTTTACCACCTTTCTTTAGGGTGTAACACTTACAAGCAGCACACTTCTGACCCACTACACAGTCCCTAGAAATTGTTCAGACTTTATAGCAAAACAAAACTAAAAGAAAAGTGGAAAATCAAGCCAGCCTCCCCTCTGAACTCCAGAGACTTGTGCAAGTGCTAAAAAAGAGGCCTAAGACTAAAGAAAAAAAATGAGAAAAGAAGATGCAAACTGCTAATTTTAAACGGAGGCTATAAATCTTTGTTGCATCTGTCTGTTGTTTATGTGTGTGTCTATACGTATGTTGCATGTGTGTGATATTTTACCTCTGGATGGTATGGCTAAAATTAAGAGCTCTGTGTAATTGGCTTAAAGTAAGCACTAACAAAAATTATTTCTAAATGCAACTAACCCAAATGTCTTTCAAGTTAACATGATATGAAATTAATCTTTGGTAAATAAAAGCTTGTTTGTTTGTTTGACTAAAATAAGCATGTCCTCAGTTATCAGGATTGGCTATGATGCAGATCTGCAGCTGATGCTATATTTATTACAAAATTGGTTAACAAAAATAATAACAAAGTGATGGATAATTTTATCTAATGTGTCATGAAGTCTTGTAGGCAATCTAAATAATTATCGGGAACCAGTAACTAAATAGATGTGAAAAAGAGCGTTGCATGATCTTTTAACCATAATTATGTGTTATGGTGTATGTACTTAAAATAGCTTCCAAAATCTCTTTGGTAGCATGAAACTTTGAAGTTTTGCTAGGTTAAATTAAATGATAAAAATTCATTAAGTATCTTGGGCCGGCCCCGTGGCTTAGCAGTTAAGTGCGTGTGCTCCGCTACTGACGGCCCTGGTTGGGATCCGGGCATGCACCGATGCACCGCTTATCCGGCCATGCTGAGGCTGCGTCCCACATACAGCAACTAGAAGGATGTGCAACAATGACATACAACTATCTACTGGGGCTTTGGGGAAAAAAAAGAGGATTGGCAATAGAGGTTAGCTCAGAGCCGGTCTTCCTCAGCAAAAAAAAGAGGAGGATTAGCATGGATGTGAGCTCAGGGCTGATCTTCTTCACAATAAAAAAAAACAGTATCTAGATCACTTCCAAATAAGATAAGATATTATACATTGATTGATAAATATAGGTTTATCTACTTTTGGCTTATTACAGAAACTAAAAGGTGTTTTGGATCTATTGGTAAACATGTCTTGTGTTTTATTAAAAGATTGTACTACGAAGTAACCTATCTAAAAAAAATAATTATAAAAGATATTTATAAATTTTCCAAGCCATGAAATGCTAGTGTAAAAGAAATTTTATAATTTCTTACTTGATTTTTTACTTAGAAATTAAGGTTTCTAAAGGTTAAAAATTCTAATGTTATTAAAGCAACTAAAAATTAATAAGGGAAACATCTTTGTATTCAAGGAAACTGAGATGTATGTTTTCAGTAAAGAAGGTAAAAAAAAAGGAAATATTTTTTGTTTGATTAAGAAAGATAAATTTGTCCTAAAGTACTAGAAAAGAAGAAAGAAAGGCATGAGACAAATTCTGAATATAAAAAGAAAGTTATAGGATGTTTGAAGAGGAACCCTGAGGAAAGAGTTTTGTACATGGTCAAGTTGGCTAAGATTAAAATGAATCTAATTAAGTAAATAAGTTTTAATGTCAAAAGTAAGCTGGTGCAAAATTAAAATTTGGTTTTTTTCTCTCTCTCTTAAAAGGATAATTTTCTGGAACTTAGGTTATAAAAGATTTTTCTTTACCTTTGAGTAAGTCTACCTAAAAGACAGAAAAACTCTGTTAAAATAATTTCCTGTGTTAAAAATACTGAGGTCTCTCTATTAAGGTTTTGTGGGGTTTTTTTGACTGTTTTAATGCTCTGTTTGCCCTTGACTATTTCTGTTGTCATTTTTTTTTGAATGGATAACTAAGCATTGTTTCACTGTGATCGATCAGTAGCCCCTTGATCTTGTCTGACCAAATGTTTTAAAACCTATTGATATTTTTGACAAGCTCCCCAAAATTCATATCTTAAATTGTCTTTCTTTTGACTTTTTTCTTTGAGAATTTTCAAAGGGCCCTGGGACTTCTCAAAGAAATTTATTCTCTCTTCCTATAAAGAGGGAGATACTAAACTAATTAGGCTTGTTTGGCATGGTAAATTGCATGGGAAGCATTGTCAAGGAAATGATAAATCTTCTTAGGTTATATTGCATAGGTAAATATTATTCACTATTTTAACCCTGCTACCTTGCTTCCAACATCACAAGAGAAAAAGACCATGACTGCATTCTATTTAATTTGGTTTACAGATGGGTCTTACATAAATAACAAGACATTATCAAGCCGGATGTGCTGTCCAGTGTCGGGGGAAGAGGGAGAATCTCCCTCTGCCCTTTCCCTTAAGGTTCTTCTGGCTGGCCAAATAATCAACAAGACAGGTTAGCAGAAGAAAATAATACCAAGTTTAATAACATGTATACATGGGAGAAAGCAGGGACACTGCGTTTCTCAACACAATAGCAGAAATTCTCGTCTTAAATATCTTTTTCAGCCAATGACAAAGGAAGATTTTGGCAGTGGGGGGAGTCAGTTACAAGAGATTACCGCTAAAACACAGTAAACAAGAGTAAGGTTTATTATGTAGCTCAAGGCCTCACCTTCCACATTGATAAGTCACTAGAAATGAGCTCATCCCCCTCTCTTCTCCAAACAGAGAGGGAGATACCTTTACAAATGGAGATTTTCCTTATAAATGTAAATGATTGTCTGGCAACTCTTCACAGGGTCATCCAGAGAATGTGGCCAGAGAGACAGAACTTCTGATAAGAGGGGCTTGTTGGTGCCTTTCCTATTGTAACATTTACCCTACATTATCTTTACAGCCATCATGATAGATCTGTTCCAGAAAGGAGCAACCATGTCAAATTCTTTAGGCAGTTAGTGGGGGAGGTCAAATGTCCTTCAGAGAAAACAACCAAGGTAAAGAGATAGATTTCAGGGTGGCCAAATCTTGATCTCCCACACCAGCCTCAAGAGTGCCTGCTACTTTCTCTTAACTCTGCTAACCCAGTAAAAGACTTCCTTCTACTGGCTCAAGAAATTGCCATGGAAGGAGAGAATCAAACATGGCAATCAAAAGGGAGACTTTTTAACACCCCCTCACAGATGTGGTTTGGGCCCAATAAGAAACCCACAGTACCTATTGGACCACAGCTGCCACTGCTCCAGGAGATACACCAATTAACCCATTGGGCACCTGAAAAGGTCATTTTGTGGGGAAAGCAATATTTTTGGAAACTCTCTCCCACAGTAGCCCATACAGCCTATACTTATTGTGTTATATGCCCAAAATCTAATCTAGGGAAACTATTTCATGAATCACAAGGCCACTTTACCCTTCCTACGGGACGCTTTGAGGTATGGCCATTGGACTTTGTCCAAATGTCACCATCTCAAGGATATAAATATATCTTGTAATGATCTGTGTTCTTACATTGGGTTGAGGCATTTCTTTACAAAAGAGCAATGGCTTTAGATAAAGTATTATTGGAGAGAATAATTCCTGTTTGGGGAATTCCTACCAAGTTACATAGTGCGGGGAACTCATTTCACCAGACAAATAATTAAATCTATTTGTAATATTCGGCCAATAATGCAGCATTTCCACTGCGCTTACCATCCCCAATCCTCAGGATTGTTGGAAAGAACTAATGGCACGATCAAAAGTCAATTGGCAAAGCTTTCAGAAGCATTTAATCTCTCATGGCCAAAAGCTCTTCCACTAGTGCTCCTCAGTCTTACATCTACAGCCTTTGGTAAACATCAGCTGTCTCCTTTCAAGATAATAACTGGACTTAGAGAAAGAAATATATGAACCAACTTTGCTTAAAGGAAATATCTTAATTATTGTCAAGGTCTCATTGAGACAGTTAAAGAAAAAAATATATGAAAAGTTGGTAGCTGATTCTTTTCACAGGGAGCTCCGAGACCTTAAGGATCATGGACCTGAAGAATTTGTTTATCAGAAGAGGCATCAAAAAAAAGACTCTTTGCAGCCCTGTTGGAAAGGACCATACCAGGTACTTTTAACCAATTCATGTGCTGCAGAATCAAAAAGCATGGACTGATGAAATCACATTTCTTATTTTAAAAAGAAGCTTTTCTACCTGAGTGGGTTTCAGTTCCTATTTCTGAAACCTGACTTCAACTGGCCAATGCAAATATCTCCAAACCAGGATGAGAAGAAGATAGTATCTGTTGTAGATAACTGTCCCAAGACTCTGGACCAGGCCTGTATTCCCAACCTTGTATCTCCTCATTTAAACCTTTGTTATGCTTAAACTGTATACCTATTTTATAATTGTTCCATTTAAGCTTTTCAGAATACTATCATACTTAAGGAAAGTGATTGATTTGGAACAGACTGGTCTCGAAGGCCAGGCATTTATCACGTGGCTCCTAATGGAACTCAATGGTTATGTGGAACAAATCCCCGGCCTTGGTTACTGCCTGGATGGCTAAAACACTGCACTCTGAGCTTCCCTTGGATGCAGGGAAGGAGTCACTGAGCTAACATGTGTTGCCAATCTCTCTTTAAGGCCAGATGGGCTCATTCAGTGTTCCACTGGTATGACCACCGAGCAGCTAACTATATTTGTTCCTTCTTTGGGGCTAGAGGATGTCATATCCCCTACAGAAGCCCTTAAAAATTGTCAAGCAGGAATAGCCCTTTTAAATACTAAAATTTCTTTAATAAGGAAGGCTGTCCTTCAAAATACAATGGCCTTAGGCATTCTTATGGCATCCCAAGATGGTACATATATATCATTCAAACGGAATGATGTGTTTTTATACCTGATGAGTCTTCCAATGCATCATCTCTGAATGCCTTGAGCGATCCTATACCTGATCTTGATTTGTTTAGTTGGCTCCCTTCCAATATTGCCTTCCATTTGCGACCCAGTTGTAATTCCTATTTCTATTACTCCTTGGAATTCTTGAATTAGTCATAATAATCAAACTAATTACTTTTTTCTTTACTCAGTGTTGTAAGATTGGCACGCTAGCTAGAGTAACAGTTGCTCGGCAGGTGAGATGGTCAATCAATCTTACAACCCCAGACAAATCTCCTTTGCTTATTAAGGCTATGCCTAAGAATTCATTTTTAAGCTAATCATTTCAAGTATTGGATTACCTGTTCTATAATTGTTATAAACAATGTAACTACAGGAAGTCATGTAAAAGCACATGTGCAATGTTTGTGGGATAATCTAAAAATAATTGACAAATTACATAACCTATGAAGCACTTCCCTTAATAGAGGTTAATATATAACTCTATGCTTGTCCACTGTATCTGACTATTTCCCCCCAACCTGGATAACTGGGCAAATTGATGAAATAAAAGCCTAGCACTGGGCCGGCCCCGTGACATAGTGGTTAAATGCATGCGCTCCACTGCTGGCAGACCGGGTTCGGATCCCGGGCGCGCACCAACGCACCGCTTGTCCGGCCATGCTGAGGCCGCGTCCCACATACAGCAACTGGAAGGATGTGCAGCTAGGTCATACAACTATCTACTGGGGCTTTGGGGGAAAAAAATAAAATAAATAAAATTAAAAAAAGAAAAAGCCGGGCCGGCCCCGTGGCTTAGCGGTTAAGTGCATGCGCTCCGATGCAGGCGGCCCGGGTTCGGATCCCGGGCGCGCACAGACGCACTGCTTCTCCAGCCATGCTGAGGCCGTGTCCCACATACAGCAGCTAGAAGAATGTGCAACTATGACATACAACTATCTGCTGGGGCTTTGGGGGAAAAATAAATAAATAAATAAAATTATAAAAAAAAAAAAAGAAAAAACCTAGCACTGAGAGACATGATGGACCCAGGGCAGGCAGCAACCACCCTGGCACCGAGGGACAATATTTTGATCAGCAATTCTTTCTAGTGAAAGATTATCAATCAAAAGGGGAAATGACAAGAGATTTTCACATAATGAGGTGTATGGGATGAACTATTCGGGTTCAAAACTGATTCGGCTTGAACTAAAAAGCCTGACTTATGGCCTATCAAACATACATTGTACATCTGCTTAACCATTAAAGAATGCACTCTCTTAAGATAAGGATGCATACTCCTCCTCCTATGCCCTATTGGTAACACCCTATTGGTAATGCCCAGATTAGTCCCTTTCCTGACATCATGGTCACATTAACCTGCTAATTTGCCATTGAATACCTCTTTGAAACTTTGATGAAAGTGTATCTTGGGTGTGTTTAATGTATGTTCTTTGTTCTAAAAAGATATAGGACTGTACTGAAAACCATGCTTCTCTGGAACGCTTTGTAAGGCCTTCCTGGATTATAATCCTCACTCTGGCTCAAGTAAACTCACCTTAGTTCTCTTATCTATAGAATGGTCATTGGTCATTTTGTGTCAACATTACCAACTTGCCTTCCAAAGGAATTGAAATAATTTTACCTGCAGCAGCAATATATGAGATTGCCTGTTTCCCTGCAACCTCACCCAGAGACAATTAGTGAACTTTTGTTTTGCTTATCTGTTAGGTGAACAGTCTCCCTGTCTTCAGTACTTCTAGTTTGAGTCTGCTTTATGAACTAACAGTTGTGGCACCCTCAAATTACCCTCAGCTAGTGCACCCTACAAAGATTCAGTTGGCAATAAATGTGTGTGGGAATGTCAACAGGAGAGTCGTGAGCCCTAGTTATACAGTGTGAACGAAGCGCTTAAAAACTGTCATTGTCCTTTAAGTCTAGAAATTCTGTCCTAAGGGCAGGCCTTCTAAACGTAGAAAACAGCTTTAGGTTAATCTGTGTCATAGTAGCAAAATTTTGAAATTTAAGAATATGCAATAAATTCCATGCATGCCCTAGACTGAAGATTTTTCAGCCCTAAAAAAACCAAAACAACACAAAACTTGGAGAAAATTCATAGGAAAAGTTTTGGAAGTAATAGCCTAAAGGTTAAAAAAAAGATTGTCTTGGAGTGATTGCCTTCTCTCTTTTTTTTTTTTTTTTTTGAGTTTGAAGCTCTTGACAAGTTTTTCACCAAGGGTGAGGGCACAGACTATGGGAAGAAAAATAAGCTTGCATCTCATGGAGATGAGGGGTCTGCCCTAAGGAAAGTCAGGCTTTAGGGCTGAAGAGATTTGAAGAAAAGGTAAAACCAGGGCATAGTCCAGGAAAGCCTGGATTGCTCACAAAACAGAGCTGATAAGCAAAAGTGAAATCCAATTTAGGAAATTCTTTGGCCCAAACATGGCTAACAACAGCCAGTGCTGATTGAGAACCTCATGCCTACCCCACTGGGAGCTCCACCTGGCTCTTGCATTGTTAACTCACTTAATTGTCACAATATTATCATTCCCACTTTACAGATGAGGAAATCAAAGCTCCTCAATCACACACCCCCTTCCCATAATTCATATGCTTTTCACATTTAAATATGTATGTAGTTTTTTGAGGGCTGTACAAAATAATTTTACTCTGCAAGTAGGCTCTAGTATGACTAGAGCAAGGAAGGGGGACACTCCTAGTGGGTGTAGATGCTCCTGGCCCAGCCCTGCCGGGATTGCTTAAGTTGATCTCACTCCCTCCACTTGTGGGCTCATGGGGAGGCACTGCCAAGACTCCCAGGACCAAGGGTGTCAAAGGGAATTGGGCCTCCCCAGCCATGGTCTCTGGGTGGGCTGGATCAAGCCTCCCAGCTTCTGCAGACAGGCAGGCCTGGCCCTCCAGGAGCTTCCAGTCTGGACAAGGAGTCACAGGGCCTAAGAGTCCATGAAGTTAAGATGCTGCTAAGAGTTTTGAGGAGCTTGAGCAGCTTAGGAAGCTGCGATGGGGACTGGAGCTGGGCGGGGAGGTGAAGGGAGGCTCCCTGAGGAAGTCACCCCTGGGTGAGAGGAGAGTGCCTGGCAACAGAGAGCCTGGCCAGGCAGACGGGATGCACAGCTGGGCAGAGATCTTGGGAACTGACAGTAGAGCTGACTGGCTGGGGCCAGTGGAAAGGTTAGCAGATCAGGGCAAGGCCAGTAAGGGAGAGAGGCAGGTCTCCCAGGGCCTCACAGACTATGTTAAGAGCAGGGGAAGCCACTCGGGTTTAAGCAGGTGGTGAGCAGCATTAAAAAGCAAAATTCCAACCAAGTAAATTTGCAGGTCTAATTGGCTTTATTCAATAATTTATGAATTGGACAGCACCCCATCTAGTAAACAGAAAGGTGTTCCAGATGTTGTACAAAATGGAAAGCTTCTATAGGCAGAAACTAAGCATAACAAGAAAGTTATTAGCAAAACAAGGATTGTCTCAGGCAATCTGTCTGTTACCTTCCCTTAGTGGAAAGCAAGGGATCTTAACAGACAGATTATCTCACTAGTGCTGACCAGGAAATTCCAGCCTGAGTGGTTTAAAATTCCACTCCTGGTAGAGGCTGAAACTGCAATTAGGTTAGGTGTTAAGTCTTGGTGGGGCTTAACATAAGTGACTTCATTTGGGGCTTGTTTCTTTTTAACAGTACAGTGATGTTTTGCACCTCATGATGACATTTGGTCAATGGCTGACTGCATATATGATAGTGATCCCATAAGATTAATACCATATAGCCTTGGTGTGTAGTAGGCTATACCATCTAGGTTTGTTTAAGTACACTCTATGATGTTTGCACAATGACAAACCTGCCTAATGGCACATTTCTCAGAATGTAACCTTGTCATTAAGTGATGCATAACTGTAGTCTAAAAAGCTTCTAGTCCCTCAGAACCACTCAGGGTAGTTTAGTCCTGGTCTCCCCTCCAATTACATTTTCAGTTTAGATCCTCCATCTTCTCTAATCCCTCTGCCCTGACTCCCCACTGCTGCTATCAATTCATTTAATCCAGAAACATCTGTTTAGTGCTTTGCTCCCTCCCCAGGAACTCTGTTCTAGGGAGAAAACAAAAATGAAGATGTGGCTAGGGATCATTTTCAGGATTTCAGGGAATATTTTCAGAAAACAAGTGTCTGGAATGTTATTTACAAGGAAGAAATTTGAAACATTAAATTGTATGGTAACTAATCAGTGGTAAGAATATTTTTTTGAGACGGGTTATCTGTTTGGTATGTAGAATTTGAGAGTTAGAGTTTGTTCAGAGAGAGGTGGCTCTGCCAGGCCCTGTAGCCATGTTGTAATCTCTGCAGCAGTGATGGAAGCACAAGGTTATCCTAACTTCACTCCAGCAGTCAAAAGCTGGACCTAATTTCATGGGATTTTGCTCTTCTTCTAACTTGAACAGAAAGCATGGTTATTATTGTTGCACCGGGGGTGTATAAGATTTAACTTTATTGAGCTGCCAAGTTAAAAAATGTTCAATTGTACTGCTAAAAAAGAAAAATAAGAAAATGTTCAACCCACAAGGACTGCTAACCTAAACTTCTGTCACAGGCATGGGATTTTAACAGAGACAAGAAAGGCAAAGACACAGGGGAAGCCAGAGTGGAGTTAACCAGGGCTTGGGGTCTGTAGAATGGGAGGGAACTAAAGAGGGGAAGAGATGGGCAATTCCTCTCTCTCTTTTTGAGGCTCTAGAAAGTTTGAGGGGAAATGTTCCAGGCTTATCTTTTTGTGAAAGATGGAGGATAATCAAGTGCTGGGGTCAAGGGCCACCTCCTGTGTCTAGGATGGTGGTTTTGTGGGTGGCACAGGCCAGCAGAGTGGGTGGACATCTAGTAGTAAGAAGATGTGGGTTGATCAGGATGGCTCTCCTCCCCAACCACATAACCTGACTTCCCAAAATGCATGATTACTTTGGATTACTTGACATTTCCCCAGGTTTCTGTTTTACAATACAAATTGTGATGCTTCTCCACATTGGGTGATATATTTTGTAACACTGAAGAAAAGTCTAGATTGATTTAACCATTTTACTTCTATTCAACAGAATTATAATACTGTATAACACATATAATGAAAATTATATGTATCAAAAATTATATGTATTGTTATGAAAAGAAGTGTAAGATATTTCAAGGAAAGGTAAGTTTCAGAATACTAGAGGACAATCACATTTTCATATATAGTTTACTCATTGGAACTATGTAGGAAGGAATATACACCAACTGCTAAGAGTAAACTATAGGATGGTTTCTAATAACTGACTCACCATTCAGTTAAAAGGCAAAGGTAGATCTGTACTGTATATTTTGAAGCAAAATAAATATAGATTCTTTACAGCATAAAAGCTGAAAAGTTCATGGGGCCGGCCCGTGGTGCAAGCAGTTAAGTGCGCGCACTCCACTGCGGCAGCCCGGGGTTCGCCAGTTGGGATCCCGGGCACTCACTGACACACCGCTTGTCAAACCATGCTGTGGCGGCATCCCGTATAAAGTAGAGGAAGATGAGCATGGATATTAGCCCAGGGCCAGTCTTCCTCAGCAAAAGAAGAGGAGGATTGGCAGATGTTAGCTCAGGGCTGATCTTCCTCACCAAAAAAAAAAAAAGCTGAAAAGTTCTGTTCTTTAAAAACAATCAAAATGGGCTGGGGTGAGGGAATATCACAATATCAGGACCAACAAATGGCTAACATATAAACAGTTAAATAGTTCTCATAAATCATAAGTAACTCCTAATAAAACAATCAACAAAGAACAATAGGTAATTCACAAATGAAGAAACCCAAATGACTCACGTGCTTATGAAAGTAAGTATTCAACCTCACTCTTACTTAAAAACTCAAACTGACACAATTAAATACAATTTTTCACATGTGAAGTTGATGAACATTGTTTTATAAAGATAAGGCCATTTTGGGAAAAGTTTCCTTGACATTATGTATTTTAACACCACAATTCACAATAACTTCTAGGAACTGTCTTATAGAAGTATTAACATGTTACTACACAAGGATATTCTTTGCAGTATTATTTGTAATGGCTCAGATACTTTGGTTTTGAACCTTTCTCCTGGAACTGCTACAGCTAAGGCTGTATACTTATGGCCACATTGTTCTGTGGGTCCCATTTCTGGTCTCTGAAGTGGCTCTTTGCTTGGATACTTTGATGGCTAATTAGTGCTGGGTGTGAAAGAAAAAATATGAGATTTATAGATCTTAGGGCTAGTGGAAAGGACTAGAAGCCATGGGAAATTTTTTGAGGTAGTCATTGTTTATTTTATTTTCACTCCAAAGGGAAACTAGTCTTTTGACTTCAGATACAGTTTTTGTGGAAATTAATAAACAGAAACCTCATTAAATTGGAGTCAAGAGGCCAAAAGGAGGAGCTCTCATACCCTAGTTGATAGCGAGTCCAACAGGAAAAATAAAGACTTCCTCTTCTTGGGGGCACGCTCTGCTGCTGGCGGCCCGCGTTTGGATCCCGGGCCCGCACCGATGCACCACTTGTCAGGCCATGCTGTGGTGGTATCCCATATAAAGTGGAGGAAGATGGGCACAGATGTTAGCTCAGGGCCAGTCTTCCTCACAAAAAAAAAAAAAAAAAGACTTCCTCTTCTTGACCTGCCAATAGGAGACTGTCACAGCTCAGCCAGTGAAAAGCCACTACACCTCAAACTCTCAACTCCTCCAGTGGACTCGTTGTTTACAATAGCCCTCCCAACCTCCTCTTCTCATCTGCAGCAGAGTTTCTCCTCCCATGTTGCTGGGGGAACTTGCACATGGATCGCAATGGTTGCAGACCTCAAATTGCAATTCTTTGCTGATCTCAAATAAATTCATTTTGCTGGAGGAATAACTGGCTGCCTATTTGCTTAAGGTCAACATTAATCTTTTAGTAAGTCACCACTTATCTCTAGAGTAATGTAAATGTGATTAAATGGTAATGTCCTTCATACAAAAACCTCTGTATTTCTTGGGAGAGGGGAATTAGCTGTTTTATTTAACTGAAAGCAAGCTTAATAATTCTGAATGATTTTCTTCAATAGTAAACAATTATACTTATTTTTAGATAATGTAAGAAGGAATGATTTGGGTGGGGTGGGAGAAGACATCTGTCTAAAATCTAGAAATCTTGTCATTAAAATAACATGAATTTGGCTTACTCTGTCATATCCTAGAATCCAAAAGAAGTTCCACTGCTTAGAAGTTTGTGAAAGCAGATTCTGGCTTAATGTGGAAAATAAGTTTCTAACAGAGCTGTTTAACAAATGTAATGGTATGTGCAGGATGTAAAAAGAGATACAGTGTACTCGCATTTTTAAATGGGTTTAGTTTAAAGGCCACGGGGCAAAAACATGTGAGTACAAAATCACCCATGATGACTCATAGCTAGATGTTTCTGGAAATGTCGAACATGACATAAGTTAATTTGCTTGCATTTAGTGCTTAGGTTTGGAATGATCTATACCTTCCACACTCAGCCCAGTGGGATATTGGCACTTTGGGGACCTGGAGGGGATCCTCACATACTAATCTTTGAATAAGTTAAGTTTGCATACAGTGCAACTCCAGTGTGTGTGTGTGTGTGTGTGTGTGTATGTGTGTGTGTGTGTATGAAACATTCTTATTCTTGGCAGGACACACAAGAAATCTTATTATATTTGCAGATCGGATGGAGGTCTAGCATAGGAAGGTGTTCTCCCCTTCTGTTTTTTATTTTTTTATTGAGGTAACATTGGTTTATAACATTATATAAATTTCAGTTGTACATCATTGTGTTTTGACATCTGTACAGACTACATTGTGTTAACCATCAAAATTCTGTAACCATCCATCCAATCATCATTGTACACATGTGCCTCTTTATCACTTTCATCCTCCTCCCACTGCCTTTCCTCTCTGGTAACCATCAATCTGTTCTATCTATGTGTTTGTCTGTCTGTTAATCTTTCACATATGAGTGAAATTATACGGTATTTGTCTTTCTTATTTCCTTAGCATAATACCCTCAAGGTCCATTCATGTTGTCGCAAATGGAGAGATGTTATCTTTTTTAGAGCTGAGTAGTATTCCACTGTGTGTGTGTGTGTGTGTGTGTGTGTGTGTGTACCACTTCTTCTTTATCCGTTTAACCCATTGATGGGCACTTAGGTTGTTTCCAAGTCATGATTATTGTGAATAATACTGCAATGAACATAGAAGTGCATATATCTTTTCAAATTACTGTCTTCGTGTTCTTTAGATAAATACCGAGAAGTGGAATAGCTGGATCACATAGTAGTTCTATTTTTTTTATATATCCAAAATGTGTTTCTTGGGATGGTTTCCCACTCACTTTGATTCAGGATTCTTTTAGTTCCGCTTCTGTCTGAGGGAGCATCCTTCTGGAAGCCTTGCTTTTCCTCCCATAGGCTGGCAGAGTATAGTGGACCAGCCAACACACGAAACTACCATTTATGCATGGCTAAAAACAGTGGTGATTTTATAGCAACCTAAGCATTTCACATCACTGACGTAGGAACTGGGGCTCTGCACCAGGTGCTTCTTCTTGTGTTTTCTCTTCTCCTCTTCTGGAGAGAGATAAAGGAGATCCTTTGTGAGAGGCATGTTCTCATGGGGAGGTCATCACTGCCAGAAAGGTTTGTAGTCCTATTTTTAATTTTTTGAGAAATCTCCATACTGTTTTCCATAGTGGATGCACCAATATGTATTCCCACAAGCAGTGTACATGGATTTCCTTTTCTTCACATCCTCTCCAACACTCGTTATGTATGTCTTTTTTTTTTTTTTTGATGTTTTAATGGTTTTTAACATTGTGAAGTTTGGGGTTGTACATTTTTGTTTGTCCATCATCATATATATGTCTCCCTTCACCCCTTGTTCCCACCCCCTACCCCCATTGCCCCTGGTAACCACAGTACAGTTTTCTCTGTCCATGTGTTGGTTTATATTCCACATATGAGTGAGATCAAGCAGTGTTTTTCTTTCTCTTTCTGACTTATTTCACTTAACATGATACGCTCTAGGCCCATCCATGTTGTTGCAAATGGGAGGATTTTGTTTTTTTTATGGCTGAATAGTATTCCGTTGTATACATATACCACATCATCTTGATCCAATAGTCAGTCGAGGGACACTTAGGTTGCTTCCACTTCCTGGCTGTGGTGAATAATGCTGCAATGAACACAGGGGTGCATAAGCCTCTTTGGATTGTTGATTTCAGGTTCGTTGGATAGAGTCCCAGTAGTGGGATGGCTGGGTGATAGGGCATCTCTATTTTTAATTCTTTGAGGAATTTCCATACCGTTTTCCATAGAGGCTGCACCAGTTTGCATTTCCACCAGCTGTGTATGAGGGTTCCTGTTTCTCCACATCCTCTCCAACACTTGTTGTTTTTTGTCTTGGTGATTATAGCCATTCTAACGGGTGTGAGGTGAAATCTTAGTGTTGTTTTGATTTGCATTTCCCTGATGATTAGTGAGGTTGGACATCTTTTCATGTGCCTGTTGGCCATCTGTATATCTTCTTTGGAGAAGTGTCTGTTCATTTCCTCTGCCCATTTTTTGATCGGGTTGTTTGATTTTTGTTGTTCAGTTGTGTGAGTTCTTTATACATTATGGAGACCAACCCCTTGTCAGATGTATGTTTTGCAAATATTCTCTCCCAGCTGGTGGGTTGTCTGTTCATCTTGATTCTGGTTTCGTTTGTCTTGTAGAAACTCTTTAATCTGATAAAGTCCCACTTGTTTATTTTTTCTTTAGTTTCCCTAGTCTGGGTAGGCATGTCATCCGAAAAGATTCCTTTATGACCAATGTCAAATAGTGTGTTCCCTATATTTTCTGCTGTGAGTTTTATAGTTTCAGGTCTCACCTTCAGGTCTTTGATCCATTTTGAGTTAATTTTTGTGAATGGCGATAGCAGATGGTCCACTATCATTCTTTTGCATGTGGCTGTCCAGTTTTCCCAACACCATTTATTGAAGAGACTTTCCTTTCTCCATTGTATGTTCTTAGCACCTTTGTTGAAAATTAGCTGTCCATATTTGTGTGATTTTACTTCTGGGCTTTCAATTCTGTTCCATTGATCTGTGTGTCTGTTTTTGTACCAGTACCATGCTGTTTTGATTACTATTGCTTTGAAGTCAGGGATTGTGATGCCTCCTGCTTTGTTCTTTTTTCTTAGGATTGCTTTAGCTATTCAGGGTCTTTTGTTGCCCCATATAAATTTTAGTATTCTTTTTTCAATTTCTGTGAAGAATGTCATTGGGATTCTGATTGGGATTGCATTGAATCTGTAGATTGCTTTAGGTAATATAGACAGTTTAACTATGTTTATTCTTCCAATCCACGTGCATGGGATATCTTTCCATTTCTTTATGTCATCATGGATTTCTTTCAATAATGTCTTGTAGTTCTCATTGTATAGGTCCTTCACCTCCTTGGTAAATTTATTCCTGGGTATTTTATTCTTTTTGATGCAATTGTAAATAGTATTATCTTTTTGAGCTCTCTTTCTGTTAGTTCATTATTAGCATAAAGAAATGCAACTGATTTTTTAGATTGATTTTGTACCCTGCAAATTTGCTGCAGTTGTTGATTATTTCTAATAGTTTTCCAACAGATTCTTTAGGGTTTTCTATATATAAAATCATGTCATCTGCAAATAGTGAGAGTTTCACTTCTTCATTACCTGTTTGGATTCCTTTTATTCCTTTTTCTTGCGTAATTGCTCTGGCCAAAACCTCCAGTACTATGTTGAACAGGAGTGGTGAGAGTGGGCAGCCCTGCCTCGTTCCTGTTCTCAGAGGAATGGCTTTCAGTCTTTCCCCATTGAGTATGATGTTGGCTGTGGGTTTGTCATAAATAGCCTTTATTATGTTGAGTTACTTTCCTTCTATTCCCATTTTGTTGAGAGTTTTTATTGTAAATGTATGTTGCATCTTGTCAAATGCCTTCTCTGCATCTATTGAGATGACCATGTGATTTTTATTCTTTGTTTTGTTGATGTGATGTATCACGTTGATTGATTTGCAGATGTTGAACCATCCCTGCATCCCTGCTATAAATCCCACTTGATCATGGCGTATGATCTTTTTAATGTATTGTTGTATTCAGTTTGCCAATATTTTGTTGAGGATTTTTGCATCTATGTTCATCAGCAATATTGGCCTGTAATTTTCCTTCTTTGTATTGTCTTTGTCTTTGGTATCAGGGTGATGTTGGCCTCGTAGAATGATTTAGGAAGTGTTCCATCTTCCTCTATTTTTTGAAATAGTTTGAGAAGGATGGGTATTAAATCTTCTTTGAATGTTTGGTAAAATTCACCAGAGAAGCCATCTGGTCCTGGACTTTTATTTTTTAGGAGGTTTTGGATTATTTCAATCTCTTTACTTGTGATTGGTCTATTCAGATTCTCCATTTCTTCTTGGTTCAGTTTTGGGAGGTTGTATGAGTCTAAGAATTTATCCATTTCTTCTAGATTGTCCAATTTGTTGGCATATAATTTCTCATAGTATTCTCTTATAATCCTCTGTATTTCCGTGGTATCTGTTGTAATTTCTCCTCTTTCATTTAATGTCTCCTTTTAGGTTTGTTAATAGTTGCTTTATGTACATTGGTACTCCTATGTTGGGTGCATATATATTTATAAGTGATATGTCTTCTTGGTGAGGTGTCCCTTTTATCATTATATATTTCCCTTCTTTGTCTTTCTCAGCCTGTTTTATCTTGAAGTCTACTTTGTCTGGTATGAGTATGGCAACACATGCTTTCTTTTGTTTGCCATTAGCTTGGAGTATTGTCTTCCATCCTTTCACTCTGAGCCTGTGCTTGTCTTTAGTGCTAAGATGTGTTTCCTGGAGGCAGCGTATTGTTGGGTCTTGCTTTTTAATCCATCCTGCCACTCTGTATCTTTTGATGGGAGAGTTCAATCCATTTACATTTAGGGTAATTATTGATAGATGAGGGCTTACTGTTGCTGTTTTGTCACTTATTTTCTGGTTCTTTTGCGTTTCCTTTGTTTCTTGTCCCATTTGTTTCAGACTGCCAATTGAGTTTGGTTGTTCTGTTTTATGACTCTTCTAGTTTTCTCTTTGTTTATCATATGTGGTTTTGTGTTGATTATTTGTTTAGTGGTTACCTTGAGGTTTGTGTAAAAAATCTTGTGTATGAGATATTCCATTATCTGATGGCCTCCTATTTCCTTATACTAAGTCAATTCAATCACTTTCCTCTTCCCCTTCTAAGTCATTCTTGTTATACCTTATTCTATCTTGTTTTGTGGCTGTGTGTTTACAGTGATGAGGTTAGATTTATTTTTGGTGAATTCCTTCCTTTGATCTTTGATTTTAGTATTTAAGTGGTTGCTAACCCATTCCAGTAAAGATCTACTATTTTTCTGAGTTTATCTACCTATTTTTCTCCTTGCTCCAAGCTTTGTATTCCCTTTCTCTTCTTTTTTTCAGGCCTGAAGGCCTTCTTGAGTATTTCTTGTAGTGGGGGGGTCTCGTGGCCATGAACTTCCTTAGCTTTTGTTTATCTGGGAGAGTTACTATTTCTCCATCATATTTGAAGGATATTTTTGCTGGATAGAGTATTCTTAGCTGAAAGTTCTTGTTTTTCAGTATTTTGAATATATCATTCCAGTCTCTCCTAGCCTGAAAAGTTTCTGTTGAGAAATCCGCTGAGAGCCTGCTGGGAGTTCCATTGTATGTTATCTTTTGTTTTTGTCTAGCTGCACTTAATATTGTTTCTTTGTCATTGACTTTAGCTAGCCTTACCACTAGATGTCGTGGAGTGGGCCTTTGCCTGTTGACATATTTAGGTGACCTGTTGGCTTTGCTTACTGGTATTTCCTGCTCCTTCCCCAGATTTGGGAAATTTTCAGCTATTATTTCCTTGAATAGGCTCTCTGTTCCTCTTTCCCTCCCTTCTCCCTCAGGAATACCTATAATTCTTATGTTACATTTCCTAATAGAGTCAGATATTTCTTGGAGACTTTCTTCATTTCTTTTTAGTCTTAGTTCTCTCTCCTCTTCCATCTGGAGCATATCTGTATTCCTATCCTCTAAAATGCTAATTCTTTCCTCCATATTGTCAGCTCTGTTCTTTAAAGATTCCAGATTCTCCTTTATCTCCTCCATTGTGTTCTTCATCTCCATCAGCACTGACTGGTTTTTCTTTAGGATTTCAATCTCTTTTGTGAAGAAACTCCTAATCTTATTGAATTGTTTGTGCTGTCTTGTATTTCATTGAGTTTTTTTTATGATAGCTATTTTGAAATCTCTGTCATTTAGATTATGGATATCTGTGTCTTCAGTGTTGGTTTCTGGGTGCTTGTCATTTTCCTTCTGGTCTGGTGATTTCATATATCTTTGCATTGTGGTTCCTGTGTTGGCTTTGTTTTTCCTCATCCTGGAAATCTCTGGTTGCAATTTCCACCCGTCGCCACTGTGTGGTGGTAAAGGCCTGTGTAATCTAAGCCCCCTGCACTCTGCCGTGGTTTTTCTGCTATGATCCTCAGTTTTTCCGCTGCGATCCCCCGGCTGGAACGATTGATCTGGTCTGCCACAGATCGTTCGGTCTGGTCTGGTCGGTTGAGCTGCAGGGTCCGGTTTGCGGGGAGGGGGGGCTCTCTCTTTTGCCCGCTGGGTCCCTGGCATGGGGGGCTTCTCGTTCACCCCTCGTTATCTGCTCTCTGGGGTGCTCAGATGCTAATGGTAGCCCTATGGCTCCTCTGAGTCCTCTGTTCGGGAGTTTCCCACTGGCTGAGAGAGCCAGAAGAGCTACGGTTTCCCCACCAAGGGCCGCCCCTCCCTCCTCTCTGGGAGCCACACGGACCCGGATTGCTGATCTGATGGGGAGGGAGAGAAGTTCTCCTTACCTCTCCCCACTTCCTCTGGGGGCCCAGCACGTTCCACTCTCAGATGTGCAGCAGTGTGGATCTTTCCTATCTAGCTTTTCACTGTCTGGGATTCCATTATTGGTCTGTGACTGTTCGTTTAGTTGTATCTTATCGGGGGAAGAGTTCACGGGAAAGCTCACTCCTCCATGATGCTAACATGACCTTCCTGTATGTCTTTTTAATAATAGCCATTCCAACGGGTGTGAGGTGATATCTCACTGTGGTTTTGATTTGCATTTCCCTACAAATTAGTGACTTGAACATCTTTTCATGTGCCTATTGGCCATCTGTATGTCTTTGGAAAAATGTCTGTTCAGATTCTCTGCCCATTTTCTGATAAGGTTGTTTGATTTTTTGTTGTTGAGTTCTATGAGTTCTTTATATATTTTTGATATTAACCCTTTATCAGATACATCATTTGCAAATATCTTCTCCCAATTGATCAGATGTCTTTTCATTAGTTGATGGTTTTCTTTGCTGTGCAGAAGCTTTTTAGTTTTATGGAGTCCATTTGTTTATTTTTTTCCTTTATTTTCCTTGCCTGAGTAGACATGGTATTCAAAAAGACACTGCTAAGACTGATGCCAAAGAGTGTACTGCCTATATTTTCTTCTAAGAATTTTATGTTTTCAGGTCTTACATTCAAGTCTTTAATCCATTTTGAGTTAATTTTTATGTATGGTGTAAGATAATGATCTACTTTCATTTTTTTCATGTGGCTGTTCAGTTTTCCAAACACCAATTATTGAAGAGATTTTCCATTCTCCATTTTATGTTCTTGGCCCCTTTGTCAAAAACTATCTGTCCATAAATATGTGGGTTTATTTCTGGGCTCTTGATTCTGTTCCATTGATCTGTGTGTCTTTTCTTCTGCCAGCACCATGCTGTTTTGATTACTATAGCTTCAAAATATACTTTGAAATCAGAGAGTGTGATTCCTCCAAGTTCTTTTTTTTTTTTTTCCAGAAATGCTTTGCTTATTTGAGGGTTTTTTTGTTGTTGTTCCATATAAATTTTAGGACTCTTTTTTCTATTTCCATGAAAAATGTCATTGGGACTTCAATACACTTCACTACAAGCACTAAAGAATGGTTCTCA
This sequence comes from Diceros bicornis minor, assembly GCF_020826845.1. NCBI lineage: Eukaryota > Metazoa > Chordata > Mammalia > Perissodactyla > Rhinocerotidae > Diceros > Diceros bicornis. The sequence continues at coordinate 57,149,957 of NC_080762.1, read as the reverse complement.
CTTTCATTCACTGAAATAACACTGTGCTAAGTGCATCTCGAAAATGATTTGTTAGAGACATCTTTATTAGAAGAGTTTTTAAGACTTAACTACAAACTTTACAGGATGAGTATCACTTCCATTCATGGAAATACTATTCTGCTGAACACATCTTGCATGTAGCTTGTTAGCAACATCTTTAATAAATGTGTTCCCAATAACTTCACTACTGTATACAAAGAAGTTATCTCTTCCATTCACTGTAAAACACTATACTAAATGCATCTTGGCAGTAGCTTCTTAGAATATCTTCATAAATGTTTTCCATCAAATCACTATATATATTACAGAACGTGTATTACTATCAATCACTGAAATAATTCTGTGCACAACATATCTTGCATGTAGCTTGTTAGAAATATCTTTACAATTTGTGTCCTTAAACACTTCACTAGATGCATTACAAAATGTGTATCACTTCCATCATTGAATTAACACTGTGCTGATTGCATCTTGCAAATAGCTTCTATTGTCTATAGACATATAGATGTCTATAGACATCTTTATAAGTGTCTTTAATCACCACACTGCAAGCATTACAGAATGGGTATTACTTCCAATCCCTGATATAACACTTTGCTAAATCTCTCTTGCAAGTATCTTGTTAGAAACATTTTTACTAAATGTGTTCTTAGTAATTTCACTACCTGCATTATAAAGTGGTTATTGCTCCCATTCACTGAAAAAACTTTGTGCTGAGCAGTCTTACATGTAGATTGTTAGAAATATCTTTATAATGGTATCTTTACTACAAGCATTAGAGAAAGTGAGTCACTTCCATTCACTGAAATAACACAGTGTAGTATGCATCTTGAAGTAGATTTTTAGAAATATCTTTACAACTTCACTACAAGCATTACAAAATGGGTATCTCTTTCATTCACTGAAATAACCCTGTGCTTAATACATCTTGCAAGTAGCTTTTAGAAACATCTTTATTATATATGTTTTTACTAACTTAACTACATGCACTACAGAGTGTGCATTATTTCCATTCACTGTAAAAATACCTCTTGAATGCATTTTCAAGTAGCTTGTTAGAAACCTCTTTATTAGAGTTGTTTATTCTTCACTACAAGCAATAAAGAATGGTTATCACTTTCCTTCACTGAAACAACACTAACATATTTGCAAGTTTCTTGAGAGAAATATATTCAATAAAAGTGTTCTTAATAACTTCACTACATGCATTACAGAGTGGCTATTACTGCCTTTCACTGAATACCACTGTGCTGAATGCATCTAGCAAGAAGCTTGTTGGGACCATCTTTATTAAATGTGTTCTTAATCACTTCACTACCTGCATTACCAAGTGGTATCCTTTCCATTCATCGAAAAAAAATAGTGCTTTACTTGTCTTGCAAGTGGTTTTTTAGAAACATCTTTATAAGAAATGTTCTTAAACACCTTACTACAAATATTATAGAACCTGAGTCACTTCCATTCACTGAAATAACACTGTGCATTATGCATCTTGCAAGAAGCTCTTAGAAACATCTTTATAAGAAATGTTTATAAACACTTTTCTACATGCATTTCAAAACGATTGCCACTTTTATTTACTGAAATAACACTGTGATGAATGCATCTTACAAGTAGCTTGTTAGAAACATCTATATTAAATGTATTTTTTTATAACTTCACTGCATGGAACACAGAGTGGCTATCATTTCCATTGACCAAAAAAACCACTATATTGACTAGGTCTAGCAAGTAGCTTGTTAGAAATATTTTGCAAAAAATTGTTTTTAAACACTTTACTACAAAGATTACAAAATGGGTATCACTTTCATTCAATAAAAAAACACGGTGTGAACACATGTTGCAAGTAGCTTATTACAAACATCTTTACAAGAAGTGTTTTTTTAACACAACAACAAGCCTTACCAAATGAGTATCACTTCAATTCATTGAAATAACACTGTGCTAAACATACGTTGCACGTAGCTTGTTAGAAACCTCTTTAATAAATGTGTTCTTAGTAATTTTAGTACGTGCATCATAATCATTGTAATACTTCCATTCACTGAAATAACAATGTACTGAACATACCTCATACTTAGTTTGTTAGAATCATCTTTACAAAAATTGTTTTTAAACCCTTCAGTAAAAGCATTAGAAAATGGATATCACTTACATTAACTGAAATTACCCTGCTGAAAGCATCTTGTAAGTATATCGTTAGAAATATCTTTATTAAATATGTTCTTAATAGCTTCACTGCATGCTTAACAGAGTGGCTATTACTTCCATTCACTGAATACATCCTTGCTGAATACATCTTGCTGGTAGCTTATTAGAAACATATTTATTCAATGTATTCTTCATCAGTTCTCTACATGCATTACAAAGTGGCTATCAATTTCATTCATTGAAAAAACACTGTGTTGAACATATCTTGCAAGTAGTTCTTCAGAAATATCTCTATAAGAAGTGTCCTTAAACACTTCAACACAAGCATTACAGAATGGGAATTATTTACAACAACTAAAATAACACTTTGCAGAATGCATATTGCCAGAAACTTGTTAGAAACATGTATATAAGAAGTGTTTATAAACACTTCACTACAAACATTACAAAATGTTTATCACTTTCATTCACTGAAATACTATTGGGATGAAAGCATATTGCAAGTAGCCTGTTTTAAAATATTGATTAAATGTGTTTGTAATAACTTCCTACTTGCACTACAGAGTGGGTATCACTTTCATTCACTGAAAACACATGCATCTTACAAGTAGCTTCTTGGAAAAAACTTTATAAGAAGCGACTTCATACAATTCACTATAAGCATTCAGAATGCATGCCATTACAATTCACTGAAATAACACTGTCCTGAATGTATCTTGCAAGCAGAATTTAGAAACATCTTTATTGACTGTGTTCTGAAACACTTCACCACATGTATTGCAAAGTGAGAATCACTTCCATTCACTGAAAATACACTGTGCTGACTGGGTCTTGCAAATACCTTGTTATAAACTTCTTTATAAGGAGTGTCTTTAAACACTTCACTTATGATTACAGCATGGGAATCACTTCCATATACTGAATGACACTGTGCTGAGTGCATTTTGCAAGAAGCTTATTAGAAACATCTTTATTAAATGTTTTAGTAGTAATTTCTCTACCAGCATTTCAGAATGGGTATCTCTTACATTCACTGAAAAAAAACAGTGGTGAACATGTTTTGCAAGTAACTTTTTAAAAACATCTTTATAAGTGTTTTTAAAAACTTCACTATAATCATTAGAGAATGTGTATCACTTCCATTCACTGAAATAACACTGTGCTGGACACTTCTTGCAAGTTAATTGTTAAAAACATCTTTACAGGGAGTGTTTTTAAACACTTAATCGCAAGCATTACAGAAGGTTTATCACTTCCATTTAATAAAATAACACTGTGCTGAACACGTCTTGCAAGTAACTTCTTAGAAACATCTTTATTAAATGTGTTGTTAATAACTTTACTACAAGCATTACAGAGTATCACTTCCACTCACTACAATAACACTGTGTTGAATGCACCTTGCAAATAGATTGTTAGAAACAGCTCTAAAAGATGTGTCCTTAAATATTTCACTGCAATCATACAGAATGAGTATCACTTTCTTTCTTGGAACTATCTCTGTGCTGAACCTGTCTTGCCAGAAGCCTGTTTGAAACATCTTTATAAAAATGTCCTTAAACACTTCACTACAACCATTACAGAAATGGTAATACTTCCATTCACTGAGAAAACACATCGTTCAATTCTCCTTGTGAATAGCTTGTTATAAACATCTTTATAAGAAGTTTTTCTAAACACTTCACTACATGCATTACATAATGTGTATCACTTCCACTCGTGAAAAAATATTGTGCTGAAAGTATCTTGTTAGTAGCTTGTTATAAATATCTTATGAAAGGTTTCTTAAACACTTAATTATAAATATTACAGAATGAATATCACTTCCACTCACTGAAATATTCTATTCTGAATGCATCTTGCAAATAATTTGTTAAAAATATCTTTATTAAATGTGTTCTTATTCATTTCACTACATGCATTAAATATTAAGTATCAATTAAATTCATTGAAGTAATATTGTGCTGAACACATTTTGCAAGTAGTCTGTTAGAAGCATCATTGTAAAAAGTATCTTTAACACTTAAAACAAGCATTAGCAGAATGCACGTCACCTTCTTTCACTAAAGTGAACTCTGCTGAATGCATCTAGCAAGTACTTGTTAGAAATATCTTTATAAGAATTGTCCTTAAACTGTTAACTTCATCATTACAAAGTGGGGTATTGTTTACATTCATTGAAATAACACTATGCTGAATGCGTCTTGCAATTAGCCTGTTAGAAGCATCTTTATAAAAAGTATCTTTAAACTCTTCACTACATGTGTTACTTAGTTGGTATCACTTCGATTCTCTGAAATATCACAGTTTTGAATGCATTGTGCAAGTAGCTTTTTAGAGACATCTTTATTATTCATATTTTTAATAACTTCCCTACATGCATTACATAATAGGTATCAATTGAATTCACTGAAATAGCACTGTACTGAATATATCTTGCAAGTAACTTATTAAAAACATCTGTAAAAAATGTGGCTTTTTATAGCCAACACATGGAAGCAACCCAAGTGTCCATCAACAGAAGATTGGTTAAAGAAGAGGTGGTGCATATATATACAATGGAATATTACTCAGCCATAAAAGAAGACAAAAGCATCCCATTTGCAACAACATGGATGGACCTGGAGGGTATTATGTTAAGTGAAATAAGCTAGACAGAGAAAGACAAACACTGCATGACCTCTCTCATATGTGGAATATAAAAATGTGTCTTTTATAACTTCTACATGCATTACAGAGTGGTTATTACTTCCATTCACTGAAATAACACTGTGCTGAATGCATCTTTCTGATAGCCTGTTATTAAATATTTTTATTAAATATGTTCTTAAACACTTCACTACATGCATTACAGATTGGATATCATAAACATTCATTGAAATAACACCATGCTGAAACTTCTTGCAAGTAGCCTGTTTGAAACATTTTATAACAAGTGTCTTTAGTTACCTCACTACAAGCACTAGAGAATAGGTATCACTTTTATTCACTGAAATAACACTGTGCTCAATGCATCTTGCAAGAAAATTGTTAGAAACATCTTTAGTAAATGTGTTCTTAAACACTTCACTACCTGAATTACAGAGTAGGTGTTACTTTCATTCACTGAGATAACACTGTGCAAAATGCATCTTGCAAGTAGCTCTTTAGAAACACCTTTAATAAATGTATTCTTAAACACTTAACTACATGTTTTACAGAGTATAGTACAGTGAGTATCAGCTACACCACCAAAATAACACTATTTTGAATGCATCCTGCAAGTAGCTGGTTAGAAATATCTTTATTAAGTGTTTTTTATAACTTCTCTACGTGCATTACAGAGTGCTATTACTTACATTCAATTAAATAACACAGTGTTGAATGTATCTTGCATGTAGCTTTTAAAAACATTTTATTTATTTATTTTTATTTATTTATTTATTTTTCCCCCAAAACCCCAGTAGATAGTTGTATGTCATAGCTGCACATCCTTCTAGTTGCTGTATGTGGGATGCGGCCTCAGCATGGCTGGAGAAGTGGTGCATCGGTGCACGCCCGGGATCCGAACCCCGGCCACCAGCTGCAGAGCATGCACACTTAACCACTAAGCCACGGGGCCGGCCCTTTTAAAAACATTTTAAAAATTAGTGTCCTTAATCACTTCACTACAAGCATTACAGAAAGGGTATCTGTTCCATTTACTGAAATAATACTGTCCTAAACGTATCTTGCAAGGAGCTTGTTAGAAACTTCTTTATAAAAAGTGTCTTTAAACACTTCCCTACAACTGCTACAGAATGGGTATCACTTTCATTCACTGAGAAAATATTGTGCTCAATGCATCTTGCAAGAATCTCTTTAGAAACAATTAAAAACAACTCTTAAACAGTTTGCTTCATGCATTATAAAACATGTATCACTTTTATACACAGAAAAAACTCTGTAATAAATGTAGCTTGCAATTAGCTTCTTAAAAACATAGAAATACAGCTCTTTTTTAACACTTCACTACATATATTACAGAATGGATATCACTTCTATGCATTAAACAAAAACTGTAGTGACAGCAACGTGAAAGTAGTTTCTCAGAAACACTTAAATACAACTATTCTTTTTATTTTATTTGCTGAGGAAGATTCACCCTGAACTAACATCTGTTGCCAATCTTCTTTTTGTATGTGAGCTTCCACCAGAGCATGGCCACTGACATAAGTGGTTTAGGTCTGCACCCAGGAACTGAACCTGGGCTGCCAAAGCAGAGCATGCTGCACATAACCACTAGGGCACCAGCACTGGCCCATATAACTATTCTTAAACACTTCACTACATATATTACCAAATGAGTATCACTTCCATTCACTGAAAGAACACTGTGCTAAACACAGTTTTCAAGTTGCTTGTTACAAGCATCTTTATTACAAGTGCTGGTGAACACTTCACTGTAAGGATTACAGAATATCTATCACATCCATTCACTTAAGGAATGCTGTGCTGAATGCCACTTGCAAGTGGCTTGTTAGAAATAGTTTTCTTACATGTCTTCTTAAAGATTTTACTATATGCATTAAAGATTGCATATTATTTCATTCACGGAAAGAACACTGGTGAACATAGTTTGCAAGTAGCTTGTTAGTAACATTTTTATTATAAATCTTGCTAAACACTTTACTACATGCACTAACAAATGTGTACCTTTTCCATTCAGTTAAGAATACTGTGCTGAATGCAAACCTCATGGTACCACAAAACCAAAAATCACAGAAGAGTGACAAAACACAAAAAAGAGCAAACTGAGAAACACATCACAGAAAAGCACCAAACTGAACGGCAAGCAGAAATATAAGGAAAAAGAAACAATAGAAATATAGAACAACCAGAAAACAAAAAATAAAGTGGCAGTATTAAGTGCTCATATATCAATAACCACTCTAAATGTAAATGGATTGAATTAACCAATCAAAAGACACAGAGTGACTGGGTGGATTAAAAGACAAGACCCAACAATATGCTCCCTCTAGGAGACTCACCTCAGCTCTAAAGACAAACAAAGGCTCAGAGTGAAGGGATGGAAAATGATACTCAAAGCAAATGGCAAGGAAAATAAAATGGGTGTAGCCATACTTACATCAGGCAAAATAGACTTCCATCTCCACCCAAAAAATACAAGAGGCAAAGATGGACATTGTATCATGATAAAAGAAACATTCCACCAAGACATAACATTTATTAATATATATGCACCTAACATAGGAGCACCAAAGTACATAAAGTAACTATTAACAGACCCAGAAGGAGAAATTGATGGCAACACAATAACAGTAGGAGACCTCAGCACTCCACTTAGATCAACGAATAGATCATCAAAACAGGAAGTCAACAAGGAAACAGTGGCCTTAAATGAAACACCAGACCAGATGGACTTAATAGGTACATATAGAACATTCCATCCAAAAGCAGTGGAATACACATTCTTCTCAAGTGTGCATAGAACATTCTAAAAAATAGACCACATTTTGGGAAACAAAACAAGTCTCAATAAATTTAAGAAGATTGAAATCATATCAAGCATCCTTTCCAAACTCAATGCTAGGAAACTAGAAATCAACTACAAGAAGAAAGCTGAAAAAGTCACAGATATTTGGAGACAAAACAAAATGATCTGAACAGCTATCGAATCAATGTAGAAATCAAAGGAGAAATCAAAGAATACCTGGAGACAAATGAAAATGAAAATACAACATACCAAAACTTATGGGATGCAGCAAAAGCAGTACAAGAGGGAATATAGAGCAATACAGGCCTTCTTCAAAAAAAAAGAAAAAAATCTCAAATAAACAATCTAACACTACACCTAAAAGAACTAGAAAAAGAAGAACAAACAAAGACCAAAGTCAGTAGAAGAAGGAAATAGAAATGAGTGGAAATAAATGAAATAGAGACTAAAAAGACAATAGAAAGGATCAATGAAACTAAGAGATGGTTCTTTGAAAAGATAAACAAAATTGACAGACCTTTAGCCAAACTTACTAAGAAAAAAAGATAGAGGGCTAAAATAAAGTCAGAAATGAAAGAGAAGAAATTACAGATCCCACAGAAACACAAAGGACTATAAGAGAATACTATGAAAAAATATATGCCAACAAATTGGATAAACTAGAAGAAATGGACAAATTCTTAGAATCATACAAACTCCCAAAACTAAATCAAGAAGAAATAGAGAATCTGAATAGACCAAACACAAGAAATTGAAACAGTAATCAAAAATCTCCCAAAAAAACAAGTCCAGAACCAGATGGCTTCCCCAGTGAATTCTACTAAACACTCAAAGAAGATTTAATATCTATCTTTCTCAAACTCTTCCAAAAAATTGAAGAGGACTGGATGCTTCATAACTCTTTTATGCGATGCCATTACCCTGATACCAAAATCAGATGAGGACAACACATAAAAGAAAAATTTAGGCCAATATCACTGATGAGTATAGATGTAAAAATCTTCAACAAAATATTAGCAAATCTAATACAACAATACACTAAAAGGGTTATATACCATGATCAAGTGGGATTTATTCCAGGGATACAGGGATAGCTCAACATCTGCAAGTCAATCAATGTGATACACCACATTAACAAAATGAAGAATAAAAATCACGTGGTCATCTCAATAGATATAGAGAAGACTCAACATGCATTTATGATTAAAAAAAAACCTCTCAATAAAATGGATACAGAAGGAAAGTACCTCAACATGACAAAGGCCATATATGACAAGCCCACAGCCAATATCATACTCAATGTGGTGAAAAACTGGAAGCTATTCCTCTAAGAACGTGAATAAAGACACTGATGCCCCCTCTTGCCATGCTTATTCAACATAGTATTGGAAGTCCTAGCCAGAATAATTCGGCAAGAAAAAGAAATAAAAGATACCCACATTGGAAAGGAAGAAGTAAAACTGTCACTATTTGTGGATGGCATGATTCTATATTTAGAAAACCTAAAGAATCCACCAAAAAAAAACTATTGGAAATAATTAATGAATACAGTAAATTTGCAGGGTACAAAATCAACACACAAAGATCAGTCGCATTTCTATACACTAACAATGAACTAGCAGAAAGAGAACTTAAGAATACAGCCGCATTTACAATTGCAACAAAAAGAATAAAATATCTAGGAATAAATTTAACCAAGGATGTAAAAGACCTGTAAACTGAAATGTTATAAATGGAAGTGATATCCATTCTGTAATGGATGTAGTGAAGTGTTAGAAACAAAATTTTTTTTTAATTTTATTTATTTATTTCTTTTCCCCCTAAGCCCCAGTAGATAGTTGTATGTCATAGCTGCACATCCTTCTAGTTGCTGTATGTGGGATGCGGCCTCCGCATGGCCGGAGAAGCAGTGTGTCAGTGTGCGCCCAGGATCCAAACCCGGGCCACCAGCAGCAGAGCACGCGCACTCAACCACTAAGCCACGGGGCTGGCCCAGAAACAAGTTTTATAAAGATGTTTCTAGAAGAATACTTGCAAGATAAGTTCAGCCTAGTGTTATTTCAATCAATGGAAATTATACCCATTCTGTAATGCGTGTAGTGAAGTGTTTAAAAACACTTCTTATATGGGAGATTCTAATAAGCTATTTGAAAGATGCGTTCAGCACTGTGAATTTTCAATGCATGGAAGTGATACCCATTCTGTAACACTTGCACTGAAATGTTTAGATGTTTCTAACATGCTTCTTGCAAGATGAGTTCAGCTATTGTTTTTTCAGTGATACTCATTCTGCAATGCATGTACAGCAGTATTTAAGAATACATTTAATAAAGAAATTTCTAAAAAGCTAATTGCAAGACGCATTCAGCACAGTGATATTTCAGTGAATGAAAGTGTTGCCACCTCTGTAATGCATATAGTGAAGTTACTAAAAATTCATTCAGATATTTCTAACAAGCTACTTGCAAGATGTGTTCAACACAGTGTTAGTTAAGTGAATGGAAGTGATACTTTCTCTACAATATATGTAGTAAATTTATTTAGAGGGGCTGGCCCCATGGCGTAGTGGTTAGGTGTGCACACTCCATTGCTGGTGGCCCAGATTCAGATCCCAGGCATGCACTGACACAGTGCTTGTCACACCATGCTGTGGTGGCATCCCACATAAAGTGGAGGAAGATGGGCACGGATGTTAGCTCAGGGCCGGTCCTCCTCAGCAAAAAGAGGAGGATTGGCATGGATGTTAGCTCAAGGATGTTCTTCCTCAGACACACAAACACACTAAATAAATTAATTAAATTTATTTAGAAAACATTTTAAAAGATGTTTCTAACAAGCTATATGAAAGATACATTTAACAATGTTATTTCAGTGGATAGAAGTGATAACCAATTTGTAATGCATGAAGTATTTTAAAACATTTCTAATAAAGATGTTTCTAAAAGCTACTTGCAAGATACATTCAGCACTGTGTTATTTTATTGAAAGGAAATTATACTGTTTATTCATTTAGTGAATTCTTTAAGAAAATGCTCCAGGGACCGGCCCAGTGGTGCAGCGCTTAAGTGCACTCAATCCACTTCAGTGGCCCAGGGTTTGTAGGTTCAGATCCTGGGTGCACACCGATGCACCACTTGTATTAAGCCATGTTGTGGCGGCATCCCATATAAAGTGGAGGAAGATGGGCATGGATGTTAGCCCAGGGCAAATCTTCCTCAGCAAAAAAGAAGAGGATTGGCATCGGATGTTAGCTCAGGGCTAGTCCTCCTCACAAAAAAAGAAGAAAGAAAGAAAGAAAATGCTCCAATAGTGTTTCTAAAAAGCTACTTGCAAGAAGTGTTCAGTGCAGTGGTATTTCTGTGAATGGAAGTAATACCCACTCTGTATTTTATGTAGTGAAGTTATTAAGATGCATTTAATAAAGATGTTTCTAACAAGTTACAGGCAAGATGTGTTTAGCAGACTGTCATTCTGGTGAATTGAAGTGATATCAACTCTGCAATGCCTGTAGTGAAATGTTTAAAATACATTTAATTAATATGTTTCTAACAACCAAATTGAAGATGCATTCACCACAGTGTTATTTCAATAAACGTAAGTGATACCCACTGTGTAATCCATGCAATAAAGTGTTTAAAAACACTTATTATGAATATTTCTCTAACAAGCAACTATCAAAATGCATCAGCACAGTGTTACTTTAGTAAATGGAACTGATACACATTCTGTAATGCTTCTAGTGAAATGTTTTTCAAGACATTTTTCTTTCTTTTTTTTTTTTGGTAAAGGAGATTGGTGTGAGCTAACATTCATTGCCAATCTTCCTCTTTTTGCTGAGAAAGATTGGCCCTGAGCTAACATCTGTGCCCATTTCCTCTATTTTGTATATGGGACTCCACCACAGCGTGGTTATGTGGGCAGTACATGGGTCTATGCTCAGGATCCAAACCTGCAAACCTTGGGCTGCCAAAGTGGAGTGCATGAACTTAACCACTATGCCATTGGGCCGGCCTCTCAAGACACTTTTTCAAGAATGTTTCTAGCAGGCTATTTGCAAGATGCATTCAACACAGAGTCATTTTAGTGAATGGAAGAGATGCCCACTCTGTACCATATGTAGTGAAGTGTTTAAAACACATTTAATAAAGATGTTTCTAACAAGATTCTTGAAGGATGCATTCAGTGTAGTGTTATTTTTGTGAAAGGAAGTGATACACACTCTATATTGCATGTAGTGAATTTATTAAAAACTCACTTTTTTCTTTTTATTTATTTATTTATTATTACTTTTGTGTGTGTGAGGAAGATCAGCCCTGAGCTAACATCCATGTCAATCCTCCTCTTTTTGCCAAAGAAGACTGGACCTGAGCTAACATCCATGCCCATCTTCCTCCACTTGATGTGGGACGCCGCCACAGCATGGCCTGACAAGCAGCATGTCAGTGCATGCCCAAGATCTGAACCCAGGCCGCCAGCAGCAGAGCGCACGCACTTAACCGCTACACCACGGGGCCATCCCCTAAAAACTCACTTTTTACAGATATTTCTAGCAAGCTACTTGAAAGACACATTCAGCACAGTGTTTTTTCAGTGAATGGAAGTGATACCCACAATGTAATGTTTGCAATAAAGTGTTTAAGAATATATTTAATTAACATGGTTCTAACAAGTTACTTGCAAGATGCATTCAGCACAGTGTTATTTCAGTGTATAGAAGTAATACCCACTCTGTAAAGCCTGTAGTAAATTTATTAAGAACAAATTTAGTAAAGATTATCCTAACAAGCCAATTTCAAGATCCATTCAGTACAGTGTTATTTCACTAAATGGAAGTGATACCCTCACTGTAGTGCAGGTAGTGACGTGTTTAAGAACATATTTAATTAAGATATTTCTAAAAATGTACTTACAAGGTGTGTTCAGCAGTTTTATCTCAGTGAATGGAAGTGATACCCTCTCTGTAATGCATATAGTGAATTTAAAGAGACTTTTTTAAAGTGTTTCTATCAGGATACTGGCAAGATGCATTCAGCACAGTGTTACTTCAATGAATCTAAGTGATTACCACTCTGTAATGCACGTAGTGAAGTTATTAAGAACACATTTAATAAAGATGTTTCTAACAAGTTATTTCCAAGATGTATTCAACACAGTGTTGTTTCAGTGAATGGAAGTAAATCCCATTCTGTAATGCATGTAGTGAAGTATTAAAAATCACATTTTATAAAAAGGTTTCTAACAAACTATTTGCAAGATTCATTTAACACAGTGTTATTTCAGTGAATAGAAGTGATGCCCATTCTGTAATGTTTGTATTGAATTGTTTAAGGACACTTATAAAGATGTTTCTAACAGCTACTTGTAAGATATCCTCAGCACAGTGTTATTTCAGTGAATGGAAGGAAATCCCATTCTGCAGTGCATGTAGTGAAGTGTTTAAAGACACATTTTATAAAGAGATTTCTAAAAAGCTATTTGCAAGATGCATTTAACACAGTGTTATTTCAGTGAGTGGAAGTGATACAACCAGTCTAATAAATGTAGGAAGCATTTAAGACCATAATAAAGATTTTTCTTACAATCTACTTGCAAGATGCATTCATCACAGTGTTACTTCAGTGAAGGAAGTGTTATTTCAATGCTTGTAGTAATGTGTTTAAGGACATTCCTTACAAAGATGCTTCTAACAGACTTCTTGCAAGTAACATTCAGCACAGTGTCTTTTTTGTGAATGAAAGTGATACAACTCTGTAATGCATGTAGCAAAGTTATTAAGAACACATTTAACAAAGATGTTTCTAACAAGTTATTTGCAAGATGTCTTCAGCACAATATTTGAAATAATATTTCATTGGCAATAGATGTTGGCTCAGAGCCAGTCTTCCTCAGCAAAAAGAGAGAGGATTGGCACAGATGTTAGCTCAGGTCTGATCTTCCTCACAAAAAATAATAATAATAATAATAATAATATTTTGGTGAATAGAGATGATACCACCCATCTAATAAATGTAGGAAGTGTTTAAAAACATACTTAATAAGGATGTTTCTAACAATATACTTGCAAGATGCATTCAGCACAGTGTTATTTTAGTGACTGGATTTCTTAACCATTCTTTAATGCTTGTAGTGAAGTGTTTACGGACACTTCTTATAAAGATATTCCTAACAGGCTACTTGCAAGGTGTGTTCATCACAGTTTTCTTTGCTGATGACTTCCCTTCCTTGTCTTGCATATCTTACCATGAAAGCCTTCCCTGTGGTGTATTCCCTTGAGTATCCCTCTGCTGGCCAGATGAGATACTTCCCAACTCATGAATCATTTAATAAAGCCAATTAGATCTTCAAATTTACTCAGTTGAATTTTGGTTTTGGACAGATTGGTGGCAGCAACAGGTCTGAAGCAAACTTCTGAGGACATTCAGTGATGAGAAACACAGGCATTGGGCCTATGAACCCATTGAGTCCATTGTTTTTCTCACCATTTCCTGTGGTCTGTGGTAAGTTCCTCTCGATTCTAGCTCTATCCTCTCTTTGGGAAGCTCCCAATCTAATTGGTTTTCCTTTACAAGGCCTTCCTTTTAGACAGAAATTCCCAGGATGTAGTAACTTCTCTTGGTTACTGCCAATTTTTGAATATAAAATCCCGCACTTCATTCTGTCCCCAGATTCTCTTTGGAATCTGCCCCTAGATTCCATGCTGGGAACTGTTGGTAGCAGCAGCAGTTCTCCATTTTGTTTGGAATCAGTCTGCAGTCTCCATTCCTTGGGTCTTGCTCATTCAATCCTTATCTTCAGTCCATAGCTCCACAGGAATTTTTGGCAGTGCACACAGTGTCTTCTTTTGGCTGGAATAGAGCAACATCTCTTGGTTACTGCTGATGTATTAAGGTGCCAGGACGTGGTAACATCTCCTGGTTGTTGCCCAGGTTTGTTTGTGCACAGGTTTGTTTGTCTTGTTTTGTGTGGATAAAGACTAGCTAAAGAAATGGGATCTTTGGGCTGGCCCCGTGGCTTAGTGATTAAGTGCAAGAGCTCAGCTACTGGCAGCCCGGGTTCGGATCCCCGGCGTGCACCGACACACCGCTTCTCCAGCCATGCTGAGGCCACGTCCCACATACAGCAACTAGAAGGCTGTACAACTATGACATACAACTATCTACTGGGGCTTTGGGGGAGGAAGGAGGAGGATTGGCAATAGATGTTAGCTCAGAGCCGGTCTTCCTCAGCAAAAAGAGGAGGATTAACATGGATGTTAGCTCAGGGCTGATCTTCCTCACCAAAAGAAAAAAAAAAAGAAATGGGATCTTTATATATAAAGAATTGAGCATGCCAGCTTCTGGTGTACCTGCTTCTTTAATGTTTAACAACTATAGTTTGGAAGCTACATAAATCTAGAAAGATGGAAAGGTTTTACTAAAAACAACCTAGAATTACAATGGCCATTATAGGGAACATTCCAATTAGATAAAATCAACACTAGAGAGCAAGGGATCCCACATTGGACAGATGGAATGGAATGACTACTTTAATTAGTATGCAGGAGCTTATAAAATGCTTCAGGATTCCAAAATAGCTTTATTAAAAGACTTGTTACAAAAGGCTAATGAAAAATTAAAGAGACAAAAGGTGACAAGATGAAAGAGAAAAGGTGATAAGATAGATGTGAGTATAGACCTGATCATGGACATGACTTCTACTGCCCCTCCTTATTCTTTTTCACCAGAGTACTTATGATAAACTAGTCTTCTGTTTGAACTATCTTTCTATTTTGAGGAGACAATTAATGGTAATTGAACAATTACCATTTAAAATAAAACTGCATGGGAATGCAGATGAGCCCCCTCTGGTGTCCTTTACCCATTGGTGAAAGACTGAACTAAGAACTATAGTCAAAGAATTTCCTACATCTAGGGAGGTCACAGCATGCCTGAACTCATGACTATAGCTGAGCATTTTTAAAGAACCCTGGAGCAAGATCACAAACAGAAATTCACCAAGCTAACAGCTGCACAGCTAAAACAGCTCCAAGGCCAGAGACCCAATATAACATCTGGGCCTCCCACATTGCACTACCATAGGGCTCCATTTTTTTTTTTTATTGATGTTTTAATGGTTTCTAACATTGTGAAATTTTGGGTTGTACATTTTTGTTTGTCCATCACCACATATATGACTCCCTTCACCCCTTGTGCCCACCCCCCACCCCCACTGCCCTGGTAAACACAGTCCAGTTTTCTCTGTCCATGTGTTGGTTTATATTCCACATATGAGTGAGATCATACAGTGTTTGTCTTTCTCTTTCTGGCTTATTTCACTTAACATAATACGCTCCAGGCCCATCAATGTTGTTGCAAATGGGACGATTTTGTCTTTTTTAATGGCTGAGTAGATTCCATTGTATATATATACCACATTTTCTTAATCCAATCGTCAGTCGAGGGACACTTAGGTTGCTTCCACTTCTTGGCTATGGTGAATAATGCTGCAATGAACATAGGGGTGCATAAGCCTCTTTGGATTGTTGATTTGAGGTGCGTTGGATAGATTCCCAGTAGTGGGATGGCTGGATCATAGGGCATCTCTATTTTTAATTCTTTGAGGAATCTCCATACCGTTTTCCATAGAGGCTGCACCAATTTGCATTCCCACCAGCTGTGTATGAGGGTTCCTGTTTCTCCACATCCTCTCCAACATTTGTTGTTTTTTGTCTTGGTGATTATAGCCATTCTAACGGGCGTGAGGTGGTACCTTAGTGTTGTTCTGATTTGCATTTCCCTGATGATTAGTGATGTTGAGCATCTTTTCATGTGCCTATTGGCCATCTGTATATCTTCCTTGGAGAGGTGTCTGTTCATTTCCTCTGCCCATTTTTTGATCGGGTTGTTTGTTTTTTTGTTGTTCAATTGTGTGAGTTCTTTATATATTATGGAGATCAACCCCTTGCCAGATGTATGTTTTGCAAATATTCTCTCCCAGCTGGTTGGTTGTTTGTGCATCTTGATTCTGGTTTCATTTGTCTTATAAAAGCTCTTTAATCTGATAAAGTCCCACTTATTTACTTTTCTTTAGTTTCCCTAGTCTGGGTAGGCATGTCATCCGAAAAGATTCCTTTAAACCCAATGTCAAATAGTGTGTTGCCTATATTTTCTTCTATGAGTTTTATAGTTTCAGGTCTCACCTTCAGGTCTTTGATCCATTTTGAGTTAATTTTTGTGAATGGCGATAGCACATGGTCCACTTTCATTCTTTTGCATGTGGCTGTCCAGTTTTCCCAACACCATTTATTGAAGAGACTTTCCTTTCTCCATTGCATGTTCTTAGCACCTTTGTCGAAAATTAGCTGTCCGTATATGTGTGGTTTTATTTCTGGGCTTTCAATTCTGTTCCATTGATCTGTGTGTCTGTTTTTGTACCAGTACCATGCTGTTTTGATTACTATTGCTTTGTAGTATGTTTTGAAGTCAGGAATTGTGATGCCTCCTGCTTTGTTCTTTTTCTTTAGGATTTCTTTAGCTATTCGGGGTCTTTTGTTGCCCCATATAAATTTTAGTATTCTTTTTTCTATTTCTGTGAAGAATGTCATTGGATTCTGATTGGGATTGCATTGAATCTGTAGATTGCTTTAGGTAATATAGACATTTTAACTATGTTTATTCTTCCAATCCACGAGCATGGGATATCTTTCCATTTCTTTATGTCATCGTATATTTCCCTCAATAATGTCTTGTAGTTCTCATTGTATAGGTCCTTCACCTCCTTGGTAAGATTTATTCCTAGGTATTTTATTCTTTTTGATGCAATTGTAAATGGTATTATCTTTTTGAGCTCTCTTTCTGTTAGTTCATTATTAGCATATAGAAATGCAACTGATTTTTGTAGATTGATTTTGTACCCTACAACTTTGCTGTAGTTGTTGATTGTTTCTAACAGTTTTCCAACAGATTCTTTAGGGTTTTCTATATATACAATCATGTCATCTGCAAATAGTGAGAGTTTCACTTCTTCGTTACCTATTTGGATTCCTTTTATTCCTTTTTCTTGCCTAATTGCTCTGGCCAAAACCTCCAGTACTATGTTGAACAGGAGTGGTGAGAGTGGGCAGCCCTGCCTCGTTCCTGTTCTCAGAGGAATGGCTTTCAGTCTTTCCCCGTTGAGTATGATGTTAGCTGTGGGTTTGTCATATATGGCCTTTATTATGTTGAAGTACTTTCCTTCTATTCCCATTTTATTGAGAGTTTTTATCATAAATGGGTGTTGTATCTTGTCAAATGCCTTCTCTGCGTCTATTGAGATGATCATGTGGTTTTTATTCTTTGTTTTGTTGATGTGATGTATCACGTTGATTGATTTGCGGATGTTGAACCATCCCTGCGTCTCTGGTATAAATCCCACTTGATCATGGTGTATGATCTTTTTAATATATTGTTGTATTTGGTTTGCCAATATTTTGTTGAGGATTTTTGCATCAATGTTCATCAGCGATATTGGCCTGTAATTTTCTTTCTTTGTATTGTCTTTGTCTGGTTTTGGTATCAGGGTGATGTTGGCCTCATAGAATGATTCAGGAAGTGTTCCATCTTCCTCTATTTTTTGGAATAGTTTGAGGAGGATGGGTATTAAATCTTCTTTGAATGTTTGGTAAAATTCACTGGAGAAGCCATCTGGTCCTGGACTTTTATTTTTTGGGAGGTTTTTGATTACTATTTCAATCTCTTTACTTGTTATTGGTCTATTCAGATTCTCCATTTCTTCTTGGTTCAATTTTGGGAGGTTGTATAAGTCTAAGAATTTATCCATTTCTTCTAGATTTTCCAATTTGTTGGCATATAATTTCTCATAGTATTCTCTGATAATCCTCTGTATTTCCATGGTATCCGTTGTAATTTCTCCTCTTTCATTTCTAATTTTATTTACTTGAGCCTTTTCTCTTTTTTTCTTAGTAAGCCTGGCTAAGGGTTTGTCGATTTTGTTTATCTTCTCGAAGAACTAACTCTTTGTTTCATTAATCCTTTCTACTGTTTTTTTGGTCTCAATATCATTTATTTCTGCTCTGATTTTTATTATTTCTCTCCTTCTGCTGGCTTTGGGCTTTGTTTGTTCTTCTTTTTCTAGTTCTGTTAGGTGTAATTTAAGGTTGTCTATTAGGGCTTTTTCTTGTTTGTTAAGGTGGGCTTGTATCGCTATGAGTTTCCCTCTCAGGACTGCTTTTGCTGCATCCCATATGGTTTGATATGGCATGTTATCATTTTCATTTGTTTCCAGATAGTTTTTGATTTCTCCTTTAATTTCATCAATGATCCATTGGTTGTTCAGTAGCACGTTGTTTAATCTCCACATTTTTGTCACTTTCCCAGTTTTTTTTCCTGGTTCATTTCCAGTTTCATAGCCTTATGGTCTGAAAAGATGCTTGTTATGATTTCAATCTTCTTAAATTTATTGAGGCTTGCTTTGTTTCCCAACATATGGTCTATCCTTGAGAATGTTCCATGCGCGCTTGAGAAGAATGTGTAGTCAGCTGTTTTTGCGTGGAGTGCTCTGTATATGTCTACTAGGTCCATCTCATCCAGTTTTTCATTTAAGTCTAATATTTCTTTGTTAACTTTTTGTCTGGATGATCTATCCATTGCTGTAAGTGGGGTGTTAAGATCCCCTACTATTATTGTGTTGTTGTTGATTTCTCCTTTTAGGTTTGTTAATAGTTGTTTTATGTACATTGGTGCTCCTATGTTGGGTGCATATATATTTATAAGTGATATGTCTTCTTGATGGAGTGTCCCTTTTATCATTATATATTTCCCTTCTTTGTCTTTCTTAACCTGTTTTATCTTGAAGTCTACTTTGTCTGATATGAGTATGGCAACACCTGCTTTCTTTTGTTTGCCATTAGCTTGGAGTATTGTCTTCCGTCCTTTCACTCTGAGCCTGTGCTTGTCTTTAGTGCTAAGATGTGTTTCCTGAAGGCAGCATATTGTTGGGTCTTGCTTTTTAATCCATCCTGCCACTCTGTATCTTTTGATTGGAGAGTTCAATCCATTTACATTTAGGGTAATTATTGAAATATGAGGGCTGAATGTTGCTGTTTGTCACTTATTTTCTGGTTCTTTTGCATTTCCTTTGTTTCTTGTCCCATTTGTTTTGGACTGCCAATTCAGTTTGGTTGTTCTGTCTTATGATTCTTCTAGTTTTCTCTTTGTTTATCATATGTGGTTTTAATTTGATTATTTGTTTAGTGGTTACCTTGAGGTTTTGGCAAAAAGTCTTGTGTATGAGATAGTCCATTATCTGATAGCCTCCTATTTCCTTGTACTAAGTCAATTCAGTCACTTTCCTCTTCCCCTTCTAAGTTGCTCTTGTTATACCTTAATCTATCTTGTGTTGTGGCTGTGTGTTTACAGTGATGAGGTTAAATTTATTTTTGGTGAATTTCTTCCTTTGATCTTTGAGTTTAGTATTTAAGTGTTTGCTAACCTATTCCGGTAAAGATCTACTGTTTCTCTGATTTTGTCTACCTACTTTTCTCCTTCCTCCAAGCTTTGTGTTCCCTTTCTCTTCTTTTTTTCAGGCCTGAGGGCCTTCTTGAGTATTTCTTGTAATGGGGGTCTCGTGGCCATGAACTCCCTTAGCTTTTGTTTATCTGGGAGA
This sequence comes from Diceros bicornis minor, assembly GCF_020826845.1. Lineage (NCBI taxonomy): Eukaryota > Metazoa > Chordata > Mammalia > Perissodactyla > Rhinocerotidae > Diceros > Diceros bicornis. Next base: position 57,129,667 of record NC_080762.1, on the reverse strand, counting down.
GTTACTATTTCTCCATCATATTTGAAGGATATTTTTGCTGGATAGAGTATTCTTGGCTGAAAGTTTTTGTCTTTCAGTATTTTGAATATATCATTCCAGTCTCTTCTAGCCTGAAAAGTTTCTGTTGAGAAATCCGCTGAGAGCCTGATGGGAGTTCCTTTGTACGTTATTTTTTGTTTTTGTCTAGCTGCCCTTAATATTGTTTCTTTGTCGTTGACCCTGGCTAGCCTTACCACTAGGTGTCGTGGTGAAGGCCTTTGTCTGTTAATATATATAGGCGTCCTGTTGGCTTCGCTTACTGGTATTTCCTGCTCCTTCCCCAGATTTGGGAAATTTTCAGCTATTATTTCCTTGAATAGGCTCTCTGTTCCTCTTTCCCTCTCCTCTCCCTCAGGAATACCTATAATTCTTATGTTACATTTTCTAATAGAGTCAGATATTTCTTGGAGTCTTTCTTCATTTCTTTTTAGTCTTAGTTCTCTCTCTTCTTCCATCTGGAGTATATCTGTATTCCTATCCTCTAAAGTACTAATTCTTTCCTCCATATTGTCAGCTCTGTTCTTTAAAGATTCCAGATTCTCCTTTATCTCCTCCATCGTGTTCTTCATCTCCATCAGCACTGATTGGTTTTTCTTTATGATTTCAATCTCTTTTGTGAAGAAACTCCTAATCTCATTGAATTGTTTGTGTTGTCTCGTATTTCGTTGAGTGTTTTTATGATAGCTATTTTGAAATCTCTGTCATTTAGTTTATGGATTTCTGTGTCTTCCGGGTTGATTTCTGGGTGCTTGTCATTTTGTTTCTGGTCTGGTGATTTCATATATTTTTGCATTGTGGTTCCTGTGTTGGTTTTGATTTTCCTCATCCTGGAAGTCTCTGGTTGCAATTTCCACCTGCCGCCACTGTCTGGTGGTAAAGGGCTGTGTAGTCTAAGCCCCCTGCGCGCTGCCCCAGTTTTTCTGCTGCAATCCGCAGTTTTGTTTTGTTTTTTCCCGCTGTGATCCACGGGTCCAGTCCAGTTTGTTCAAGTCTGCCTTGGATCGCTAGGTCTGGTCGAGCTGCAGACTCCGGGTTGCGGGGAGGGGGGAGCTCTCTCTTTTGCCCTCTGGGTCCCTGACGTGGGAGGCTTCTCGTTTGCCCCTCTTTATCCGCTCTCTGGGGTACTCAGATGTTGATGGTAGCCCTGTGGCTCCTCTGAGTCCTCTGAGCGGGAGTTTCCCTCTGGCTGAGAGAGCCCGAAGAGCTACAGTTTTCCCGCCGAGGGCCGCCCCTCCCCCCTCTCTGGAAGCCGCGCAGACCGGGATCGCTGATCTGATGGGGAGGGAGCGGAGTTCTCCTTACCTCTCCCCACTTCCTCTGGGGGCGCAGCACGTTCTGCTCTCAGATGTGCGGCAGTGTGGATCCCTCCACTCTAGGTATTCACTGTCTGGGATTCCGTTGTTGGTCTGTGGCTGTTGCTTTTGTTGTATCTTGTGGGGGAAGAATTCACGGGAAAGCTCACTCCGCCATGATGCTAGGGCTCCATTTTTGACAAACGCTGGTCCAAAGATTGATATCTCAATTGTAATCAACTGGAACACTGGAAAAGAGATTTCCCTCAGAGGTCCTATGCAAATTCTTCTTGAATGTCCTCATATCTATGTCTAGAGGAGGCCCCCATATGGACCCTTCCCAAAGTTAATGTGGTCTTGAAGCTGGGTGCCTGAGAGTTACTGTAAATATTCAATAAGAACACAGTTACTCTTCAACCTTGTTCCCAAGACAGACACAGATGAAAATAAGTTAGTGCACACATCAGTATAAGCTTGTTAATTTGCTGTTTTCTCATTTAACCTGAGGGGTGGCTCAAGGGTCACAAGGATTTATGAAGGTTTTTTGCAGAAGAAAAAGAATGCCTTTAAGGAAGTTATGACCACCAGATAACTAGGCCCCAGCTGCCACTGATGCCCAGAAGTCTGGTTGCCCAAAGGTTTATATGGAGTGAAAGAAACACAGACTTCCCATTTGTTTCTCTGAAACTCCTTCTCCCAAGCCCTTTAGCTCTATAAAGACTCCCTGTTTTCTTCTTTTGTTAAGGTGGATTTTAGAGAACCTATCCTCCTGCCTTCTTGCTTTGGCCAACTTGAATAAACATTTCTCTACCTCCAAGCACTGTGTCTCAGTAATTGGCTTACTTGAGATTAACAGTTTCAGTATCAATCTGAGGAATTCCCTGGTAAATTGCTACATTACTACCTTAAACAGCCAAGAGAAAACTAAAATCAAAATTAATATGATTATTTGACCTGCCAAAAACATTTACTGTTTATAACAGCTGAAACCTGACAAGATATTTAAAAGGATTTAATAACTTTATGATCAGAAATTTGGCCAAATTGGAAACTTATATTCAGAGCCTGACAGGAAGTTTTTTGGCCTTCTATCCTATACTAAAATAAAACTATGTACCCAGAAGGAAAAAAGTAAATTATAGGTAAGGTAATTGGAAGAGCAGACCAGCATTTTTAACATTGAGGCTGCAATCCAGTTCTTTGAGGAACTGGAAACAACCATCTTTGTCTTGCAAATCTCTGCAGTGCCAAAGATGTGGGTCTAGAATTTTAAAGTTTACCTACCCTTTTGCCAATCCCCCAAACCTCACCGACCCATTCCTCTAAAAATGCTTATAAAGATCAAGACATTGGAAATGGAATTGTCCTGTATTTAATCTGAGCCTGTGTGATGTAAATTTTCTATCCCCATCCTCTCTAGGACCTAAGAGTCATTCTTTGAAATATAATTATTTCTCATCAGAAAGGGAGGAGGTGTTTGGAAATTGGGCTAATAAAAAAAACCTCAAAAGATTTCTCCACAAAAACTATCAAAAACAGAAGCTACAAGATCTCTGCATCTGCTTGTGTGTTTGCGTTTATGTCCATAGATATGTGTTGTAAATGTGAGACATTTTTCCCACACCAGATGGTATTGCTAAAATTGATTTGTAAAAGACCTCTATTTAGTTGGTTTGAAGGCAAGTAATTGAAATAATTGGGCATTCTAAAGTTCTCAGGAATATTAAAAAATCTAACCCAAATGTTCTTTCAAGTTCACATGATCTAAAATAATCTTTAGCAGATAAAAGCTAGTTTAAGTTCATTGGTTTAATTAAACAGACATGTCTTTAGAGTTATCAGCATTAAATATAATACTTTTATTCTACTTAGGCTTACAAATATTTCAAGAAGAAAAATAACTCAGCATGATGAAATTTTCATAAATAATCTAAACCTGATTATTAAGAGCAAGTAAACAAATAAAGTAGAGTAAAAAGTTTTTAATATGAAATTTTCAAGTGTTTCCCATATCTTTTCAGCAACCTGAAACTTTAGTTTTGCTAAGTTAAATTAAATAGTGAAGACTTATTGTTACCACACAAAGGGCACGATCTGCTCGCCATAAGACAAAAGCCAATCATCAAGAGGCAAGATGGTGAAAAGAAAGGGAAATTTATTACAGCTTGCTAGCAAGGGGGATCTTGCTAACATCTCAAAGAACCATCTTACAGAACAAAGACTATAGGCCAGTTATATAGAGGTCTCAGTTATACAGTTATATACTGGTCTCCAAGTAGGGGAGGCATCTGGTCCCAGGGTGGGTGCATCCATCCTGGCAGTCCTTTGTTTTACCGGATATGCATCAGAGACTGAGGCAACGCCCTGTACCCCGATCTTTCAGTTTTCATTGATGATGGCTATCAGCATAGACTCTCTCCCTGGGAGTTATCACATTCCTAAGAAACTCAAAAGAACAAAGTTATCAACTTATAGCAGCTGGGAGGGCCACAAAGTCCAGAGTTAGTCAGAGGTCATTCCAAGTCACAATATGGCTTCCCTTATGTCATTCCTGTATTGAGCCAGTATCATTATTGAATATCTAGATTATTTCCCAATAAGATAAAATATTTAAAGTTAATTACTGAACATAGGTTTATCTACTTTTGACTTCTTATTGCAGAGAAACTGAAGATAAAATTGGGTCTATTAGTAAACATGTTTTGTGTCATGCTGAGAATTTTCCTATGAAAAAGCACACATTTCTATAAATTATAGAAAGTGTTTATAAGTATGCCAATCCACAGAATGCTAATGTAAAATATAGTTCATAATTGCTTACTTACTTACTTTTAGTTTTCACTAAAAATTAAAGATTCTAATGGTTAAAAATTCTAATGTGTGTAATTAAATCTACTGGAAATAATATGGGAGAGGATTTTTATGTATGGTCAAGACTGGCTAAGATTGGAATCCTTTAGTATGCTGTGTCTGTATAGGCATATAAGTGTTCTAGAAACTGTAAACTTTCTAAAATTCTGATATGTGCTGGTATAATGTTAGTCATAATTCTAGTTATTATCTAAAAATGTTGTGTGTCACAGAAATAACCAAATTCCTCTGTCAATTACATTATATTAAACCATTTTTAAGTCTTTTTCATTTATAGTTACTCTAATGCCTTTGCAAAGATGGTTCATCTTCAAGATCTATAAAAGGAAACTCATAAAACTGAACTGAGTCCCTGTCATCAAAATTGAGACTCACATTAAAAGGACTGAATCTGAGTATCAGGAAAATTCCCTAGCTTACTTTCATTCAAAGACAGCAGCAACAGAATCTATAAACTGTAGCACACATGAAGTCCATTCTGCTCTGCAAAAACTGACCCTTTGTTGCCAGACACTTGGCATCCTGATGTCCCTGTAACATGTCAGCAGTCTGCTCCTGAGTCAGAGAAATTAGGAAGGGTAAACAATGGCTGCAAACTAAACAAACAATTGGGGCTATAGGAAACCCAAGACAGCTGCTTAGTTCTTCCTGGCTCCCCAGCAAACCCCGTTTTTCAGTTTTTCCATTCCTTCATCCACCATAGTGCATTTAAAATGACTCAAATTATGAATCGACATTGGTGGGGAAACTTCTACAAAACTGCAAAAATATCTACCAGCAATGTCTGACTGCTAGGTCCATAATCCTGGAAAAACTATTTTTGTTCCCAGTGGCCTCAGACCTGCTCCCTCTGGACCCTTTGAACACCTGCAGCTGGACTTCATCCAACTGCCACTCAGCATGGTTTATCAATATCAATATATTGTATGTACGTTTTCTGGATGGGTTGAAGACTTTCCCTGTCACAAAGCTGATGCCCTCATAGTGGCAAAGAAATTGTTAGATAATGTGTTTCCCATTTGAGGTATATTTTCCACACTGTACAGTGATCAAGGCACCCACTTCACTGGGAAAGTTATACAAGTCTTAATGAACACCTTGCAAACTACTTGAAATTATCATTGTCCCTAACAGGTACTGTTGACTAATCCTCGTGCTGCCAACTCCAGGGAGCGGACTCTTGGATTCACGTGTCACACCTAAAGAAGGCACCAAACCCAACTGGACCTGCACACTGTCCAGTGACCTGAAATTTAAGATTTCCAGGAATTAAAGCAGATGGCATCTCAAGGAGACAGCTTTCCCAAGATGATTGGACCAGGCCTGTACGCCATTTCCTAACTGTTGTTTCTTACTTCATATTCTCTCTGTCTTTCTTGGAAGGAAAATGCCCTATCTGCATTTCCCAATCTTTTGAAAATGATTGTTGGTATTGTCATCAGAAACCAAGACAGCAAGGACCAATTAGTTAAATACCAATGAACAAATGATCAGAAATCTCTCCCTAACATTAAGAGAGTTGGCCAATTCCATAGCCAAAGCAGTCTCAGATCAGCAATGATCACTTGATTCATTAGCTAAAATAGTTTTGGATAATCATATAGCCCTTGATTATCTACTTGGTGAGCCAGGAGGTGTCTGTGTGACAGCAAATACATCCTGCTGCACATGGATAAATGCCTCTGGAGGAGTAGAAACCCAAATTCATAAAATGAGGGGAAAAGCACATTGGCTACAACAAATTTCACCTACTATCCATGGTCTTTTGATCTATTTAGCTGGTCACCCTCAGGTCTGGGATCCTGGTTTAGAACCATCTTACAAACTGGGTTTGTTAGGTTGTTTTTAATTATTCTGTATATAGTTCTTGTTAAAATCTGTACCTATTGCTTGTTGAACCTTTATAGAAATGACATGCCTAATAAGGTGATACTAACTCAGTGCTTTGAGATGATTTCCAATGCTTAAAACCTTAATAAAATATAGAATTTGAAAAAGAGATGCCTGAGATTTTTCCCTACTCTCTTTCCATATTACTCAAATGTGGTCTCAAGCAGTTTCTGGTCCATGCACTTTCCCTCCAACATGGGACATGACATCCAGAAAAGGTCTTTCCTAACACTGAGGGATGAAACTACTGAATACAGAAAATCTGACTCCTGATAAGTGATGAGTTGGAGAAAGATCCTGATCAAAAGGAGAAAACTGTTAAAACTAATAAAGAAAATCTCAACAAAAATTAGAGTTAGAAAGTCCTGAAGAGGAAGCTGTAACACCCTACCACTCATCATCAATTACCCTAAACAGGAAGACATCAATTACAGCATCAGCTAATTACAGCATCAACTAATTATAGCATCAGTTACAGATCCCAACAGGAAGAGACATACCTTGCACTGCCAAACAGGAAGTGCAGCTAATTAACTGTTCCAGCAGAAGGAAGGAAGACTTCATTCTTGCACAGCAACAAGTAAAGCCAATGAAAAATGCTGTAGCTCAGCCAATGAGAGGCCATCATCACTAGAACTTTTACTTTACTCCAATGGACTTTAATTTTTCCTTGCTGATCATTCCATTTCCTTGTCTCACCATCCCTACTATAAAAAAATTTCTGGTGTTTAGAGGAGGGAAGTCAAGATGGCATTGTAGGCAGACTCTGAACTCACCTCCTCCCATGGATACAGCCAATTTACAACTACTCGTGGAAAAATTACCCCTGAGACAGAACTGAAAACTGGATAAGAGGAACTCCTGCAACAAGGGACAATCCTAATTGAGGTGGAGGAGGCAGAGGCTCCCTTCTGGAGAGAAAAGACGCCGCCTTTACAAGCCGCCAGGGTCATGGCCGCCAGGAGCAGCCCACAGGTACACAGCCCTCCCTGGAGGAGTGGGGCCCTGAGCCAGGGAGCGTCCCCACTGTGGGCATTTTGTGGACCCAGCACGATCGAGATGAGTGGCATAATATCTGACTTTGCCTGCTACTAAAACATTGGGGAGTACCCCCAGAAAAGCTGGTTCACAAAGAAACTAAAACCTGCTCTTAAAGGGCCCACGCACAAACTCACCATTTCAGAAAGCATCCTAAAATCACCAGAAAGAAAGGTGCACAGTGCTGTGGTGAAAAGAGACTCACCTAATAGGCCCTGAGTGCATCTCGGTGAGAGGTGAGACCTCTCCAGGGACTGGGACATTGGCGGCAGCCAAAGTTGTGGCCTGGTGTGGGCGTGCTGACACAGACGCCATTGGAGTTCTCCCTGAGGCCTGCTAGCCCAGGTCTGCCCCACCTGCTAGAGCACCAATTTAATCCAGCTCAGCCAGGGCAGGCAGCCCACCCTAGAGACTGGCCCCACCCAACAACAAGCCCTCAGGCAACTTGTGGGCCTGCATAGATTGGTGACTGGATTCTCTGCAGCCTGGCAACTGATCCCACTTTAGCGGTGCAGGGCATGCACAAGGAGCAGGTGGAGAGTGTGGGGAGGTGGTGGAGTGTGTGGGGCTCCCACCGTGGAGAGACTGGGTCCACTTCAGGAGGTTGGGGCACACACACAGGGCAGGACTGGGTTGACTGTGTGTATGGACCTATGGGTGGCAGGGCTTGTCAGCTGCAGAAGACTTGTGCTTCTCAAAGACCCACGTAGGGAGTTTGCCCCACCTTCCAAAGCCTGAAACAATTGGGTGCTCCTGTGCCTGAGGCCAGCCCCACCCAGCTGCAATCCTCAGAGAGCTGACAAGAGACCTAATAGGCTAGAGGCTTACAGCAATTGTAAGGCCCTGAGCCTAACAACCTGCCACAGTGGGGGCCTACTCACTTAAAAGAAATACTGCAACACAAATGTGGTATTAGAACTTGCAACCAACTGTGCTGGGGCTCCCCACACCTGATAAAGAGACTGAAGGGCCCACAACAACTACAAGCAGCTGAGCATTACAACAGCTGGCCAGGAGCATAACTCGGCCTCCCTGGGTGCCTACAGGGAGAGCAAACAGGCCACAACAGAAGGACACACGTAGCCCATAGGGGCCACCCCTGGAACATTGAGAACTGAGGGAAGCACACTGGAAGCCTCCTAAGGCATCACTAATATAAGGTCACCTATCCAAGAGCAGGAGACGTAGCTGACCTACCTAATACGTAGACACAAGCACAGGGAAAGAGGCAAAATGAGGAGGCAAAGGAATAAATTCCAAGCAAGACAACAGGACAAAACCCCAGAAAAGGAACTAAGTGAAACAGAAATGAGCAACCTACCCGACAGAGAGTTCAAACTAAGAGTGTTAAGGATGCTCACTGATCTGGGGAGAAGAATAGATGAACTCAGTGAGAATGTCAACAAAGAAATGGAAGATATAAAAAAGAACCAATCAGAAATGAAGAATACAATACTGGAAATGAAAAATTCACTAGAGGGACTCAAAAGCAGAGTAGAGGATACAGAAGAATGGATCTGTGAGCTAGACGAAAGACTAGAAGAAATTACCCAAGATGAACAGGTACAAGAGAAAAGAATTAAAAAGAGTGAGGACAGTCTAAGGGACCTCTGGGACAACATCAGCGCACTAACATCCGTGTTATAGGTGTCCCGGAAGGAGAAGAGCGAGACAAAGGGGCAGAGAATCTATTTCAAGAAATAATAGATGAAAACTTCCCTAACCTAAGGAAGGAAACAGACATCCAGGTACAGGAAGCACAGAGAGCCCCAAACAAGATAAACCCAAAGAGGCCCACACCAAGAGACATCATAATCAAAATGTCCAGAATTAAAGATAAAGAGAGAATCCTAAAGGATGCAAGAGAAAGTCAAGTTACATACAAAGGAAACCCCCTAAGGCTATCAGCTGACTTCTCAGCAGAAACCTTACAGGCTAGAAGAGAGTGGCATGATATATTTAAAGTGCAAAAAGGAAAAAACTTACAGCCAAGAATACTCTACCCAGCAAGGTTATCATTCAAAATGGAAGGAGAGATCAAAAATTTCCCAGACAAGCAAAAATTAAAGGAGTTTGTTAACAAGAAACTAGTGCTACAAGAAATGTTAAAGGGACTGATTTAAGGGGAAAAGAGAAGACCACAAATAGGAAAAATTATCTATTTCCATGATAAGAACGTAATGGATACAAATGCACAAAGAAGAGGTTAGATATGATATCAAAAACATAAAAGGAGGGAAGAGGGGAGTTAAAGAGTACAGCTTTCAGACAGAGGTCAAACTAAAGTGACCATCAATTCTGTATAGAAGAAGAAAGGAACAGAGAAGGACTACTAAAACACTGAGGAAAAAAAAAGAGTTAAAAAATGGCAGTAAGTACATACTTATCAATAGCTACTTTAAACATCAATGGACTAAATCCTCCTATTAAAAGGCATAGGGTGGCTGACTGGATAAAAAAACAAGACTCATATATATCCTGCACACAAGAGACACACTTCAGACCTAAAGACACTCACAAACTGAAAGTGAAGGGATGGAAAAAGATACTCCACGCAAATGGCAATGAAAAGAAAGCTGGGGTAGCAGTACTTATATCAGACAAAATAGACTTTAAAACAAAAACTGTAAAAAGAGACAAAGAAGGGCATTACATAATGATCAAGGGAACAATCCAACAAGAGGATATAACACTTGTAAATATCTACACACCCAATGTAGGTGCACCTAAATATATAAAGCAATTATTAACAGACATAAAAACAGAAATGGACAGTAACAGAATAATAGTAGGGGACTTTAACACTCCACTTACACCAACGGATAGATGATCCAAACAGAAGATCAATAAGGAAACATCGGCCTTAAACGACACACTAGAACAGATGGACCTAGTAGATATAAACAGAGCATTCCATCCAAAAACCGAAGAATACACGCTCTTTTCAAATGCACATGGAACATTCTCCAGGATTGATCACATATTAAGCGACAAAACAAAACTCCATAAATTTAAGAAGATTGAAATAATACCAAGCATCTTTTCTGACCACAATGGTATGAAACGAGAAATCAACTATAGGAAGAAAATCAGAAAAGCCACAAATACGTGGAGATTAAACAAAATGCTACTGAACAACGACTGGGTCAACGAAAAAATCAAAGAAGAAATCAAAAAATACCTGGAGACAAGTGAAAATGAAAATACGACATGCCAGAATTTATGGGATACAGCAAAAGTGGTTCTAAGAGGGAAATTTATAGCAATACAGGCCTATCTCAACAAACAAGAAAAATCTCAAATAAACAATCTAACAATGCACCTAAAGGAACCGGAAAAAGAAGAACAAACAAAGCCCAAAATCAGTAGAAAAGGAGAAATAATAAAAATCAGAGCAGAAATAAATGAAATAGAGACAAAAAACAATAGAAAAAAATAATAAAACCAAGAGCTGGTTCTTTGAAAAGATCAAGAAAATTGACAAACCTTTAGCTAGACTCACCGAGAAAAAAAGAGAGAAGGTACAAATAAGTAAAATCAGAAATGAAAGAGGAGAAATTACAACAGACACCTCAGAAATACAAAAGATTATAAGAGAATACTATGAAAAGCTATATGCCACCCAATTTGACAATCTGGAAGAAACGGATAAATTCTTAGAATCATACAACCTTCCAAAACTGGATCAAGAAGAAGTAGAGAATTTGAATAGACCAATCACCAGTAAGGAGATCGAAACAGTAATCACAAACCTCCCCAAAAATAAAAGTCCAGGACCAGACGGCTTCCCTGGTGAATTCTACCAAACATTCAAAGAAGACTTAATACCTATCCTTCTCAAACTCTTCCAAAAAATTGAGGAGGGGGAGAAGCTCCCTAACTCATTCTACGAAGCCGACATTACCCTGATACCAAAACCAGACAAGGACAACACAAAAAAAGAAAATTACAGGCCAATATCACTGATGAACATCGATGCAAAAATCCTCAACAAAATACTAGCAAATCGCATACAACAATAAGTTGAAAAGATTATACACCATGATCAAGTGGGATTTATTCCAGGTATGCAGGGATGGTTCAACATTTGCAAACAATCAACGTGATACACCACATTAATAAAATGAAGAATAAAAATCACATGATCATCTCAATAGATGCAGAGAAAGCATTTGACAAGATACAGCATCCATTTATGATAAAAACTCTGAATAAAATGGGTATAGAAGGAAAGCACCTCAACATAATAAAGGCCATATATGACAAACCCACCCCTAATATCATCCTCAATGGTGAAAAACTGAAAGCTATCCCTCTAAGAACAGGAACCAGACAAGGATGCCCACTGTCACCACTCCTATTTAACATAGTACTGGAAGTCCTAGTCAGAGCAATCAGGCAAGAGAAAGAAATAAAAGGGATCCAAATTGGAAAGGAAGAAGTGAAACTGTCACTATTTGCAGATGACATGATTTTATATATAGAAAACCCTAAAGAATCCACCAGAAAACTTTTAGAAGTAATAAACGAATATGGTAAAGTTGCAGGATACAAAATCAACATACAAAAATCGGTTGCATTTCTATACACTAACAACGAAGTAGCAGAAAGAGAAATTAAGAATACAATCCCATTTACAATTACAACAAAAAGAATAAAATATCTAGGAATAAACTTAACCAAAGAGGTGAAAGATCTGTACACCGAAAACTATAAAACATTTCTGAAAGAAATTGAAGAAGACACAAAGAAATGGAAAGATATTCCGTGCTCTTGGATTGGAAGAATTAACATAGTTAAGATGCCCATACTTCCTAAAGCCATCTATAGATTCAATGCAATCCCTATCAAAGTTCCAACAACATTTTTCACAGAAATAGAGCAAAGAATCCTAAAATTTATAGGGAACAACAAAAGACACTGAATAGCTAAAAGAATCCTGAGAAAAAAGAACAAAGCTGGAGGTATCACACTCCCTGATTTCAAAATATACTACAAAGCTATAGTAAACAAAACAGCATGGTACTGGCACAAAAACAGACACACAGATCAATGGAATAGAATCGAAAGCCCAGAAATAAACCCGCACATCTATGGACAGCTAATCTTTGATAAAGGAGCCATGAACATAAAATGGGGAAAAGAAAGTCTCTTCAACAAATGGTGTTGGGAAAACTGGATAGCCACATACAAAAAAATGAAAGTAGACCCTTACCTTACACCATACACAAAAATTAACTCCAAATGGGTTAAAGACTTGAATGTAAGACCTGAAACTATGAAACCTCTAGAAGAAAACATAGGCAGTACACTCTTTGACATCGGTCTTAGCAACATATTTTCAAGCACCATGTCTGACCAGGCAAGAGAAACAATAGAAAAAATAAACAAATGGGACTACATCAAACTAAAAAGCTTCTGCACAGCAAAGGAAACCATCAACAAAATGAAAAGACAACCTAACAATTGGGAGAAGATATTTGCAAACCATACATCTGATAAGGGCTTAATCTCCAAAATATATAAAGAACTCATGCATCTCACAACAAAAAAACTACCAGCCCAATTAAAAAATGGGCAAAAGACCTGAACAGACATTTCTCCAAAGAAGATATACAGATGGCCAAGAGACACATGAAAAGATGTTCAAAATCATTAACTATCAGGGAAATGCAAATCAAAACTACAATGAGCTATCACCTCACGCCCGTCAGAATGGCTGTAATTAACAAGACAGGAAACAACATGTGCGTCGGTGCGCGCCCGGGATCCGAACCCAGGCCGCCAGTAGCGGAGCGTGCGCACTTAACCGCTAAGCCACGGGGCTGGCACCCCCATATACTTCTCATCCGTTCCCTGACACAGTGCCTCCCTCACCATCACATTTGTTACTATGATGAGCCCACATCAACACATCATTGTCCAGCAAAGTCCATAATTTATCTTACTGTTCACTCTTGGTGTAAGGGTAATTTTGGCCTCATAGAATGAGTTAGGAAGTATTCCCTGTGCTTCTAGTTTCTGAAAGAGATTTTAGACAACTGGTATTGACAAGACATTCTCACATATTGAGGTATATGTGATAACTATTCAGGTTCAAAACTGATTCGGCTTGAACTAAAAAGCCTGCCTTATGGCCTATCAAATATACATTGTACATCTGCTTAACCCTTAAAGTAAAGACTGCACTCTCTTAAGATAAGAATGCATACTTCCCCTTCTACACCCTATTGGCAACACCCTATTGGCAATGCCCTATTAGTAACACCCGGGTTTGTCCCTTTCCTGACATCACCGACACTTTGACCTGCTAATTTGCAATTGAATACCTCTTTGAAACTTTGATGAAAATGTATCCTGAGTGTGTTTAATGTAGGTTCTTTGTTCTAAAAAGACACAAGACTATATTAAAAACCATGCTTCTCTAGAACGCTTTCTAAGGCCTACCTGGGTTATAATCCTCATTCCGGCTCAAGTAAACTCACCTTAGTTCTCTTATCTATAGAATGGTTATTGGTTATTTTGCATGGAGAGTATAATTTCTTCCTGAATTGTTTGGTAAAATTCACCTTTATGTGGCAGGATAAAGTGAAGGAAATCCTTCAGAAAGAACAATACTTAATTAAAATTAAAAACTTCTGCTCTGTTTAAGATACTACTAAGAGAATAAAAAGACAAGCAACAGACTTAGAGAAAATATTTGCAAAAGACATTTCTGACAAAGGATTTGTATACAAAATATACAAAGTTATACAAACAACTCTTAAAACTCAATGTTAAAACAACTCAATTTTATTTTTTTAATTTTTTTTAGTTTTTTATTTTTACTTTTCTGAGGAAGATTAGCCCTGAGCTAACATCTATTGCCAATCCTCCTCTTTTTGCAGAGGAAAATTGGCCCTGAGCTAACATCTGTGCCCATCTTCCTCTATTTTGTACATGGGATGCTGCCACAGCATGGCTTGATGAGCAGTGTATAGGTCTGCACCTGGGATCTGAACCTGCGAACCTTGGGCCGCAGAAGCAAAGCGCATGAACTTAACCACTACGCCACCGGGCCGGCCTCTAACTCAATTTTAAAATGAGCAAAATAATTGATATGCTAAGATAGGAGAGGAAATAGAATCTAAAAAATGCACAATTAAAACCACAAAAAGCTGAAAAGAATGGAAAACAAAAACAGGAATAAAGAACAAGGACAATAAATAGAAAACAGTAACAAATATGGCAGCTATTAATCCAACTATATCAGTAATCACCTTAACATTAGTGGTCAAAGTATACCAATTAAAAGCAGAGTTTGTCAGAGTAGATTAAAAAAACAACACCTAACAATATGTTGTCTACAAGAAGCCTATTTTAAATATAAAGATATATATAGTTTAAAAGTAAAAGGATGGAGAAAGATATACCATGATAAAACTAATTAAAAGAAAGCTGGAGTAGCTATATTAAACAGAGATGACTTCAGAGCAAGGAAATTATACAAGGATAAAGAGGAACATATATATATGATAAAGGGCTCAATTCTCCAAGAAGCCGTAACAATCCTTAACATGTATGTATCTAACAAAATATGTGAGGCTAAACTGATGGAACTAGAAGGAGAGAGAGATGAATCCACTACAGTCATTATAGTTGGAAACTTCAACATCCCTCTATCAGAAATGGACTGATCTGGGCCGGCCCCATGGCTTAGAGGTTAAGTGCTTGCGCTCCGCTGCTGGCGGCCAGGGTTCGGATCCGGGCGCACACCGACACACCACCTCTCTAGCCATGCTGAGGCCGCATCCCACATACAGCAACTAGAAGGATGTGCAGCTATGACATACAACTATCAACTGGGGCTTTGGGGGAAAAAATAAATAAATAAAATTAAAGCTGGATAGCTCTTTAAAAAAAAAAAAGAAATGGACTGATCTAGCAGACAGAAAATAAGTAAGGACATAGTTGAACTCAACAGCACCATCAATCAACTGGATATACTTGATATCTGTAGACTAGTTCACCCAATAGCAGCAGAATGCACATTATTCTCAAGCTCATATGGAACATTCACCAAGATAGACCCCTGTTCCAGGCCATAAAACATACTTTAACAAATTTAAAAGAATAGAAATCATACAATGTATGTTCTCAGACCACAATGGAATTGAACTAGCAATCACCAGAAAGATAGCTAGATAATCCCAAAATACTTAGAGATTAAACAACACACTTCTAAATAGGTCAAAGAAGAAATCTCAAGAGAAATTAAATGATAGTTTGAACTAGATGAAAATGAAAACACAACTTAAAAGTTGTGGGATGCAGTTGTGGGGAATCAGAATTGGCCACCTCAAAATATGTCTCTTTACCTTGATTATTTTCTGAAAGACACTTTGACCACCCCCCCCCCCACTAACTGCCTAAAAGAATTTAATATAACAGGCCTGTCCCCAGGACAGGCCATCGCCATAGATAACTCTGGGTATGGATAGACTGGGAGGGTCCTTGCTAAGCCCATTCTTATCAAAGTTCTGTTTACCAAACATTTACATTTGTAAGGGAAATTTCCATTTGTAAAGGTATTTCCCATTCTGTATGGAAGAAGGAGGGATGACCTCATCTCTAGAAACTTATCCATGTGGAAGGCAAGGCCTTAAATCTGCATAACAACCTTACTCTTGTTTACTGTGCTTTTCCAGTAGTCTCCCATAACTGACTCCCCCCTACTCCCAACATCCTTCTTTGTCTTTAGCTGAAGAGGGTATTTAAGATGAGACCCTCTGCCATTTTGTCAAGTTACCCAGTTTTTCTTTGTCTCTCCCATGTATACATGTTATAAAGCGTGTTTGATTTTCTCCTGCTATTCAGTCTCATGTCAATTTAATTTGTAGCCCAGCCAGAAAGGATCCAGAGTGGGTAGAAGATAGTCTTCTTTCCCTACACAGTGAAAACAGTGCTTAGAAGGAAATATATAGCATTAAATGCATATATTAGAAAAGAAGATCTAAAATCAATCATCTAAGTCTCCACCTTAGGTAACTAGAAAAAGAAAAGCAAATTAAATCTAAAGTAAGCAGAAGGAAAAAATAAAAAAAATTAGAGCAGAAATCAATGAAATTGAAAATAGGAAATCAATAGATGGAATCAATAGAGAAAATCAATAAAACCAAAAGCTGATTCTTTGAAAAAAATCAATAAAATTAATAAACCTCTAGTCAGGCTAACTAAGAAAAAAAGAGAGAAGACAAACTATTAATATCAGAAATGAAAAGCGATATCACTACAGATTCCATGGAGTTTATAAAGATAATAAAGGAATACTATGAACAAGTCTATGCTCACAAGTCTAATAATTTAGATCAAATAGACCAATTCCTTGAAAGATACGATCTGCCAAAACTCACACAAGAATAAACAGACAAATTGAATAGGCCTACCTGTATATCTATTAAAGAAATTGAATCAATAATTAATAACTTTGAAAAACAGCACCAGGCCCAGATGTGTTCACCAGTGAATTCTAACAAACATTTAAGGGAGAAATTATGCCAATTTTCTACAATATCTTCAAGAAAATAGAAGCAGAGGGAAAAAACTTCCTAACTCATTCTATGAGGCTAGCATTGCCCTAATACCAAAAACAAAGACATTGCAAGCAAACTACAGAACTATTTCTCATGAATGTAGAGGCAAAAATCCTCAAGAAAATATTAGCAAATCTAATCAAACAAAATTCCTCTCTAAAGATTATTAATACTATCCATTTCAGATTAAGGATTAGAGAATGAGGATTAAATACATAACACATTCGTGTTATACATTTCCTGGGTGCGCCAATAGCACTGTAATCCTATCTGTCCAGACATGATTAACATTGACAGTTGTAATTAACGCCATAGAGTTGGGTCCAAGAGTTAACCCATTCATTCGATCTGGGATGGACTAGGTCTGGTACTTTTTTTCAATCTTGGGCACAGACCACAGCACCTAGCGTTATAATCAATGTCTACTACGTTTGATGGATGATTGAACTGAGATTTGTTCTGGCAATTTAAAAATCCCAATCAAAGAAGGGGCACTCCCAGCTGGTTTGCATGCCTGGAATAATATGTCCAGCCACAGAGCCAGGCTACAGTGACGGGAATGCTTTAGGCGTTTATTCAATTTATTTCATTAGCTCTAAAACTACAGCAAACATTCAGGTCAAGTGTTTGTGTGAAGCCTTGAAGCAGCATGTCTCAGGTCAGAGATTTTTAAACTGTGGATCATTAAATTACATGGATTACAACCAACGTTTTAAAAACTAATTTAGCCTTAAAAATATCAAAGTGCTGCTCACGTAACAATGGTAAATGCTGTTTTGTCAACCTTTTGTTTCAAATTTTTTATGTATGTATTGGGTCACGTTGTAAAAGTGACTAATGTTTACGAGTCACGGTTAAAAACGTTTCCGAGCCGCTGCGACACGGGGTCCGGATTGGGAGTTTAGCAGGGCAAGGCGCAAGGAGCTCCGGCGAAGTCCCGCGCCTGAGAAGGAAGCACGGTGGGCGCTTGACTCGTTCAAGGTGCGCTCACACGACTTAGAGAGCGGGTTGGTGGAACCGTGAAGGTCCCGCCCACAACGCCTCCCCCACCAATGGACGTGCGGCTGGGGCGGGGCGGGGCGGGGCGAGCCTCGCGGGGCGCCTCAAGCAGCGGCTGCGTGGCCGCCCTCGAAGACGAGCCCTGCGACGGCGCGGCCGAGTGTGCAGAACCGCACCGGAGCGACGTCGGACGCGCCGGATCTTCTTCGCCGAACCATGTCTGGGCGAGAAGCAGGGGCTAACGCCTCTCCCTGGGTCGTTGCTTCCCGGCAAACCTCGACAGCGTCCCGAGCTCCGGAAAGGAGGCCGGCAGAGGAGCCAAGTCGAAGAGAGCAGGGGGCGAGTAGGGGCGGCGGAGGTGGCAGCTGGAGGGACTCCTCTGGCCGCCAGCAGTCTGTGGCCGCTGGTCCCCGGGAACCGCCGCTCTGCTTTGGCCTGAAGAAGAACTGGGTTGGCGCGGTGATCGGTGAGAGCAAGGGGATGGGTGTGCGGGGCGGGGCGGGAGGACGGGTGGGGCCACAGGCGACACCTGCGAAAGGGCGTCCCCGCCGCACTCTCCTCGCCTGCAGTCAGCGGCCCCCTAGTGAGACTCAGATCTCCCCCTGCAATATTTCTAATACCTTCTGGTGCTGGAAAGATGTCGTTTAATGCACCTTTTGATATTTTAAAGAGGCGACGTTTTGGGAGAGCAACTCTTAGAAAACTTAAGAAATCTTTGGAATGCAAGATCAGGCCTTTGACAGCTTGCCCCAAAATGAACAACAAAGCAGTTGCTGAAATCAGTCTGTTTGAGCACCATTTAGAGCCCTAAACCGAAGGTGAGAAGGTGTAGGATATTACTGTAGGGCTGCTCAGAGCAATGGCTGTATCCTGCACTTAGTTTCTTTAACTTGAATATGATTTATATGCTGAAAAACAGGATCTTTTTTCTTAGTATATCTTGAGTCTTACAAATTCATGTTTGAAAAGCATTTAGAAATAGTTGGAATTTAGATTTGCTCCATTTATTACCATTAAGTCTGAATTCCAACATTTTGCCCATTAGGTGTAGGAGCTAATATTTTGCTTTACCCCTTTTTTAACCTGTTTTGAAAAAATGAACAGATTTTGTAGGCTGCTGTTAAATAGAGCAATGTAAGACTGATTGCTAGACCAGGCAGAGATTCATTGACCTTTCAGGGAGGCTCAAAGATCTGAAGAGTGTTGTTCCATAAACTAAAGCCACTAGGTTTGCAATAAAAATCACTTAAGCTTTCAACACTTATTGAGCACTTGTGAAGTGCAAGCACTGTGCTAGAGAGCACCGCTTGATGTTGGTTCTGGATCCAGTTTTGTTTTGGTTGTGGTACACAACATAAATTTACACATAATTTTAAGAGTACAGTACAGTATTGTTAACTGTAAGAACAATGTTGTATAGTAGATCTCTAGAAGATTTTCATCTTACATGACTGAACCTACCCCTTGAACAGCTTCCTTCCCCCTTCCCTGGCAACCACCATACTACTTAGTTTCTATAAGTTTGATTATATTAGATGCCTCATAGAAGTAAAATCATGTACTTCTTTTTGTGACTGGCTTATTTTGCTTAGCATAATGTCCTCAAGGTTCATCCATGTTGTCACAAATGGCAGAATTTTCTTTTTTAAGGCTAAAAACTTCCATTATCTGTGTATACCACATTTTCGTCATTCAATCATCTGCTGACAGACATTTAGGTTGTTTCTACCTCTTAGCTAGTGAATAATGCTGAAATGAACACGGGAGTGCAAATATCTTTTTGAGATCCTGATTTTGATTCATTTGCGTAAATGCCCAGAAGTGGGATTGCTGGATCATATAGTATTTCTATTTTTAATTTTTTGAGGAACCTCCATATTGTTTTCTACAGTGGCTGCACCAGTTTAAACCCACACTGCACAAGAGTTCCCTTTTCTCCACATCCTCACCAACACTTGTTACCTCTTGTCTTTTTGATGATGGCCATTGTAACAGGTCTGAGGTGATATCTCATTGTGGTTTTGATTTGCATTTCCCTGATGATTTCAGCATCTTTTTTTGTTGTTTGTTTGGGTTTTTTCTTTGAGGAAGATTGACTGTGTGCTAAGATCTGTTGTCAATCTTCTTCTTTTTTCTCCCCAAAGCCCCAGTGTATCATAGTTGTAGAGTTGTAGCTCTTATATGTGGGACGCCACCTCACCATAGCTTGATGAGTGGTGAGTATGTCCGCACCCAGGATCCGAACCGGCGAACCCTGGACCACCGAAGCAGAATGCGAGAACTTAACCGCTATGCCACCAGGCTGGCCCCTCAGCATCTTTCATATATTACCTGTTGGACATTTGTATGTCTTCTTTAGAGAAATGTCTATCCAAGACCTTTGACCATTTTTAATTGGAATTTTTTTTGTTGAGTTGTAGTGTGCAAGGGTTCCACTTTCTCCACATCCTTGCCAACACTTTGGATCCAGTTAGTTTTTGCTTGAGCTAATGATGAATGCTTAGTATCTATCGCTGGGAAAGGAGCCTCCCACCACCCACCAAAATTTGGAATAGAGAGCTCTTGCTTCCCTTTTTCCAAACTGGAAGTGATTACTGGACCCTAGGAGCCTTTGTTTAGATGATTTGGGGAAGAACTAGAGAAGTTTCTTTGAGGAAAATATGTAAATCCCCTTTGTTAATTTCAACTTGATTTTTTTTTAATCCCTTTGTTTTTAAAAACAGGTCATGGTGGATCAAAAATAAGAGACATCCAAAGTACAACAAACACCAAAATACAGGTAAATGATCTGTGTTCTTAAATTCTAAAAGAGCAAAGTTCATTCCTAACTCTAGTTTCTGCTCGGTTTTTAATATATTATGGTAACTTAGATACGTTGCCAAAGTTCTTCATACTGCCATTCTTTCCAAGAACTCACTTAAGCTGTGGTCCATTCCAGGTCTAGGTTTTTTGACTCATGAAGGTAAAAATCTTTAGAAATAATCTCCACTGAAGAATGAGATCTCTGGGGAATATTCATCATGCCCTTCCTAGCGTTAATCCCTCAAACCTTGAGCTGCTCCTGTGTCCCCATCTCAGTAAGCAGCAACATCATTCACGAAGTTCCCAAGCCAGAAATCTCAGATGACTTCCCTCTTCTTCTCTCACAACCCACCCATCACTGATTCTGTCTATGTCCTGTGTTTCTCAAGGGGAGTCACATCATTTGGGGCAATCCTCCTTCCAGGCTTGTCCTCCTCTAACCATTCTGCACTGTGGCCAGAGCAGTCTTTCCAAAACACAAATCATCTGTTCATGACTTTTTCCTGCACAAAAGCCTTCCATAATATTTCAGACACTGATTGATAGCAATACCATATTTATTTTATACTTTTGTCCTATTTGAAGTTGAGTGATTGTTGAGGGAGGAATGGGGAAGGGAATCCAGTCTCACCTATGTTTCCCCTTGTATCTAGATAATAAAAGGGTATCCTGAAGCAGAAGTCAAAATTTTTGGCAGCAAGGTGATGCAGACAAAAGCAAAAGCAGTGATAGATAATCTTGTTAAAAAACAAGAAAATTACAATTCAGAACCCAGAGTTGGTGAGTAATTTTTGCCCACTAAAGCCCTGTAAAATTTTTAAAATTTCATTCAGTGTTATAATCCATATTATAGCTGATACTTTTTCTGATAACAAAGCTTTAGGTTGCCATCATTAAATCTAGTCTAGAATTTTTTTTCTCACATTAAACTTTTTTCCTCACATTAAAACACTTAATTTCTGTGGTTAAACCTAGCAGTTTTACTTTTAGCCACAGATGAGTGAAAAAAACAAACCAAACTTTTAATACACTTCACTATTAATGGTAGACCAGGGATTAGTCATGGTCTCCTGTCTCCACGGTCTCTTCCCTGGAACATGACTGACTTTGAAAACTGCCTAATTATTTGGTATTTTAAAAATCTCAGATCTGCTTGGACTAGAGAAAAGCCATTATTGAAGCATTTCCAGAAGCAACAAGGAAGTAAAAAGAAGAGTCTTAGGTTCAGATGGCAGCATTACCTCTTAGTGTTTCTTGGAAAGGAATCTCTAAGAAGCCTCGAAGATGCTATTTCTTCATTTGTTAACCTGGGGTAATGTCTGCCTCACAGGAGTATTGTAGAGATTAAGTGATATGTGTGATTTATTAGCAGACACTAGGCTCTCGTGCTATTTAACTTCTCTTTTCCAGTATATTAAGTTTTTTTCCAATTCATAAATCTGAAGTAGATAACTGACAAAAAGTATGACCAGAATTGTCATGGTATGGTAGTACTAAAACCCTAAATTTTATATTTAGCATTATTGTCTGGTTATTAAAACACAAAATAGTAAAATGGTTCTGGGGTTTTTGTACTGGTAGGATTTGTTTTGAAACTAATTTGGTAAAAATATTTTTAACAGATATCATTGCATTCCCACCTTCTGTTGGAAGAGATGTAAGGGCAACTGTCAGTATTGTTACAGAAGATCAGCCATTGATTGATTGGGATCAAATTCGAGAAGAAGGTTTGAAATGGGAAAAAGAAAAGTGGGCAGGTTAGTGCTGCATCCTGACATTTACATGTGGTGTTGCTGTTTCTCTTAATCAAGGTTTTTATCCTCTATAAAATGTGTTACTTTGGTAATGAAATCTATATGAAAAATGATAGTAAAATCTGAAATGCTGCAATTAGTCCCTAGGGCATGATAGTTTCTATTTTGTCTGTGTTGTGATTTATGCTATAAATGGAAAATGAAAATATTAAGCTTATCTATACCTTGTCTTATTTGAGGTAACTCACTGCAAAAGTTTAATAAAATAGAAAGAAAATCATGCCCAAGGGGAAAATGAAAAGAATAAACATGCCAACCATAACGTGTTAACATTGTTGCTGTGATTGAGCAAAAGGTCATCTTGGAGCATCTTGGCTGACAAGGGCAAAATAAAAGGGAAAAACATTTAATGAGGGCATACAGTTCTTTTTTGTTTTTTTTTTTGTGAGGAAGATTGTCCCTGAGCTAACATCTGTTGCCAATCTTCCTCTTTTTGCTTGAGGAAGATTCAGCCTGAGCTAACATCCATGCCAATCTTCCCCTATTTTGTATGTGGGTCCCTGCCACAGCATGGCTGACAAGTGGTGTAGGTCCACGCCTGGGATCCATACCTGTGAACCTGGGCCACCAAAGTGGAGCATGACAAACTTAACCACTGTGCCATGGGGCCAGACCCAGGGCATACAGTTCTTGAGAAGAGATGGGTTTTTGAAATTTGTTTAATTTTAAATGAAATTCTCACTTGGAATTATATATAGAGTATAATGTTTCACATTATATTCACCAGATTTCAGGGTAAATTCAGGCAGTAATTTTGGCTATCAGAATGAGGCAGCAATACAACATCATTTATTTAAAAAAAAGCTATATTAACAATGATTAATTCAACTATAGTGGTCAGCTCATCTGCTTCTGAAGTTGCCACCTCAGCAATCTATGTGTTGGTGAGATTTGGGATGGGAGGCCAGAAAAAGGATTTAAGTTTGGAGGAGGTATGATAGACATTTAAGAAAGAAAATAAAATAGTTTCAGGGGGCAGAATAAGGATAAATATTTTATTCCTAAACAGTAATGGGATAGACCTTCAAAGAAAAGATAAAATCAATGTACTATATTTGAGAGGAGATTCATCCACTGTCATGATTGTATGTCTTATAAAGCATGGCTTATTTTATTTTATACTTAATTATTAAAGATCTCTTTTTTGGGTGAAAAGTGTAATTGAAAGACAAACTAAAAAGGGAAATTTCTTAGAGATTGGCCTAAGCCTGGCTGGCAAAGTGTAGAATGACTGTCTAAAGGTGTATGTATGCAAGGTGAACTTAATATATATTTTAGTTTGATTTCTGTTACTTTGAATAAGTATCAGTGAAATGTAAATTCTCATTATTTGTCAAAGTTTGAATTTTCATCTTTGTCCCAGATTTACCTCTAATTAAGAAAAACTTTTACATGGAGTCAGAAACAACAAGTTCAATGTCACAAGTGCAAGTAGACAATTGGAGGTGGGTTGTTTTATTACTTTAAGTGAGTATTTGTATAGTTAGCTTATTAAATTAACTCATTAGGCTAAGAATTGAAATGATTGCATTTGAAGACTACACCTTCCATATTCAAATGAAAATATGGTTACGTCCTACATGATATATATTTTAGAGCATTGCTATCCAATAAAACTTTCTGCAAAGATGGAAAATGGGCCATATTTTTGTCTAATAGAGTAGTCACAATAGTCAATAGCTATCAAACACTTAAAACATGGCTAGTATAATTGAGGAACTGAATTTTTAACTTAAAATTGTAAATTTAAAAATACACTTGTGGTTAGTGCCTGCTGTATTGGACAGCAGTTTTAGAGAATTATTTTTAAAACTTGAAAATAATAACTTGATTTGATAGCTGCATATTAGAATAATTTCTTACTCTTCCGTCCTTATTCTCTGGAATTAAAGGTCCTAATGGCAGCATTTTTTTCTGTTAAAGTCTGTTATAAAGCTAGGATGGTATGGTATAGCAGAAAGAGCAGTTATTCTGGGGTTTCTGTGGGGTCAGACCTTGGACAAGTAACTAATGATGATCACCTGTCAAATGAGAAGTCCACTTCACAGGCTTGTTGTGGATTAATTAAGGAAATATATGTGGCACGTTGTAGGCCTTCAAGTGTTTGCCAAATCTGATTTTTGAATCATGAAGCATATAATTTTCATGCTCTATTCTTAACCTTTCCATGAAACTGTCATTGGCCCATTCACACATACAATGTGATTTTTTTTTTTCCTTCTCTCTGCAACTATCTGGTAAGAGAAAGATGGGCTCACTTCTTTTCTTAGTTATTGCATTTCACTCTAACTTTACTAACAGTCTTGTTTTAATCACTTGGCGTTGAATTTGTAGATACGACCTGAACTTATACTGGAAAAAATTTCTTGCTCGGGGAGTAGAGTGACCAAAGCCACTAATCCTTGTTCCATTTCTCCTTAAAGAAAGGAAAATTATAATATGATGTGTGATGACTTGAAAGATGGTGAGAAGCGCCCTATCCCCAATCCTACATGTAAATTTGAGGATGCCTTTCAATGTTATCCCGAAGTTATGGAAAACATTAAAAAGGCAGGTTTTCAAAAGCCAACACCAATTCAGGTATGCTTTCTTTAACTCTCTTATTTCACTGACCATTTTTCCCCCCAAAAACAGGATCTCATTGTTAGAAGTTAAATCACCAGGAAGCAACTGTCTCCTGTGACCACGCCCTCGGCACCTCCTTCACCACCAGTGCCTAGCACTCAAAACATGTTTGTTGAGGGCCGGCCCCGTGGCTTAGCGGTTAAGTGGCGCGCTCCGGTGCTGGCGGCCCAGGTTCCAATCCCGGGCGCGCACGGATGCACCGGGAGAAGCACTGCTTCTCCGGCCATGCTGAGGCCACGCCCCACATACAGCAACTAGAAGGATGTGCAACTATGACATACAACTATCTACTGGGGCTTTGGGGGAGAAAAAAAAACATGTCTGTTGAAAGAAATTTCAGGCTGGGAGAGGAGGGACACTTGGCAAAAAGAAATGTAGTATTTATTTTAACGTTTATCATTCTGTTTCAGTCACAGGCATGGCCAATAGTCCTACAAGGAATAGATCTTATAGGAGTAGCCCAAACCGGGACAGGGAAGACACTGTCCTACCTAATGCCTGGATTTATTCATCTGGACTCTCAACCAGTGTAAGAATTCTACAGCTGGATTCTCTTGATAGGGGTTTAGTAGCTATAGATACCAAAAATACAGTTCAAGTTTCTTTTATCTAGTGCATTGGGCAAAAGGTAATGCCTAGTCTCAGGGAACTACGCTTATACTGTGCTGCTGAAAGTATAAATTGACAACACGTTTTTAGGAAGGAATAGGTAGTATCTACCAAAGGTCTTAATAGTGAAACATTGGAAACAGATGGTTTAAATGATCATGTACAGTACAGGATGCTATTCTGTGAGAGAATATTTGACACAGGAAAGCACTGGCCATGTTAAATGAAAAGGCCGGTATCTGGGCCCTTGGATCTTTTTGTTTGGCTGTTTTTCTATATTTCTCCACTTTTCATGGTGGATGTATGTGATTTGACACTCATTGCTACATATCTTGAAAGCACTGAATAAATGTCTCTTTTTATCTGAGACAGATACTTTAATATCATCTGTTTTCTCTACAAAGAGCTAGAGAAAAAAGGAATGGACCTGGCATGTTAGTCCTCACACCCACTCGAGAATTAGCTCTTCAAGTGGAAGCTGAATGTTCTAAGTATTCTTATAAAGGTCTTAAAAGGTAAGTCATTTCTTTGGCTATTCTTGTATCAGTATTTTAAACTTTTGTAGCTTTATACATTCTCCCCATTATTTTTCACACATTTTGAGAAACTGAAATGGCTCAGCATTGGTCAGCTAATACTCCTGATCCAAATCAATGGTAGCCAGAGCGCTGGGGTCAAGTACTAATGATACGAACATGGCTCTCTAGGACACACCTGTAAGTTGATGGGTGTGGGTAGTTCTCAGAAAGGGACAAATTACTACCAAAGGGATCTGATACTCTTGTTTATTTATATACCTTTTATTTTGTTATTTTATACCCAAAATGCTTAGGTTGGTTGGGATTTTGAGTTGTGATGGGATATTCCTTGTCTGAACATGGACCTCTGTCTTTTTTTTTCTAAGTGTTTGTGTATATGGTGGTGGAGATAGAAATGGACAAATAAAAGATCTGACAAAAGGTGTAGATATCATTATTGCAACTCCAGGAAGATTGAATGATCTGCAAATGAATAACTTTGTGAACCTGAAAAGTGTAACCTACTTGGTAATCATGGAGTCGGGGTGTGGGATACTAGGAGGAAGAACTCAACTTTTGAAAAACCCATTTTTAGACTGGCTATCCATTTTATAATGGTTTTAAATCCTAGGAATTTTTTCCATTCCCTGTAGTACATTAAAATAAGGATTTTTAGGATAATTCTATTTTAATGTTTTTAATAAATGTGGGAAAATGTAGATAATTACAAAAGAAAATAAAAAGTCCACATGGATATTTTAGACATTTAAATTTTTTTCGTTAAATAGGTTTAGAAACTATTAGTTAGCCAACTTAAAAAAAAATCAAATCAACCTGTGTTACAACTACAGGTAGCTTATTTTCTCCTAGAGAAATTAAAATAGTGACTTAGGTAATAGGGGGAATGAGAAAAAAATTACCTTTTAGTATTATAAAGAGAGAGCATACATATTAGCTACCTTCCGTGTCCAATCTAGCCACAACCGTTTTTAATGCAGGTATTAGACGAAGCCGACAAGATGCTGGACATGGGATTTGAACCCCAGATAATGAAGATTTTGTTGGATGTGCGCCCAGACAGGCAGACTATTATGACAAGGTAGGTACATGCCTGACTGCTAGTCTGCAAAACAGAAACCAGTGGACTGGAATCCATTCTTTTTGGTTGATTTCCCCACAGGATTTTAGAGCCTTACTTGAGGGTATTTTGAGATCCTTAGGTGAAAGATCACGTCATTTAGCAACTCACTGTAACAGTGTAATATGGCTCTTGGGTTTCCTCAGTGACAGGTGGAGATTTCTATAAAGCGTGTACAGAGGACTCCTGGAGGGGAGAATGCTTCATAGTGGGCCTCACATTTAATAAGTGATCACCCAGCCTTAGAGGTAGATATTTGGTTACTAAATACTTTTTTTGCCCAAGATAAAACTGAGGAAATAGTGATTGGTGTTTAAATGCAGAATGAGGGCCGGCCCCGTGGCTTAGCGGTTGAGTGCGCGTGCTCCGCTGCTGGCGGCCTGGGTTCGGATCCCGGGCACGCACCGACGCGCCACTTCTCCGGCCATGCTGAGGCCGTGTCGCACATACAGCAGCTAGAAGGATGTGCAGCTATGACATACAACTATCTACTGGGGCTTTAAGGGGAAAAAAATAAATAAATAAAATTCTTAAATGCAGAATGATCTCTAGACCATTTTCTCCTGGGCTTATATCCTTTGTGTCATTAGCATTAAAAAAGAATAGTGTATAATTGAGGAAATATACTAAATTTCCTCACTACATTTTCTTACTAATTTTCCCATCATTGTAATTACTGTGAAAGTACAAAAGGTGGTTATTTTCATAATATATATGGTTGAAGAAACGTGACTTTACATAGCCTTTCATTAGTACCCTTAAAATGTTTTTGATATAAGCACTTGGTTTTGCCTGCTTATAATGTATGAAAAATACTAGGTTTTCTTGTTTTTTGTCTTTTATAAAGGTCAAGAGAAAACTAATCTAACACTTGAATTCATTTTACCTTTCCATAGATTAGAATTGAAGATATAGGTCTCCTTCACCTTTAAATTTATACACCTATTTATTAAACTTATTTAAAGGTTTCATCTAGTAGCTTCACTATAGTTAAGCAATTCTTTGTGTCTGTAAAATCTGCCTTATTGAAAAGCACTAAATTTGTCTTTCATAGGTAATTTGGTTCATAGCATTCTTAAAAAAAATTCGTAATGTTTGATTTATAATAAGTTCTTTTTCTTCCTTTGGTAAGGAAGATTGTCCCCGAGCTAACATCTATGCCAGTCTTCCTCTGTTTTGCATGTGGGATGCCACCACAGCATGGCTTGATGAGCACTGTGTAGGTCCGTGCCCGGGATCTGAACTCACAAACCCCATGCTGCTGAAGCGGAATGCATGAACTTAACCACAATACCACTGGGCCAGCCCCTGATTTATAATAAATCTTTAATATTTGTGTATCATGTTTTATTTCCAGTGCAACGTGGCCATATTCTGTCCGTCGACTTGCGCAATCTTATTTGAAAGAGCCAATGATTGTATATGTTGGGACTCTGGATCTAGTTGTAAGCTTGTTTTTTATTACTATTATTAAAAATATTTCTTAATTATGGAAGTTTTAATTACTTTGTGTTTTGGCATGTCTACTCTGTCTGCTCCCTAATTTTAGAGCAAATCCTAGATGCATATGATTTTATCCATAAATACTTTAGTTTATATGTCTAAAAGACTAATCTTTAACTACAGTACTATTATCACTCATCTAAAATTTTAATAATACCATCAAATATCCAGTCAGTGTTCCTATTTTCCTGACATCCCATTTCTTTTTTTAAAGGAGGATTTTTATTGATTGTAATGATATTCAGCTCAGGCTCTTTTTTGTGTGTGTGTGAGGAAGATTAGCCCTGACCTAACATCTGTCACCAATCCTCCTGTTTTTTTTTTGCTGAGGAAGACTGGCCCTGGGCTAACATCCATGCCCACCTTCCTCTACTTTATATGGGATGCGCCACAGCATAGGGCGACAAGTGGTGCATTCGGATCCACGCCCTGGATCCAAACCCCAGGCCACCTCAGTGGAGCACGCACACTTAACTGCTATGCCCCTGGGCCGGCCCCCCCTGCTGCTTTTTTTTTTGTGAAGAAGATCAGCCCTGAGCTAACATCCATGCCAGCCCTCTTTTTTGCTGAGGAAGACCAGCCCTGGGCTAACATCCATGCCCATCTTCCTCCACTTGATATGCGACACCGCCACAGCATGGCTTGACAAGTGGTGGGTCAGTGCACACCCAGGATCCAAACCTGTGAACCCTGACATCCTATTTTTATTAACCCTGTTAGAATCAGGTTCTAAACGAGGTCTATATATGTGCATATATGTAAGTCTGATCTTCTCTTTTTGTGAAGGTAAGACTGATCGATGGGTTCAGATGTTGTTAGTAATTACACAGTTTATAATTAAAGATCTCCATTGTATTTCTCCTCCATTATAAAGTTCTCTGGCTTTCCACTTAGTAATTCAAATTGGCCTTTCAAATTAATCATTAATGAAAATTGACTTTTTACTTAATCACTAGTAACTAATAATAATTGGTCATTGCCTAGGCTCTTTTCATTAGATTTCACAAATGCCATGATAAATGCTTGATTCCTTCTTTTCATTAAATGCTATTAAAGTCTGTTTTATCTCTGATCAAACAATGGTACCAATGATATTTTGAAACTTGGCATTAAATTGTCAAAATACTCACTGAATGGAAACTCTTATGTCATAAGCTGATCATCTTCCTTCGTTGTAAGGGCTATACCCAAACTTCATGATGATAGTTTTTATAAGCTTGGCCTCACCCCATGGTTACTTCTTTTCCTACAATGATAACCAATTGCTTTCAACACACTACCAAGCATCCAGGAGTTCCCAACTTAGCTTGGGTGAATAAGTGATTAAAAGTGAAAGGCTGCGCTACAAATCTTTAAGTAGAAATAGGTAATTTTGTGAGGACTTGCCTTTTTACCTCTTAGCAGTTTATTAAGACAATAACCAATGATAGAAATAAGATGTATTTCGAGCCAGTGTTTGAGGTTTGCCCATCAATGTTGATGTACTATGATCTTTGAATCCTTTAGGCTGTAAGTACCGTGAAGCAGAATATAATTGTCACCACAGAAGAAGAGAAACGATCTCATATCCAAACTTTCCTAGAGAGCATGTCTCCCAAAGACAAAGTCATAGTGTTTGTCAGCAGAAAAGCTGTGTAAGGATTTTTTTCTTTTACATTTTTAATCATCAGTCAAATTGATTTGTTTAGCATTATTTCTATTGGTATACTAATTTCAAATGGGGGTATATGTCTTACACAGTACATCATTTCAGACTTTTGCTAATACAAGTAAAACTAGTGAATTAATGGTGTAATAGAATAAGCACTAAGATTACTGACTTTATCTTTTGCTTCAGTGCTGATCACTTATCAAGTGACCTGATTCTCCAGCATATATCAGTCGAGTCTCTGCATGGCAACAGGGAGCAGAGTGATCGAGAGAGAGCATTAGAAAACTTTAAAACAGGTACATTTATATAATTAATATTTGTTGTAGTTTAAAAGCATACAGTGCCTGGGCTTGGCTCAGTGATAGCACCTTTTCATGGAACCCGTTTCTAAGATCTGTCCTCAGCTTGCAGATCCCAAAACCATACTTATTAGAGCTCTAAATATTATTAATCAGACTGTCAGAACTATCCAGACTCAAAAAGCTAATATTTAAACCTAGATATCAAGGTAATTTGCAATGGAGAATATTTCTGTTAACTTACGTGAAAGGCATATATCTTTGTGACATGGTTCAGATGATTCAGGGACCATTTGCTGAACCATGGTATCTATTGTGTTGTAACTTGCCAGCAGTTAAAAAGAAAGACTATAAATATCTCTTTCCCATTTTCATTATCTTAAGTGTTTTAATATAAAAAGCGATAATAGGGGGCCGGCCCCGTGGCTTAGCGGTTAAGTGCGCACACTCTGCTACTGGCGGCCTGGGTTCGGATCCCGGGCGCGCACCGACGCACCGCTTCTCCGGCCATGCTGAGGCCGCGTCCCACATACAGCAATTAGAAGGATGTGCAACTATGGCATACAACTATCTACTGGGGCTTTGGGGGAAAAAAAGGAGGAGGATTGGCAATAGATGTTAGCTCAGAGCTGGTCTCAGCAAAAAGAGGAGGATTAGCATGGATGTTAGCTCAGGGCTGATCTTCCTCACCAAAAAAAAATAAAAGCAATAATAGTTCACTTGATTAGGTATCAGGGGAAAATATACTTTTCAGATATGCCTTGGGTTGGTTTAATGCCAGAATGTGTCTGTATTCTTTTTGGCTTTACTCTTTAGGTAAAGTGAGAATACTGATTGCTACTGACTTAGCATCTCGAGGTCTCGATGTACATGATGTCACACATGTCTATAATTATGATTTTCCCCGGAACATCGAAGAATATGTGCACAGAGTAGGACGCACTGGAAGGGCGGGGTAAGTCAGCATAGTCTACTCCTGAAAGAAGCCAGCCCTGGCTCCTCAACACTCCCCTCAGAGGCTGCTCTTACCTGGAAAGCTGTTTTGTTCTCTTGCCTGCAAACTGTCTGTGGCGCCCCAGAACCTGCTTTGCTACTTTATCCCTGTCCAGTTGGCCTGTTCTAGATTCAACCACACCCCTCTATGCTTAGCTGCGTGTAACTGTTTCCAGTTCCACTCTTTGCTTTATAGTGTCACAACAGTGAGCTGTGTCCTTTGGTTACTCTGTGGTCCAACTGGGCATGTGTAAGAGGACTTCTTTTCCTGCTGAGAGCACTACTGTCATAAGCTCCCTATGACATGCTATTTAAACAACTGCTGATTATTTAGATTCCAAATTGCTGTTTGAATGATGCTAAATCTTAATACATAACACCTATTTGGGCTTGTGAAAGAGTTGAGGTTTTGCTACTGTTGTTTTTATTCTGTTTTGCTAACTGAATCATGAATACAAATTATAACTCAAATTACATGAGTTCTTCTCCCCCTTAAAGGAGAACTGGAGTGTCAGTTACCCTTATCACTAGAAATGATTGGAGAATTGCCAATGAATTAATAAATATTCTGGAAAGAGCAAATCAGGTGAGAATATGCAACTCATTAGAAGTCTACCTCATATCCCTTTTCTGACGTTGAAATAATTTCATTTTGGGGCCAGCCGGGTGGCATAGCGGTTAAGTTCACGTGCTCTGGTCCAGCGGCCTGGGCTTCACAGGTTTGGATCCCGGGCACAGACCGACACACTACTTATCAAGCCATACTGTGGTGGCATCCCACGTACAAAATAGAGGAAGATGGGCACAGGTGTTAGCTCAGGGCTAATCTTCCTCAGCAAAAAGAGAAGGATTGGCAATGGATGTTAGCTCAGAGCTAGTCTTCCTCACCAAAAATAGAAAAAGAAAAAACAATTTCATTTATTCCAAGTACTGGGGCTTAACTGCTTATCAGGAAAGACAGATATTAAATAAGTAAGTAAACATGTTGTGAGGGCTGTAGCCATGGTAAGGTAAGGAGCTACAATATTATCTAATTAGGGAACCTAATCTAATGGGGATGAGCATCAATGAAAACCTTGCTGAAGAAGAAACCAATGGGGTTGGAGGTTGGAAGAGATGTTGAAGAATGGGATAAGTGTTCCAGCAAGGGAACATACTCAGGCCCAGAGGTGAGAAAGAACATATAGTAAGTGGTACCATGTAAGGCATGTTAAGGTTAAGGGCACTGGGAAGCAACTGAAGGGGCTATGCAAGCAGGGGAGTAGCATAATGATGGGGGTTTTTAAGATCAGTCTGGTTTTATAGCTTGAAGATAGCTTCAGAGTTTAATATGCAAGGAGACACATTTCATTCTGTTTGAAAGATGTCATGTAATCAATTGTGGAGATCCTTTGAAATGATTTGGAGGCATTTTAGCATATTGTAGAAAAACTGTTATACTGAAAGAAAAATCTCAATCCTAATAACACATTTAATGGTTTCAGAGTATCCCAGAGGATCTTGTGTCAATGGCTGAAAGATACAAGGCAAATAAACTGAAAAAAGAAATGGAAAAAAAAATGGGAAGACCCCAAGGAAAACCCAAGAAGTTTTATTATTAATGTCTATGTTGAAGTGGTACCACCTACTTACATGAGGTAAAATTTGAATAACACATGGACTTTCAAATGCCTGTTGTCTTTAACTAGGCTTTGTTAGTGTGTTGCAATCAGCATTATCTCTAAGTCATTAACATAATAAATTATTAGATATTATTCTTTACCTCTTACCTAAATTCCAGTTAATATATCTTATTTAGAGTTAGAAGTATTAATTCAGAGTTGAGAAAATAAACTTTAAGTTGTACAGAAGGATCATTAAGAGTGTAATGGAGTTGGTGGAGGTATAAATTGGTTATAACCTCTTCTGAGAAATTTGGTAATGTATCAATTATAAATACATATACCTTTTGATCCAGCAATTCCTCTTCTAGGAATATATTCTATAAATATGTCTGCATATACAAGTAAAGATTTATTAGAGCAATATTTGTAGTAGGAAAAGACTAAACTAAATGTCCAGTAGGGGACCATGTGAATAAACTGGAGAAAATACTTTTGCAAATCATATATCTGATAAGGGATTAATACCTACAATATAGAGAATTCCTAAAACCAAACAGAAACAAACAACCAGATTAAAAAATGGGGGCGGCCGGCCCGGTGGCGCAGCAGTTAAGTGTGCACTCTCCACTTCGGTGGCCCGGGGTTTGGACCCTGGGCATGCACCAGTGCACCTCTTGTCAAGCCATGCTGTGGCGGCATGGGCATGGGTGTTAGCTCAGGACCAATCTTCCTCGGCAAAAAGAGGAGGATTGGCAAAGATGTTAGCTCAGGGCTGATCTTCCTCACCAAAAAAAAAAATGGGCAAAGGACTTGAATAGACATTTCTCCAAATGGCCAATAAACATGAAAAGATGCTCTACCTCACTAATCACTAGCTAAATGCAAATCAGAACCACAATGAGATTACCTAACACCCATTAGGATGACTACTACAGAATGGCTATTATCAAATAAACAGAAAATAAGTGTTGGCAAGGATGTGGAGAAATTGGAACCCTTGTGCACTATTGATGGGAATGTAAAATGGTGCGTCCACTATGCAAAATATGGCACTTCCTCAAAAAATTAAAAATATAATCCAGCAATTCCACGTCTGGGCATATATCCAAAAGAATTGAAAGCAGGGTCCCTAAGAGACATTTGTACACCCATGTTCATAGCAGCTTTATTCATAATAGCCAAAAGGTAGAGGAACGCAGGTGCTACGTGAATGAATGGATAAACAAAGTGCTACATAAACAGGAAATCCTGACACACACTAAAACATGGATGAACCTTGAAGACATGATGCTGAGTAAAATAAGCCAGTCACAAAAGGACATACTGTATGATTCCACTTACGTGACACACCTAGAGTAATCAACTCAGAAACAAAGTAAAATGGTGGTTGCCAGGAGCTAGTAGGAGGGGGAAATGAGATATTTAATGGGTATGGAGTTTCAGTTCTGCACAATGAAAAAGTTCTGGATATTAGTGTTAGAAGAATGAATATACTTAATAATATTGAACTTACTTAATACTACTTAAAAACGCTTAGGATGGTAAATTTTGTTATGTGTAGTTTATCACAGTTAAAAATTTTTAAAAAGATTTGGGAACAGCAATTTACATTTTTTCCTACTTATTTTTCAGAATTCAAGATTTTTTAGAGATGTACTATTTAAGATATATGGAAGTATTGGAAACATGCTGGCAGTATGAAGAAACTTGACTGATTCTTAACAATAATAGTGTTTAAAAATGCAGAATTCAATATTTTATACTTTAATAAAATCAAAAGTATTTAAACGAGTTGAAATTTTTTTCACGGATATTAAGGAATGTAGCATTAAAATTTTTTTCACTTTTAATTAAAAAAAAAATTTTGTGTCCTGTAATGTTGCTGTATTGAGGTCAGTCTTTAAAGGGTTTAAGGTTTGTTCAGATGTTGTCAAGGCAGTGACAAAGATACTGTTAACAAAATAAATTTTTTTCTATGATAAAAAGACAAGCTGATCTCTGTCTTTCTGAATAGCTCTTTAATTTTGTGTTTGTTAAATAGTATTTTATTTGGGGGTACTTTTCTTAAGTGATTACACTTTACCTACTTTGAAATGAAACAGTAAAAGGATTTCATGGGACCAAGAGATGCAACAGCTGTTTCTTACATTTTAGCCTATAGCTGCAGACTAAAATAAATCCTAGGAAAATAATTTCTTTTCCATGAAAGCTTCTTTGATTAACCACATTCCCCAACTTCCCCTTACAGTTTTGTGTAGTTTTTTGCTCAATACATGATAGTTACTTGTATGTATTACCATTTAGTGTTTACAGAGGTATTTATATTTGTATAGTTAGGCCGTAATCACCTCATCTTATATTATTCATTCATGCAATAATAGTTTCCTGGTATTAGTGATTAAGATTGGTAAGATAGCAGAAAGGAAATAAGGGTAAAAGAAGAAATTAATGAATAAGAAAATAGAGAGTTCAGTAAAAACCAACAGTTGATTCCTCAGTAAGACCATGAAACAAAGTTCTGGTGAGACTGAGTGGGGAGGGGACAGCGCTTCCTGCTCTGACTACCTGAGGGATACAAGAGGATAAAATTATAAGAACACTGTGCAACATGATGTCCACAAATAGGAATTCACAAGTCTGACTATATTTTCCTAAATTACCAAAATTAAGTAGTTAAGCTGAATAGACAAAACAGAAGAACCATGAAGGGGCTTCAACAAAAGGGTAAATCCTGCTACAGAACATTAAACAAGACGAGTTCTTCAACTCATTCTATAAAGCTAGCATAACGGATATTAAAACTGAAAAATAGCATTAAATCCAGCCATTCTCACTTCTATACATAAGTAAACTCTCTAGAAAGTAACAGCAATCTGAACACTGCAATGGAATAAAATGCAAATGCTAGAAAAGATGAGGCAGCTCTAACCACATGGATGGAATGCTTTTAAGATCAAGTGAAAAACGTTTTATCAGATTTCATGTTCATATATCACAATGAAATTCCAGAATACCAAAGACAAAAATCCTAAAATCAGCCAGAAAAAAACATTGGGTTAATAATGCTATCACCCTAATAGCATTTTCCATGAAAACAGAAGAATCCTAAAATTTACATGGAACAACAAAAGACCCCAAATAGCCAAAGCAATCCTGAGAAAAAAGAACAAACCTAGAGGCATCACAATCCCTGATTTCAAAATATACTACAAAGCTACAGTAATCAAAATAGCATGGTACTGGCATGAAAACAGACAGACAGATCAGTGGAACAGAATCGAGAGCCCAGAAATAAACCCACACATGTATGGACAGCTAATTTTCAACAAAGGAGCCAAGAACATACAATGGAGAAAGGAAAGTCTCTTCAATAAATGGTGTTGGGAAAACTGGACAGCCACATGCAAAAGAATGAAAGTAGACCATCATCTCACACCATCCACAAAAATTAATGCAAAATGGATTAAAGACTTGAATTAAGACCTGAAACCATAAACTCTTAGAAGAAAACTCAGGCAGTACACTCTTTGACATTGATCTTAGCAGCATCTTTTCAATATCATGTCTCCTCAGGCAACGGAAACAAAAGAAAAATAAACAAATGGGACCACATCAGACTACAAAGCTTCTGCACAGCAAAAGAAACCATCAACAAAACAAGAAGACAACCCACCAACTGGGAGAAGATATTTGCAAATCATATATCAGACAAGGGGTTAATTTCCAAAATATATAAAGAACTCATACAACTCAACAACAAAAAACCAAACAACCTGATGAAAAAATGAGCAAAGGATCTGAACAGACATTTTTCCAAAGAAGATTTACAGACAGCCAACAGGCACATGAAAAGATGTTCAACATCACCAAATTATTAGGGAAATGCAAATCAAAACCACAATGAGATATCACCTCACGCTCATCAGAATGGCTATTAAAAAGATAATAAATAACAAGTGTTGGAGAGGATGTAGAGAAAAAGTAACCCTCGTACACTGCTTGTGGGAATTTAAATTGGTGCATCCACTATGGAAAACAATATGGAGATTCCTCAAAAAATTAAAAATAGAAATACCATATGATCCAGCTATTCTACTTCTGCATATTTATCCAAAGAACAGGAAAACACTAATTCAAAAAGATATATGCACCCCTAATATTCATTGCAACATTATTCACAATAGCCAAGACTTGGAAGCAAACTAAGTGCCCATGAGTGGATGAATGGATAAAGAAGATGTGGTGTACACACACACACACACACACACACACAGGAATACTACTCAGCCATAAAAAAGACAAAATCTTGCCACTTGCAACAACATGGACGGACCTTGAGGGTATTATGCTAAGCAAAATAAGTCAGATGGAGAAAGACAAATACCATATGCCTTCACTTATATGTGAAAGATAAATACATAGATACAGAGAATAGATTGGTGGTTACCAGAGGGGAAAGGGGTGGGGGGGAGGGCAAAAGAGGTAAAGGGGCACACAAGTACAGTGACGAATGGCAACTAGACTTTTGGTGATGAACATGATGCCATCTATATAGAAGTCAAATTATAATGATGTACACCTGAAATTTATATAATATTATAAACCAATGTGATCTCAATAAAAAAATAGTAATAATAATGCTATCTCTCTGGGTAGTGGAATTATAAGCAAATTTCACTTTCTTCTTTACACTTAAATGTGAGCATCTGATTTTGTTACATTGGACACATATTACTTTCAAATTCTTTCATTTTTATCAGTCATATATGCATGTAGTATATACAGAGGCAAATGGTTCTACAAGGCCTATTTTTAAAAAGTAACCCCCACCCTTCTACCCTTCATTTTCCATTACTAGGATACAACCATTTCATCTTTTAGCCATTTCTAAATTACATGCTTATATTGCATTTTCTTGGTTTTTCAAATTTGTTATTATCTACTGACTTCCCACTGTATGAGACATGATGCAGCTCTTTCATACCTGTGATGGTCAGACTCTTAGGGTGGTCCAATGATCCTTCCTGGGATTCATATCTAGGTAGTAAAGAATTTAACCCAACTCAAAGAGAGGTCCTACCTTTGCCATTGGCTTCTTGGAGGTACATGCCAGGGAGCCTAACACTGTGATTTATGGTGGGGCTTTGGGTCACACCACTAGTTGTGGAGGGTTGGAGACTGAGGTTAGACATGTGGGCAGCCCACCACTGAGCTCCCATAAAAACTCCGGACAGTGAGCCTCAAGTGAGCTTCCCTGGTTGGCAATATTCCATGTGTAGTGTTATATATCCGTGACTCCACAGGGAAAGGAGAATAGAAGCTCTGTGTCTCATACCCTCCTGGACTCTGTAATAAACTGTAACCCTGAGTGTTTCATTCAGTTCTGTGAGTCTTTCCAGTGAATTATCAAACCTGAGAGTGATTTGGGGAACCTCCTGAAATTGCAATTGGTGTCAGAAGTGAGGTTGATCTTATGGGAGCTGTTTTCCCCCTAACTGCACAGTTGGCTAAACTGACACAACACCCTTGAGTGATTTCCCCTCCCCTGAGTATGGGTGTGAGCTGTGACTTGCTTCCAACCAATTAGATATGGTAAAAGTGATGGCATGTCCATGATTACATGTATGTAATTATGTTAAATAAGACTGTAGCACCCCTATTGCTGGAGTCTCTCCCTCCCTTGCTGGCTTTGAAGTGAGCTGCCATGTTATGGGCTGCCAGTGTTGGGAGATTCGCATGGCAAAAAACCAAAGGAAGTTTCTAGTAGCTGAAGGCAACATCCACTGACAGTCAGAAAGAAACTAAAGTCCTCTGTCTGACAACTGGAAAGAACTGAATACCGCCAACAAAAGTGGATCCTTCTCCAGTCGAGCCTCAGATGAGACTGCAGCCCCAGCTGATGCCTTAACTGTAGCCTTGTGAGACCTGGCACAGAGCCATGCCCAGAATCTTGACCCACAGAAACTGTAAGATAATAAACATGGATTGCTTTAAGCCACTAAGTTTGTGGTAACTTGTTATGCAGCAATAGGAAACCAATACAATCCAACCCCCTCTACTACCACTATTACCACACAAGCACTCAGCCTGTTGCCCTATCCTCCTCATATAATTAATCATAATTTTGATAAGACTAATAATCAATGCAAAGAGAAGAGATTAGTGCTTACCAGAGGGGAAGGGGATTAGGGGGTAGGCATAAGGGGTAAAGGGGCACATTTATATGGTGACTGACAAATAATAATGTACAACTGAAATTTCACAATGTTATGAACTATTATGACCTCAATAAAATAAAATTAAATGTAAAAAAGATTAATAGTCAATGGTTATATTACTTTAACTTCATAAATAGTTACTACTGAGCAATATTCTCAAATCAAACTATGATTACTTTTCTTTTCTTGCACACATTCATTGTTTCCTGGAGTTAAAAGGAGCTTGGATTTTTTTTCTTTGCCTAGTTTTCTATTTATTTATCATTTACTGTCCCCAAAACTCTCCTCCAAATGTCTAACTTTTCTCTTAGTATGTTCAAACATAGTAGGCTGTTAAACAAGATACATAAAATGCACAAACCATAAAGGAGAAGACTAATAAATTCAATTACATTAAAATTTTAAATTGTTTGCTAAAACAGACTAAAAACAGTAAAGACGATCCACACAGTGGGAGAAGTTACTCATTATGTAGACAACAAACAAACCATAAGTATCCAAAATACATAAAGAATTTTTAAAAAACAATAAGAAAATGATAGAATAGCCAAGAAGAAAATGTGCAAAATATATAAATATTAAAAAGTTAAAAGACAGTAGCTGCCTCTGGGTTAAATGCGCCTGAGCACAGAGGAAAGAGAGTGACAGTTTACTCCACACCTGTTTCTCTGAGTTCTGTGCTATGTGTATGTATTGCCTTTTCAGAAATACATACACATACTAAAAATAAAAATAAATAAGAGAAAATAAGTTGTATGTTGTATATTTAGCCACATGTATTAAAGTACCCTATATTTTTCTACAAGATTATGAATTTCCTGAGACATGTAGAAACCATGTGGAACTTAATTTTTCATTTTTTTCTGACCTATCCTAACATATAGGACAGGTCATTGCTCTCAAATATATTTGTATGTTGAACAAAACCTACCAGTTTTATGGAGGCCATGATCATTTTTAATATTGTCTCTTGCAACCTTCCACACATTTGTGCTTGGTGAGAAGTGGGGTTCAGTAAGTGCATGATGAATTTAATTAAGGTGATAATGTACTTTTTCCTTCTTTTCATTCCAATCTGGTAAAGCTTTTAGATTTTAAATACTCTTTTTGCCTTTTATTCCTTAACTAATCTCTTTCCTAGGATAATCAACCCTTTTATACTGATTAGGGTTTATTAAGACAAACTGAGAGCTAAATATTTACATTCATTTTAGTCAATCATTGCTGCAACAAATTTCAAACACTGCAATCATTATACACTCACTCTAATTCTTGATTCTTTTTAAAAACATAATTTCAAAATTCACCAAAAACTGGAAATCCATTGCTTCTTTCATATTCAATTTGCTTTGACAGAAATTCTTTACTTGGTTTTTCAATTTGGTGTGGAGAGAACAGATTGACTCCAGGAATGAAATAATGCTCTAGACGCTCTGTCTCGAGGCAGTGAAGGAAGTATGCCACACAGCTGCCAAAGCAGAGCTCCAGGTCCTCGCAGCGCCACTGACTGTCATCCGGGTCCCGGGTACATACATGAAGGAAGGCCGTTTTCACATGGTAAGAACAGAATTTATCCAGTTCCTTTCGGTTTCTGAACTTTTTTTTCAGTTGTTCTAAAAGATATTTCATTAGTTTTAAACAATCTTTCCTGTTGAATAAAAAAGACAACCATTTATTTTTACTGATTTACAATCTCTTTCATTCCACAAAGAGCTTTAGCCATCTTATAGGAAAAACATATAAAGATACGAAAAACAATACAGATATTAAAATACATATAAAGATACAAAAAACAATAAAGATATATAAATAATACAAATATAGAGTCACTCTAAAATCTGATTATTTTTTCAAATATATGCTTTGAAGTTTCAAAAACATATTTTTCCCCATTCCTAGCTTAAATATTTTATTCTACCAGGATTAATTCAACTATATGAAACTGGCAGGTATTTATATTATTCATCCAGTTATTTAGTACCTAGAAAAATCTCGTTTCAATTTTTATAAAATTATTTTACCTTATTGGACTGCAAATATTTACACTATTCATCCAGTTACTTAGTAGTTGACAAAATTCAATGTTGATAAAAGTATTTAGCCTTATCAGCAATAAATTCTCCCTAATGCTTGCTTCCGAGCCTGCATACGAAGCTAAAGAATCACCCTGAGCCTGCATGCTGGGCATTCTTGTTTTGATCTTTTAACTTTTGTGACCCTTATACTGGACAACTTCAG
Source organism: Diceros bicornis minor (assembly GCF_020826845.1). Taxonomy (NCBI): domain Eukaryota; kingdom Metazoa; phylum Chordata; class Mammalia; order Perissodactyla; family Rhinocerotidae; genus Diceros; species Diceros bicornis. The sequence goes on along the minus strand of NC_080762.1, from coordinate 57,087,954 downwards.
AAATTCAAATGAACGATTCCTTTTCAACCTTAGTTCTTTATGGTGTGTATGCTACCAAGAAAAATAATTACCCATCTCTCAGTGTTATTTCAAGTTTAGCCAGTCAGTCTCCAGCCTTCAGCGCAGCCAACCCATCTAAAGCAAGCACCACTATCCAGTAAGAGTGATCCTTTGCCTCCTCCCATTATGTGACATTAATATTCATTACCTCGAAGCACCAGAATACTAAGACACATCCAATGTCATGGCTAGTGTTCACACTCTTTCACTCTGTCTTACTGTACACATCCACCTGGTGCAGGTTCGGGACTGTGATCCCTGGCTTTGCCTTCTAACCACACTCTTTACTCCAGCCTCAGGATCTGGCTTCCCTGGCTTCATGCTCACCCTCTAGATAACGCTCTAGGTCAGTCCAGCCATGCGCTGCCCCCAGAACTCAACCCAGCAATGATCATCTTCAGGTTTGAGCTATGGAGCCAACAAAGAATTAAACATCCCACAGATAATCCCTCATTTAACAAAATAAGGAAGTTACCTGCAACATTTCACTCCATTAATTTCACAGCATGTTTTAGATTGTCCATGATTTTTCAAAATATCCTTTTCAATGTGAGAGAAGGATAGCCGCCATGTTTCTTCTTAATTTCCAAAAGAAAAATAGAAAAGCACTTTACCAAAACATCCACATATAAACAACACAATATTTAAGTGATTTCCTTCCTTATCAGGGGGAGATAAACTAAAAGAAGTGAACAGATAATGTAATTACATATTAAAACAAATGATTTGAAGCAAACACTGGTCTGTCTGAGATAGGAAAAAATGGGGGGGGAAGGTCAGAGTTTAATATACTTAGCCATGGTATGATGTATTTTGTTTATTTTTGGATACTGTCCTTATATTTGTATTTTGTTTATTTTTTATACCATCTTTGCAAGTTTTGGTATTCATGTAAAAGGAACTAGAGCACGTTTCGTTTCTTTCTATTTCTTGGGAGAGTTTATGTAAGAAGAGAATGATGTCCCCTATTCTCCTCAAGTTTTACCACAGCTGACTCTTTTAAGCTCTGACCATCCTATTATCTAGTTGCTTTTATACTGGGAATGCATGGTTGGTTTATAATTTAAAAATCAAACAATATAATCCGTCACATTAACAGAATAGAGGAGAAGCATATGATCATATCAATAGAAACAGCAAATACAGCTAAGAAAATTTAACATTCATTCATCATTTAAAAAAAAAAACACCTCTCAGCAACTGAAATCTGGATGGAAACTTGATCTGATGAAAGGCAGATTAAAAAGAAAACACACGAGCATGATAATATAAGGTAACAAGTTGAGGTTTTTTCCTTTGAAATCAGGAAGGCAGCATGGCTGCTATGCCCATTTCTGTTCAACATGCACTGTCTATCCTAGCAAGCGTAGTAAGGGAAGGAAAAATGGGGATAGCACTGGAAAGGGAGAAACAAAGACACCATTATCGCTAGATGACATAACTGCATACGTAGAAAAGAAGTTGGGTGACAGGTATGTGAGTTCAATATATTCTTCAGTCTATTTTTCTATTGGTTTAAAATTTCTCATAATAAAAAAGTACAATTACCTATGAGTAAATCTAACAAAAGACACACAAAACTTCAGTGGAGAAATCTAAAACTTCACTGAGAAGTATCAGAGAGAATCTAAATAAATGGAGATGTGTACCCATACATGGATTGGAAGACTCCTCGTAAATATATCAAGTCTCCCCAAATTCACCTATAGATTCAATGTACTCTCAATCAAAATTCCAAAAAATGTTTTTGTGGAACTTGACAAGATAATACCAAAATTTTTATGAAAACGCAAAGGGTCAAGAATACCTAAAACACTCGAAGGACAAAGAGGAGAACTTGCCCTCCCAGATATCAAGACTTGTAAAAGCTACATTATGTATGACAATATGGTATAGTGCAAGGATAGAGAAAGAGTTTAACGGCACAGAATAAAGAGTGTAGTAATAGCTACACAATTATATGGACAATGAACATACAGAAAAGGTGGCCCTGAGCTGGGTGTGCTCATTGCCACTGTATAAATCCATTTATGACATCCATTTATGCCATTCTAGAAAGGGCAAAACTATAGAGATGGTAAACAGATCAGTGGTTGCCAAAGATTTGGGATGACCAGGGTTGCATAAGTGAAGCATAGGTGACTTTTTAGGGCAATGAAACTATTATGTCAGGGTAGATACATGATACGATGCATTTGTCAAAACGAGTAGAACTTTCTAGCACCAAGAGTGAACCTTAATGTATGCAAATTTTAAAAAAATCATTTAGGAAGTCAAAGGATCCCAGGAAATAATGCAGACTGTGAAAAGGGACTCTAACTGCATTACAAATGTATGAAACAACCTCCCTGAAGGAGGTGGGGGCAAAAGGTGCTGACTTAAGTTACTTTATAAACGAGGTCTGTAAGAATGAAGGCAAAACGAACTGTACACAAGCACTCTACTCTTGTTGATAATTGCTTCCCACGGGGAAATGGGTTTACAATTCTGAAACAACTATACACGTATACTGGAACTGAACAATTAAGTAAACGGGTGTCAGATGGTGGGTGCCAGGTTTTTCACTGTTGGAATGAGAGGTTACAGATAGTAAGGAGAGAAGGTTAGAATGATCCATGTTGTAACGGATTATAGTTAGAGACATCAGTATGAACTCATGTATAACTTAATATAGTACAGGTGGTTACATACAGAAATACTTGCAGATATGCGTGTATACTGAGATGAGTATATATACATATATTTCCTTGCTCCTTCAGCTGAGAAGGATGACACCTTAGTAGCAGAGTACACATAGCACTCAGATCTTGTTTTCTAGTATATTCTCCAATAAAAGGATTCAGGGCTTCTTGGAGAAATGACTGATTACAGGACTGAAGCGGGAAATATACAAGATGAGCCTGGAGCATCTGGCCAGAAAGTGAGTTAGTGCTGAAAACAAAAAACAAAACACCCCACAATTATGGGAGGTATGTCAAAAGGACACAGGAGCCAACTGAAAGGGACCCTAAAGGCCAAAGCTGGAACACTTTAAGCCATAAAATAAAGTAGTATTGGATTACAGCCCAAAGTATAAAACAAATACCATGAGTCCATACTGACATAAATGATTCAGTAAATAAATAAATGGGGGAGAAGAGACAAACCTCCCATGCAAAAGAATTCCAAATAATTTGTGTAAATACTCTGCTCTTAAAGAACTGGAGCATAACTCCCCTCTCCTTAAGTTTGAACTGTGCACAGTGACTCCCTTCCAAATGGTACGGGACAAAAAGGGGGGAAAAGAGCAACTCGACAGTGAAGAAAGCTGACAAACACGACCTCAGCCAGGTGATAGGTCAATATCAGCAGTGCTAAGTCATGTTCATGGCATGTACCCTTGATGTGATGTGAGGCGAATGCCACTTGACCTCTGTGGTCTTCCTCCCCAGACCCAGAACTCTAGTCTAATCCTCAGAAACATCAGACACATGCCACATGAGGGACATTCTACAAAACCCTGACTAGTCCTCCTCAAAACTGCTCAGGTCATCAAAAACAAGGAGAGACTGAGGAACTGTCACAGTCCAGAGGAGCACAAGGAGACGTGACGACTAAATGTCATGTGGTGTCCTAGATGGGATCCTGGGACAGAAAAAGGACATTAGATAAAAACTAAAGACTCAAGTATGGGCTTTAACAATACTGTATCAATATTATTAATTGTGACAAATGTATCATATTAATGTAAGATAATAGGGAAATATGTATGGGGTATAGGGGAACTCTACTATCTCTGCCATTTTTCTCTAAATCTAAAACTATTCTACAATTAAAACTTGATTTTAAAAAATTACTTTGAAATGTCATTTCTCACTTTTTGGATTATTGGCAAAAATTCCAAAGTTTAACGAGTTCTGCTGATAGTGCTGAGGGTGAAATAGGTACTCTCATACACTGCTGTGGGAATGCAAATTGGTGCAATCCCCTTGGAGGTGATTTTGGCAACATCTAGCAAAAATTGCCTATGGATTTACTTCTTGACCAGCTGTAAAAATAAAGTGTAAAAAGGAATGGGCACTACCTGGATAGAGAGCTATGGGGTGATATCCAAGATATCTTATGATGTGAAAAAAGGAAGGTGTACTTTTTATCTTAAAAAGGGAAGTAACACATACATATATATATATATATATCTGTATATATATATATATCTGTATTTACTTATATTTTTTACAAATGAAAGGTAAACCAAAAACAATTAAAAGGGTTTCTTATCAGTGAAGGAGAGAAGAGGGGAGAGGGGACACGAATGGAAGCTACGTTTCTCTAAGAAGACCTTTTTCTATTTTGAAACCATGTGAATGCTTTTAAAACAAAATGCTTATAAAACAAATTTAAATCAAAATTTAAAATCCAATATCTAAAATTAGAAACCATAATGAAACAAATTTAACTCTGTTGAGATGGGTAGTTAACCACCTGGAGAAATATTTTATGTGAGTTTAAACTTGATATTTTGACTGTCCTTTCATCTCAAGAACAAAAGAACTGCAAAGAAATCTTCAACTGTTTTGTTATAATTATACTCTTGGTAATAATACTGGTATTATTATTTTGAAACAGATATAAAGAGTAACAAAACAAGTTTGAAAATTTTAATTAAAAATCAAATAAATTATATTTTTAAAAATATAGCTTGTGAGACACGGAAATGTCCAGTAAAATGTTTGGAAAGGAAAAAGGTGGGTGTTATAAATGCCTGCAATCTAATCCAAGTATTTTCATTACTAATATCCCCCACTGTTCAGTCACTTGGGGACACACACACACACACATACACACACACAGGCAGGGTTTTGCCTGAATATCAATCATCTGGAATGATGAGAGATGGAGAAGAGCCAAGGGTAACAGAGAGCAGAGGTCAAGTGAGCACCCATCACTAGCCTCTACTTTCATCTTAATGAAAGGATGTAAGCAACTATCCAACCACACTGGCCTTTGTACAGCCACAGGGCCACTGAAGGCCTCTTTCTCATCTCTAGGCTGATCTGTTTCCCAGTCTTCCCCAAGGCAGTCGGCAGAGGGCCAGCAAGAGGGTGGTATGGGTCCTGTTGAGATTTCTCTATCACATACGCTGAGGGTTTCTTGGGGCAGCCATTCTAGAAATTGTTCAGGGCTACAACCCTTCTTTGCAGAAAGCTATGTTCCCTTTACAAAGCCATGAATAACGATATATGTAATTCCCTCTTATAAATATCTCTTCTTGCAGAAAACGACTCCTATATATATGCAACATACAAAGTTGTGATCTGTGTCCACAAAACCACAAGCCACCACACTAAGCATGATTGACCATTTCTGCGCTCTCTTCAGCAACACTCATTTATAACTTGGTTCATTTGCTTTGTGGTCTCCTCCAATCTCCCTGCAGTCGAGCAGTAGTAGGTGCCAAAAATCTTTATATAAATTTATAAGAGAAAAAGAAAATATTAGCTAATTTTTTCTCAGGTGGCAGAATAACTATGCCCTTTTCAATTCTGTCTCTTACCAAACTCCCATTCTGTAGCCTACTTAGCCTGATGGCTCTTGAAATGACAACAGCATTAGTTGATTTTTTACGGTCCTAGTACATAACATTAACAACTCTTTTGTACATCTTTAAGTTAACCTTCGCATTCAAGATACCTTGAAAACCATTTCCTTCCTTTGCATGCTTGGGTACCAGGTAAAACGGCTGTCGTCTTAGAGTGTTCTTAACTTTCACTCCAAGCCAATTATCGATGGGCAGGCCTTCCTTGGTGCTAGCAGGCCAGCTGCTTTTTGATTCCAGAGCCAGGATTATATCCACGGCTATTTCTTTAGGTTTTCTAATAAGTAGTGTTACAGCAGGGCTCCCTCTCCTCTTCCTCTCCACAATGACGTCTGTGTCTGTTTAAATGTATAAAAGGGAAGAAAGGGTTTATCAATCCAATTTTCTCTGAAAACATACAGAAAATAATAGAACTATGATTAGAAATCTATAAAGTGCTAAGTGTACGGTGAAAATTAATTCTAAAGTGGAAACTGACCCCACAAGGCAAAGTGTTTTACTCATTTAACCAATATTTATGGATGCCTATCATGGGGGGGTTGTCAAGATTCTGTCTAGTATATATGATGAGGAGCCCCTGGAGACTTTGGAGTTTGGGAGGACTGTGATTAAATTTTCATCTAACTTTATGGATGGCAGTTTGGAGGGAAGCCTGGAGAAGAGGTCAGAGGAGTAAGCAGCAGGGAGGAGAGAGGCAGTGGAGAAAACCACAGCAAGAGCCCAACACAGAGGGTGGGCGCCTGTGCTAGCACAGAGGCCATGAGCATCAAGACACAGGGAGCAACCCGTGTTCACTGCAGCATTAGTCACAATAGCCAATACATGGAAACAACCTGAGTGTCCACTGATGGATGAATGGATAAAGAAATTGTGCTACGTACGTAATGGAACATTATTCAGCCTTAACAAAGAAGGAGATCCTACCATTTGTGACAACATGGATGAACTTGCTGAGTGAATTAAGCTAGACACAGAAAGGCAAATACTGCATGATCTCACTTATATGCGGAATCTAAAAAAGTAGAATACAGAGAAGCAGCGAGTAGAATGGTGGTTACCGGGGGCGAGGAGGTGGGGAAAATGAGGAGGTGTTGGTCAAAGAGCACAGAGTTGCAGTTATGTAAGGTGAGTAAGTCTAGAGATCTAACATACAGCATGACATCCATCATTAATACTACCATATTCAATACTGGAAATGTGCTAAGAGAGCAGATTTCAGTTACTCTCACCACACATAAAAAAAGGTACGTATGTGAGAAGATATGTTAATTAGCTTGACTGTGGTAATCATTTCACTATGTATATGTATATCAAAACATCATGTTGTACACCTTAAATATATACCATTTTTATTTTTTATAAAAAAGATACAGGTAGCAGAAGTGAGAGCAATTAAAGAAGTTCAAATCAGCAGAACTAGTAGATGGACTGAATCTGTGAGGTAAGGAATAAAGTAGGAGTCTGGGATGCCATGCCAGGATTTTGGCCTGGGAAATGGTTGATGTTGATTTCATTCTGCAGTATAGAGTAAGCAGGAAGAAGAAAGATAGGGCAGAGATGAACGTCATTTTAGACACCTCAAGCTCTAGGTGCCTGTAGGACACCCAAGTGGAGATGGCCAATGGGCAAGTGCCTGTGGTGGTCAGAAATTCGGGAAAGGCCTCTAGATGAGAGAGATGGGATTTGGGGTTGTACAAGCAGTAGTTAGAGATTACTCCTAGATAAGATTTCTGGAAGGAACCACAGTGAGAGGGAAGATAGAGCACTAAGGAGAAAATCCTAGAGAACATCCTCATTTTCTTATCAGAAATCTGCAAACCTACCCACCTCTTTTACCCATTATATCCTTCTTCCCTCCTACTACCACCGAGGAAATGCCCGTCCACCTTTTTTTTTTTTAATTGTGAGGTGACACAAAATGTTTTTTTTTTTATTGTGAAATTTTTGTTGTACATTATCGTTTGTCAGTCACCATATAAATGCATCCCTCCACCCCTTGTGACCACCCCCCACCCCCCTTGTCCCTGGTAACCACCAAACGGTTCTATCTGTCCGTGTGTTGGTTTATCTTTCACATGTGAGTGAAATCATGCACTGTTTGTCTTTCTCTTTCTGGCTTATTTCGCTTAACATAATACCCTCCAGGTCCATCCATGTTGTTGCAAATGGGACGATTTTGTCTTTTTCATGGCTGAATAGTATTCCATTGTATATATATACCACATCTTCTTTATCCAATCATCAGTTGAGGGACACTTGGGTTGCTTCCATGTCTTGGCTATAGTGAAGAATGCTGTATCCATCCACCTTTTAAAGGCCCCCCCTGCACATGGTCTCTGGATCCCTCCTTCTCACCTTCTCAAGCACCTTGCTTCTTCAGTTCTCCCTTCTCCTGCATCAGCAGCCTCCCCTCCCTACTAGATCATTCTTATCTGTGTACAAAGGGTTCTAGTGTCTCATTCTAAAATATACCTCTCCCTTGACCCTATATCTGCCTCCTCCTCTGCCTCATCTTTCTACTTCCTTCGCAGCCAAAACTTTCTAAAGAGTTGTGTACACATGCTGTTTCTACTGCATCCCTGCCCTTTCTCTCGTGTGCTCATGACCCCACTGAAACTCCTACGTAAAAGTTACCAAAACCCGCATAAGTCCAAAGACCGAATCCAATGGTTTTCTGGATGTCAGCAGCACACTAAACAGTGACCACTCCTTCCGCAAAACACTCACAGCCCCCTCTTGCTCCTTCTCTTCTCCTCAACCTCTAATGGGGTCCCCTTCTCACCACTCTACTTAACATTGCAATCTTCCCCCATCCTATCCCCAACACTCCTGATCCCTCTCACTTTACTACACTTTTTCATCATAAGACTTACTACTTTCTAGCATACAAGATAATTATGTTTTCCATTTGTTATTAATTGCATGTCTGCCTTTACATGATTATTAGGTACAGAAGGGTGAGGATCTTCATCTATTTGTTCATTAATATATCTGAAATACCTAGAACACCCAGCACATTGGATGATCAATGAATACTGATTAAATTAATGAATAAATGAATCCACACTCTCTGCCTAGGTGGTCTCATCCATTGCCAATGTCGTTTATATGTTTACATGCAGCCCAAACGTATTGTCTGAACTCCAAACCTATGTCCAACTACATACTTGACACATTCACTTCAAGGCACCAGAGGAATCTCTAACTTCACCTATCCAAAGCCAAACTCTTAATTCATACCCCAAAATACATTCTTCCTCGGTCCTTCCTATCTTAGAAAATGGCATAATCAATCCACACAGGTGCTCAACCCAAAAACCTGGGAGGCTTCTTTACTTCAATCCTCTCTCTCACCCCTACACTTAATCCAGAAGTAGTGCTACTATAGCTTGGATATGTCTGCTTCTCTCCATCCCCAGCCCCCTGCTCCCACCCCCATCTAAGCCACCACTATCTTTCACCTGAACTATTACAATATTTTCCTTTCTCATCTCCTTATTTGCCTTATAATATCTTCTCCATAGAAGCCACAGTAACCTTTTAAAAACACAAAGCCAATCATTACTCCCTAATTAAAACCTGGCTTCTCAATGAACATGGAATAAAATCTGAATTCCTTTCCAGGATCTACAAGTCCTTGCAGAATCTGGCCCCTGGCCACCTCTTCAACTTCATTTCATGTCATTCTTCCCCTTGTCCACATGGGCTTCTTTTTATTCCTTGAGCTTGCCAAGCTCTTTTCTGCCTTAGGGCCTTGCTCCACCACCCACTCTACTCCAATTGCTACCACTTCTCCCAGTTCATTCCCTTCAGAGCAATCACCGCAACCTGTGTTTACAAGCTTCAGGCTTCAAGAGGGGATCCCACCGATTTTATTCAACAACATATACCAAGTGACACAGGCAGCAGTTCAGTGATTAGTCAATGGAGACCAAAATAGAGCCAATCAACATTTAGGAAGAGTATCAAGAAAATGTAATAGACTAAAAACAAGAGCAAAGAACTGTTTCTAGAAGGTAGTAGTCAACATCCTGCTGCAGAGAGGTCAAGAAAGATCAGGAAAGGAGTGTTTGGCAATTAGTAGGTACAATTAGGCCTTTAAGAATCAAAAGTCAAAAATCTTACCTTCGATGTGTTTAATTTCTTCCTTAATGATTTTCCTAAACTTGGACAGCATCTTAGAAGCTGATAATATTTCCTCTTCTAAAAACTCACTCAGAGGATTTCCTTTGGGATTTCTTTTGAACTTCACAAAGTAATGAGCACCACTGTTGCAATATTCTTCTAGCTGAATTCTGGGGACCTCCAGTTTGAACATAACATCAAATTCATTAGGAGAAGAAATCTAAAAAAAAACGTAAAAAGAGCACTGAAATGTTTGCTTGTGAATATTTTCCAAGCAAATGCAATTTTTTTCTTGAAATTTCCACTTAAAATTCTACTTTGAGCAGGTGACATCAGCATTACGGGGGAGCGAACTCTTCCCTGAGACTCTTCCCCCAAGATACAACAAAAAGGACATTCATAAACCAACAGAGGACATTCATGCAACACAAGAGACATCTGAGAGACCCATACAGCCATATGTCTGAAGGTGGAGGTGCCGGATCCTGTGGGAGGAAGTGGAAGAAGGTAAAGGGATCTCCTCTCCCTCCCCAGCAGTGACCTAGGGCACGGGACCGTGTGCAGCTCTGAGAAGAGAGTGGGGAAGGGAAGGTCTCTGTGGGAACACCTTCACTCCCCGAGTTGCCTCCCAGCCATGGGGAAGCTCCACACAGAGGAGGCTAAGCTATTGTGGGGTGTCTTCATCAAGCCAGCACCCCAGGAGGGCAGATAGCGAGGGAAGAGCAAGAACGGTCCTGGGATTGCACACATCAAACAGAACACCCCTCCTCCGATCCAGCGCACCAGCTCAGCCAATCGGCCAGAGCAAGGGACCGCGGCCAGAGCACGTGCACATGCCTTTATAAAGGAGCAGCGAGCAGGTAATCGCAGACAGGCCCTGTCAGCATAGATTCCCAAGGACAGGCACAGACACTGCAGGCTAAGAATACACAGCTCCTGACCCCCCGCCCCCAGTGGTGGCAGGTGGGATCTGTGACCAGATGCTATCACTATGCGAAGGCACAAATCCACCCCATCAAATAGTATGAAGAAATATATTAATACTCCAGACCGGAAGGAACATGACAAGCACCCAGAAATCAATCCTGAAGCCACAGAAATTTACAATCTAAATGACAGAGAATTCAAAATAGCTATCATAAAAAAACTCAAGGATTTACAAGAAAATTCTGAAGACAGTTCAATGAAATCAGGAATAAAATTAATGAACAGAGGGAATTCTTCACAAAAGAGATTGAAACTATAAAGAAAAACCAATCAGAAATGTTGGAGATGAAAAACACAATCATGAGATTAAAAAAATCTGGAGTCCTTTAATAACAGAGCTGATATTATGGAGGACAGAATTAGCAGTTTGGAGGACAAAAATGTACAAAAGCTTCAGATGCAGGAGGAGAGAGAACTAAGACTAAAACAGAAATGAAGAAATTCTCTGAGAAATATCCAACTCAATTAGGAAATGCAACATAAGAATTATAGGTATTCCAGAGGTAGAAGAGAGGGATAAAGGAGCAGAAATCTTGTTCAAAGAAATAATAGGTGAGAACTTCCCAAACCTGGGGAAGGAGCTGGAATTACAAGTAAAAGCAGCTTATAGAACATCTAATTACATCAATGTAAAAAGACCTTATCCAAGGCATATAGTAGTAAAACTGTCAAAAGTCAATGACAAAGAAAAAATATCAAGGGCAGGAAGGCAGAAGAAAATAACTTACAAAGGAACCTCTATAGGCTTTCAGCAGATTTCTCAGCAGAAACTTTACAGGCTAGGAGTCATTAGAATGATACATTCAAAATTCTGAAAGACAAAAACTTTTAGCCAAGAATACTCTATCCAGTGAAAATATCCTTCATATATGATGGAGAAATAAAAACTTTCTCAGATAAACAAAAGGTGAAGGAGTTCATCACCACAAAAACCCCCCTACAAGAAATGATCAAGAAGGCCCTCATACCTGAAAAAAAAAAGAAAGGGTTTACAAAGCCTTGAGCAAAGAAATAAATAGGCAGAAAAAATCAGAAAATTGCAGCTCTCTATGAGAACAGGTTGGCAAACACTTAATTATAACGTAAAGATAAAGGGAAGAAAAACATCAAAAATAACTATAATTTGTCATTTTAATCACAAACTGACAACACAAAACAGAATAAGTTGTGACAAGAATAACTTAGAAGGAGAAGGGGAAAGGGATGGAAACTGCTTAGACTAGGGAAATAAGAGGCTCTCAGAAAATGGACTATCTTATCTACAAGATTTTTTTTGTTTTTAATGAGGAAGATTAGTCAGGAGCTAACATTTGTTGCCCATCCTCCTCTTCTTGCTGAGGAAGATTGGCCCTGGGATAACATCCGTGTCCATCTTCCTCTATTTTATATGTAGGATGCCTGCCACAGCATGGCTTGATAAGCAGTGCACAGGTCCATGCCCAAGATCCGAACCTGCGAACCCTGGGCCGCCAAAGCAGAACATGCAAACTTAACCACTACGCCACCGGGCAGGCCCCTCATCTACGAGATTTTTTTATACAAACCTCATAGTAACCACTCAAGAAATAATCAGAACAGAGACACAAATGATAAATAAAGATAAAACTGAGAAAAACAACATAGAGAACTACCAAACTGAATTGGCAGTACGAAATACATGGGACGAGCACAGGGAAATACAGAACAAGTGGAAAACAAGTGATAAAATGGCAGCATTAAGCCCTCATATATCAATAATCACTCTAAATGTAAATGGATTGAATTCTCCAATCAAAAGACACTGAGTGGCTGGATGGATTCAAAAACAAGATCCAACAATATGCTGCCTCCAGGAAACACATCTCAGCTCTAAAGACAAACACAGGCTCAGAGTGAAGGGATGAAAGACAATACTCCAAGCTAATGGCAAACAAAAGAGAGAAGGTGTTGCCATACTTATATCAGACAAAGTAGACGTCAAGATAAAAAAGGCAATAAGAGACAAAGAGGGGCAGTATGTAATGCTAAAAGGGACATTCCACCAAAAGGACATAACATTTATGAATATATATGCACCCAAAACAGGAGCACCAAAGTACCTAAAGCAGGTATTAAAAAACCTAAAAGGAGATATTAACAGCAACACAATAATAGTAGAGGACCCTAACACCCCACTTACATCAATGGATAAATCATCCAGCCAGAAAATCAACAATGAAATCGTGGAATTAAATGAAAAACTAGACCAGATGTACTTAACAGAAATATATAGAACACTCCATCCAAAAACAGCAGAATACATATTCTTCTCAAGTGCACATGGAACATTCTCAAAGATAGACCATATGTTGGGAAACAAGGCAAGCCTCAATAAATTTAAGGAGGTTGAAATAATATCAAGCATCTTTTCTGACCATAATGCTATGAAACTAGAAATCAACTACAAGAAAAAAGCTGGGAGAGTGGCAAATATATGGAGACTAAAAAACATGCTACTGAACAACCAATGGATCGCTGAAGAAATTAAAGGAGAAATCAAAAAATATCTGCAGACAAATTAAAATGAAAGTACCATATCATACACCATACCAAGTCATATGAGATGCAGCAAAAGTGGTCATAAGAGGGAAATTCATAGCAATACAGGCCCACTTTAACAAACAAGAAAAATCTCAAACAAGCAACCTTAAACTACACGTAACAGAACTAGAACAAGAAGACCCAAGGAAGCCCAAAGTCAGCAAAAGGAGGGAAATAACAAAAATTACAGCAGAAATACATTGAAACCAAAAAAAAACAGTAGACAGGATCAATGAAACTAGGAGCTGGTTCTTTGAGAAGATAAACAAAATATAAGCCCTTAGCCAGACTCACTAAGAAAAAAAGAGAGAAGGCTCAAATAAATAAAATTAAAAATGAAAGAGGAGAAATGACAACAGATACCACAGAAATATAAAGTATTATAAGAAAATACTATGAAAAATTATAAGCCAACAAATTGGACAATCTAGAAGAAACGGATAAATTCTTAGACTCATACAGCCTCCCAAAACTGATTCAAGAAAAAATAGAGAATCTGAATAGACCAATCACAAGTAGAGACGGAAACAGTAATCAAAACCCTCTCAAAAAATAAAAGTCCAAGACCAGATGGCTTCTCTGGAGAATTCTGCCAAACATTCAAAGAAGATTTAATACCTACCCTTCTCAAACTATTCCAAAAAATTGAAGAAGATGGAATATTTCCTAACACATTTTAGGAGGAAAATATCACCCTGATCCCAAAGCCAGTCAAGGACAACACAAAGAAGGAAAATTACAGGCCAATATCACTAATGAACATAGATGCAAAAATCCTCAACAGTTTGCCACTGAATACAGCAATACATTAAAAGGATCATGCACCATGATCAAGTGGGATTTATACCAGGGACACAGGGATGGTTCAACATCTGCATATCAATCAATGTGATACACCACATTAACAAAATTAGGAATAACAATCACATGATCATCTCTATAGATGCAGAGAAAGCATTTCACAAGGCCTAACATCCATTTCTGATAAAAATCCTCAATAAAATGGGTAAAGAAGGAACATACCTCAACATAATAAAGGCCATATGTGACAAACCCACAGCCAACATCATACTCAATAGTGAAGATCTGAAAGCCAACGCTCTGAGAACAGGAACAAGATAAGGGTGCGCATTCTCACCACTCCTATTCAACATAGTACTGGAGGTTTTGGTCAGAGCAATTAGGCAAGAAAAAGAAATAAAGGGCATCCAAATTGGAAAGGAAGAAGTGAAACTCCCACTGTTTGCAGACGACATGATTAGAAGATGTCATCTAAAGGAAACATATAGAAAACTCTAAAGAATCTATCAGAAAACTATTAGAAATAATCCACAACTACAGCAAAGTTGCAGAGTACAAAATCAACTTACAAAAATCAGTTGCATCTTTGTACTCTAATAATGAGCTAACAGAAAGAGAACTCAAGAATACAATCCCATTTACAATCACAACGAAAATAATAAAATATCTAGGAATAAATTTAACCAAGGAGGTGAAAGACCTATACACTGAAAACTATAAGACATTATTGAAAGAAATCGATGATGACATAAATGGAAAGATGTTCCATGCTCATGGATTGGAAGAATAAACATAGTTAAAATGTCCATACTACCTAAAGCAATCTACAGATTCAGTGCAGTCCCAATCAGAATCCCAATGACATTCTTCACGGAAACAGAACAAAGAATCCTAAAATTTATACAAAACAACAAAAGACCCCGAATAGCCAAAGCAATCCTGAGGAAAAAGCTGGAGGCATCACAATCCCTGACTTCAAAATATACTACAAAGCTATAGTAATCAAAACAGCATGGTACTGGTACAAAAACAGACACACAGATCAATGGAACAGAATTGAAAGCCCAGAAATAAAACTACACATTTGTGGACAGCTAATCATTGATAAAGGAGCCAAGAACATACAATGGACAAAGGAAAGTCTCTTCAATAAATGGTGTTGGGAACATGGCACAGCCACATGCAAAAGAATGAATGTAGACCATTATCTTACACCATACACAAAAATTAACTCAAAATGGATTAAAGACTTGAATGTAAGACCTGAAACCATAAAACTCCTAGAAGAAAATATAGGCAGCACACTCTTTGACATCAGTCTTAGAAGAATCTTTTCAAACACCATGTCTACTCAGGCAAGGGAAACAAAAGAAAAAATAAACAAATGGAACTTCATCAGAGTAAAGAGCTTCTGCAAGGCAAAGGAAACCAGGAACAAAACGAAAAGACAACCCACCAACTGGGAGAAAATATTTGCAAATCATATATCCAATAAGGCGTTAATCTCCAAAATATATAAAGAACTCACACAACTCAACAACAACAAAAAAAAACAACCTGGTCAAAAAATGGGCAGAGTATGTGAATAGATATTTTTCCAAAGAAGATATACAGATTACCAACAGGCACACGAAAAGATGTTCAACATCACTAATCATCAGGGAAATGCAAATCAAAACTACACTGAGGGGGCCGGCCCGGTGGCGCAAGTGGTTAAGTGCACGTGCTCTGCTGCGGTGGCCTGGGGTTCGCCAGTTTGGATCCCGGGCGCGGACCAACGCACCGCTTGTTAAGCCATGCTGTGGCAGTGTCCCATATAAAGTAGAGGAAGATGGGCATGGATGTTAGCCCAGGGCCAGTCTTCCTCAGCAAAAAAAAGAGGAATATTGGTATCGGATGTTAGCTCAGGGCTGGTCTTCCCCACAAAATAAAGAAAAAAAAAAAACTACACTGAGATATCACCTTACCCCCGTTAGAATGGCTATAATCACCAAGGCAAAAAATAAAATATGTTGGAGAGGATGTGGAGAAAAGGGACCCCTCATACACTGCTGGTGGGAATACAAACTGGTGCAGCCACTATGGAAAACAGTATGGAGATTTCTCAAAAAATTAAAAATAGAAATAGCGTATGACCCAGCTATCCCATTACTGGGTATTTATCCAAAGAACATGAAATCAACAATTCAAAGAGACTTACGCACCCCTATGTTCACTGCAGCATTACTCACAAGAGCCAAGATGTGTAAGCAACCCAAGTGCCCATCGACTGATGACTGGATAAAGATATGGTGTATACACACACACACACACACACACAAATGGAATACTAATCAGCCATAAAAAAGACAAAATCGTCCCATTTGCAACAACATGGATGGACCTGGAGGGTATTACGTTAAGCAAAATAAGCCAAAGACAGACAAACACCATATAATTTCAGTCATATGTGAAAGATAAGCGAACACATGGACAAAGAGAACAGATTAATAGTTACCAGAAGGGAAAGGGGTTGGGGGGGGTGGGCAAAAGGGGTAAAGGGGCACATATATATGGTGACTGAAAAATAATAATGTACAACGGAAATTTCACAATGTTAGAAACTATTACGACCTCAATAAAAAAACGTAAAAAAAAAAACCCTCTACTTTGAAAAGCAAAATTCCTAATATTTATACCCTTTGGGAGTGGGACTAATGGAACTGGGAGAGTATTATTGGTTTTAGTTTGTAGGTTCCATATTCATTTTTTTTACCACGAGTATGCATTATTTTTATAATTTAAAGCAATTTTAAATGACAGCATGTAAGCTTTAAAAATCTGTACCAGTCTTTTTGTGAGTTTAAAACTTAATAAAATTAAAGACCTTTAAGGTGCTATCTTTTACATCACAAGATACACACTGCAGCCACACTCCTGTCACAATGGTCTCAAAAATTTGAGCAGTCACCTGCTGGCTAGGTGAGCAAGGGCCATCTCATTATAGCTGCCGGTCACCTAAGTGAGTGTGAGCTCCAGGTCATGAACTACATTAGTGTCTTTGAACCATAGCATTTTAGGAGCTTCGAAGAATCTTTTTCATCTGCACAATAATAATAATTACAGTAATTATAGTAAATGATTATTTTCCTATATTAAAAATGCCACAAGTCTTTCATTTGTTAGGAGTACGCTTCAAATACAGCCATTGGACTGTACTATTCAACATGGTAACTAGCAGCCACAAATGTCTACTGACCATGTGAAATGTGGCTAGTCTAAACTGAGATGTACTGTGCTGGGTACTGAACTGTGTCCTCCCAAAAGTGGTACGTTGAAGCCCTAACCCCCAATGTGACTGTACTTGGGGAAAGGACATTTAGGAGGTAATCAAGGTTAAACAAGATCATGAGGGTAGGGTCCTAATCTAATAGAGTTGGTGGCCTTATAAGGAGAGAGAGAAAGAGAGAGATTGCTTTCTCTCTGCACACATGCACCGAGGAACACAGTGAGGACACAGGGAGAAGGTGGCTGTCTACAAGCCAGGAAGAGAGCCCTCACCAGAATCTAATCATGCTGGCAGCTGCATCCTGGACTCCCTGCCTCTAGAATTATGAGAAAATAAATCTCTGTCATTTAAGCCACCCATTCTATGGTATTTTTTACCATAGAATGGTACCATATGGCAGGCCATGCTGACTAGAACATATTATAAGAGTGAAACAAACACTTGGAGTGACGTTGGCAGGAATGAAGTAAGAGCCTCTGAAAATCCACTCTTCCATACAAGCAACAAGAACATGGGCAGAAATAGTCAAATCCAACTTTTTCAGATCTCTGTAAATTAACCAAGGCTTGCAATAATCCAAAGAGGATTTATTCAAGAAAAACGGCTGAATGCTATTAAGAACAGTGAGCTCTGCGGGCATTCTAAATTGCCCTACTCTCATCCCCAGTAACACAGAAGGTTCTCTCATTCCCACTCCCTGTTGGAAACCCTCCACCAAAAATAGCCACTACTCTGACTTCTAACACCACAGATCAGGTGCGCCTGTTTGGGAACATCATATAAACTGAATCATGTAGTAGGTACTCTTTTATATCTGACTCCTTTCATTCAACATTATGTTTGTGAGATGCATCCATACTATTATGTGTATTGGTAGTTTGTTCCTTTCCATTCTATGTAGCATTCCACTGAGTCAATGGAATATACCAAAATATATCTACTTATTCTGTTGTTGAGTAGTTGGCTCGTTTCCAGTTTTTAACTACTACAAACAATTCTGAGTTTAACTATTACAAAGCTGTTCTGAGCATTCTTCTATATGCCTTTTGGTGGACATGAGCACTCATTTATATTGTATATATACCTAGGAGTGGAATTGCTGGACCACAGGATAGGCATATCTTCAACTTTAGAAGAAACTGTCCATTTTCCAAAGAAGTAGTACCAATTTATCCTCCTATCAATCTAAGGGAGTTTCAGTTGTTCCCAATCTTCTCCAACACTTGGAATTGTCAAATCTTTTAAAATTTTAGCCATTCTAGTGGATAGATATGTGGTAGAAGTTCATCACGGTTTTAATTAACATTTTCCTGATGATTAATGATGTTGAGCACCTTTCATATGTTAATTGCTATTTGGACTGCATATTAAAATGTCTGTTCAAATCTTTTGCCAAATTTTAAATCAATTTGTCTCTCTTTCTCTTATTGATTTGTACTGGTCGTTTGTCAAATGCATATATTGAAAGTATCTTCTCCGAGTCTGTGGCTTGCATTTTCACTCTCTCAATGGTGTCTTCTGATGAACAGTTCTTCATTCTTTTTTTTTTTTTTTAAGCCATTTTATTTTATTTTATTATTTTGTGTGTGTGTGCGGAAGACCAGCCCTGAGCTAACATCCATGCTAATCCTCCTCTTTTTGCTGAGGAAGACCAGCTTTGAGCTAACATCTATTTCGAGTCCTTCTCCTTTTTTTTCCCCCAAAGCCCCAGTAGATAGTTGTATGTCATAGTTGCACATCCTTCTAGTTGCTGTATGTGGGACGCGGCCTCAGCACGGCCGGAGAAGCGGTGCATCGGTGCGCGCCCAGGATCCAAACCTGGGCCGACAGTAGCGGAGCGCGCGCACTTAACCACTAAGCCACGGGGCTGGCCCAACAGTTCTTCATTCTAATCAAGTCCAATTTATCTATCTTTTATGGTTAGCAATTTTAGTGTCCTATTTAAGAAATATTTGCACATCTCAAAGTTATGAAGATATTCTTCTATGCTTTTTTGTAGAAGCTTTATTGTTTTATCTTTCACCTTCACGTCTGATATATCTCAAATTAATTTTTGTGTATGATATGTGGTAGGTGTCAAAGTTCATGTTTTTCCCATACGGGTATACAATTGACCCAGCACTGATTATTGAAAGGACCACCCTTTCCTCCACTGAATTACATTACTGTACTTATTGTGTATTGAATTATATATGCAGGTCTGTTTCTGGACTTTCTATTCACTTGGCCTATTTGTCTATCATTGCCCCAATAACAACTGCTTAATTAGGACAGCTTTATAGAAAGTCTTGCTCTTTGGGAGAGTAAATCCTCCAACATTTTCTCCTTTAGAATTGCTTTGGCTATTTTAAGTCCTTTGCATTTCCATATAAATCTTATAATCAGCTTGTCAATTTAAACAAAAAATTGATGGGATTTTGACTGAGACTGCATGAGGATAGATCAACTTGAGGAAAACTGACCATGATATAGTTTTCCATTTATTTAGTCCCTCTTCAAATTTATTCAGTAATGTTTTGAAGTTTTGAACATCTTTAACAAGATTTATTCCTAAATATTTGTTTTTGATGCTATTGTAAATGGCATTTTTAAATTTTCATTTTCACTTTTTTTTGCTAGTATACTGAAATATTTTGATTTTTGTTTATTGACTTTGTATCCGGGAACCTTGCTAAATTCACTAATTTGTACGAAAATCTAATCAAGTCATCTGTATATAATAACAGTTTTATTATTCCTTTTTCAATCTTATGCATTTCATTTCTTTTTCTTACCTTGTTGCATTGGCTGTATATATTCCTTTGCCTGGTCTTTTTTTTGTTCAACATTATGTTTGTAAGATTCATTCATGTTGTTGCATGTTGTAGTTCGTTCCTTTTCTTTACTGGTTAATGTGTCACTGGTTAAAACCACTAGATTGATGTCTATATAACCTTTTCACTCAGTCCAAACTTCATAATTAGTAAAGTGCACTAACATCTAGGACAAAAAGAACATTATGGACTGGCAATTCTACACGAATTTTCTACAAGAAATTTTCCAGATTTTCACCTAGAACTTGATAATATTACAATAAAATATATGAATGGAAATGTGTCAATATAGAAACAAGTAAATAAATTACTGAGAAGCATGTTTTGTCTATCCTTTTACCAATTATAAAGAGTCTGGAATCCAATTGTGAAATCCAAGTGTATGCGTAACAAGAAAATACACCAAAATGATAACAGTGACTAAAATAAACAGAAACAATATGGTTCTCCTATATGCTTTTCTGAGTTTTCCAGGGACATCAACATGGAAGGGGCAAATATGGGAGAGGCTGAAGAAAGAAGTAAGGAGGGGAGGTGCTGTGCTGTGGGTGCCTGCTGGAGGGCAGGCAGTGGGTCAAACCTACAATGAACCCATATGAATTTCATAATCAGTTAAAAAGCAATAAATACATTTTAGATAAAACAAATTTCATTGAATTTCTTTCCATCAGCATGAGAGTGGTTCTGAGGAGACTGCTCTCTAAACGTCTTATTGTTCTCTAGTTCTAATAACTTTCTTTTTCCTTTGGACCCTCCATGTAATTGAACTGATTGATATTTATGTAATAAGAATCATGCTCAAGACAGATAGTGTGATGAAAGTTTTGCTCACCTGACTTTCAAGAAATTTTAGATGGAATTATATGAGTGGTCTTCAGTGCTAAAGAGTTACAGATCCAAAGACTGATACATACACTATCTTTTTGACAATAAACAAATGTCACTGGGTGTACACCAATGAAATGAGTGGTTGTATAGGGTACAAAGTTGTGTATAACATTCCATGAGAATGGAGCTTACAATCTAGGTGGGAAGCCAAAACAAAAATATGTGAAAGCTTTAATCTCCACTGAAGGTAACTGTTTCCACTGAAGGTAACCAAGTTAAACACTTACTATTGGAATGAAATCTGAATTTGCTACCCTGAGAAGACAGGGTTTGTCTTAAGAGAGAGCACCCATCCTTTCTTCTTGAGCACATTCATTCATTCATTCACTTGAATGCTTGCTATGTGTTAAGGCTGAGAGATACACAGATGCATAATATTTGGCCTGCTCTCTTAAGAGTTTATAATCCTAAAACCCTAAATCCCAAATTTTAAAGTCATCTACCTTCTGGAGAACAGTAGCTAATCGAATACAGTCAATATATAACTCTAAAATAAATTATGATTATCTAATAAAGATATGCTGTCAGTCTCTATTCCCGTTCACACTACACCCAAGATCTTACACAGAGCTAATGGAGGTGCACAGCCCCGCACTCAGAAAACTGACTAGGCCAAAAACCACTAAAGAAAGCTGCCACCGGTTGGGGAACAGACTTCAGCAAGGGATCTGCTCCTAAACCTTCAATCTATGTTGGAATGAGGACTTGAATGACTCAACCACACACAAGCAAATGGAGCTGTGCAAGACACATTTAAAAACAATTCCATCCGACGTGTATTCGGGAAGTTTGCTTTTCAGTATCTGTAGATTTTCTCCTAAATTTTTTTTAACATCACCCACTGTGAGCTCCCAATGACTTCTGTATAAGAAATTAAGGAGAGAAGGAGCCCGCGGGGGCTGCGAGGACAAACTGAAGATATTTCTCCTATGGAGCACAGATGTCCTCCTTACAGGAAAATTTCATAGATATATTGATTCTCTGGAATCTTTCGTAGACTAGTCCTGCTTATCCAAGTCAGAATCCGACCACGGACCACCAAGTATAGCACAGTTACAGGTCTCGACACAGGTCTGCTTGCATGAATGAATCTATACATTTGAATTCCCTCAGTAGCAGTGTCTTGACCGTAGCTAGCAATCAATACTGGACAGCTCTAAGTTCGCTGGATGTGTAGATGAATAAACGAACCAACAAGTGTTCGTCGTTTTAATCAGAAGTTCGTCACAGGCCGCGAAAGAACACGAGTCTGAGTTCCTTGGCGGGGAGGTGCGGCCGCGTGGGGGCTGGGGCGGGCTGGGAGCGGGCGCGGAGGGAGGGCGGGCGGCTCACCTTCACGCGCTCGTAGTAGCTGCCGGTGCGCAGCAGCGTGACGCCCCTGAACTCGGACTCGCAGCGCTGCAGTCTCTGCACCAGGTGGTCCACAAGCCGGTTCACCACCTCCGCTGCCGCCGAGATCTCCTGGCGGCTCAGCCGCAGCCTCTCCAGCACCGCCCGAGGCTTCCAGGCGCCGGGCGCCGCTTCCCTCGGGCCGAAAGTCGGGGCGGGGCCCAGCGGGCCAAGGCCGGGGCGCTGCGTGGGTCCGGGCGGGGGCCTCGGCTTCGCAGCGGAGCGCGCGCCCCGGTCGCGGCGACACCCGGCACCAGGGAGGGGCGGCCCCGGGGCCGCGGGAGGCGGCCGGTCCGCCGCGTCCCCCGCGCTGGGCGGCGCCTGCCCGGTGCGGGCCCCCCGCGCGCGCCCCTGCGGCCTTTCCCGCGCGCCCGCGGCGCCCTCCCTCCGCGTGGGGCCCGGCGCCCTGGCGGGGTCGCCGGTCTGCGCCTTGGGCCGGGCGGCCGCGGGGACGCCCGCAGGCGCGCCGGGCTCCGTCGGGGCGCCCTCCCCACCCTGCGCCGGAACCCGGGGCGCTGCCGCCCCGGCCTTCGAAGCTGTCCGCGTCGCCTTTCCGCGCCGAGGGTCCATGGCTGGCGCTCCCTGATCTCCGAAAGGCGACCGGGCTCCGGAAAGGCCGAGGAGGAGGGACCGACAGTCGCGGTTAGAAATGAAACTTAAAGATCTGGCGGGAAGCAGCGCGCGCGGAAAGCGATGCGCACGCCGGGAGGTCACGAGGGCCGCCCCGCGAGGCAGGCTTCCCGGCCTCCAGGGCGGCGGTGCCGCGGGGGACCAGACGGCGCAACCCCAGGGCTCAGAGGACGCTCGCCAGCTCTGAAAGCCAGATGCGTTTGCTGGCGCACCGCCTGAAATAATGTGGACGACCACAAACCTCGCACATTGAAGTTGACAGGAAAACTTTTTCAATGGAAGTTTAAGGGTTATTTTTTATTAATGGGAAATTGTAAATGTTCAACTTTCACAAGATGGAATGAGATGAGGATTGACTAATTGAAATAAATATTTCATTTTATTTGACTTTGTAAAAGCACACACAATTTTAAATTGTGTAAAGTTCTTACCCATGAGCTTTAGCCGTTAGTGCTCAAAAGCCCATCAAAGAATGGCACTTACATTTTTAATAATCTGTGCTGCTTTGGCCGTTGCGGTTTCAGAGTATCTCGACATAGGCTTTGAAATATCTATTTTTAAAGCCAACCAAGCCCTTTACAGAAGTACATATTAGACAGGAACACCCTGGGTTTAGAATGCTTTGATTACTTTTTTTTTTCTTACCAGCCCAACCATTTTTTTTTTTAATTGTCATTTTTGGTTAACCTGTCATCTTCCCAGATTTAGGGGGTGGGGGGGAGAAGATCAGCTCTGTGCTAACACCCATGCCAATCCTCCTCTTTTTGCTGAGGAAGATTGGCCCTGGGCTAACATCCGCGCCCATCTTCCTCTACTTTATATGGGACGCCGCCACAGCATGGCCTGACAAGTGGTGCATCAGTGTTCACCGGGGATCCGACCCTGGGCTGCCAGCAGCAGAGTCAGCAGAGTGTGTGCACTTAACCACTACTTGATGGGGCCTGCTCCATCCCAACCGTGTGTGTGTGTGTGTGTGTGTGTGTGTGTGTGTGTGTGTGAGGAAGCTCAGCCCTGAGCTAACATCTATTGCCAATCCTCCTCCTTTTTTTCCCTTTTTCTCCCTAAAGCCCCAGTAGATAGCTGTTATGTCATAGTTGCACATCCTGCTAGTTGCTGTATGTGGGATGCCACCTCAGCATGGCTGGACAAGCGGTGAGTTGGTGTGCGCACGGATCCGAACCCTGGCCGCCAATAGCGGAGCGCGTGCATTTAACCACTAAGCCACAGGACTGGCCGCATCCTAACCATTTTTAAGTACAGTTCAGTGACGTTAAATACATTAACGTTGTTGTGCGACCATCACCACTGTCTATCTCCAGAACACTTCATCTTGCAAAACTGAAACTCTGTATCCATTAAACAATAACTCTCCATTCACCCCTCTCCCCGGCCCCTGGCAACCACCATTCTACTTTGTGTCTCTATGAATTTGACTACTCTAGGTACCTCACGTAAGTACAATCATCCAGTATTTGTCCTTATGTGACTGGCTTATTTCACTTAGTGTAATATCCTCAAGGTGTATGTATCTATGTTGTAGCATGTGTCAGCCTTCCTTTTTAAGGCTGAATAATTCCATTGTATATATACACCACATTTTGTTTGATTACTTTTTTAAAAAGTTTCCCTGAAACCAGTATTTGGATATATCGTTCTCTTTGATACAAACAGGGTTTTTACACCTGAGGGCAATAAGTCCTAGTTTGAATTGTGATTGGAGAGATACATATTTTTCTTTTGTAAAAGGGAAGGAGGACTATTGTGTAATCAGGTTTGTTCTCAAGCGACCAATTTCAGGGAATAGTAAAATGGAAGTTGAAATGTGGAAATCCATTTCCTTAAAACTGTAAGTGCACTTGGGCAGTCTTCCAGGATGACCAGGGGTACTCCCACCCCATTCTGAAGACCTCTGCTCTGTGCTTCTATTTGTCTCCTGCAAGGGCTCCAATTGCTTGTCTTGGAATCCTGTAACTGACTCTACTGCCGGCTTAGTGTTGTCTTCCAGCCAAAGTCTTCTAAAGTCCACTGGTGTGTGCTTAACCAAAAACATGCAAGCAACAATCTACTGGACCAGGATCAAATACCTCTGCTGCTGATCTGTCAAAGGAGGAAAACTTGTTCCTTGCCCAATCTTGCTGCAGCAACCAGTGTCCAAATCATTCAGGGAATGACTTCTTAGTTGAGTTTTGATATGGATCTTGGACTTTATCTAGTAAGAAAAACCAAGAGATTTGTTTGTGGGTATATATTTTACCTAGTTGATTTTTGCACCTTATCCTTCATGTCTCAAGTTTGTCTCAGTAATTCACTTAGTCATTCAACAAATATTTGAGTGCCTACTATGTGCCAAGCTCTATTCTAGGCTCTTGGGGTTTATTGATAAACAAAGATCCTTTTCCTCCTGGAGCTTACATTCTGGCAAGGAGAAACAGACAATAAATATAATATATAAATTATCTTATATAGTAGAAGATAATAAGCTGTATTGAAAAAGGAAAAAACAGTGGAAGAAGGATCAGGAATGAGGAATGGTACAATACTAAAATACTGAGAGAGTGACCTTTGAGCAAAGATTTAAAGGAGGGCATATCCAGGGGAAGAGTGTTTCAAGCAGAAAGAAAAGCTAAAGCAAAGGACCTAAGGTGGGACTATGCCTAGTAGTTCAGACAGTAGCAAGTGTGGCTGGAGTTTGTGATGTTTGAGATGATGTGTCAGTTATCAACTTATTGCCTCTCAGCTCCAAATATACCCTTCAATTTATGCTCTCTGATAAACAATAGAATTCCCTAAAACAATAGAATTCTCTTTTAAAGTGCCCATTATGTTAAGCTTTCCCAGTAGAGGTTCTGGAGGGACACTGCAGAAGGCAGAGGTTTCCTGCAATTTCTAGCATAGTGGAAAAAGTGGAAGGGAATTGATGGGGGAAAAGCTGCCCTTGTGGGTGTGAGAGCATCTGATAGAGCCTATCCCAGCTACAGGCCCAGAAAGTGATCCCTCTGGGACCTTGCAACTGTGGCCTGGCCATAACCTGTCTACAGCTTCCTAGACAGAGAAACCAAGATTCCTGCCTGGCCTACATATAGCTGCATATCCTGAGGGTCACACACAAGGAAGTTGATCCTTCTGCAAGCTCTGTGTGCAGCCCGCCTATGGCCCAGGAGGTCCACACAGAGCTGCTGCTCCCTCTGCAAGCTCCCCCGTGTAGTTCGTGTTCTCTGAAGGCCTTCTACACTTGAGATCTGAACCCATTCTGAGTTTATTCTTCCTTGGGTACTCTCCCTCAGCCCTAGATTACCATATAGAGTTTCCTTATATCTTATAGTTAAGTATTCTTATACTAAATTTCTCGTGTTTAATCTACTGTGTGATTTCTATCTCCTGACCGGACCCAGACTGCTACAGAATTGGTAGTAGGAGTGGTCCCAGGACATAGACCCCTAGAGATGGGATCTGGGGATTGGTTTGGTTGTGCCCTTGGGCTTGAGCTCAGTGCTCAGAACCAGCAAAAAAGATTGAGAAGGGGTAGGCACAAAAATAGGAGGAAAACCAGAATAACCTGATATCTTGGAATACAAGCAAAGAAAGTGTATCAAGAAACGGCTGTGAATGGGCCAGCCCTGTGGCTTAGCGGTCGTGTGTGTGCGCTCTGCTACTGGCGGCCGGGTTCGGATCCCAGGCATGCACCGACGCACCGCTTCTCCAGCTATGCTGAGGCCGCGTCCCACATACAGCACCTAGAGGAATGTGCAACTATGACATACAACTATCTACTGTGGCTTTGTGGAAAAAAAAAAGGAGGAGGATTGGCAATAGATGTTAGCTCAGAGCCAGTCTTCCTCAGCAAAAAAAGAGGAGGATTAGCACAGATGTTAGCTCAGGGCTGATCTTCCTCACAAAAAAAAAGAAAAAGAAAAGAAAAGAAATGGCTGTGAAGGCAAAAAGCATTAACATATAAAATGTTCATCTTTTTGCCTATGTGTAACTATCCCTTTTGCTTTGAATGATATTCTTCTCTTCTGAAGCATGAAATACCACAAAGTTTGTGGGGAGATGGGGGTGTGGGCAAGAATAAAAAGCTCTTCCAGGCTGAGGGAAGAGCCAATGCAAAAGGAAAAAGACTAAGGAAGATATTTGGAGGCCAGATAATATGGACTCTTCAATAAATTTTCTTTCCTTTCATGATGAATTTCTTCAAGTCCATTTCATAAGCCAACTCCTTTAAGAAGCAAGCATTCCCTGTCATCTGCCATGAGCAGGATCCCTGCCTCTCTGCTCCCACAATCGCAGATCACTGAGGATCTATTATAGCACTTAATGCATTGCCTCGTAACTATGCGTGTGCCACTCACTAGTCTGTGAACTCTTTGAGGACAAGGACTGAGATTATTCATTCTTTAAGTCCAACCTCTCTCCAAAATGGTAGTAAAATTGACTAATTTATAATTGACCTCCTTTCTTCTCTGCTGCTTATCCCCTGCCTGCACTGCCTGTGAAATGATATGCCTCTCAAAAACAGAGATTTGATTTCCTACTTTTCTCATTACTCAACAACTAGTAGAAACTAGTGACTTGAGATTAAGTGTAGAAGGAAAAGAAATTTAGCAACAACTAAATTATCTGTTCTTTAAAATTATTTATAAGGCCCCCAAATTTCTGGTGACATGTACTTTATTATTCTTCCTAATTCTCTTTTCTATAATCATGGTAGTAAAAAAGGCTTTTACAATCCAGGGCCCTTGAAACTGTGTTTCTAGGTGTCCTATAATTTTGGTAGATCATCTCTTAATATAAAAATCAAGCATGAGGTAAAGATTGAGAATATAAAACAGTCCAACTTAAGATCAGTGATGATTACCTTAGCTCTTAAAAAGGGTGTGCACTAAAGGGTTAACTCAGCAGGCTTAGGGTGTTCAAAGTCTGCACATCCCAAAGAAAGGACTGGCCTCTGACAGGCACCGGGGAGATAACGTCTAAGCCCTCAGAATATCCTGCCTGATACAAGTGTCTTTGTATGTACCTGGGGCTTTGGGTCATGCCAGACACTAACAATGTGATGTATGATGGGCCCTTGGGCCATGCTGTATCAGTTTGGTCTCTAGAGGGGTTGGAGACTGAGTAACTAAGGTCAGTCACGCAGGCACGGAGTTACAAGACTCCCAATAAAAGCCCTGATACCCAGGTTTGGGTTAGCTTTCCTGGTTGGCAATACTTTGCTTGTCGTTGCTAGGAAAGCTAAGCACTATTTGTATGACTCCCCTGGGAGGGACAACCAGAAGCTCATGCCTCGTCTCTTCTAGACTCTGCCCTATGTGTCTTTTGCCTTTGCTTAATTTAATCTGTATCCTTTCACTGTAGTAAACTATAACCAAAAGTATAACAGCTTTTATGAGT
This sequence comes from Diceros bicornis minor, assembly GCF_020826845.1. Taxonomy (NCBI): domain Eukaryota; kingdom Metazoa; phylum Chordata; class Mammalia; order Perissodactyla; family Rhinocerotidae; genus Diceros; species Diceros bicornis. Next base: position 57,059,468 of record NC_080762.1, on the reverse strand, counting down.
TCTGTGAGTCCTTCTAGCTTATCATTAAACTTAAGGATGATCTTCAGGATGCCGAACACAAAGGTGAAAGGCTAACTTCATCATAAAGAAGAGCTTTATCATCTTTTACAGCAGAAATCCAGTTAATCATATACCTATCCTTGTCTAAACACCTTATCTTTGGGTCTATGATTAATGTCTATTGGAAAGAGAAGAGTCTCATTTAAAACCATGCTACATGAGGGATTAGTGAAATTGAAAATGTAGGCCTTTGATTCTCTAATTAAAGGCTCAAGCTATTGATTTTAAAATATTTATTAAGGGATGTAGCAAAAGCAGTACTAAGAGGGAAGCATATAGCAATACAGGCCTACCTCAAAAAACAGGAAAAATCTCAAATAAACAATCTAACACTATACCTAAAAAAACTAGAAAAAGAAGAACAAATGAAGCCCAAAGTTAGTACAAGGAAGGAAATAATAAAAATAAGAGTGGAAATTAATGAAACAGAGAATAAAAAGACAATAGAAAAGATCAATGAAACTAAGAGCTGGTACTTTGAGAAGATAAACAAAACTGACAAACCCTTAGCCAGACTCATGAAGAAAAAAAGAGAGAAGCCTCAAATAAATAAAATTACAAATGCAAGTGGAGAAAGTACAATGGATATCACAGAAATACAAAGGATTATAAGAGAATACTATGAAAAACTATATGCCAACAAATTGGATAACCTAGAAGAAATGGATAAATTCCTAGACTCATACAACCTCCCAAAACTGAACCAAGAGGAAATAGAGAATCTGAATAGACCAAGCACAAGTAAAGAGATTGAAAAAGTAATCAAAAACCTCCCAAAAAACAAAAGTCCAGGACCAGATGGCTTCTCTGGAGAATTCTACCAAACATTCAAAGAAGATTTAACACCTGTCCTTCTCAAACTATTCCAAAAAATTGAAAAAAACAGAATGCTTCCCATCCCATTTTACGAGGCCAACATTACCCTGATACCAGAACCAGACAAGGACAACACAAAGAAGGAAAATTACAGGCTAATATTGCTGATGAATATAAATGCAAAAATCCTCAACAAAATATTGGCAAACCAAATACAGCAATACATTAAAAGGATCACACACCATGATCAAGTGGGATTTATACCAGGATGCGGGGATGGTTCAACATCCACAGATCAATCAATATGATACACCACATTAACAAAACAAAGAACAAAAATATCTACAATCAACATGATTGTCTCAATAGATGCAGAGAAAACATTTGACAAGATTCAACATCCATTTATGATAAAAACTCTTAATAAGGGCCGGCCCAGTGGCGCAGTGGTTAAGTGCACATGCTCCACTGAGGTGACCTGGGTTTCACAGGTTTGGATCCCGGGCGCGCACCGACACACCACTTATCAAGCCACGCTGTGGCAGCGTCCCATATAAAGTAGAGGAAGATGGGCACGGATGTTAGCCCAGGGCCAATCTTCCTCAGCAAAAAAGAGGAGGATTGGCATCGGACGTTAGCTGAGGGCTGATCTTCCTCACACACACAAAAAAATACTCTCAATAAAATGGGTATAGAATGAAAGTACCTCAACATATATGTTGATATATGTTGATGGGTATAGAATGAAAGTACCTCAACATATATGTTCAATAAAGACCATATATGACAAAACCACAGCCAACATCATACTTAATGGGGAAAAACTGAAAGCCATTCCTCTGAGAACAGGAAGAAGACGAGGGTGCCCACTCTCACCACTCCTATTCAACACAGTACTGGAGGTTTGGCCAGAGCAATTAGGCAAGAAAAAGGAAAAAAAGGAATTCAAATTGGAAAGGAAGGAGTGAAACTCTGGCTGTTTGCTGACATGATCCAACATATAGAAAACTCTAAAGAAACCACCAGAAAACTATTAAAAAATAATCAACAACTACAGCAAAGTTGCAGGGTACAAAATCAAATTACAAAAATCAGTTGCATTTCTATACACTAATAATGAACTAGCAGAACGAGAACTCAAAAATACATCCCATTTACAATCACAACGAAAATAATAAAATATCTAGGAATAAATGTAACCAAGGAGGTGAAAAACTTATACACTGAAAACTATGAAACATTATTGAAAGAAATTGAAGAAGACATAAAGAAATGGAAAAATATTCCATGCATGTGGATTAAAAGAGTAAACATACTCAAAATGCCCATATTACCTAAAGCAATTCTACAAATTCAATGCAATCTCTATCAGAATCTCAATGACATTCTTCACAGAAATGGAAAAAGAATCCTAAAATTTATATGGAACAACAAAAGACCCCGAATAGCCAAAATAATCCTGAGAAAAAAGAACAAAGCTGAAGGCATCACAATCCCTGACTTCAAAATATGCTACAAAGCTATAGTAATCAAAACAGCATGGTACTGGCACAAAAACAGACACACAGATCAATGGAACAGAATCGAAAGCCCAGAAATAAAACCACACATCTGTGGACAGTTAATCTTTGACAAACGAGCCAAGAACATACAATGGAGAAAGGAAAGTCTCTTCAATAAATGGTGCTGGGAAAACTGGACAGCCACATGCAAAAGAATGAAAGTAGACCATTATCTTACAACATACACAAAAATTAACTCAAAATGGATTAAAGACTCGAATGTAAGACCTGAAACCATAAAACTCCTAGAAGAGATTATAAGTAGCACACTCTTTGACATCAATCTTAGCAGCATCTTTTTGAATACCATGTCTACTCAGGCAAGGGAAACAAAAGAAAAAATAAACAAATAGGACTACATCCGGCTAAAAAGCTTCTGCAAGGCAAAGGAAACTATCAACAAAATGAAAAGACAACCCACCGACTAGGAAAAAATATTTGCAAATCAAATACCCGATAAGGGGTTAATCTCCAAAATATACAAAGAACTCAAAAACAAAACGAACAACCCAACCAAAAAATGGGCAGAGGATGTGAACAGATATTTTTCCAGAGAAGCTATACAGATGGCCAACAGGCACATGAGAAGATGTTCAACATCACTAATTATTAGGGAAATGCAAATCAAAACTACAATGAGATATCACCTTACACACCTCAGAATGGCTATAATCACCAAGACAAAAAACAACAAATGTTGGCGAGGATGTGGAGAAAAGGGAACCCTCATACACTGCTGGTGGGAATACAAACTGGTGCAGCCACTATGGAAAACAGTATGAAGACTTCTCAAAAAATTTAAAAAAGAAATACCATATATTCCAGCTATCCCACTACTGAGTATTTATCCAAAGAACCTGAAATCAACAATTCAAAGAGATTTATGCACCCCTATGTTCACTGCAGCATTATTCACAATAGCCAAGATTTGGAAACAACTTAAGTGCTCATCAACGGATGAATGGATAAAGATGTATCACATATATATTCAATGGAATACTATTCAGCCATAAAAAAGATGAAATCTTTTCATCCATTTCAATCCATGGATGGATATTGAGGGTATTATGCTAAGCAAAATAAGTCAGATGGAGAAAGACCATTACCATATGATTTCACTCCTATGTGGAAGTTAAAGAAACAAACAAACACATAGATACAGAGAAAAGATTGGTGGTTACCAGGGGGGAAGTTGGAGGGGTGGAAAGGAGTAAAGGGGCACATGTGTAGAGTGTTCGATGGCAACTAGACTTTTGGTGGTGAGCACAATGAATCTATACAGAATTCAAAATATTAATGTACACCTGAAATTTACATAATGTTATAAACCAGTGTGACCACACTAAAAAAAAATAAAATATTTATCAATAAAATAATTTTGTAGCCCTTGAAAATGACATAGACCTATATTTATTGGCATAGAAAATGACCATGATAATCTATTATGTGAAAAAGTAGATTACTAAATAATGTATATAGTATGATCCCATTTTCATTAAATATATCAAATATATATTTATAATTAAAACTGAAAATCCAATGCTGGCTACAGTGTGATAAAATAATGTTATACACTATCAGTGCAACATGACACAAAGTTTCTAGAAAGTTAATTTAGCATTTATCTATTAAAAATTAAAACCTTGAAGGGGCCAGCCCCCTGGCATAGCACTTAAGTGCGTGTGCTCTGCTGCTGGTGGCCCTGGTTCAGATCCCGGGCGCCAAGTGAGGCACCACTTGTCAGGCCATGCTGTGGCAGTGTCCCATATAAAAGGAAGGAAGATAGGCACAGATGTTAGCCCAGGGCCAGTCTTCCTCAGCAAAAAGAGGAAGGATTGGCATGGATGTTAGCTCAGGGCTGATCTTCCTCACAAAAAAAAAAAAATTAAAACCTTGAAGAGCTCTTTTGCCCAGTATTTTCACTTATAGAAAGAGTCCCATAAATTTAAAAAGATATATCTACAAGGATGATCATAATATCAAAAAATTAGACACAATCCAAATGCCCAGTAATTGGAGTTGATTAAACAAATTATGGTTCACATACACAATTAAATACTATATAACACTAAAAAGTGAGGTAGATTCATATTTACTGGCAATGAAAGAGTCAAAAATACATTGTTAAATAGAACACTACTCAGCCATAAAAAAAAGACAAAATCGTCCCATTTGCAACAACATAGATGGACCTGGAGAGGATTATCTTAAGCTAAACATGCCAGACAGAGAAAGACAAACAGTGCAAGATTTCACTCATATGTAGAAGATAAACAAATACACGGACAAAGAGAACAGATGAGTTGTTACCAGAGAGGAAGGGAGTTGGCGGGTGGGCAAAAGGGGTAAAGGGGCACATTTATATAGTGACTGACAAAAATAATGTACAACTGAAATTTCACAATGTTAGAAACTATTATGACTTCAATTTAAAAAATCATTGTTAAAAAAACAAGCAAAATGAAAAACAATGTAATCACAGTATTACATGTGCAAAATAATAGTCAGATTAGTATATGTACACAAAAACTAGGAGGGCCAGCCAGTGGCATAGTGGTGAGGGTCCCCATGCCCCACTTCTGCGGCCAAGGGTCCATCTAGGCGTAGACCTATGCCACTCATACATAGGCTGCAACCCACATATAAAAAAAAATAGAGGAAGATTGGCACAGATGCTAGCTCAAGGCAAATCTTCCCCAAGCAAAACAAGGGGAAGACTGGCAACAGATGTTAGCTCAGTGCAATCTTCCTCACCAGTGTGGGAGATCAAAATTAGCCACCCTGAAATATGTCTCTTTACCTTAATTATTTTCTCTGATGGATGTTTAATAAAGTGTTGTTTTTTTTTTTTTTGTGAGGAAGATCAGCCCTGAGCTAACATCCATGCTAATCCTCCTCTTTTTTTGCTGAGGAAGACCGGCTCTGAGCTAACATCTATTGCCAATCCTCCTCCTTTTTTTTTTCCCACCCCCCAAAGCCCCAGTAGATAGTTGTATGTCATAGTTGCACGTCCTTCTAGTTGCTGTATATGGGACACAGCCTCAGCATGCCCGGAGAAGCGGTGCCTTGGTGCGCGCCCAGGATCCGAACCCGGACCGCCAGTAGCGAAGCGCGCGCACTTAACCGTTAAGCCACAGGGCCGGCCCTCTGATGGATGTTTGACCACCCCCACGAACTGCCTAAAGGAGTTTAACTCTCGGTATGGACAGACTGGCAGGGTCCTGGCTAAGCCCATTCTTAACAAAGTTCTCTTTACCAAATATTTACATTTGTAAAGGTATCTCCCTCTGTGTACTGGAAAGAGGAGGGATGGCCTTATCTCTGGAAACTCTTTTCAGTACCCACGGAGAGGACTTAAATCTACATACTCTTATTTACGGTGCTTTTCTGGTAATCTCCCATAACTGACTCCCCCCACCCCCATCATCCTCCTTTGTCTTTAGCTAAAGATAGTATTTAAGATGAGAAACTCTGTCATTTTGTTGAGAAACTCAGTTTCCCTGGTTTCTCCCATGTATACATGTTATTAAACTTGGTATTATTTTCTCCTGCTAACCTGTCTTTTAATTATTTGGCCAGCCATAAGAACCTTAAGGGAAAGGGCGGAGGGGAATTCTCCCTCTTCCCCAACAGCAGGAAAAAAAAACAAACCTAGGACGCATTAGCAACAAAATGTTAGGAGGTAGGATTGGAAGGCATGGTGGAAGTTATGGGTTCTTTAACTCTCAAAAGTTTTGTATTTCTGCGAGGTTTAAATTGTGTATAAAGAATGCTTATTATTAATGTAATAAGACAAAGTTATATATTTGATAGATTTTAATCATCAGAACAATAAAACTGCCACACTGGTTGTTCACTATCCAACCAAAGACTCCCTGTCTAAGAAAGGCTTTAAAAACATCAATTCTGAAAGGCTGGACATTTAACCTTCAACCGTGGGATTCCTCTAATTAGCCATCATGAATCTTTCATCCACAAATATAGGTATTTGACTTCTTTAGAATCTATTCCTACAAAGACCCTAGTCTTCATAAACAAGCACAAGTCAAGGAGATAGCGTACCAGAAAATTCACAGAATCTAATAAGGCAAAGTGATCAAAATCATTGTTTGTAGGTGGCCAACTGGGGATCAGGGCTACAACTCGCCAGAAGACAAAAGATAACAGAGTAGGAGCCCCCAAACCACAGCCATGGGTAATGGAACTGCCTGCACTGACCACACCAGGAAGCATAGCCGCCTTGGGCCACCTGCCCCATCCCCGCTCTCCCTTCGCCAGTCACGTCGCACCAGACCGCCAATCAGCGGGGACGCTGGACACAGACGTGCTACGCCGTGACGTCAGAGCAAGATGGCGGCGCCCTGAACACCCTCGGACCCCCCCCATTTTTGCGCCTGGCTCATATCAGGTTCAGAATCAGACTTTGCCTTTCTCCGGCCATGTTCTCCTTCCGAGGTTGTGGTCGCTGGGTCGCGGCTTCCGTCACCAAACAGCATCTTCCGTTGGCCTGGTTCAGCGGTGAGAACGCAGCACCCTGGACGCCGCGCTTCGACGTGGTCGTCGTCGGCGGAGGACACGCCGGGACCGAGGCCGCTGCCGCCGCCGCTCGGTGCGGCTCCCAGACCTTACTGCTCACGCACCGCGCGGACACGATCGGTGAGGAGCGCGGGTGGTGTGGCGTGGTGTAAGACGCAAACTGCCAGTATCCCCCTCCTCTCCCTCCCAGTGCCGGATGTGGGCAACCTCTTCCCTCCCCCAGTGAGAATCCTAGGCTCTGGTTTTACCTGATTTGTGTCTCGCAGGGATAAGGTGGGCCCGGGCCAGAGCTCTCGATGAGGCTATCCTGTGGCCCAGAGATTATGCTGCTGCTGACAGAGTAGGTCTGGAGGGGGCCTTGGGAAAGGGAGAAATACAAGAATACCCAATGTCGACTTTTTATTTCATTGTTGTCATTTACCCGTTACTGGCTTGTGGCTTTGGGTAAAGAGTGAATTAACGTTAGTAGTAATCGTGTACTAAACGACCATTGTGTTTTTCTCAGACTTGGTGAAGCCCTTTTGAAGAATGATGCTACTTTTTATTGCATTCTATAATAATTCTAATAATGTCATGATTTAAAGCAAGACTGCTCTCTAGCATCATGATAGATGCTAGCTACATGATCTTTTAAATTATGTATGCCTATGTTTTTCCTCCTGCATTTTGCTTAAGAGTGAACAGTTACTGAAGTATTAACTGTGTTTTGTAAAAATTGTGAATAAATCACTATTTGAGTACTGAAATACTTTTTAAAAATTACCATCCAGCTTGCAACTGGAGAAATAGACACTGTTAACAGCAGTTCTTTTTGGGGCGGCGGGGGGCGCTATATGATTACCCAAGAGATTACACTTTGCTCATTATACATTTCAGTGTCGTTTAGATTTATTTTTAAATAAAGACCGGGTACTACCTTTCAATAAAAAAAAATTTAATGTACAAAAAAGTATTATTCAACTAAGGTGATAACTAAATAGTATAAGTCATGTAGTTCTGTCAGAAATAAAGGTTTTTCCCGTCAAAACCCAAATTCATATTCTTCTACCAACAAAATAAGATGTAAGTTTTCTTTTTAAGAAAATACATTTCAGAGATATTTTGATAACTTGTAGATAAGCTTAGTGAATGATAATTCTATCTTAAAATCAAAGTCTCTTTCAGGTAATTTGATGTGGTGGAGTATCAAGTGTTTCTACTTGGTTTCAGCAAAGAAAGCTTTGGCTTAGAAGGTTGAGCTAACATAAGAACACAGAATGCATAAATTGTCTTCTTGTGATTCAGTCATGTCATCTGCCAGTAATGAAGTCAGAAGTAGAAAGTCTTTTTTTTTTTTTACTAACCTGGAAAATAATGCTTTTAGGCAAACTATTTTTTGCCTTTCACGACAAAAGAGAAGAGCTTTCTGAGCCAGTTTATTGTATGTTGTATCACTTATGCATTTCATGGACAATGTTCTCTATTGAAGAGATTGTTAGATATTCTGACTGTAGTCTAGGCTCCATTGTGTAGTAGCTCTGTGACCTTGGACAAGGGAGAATTCATCTAATCCTCTCTTTCTCTATGAAATAGAAATAATAGTACCAACCTCATAGGGTTGCTGTCAAGTTGAAGTCGGAAAATATATGCAAATCATCTGGAACAGTGCTTGGGCCAGTATTAAGTGATCATATGTTAACTGTTGTTTTCCCATAAGTGTTTCTGCGTAGCTGACTTAAATTCTGTAGTAGAGTGACAAATGGGCTGTACATTTTTACTACTATTGCCCGCTCCAAGTACTGCTACCACACTTGGGATGTTAGTAGGCTCTACTTAAGAGCACAGATGACTAGTAGACTTTGTTATTCCAACTCCAAATGTTTGGGAATGAATGTTGGCTCCTGGAGTTCTATGTTGAGAAAGATTTTGAGGGCCAAGCAAGAGAGTGGCGTGTTCAACTTTTATGTCTATGAGAAGAGAGGCTCAACATTGATAAATATAGTTGAGAAAAAGTTTTCAGCAATTTAAAAAGATGAAGATTTCTTTGCACCTGACTTTCACAAATATGTATTTTGTAAATAGTTATGTAATAATACACCAATTCAATAAAGTGCCTAGAAGTAGTTTAGAGATATAAGGAAGTGGTGGAATTTCAGTAATTCTTAGGGTTTTGGGTTTTTATGGGTTTTTTTTCTCATGTATGAGGAGACTCATTTCTGGGGATGAAAGTTTGAGAAAAATGTCAGATATTTGTGGGATTCAAGATTTAAAAAAATTTTTTTTAATTAATATGGAATGAGAGTTAAAAACTAAGTTATTTTATTGAGTAATGACATCTAAAACAGAGATCACAACTTGAGACGCTCTAGGAGCCAAACATAATTTAAACGTGTGAAGCTAGATGGATGTAAAACAACATGGAGTAATGGGAACAAGTAGTGAGCTGGAAAATACATTCTCATTCAGTTTTTTTATTTGTTTATTTTTAACAAAAGCCTTATGTGTACCAAGCAAAACATCACAGGCAAACCACTGGGTTGTCACCTCTGATCTAAAAGTATCTGAAATGTGTCCTTTCTAAAGATGGGAAGAAGATTGTTTAAGAGTAGTACAGAGTAATATGAAAAATCATACTTGGTGATGTCATTTCACATTTCTAGTTTATATTTTGGTTACTTATTCATTAACAAACAATTCATTTGTTTCAGGTATGATCAAGTTATTGTATGTGTGTTTTTTCTAAACAAATAATTCCTTGGCTGAAATATTTACAGTTGATATGATGTCTGGGAGAGAGGGAAGTGGGTAGAGCTATAAAAGACGTTAAGATTGGACCTGGGAATTCATTACACTATTCTCTCTGCTTTTTATTTTTTGTTTCTTTAATAAAATAGTTTAGGGCCGGCCCCGTGGCTTAGCGGTTAGGTGCGCACGCTCCGCTGCTGGCGGCCCGGGTTCGGATCCCGGGCACGGACCGACACACGGCTTCTCCGGCCATGCTGAGGCTGCGTCCCACATACAGCAACTAGAAGGATGTGCAGCTATGACATACAACTATCTACTGGGGCTTTGGGGAAAAAAAAAAAAAGGAGGAGGATTGGCAATAGATGTTAGCTCAGAGCTGGTCTTCCTCAGCAAAAAGAGGAGGATTAGGATGGATGTTAGCCCAGGGCTGATCTTCCTCACAAAAAATAAAAATAAAAAAAAAATAGTTTAACATTTTTATGTGAAATAATATGTTGAATTAGTAATTCAGGAATGCAAATTGGTTGCTTTCATATAAACTCAATGATAGGATAAATATTCATTATTTATGCTTATTGATTTTATACAAAGTGTATGGAGCACTTTTCTAGGATATCCATTTTTAAGGATACTTATGTAAATAGCAATATTTTACACCTTTGAGAAAATAATTAGTATAGAAGAATTGTTAAAATGTTGCTGGTGATAAAAATTATTTATGATTAAAAATGTAAAAAAAACAATGCAAAGAAATTGTGATTTTTAAAAAGTGAAGATCAGAAGCAAAGAATGTTTTGCACTGACCTAGGAAATAAATTAATTATTAGTAAGTGTTACTTACTGCTTACTCTCTGCCAGACACTGTGCTAATCGATTTATGTACACTATCTCATTTTACAAGTAACAAAGCCTTATTCAATGAATTTAAACAAAAAGGAGAATTTATCACCTAACAAGAAGTCTGCAAGTAGATAAGCTCTAAAGTTGGTTAATTCAGCAGCCCACAATGTCCAAGGATTCAAATTCATTCCATATCTCCATTATGATGCTCTTGGATTGTCTTCAAGCTAGCTATCCTCATAATTGCAAAATGGCTGTTGTAGTTCCAGGTGTCAAATCCAGATATGACAGCTTTCAGCAGAAGTTTTTTCTTTTATCCTTGTATCCCTTTGAAGGAAAAAAGAAAAACCTTTCCTAGAGACCCCCTAACAGCTCACCCCTCATGACTTATTTCCCACCCTTAAACCAGACACTGGCAAGTAAGAACAGGTATACCATGATTACTTTAGATCAATAAAGATTTACCCCTCAACAAAGTTTAGGTCACACTCCCTGAACACAAAGCCTCCTAGGGGAGAGTGTTTACCTAAATAAAACTGTGATTCTGTATCAAAGGAAGGAGGGAAATAATCTACTACAGCTATCATCACTGTTTTTACAGTAGGGCAACCAAGGTACAGAAAATTAGGTAACTTGCCAAAAATCACAGAGTTTGTAAGTGGTAGATCTAGGAATTGAGCCAGATCTCCTTCACTCACTCCTAACCCTGCTCCTATCACAACACTATTCAGTCTCCCTATGGAGACCATGCAATGTTTTGGAGGGCTTGATGGTGGCTGCAGCAGACCTGAAGATGTTAACAGAGCTTTCCCACTCCTTCATTTCCCGTAAAAACCTTTGAGGTAACCACGTGAGTTTAGACCTCCAAATAAGACTATGGGAATTTAAAGACAAAGTATTAAATATGGTTTCCTACTTTCAAGTAGTTTCTCATTTAATTATTTCTGCAAAATAAGCAAAAAGAAAACAGCAGATGGCATTTATGGAAGACATAATTGATTATAATAGTGAATCAATGCCAAGGTACTTCTTAAAAGTATGTTTGATTTGGGAAGGTTTTATGAGGTAAGGATTTCAAAACTACACTTTAAAGGAAAAGGCAACCTAATGAAAGAGTGAAAATATGCACCAAGGAAAAGATTATCAAAAGAAACTACACGCAGTAGTTTGTCTTCAGGACGCCCTGAATAACTCGTGCATCCCATTGGGACTTCGGAGTTTTCTTTTCAGTGCATATTTCAAGTTTTTTATTTTTTATCATATGAGATGATTCTGGTCACTTGCACAGACATTTCCCTATTAAACACTCACAATGTGCAAAGTACTCATGTATTTGTTTTGTTTATGTCTGTTTTCGTAGGTCAGATGTCCTGTAATCCTTCGTTTGGCGGCATTGGAAAGGGCCATTTAATGAGGGAAGTAGATGCCTTGGATGGCTTGTGTTCTCGAATCTGTGACCAGTCTGGTGTACATTACAAAGTATTAAACCGGCGTAAGGGACCAGCTGTTTGGGGTCTGAGAGCTCAAATTGATAGGAAACTCTATAAGCAGAACATGCAGGTAAGAATAGGGCATGAAAACAGGAGAGACTATAGTGATTGTTTAATTGTTGTGTTTCAACTTGGGTTCTCTTTTGACAGAAAGAAATCCTAAACACACCACTGCTTACTGTTCAGGAGGGAGCTGTAGAAGATCTTATTCTTACAGAACCAGAGCCTGAGCACACTGGGAAATGCCGTGTCAGTGGTGTTGTTTTGGGTATGTATTGGTTATAGCTGATAATAATGTCTCAAACTCTATGTGAGAAATTTATTTTAGAACAAAGTATGGTGATGTTTTGCTTATTCTAGGAAATTGTTGTGTTTTCTCTTCATGGATGAGGAAAATTGTTTGAAAAAATCATATTTGTCTTCATTTTGACCTTCATGAAGCTCAGTGAAATTCTGAGCTCATCTATACCATCTTGGTTAGGACTTTATGGCCTGCACAATTGTGTCGTTTTCTCCTGGTCTTTCTCTTGTAATTGTTTTTTTCCTAATTATAACTTTAAATTTTTTAAATTTATATTTTATAAGATTATATATTTTTTATTTGCTATATATTTTTTAATCAAAATAACACATGCACATAATTTTTTAAAAAATCAAATAGAATTTAAAAGTTTGTATGGAAAAACTGTTCTCTCTCTCTCCAGACTGAACCACTTCGATGTTTTTAGCTGTCACTTTTCATATATACTTCCCTATTTTTAAACAATATGCTTATATTTTTACTCCCTAAATTATCAGTCTTACACATTATCTATTAACTTTTTGTTATGGTAGCTGTCTTTAATTTCCTACTTTTTTCCCTCTGTCCTTCCAATATAATTATACCATAAATTTTGGTTGATAGTATTTACATTATTATGATTATTTAAGTATTGTTCACTGCAGACCCAGGTAGTATGTTATGTTTGTTTCCTTTCATAACCTGTTTGCTTTGCCTTGGGTTAATAATTGCTTTATTTTTTATTTGCTTATTTTACCTGTGTACCTGTTCAACTTTTTCATCAGAAAAAAACTATCATTTTCTCAATACTCAAATAACCTATCAATTCTGTTTTTTCTTTGGTGCTTCCCTCCCACAGACATCACCTTTCACACCCCTCAGCCCCCTGCTGTAATCAGGACAGTTGCTCTCTGGGCCTTCTGCGGAGATGTCATTTTGTGATTTCCTTTCACCACTGTGCTGTGTTACATCCTCCCTTGTTTCCCCGGACCCCAGTCTGTCTCTTTCTTACTACCTCATTTTGCTGCAGCACATCTTCCAGTAGCTTCCTAAGAAAAGATTTGTGAGAGGTAGATTTTTTGAATCCTTACATATCTAAAAATATATTATTCTCCCGTTAGATTTGACTCTTAATTTGGTTGAGAATAGGATTCTAGTTTAAATCTTTTTTCCTGAGAGTTTTGACAATCTTGCTCCACTATCTTTTAGCTTCCAGTTTTGCTGTTAAGAAGCTCAGTGTAGGCACTGATTTAAATTTTTTATGTATGAGATTTTTTTTCTTTCTGAAATCTTCTAGGAACTTGTATTTGTCTCTGGTGTTCTGAAATTTTAAAACAATGTTCCTCAATGTAGTCTTTGTTCATACATTGTGGTGGGGCACTAAGTGTTCTCTTTCAGTGTAGAAATCTGTGTCCTTGACTTCTGGGGTATTTTCTTCTATTATTTCTCCATGCTCTCTTTCTGTCATTTCTATCCCTTCTTGGATTGGTCGTCTAGGTTTCTTCTTCTTCTTCTTTTTTTTTTTGTCATGTTGCCGTACTTTTTTAGGAGGTTTCCTTAACTTTATTGTCCAAATCCTTGTAATGAATTTTTTAAATTTATAATATTTTTCATTTGTAACCAGTGTCTTTTTTTTCTGATTGTTTCTTTTGCTTAGCATCTTGTTGTTGGTTTCTGAATTTGATGTCTTCTCTAATCTATATAAGGATTTTAATTATCGATTGTGAAGTTTCTTTCTGATCTGTGTATTGTTTTCTCCAGATTTCTTTATTCTCTTTGCTGATTTGGGCTGCTCCCTTTCATGTACTTGGCTTTCTTCAAGTCTCTAGGGAACTTTGGTTGTCTGTTCAGATTTTTAAATGAGGCACTAAAACACTGATTGGAAGATTTGTGTGTGCACAGTTAGTTTTATTGCTTGGCCAACTCTGTAGTCTGGGGCTTAGGGATTGAACTGGCCTTTTTGTTGCGGAACTCCCGAATATCGATGTCTGTTAGTTCTCAGGAGAAGAGTCAGTCTTCTGCCTAGGGGACTAATATGGCTGCCTGCTAGCATTCTGGGAACAAAATGGTAAGAGGAGCTGTGCTAAAGAATGTCATTATTTAAAATACAGATCTTGACCTAATTCCGCTGTTTTAAAGTTAATTTTTATTATAGAGTTGTTAATTTTTTTGAACAGGGAGTACATACACATGGTAAACAGTTTAAAGGGGACAAAAGAATACAGAGTGAGAAAGTGTTTTCTCTCTCATCTTGTCCCCCAGCCAACCAGTTTTCTTTCTCAAGAGCATTGCTAGTTTCTTGTGTAGTCTCTCTACCTGTGCTTTTATATGTATCTTCATGTGTACGTATATACTTTTTAAATTTTTTTCACATAGTAGTAGCATTTTATATGTACTGTTCTGTACTTTTTTTTACCCCACTTAATCTGTGTTTGCTTTGCTTTTGGAGCTACGTTTCTTTTTTAAAAGTTTGTCTTTTGGGAGCATGTCTGGTGGCATAGTGGTTAAGTTTGTGCGCTCTGCTTCAGCAGCCCGGGGTTCGCAGGTTCAGATCCCATGGGCACAGACCTACACCACTCATCAAGCCATGCTGTGGCGGCAACTCATGGATAAAATAGAGGAGGTTGGGCCTGGATGTTATCTCAGGGCCAATCATCCTCAGCAAAAAAAAAAAAAATGTTTGCGTTTTTGTTCTGGTGATTACTTTAATAACTATGATTTTATATGATATGCTTAATCTTCACTTTCTTCTGTCAATGTTTATTGACTTTACAAACAATTACTAAATTAGTTTTATTTTCATTTCCTTTTCTCTCCCCTGCCTCCTTTCCTTTCCAGATTTAATGTTTATATTATTTTTATTAGTGTAGACTTTTACACCTTTAAATTACTTATACTTCTGCTACTTAATTTAGTATTTTTAAATGCTATTTTTTGACCCTGTCTATATTTTATAGGCCCAACAATACAATTTTTTATAGTGGTAAAATATACATAAAATTAGCCATTTTGACATTTTTAAGTGTACAGTCCAGAGTCACTAAGTACATTCACACTGTTGTACAACTGTCAGCACCATCCATCTCCTGAACTTTTTCATCATTCTAAACTGAAACTCTGTACCCGTTAAACACTAATTCCCTATTACCCGAAGACTAACCTCTATTTTCCTGTAAAGTAGATCTGTCTGTAAACAAAACCTTTATATATAGATTTCAACTACTTCTCTCATTTTCAGCCCCACGCTTCATTCCTACATTTCTTAGTTCTCATTCTCAGTTCTCCAGTTTCTGAGCCTTTGCAAGGCAAATTAGTTTATTCTCATTAGTATCTTCTCTTTGGATTCTTGCGTTACAGCCCTCTCCCCTCTGCTAGATCAGAATTGTCAATCTTCCAACCGCTTTCTATCTTGCAAAAATATTTTGAGATTTCTCATCTTTTGACAAGTTCTTTCCTATTACTTGTCTTTGTGGTTTTATACCTCTTTTGTTCCTTTATTTTATTTTCTTGGAAGTTTCAAGAGAGAGAAGAAATTAGGTGAGATAGTCTGTCATATTTAACCAGAAGTCTAAAATTAATTAATTAAAAAAATTAACTGACACTAACTTTTCAGTGCTGATATGACTTTAGGAACACGTGCATTGGCTGACATATTATGTTCTCCCTCCCAGCTTTCTTGAATTCTTGAGATTGATAACAAATAGCCTTCTTACTCATTTAAAATTCTTTCTTAAGTTTCTAAAGACAAAGTTTTTCTGTAGTTTTAATGGAAACTAGTCACATTCCACTTTGATCTATGGTAACAGAACACGATTTTCATTCTCTCTCGTCACTTAGTGGATGGAAGCACAGTGTATGCAGAGAGTGTGATTCTGACTACTGGGACGTTTCTGCGAGGCATGATTGTAATTGGATTGGAGATGCATCCGGCAGGACGTTTAGGGGATCAGCCTTCCATAGGGTTGGCTCAGACTCTGGAGAAGTTGGGGTTTGTGGTGGGAAGACTAAAGACCGGGACTCCACCCCGAATTGCCAAAGAGTCTATTAATTTCAGCATTCTAAACAAGCAGACACCAGATAATCCCTCCATACCATTCAGCTTTATCCATAAGACAGTGTGGATTGAGGTAAGATAATTTATGAAAATCTGGCTTTACAGCTGATATTGGCTATTCACAGCAAGTTATAGCCTAACCATTTCTTTCTTCCTTTTTTCTTTTTGGTAGCAGTTCACTTTACATCACTATTGCTTAGGGTACAAAAAAGTGATCTTTAAAGGATTAGCTAATTTGGCTAATTGGGTGTTTCCCCATAAGTTCTTAAATTTCATTACTTTGATAACTTTGCCTATTAAAACTTTCTGAAACAATTTCAGACCTACAGAATAG
Source organism: Diceros bicornis minor (assembly GCF_020826845.1). Classification (NCBI taxonomy): domain Eukaryota; kingdom Metazoa; phylum Chordata; class Mammalia; order Perissodactyla; family Rhinocerotidae; genus Diceros; species Diceros bicornis. The sequence goes on along the minus strand of NC_080762.1, from coordinate 57,042,772 downwards.
TTGCAAGACTATTAAAACAAACTCTTATAAACCATTGAAATTCACCCATTGTTAATATTGTCCCATATTTATCTCTCTATATAGACATATAGATATATATCTATGTATTTAATGTATAAAACAGTAATACATTCTTATTTTTTTTCCTGAATCATTTGAGAGTAAGTTGCAGAGATCATGATACATTGATACAGTGCCGTTATCCTAATATAAAGTCTATGGTCAGACTTTGCTGATTGTCCCAATATGGTTCTTAATAGCAACTTTCTTTTTTTCCTATCTAGGATCACATATTGCACTTAATTGTCATTTATCTTTAGTCTAGAACAGTTCCTCAGTCTTTCATGATACTGATATTTTTGAAGAATACAGGCTACTTTTGCCTATCTTTTGAATAAAAAAAAAATGTATATTGTGTGTTTAGAATTGAGGACTAATAATTGATGGTCCTAGTTTCTGGTGAGAGTTATCCTAATGAGTGGCTCCAAATATTCTGTTATTTTGAGCAAGTCACTTTTATATTTTTGCTTTGGTAAAATGTAAATCATGATGATACTTTCTTAGTGTGTATATTTTTACTTTTTTTAAAATAAATTTTCAAGTTACAGAAAGTAGAAAAAATGGTATAATGAATGTGTCCATCACCTAGCTTTAACAAATAACATTTGTTGGCATTCTTGTTTCATCTTTCCTCAACACTTTCTTCCTGCTGAGTTTTAAAGCAACAATCCCAGACATCACATCATTTAACTTATAAGTGCTTTGGTTTATGTCTTTAACAGATAAGAACTTTGTAAAAATCAACCACAATACCATTATCACCCAGCAAAACATAATTTCTTAACATCATCCAATACTCAGTGTTCCGTTTTCCCTAGTTGTTTTTTGTAGTTTTAAAATATTTATTTAAAATGTTTACAGTTTATTTAAAATGTTTTTTACAATTGTTTTATTTGAACCAGGAACCAAGGTAAGGTCCACACATTGCATTGGATGATGTGTCTTATAACAGCTCTTTTTTTTTTTTTGACATTTATATGTGGAACAAACTGAGTCATTTGTACTCTAGAATTTCCCACATTCTAGATTGGTCTGATTTCATCCCTCTGGTGTGTTAAACATGTTCCTTGATCCTCTATATTTCCTGTAAAATGATGGATCTAGAGGCTTGCTTAAATTTAGGTTCATATTTGGGGTTGTTTTGACAATACTTAATAAGTAGCACTCGGCATCATGCATAGATTTAATGTCTATAAAAGTAAGTGCATATCATGTGTGCAATTTATTTGAATAAGAGGCAGACTAATAGAGAAGCAAAACAGTGTTGTAATTAGTCCTATGTTTTAGCCAGAAGATCAGCTGCCATGTTACTTGACTCACACCAACCCTAGAGTGGATGAGATTATCCTTGAGAACCTTCACCTCAATAGTCACGTTAAGGAAACTACAAGAGGACCCCGGTAAGGACAAAATATCAATGCTCAGTTACTTTAAGGGATGATGTCAACCCTCTTTTGTTTGTTTCATTAACTTTCTTTATTTCAATGTCCTGTCCTAGATACTGTCCCTCCATTGAATCAAAGGTTTTGCGTTTTCCAAACCGTCTGCATCAGGTTTGGTTGGAACCTGAAGGATTAGATTCTGACCTCATCTACCCCCAAGGGTTATCTGTGACACTACCAGCTGAACTTCAAGAGAAAATGATCACATGCATTAGAGGCTTGGAGAAAGCTCAGGTGGTTCAGCCAGGTAAAGAGAATCACAGCTGCCCTTCAGTGTGAGCTCAGCATCACTTTAGCAGGAGACCTTAGTTACACTCATGCTGCTTAGAGCTTCAGAAGACAAAGCCCAACATCTGTGCATTTAAAATAGTCTTCTTTTTTGAAGAGCACTTAATAATAGTCTTTGCATCTCTACCTTGAAGCAAACCCAGTTCTGTTTTTACTTATTTTGTATCATTTATTCTTTGGTCAGGCTATGGTGTTCAGTATGATTACTTAGACCCCCGTCAGATCACTCCTTCTCTCGAGACTCATTTGGTGCAACGGCTCTTCTTTGCTGGACAGATAAATGGCACCACTGGTTATGAGGAAGCTGCAGCTCAAGTAAGAGCTTGTTCAAATGTTATTATAAACAGAAAAGGACTATTTAACTGCTGTACCTCCTTTTAATGTCTGTTATGATAACTATATAGATGTTATATACAATTCATAACTGTAATAGAAGACTTCTTTCTGTTGCAAGATAATATGGAGACGGCTACTGTATACAATAGGATTTAAAAACACTTGTGGCCTTATTACTCTTTTCTGAGCTCCTAGATCTGATATCATATTTTGATTAGATTTGTTTGTAGATTTGCTTCTGAAATTTATAAAGAAAATTTAGGGGCCAGCCAGTGGCATAGGGGTTAAGTTCATGCGTTCAGCTGTGGCAGCCTAGGGTTCACCGGTTTGGATCCTGGGCACGGACCTACTCACCACTCATCAAGCCATGCTGAAGTGGCATCCCTCATAGAAGAATTAAAGGGAAAAAGAACTAGGATATACAACTGTGTACTGGGGCTTTGGGGAGAAAAAAGAAAAAGGGGAAGATTGGCAACAGATGTTAGCTCAGGGCCAATCTTCCTCAAAAAAAGAAAGAAAGAAAGAAAGAAAAGATTTAGTTCTTTGAACATAATTTTATTGAAAATTATCATATTATTACTCCTTTTAAGTGGGAAGTTGTGTTATTTTTACTTCTAAGTGGGAAAATGCTAGAAAAGTCTTACCGGTGGATTTTTTAAAAAGATTAGCCCACATAGGCTTATTGGGAATATTAGATATTTCTGAAAACAATGAAGTGGTACATTACCCATATTCTGTTTCTGAATAAGGATCACATTTTCTGTCTCTGTGCTATCCCTTCTGGGCTGTGTCTGCTTTCTTACTGCCCCATGCTGTTTTTTGCAGGTAGTGTTCTGAATAGGAAAGCTCTTTGTTCAGGTCATAATAGCCATTTAAACATTTCAGTCCTCTTGTAGGGTGTGATAGCTGGAATCAACGCAAGTCTTCGGGTCAGACAACGGCCTCCTTTTATCATTAGCCGAACAGAAGGCTACATAGGAGTCTTGATTGATGACCTCACCACACTGGGTACCAGCGAACCATACCGTATGTTCACCAGCCGAGCCGAGTTCCGTTTGTCACTGCGCCCCGATAACGCCGATAGCAGGCTTACATTCCGAGGTAAGTCTTCTTGAAGTCCGGTGACCAGGTTTACTCTTCTATAACACCTTTCTCATTCTGTTCTTTTCCTCCCTCTTCCAGGGTATAAGGAAGCTGGCTGTGTGTCCCAAGAAAGATATGAAAGAGCTTCTTGGATGAAGTCTTCTTTAGAAGAAGGCATTTCTGTGCTAAAATCCATTGAGTTTGCAAGTTCTAAATGGAAAAAGTTAATTCCAGAGGCTTCTATAAGTATCAATAAAAGTCTGCCTCTCAGGTATGCATTTTTAATATAAACCTTTCTTACTATTTACAGAAAAATGAGATCATTTACAGAAAAAAAACATTACCTATAGATTCCCTACTTACACATTTTAAATGAATGTACCTTACTTTTGGCTTCTTTTCAAAATCCTTTAGATGTAGCATCTCTTTATGCAGTATTAAAAATATATACGATTTTAGGGCCAGCCCCGTGGCTTAGCGGTTAAGTGTGCGCACTCCGATGCTGGTGGCCCGGGTTCGGATCCCGGGCGTGCACCGACGCACCGCTTCTCCGGCCATGCTGAGGCTGCGTCCCACATACAGCAACTAGAAGGATGTGCAACTATGACATACAACTATCTACTGGGGCTTTTGGGGATAAATAAATAAATAAAATTATAAAAAAAAAAATTAAAAAAAATATATATATACGATTTTAAATTATTACTTTTAATTTTTATATAACTTCTCTGTGGCCTCCGTTGAGTTCTGGCTTTCCTAAGATTTAGAGGGTACAAACCAAGAAATATTTGTTTGATCAGCATGGAGCAGTTGGAATGGTCTCATGTTGTCTGTGACCTCCAGCAAGGAAACCTCTCTGATTAAGCAGAGTGTTCTAAATTCTTCGGACTCACTTCAAGAGTCCCTTACTACATTTTAGGGGTGTTTTGTCCTTGTTTTTATCATTCTGGTTATATGGACTTTGAGTCTAAGGGACATTAATGGAGAGCTTTTTACTTTAGAGATATATTCCTAAGGACCTTGCATAATGTAAAATCTGCATATTTCAGCACTAATTTTTCCCATTAAAAAAAAGTAAGCTGTGGGCCGCCCCGTGGCTTAGCGGTTAAGTGCGCGCGCTCCGCTACTGACGGCCCGGGTTCAGATCCCGGGCACGCACCAACGCACCGCTTCTCCGGCCATGCTGAGGCCGCGTCCCACATACAGCAACTAGAAGGACGTGCAACTATGACATACAACTATCTACTGGGGCTTCGGCGGGGGGGGGGGGGGAAGGAGGAGGATTGGCAATAGATGTTAGCTCAGAGCCGGTCTTCCTCAGCAAAAAAGAGGAGGATTAGGATGGATGTTAGCTCAGGGCTGATCTTCCTCACAAAAAAAAAAAAAAGAAAAAAGTAAGCTGTTCCCATTTTGGCCAGCACAGATACTAAAATTGGAATGATACAGAGAAGATTAGCATGGTTCCTGTACAAGGATGACGTGCAGAGCCATGCAGTGTTCCAGATTTTTGATGTACACCTGAAATTTATTCAGTGCTAAAAATCAATGTTATCTCAAAAAAATTTTTTAAGTAAGCTAATTGGGGGGAGGGGGTTGCTCAGAAGGCATCTACAGTTGTAGCTTAGAAGCACATATCGGGGTATAAATCTTGCAGCTGTGTCTTCAGTATATTTTTCCCTTTTTTTTAACCTCTGTTTTCCCTGTGAGGGATTTTTGTGGAGTTAAAGGTATACCCATTTTAATGCTGCTTTTTATTATCTAATCTTTCCAAATGCTCTCTCCTTAATTAACAGCCTGGCATAATATGTCCTTGTTTGCTTTCATCCATCATGGTGTTTTACTGTTTACAACTTCTGTTCCCAAGTTTTTACTTTCATGGGAATTTCCAAAAGCACTGGCGCCCCTGTTAGAGGATATTAAGCAGATTTTTAATTATAGTAAGTATTAAAGAACCTGCGTAGTAGTCACCCACACTTGGGGACCTCATTCACAGGAATGACAGCCTGATTCACAAATAAGGATGGTGGATATATTTGTTTACCAGCTAAGTGGCACTGGGAGAGAGCAGCAGTATTTACATAGTTTATAATTCACTCAATTTTCCAACTATTTGTTTCAATTTAGGAGGGTTCACATTATTTCAAACTTTGCACAAAGAATTTATAACATTATGATTTGTTTTGATAAAATATTGTACTATTTCAAATTTATATAATTAAAATTTGCGTTAAATGTGACTAATGTGTATTGAAATCATAGTGAGCAGTGGAAGTTTTCAACAGTTTGCTAACGGGATTAGTTTGGTAAAAATATAAAACTGATAGCCTCCTTTTTCATATTTTTATTCATTAATTAGCATTTTAGCCATTTTGTTAAGGTGATTTTTTTAAAAACAGTAATTTGGGCAGATGCTTTCCTTTTTAATTCAGGTATCTTTCCCTTCAAGAGGAAATAGTGTCCCCGTCCCCATATTGGATTTCTGCAGAATATTTACAGCCTAGCCTTCAGCCTCGCTACAGGAACTCACTTTATCAATGCCTAGATATATAAAGCTAAAAAGATAGCAGATTGGTCAAAATACATTTATTGCATTCACTGCATATATGCGAGGCTCTGTACTAAGCACTGACAAGTTGAACCAGACTTTGAGCAGGCATTTTAACAAGAGATACACAGTGTACATGCACACGCATTTCCTTCCAGGATTACAGGGAGATGCACTGATGTGTTAGCTCAGACATTGTCTCTCGTGTTCTGCTGAAGTGTGCTGACTTGTCCTTTCTGTGTCAGAGCTCTGGGCTCTGAAGCTTAGGCTTCATTCAAAGCAGGTCTTGAAGTTTGCACCTAAGTACAGCTCCAAGCCTTGTAAACCAGTTATTTAAATTTTTTTAAGTTAGGTGGTCAAGGGCTCTTCTTTGAGGTCAGCCATCCTCCTAGATTCCAGGGTAACTGTTTGGTTAGTCATTAGGAGGTGTGTTCCACTATGTTCTATAATTTTAAAAGGACAGCCATTTCTGTTTTGGAGCTTAGGCTTATGTGGTTTCATTGTAGTTTGTCTGATGAAGCCTCTGTAATTGCTTGACCTAACTTGTCTCCTGGAGCACAACAAAGCTGACCAGTTCCTTGTGAGAAGAGAATTTCTGGACTTCCCTAGAGCAGGCCATCTGAGGAAGAGATGAGTCAGGCATCTGCAGAGGGTGATAATGCTTGACTGTGATAATAGCAGGAGCTGTAAAGAAGGTTGCTGGGACCCCTGGATGGGCAGATCTGACTTTCTGTTGACTTGATAATTAATTGGTTTAATTGGTTTGGGGCAGACAGAATTTATCAAAAAAGCAATCTATTGGGGCCGGCCCGGTGGCGTAGTGGTTAAGTTTGCGTGCCCTGCTTCAGTGGCCCCGGGGTTTGCAGGTTCGGATCCTGGGCATGGACCAATGCACTGCTTGTTAAGCCGTGCTGTGGTGGCATCCCATATACAGTAGAGGAAGATGGGCACAGATGTCAGCCCAGGGCCAATTTTCCTCACCAAAAAAAAAAAAAAAAAAGGAGGGAAAGATCAAAGTTAGTAAATAAAAATAAAATAAATTAAGGCAGTAAATGTAGAGAAACTATACAGATGAGTGAGACCTTGTGAGAACCAAACAAAATGAGAAGGAAACTGCAGAATATTTTGCAGTCTTGGAGCAAGCAGGAGATCTCTTTCAGCTGGTTCTTTTTTTTTTTTTTATTTTTAATAATTTTATTTATTTTTTCCCCCAAAGCCCCGAAGCCCCGGTAGATAGTTGTATGTCATAGCTGCACATCCTTCTAGTTGCTGTATGTGGGACGCGGCCTCAGCATGACCGGAGAAGCGGTGCATTGGTGCGCACCTGGGATCTGAACCCGGGCCGCCAGCAGCGGAGCGTGCGCACCTAACTGCTAAGCCACTGGGCCGGCCCTCTTTCAGCTGGTTCTGAGCATGCAAAAAAATGACTCATTCACAGGACATGGACTTAATGTGGGTTAGATGTAAATTCTTAGAGAATTCAATCAAACCCTTGTTATCAGAGGATACTCTGTCCTTATAAGAAAGCGAGGACAGATGGATTATAGCGGTGCAATCTTTACAACTACTTTCTCATGATAAAGGAAGGGAGTGGGGGAGAATCACACACACATCTTACTGAGGTCCTCTTGTGTTGCAGATGCTGCTGCATTTGCTCACTGTACGTGGAAATAACTAGGAGTATCTTGGATATTATTTATTCTGAGATTTGGTATCAATTCCCAAGAATCTTGTTCTTAATCTGCCTTATATGATATGGACCCCAGTGTTAATGAAACTTTTGTGTATTTGCAGAGCTCTAGATGTTCTGAAGTACGAGGAAGTTAACACAGAGGTGTTGGCCAAGGCTGTTCCAGAGCCCTTGAAGAAGTACAGTGAATGTAGAGAGCTAGCTGAAAGACTGAAAATAGAAGGTAGAAAATACTTTTTTACTTAAGATGGCTATATGCTCTCTTTTCCATTTGTGCGGATTATGAGTGGACAGCAGATCCATTAACAGCCCTATGTCAAGAGGAGCCATTATTGCCATAGGACCAGCATAGTCTTAGGCTCTGTGCTACTCAAAGTGAGGTTCCCAGGCTAGCAGCATTGCAACAGGTGAGAGTTTCTTAGGAATGCAGAATCTCAGGCTCCACCCCAGATCCACTGAGTAAGCATCTGCATTTTAACAAGATCCCTAGGTGATCTGTGTGCACATTTCAAGTTCGGGAAGTGCTACTGTAGAGTTCTCCTTTAAATTAAAAAAAACTACTTTTTTTTCTTTGAACTTCCTTTTTATATTTTCCCCATCTAATATTCTAATAATAAGAAAAATAATACTGTCTTTGGCTTTGACAATATACTAGAATACTCTACCGTTAACAGATACTTTGTATCAGGTAAAGAAATCCAGAGTCTGCCCCTGTACATTATAACACATGGTATGCTCTCATACTTTGGGTCAGTGTATTGACCATCAAATCCACAGATGACTTTTATAGTTGCACTGTATTTTTTTAAAGTTTCTCATTATGAAAAATCTCAAGCATAAACAAAAAATACTGAGAATAATATCAGCTTCTGCATTTTGATAGACGATGTTTTTTCTTGGGGTGGGAAATTATGTGGAGAAAAAGGCAAGGAACAGAATGAGATGGGGACAAGGGTAAGAAAAGTTGGATGATGATGTACTGTTCAAGCAAGAAAGGACTTTAGGTCCTTGAGGACCAGTGAAGGTGGTGAGAATGCTGCATTCCTTCTAGAAGTGGCCTTTTCTTTCAGTTCCAGAGAGGTCTGTCACATTGCTATGCTTTGGCTGTATATATAGGATGACACAAGTGCTCCTTACCATCCCACTATGGACTTTTGTTGCTAACAAAAGTCTAGCAACAAAAGGAAACTCACCAAAACTCTAGAATCATTCTTCCAAATGACCAGACACTAGTAGTATACTAATGTGTAAAGAGTAATGTTGACCTTTTGTTTCAAGATTCTGATTTCTCTATTGAGTAAAAACTACCTGATTGAACATTTAGGCTGTTAGAATCTGGGAAAAGGCGATTGAATTCTATATTTTAAACTTGGTTTGCAATTTTACTTTGTCCAATAAATCACCAGGTTCAGGTTAGAATAATCAAGAATAATTATCTTTAGGGGCCAGACCGGCGGTGTAGCAGTTAGGTTCATGTGCTCTGCTTCCGCAGCCCGGGGTTTGCAGTTTTGGATCCCAGGCACAGACCAACGCACCGCTTATCAAGCCGTGCTGTGGGAGCATCCCATACAAAGTAGAGGAGGATAGGCACGGATATTAGCCCAGGACCAATCTTCTTTAGCAAAAAAAAAGAGGAGGATTGGCATCGGATGTTGCTCAAGGTTAATAGTCCTCACAAAATGAAAAAAAAAAGAATAATTATCTTTAGAGAATAACTTCAGCATCATGGTGGAGTGAGCTGTTCCGTTAGTCTCTTCCCACTAAGTTACAACCAAACAGACATTCATTAACCAAGAGTGGGTTCCCTACAAAGCACAACAGGACATCTGAGAGATCCACAAGCCACACATCTGAAGGTGGGGGTACTGGATCCCCGGGAAGCAGTGGAAGGAAGTGAGCAGATCCCCTCCCCCCTTCCTCCCCATCAGAAGTGATCTAGGTCACGGGTCCTCACGCAGCAGCTAGCACGCAACTGTAAGAAGAGGTGGGGGAGCAGGCAGCCCTGCGTGCGAACGCTTTTGCTTTTGGAGTGGCAGCAACGCTTCCCACAGAGTGGCATGGCTCAACCACCGCATGGGCCCCCGCCCATGCGCAGCAGCCCGGGTGAACCACCTGTCACTGCAGAGCAGACCCACACATGCGTGAAAGGAAGCCCCCCTCCCCTACCTGCCTAGTGTACCACCTCTGCCGGTCCCCACCCAAGGCAGCAGATCTGCACCAGAGTGCCTGCGTGTGTGTGTGTGACCTGCCAAGCAGCTGCAGCCAGCAGGCAAATGCAGACGAGCCCCACCAGCACAACTTTCAGCAGACACAGTGGATTCAGAAAACACAGCTCCTGTCCCCACCCAGTGGTGGCAGGTAGAATCTGTGACCTGATACTGTCCTTATGCGCCAGCAAAGGATCACTTCATCAAACACCATGAAGAACTACATTAACACTCCAGAGCAGAAGGAAAATGACAAATCTCCAGAAACCAATCTTGAAGGCACAGAAATTTACAATCTAAATGACAGAGAATTCAATGTAGTTGTCATAAAGAAACTCAGTGAGTTACAAGAAAACTCAGAAAGACAGTTCAGTGAACTCAGGAATATAATTAATGAGCAGAGGAATTCTTCACCAAAGAGGTTGAAACTCTAAGAAAAAACGAAACAGAAATTCAGGAGATGAAGAACACAATGAATGAGATATAAAACAATCTAGAAACCTTAAAAAACGGAGCTGACATTATGGAGGACAGAATTAGTAATTTAGAGGACAGAAATATGGAAATGCTTCAGGTGGAAGAGGAGAGAGAACTAAGACTTTAAAAAATGAAGAAATTCTTCAGGAAATATCCAACAATTAGGAAATGCAACATAAGTATTATAGATACTTCAGAGGGAGAAGAGGGGGAGAAAGGAGCAGAGAGCTTGTTCAAAGAAATAGCTGAGAATTTCCCAAACCAGGGGAAGGAACTGGACTTACAAGTATGTGAAGCCAATGGAACTCCTATTAACATCAATGCAAAAAGACCTTCTCCAAGGCATATACTATTAAAACTGGCAAAAGTCAATGACAAAGAAAAAATATTAAGGGCAGCAAGGCAGAAGAGAATAATCTACAAAGGAACCACTACCAGGCTTTCAGGAGATTTCTCAGCAGAAACCTTACAGCTAGGTGTCATTGGAATGATATATTCAAAATTCTGAATGACAAAAACTTTCAGCCAAGAATACTCTATCCAATGAAACTATCCTTCAGATACAGTGGAGAAGTAAAAGCTTTCCCAGATAAACAAAAGCTGAGGGAGTGATCAAGGATGCCTCATACCTGAAACAAAAGGGCAAAGGTTTACAAAGCCTTGAGCAAGGAGATAAATAGGGAGACAGACTCAGAAAACTGCAGCTCTCTATCAGAACAGGTTAGCAAACAATTATAACAAAAGATACAGGGAAGGAAAGCATGAAAAATGACTATAAACTTCATTTTAATCACAAACTGACAACACAAAACAGAATAATTTGTGACGACAATAACTTAGAAGGGGAAGGGGAAAGGAATGGAACTTGCCTAGGCTAATGGAGATAAGAGGCTATCAGAAAATAGACTAGCTCATCTATGACATCCTTTATACAAACCTCATGGTAACCACTAAACAAAAAATCAGAGCAGAGATGCAAATCATAAATAAAGAGAAAACTGTCACAGAAAACCGCCAAACTGAAATGGCAGTCAGAAATACAAGGGAAGAGAAACAAGGGAAATATGGAACAACAGGCTCAAAGTGAAGGGATGAAAGACAATACTCCAAGTAAATGGAAAGCAAAAGAAAGCAGGTGTTGCCATACTTATATCAGACAAAGCAGACTTCAAGATTAAAAAAACAATGGGAGACAAAGAGGGGCAGTATATAATGCTAAAAGGGACATTCTACCAAGAGGACATAACACTTATGAACATATATGCACCTAACACAGGAGCACCAAAGTACATAAAGCAACTATTAACAGACCTAAAGGGAGAAATTGACAGCAATACAATAATAGTAGGGGACTTCAACACCCCGCTTACATCAATGGATAGATCATCCAGACAGAAAGTCAGCAAGGAAATAGTGGATTTAAATGAAACACTTGAGCTGATGGACTTGATATATATGGAACATTCCATCCACAAACAGCAAAATACACATTCTTCTCAAGTGCACATGGAACATTCTCAAAGATAGACCATATGTTGGGAAACAAGGCAAGCCTCAATAAATCTAAGAGGATTGAAATCATATTAAGCATCTTTTTTGATGACAATGCCATGAAACTAGAAGTCAACTACAAGAAAAAAGCTGGGAAAGTGACAAATATGTGGAGACTAAACAGCATGCTACTGAACAACCATTGGATCAATGAAGAAATCAAAGGAGAAATCAAAAAATACCTGGAGACAAATGAAAATGAAAATACATCATACCAACTCTTATGGGATGCAGCAAAAGCAGTTCTAAGAGGGAAACTCATAGCAATACAGGCCCTCCTCAAGAAACAAGAAAAATCTCAATTAATGTTAAACAACACCTAACTGAACGAGAAAAAGAAAAACAAAGCCCAAAGTCAGCAGAAGGAGGGAAAGAATGAAAATCAGAGCAGAAATAAATGAAATAGAGAACTAAAAGACAAAAGAAAAGATCAATGAAACTAAGAGCTGGTTCTTTGAGAAGATACACAAAATTGACAAACCCTTAGCCAGACTCACTAAGAAAAAAAGAGAGAAGGCTTAAATAAATTAGAAATGAAAGAGGAAAAATGACAACGAATACCACAGAAATAAAAAGGATTATAAGAGAATACTATGAAAACCTATATGCCAACAAAGTGTATACCCTAGAAGAAACAGATACATTCTTAGACTCATATAACCTCCAGAAACTGAACCAAGAGGAATTAGAGAATCTGAATAGACCAATCACAAGTAAAGAGATTGAAACGGTAATCCAAAAAACAAAAGTCCAGGACCAGATGGCTTCTCTGGAGAATTCTGCCAAACATTCAAAGAAGATTTAATACTAATCCTTCTCAAACTATTACAAAAAATTGAGGAAGTTGGGACACTTCCTAACTCATTCTGTGAGACCAACATCATCACCCTGATACCAAAACCAGGCAGGGACAACACATAGAAGGAAAATTACAGGCCAATATCACTGATGAACATAGATGCAAAAATCCTCAACAAAATATTGGCAAACCAAATACAGCAATACATTGAAAGGATCATACACCATGATCAAGTGAGATTTATACCAGGGACTCAGGAATGGTTCAACATCGACAAATCCATCAGTGTGATACACCACATTAACAAAATGAGGAATAAAAATCAGATGATCGTCTCAGTAGATGCAGAGAAAGCATTTGACAAGATCCAACATCCATTTAGGATAAAAACTCTCAATAAAATGGGTATAGAAGGAAAGTACTTCAACATAATAAAGACCGTATATGACAAAACCACAGCCAACATAATACTTAACAGGGAAAAGCTGAAAGTCTTCCTCTGAGAACAGGAACAAGACAAGGGTGCCCACTCTCGCCACTCCTATTCAACACAGTACTGGAGGTTTTGGCCAGAGCAGTTAGGCAAGAAAGAGAAATAAAAGGCATCCAAATTGGAAAGGAAGAAGTAAAACTGTCACTGTTTGTGGACGACATGATTCAATATATAGAAAACCCTAAAGATTCCACAAGAAAGCTGTTAGAAATAATTAACAACCACAACAAAGTTGCAGGGTACAAAATCAACTTAGAAAAATCAGTTGCATTTATATACGTTCATAGTGAACTAGCAGAAAGAGAATTCGAGAATACAATCCCATTTACAATTGCAACAAAAACAATAAAATATCTTGGAATTAATTTAACCAAGGAGGTGAAAGACCTATACACTGAAAACTATTAAGACATTATTGAAAGAAATCGAAGATGACATAAGGAAATGGAAAGATATTCCATGCACGTGGATTAAAAGAATAAACATAGTTAAAATGCCCATATTACCTAAAGCAATCTATAGATTCATTGCGATCCCAATCAGAATCCCAATGGCATTCTTCATGGAAATAGAACAAAGAATCCCAAAATTCATATGTGGCAACAAAAGACCCTGAAGAGCTAAAGCAATCCTGAGGAAAAAGAACAAAGCTGGAGGCATCACAATTCCTGACTTCAAAATATACTACAAAGCTATAGTAATCAAAACAGCATGGTACTGGCACAAAAACAGACACACAGATCAATGGAACAGAATTGAAAGCCCAGAAATAAAACCACACATCTGTGGACAGCTAATCTTTGACAAAGGAGCCAAGAACATACAATGGACAAAGGAAAGTCTCCTCATTAAATGGTGTTGGGAACACAGGACAGCCACATGCAAAAGAATGAACATAGACCATTATTTTACACCAGACACAAAAATTAACTCAAAATGGATTAAAAACTTGAAGGTAAGATGTGAAACCATGAAACTCCTAGAAGAAAATATAGGCAGTACACTCTTTGACATTAGTCTTAGTAGCATCTTTTCGAATACCATGTCTACTCAGGCAAGGGAAACAAAGGAAAAAAATAAACCAATCGGCCTACATCAGACTAAAAAGCTTCTCTGCAAGGCAGAGGAAACCAGGAACAAAAGGAAAAGACAACCCACCAAGTGGGAGAAAATATTTGCAAACCATTTATCCGATAAGGGGTTAATTTCCAAAATATATAAAGAACTCATACTACTCAACAACAGGAAAACAAACAACCCAATCAAAAAATGGGCAGAAGATATGAACAGACATTTTCCAAAGAAGATACACAGATGGCCAACAGGCATGTGAAAAGATGTTCAACATCACTAATTATTAGGGAAATGCAAATCAAAACTACAATGCGATATCACCTTAGACCTGTCAGAATGGCTATAATTACCAAGACAAAAAATAACAAATGTTGGAGAGGATGTGGAGAAAAGGGCACCCTGATACACCACTGGTGGGAATGCAAACTTGATGGAGCCACTGGGGAAAACAGTGTGGAGATTTCTCAGAAAATTAAAAATAGAAATACCATACGATCCAGCCATCCCACTACTGGGTATTTGTCCAAAGAACTTGAAATCAATAATTCAATGAAACTTATGCACCCCTATGTTCATTGCAGCATTATTCACAATAGCCAAGACGTGGAAGCAACCCAAGTGCCCATCAACTGAGGAATGAATAAAGAAGATGTGGTATATATATACAATGGAATACTACTCAGCCATAAAAAAGACAAAATTGTCCCATTTGCAACAACATGGATGGACCTTGAGGGTGTGATGTTAAGTGAAATGAGAAAGACAAACACCGTATGATTTCACTCATATGTGGAAGATAAAGAAACACATTGATAAAGAGAACACATTAGTGGTTACCAGAGGGAAAAGGGGTGGAGTGGGCTGTGGGCGAAAAGGGTAAAGGGACACATATATATGGTGACGGGTAAAAATTAGACTATTGGTGGTGAGCACGATGCAGTAGATACAGAAACTGAAAATAATAATGTACATCTGAAATTACACGATGTTATAAACCATTTTGACCTCAATAAAATAAATGGAAAAAAAAGAATTATCTTTAACTTATTTATAGGAAACCCTGACTTCCGCCATGGAGTAGCTACTTTTTTGCCTTGTTCTTTTAAGACTCTGACACATATAAAGACTCTAATTTATATCCATGGCTTAAAAGAAACCACACTAGGTTAAAATAGAACACATATCAGTGGTTTTCAAATCACTACATCCTCCACTCGACAACAAGTTTCTTGAGGACAGAAATCAATTTCAAATTTTTCTTTGTATTATCTCTCATTTTGCTATATACATATTTGAAAGATTAGATAAATATACTTTTAACATACATTACCTCATTTATATTCCATGATCCCCTGAAGAGTCTATGCATGAGTCATAAAATTATATTACAACTTATTATACTAATTTGTTATATTACAATGTTGTATTAAGCCCTTGACATGCATTATTTTCTTTGATACTTAGAACTGTCCTGTGAAGGCTAGGTATTAGCATTATTGTCTTAATTCTACAGACAAGTGGTCACTTGCCCAAGATCACACAATTGGTGAGTGGCGGAGCTGGAGTCTGAACCTGGCTTGTCTGACTGCAAGGCCTGGGCACTTCACAGTTACCCTTTGTTGCCATGAAGAGCTTCAGAAGTCATCTGGGTCAGCCCTTAAAACTTCTAGATAAAGAAGTTGAGGCTCAGAAGGATAATGACGTGCCCATAGTCAGAGGGTAATTCACTGGTAGAGCCAGGCTCAGAGCTGAGATTTTCTGGCTGCAAGTTAAGTGATGGAAACAGATGCTACCAAAACCTTTAGGGAAGGCTTGCTTTCTTGAAAAGGACAGAATGCCCACCTCAATTTAGGTTTTAAAACAGGTTCTGAATTTATTTTTCTAAGAACAGAATGCTTTGATTACAAAATAATTGCAGAATTATCTTTCCAACTTAACTTCTGAGTAAAACCTTAGTTAAACTATTTAAATTGTATATTGTCATCTGAGAATCTCTGCTTTTTTAAATTATAGCTTTATATAGACATAATTCAGAAAACTTTTCTAGGAGAAACATCCTATCTTGAGGACTTAAAATTCAAACCGAAAGCCTACTGAGGGAAATGTTCCACCAAAATTTGCACTGAGAGGGAAAGCAGTTTCTTTTTTTACCTTTAATTTTCTAGATTTTTGAAATGAAAAAGACATGCAATAAACTACCAGACAGAATGTTGTAGTTAATATGCAAGATACCACCTCTCTTCATGTTAGCCTCAATTTCCTCATCTCTGGAAGGGAACACCTGCCCCACCTGTCTCATGGTGTTGGGATAAGTGGTAAATGGTATAACATATGCAAAAGCTCTTTGTAAATTGGGAAAAGGTATAAAAATGTAAGTTGTTAAAATAATCTGAGTATCATAACGTAATTAATTTTGTTCACCAGCCACTTATGAATCAGTGTTATTCCATCAGCAACAAGAAATAAAGGAAGTTCAGCGAGATGAAGCTCTCCAACTGCCAGAAGACCTAGATTATTTGACTCTCAGAGATGTGTCTTTGTCCTATGAAGTTCGAGAGAAGTTACAGTTCAGTCGCCCACAGACGGTAAGATCAAAGACAGTGCATAGGAACAGATTATAAATAAAGAGGCAGTGCTTTAATTTTTTTAAACCTGGATTTACAATGGCCACATAACTAATGTTTCATTTCATCATAAAAAACTTAACCTCTTATTTTCATATATCTCTGTATATCACAGATGTTGGTACGTTTTTGAGAGATGAAAAAGCTTAGTCTAAATAAATAACTAGAAGTCAAGAATTGGGTTGATTATAATTATTTTCTAGTCTCAACCATGTGCTAAACCATCAATGCAAACTATATGCATGACTTAAAGCACTTTAGGTTAAAAAATAATACATATCAGTGGTTTTCAAACCACTTCTTGGATCCCTCCCTAGGGGTTCCATAGTGTTGCTTGGGAGCTCCTAGGGGAAAGGGGAGCCACAGAGGTCCCCCACTCCATGCTTCGGCCTCAGTTTCTGTGTGTGTGTGCGCGCACACGCGCACATATGCACGCATGGCACATCTGTAAAAAACTGTGTTATATAGTATTACACTTATAATAACAAATATTTAAAGATCGAGAAGCTATATTTATTGATTCTGAGGTGCACATTTTAACATCCCTGAAACTTAGTTGTACCCTAAAAATTGATGGTGTATCATAGTTTAATGGGCAGTGTTTTGTTTTTGTTTTTTTTTAGTAGTGGTTCATAAAATAAAAAGGCATTTAACAAAAATATGGTTTGTGAAAAAAATAATTGTTAATGGGAGGAGTGATTTCATCAATATAACATAGTGTTCTTAGCAATAGTCATCATGAAAACCAGAGAAACAGGCCTTAAATTTTATAACTCTATAATGTATCCTCTTCATTTTGGGTTATGTTTTTATGGACAATCATAGGCTGCACTGCCCAGCATGATGGCCACTAGCCAAATGTCACCATTTACATTAATTAAAATTAAATAAAAATGAAAATTCAACTCTTCGGTCATAGTAGCCACATTTCAAGTGCTTATTAGCCACATATGGCTGGTGGCTACTATGTTGGACAGTGCATTATTACAGTGCAAATGTTATAGAAAATTTTCATTATCACAGAAAGTTCAGTTGGACAGCACTGGTCATCAGAGTTCACAACCCCTTATCCACAATTCTGAAATACAAAAAGCTCTGACAGACGTTTGCTACAGATTCATTTGGTGGTGAACTGACATGAAGCTGTTTAGTCTTTATACCACTTAGAGTGAATAATCATACATTTCACTGTAAAAATACATCAAAGAAATATTGAGATTAATTATAGGGTGCTGCCCAGCACCCTGCTGGGGATATTAATTTAATGAAAAGAAAAAGTAGGTACGCTAACATCTGTTAGTTGTGTGATCTTGGACAAGTCATTTTAACATCGCTAAGCCTCAGTTTCCCCAGTTTGCAAAATGAAAATATTAGTAATAATCACATTTCCTTTATCTACTTTATAGTTATTTTGAAGATATATTGAGCTAATAGTGTTGAAAATATTAAATAAACCATAATATATAGATTAATAGGAGGAAAATAAATTTGATTTGATTTGATTTGTTTTGACACAGCTCACTTACGTTTCTCTTGTGGTTTTAATTCTTAGATTGGGGCTGCTGGTCGTATTCCTGGAGTGACACCTGCTGCCATCGTCAATCTGCTCAGATTTGTGAAGACCACTCACCAAAGACAGGCAGCTATGAATGAATTGTCCAAAACTGATCAATGCTTACGCGGTACAGACAAACTTGAAGAGAGACAGTTATAGCTTTCTATTCATAGAAGACTTTTAATCAGTGCAAGAGACTAGATAGGAGATAAGTATTTATATTTAGCCCCCATTAAAATAACCTTATTAGGTTATTATGGGTTTGTCATTAATTTATGAAGAGGACAGAGATTATAATTGTGCTTTTTTTGTGTATCTGAGAAAATAGTTATAAACTCTTATCTTATACTCTTTCTCTCAGGTGCTCTAATACAGTGAACCTGTTAACGTAACTTTGTGCAGTGTTCATCAAAGAGAGATATAGTGGCCCTAAAACTAAACCTGGAAAAAAAACTCAGCTTGTAGATTTGCCTGCTCATGAGGACTTTGTCCACTAAATGTACCAAATTAAAATTCTTATCTTTCAACTTGCTTCGAAAGTTAGCAGTCTTCTGCTTGATTCTGCTAGTTTAGGAGGCAATTTCAAAGCCCTCAAATTCTTAGGGCTAAAAATTTGAAACTATACAAAATCATCCAGAATCATTCAGCTAATTTCCAATATTAGCAAGTAGTACGTAGGATGAAAGTTGACTTCTAAGATTTCTGCAGGAAATCGTCACCAGTAATTGTCTTTGAACATTAATGAAAATTCTATAAAATAGAAATATTGGAAATCATCATAGTTTCCTCTCATCCATAATGTGGAAAACTTTTTGGTAACCTTGTTAAGAGAGAATAAAATAAAGGAAGAGAGAATGAGGGTAGTCATTTTATATCATACAATATTTTCTTATGAAACTGTCACGGCCACGAGTGCTTAACATTGAAGACAAATCCTTAATAACTGATAACTAGTGTTGTCCTAGTTTTAAGTCAGAATTGACAGAAAAAATTAGAATGTGCTGGCACTGCTCTTCCTCTCCATCTTCAATGATATGTGGTCACAAGGGTTAGAGTGGGATGACCACCTGGGCCCTTGGCTGGCTCCTCAGACACCTCAACCTTTCTGGATAGACTAGAAGATGAATACAGCCAAGTGGGCCAGAGGGCCCTACATGTCCCTAGAAATGTCAACTTGGATCTCTGGTATCAGCCTAGGGAGAAGCTCCCATGTCAGCTTTAGGCCACAGCAGGTACGTAAGACAGTTCCAAGGGCCCAGAAGTCACTTTGGCTACAGATCTATGTGCTAAGCCTGATTATGAGTCTGAGGCAGCCAAATATCTTGTTGCTGTAATCATACATGGCCCCTTGGATTTAGCTCAGTTTTCATGGATTTGTTTCAGCTAATTTTAGTCTCTCCATAAAGCAGTCAAGATCAGTAGCAAGTAAAAAGCATTTCTAACTCTGGATCATTTAGCAGTGATGAATTCTTTTCGATACTTGATTTAGTAATTTCAAAAAGTGATAACTTTTCTTTTAGTTATTATGGCTATTCCTGGGCAGAATTCTTACTACAGAAGCAATATTGATTATAAAAGTATGTTGTATTTTTAAAAAGAAGGTATTTTGTGCCAACTGCTTAGCACTAGAAGGGAAATCACTGTTTTTAAACTTTTTTTTTCTAGTTAAATATAGGTGTAAAAGCAGTGAATGAGGTACGTACTGACTAGAATACAACAAAAATTTATCTTGAGGAAGCAGAAAGTTCCTAAATGCTTTGGAAGGTTCTTGACAGCTGTAATTTGGGCCTAGTGACACTACACATATAAAGAAATTTAAGTTTTATAATGCAATTACATTACAACAGTAACTGTCTCACTGAAAAATATTTGATGGAAAACATTTGTTATAGGTTCTGTCATTTAGTTTAGGATGTGAAACCTCTTTAAATCCACAATTTAAAATATGTTAACTTATGTGTACATCATTATATTTCAACTTCTGTATAGACTACATCGTATTCACAGTAGCCAAGACAAACAACAGAAGTGCCCATTGACAGATGAATGAATAAAGATGTGGCATATATACAAAATGAAATACTACTCAGGCGTAAAAAGAAAAGATGAAGTCTTGCCATTTGTGACAACATGGATGGACCTTGAGGGTATTATGCTAAGTGAAATAAGTCAGATGGAGAAGGACAAATGCTGTATGATTTCACTGATGTGGAAGATAAACAAACACACACAAAGGTAGATACAGAGAACAGGCTGGTGGTTACCGAAGGGGAGTAGAGGGAAAGTGAAATGGATATAAAGTGGGTCATTTGTATGGGGACGGATGGCAACTAGACTTTTGGTGGTGAATACAATGTAGTCTATATAGAAGTCAAAGCTATACACTTAAAAGCTCGATTCTTTTGCTTACAATAAATGAGAGAAACTTACTTCAAAATTAATTAAATAAAATAGTTAACTTATGCAAAATTACCTCACTTAATGGAGTGTTTCAAAACAGCCTACCTTTCTGGTGCTGGTAGCCAGAAGTGCTGCAGAGTATGATGCCCTAGGAAAAAGTCAGCTAAAAATGGAACCTTGCTCAATCCAGTTACTTCATAGAAATCCCCCAACAATGACAATAGTCAGCCTCCAACAGAAGTTGGCCACACCTGTGATTTCCTCCACCCACCGCAGACCACACTGCCCAGTAGTTAGAAAAGCTTGGTACTAAAGTTCATTTCAAGAGGAACACCAAAATAAAGAGGAAACAGCTAAGAAACACTAAGCATTTGTCATTGGTTGGGGAGGGAGGATGAAGATAGGGACCTGTGCTAAATTAAATTGGCCTTGAATTATGAAGTCACCTGATAGGCAAGAGTTTGAATTTTATTACTCATTGTTTTAAAATATTTCATCTTTTTTTGAGTTTCAACCTAAATTGGAATAGCCATGGCTTTTCCACTTCAGAAACTTCAACTCCTAGAAGAATGCCCTGTCCAGAGAAGTGGTCAGAAATACCGGGAAGGCCACCAACAGACGAGGGCTCATTCAGAGCTAGCAGAGCTGCTTATGCTGGAAGGCACACAGTGGAGAGGCACACTGTCCCTTGCAGGCTCCCTCTGCACAGTACTTCTGTTACTGCGCTTACTTCATTCCACCTTAATTTCTATCTTCTCTTAACCTCTTAACATGATAAAAACCTCTTGAATGCAGGCAAAGCCATAATTGTAGACACTCAGGATGTACTTTAGGAATGAATGAATGAATATTACTAGAAGCAAGAGATGTCAAAACTAAAACTTAACTGAATAATTAAATGGGATAAAAATATTTATGACACAAATATTATGAACTACATGCTTTTGTGTTTGCCTTTCTTTGTCTCCATACTCTTCTGTCTTCACATTCTCTTCAGGTTCATTTTCTCTCTATCTTCCTGCACTGTCCCTGCTTTTCACTGCTCCTAATATGATATTGAAGCTTATTTTTATGATAGTCATTTTATTTATTAAGCAAATTTTTAGTTTTTTCTAATTTAAAAGCCAGGTAAAAAGACAGTCAACAGAGTGTAAAGGTAACGCATGGAATGAAATATTTGCAAATCGTATAACTGATAAGGAGTTAATATCCATAATATGTATAAGACTCCTTATAACTCAACCAAAAAAAACAGAAAAAAAAAAAACAACCCACCCAATTAAAAAATGGGCAAAGGACTTCAACAGTTATTTTTCCAAAGAAGATACATAAATGGCAAATAACCACGTGAAAATATGCTCAACACCACTAGTCATTAGGAAAATGCAGATCAAAAACACGAGATACCATCTCACACTTATTAGGATGGCTGTTATCAAATAAACAGGAAAATAACAAGAATTGGCAAGGCTGTTGAGAAATTGGAACCAATGCACTGTTAGTGGAAATGTAAAATGATGCAGCCACTTTGGAAAATAGTATGACAGTTCCCCCCAAAGTTACAAGTAGAATTACCATATGATCCAAGAATTCCACTCCTAGGTATATACCCAAAAGACTGAAAGCTGGGTCTCGAAGACCCTCTTCAAGGGTCATGTTCATAGTAGCATTATTCACAATAGCCAAAAGGTGGAAGCAGTGTAAGTGTCCATTAACCGATGCATGGATAAACAAAATGTATATAAACACAATGGAATATTTTTCAGCCTTTAAAAGGAAGGAAATTCTGACACACTACAGCATGGATGAACTTTGAGGACATTATGCTAAGTGAAACAAGCCAGTCACAAAGGACAAACATTGTATGGTTCCACTTACATTAGGTACCTAAAGTAGTCAGATTCATAGAGACAAATTAGAATGGTGGTTGCCAGGATTTGGGAGGAGGGAGGAATAGGGAGTTATTGTTTAATGGGTATAGAGTTTCAGTTTTACAAGATGAAAAGAGTCCTGGAGATGGATGGTGGTGACTGTTGTACAACAGTGTGAATGTACTTAATGCCACTTTACACGTAAAAATGGTTAAGATGGGGGGCCAGCCCCGTGGCTTAGTGGTTAAGTGCGCGCACTCCACTACAGGTGGCCCATAGCTGGCCCATGTCCAGCCATGCTGAGGCCGTGTCCCACATACAGCAACTAGAAGGATGTGCAACTATGACGTACAACTATCTGCTGGGGCTTTGGGGAGAAAAGGGGGAAAAAAGGAGGAGGATTGGCAATAAATGTTAGCTCAGGGCCGGTCTTCCTCAGCAAAAAGAGGAGGATTGGCAGGGATGTTAGCTCAGGGCTGATGTTCCTCACAAAAAAAAAAAAAAAAATGGTTAAGATGGTAAATTTTATGTTGTATTTTACTACTTTTTTAAAAAGCCAAATGAATTTAATTGGTATATGTATCTCAGACTCCAAAACCTATTGGATTTAATTTATTGATGATTTATCCCCTGCTTATTTCTAAAAATATAGTTGACACATTTTAAAGAAAACAGAATAGTTCAAAATTAAGGATCAGCTAAGGAAAAGAGATTCCTCTTAAAAGTAAAGTCCAGCTCTGAACTTCCTGGCAATGCTATAGTTCTTTTTGTCTCATCAAGGGGACCAGGGGAAAACTTTTTCCTGTTACTAAAATCTAAGAGAAATTTATCACATGATCCCTTAGGGAAAATAATGCTTTTATTAGTGATTTTATAAAAGATAAAAGTAGCTCTTACCTAATTGTGTTTACTTTGTGCCAGATGTGAAGTTAAGTGCTTCACGTGCATTAGTGCACTCAACACCACGATCAAGCTGCTCCCGTTCTAGAGACGGGAAACAAGGCGTGGAGATATTAAGTAACCTGCCTGTGATAAACACTGCTGGTTGTCTTCCCAGTAACCATATCTGTCCACTGTCCTCTTCCTTGCCAAAAGAACGTGATTTGTTCACTCTCTCTCCTTCTGCAGCTCCAGGAGCTAAATCTGCATTAGTTTAAACCAACTTTGGTCATTGCAGTACCCCCAGCGTTTGGTCTAGGCCTGAGGCTGGTGTGCAAACTGACCCAACAGATTGTAAAGAGAGTCTTCTGGGTGGCTTCCTTGCCCGCCCTTTTTATTTTATTTATTTATTTTTTATTATTTTTTTTTGTGAGGAAGATCAGCCCTGAGCTAACATCCGTGCTAATCCTCCTCTTTTTGCTGAGGAAGACCAGCTCTGAGCTAACATCTATTGCCAATCCTCCTCCTTTTTTTCCCCAAAGCCCCAGTAGATAGTTGCATGTCATAGCTGCACATCCTTCTAGTTGCTGCATGTGGGATGCGGCCTCAGCATGGCTGGAGAAGCCGTGCATCGGTGTGCGCCCGGGATCCGAACCTGGGCCACCAGACTGCATGCGCACTTAACAGCTAAGCCATGGGCTGGCCTCTTCCTTGCCCTTAAAAAGGGCACCTCTTTTTAAGGTGATGAAAATGTTCTGAAACTAGATCATAGTGATGGTTGCGCAATTGTGTGAAGATACTAAAGACCATTGAATTGTACATTAAAAGAGTGAATTTTAGGGGCTGGCCCCGTGGCATAGCAGTTAAGTGCGCGTGCTCCCCTGCTGGTGGCCCGGGTTTAGATCCCAGGTGCGCACCGATGCACTGCTTGTCAGGCCATGCTGTGGTGGCGTCCCATATAAACTGGAGGAAGATGGGCACGGATGTTAGCCCAGGGCCAGTCTTCCTCAGCAAAAAAAGAGGAGGATTGGCATGGATGTTAGCTCAGGACTAGTCTTCCTCACAAAAAAAATTAATTAAAAAATAAATAAATAAAAGGGTGAATTTTATAGTGTGTGACATATCAATAAAGCTGTTATTAAAAACAAAAACTCTCAAGAAATTTATGATTGGCAAGCCCATGAGCAATGATTCTTAAACCTGGTTGGACATCAGAATTCCCAGTAGAGCTCGTAAAAGTACATGGCCACGCCTTATCACAAGCAATTCTGATTCAGTTTGCCTGGAAAGATCCTGGCCTCTGTGTTTAACAGCTCCATAGGTTATTCTGATGCCCAGCCAACTGTGAGAACCAACTGGCTTGCCTCCATAAATATCCATTGTCTCAGAACCTAGACTGCAATTAATTTTACAGTGTGTACTGGCTCAGGAACCTAGAATACAAATAATCTGTACTGTTGATTGAAGTACTAGAGCAGTTCAGTTGTGCAGAAAACTGAACTCACATTCTATGACAGAAATTCAAGTCGAAAGGAAAGCCATTCCACCTTCTAGTGAGAGGTGGGCTATTATTATTTGTGGGTAAGACCAACTTTCTTTCAAATGTAAGCATTGGGCTTGCTTGAATGCCTGCCTGGACAACTATAGGTTGAAACCCAATGCTTTTATACCATAGCGAAAGGATGCAATTATTTTGATCTAGAACCTCATTTATTACTGTAACTGACCTAAATCAACATTTTTCAAACTGCTGACTGCAATTCATTATCAGATCATGAAATTAATTTTTTCTCCTTGGTAGTAAATACTGTTCTCTGAAACTTTTGTTTCAGTAATTCATATACAAATTATATTTATCAATTTTAAGATACATTTTTTCTATTTTTTATGACCTCTAAATTGGTGCATGTCCTATAATCAATAGTATAGTATTTTAGAATTATAATTGGCAGCATTTGTGATTTCCAATTGAAAATGTCTTAGATGCAATGAAATACAGTGTGTGTTTATACTGTGTTGCAAAACAAAATATTTCTTACTGTGGATCCTAGTCAGAAGAGTTTGAAAAGACTAATCTGTTTGAGTAGCACCACTCCTTGATGGGAAAACCCCAATATTCTTTTACATATGTGTATTTCTCAAAGAACTTTTCTAAAAAGTTTTAAAAAACAAGTTGTACTGATCCAATCCCTTCCTATGCTTTAGCCTGGTTAAGTGATGTGATTAAAGTATAATTGCAAGTTGCTGTTGAGCATGGATTGCAGGTATTCTGACTTCACGATACCTTTCTGCCACTTTCAGCGGGTTTTTTATCCAGAGGTCCTCCACTGGGTAAAATGTTTCTCGAAAAATATTTGCAAATCATATATCCAATAAGGGGTTAATCTAAAGAATATATAAAGAACTCATACAACTCAACAACAAAAAAACAAACAACCTGATCAAAAAATGGGCAGAGGACATGAACAGACATTTTTCCAAAGAAGATACACAGCTGGCCAACAGGCACATGAAAAGATGTTCAACATCACTGATTATTAGGGAAATGCAAATCAAAACTACAATGAGATATCACCTTAGACCTGTCAGAATGGCTATAGTTACCGAGACAAAAAATAACAAATGTTGGAGAGGATGTGGAGAAACAGGAACCCTCATACACAGCTGGTGGGAATGCAAACTGGTGCAGCATCTATGGAAAACAGTATGGAGATTCCTCAAAAAATTAAAAATAGAACTACCATACCACCCAGCTATCCCACTACTGGGTGTTTATCCAAAGAACTTGAAATCAACAATTCAAAGAGACTTATGCACCTCTATGTTCATTGCAGCATTATTCACAATAGCCAAGACATGGAAGCCACCCAAGTGCCCATCAACTGATGAATGGATAAAGATGTCTGTGTATACACACACACACAGACACACACACACACACAATGGAATACTACTCAGCCATAAAAAAAGACAAAATCAGCCCATTTGCAACAACATGAATGGACCTTGAGGGCATTATGTTAAGCAAAATAAGCCAGACAGAGAAAGACAAACACCACATGATTTCACTCATGTGGAAGATAAACACATGGACAAAGAGAACAGATTAGTGGTTACCAGAGGGCAAGGGTGGTGGGAAGGGGTAAGGGGCACATAGATATGGTGACAGATAAAAATTAGACTATCAGTGGTGAGCATGATGCAGTCTATACAGAATACTGATAAATAATAATGTACACCTGAAATTTCACAATGTTATAAACCACTGTGACCTCAATAAAATAATTAAAAAAAAAAAAAATCAGGAGAAAAAAAAAGTTTCTCCATCCCTCCCAATCTAGGATGTCAGTCTGTTTCTCTTGGGTTAACCTCCAGTTCCCACTCCCACCCTTTGTAGCCTATGTCATGCTGAGCATTTGTGGAGCTGCGATGCTTAATGAACCATTACAGCACTCAGTCTAATTTAAGTGTTATCCCAGAATTTAGAGGCTGTAGGGGAGTTCAGAGTGAATTTCACTTTGAACAGCATCCTCTGCAGACTCAAAATACTCTTCGTATACTTGAAGACAATACATTTCTAGTGTTTACTGGACTAAACAAGTATTTTTTTAATCCTGTGCCTTATAATTAAATCATTTTTAGTCTTTACTTATGTTGGTTGCTCTTTGAATTCTCTTTTAAAGTTGGTCTACACCCTTTTAAAATATGGACAATCCAAATTTAAAACAGCACATTAAAATGCATAAAGAACTCATTGCTTAAATTTAAAAGGAAACATTTCGGGCAGGCCCTGTGGCTTGGTGGTTAAGTGCGCGCACTCCGCTGCTGGCGGCCCAGGTTCAGATCCCCGGGGCGCACCGACGCACCACTTCTCCAGCCATGCTGAGGCCGCGTCCCACATACAGCAGCTAGAAGGATGTGTAGCTATGACATACAACTATCTACTGGAGCTTTGGGGGGAAAATAAATAAAATAAAAGGAAACATTTCTAGACTGTACTGTATTTAATATAAGACTCTGTGTGTGTGCGTGTGTTGTGTGCATGCACACACAATGTTTCAGACAATGAAAGGAACCTTACTGAATTTTCTGTATTTCCAGTTTCACACAGATCAACCTCAAGGAGGGAGAGAGTTACACTTTAGAGACAGGTATCAGAGCTTTGAAGAAAAACACCCATGAGCAGTGATATAAAATATGACAAATTGAGTTTCAAGAGATGCATTTCCTAACCTCAATTTAAAGACAGCCACGAGAAAATGTTCTCTGTGCCCAACCATAAAAATAAAAATCACCTCATTTCTCATTAGACATTTACTGAGTTGCCAGCTCTATGCAGAATCTTGTAGGAGGCTCAACCAAGAAGTCCAAAGGGTCCGTCAGGAAGATATGACAATAGCTAAAGTGAGGGGCTGCAGGTCAAGCCAGGGACAGGCCTTCCTTAGCTGTAACAATATAGCTGCACCCTTACACCCAAATAGTTACAACCCAGGCCTCAAAAAGCGTTGCAGAGGCCCACCAGAAGGCCAAGAGAACCACTTCCTCAGCATGGGTGGCTCCCCACAGTCCTGAATTCAACTTACTTACATGGCAAACTTAAATTCTATCACAACACCAGTGAGGATATTCCCAATCACGTGATTTTACTGAACATTTAACGAAGTGGAATATTTCGGGTTTTTTGTGTGTGTGTGAGGAAGATTAGCTCTGAGCTAACAGATATCTGTTGCCGATCCTCCTCTTTTTGCTGAGGAAGATTGGTCCTGGGCTAACATCCATGCCCATCTTCCTCTACTTTATATGAGACACTGCCACAGCATGGCCTGACAAGCAGTGTGTCCATGCACGCCCGGGATCTGAACCTGCAAACCCCGGGCCACCGAAGTGGAGCCCGTGAATTTAACCACTGAGCCGGCCCCTTGGTTTTTCTTTTGCTGTTAGCATTGTCATTTAACCTCTGGAAACCACACTTGCAGGATAACACCACACTGTCTTCTGTTAGCTTTTGCTCCCAGTTAGTCTCACTAGAACAGACGAAACTACCTACTTTTGACTATATCTATCTTAAATCTATTCTACTTCATACAAGTAATAACCTACATTTTAAGTCTCAAAAGATATTGTGTTAAAGGCAACATCCAGACCGCATATGTTGTTGCTTTGAGGTGTTCTGAGTGTAGTTGACAAAAAAACAAAACTACCTGAACTTTTTTTTTTTTTTTTGGTGAGGAAGATCAGCCCTGTGCTAACATCTGCCAATCATCTTTTTTTGTTTTTTTGCTGAGGAGGACTGGCCCTGGGCTAACATCCGTGCCCATCTTCCTCCACTTTATATGGGACGCCGCCACAGCATGGCTTGCCAAGCGGTGCATTGGTGCGCGCCCAGGATCCAAACCGGCGAACCCCGGGCCGCTGCAGTGGAGCGCACGCACTTAACCACTTGCGCCACCGGGCCGGCCCGTACCTGAACTCTTTTAGGGAAACTATGATTGGTTAAAACAGAAAATTTAAATTCCTAGTGCAAGGATTTTACTCCCACCTTGACCTTATTAAGTGGCAGAGCAAATTATCTGTCTGCCAAAAACAGGAATATAAATTTAAAACTATCACCTACTTCACCTTGCTTTTACCAAACAATAGATAAAATTTTCATCATGATTAGCTTGTGATGAAAATGGTGAAATATGACCTAGATTATAGTATTATTAAGTGAATCTGCAATTGGCTGGACCATCATAATCAAAGAACAAAGTTCTCTAGTGCGATACCGCAGGTCTCTGTTTCTGGACCTAGTTTGTTTAGTACTTATCAATAATTTAAGTCAAACTACAGAAACATAAATATTACAAATATCAGATGTGTAAGTGACAAAGCCCACATTTTTATTTAATATGCTAGAGAGCAGGCTCCAGATTCAAAATGATCTCAGCAACACGATCTTAGGAAGACAATGAACTATAGCAGAGATAAATATAAACCCTGACACTGGAGTGTTAAATCAACCACACAGTGACCTGGACTGGATCCCAGAGCAGAACAAGGCCATGAGTAGAAAAATGGGCAAAATCTGAATACAGTCTGGAGATTAACAGTAACATACAAATGTTGGTTTCTTAGTTTCGACAAATGTACTATGGTAACGCAAGATGGTAACAGTGGGGGAAACAAAACTAGGTGAGGGGGATATGGGAACTCTTTTATCCTATCTATCTTTGCAACTGTTCTATAAATCTAAAGTTATTTCAAAATAAAAGGTTTATTTGTGAAAAAAGAAAAAAATTAACCATGCAAATACAGTTTAAAGGAGATCTTCCGGGCTGGCCAGCGGTTTAAGTGTGGGTGCTCTGCTTCAGTGGCCTGGGGTTCGCAGGTTCAGAACCCCGGGCGTGCACCTACGCACCGCTTGTCAAGCCATGCTGTGGTGGCGTCCCATATAAAGTGAAGGAAGATGGGCACGGATGTTAGCCCAGGGCCGATCTTCCTCAGCAAAAACAGGAAGATTGGCATTGGATGTTAGCTCAGGGCCGGTCTTCGTCACAAAAAAAATAAAAATAAAAATCTTCCTAAAATATAATTTACATTTAAAAAATCAGGTCATGTTTGTTCACCATAATCCAGAAGTACAATGGAGTTGCTTAAAGCAACTGTAATCTTCCAAACAATTATAATAATAAAAGCTACCTTTTATAGGCTGTTTACAATAGGCCAGGTACTGGGCTCCAGGGTCTATATCCACTAACTCATTTCATCCTCACAACAATCTTAAGAGATAGATAGTATATTATGCCCATTAGAAAGACGAAGAAAGGGACAGCTTTTCCCTACTTATACCACTCTGATCAGCTAGTCCAAAGGCATCAATTTAGGAAACCAAGTCCAAATACAGTGACTTATTTCTTAGGTCACATTAATAAAAACACACTCTAGATTAAGAGACCAGACTTTTATGTATTCACAGCTATGATATATTTAATTTTGGTGAAAACACTTTAGAAGCCATAAGCTGGGAAGAACAGCGTGGGAAGAATCTAGAAACCATGTGACCTAAGGTTAAGAAATGGCTGTAGAACTGAAAGTATTTAGCTCAGATGTGACTAAGGGGATTGATTGGTGTCTTCAAGTAAGTTAATGGCTCTTGTAGGAGAGAATGAAATCATTCAATTACGCTAGAGAATAGGCTAGGTATAATGATTGTAATTTACCAGCAGGCAAATTTAAGCAAGTCTCAGGAAAAAACTTCATCCAGCAATGGGATGCCTTAGGAGCCTCTCTCCATACCCCATCTATCTCGTCTGTAATATAATACCTGCCCCCCATGAAGGCTGTTGTGAGGATTCAATGAGACGTCTCTGGCCTCCAATATATGACATACACTTTGATGAGGTAATCAAGCAGATCTCAATGAATATATTCAAAGTTGACTTGAGTAGGTTGGCTTAAAAGGCTTTAAGTTTTCTTCTTAGATTTTTCTAATTCTATGTAATTGTTATGAAGCCAAATTAAGCCTCATGTATTGAGATGGCTAAGAAGTAATGTTTTCGTCTTCTCCAATTCAGTAAGTCCTACTACCCTTCACGTCTCAGCTATTCCTGACAAATACCTTCTCTAGCCAGTCCAAATTATGTCCCTTTTACTCTTATCCCTCATAGTATCCTTCTCTTTTTCCTCATAGCATCTTCACAACTCAGAAGTGTCTCCTTATTCAGTTAATATCTACCTCCCCCACTAGATTATAAATTCAAAGGGCAAGAATTGTGTCCATTTTGTTCATATCTCTATCCCCAGTATCTAGAATAGTGATCGGCATATAGTAGTTTTTTTAAAAAAACAAATTAGTTCTTCACTGCACTACAGAATCTCAGTGTAACACTCAAATTATTTTTCTTCCTTAAAAAATTAATCATAGCAAAATAAATTTAAAACTTCACTTAAAATACTACTACTAATGGTTCAGCCACTTTGGAAAACGGCACAGCAGTTTCTTATAAAGGTGAGGCATCCACTTACCGTTCCACCCAGCAATCCCATTCCTCGTCAAGTAAAATGAAACCTGTAGTCACTCACAAACCTATATGTGAATGTTTATAGTGGCTTTATTTGTAGTAATCTAAAATGGGACACTAAATGTTCCTAGGCTGGGAGTGGATAAACAAACAGTCTCACATCCACTAAAAAAGAACAAGTTACTAATATGTGCAAAACGGATGAATCTCAAATGCATCACGCTAAGAAACCAGACTCAAAAGGCTACATACTGTATGAATCTAGATATATGACACTGCCACAAAAACAAAATTATAGGGACAGAAAATGAATCAGTGGTTCCCAAGGGTTAGGGGGAGAAGAGAGGAGTTGACTACAAAGCAGCACAGGAGAATTTTGGGGGGAGGAGTGACAGAAGTATCCTATACCTTAATTTCAACGTGCTGTTTACAGCTGTCAAAATTTAAGGAACCAGGGGCCGGCCCAGTGGCATAGCGGTTCAGTTCACACGCTCCGCTTCAGCGGCCCAACCCGGGGTGCGCAGGTTTGGATCCCAGGCGGCACTGACACACCGCTTGTCAAGCCATGCTGTGGTGGCGTCCCACATAAAGTAGAGGAAGATGAGCACGGATGTTAGCCCAGGGCCAATCTTCCTCAGCAAAAAGAGGATTGGCAACAGAAGTTAGCTCAGGGCTAATCTTCCTCACAAAAAATTAAAAATAAATTTAAAGAACTATATACTTTAAAAGGGTGAAATTTAGTGTAAGTAAATACTTTAAAAAGAAAAAACCTTTAAATCGCTTGCTTTCTTAGTAAAATAAGTTTTCTAAGCTCTAAACCATTAGAGATCCATGGGCCTGCCAAGGGCAGTCCAAGGTAAATGACAATTTTCCTTCTACATATTTCACTCATTTCTGCTGGTGACTGCTAGACTACAGCATAACCCTCTATTTAGAGAACAAAATCATATGGCCCCTCACAGAGATTTTCATTGGATTAGGGGTCAACATTTCAGGAGCTATGTGCCCGTTTCCTAACAAAAAGTTTTCCTCTTCTAAATCACTGCCAACTGAGCAAGTAATGTATTTACAATCGTTAGGCTTTTAGTTTTAACTAGTCGTGGAAGTTCGCAAAACCTGCAAATAATGGAGGTGCTTCTGGTGCTACCCGGGTGAGAGAGAACCTACCGGTTTGTAAGTGAAAAAAGAAGAGAAGTTGAGAAAAGAAAAACCAGATCAGGAAAGAAATCTTCAAAAAGGTAAACAGAACAAAGGGAGAAAATGTCTTATTCCTCCTCCCTCTCCCGCTCGCAGGATCTAGAACTCATGCTGTTCACTCCTTTCGGGATACAAATCTTTCTTAACTCCTGAAGGTAACTTGCTCTAGTGACCGGATTTATTTCTGAAGCATCTCTCAATGACACATCAACTAGTATTTGCCCATCAATCTAAAACATACCTAAGGCCATTCTGACACACAGAAAATTAGTTGTCACGCTTTTTCTCGAGTTGCCCATTTCACAGATTACTACAGCCAAGAAAAGCTTGTTTGGCATCAGCTCGGTGCTAAACTCAGCAGAAAAAGTTACCAAGGTAAAAAAATTTTTAAATAAAATCCATAGTCCTGATACGAGTCTTCAGCATCTTTACACCCCGTCTTCAGGATCTTTACACCCCATACTGAAAATCTTCACCATTTATATAGTCAACAGCCTTTATTCAGCAGAACTAGAACTCAAGTAACCAGATGAATTCCAACGTTCTCGAGAAAACTGCTTCTACAGTGCCAATCTTGCTGCTACATCAAACCTCAAACTTAACCTCCTAGTTTAGCAATTCATCAGACACTTTCCCACAGGATTTGTAAGCTTTGGTCAATTTACATTTTTTATTCCAAAAGGTACATTTAAATACCAAGTACTCAAAACAGTAAACTGATTTTAGTTGTTTTTAGGGCCTTCAGGGGAAGTCAGCAGTTCTATCTGCAAATAATCCAGAGCCAGGAATATTTAAAAATCAGGGTCTCTAGTTGAGTAAAACATTTTGGAATTACCACAATAAGATATAAATGGTGGTAGTCGCTAAAACCCCAAGTTTGAAATGTTATCAAAGTAATGTCGGCAAATAACCCACTGCTAAAATTCTGGCCTGTTGACAAGTTTTCAACATTCTTCATGGAGAACGCAATGAGACTGGGTTGAATGATGTTAGTAGTTGAGAACAGTGTCTCACTAAACTAGGTTCTTGACCCAGAAAGCTGAGCTCTTGATGCATCTCGATTTGAGAGGTAAACTATCAATAGGATTAACTATGGGAAAAGTAAGGGCATAAAATAATCCTGAGTTCTGATCTGGCCAAAACCCAGTTATTTTGGATTGCCTATTTTGGGTACAAGGATGAGTAAACAAAATATTATAAAGAAAAACAAATATGCCTTATTGGCTGTTTACCTCTTGAACCAGAGTGCCTTTCTCATTTTCTTTCATATTCTGAAATCACACCAGAATTCCTCAGGACAAATTTCAACAAGATCCCATCAGATTCTTTACAAATACGGGTAATTCAACAGCTGGCCCATTTAAATTGTGGCTTAAAGTCAGGCACTAGCTTGAGATATTCTAGGTTCATAAATCCACTCAAATATTTTGCTTTTCATCAACTCAAATGCAAGTAAATGCTATTACTGTATAAAGCTCACTAGAGCAAAGGTGAACACCATTTTTCTCCTAAATTTACCAATTCCTGTTTTAAACTCATTTAGAGTGACTACCAGTAGGTGGTGCTCAAATGAGACAGTTGTCTCAACAGGCGCACACACACTGGTTCTATAGAAAGCCTACAACTAAACTGAAGCTTTCCAGTATTCTGGTTTTCCTTCCTACTGTTCCATCTAGTGGTAGCAATTTTCTGCAATGAAAACATCTTTAGAGAATGGAATAAATATCTTCTAATAAATCTTACAGCTTTGTCAGATTTACTTTTATATCAACTGCCATTTATTGGTCAGCTATTCTTAACATTACCTATCTTGTCCTTTTAATCATTTCAAGCAAATGAGCAGCATAATTGTCAAATCCAAAATCTTTTAGTCATGACATAAGGCCTCAAAGCAATATGGTTAAGTGAGCATTTTACCCAGTTTAGAATTATAAAGAGATAAAAGCATTTTCAAGTTGCAGTCAATGATTCTACGGCATTTTCAGGACACATTCCACCTAGTGAGTTGCCTTACAGAATACCAAGTAGTCATGCTATTGTCATGCTTTCAGCTGGATTAAAATTTTTCCTTTCATGTGCAAAGAAAACATACTTAGGGTATCAATTACTTCAATTTCTCAGATTCATGGAATGTTATTCAAATACAAAGTGTTAATTTACCAACTATCTAAAACAGTAACATACACTAGACGCTTGTCATTTACACCCAAGGATACCAATTACTATCAATTTCTGACCCTTGTGACCAATCACTGCATGTAATCTACATGTTACCAAATTAGTCCTTTAAACTCTAGTGTGCTATTTCTTCCATGCTGTCAAATTTTAACCACTTCAAATTATAATCTTCCAACATTCCACTAGGTAACTTTCTGAAAAACCTTACCCCCATCCTCCAACCAGTCGCAAATGGGCCCGTCCCCTCATTTAGGCTAAATACTTGTAACTCTACAAACTCTTAATCTCCAGTGTGACAATGTTCCCTCTTCACTCAATCTTGCTCTTTAGATACAAACTCCTATTGGAAGTGAATTTTATTTCTCCCTTAAGTGACAATAATCACCCAACTTCCGATATATTTTTCCGAATCTGGACAGTTAACTTGAGCAGAGTTCAGTACCATTTAAGCTTCACATTTTAGGTTCTTTAAAAGCTACTTCAGTATTTGTAAATGTGAAGCTGCCAATTCCAGTAACCAAAAATCTAAAATATGACATACCAAGTTTACTCAACATTGATTAACTAGACAAAACTTTATATGCAACACATGGACTATTCTTATATACTAGCTTAAATGTACCAAGTTAACTCTGTCCTAACTAGTGTTACACTAACAGACCCGATGGCTTTTCACCATGTTCAACAGGTTACTCTTCCATTTAGAGAAGCTGAGAAACCCCAAGTTGCCACCCAAAGTTAAACCGAAATTGTCAAATTCTGAAGTTTCAGCAGATGTAACATTGGAAATAGGTTACGAATAACTCTTACTCAAGTCTTTTACCTAAGGAGTACTATAGCAAGTTAGTGTTGACCAAAGACGACACAGGTTTGTCATTAAACTTTGTTTTAATGGGTCTCAAAATTCTGTGACAGATTTTTGGTCAAGTTGTTTCCATTAAAAAGTACTGATTTTAAAAACTAATAACTTAAAACTGCCACACAAAAAAACCAAATGGTCCACAACACATTCTCCTTTCCTTCTGAAGGTTTTACGATGCATCATTATCATTAACCAGTCTTTTACTATTAAACTTAAATGGCCAATTGAGACAAACAGTTCTGAGACCGTTCCACCACTGATTAAGACTGGGGTGGCAGGTATTGGGGATAATATTCATTTAGCCTTCTGAGCCTTCTGGGCAGACTTGGTGACCTTGCCAGCTCCAGCTGCCTTCTTGTCCACTGCTTTGATGACACCCACAGCAACTGTCTGTCTCATGTCACGAACAGCAAAACGGCCTATTAAAACAAATTTTACATTACTATTAGAAACTCTTGGTAAGACAAAGGCAATTATTTTCCATCTTTAGTAAAACTTCCTAAGTGCACTGGTCAGTCAGTCATCCTTACCCAGAGGAGGATAGTCAGAGAAGCTCTCAACACACATGGGCTTGCCAGGAACCATATCAACGATGGCAGCATCACCAGATTTCAAGAATTTTGGGCCATCTTCCAGCTTCTTTCCAGAACGACGATCAATCTTCTCCTTCAGCTCAGCAAACTTGCAAGCAATGTGAGCTGTATGACAATCCAGCACAGGTGCATAGCCAGCACTGATTTGGCCTGGATGGTTCAGGATAATGACCTTGGAGAAAAGATTTGCATTTCAGTGTGTCTCAAAGAGAGTTAAAGTTCTGGCAAGAGATGAGAATGTGTCACTTTAAAGTGTTACCTGAGCTGTGAAGCCAGCTGCTTCCATTGGTGGATCATTTTTGCTGTCACCAGCCACATTGCCACGACGAACATCTTTGACAGACACGTTCTTAACATTGAAGCCCACATTGTCCCCAGGAAGAGCTTCACTCAATGCTTCATGATGCATTTCAACAGACTTCACTTCAGTTGTAACATTGACTGGAGCAAAGGTGACCACCATGCCAGGCTTGAGAACACCAGTCTCCACTCGGCCCACAGGAACAGTACCAATACCTAAAATGTTTACAACACAGTATCATAAACACACCACATACCAAGTAGCAACCCAT
Organism: Diceros bicornis minor; assembly: GCF_020826845.1. NCBI lineage: Eukaryota > Metazoa > Chordata > Mammalia > Perissodactyla > Rhinocerotidae > Diceros > Diceros bicornis. Next base: position 57,005,993 of record NC_080762.1, on the reverse strand, counting down.
GCAAATTACACTGACAGTAACGTTTCAACTTACCACCAATTTTGTAGACGTCCTGGAGGGGCAGACGCAAGGGCTTGTCAGTTGGACGAGTTGGTGGCAGGATGCAATCCAGAGCTTCAAGCAGTGTGGTTCCACTGGCATTACCATCTTTACGGGTGACTTTCCATCCCTTGAACCAAGGCATCTGCAACACAACGTCAATTAGTGTTACCATGAAACTTGCCCCTTTCAGAGTTTTTCAACTGCTTTGAAAGCCACTTACGTTAGCACTTGGCTCGAGCATGTTGTCACCATTCCAACCAGAAATTGGCACAAATGCAACTGTGTCGGGGTTGTAGCCAATTTTCTTAATGTAGGTGCTGACTTCCTTAACAATTTCCTCATATCTCTTCTGGCTGTAGGGTGGCTCAGTGGAATCCATTTTGTTAACACCAACGATTAGTTGTTTCACACCCAGTGTGTAAGCCAGAAGGGCATGCTCACGGGTCTGCCCGTTCTTGGAGATACCTGCTTCAAATTCACCAACACCAGCAGCAACAATCAGGACAGCACAGTCAGCCTTTTAAAGAAAACAAGGCCATACCTTGTTAAAGCTCTTCAAAAGGAAGACAACACCATGTTTTCAATGTATAAGACAAACCAAGAGTTACTGCCGATAGTTATTAAAACTACAAACCTGAGATGTGCCTGTAATCATGTTTTTGATAAAGTCTCTGTGTCCCGGGGCATCAATGATGGTCACATAATACTTGCTGGTCTCAAACTTCCACAGGGAGATATCAATGGTGATACCACGCTCACGTTCAGCTTTCAGTTTATCCAAGACCCAGGCATACTTGAAGGAGCCCTTTCCCATCTGTTAGGGTTGGATTAAAAATGGTTACTTGCTAACTAAGACACGATCAAATGCCAGCTTGAAATTCCTTACCGCACTTATCTAGCTAGAAATGCTCGATTCCTCTTCACAATGGCTAAATCTAAGTGGCTTTCCCTTATTCTCAAAACATGGTTACAAAACTGACTCAACAGCAAACATTAGGTTATACCGTTTTTATCCAGTGTGACGTAAATATCTAGGCTAGTGACAATAATTTTTCAAAATCTTCATTTAACGTCTTCAGCAGTAGACTTCTCATTCACCTGTTAGTGATACCTACCTCCGCAGCCTCCTTCTCGAATTTTTCGATGGTTCTTTTGTCGATCCCACCACATTTGTAGATCAGATGGCCAGTAGTAGTCGACTTGCCCGAGTCCACGTGTCCAATGACCACGATGTTGATATGAGTCTTTTCCTTTCCCATTGTGGCTTAGATTCAGCGGTGGTTTTCACGACACCTAAATTGAAAGAAAAAATAAACTTTAAGTCACCGTCCCAAAGGCTTGAAAAAAGCTACGATCCAAACTCAAAAGGGCAAACTCCAAGTTGCATTACAGCAGCGCCCCACTGGCCCCGCTCTCGCCTCCAGCCCCGGCGGAGCCGACCACGCCGCCCCTCCCCCCGGCCGAGGACCGCGGGGGCGGCGGCCGGGAGCCGGGGCACGGCGCCGGCCCTTTGTGTGGTGACTCACGCCCGCCGGGCCCGCGTCCTCCATTTTGAGCGCCGCCAGGGCCTGAGCGGCCATCTTTCCGCGCACGCAACTGGTGCCGCGCAGCCGGCGCGCCCCGCCGCACCCGGGCTCCCTCCGCCCCCGCCCGCGCCCGCACGAGCGGCCCCGCCCTCCGCGCCTCGCGGCGGCCCGCGCCCGGCAACCCGACGACGCGGACGAGCCCACACGGCGGGATCCGGCCCGGCCTCGGCCACTCCACCCGCGGGGGACACCGTGGTGTCTTCTCAACTTCAAGCGGCCGGGGACCTCACCCGAGGGCAGCAGGGGCCCCGCACGCGGCGGGCGCTGCGCCCGAGCCAGGCCTCAACCCCAGCACGAGGCGCAGGGCCTTCCGGAAAAGCCCAGGCCGCGAACCGCACCACGTCCAGCCCCAAGTTCGAGGTCAGGAGCCGCGTGAGGGGGCTCCGCGGAACGGCGGCCGAGAGGCACGCGAGGCCGGGGCCCGCCGCGCAGGCCCGGCCCGGAGGCCACACTCGCGCTCACCTGTGTTCTGGCGGCAAACCCGTTGCGAAAAAGAACGTTCAGGCTGACCACGGCGCTTATATACGGTCTTCCCCCCCTCGGAAAAGGGGGCGGGGCCAGCACACGACGCGCTTTCCCAGCTCTCCCCGCGCCGCCGCCCAGTGCACTCGCAGCCCCTCCCCCACTCTCGGGGACCGTGCGCCATGTGCGCTCAACCCGCTGAAGAGCACACCTCGCTTCGCGCATGCTCCTCTCGACCCCGATGACGACGAGAGCCACCGGGAGGACCGGGACGCACGCGCCCTCAGTTCTAGGTTAGTGGGAGTTTAACGACGGTCCCTGGGATTCCCCCAGGCAGAGGCGAGTCCTCTTTTTGTATGAGTTACTCTCAGCACCAGCGCGGGGTGCGGCGGCGAGAAGGCGGCTGGCGGGCACGTCCATAATCTTCCTGTACCATTCCTGGTTTAACTGCAAAGATGGTATCGATATTGGGGTGTCCCTTCATCCCGCAATACACCTACCGTCCTCAGTCCTGCCCTCTCGAGGGTCCGGAACAAGCCCCTCCAGCCGCTTCCTCCGCCCTCCGTGCCCCGCCCGACCTGAGGGGAGTGCAAGGCCCGAGACCCGGGGGCTCCCTGCCCGGTCCGAGAGCCGCCCGCGGTTCAGCTTGGAGGCTGTGAGCCCGACGGATGTGCTCCCGGGCTGGCCTCTTGGCTGGTTCCGTTCAGAGCCAGCTGCTTTTATCGAAGGCCGCATCACATGTTCGCCCGGTGTGGTCTCCACATGCCCAGTGTTTCAGTTCAGAACAGAGTTCATGCCTACAGTTTGCTTTACTTCTAACTCTAGTTTTGTTACAAAAGAGACCCTGAGTGTGTGTGTCTACCCTGGTGGTACATTTTTTTCCACTGTACACTCGATTGCACGCATGAAATACCCAAAAAGAATTTTTCAAATTCAGTCTTGCCACATGATCTCATGTAGAGGCTAAGAGCTACAGCCTCAGCAAGATTATCCTCCGCGTTTTCCTGTCCCCAACACTTGCTGTGAAATCACTGCTTCTCAAAAATGGCCTATCCTATTTAAATAAATGGCTTCATTTTCTGTCCTATTGATTGTAACTGAATTTTAGCATAAATCTAGGGCGAAATCTGATGAGGCCTTTTTGGTTGACAATCAGGGCAGACTGAGAAATACTCCTCTGAAGAAATAAGAACGTGTATTTTTAATGAGCTAATTACAAGAACATTATGTCTTTTCTTCCACGTATAGAACATCTCTGCAACTTCTCGAGGCAATCTATTAAATATTTGAGAAGCTACTAAGTGTCCAGTGCTAAGCGAAGCTCTGTGGCATGTGAAAAAGAAATACTTCTTTTTGGAGAGGAACCCACAATCAAATTGGAAGAGGAAAACAAACATAAAACAATTGGGAAGCAGTTAAAGACAAACTTGTATGCTGCTTACTACTTCATTGTAGAATATAGTTCTTTCAGTTCTCACAATCTAAATGCCTTTTTTTCTTTTTAAATGAAAGAAGCCTTCTAGAATAGCCTTCCTTTATCTTTTTTTTTTTAACCATTCCTTGTACATATAAACTTCTAAAAATCAGGTTTTTCCATTTCTTCATTAGGTTTCTATCCTTCTCATTTGAACTTGGAGATAGTTTTCATGAAAGAAACGAGGCCATATAAAGTTTCCCTAGAAATACATATAACTAATATTTTTCTAGCAACAAAAGCCTTTTCTATGTCTATATTTCTAATTTCTCTCTTCTCACAAATTCTTCTTTCACATTGCATTTTCCTAGTGCCCTTACCCAGTTATATACATGTAGAATAAAATTATCTTGATATGCTAGTCCATGTGTGTAATAAGATAAAGATGTAAGAAGTAACAGTGAAAATCAACTCCTAGCAATAGACCAATGCAAATACCTCTGCTCTTATTTCCTTGGAAATATTAATTACTGTTCTCTTTGGAACTAGATTCCCACATAAGCCATATTTGTATATCACAGAAATATAAACTGCACACTGTGTTATTTCAGATTAAGATCAAAGTGCCAGATTTATTATTTTTCATGCCTTCTAATAGGAATGGCAAAATTTTAAAAATGTAAAGAAATGGTTATTTAGTGACACGAGGGAAGGAAGCAAAGACTAAAGAAGACTACAAGTTGAATATTTGAAAGTTTTACATGGAATCCAGAATTGTAGTTAATATCTAAGGAAAAAAAGTCAAAATGAAAGTGGATGTTGGTAAGAGGGAAAAGTATCAAAGATAATTTCAGTTCAGTAAAATAAAAGTGAAAAAAGTGATCTCTGTGAAATATGCACAATTCATTAAAATGTGACAGTGCAAACTCAAGTACTTTTATATAATACTAAAATTGTGATAATTGGAGAGATAATGCTTTCAGGTGAATTATTCTGTTTGAAAAGATAGACCTACTATAATTTAAATAGTAATCTTTGTAGATGTGTGTGTATATTCAGCACTATGTCGGACACGGGAATTCTTTAAGAGATGACCACAAACATTTCCACAGGAGCTTATAAAAACTACAGGTCCTGATTCAGATGTCACCTTTTCATTTTCCTAGTTGCACCTTGACTGCTTTGGATGGTGAAAAAAAGAAATCCAACATTCCAAGTATAATTAAAGTAATGAAATGATCCGAAAGTGTTCCAGGAACAAATAATGGCAGCTGAATTTTCATTATTATGCCCAGAAAGAAAGGAAAATTGAAGAAGTTTGACTCCAAAGCTATCCCAGATTATAGGCAAGTTTTCCGCAAGGCCCGGTGATTGCAGGTGAGAGTATACACTTTATAAACACCTTCTAGAGAATTCTTTAACACAGCACCTAAGGAAGAGCAAAGTTATACATAGTCTTTGATTTTTGTGTAAGTAACCTACCGGGCACCACTGACTGGTGCGAGGGCCGCCGAGACTTGGGCGGGGGCGGGGGGGCGTGTCTGGAGCCATATTGTGAGTAAGGGTTGGACACGGGTCACAGCCTCTTCTCAGGGCCCGGCCCCCACTTCTGCTCTCGGCCGGGGCCGGGGCCGGAACCAGGCGGCGGCGGGGGCGGCGCTGCTGTCGGGCGCCCCGCGCCGCGCCCACACCTGCGCCCCGGCCGCCGCGCCCCCGCCGCCCCCCGGAGGTCCCTCTGGGCGGTCCTCTGACTGCGGAAGGAAGCGCCGGGGAGGAGACAGAAAACCCCGCGTGGCTGGGGGGGTCGGTTTCGTCACCGCGGCGTAGCCTCTAAAACACTGAAGCAGATGTTATTTTCTTTTTAAAAAGTCCCTTTCCCCAGGCCCTATGTGTTAAACATAATCGTAGCGCATTTTGTCCGACTTGACAGCAGATACATTATGCCTTTTACTAACTTACATGTTAAAACGCAACGGTAACATTGTTGAGACTTGTAAATGTGTTTTGGGGTCATAATCTAAGGTCATATTTTGCTTAAGATTTTCCTTAAAGTTGCTCATACTATTTAGAGTAGCAAACTCTAAAAAAGGATTTTAGTTATTAACTTAGTAAAAGGGCGAACAGTAATAGTTCTTTGATGTTTCTAATTGTGATTCACCAAGCATCTTTCGGTATTGGCTAATCACTCTGCTATTGGGCTTACTTTAAAGCAGCTTTAGGTAATTACGTTTTGCTGTGGCTTGCCACCTTCCTGTTGCCTGTGCCAATTGAAAATGATCATTTAAAAGGTATTTTTTTTCTTTTTTTGTGTTTGAGGAAGATCAGCCCTGAGCTAACATCCGATGCCAATCCTCCTCTTTTTTTGCTGAGGAAGATTGGCCGTGAGCTAACATCTGTGCCTATCTTCCTCTACTTTATATGGGACGCTGCCACAGCATGGCATGACAAGCGGTGCATAGGTGCGCGCCCAGGATCCGAACCTGCGAACCCCGGGCCACTGAAGCAGAGTGCTCGCACTTAACCGCTTGCACCACTGGGCCAGCCCCGTAAAGGGTATTTTAAAATATAATTAAGCCAAGGAATTATTTGGACTGAGAATCCAAGCATAATGTTACTTCGCTGTGCCAAGCACTGTTCTAATATTTGCAATATTTAATGTAATCCCACTGTTTACTGATGGAGAACCTGTAGGCAACTGATAATTTATGCGTAATAAGCAAATACAGACATACGTTCTTTTTTAAAGTTTCACTTTTTTGCACAAAATGGTAAAGTACTACATATCACTTTGCTTTTTTCATTTAATATATCTTGGAGATCTTTTCTTTTGAGTACGTTAAAGCCCAGCCGGGCAGCATTGGAACCCAGGTAATCTGACAGGAAAGTTAGTCTTAACTTGTACCAGCGGGTCTAGGCAGCCTGCTCGAGTGAAAATGGCGGTGGGGTTGGAGTCAGAAAGTTGGGACTCAGTGCTTGCTCTTCTGCTTCCAGGTCTGTGACAGCCAGCAGGGCATCTGTGGCATGGGTCTGCTCCTTACTCACACTTAGCACCTGCCTCACAGTTCTAATGTGCAATGATGTGAAAAGATATGGGGACACTCAATTATCTAGTTTTGTTTTTTTAAATTAATTAATTTATTTTCTTTTCTTTTTTTTGGTGAGGAAGATTGGCCCTGAGCTAGCATCCATGCCCATCTTCCTCTATTTGATATGTGGGACGCCGTCACAACATGGCAGATGAGTGGCGTAGGTCTGTGCCCGGCATCTGAAACCAAGAACCCGGGCCACTGAAGCAGAGCATGCCAAACTTAACCACTACACCACTGAGCTGGCCCCTCAGTTATCTAGTTAAAACCGAATTTCTACAGGCTTTCTGAAGAACGCCTGGCCTCAATTGGTATGCCCTGTGACACTAACTTGACTCAGTAGAGAAAATATACTCATTGGTATCTTTTTATTTATAAAAATTTTGAAATAAGCAATACATGTACATAGTAAAAAATTGTACAGAGGTGATACAGTGAAATGTTACTCTCTTTTAGCAGTTTAGAGGAAGCCTGAAGAATATGCCAGGAAGATTAAGAAAACTAAAGATATTCCTGCTGTGGCTCTCATGCCTCCAAATACGGTGCTTGCCAAGGTAGATGCTCTCTCATTTGGCATGAAGGAAAGGATAATCTTCCCTCACTATTTTTTGTAAATCTATGTTTTATAGACAATTTTCATTCTCAGTATTTCTGTGTCTTCATGGGTAACACAGTGGAAAGAAAACTGCACTGAGAGAAGAGCTGGAGTCTAATCCTAGTGGTTTTATTTATTAGCTGTGTGACCTGGAATAGATCAAGCTGGGGCTCATTATCCCACTGTAAGTTGTCTAGTAACACCTGTGTCACAGAACTGATCATATTAAATGAGATAATGTACCTGAAGATGCAGACCATTTTTACAAATGTTAGTGCGCATTATAATTAGAAAAATAATCATTAGCTCTTTCAAAAAACAAGAAAAACCTGTTCAAAATATAGAGAAATTTACCAATGGTCATTACTCATCCTAATAATGAGTACTATTTGTTCCATTTCATGTAAGTATTAGAACTATAGATTCAGCAGTACACATGACGCTGTGTGGGTGTGTGTTCAGTAAGTGGCAGGGACTTGTGAGTTCCGGCATTCAGTATGTGTTGGTAAATGTGCAGGTCTTCAGAGGTCAGTCTTTATTCATCCATCCAACACTCATTGAGCATCCACTGTGTGCCAGGCACTTAGCTAGACACTGAGGAGACAAAAAACAATCAGTGCTGGGTGGTGTGTGTGTGGCAGAGCCCTGGAGAGGTAGGGAGAGGGAATACCAAGGAAACAGATGACTCCAGGGGACAGTGAGTGCTGGAACCTGGTAAGCACAGGGTGCTTGTGAGCACTCTGGAGGGACTCTGACTGGGGGAGGAGACGAGGACAGCAGCAGGGAAAGCGCGCAGAGTAGGGAGGGTCTCGCCTGGGTTGGGTGGGAACGGTAGGAGTTAGCCAAGAGAAGGAGGCCATGGAGGGGTGGGTGTTTTAGATGGCTGCCCTGTTCCACAGATAGGAATAGAGAGCAAGATCTGTCTGTCTGGGGTCTTTGCTGAGACCCCTTGAGGAACCTGTGAAGAACACTGGGGCTCCAGAGCCAGACAGGCCTGGACCCAAGTCTCTCACCACTCACGTACCGATGCTGTGGCTCCAGGCAAATTATTCGGCCTTTGTAAGCTTCAACTCCCTCATCTGCAAAAAGAGGATGACAACCTACCCCCACGACTGCTATGGAAATTGGACGAGAAAAGTATCTCAAGTGCTGAGCACAGTTTTTTGCACCAAGTTAGAGCAATAATTGGAGAGAGTTTTTTGTTTTTTCCTTTTTGTTTGTTTTCCCCATGTGTTTATTGTAGAGTGCTTCCAGAGTCAGGCTGCTCTGCAGTCAGAAAGCCTGCACTCAGATCCCTGTTGGCTCTGCCACCGCTGGCGATGGGATGTTTGGCAAGTGGTTTAACCTCTCTAAGCCTCAGTTTTCGTATTGATAAAGTGCAGATAATAATAAATAGTATCTATGCCAGAGGGTTGTGGTGAAAATTGAGTAGGACAATCAATGTAAAGTACTTAACCCAGTGTTTGGCACATTCAATTAATGTTAATTGTTGCTTGTTGTTTCATTTTTGTTATTTGCCAGTCCTCATTAGAATTTTGTCATAGAATGAAGTTTCTTTACTAGAAAATGCCGCAATGACCTTGCTTTGAGCTCTGTGTTTAACATCTCTGCATTTTAGGTTCGCTTATTAATTTCCCCATCAGCTCCATTTTCAGATTCTTAAAGATGGTATGTTTTAAATACTGTAAAGTTAGAAAATGTTAAAGAAAACTTTTTTTTAATTTTTTATTTATTTATTTTTTTTCCCCCAAAGCCCCAGTAGATAGTTGTGTGTCATAGCTGCACATCCTTCTAGTTGCTGTATGTGGGACGTGGCCTCAGCATGGCCGGAGAAGCAGTGCGTCGGGGTGCGCCCGGGATCCGAACCCGGGTCGCCAGCAGCGGAGCGTGCAGACTTAACCGCTAAGCCACGGGGCCGGCCCAAGAAAACAGTTTTCTTAAACTAGGATTTTTAAAAATCAAAAGCAGCATAAAAAATTACCCCTAATTCTAAAGTCCTGTCACATCCTTGTACTTTCTAAGATTAAATGTTCTGTATCCTTTTCTTTTTTTTTTTTTTTTTTTGGTGAGGAAGACCAGCCCTGAGGCAACATTCCATGCCAATCCTCCTCTTTTTTGCTGAGGGAGACTGGCCCTGGGCTAACATCCATGCCCATTTTCCTCTGCTTTATATGGGACACCACCACAGCATGGCCTACCACAAGGTGCGTTGGTGCACGCCCGGGGTCTGAACCCGCAAATCCCGGGCCACCGCAGCGGAGCGTGGAGACTTAACCGCTTGCACCACCAGGCTGACCCCTGTATCCTTTTCTTTTTAAAAAAATAGTTTAGTATACATAGTATCTTTTGAGTTGTTGCTATGTCATCAACTCTGTTTTTCTGCTTCCCTTATATCTACTGGCAAGCTGTTCTTGCTGCGAAAAGAACTTTGCAGACATTTTTTAAAAACACCCAACTATTTTGTGTGTCATGATTGTTATGGAAACAGCATGTCACATAATCATCAATGAAAAAGGAAAACCAGGTCTGGATAACTGGGGAACCCCTGTGGTAAGCTTTTAGATCATCTTTTTTTTTAGAACACGCTCAAAATGAAAAAAGAATCTGAAAGCCATCATGTGGATAAGAACTATTGACAATCTCACCATCAATTTGTGTATCTGCCACCTGCGGATCCACTGCAGAATAACTACTACTGTCCTTTTTTTGTGTAGTACTGTATTATTACCATACTTGATTTCATTAATCCCAGTTAACCTGTATCAGCCTTTGCTATCAAAGTCTACAATAACAAATTCTCCAAGCTGGAAGAGAGTTTAGTCTTCATCTGGTGAGTCCCACTAATTTTACAGATATGGAAAAGAGTCAGAATGACTGAGTGATTTGCCTAGTGCTCGTGTGGCTAAATATAAGGGCTGCCCATCCTATGGCCTCCATTTTTTGCCTTTGTAGGGTAAAGTAGTAGAGACTAGATTCAAAGTCCAGCTCTGATATTTACTAGCTATGTGACCTTAGATGTATTACTTAACCTCTTCAAGTCTCAGCTTCCCCATTTGTCTGTAAAATGGGGATAATAATAATATTTATTTATAGAGTTGTTATGAGGATTATATAAGTTAATATATATTTTTAATACTCCTTACCTTCTCTAAGTATTAACTATTATTATCTTGTCTGTTTTGTTCACTGTCCCATCCTGAACACCCGTGCTAATCACCTGAGCAGTACCTGAGCAGTAAATGTTTGTTAAATGAATAAGTGACTAGATGAAGGAGGAGCCACGTCTCTATGCCATCACTGACGAGTTGACTGAAAAAGTTTTTTTTGATATTTTTGTGTAAGGATGATTCTCACTGGCAGACATCAACAGATTAGTTTTAGTTGCAGAAGGTAAGTGAAAGCTGTTGATAGAACTACTTAAAATTTTTTTTTTGTCTAGATTAATTAGTATGTTATGGAGAAATAATGGCTGAACAGTTCCCAAATTTGGTGAAGGACAGAGTCAATCCACTCAGTGAAACACAGGCAAGTTAATAAGACCTTTCTTAGGTACATCATAGTGAAACTGCTGAAAACTAAAGATCACAAAAAACATGAAAGGGCTCAGGGAAAAACGGGAGCACTGATTGGAATGACTGTGGACACCTCACCAGAAACATGGAGGCAAAGAGAGAGATGAACAACATCTTAAAATGCTGAAAGAAAAACATAATCAAACCTGTCAAGCCAGAATTCTGTATCTAATGAAAATATCCTTCATGAATGAAGGTGATAAAATCACAATGAGATATCACCACACCCCCACTAAAATGGCTAAAATTAAAAAGACTGATAGTACCAACTCTTGACAAGCATTTGGGACTCTCACACACCTGATCAGAATGTAAAATAGTACAATCTCTTAGGAAAACAGTTTAGCAGTTTCCTAAAAAGTTAAACATATATCTACCATATGACCACTTCTAGGTGTTTACTCAAAAGAAATGAACGCATGTGTCCACACAAAGACTTGAGGCTAGATGTTCATAGCAGCTTTATTTGTAATCATCAAAAACTGAAAACAACCCAAACATCCATAACAGGTGACTAGATAAACAGATTATGGTATGTCCATGCAATAGAAAACTTGACTCAGCAACAAAGAGGAATGAACTATTGAGAACATGCAACAATATGAACGACATTCAAAATGATTGTGCTGGTTGAGGAAGCCATGCAAAACAGAATGCACACCGAATAATTCTTCATTGATATGAAATTGCAAACAATGCAAATTAATCTGTAGAGACAGCACGTTAATGGCTGCTAGGGGGTGGGGCAGAGAAGGAGGGAGAGGAAGGAGTGCAGAGGTGAGCGGGGGCTTGTGCAGGTGAGGCATGTGTCCGTTCTCTTGATTGTGCTGATGGCTTCATGGGTGCATACTTTTCAAAGCATGGGTAAAAGCTCCTCAGATCGCGCACTGCAAACACGTGCACTTTCTCACGTGACAGTCAGACCTCAACAAAATGAGGAAAAATAGAGGAAAAACAAGCAAAAGAACAAAAGCAAGATAGATACATTTTCGGATAAAAGAAAAACTGAGAGAATTTCTTACCAACAGACTTGCATATAAGAAATGCTACAGGATATTTTTTAGGCTGAAGGGAAATAATACCACATTGAAACTCAAATCTTCAAGAAGGAATAAAATGGAAATGATAAATGTCCAGGTAAATATAAAAGACTACATTTTCTCCTAATTTCTTTAAAATATATAAAACTATTTAAAGCAAAAATTATAACATTGTCTTATAGGGTTCATAGCATATGTGGATTCAATACATACAACTATTATAGCTTAAAGGACAGGTATGGAGGGTGAATGGGCCTATAGAGTTGCAAGGCTTCTACAGTGTACAAAAAGCTGATATTAACTCTTAGTAGATTGTGAAAAGTTAAGGATGTATATTGTAATCCCTAGAGCAAACACTAAAAACATAATGCAGGGGGCCGGCCCGGTGGCACAGCAGTTAAGTGCGCGCGCTCTGCTGCAGCAGCCCGGGGTTTGCCGGTTCGGATCCCAGGCACACACCAACGCACCGCTTGTCAAGCCATGCTGTGGCAGCGTCCCATATAAAGTAGAGAAAGGTGGGCATGGATGTTAGCCCAGGGCCAGTCTTCCTCAGCAAAAAAAAAAAAAAAAAAAAAATAGGAGGATTGGCAGATGTTAGCTCAGGGCCAATCTTCCTCACACACACACACACACACACACACACAAAACATAATGCAGAGAGATATAGGTAAAAACCCATTTGATAAAATGCAGCTCTAAAAGAATGTTTAAATAATCCAAAAGAAGAAGAGGAACAAAAAGCAGAAGGGACAAAGAAAACAAATAGTAAAATAGTAGACCTACATTCAAGTATTTCAATAATTACAGTAAATGTCAATGAACTAAACACTCTAATTAAAAAGGAGAGTTTATCAGAATGGATTAAAAAAAATAAAGCAAAACCCAACTATATGTTGTCTACAAGAGACACGTTTAAAATATAAAGACACTGATACATATTATGTTAAATAGATTTCACTTATTTTGGCACACTGGAAATGGCTTTTAAACTTTGCCTGTCTCAATCACTATACCTGTAAGACAGGAAATAATTATACTCTGTCCAAGATTGTAGCAGTTAAAAATAATTAAAGGAAAACTATAAGACATTATTGAAAGAAATCAATGATGACATTAAAAAATGGAAAGATATTCCATGCTCACGGATTGGAAGAATAAACATAGTTAAAATGTCCATACTACCTAAAGCAATCTACAGATTCAGCGCAGTCCCAATCAGAATCCCAATGATATTCTTCACTGAAATAGAACAAAGAATCCTGAAGTTGATAGGGGGCAACAAAAGGCCCAGAAGAGCTAAAGGAATCCTGAGGAAAAAGAACAAAGCTGGAGGCATCACAATCCCTGACTTCAAAACATACTACAAAGCTATAGTAATGAAAACAGCATGGTACTGGCACAAAAACAGACACATAGATCAATGGAACAGAATTGAAAGCCCAGAAATAAAACCACACATATACGGACACCTAATCTTTGACAAAGGAGCTAAGAACATAGGATGGAGAAAGGAAAGTCTCCTCAATAAATGGTGTTGGGAAAACTGGACAGCTACATGCAATAGAATGAAAATAGACCATTATCTTTCATCATACACAAAAATTAACTCAAAATGGATTAAAGACTTGAAAGTAAGACCTGAAACCATAAAACTCCTGGAAGAAAATATAGGCAGCACACTCTTTGACATCGGTCTTGGATCTTTTCAAATACCATGTCTACTTAGGCAACGAAAACAAAAGAAAAAATAAACAAGTGGGACTATGTCAGACTACAAAGCTTCTGTAAGGCAAAGGAAACCAGGAACAAAATGAACAGGCAACCCACCAACTGGGAGAAAATATTTGCAAATCGTATATCTGACAAGGGATCAATCTCCAAAATATATAAAGAACTCGCACAACTGAACAACAAAAAAAAACCCAATCAAAAAATGGGCAGAGGATATGAACAGACATTTTTCCAAAGAAGAAATACAGATGGCCAACAGGCACATGAAAAGATGTTCAACATCACTAATCATCAGGGAAATGCAAATCAAAACTACACTGAGATATCACCTTACACCTGTCAGAATGGCTATAATCACCAAGACAAAAAATAACAAATGTTGGAGAGAATGTGGAGAAAAGGGTACCCTTATACACTGCTGGTGGGAATGCAAACTGGTGCAGCCACTATGGAAAACAGTATAGAGATTTCTCAAAGTTAAAAATAGAAGTACCATACAATCCAGCTATCCCACTACTGGGTATTTATCCAAAGAACTTGAAATCAACAATTCAAAGAGACTTATGCACCTCTATGTTCATTGCAGCATTATTCACAATAGCCAAGACATGGAAGCAACCCAAGTGCCCATCAACTGATGACTGGATCAAGAAGATGTGGTGCATACACAATGGAATACTACTCAGCCATAAGAAAGACAAAATCGTCCCATTTGCAACAGTATGCATGGACCTTGAGAGTATTATGTTAATCAAAATAAGCCAGACAAAGACAAACACCACGTGATTTCACTCATATGTGGAAGATAAACTAACACATGGACAAAGAGAACAGATTAGTGGTCACCAGAGAGGAAGGGGGTTGAGGGGTGGGCATAAGGGGTAAAGGGGCACGGTTATATGGTGACTGACAAATGATAACGTATAACTGAAATGTCACCATGTTATAAACTATTATGACCTCAAACAAACAAAATAATTAAATGATTATAATGGACTTTGCAAATACTGTTTGGTGGAATTATTGTTTCCTTGTAATACTTACTTATATATTATTTGGGGCAGCCCGGTGGCGCAGTAGTTAAGTGCGCAAGCTCTGCTTCGGCAGCCCGGGATTCGCAGGTTCGGATCCCAGGCGCGCACCCACGCACAGCTTGTCAAGCCATGCTATGGCAGTGTCCCATATAAAGTAGAGGAAGATGGGCACAGGTGTTAGCCCAGGGCCAGTCTTCCTCAGCAAAAAAGAGGAAGATTGGCATCGGATGTTAGCTCAGGGCTGATCTTCTTCACACACAAATATATATATATATAATTTTACTATAGTCATTCCATCGTTTCTTTCTGAACAGGCTCATCAATGTTTAATGTAACCATTATGCTATTTAATAATATTATCCTACTTAATAATATATTTTTACTATATAGCATAATTGACGTCATGGTTTTGAAGTCAAATATATTTACTATCTGTCCTTAGGCAAGTTTTTAACTTTATTTATTGAGCTTCAGTTCCTTCATCTGTAACGGGAGTATAATACTTAATGGGCTAAATAAAATTATGTGGTGTGAAATGCTTAGCACAGAGCCCGGCACATAGTAAAAGCTCAATAAATGGTAAATATCATCATCATCATTAATGATGATAAGAGTGAATTAAATTTCCTGAAAACATTATATAACTGATGAGAAAACACTTTTTAAAGTTTTATATTTTTCTTGGTACTTTCAACAAATTCATAATTAATACTGTATTTTATTGAAAGAAATGCAAAAAAAAAAACCCCACAACAGCCCATAGGAAGCAAAAAATACCCCACTATATAGCAATCCCCTAAATAAATCTCTAAATAAACAACAAAGGAAAAAAATAGTGTCTCCTACAAAATTAAGTTGGTCTCTATCAAAGTCTTCCAATGTTTGAAAACATTTTATTCTGACATTAAACTTTAACAATCAAATGAAGCAAACGAGAGCCAGACAGCAAGAGTCCATTATTAGATTCCTACCTGCAGCTAAGTTGCGTGCAGAAACTCTCCTCAGATGTGGGTGTGGCCGGCATGTGACAGGAATGTGGGAGAACGTGAGAATGCAGCTACAGAGCAGAGCCGGGAGGCTGCAGCGTCAGAACGCTTGATTGGAAGTACAAGACAGGGTTCTTCTGGAAAACTGGGAACAATCCATTTTGTCTTGATTAACTATCATAAAATGAAGCAATTAATGAAGGAATATTTTGCTCACATAACTTTTTTTACTCCACAAATGGCCGCAGGACTCAGGCGTGGCTGGCTCCACTCCCTCGCTCAGGTCTCATTTCCTAGGCTGCGTTCTCAGGGGCATCCTCCCTATCAAATCTAAAATGCTTCCCTGCTATGTTCAGTTATAGCCCCTTCTTTGTTTTCTTCTTAACACTTAACACAACATGTAATTATCTCATTCATTTGGCTAAATGTTTCAGCTTTGTCTCCTCTACTAGAATGTAAACTCCATGAGAGCAGAGACCTTGTGTCTGACTTTTTTTTACCATAGTATCTAGCACCTGGCACATAGTAGATGCAATAAACATTTGTTGAATGAATGAGTGAATTAATGAATAGACAGGGAATCTAGGACTGCAATCTTCTTCTCCTCAAGGAAGTTTCTTCCACTGACACATGTATGCTATCTTCGGTTTGAAAATCAACCATAAAAACCATCCGTTGTACACAATCGAAATATAACAACGTACACCTGAAATTTATATAGTGTTATAAATCAATGTTACCTCAATAATAATAATAGTAAAAGACAAGAAAAAAAACAAGAGCCTTCCTTTGGTACTAAAAATCATGCCAGGGCTTAGCGGTTAAGTGCGCTGCGCTCCGCTGCTGGCGGCCCAGGTTCGGATCTCGGGCACGCACGAGGCACCACTTCTGCGGCCATGCTGAGGCCGCGTCCCACATACAGCAACTATAAGGATGTGCAACTATGACATACAACTATCTACTGGGGCTTTGGGGAGAAAAAGGAGGAGGATTGGCAATAGATGTTAGCTCAGAGCCGGTCTTCCTCAGCAAAAAGAGGAGGATTAGCATGGATGTTAGCTCAGGGCTGATCTTCCTCGCAAAAAAAAAAAAAATAGGGTATCATGCTGTGGTGATATCAGTCAAGAGATTCCAATGGACAGGATTAGAGATTTTATAACACTATTAAATTACAGTCACTAATTTTTACCTAAGGCAATTTTTTGCCTTAATTAAAAAAAATTTTTTTTGGAAGTCCAAGATTAAAACGCTTAAAGCCACAGATTTCTTCTTCTGTAATGCCCAGTTGGAAGCTAAGGGGAAAGATTTTAATCAGAGTGCATGGCTGATTGATGGAGAATCAGAGCATAGTCTTACAACAGTTCTCTCTAAAGCCCATATTACGGAAATGCAAATATCTGCATGAAACAACAAATCTCAACATAAAAGCAGTTGCTTTGTTCTGGGTTATGGTTATTCCTATTTGTCTTTTTGGGATTTATAAGTGAGCTTGTATACTGTTTGAAGATTTCAGTGACAGCACTTGACACTCCACACGTCAGAACCATGGTTTTCTTATGGAAAGCTGCCTTAATGCTAGAAGCAGATCAACACAGGTTGATCATTTGGGAGACTGGAGAAGATGGAGCTGCACGGGGAAGGGGAAAATGGGTTGCTCCTTGTAGACCCTGGACTTCCTTTACTCTAGATGTTATGTAATGAGTTATATGGGTGACTCTTTTCAGCGGCAGGATTTCCTGTTGCAGAAGGATTTTCCTTTTTATGAGTGCTTTCTCTCCTTCCCGCTCTTACCCACCTTGACCAGCAGGCCCGCGAGAGTCTGTGTCCTACAGTACAGGGTTTACAAATTTGGACTCCCTGAAGGATTATATTAGGGTTCTCACACAGTTCACCTTGACATGTGTCCTTTTTGATTGGTGATGTGACCATTTTTTTTTTTAAAGATTTTATTTATTTATTTTTCCCCCCCAAAGCCCCAGTAGATAGTTGTATGTCATAGCTGCACATCCTTCTAGCTGCTGTATGTGGGACGCGGCCTCAGCATAGCCGGACAAGTGGTGCGTCGGTGCGTACCCAGGATCCGAACCCGGGCCGCCAGCAGCGGAGCGCGCGCACTTAACCACTAAGCCACCAGGCTGGTCCATTTTTTTTTTTTTTTAAGACTACTTCCTACCCCCACACGTGCACAGCCTCCCTCAATATCAGCACCCCCCACCACAGTGGTACATTTGTTACAATCAATGAACCTACATTGACCCATTATCATCAGCCAAAGTCCATAGTTTACTTTAGCATTCACTCTTGGTGTTGTACATTCTATGGATTTGGAAAAATGTGTAATGACATGTATCCACCATTATAGTATTATACAGAGTAGTTTCACTGCCCTAAAAATCCTGTGCTCTGCTCATTCGTTCCTCCCCACCCCAACCCGTGACAACCACTGATCTTTTTAGTGTCTCTATAGTTTTGCCTTTTCCAGAATGTCATATAGTTGGAATCATACAGTATGTAGCCTTTTCAGATTGGCTTCTTTTACTTAGTAATATGCATTTACGTTTCCTCCATGTCTTATCACGGCATGATAGCTCATTTCTTTTTAGTGCTGAATAATTTTCCATTGTCTAGATGTATCACAGTTTATTTATCCATTCACCTATTGAAGGACATCTTGGTTGCTTTTAAGTTTTGTCTGACTGTGCTTTTTGGACTTTAAAAAAATAAGTAGTTCAAGTAAGAAATATTAGAGAATTTTAAAAACTGTGATATTTTGGGTCTCTGAGGTGGAAAAAAAGTTTTCTTAATACAAATAGATTTGAAAAGATATTCTGCCAAAACTGAGGAAAATTTTGAGACTCTTCCAAAATAAATATTTCTATCTAGAAATCAGTTGCTTAATCAAGAAGTAGCTCAAATTTCAGTAATTTAGCCCTAGTTCATGTGCATTTAAGTACAAAGCTCAGTATTAAGTTACGTTCCTGCGCTGTTTTGATAATACTTAGTAAATAAAAGCAGATACAATGGTAAGTTGTTATTGGACTCTAAATTTGTTGGCTGTAAAAGAAATACAAATGGGTAAGTAACATCATTAAAGAGTAAGACTATCTGGCGAGGGAGAATGTGGGGAGGTAGGGACTCCTATCTTCTGGTGGGATTGGGAATCAATGCAGTCTTTTGAAGGCAATTTGACAGTCTCTTCCAAAATTTTAAGGGTATCTTTGACAAAGCTTCCAAAAATTTGTCTTATAAAAAATACACAAATGCTATATGGAAAGATGCTGCCAATATATTAAATGAAGAAAACAAAATACAAATAATAGCAATGATTCCATTTAAATATAGTATACTTGCATGTGGATTAAAATATCTGGAAGTGACTCTTCAAAGTGTGTAAAGTGATTACCTCCAGAGATGTGAGATTGGGGGTTTTATTAGTTGTCATTGCTGTGTAACAAATTACCACAAACTCAGCGACTTAAGCTAACACCTATGTACTATCTCACAGTGTCTTTAGGCTAGACATCTGGCACAGCATGCCCGGGTCCCAAGCACAGGGAATCACAAGGCTGGAATCAAGTTGTCAGCCAGGCTGAGTTCTCATCTGGAGGGCTATGGGGAAGAATCCACTTTCAAGCCCATTCAGGTTGCTGGCTGTGATATTATGATTTATAATAAGAAATATGTGGGGCCAGCCTCGTGGCTTAGCGGTTAAGTGCGCGCGCTCCACTACTGGCGGCCCGGGTTCGGATCCCGGGCGCACACCAATGCACCGCTTCTCCGGCCATGCTGAGGCCACGTCCCACATACAGCAACTAGAAGGATGTGCAGCTATGACATACAACTATCTACTGGGGCTTTGGGGGGGACAAAAAAAAAAGGAGGAGGATTGGCAATAGATGTTAGCTCAGAGCCAGTCTTCCTCAGCAAAAAGAGGAGGATTAGCATGGATGTTAGCTCAGGGCTGATCTTCCTCACAAAAAAAAGAAAAAAAAAAAAGAAATATGTGTTTGATCTACATCCCCATTTTTGGCACAGAGCTCCTAAAACCCTTGGAATTTCCTAAGGGATGGGAGTAATAAAGATGTCTTTTGTTATGCTAATGAGGTGACTTTTAAAGGCACCTAAGGATGGGGGCTGGTCACCAGAGGAGCCACCAGGTGATTAGAGGGTGGGAACTTTCAGTCCCACCCCCTTGATCTCTGGGAGGGGACAGGGGCTGGAGGTTGAGTTCGGTAGCCAAGGCCAATGATTTAATCAATCACGCCTGTGTAATGATGCCTCCCTAAAAACCCAAAGGGTGCAGTTCAGAGAACTTCAGGGTTGGTGAACAGCTGGAGGTACTGAGAGTGGCAAGCCTGGAGAGGGCATGGAAGCTCCACACCTTTCCTCTACACCTGGCCTGAAGGCATCTCTTCCATCGGGCTGTTCCTGAGTTACATCCTTTTATAATAAACTGGTCATCAGTTAAGTAAAATGTTTATCTGAGTTCTGTGAGTCACTCCAGCAAATTACTTGACCCCAAGGAGCAAGGGGTTGTTGCAACCTATAATCTATAACTGATTGGTCAAAAGCACAGATGATAACCTGGGCTTGTGACTGGCATCTCAAGTAGGGGGCAGTCTTGTGGACTGAGCCCTTAACCTGTAGGATTCAAAACTATCTTGGAGTAGATAGTGTCAGAATTGAGTTGAATTGTAGGAGAGAGACCCAGCTGGTGTCTGAGAATTGCTTGCTGTTGTGTGGAAACTACCCCCCCGCCACACACACACGCATTGGAATTGGCAACCAGAATCCTTACTGACAGAATCTCGTTCCTTGTTGTAAAACTGAGGTCCCATTTCCTTGAGGCCTGTCACCCAGAGACTGCTTGCTCTTAGCTCCCAGAGGCTGTCCACATTCTTTTCATGTAGTTCTGTCCATCTTCAAGTGTGCCTAATCCTTCTCACACTTCAAAACTCTCACACTTCAAATCACTACCACCAGCCAGAGAAAACTCTGATTTTAAAGGACTCATGTATTAGGTGAAGCCCACCCAGATAATCTCCTGGGTCAAGGTCGAGTGTGCCATGTAACATAATCCAATCATGAGAGTCAAATCCATCATAGTCACAATCTCAGGGTTTATGTAAGCATATGCATAAAACAGAAAATCTTGGAGGCCATCTAAGAATTCTGCCCTCCACAGGGGTGGAGGTAAAAGAGGGCTGTTTTGATTTTCTGCTTTATACATATCTTTAATGTTTGAATTTTTTTGGAAAAAATATGTATCACTTTTTGTAAAACAAAATGTCTGGAAGGATATACTCTAATATTTTAACAGTGGTTATGTCTAGGTGGTAGAAATAAGAATTTTTTTAATATAACCATATAGTAACCAACTTTTTATCATATAACTATAGGAATATAAAGTTACTTCCATTTTGAAATGAAAAAAAAAAAATTCATGCTGGGTATAGACCAAAGCAGGTAACAGAATTTGTAATGGTGCCAATTTTGTTAATGATAGTTTTTTGCAGTAGTTGTAAATATACAGCCTGATAATGCAGCATGGCCAAGGTATAAAACTGTGAATGGATTTGAGAAGAGTCTAGATAAATTCCTGGATGATCGACACACACGTTATCAGGAGCAGTGCAGACAGAGAGCATCAGGAAAAAAGCATCATCTAAGGACTTAGGTTCCAGGGTCCTGACTGGCTGGAGACAGGTCCCACACTCTCCCTGCACCTCTTTCCTCTGCTCTGAAATGAGGGGGTTAAACAAGATGAACCCTCAGATCCATGTTTGGTTTTTTCCTCAATCTTTTTCAGGTCATTACCATGGTTTCTGACAAAATTCTCCTAGTGTTACTGTCCTAAATAAACACCAGGCTGGAAGGATTATTAGCGATGCTGAGAGGTGGGTCTTATGCTCTTTTGAATTATCAATGTGTTCCCAGAAAGAGAGGGTTGCACTGGATTAATCTGGGAAGACAAAGTACAAATACAGAATTTATTTATTTATTTATTTTTTGTGAGGAAGATCAGCCCTGAGCTAACATCTGTGCTAATCCTCCTCTTTTTTGCTGAGGAAGACCGGCTCTGAGCTAACATCTATTGCCCATCCTCCTCCTTTTTCCTCCCCAAAGCCCCAGTAGATAGTTATGTGTCATAGTTGCACATCCTTCTAGTTGCTGTCAAATAGAGAATTTGACTGGAAACCTGAATGAGCAAGTCAGGCACGAAGCAAGTCAGGCACGAAGCACTGTAGGACTTTAGATGGTTGGAGGGGAAGGATTCTCTCATATGAGTCTTCACAATTCAGGAGTCTGAAAAATAAAAGCATTTTTCAGCCCTTTCAAAGAAACAAGCTGCTTCTCAGAGTCAGCACTGAGTAAATCACTCTTGATCAGGGAGAGAGAATGTGTTTGGTCATTTGGTATTTGTTATATTCATGTCAGGGAGCAAAATCCGTAAGTGCAGGGCACACACAGCCAAAACAAACTCCTAAACTAGATGGATTTTTATTTTCTGTTCTTTTCCAACAGGTCTTTGTTCCCTGAAAGGAAGGGCTGATACTGATTAGTTGGGAAAAAAAGTCTGGAATGATAAAGTGCTTCCCACACATTCCTGCCAATCTGTGTATATCCCAATTTGCACACATTCCTACATCTCTCTCCCACCCCAACATCCCCGCTCAACGACCTCCAAAGCCTTCATTAAGACTACAACAGAATCCTCATTCTTGCTGAGGTCAGCAGTCATGTTTTTATAAATAAAACATCTTAATCTACTGAAAAGAGCTGGGGCCTGTGAGTCAGCTCTTCCAGACTCTCCCACTAAGTCGTTCACTTATTTACAAATTCATTGAGCACCTAGCATGTGCCAGCCCAGGCACTGTTCCAGGTGCCAGGCACACAGCAGGGAACCAAAACAAGATCCTGCCCTCCTGGAGATTGCGTTCTAGCAGAGGGAGACCAACAATAAAGAAGTTTAAGTGGAGTTTGGCAGATGGAGATAAGGGCTATGGAGGAGGAAAGGCAGAGTGGGCAGTGGGGTGAAGGTGAGGTGTTCTCAGATGTGACTTGCATCAGAATCACCCAGGAGCAAGGAACATGGTAAAGTAAAAATTGCTTTTCACTATCCCAGAGTTTCTGATTTGGGAGGTCTGAGGAGGGAGCTTGAGAATTTGTATTTCTAACAAGTTCCCCAGTGGTGCTGATGCTGTGGGTCCAGGGACCATACTTTGAGAACCACTGGGGTAGATCGTGTTATGTAGGATGTACAGGTAACATGACATATAAATAGAGACCTAAAGAAGCAAGCCATGTGGGGAAGAGCAAGAGCGTTCCAGTCAGAGGACAGCACATGGGGGCTCCTGAGGTGGGCATGTACTTGGAATATTTGAGAGATGGCAAGGGGACCAGAGTGGCTAGATTGGAAGGGAGGGGAGCGGAGGAAAAGAAGATCATATAGGTTTTGATGGGTAATGTAAGGACTTTGATTTTTACCCCAAATGAGGCAGAGAGCCAGGAAAGGATTTTGAGCAGAGGGGTGATGTGGTCTGTGTTAAAAGTGTTATGCAAAGTGGCAGGTATGGCTGTCTGTAGTAATAATGATGACATTCAGCACATTGTAGTAAGATTCACACTTATTTCTTCTTCTAGATGGATAAATGGATGGAAAAGAAAGCCTGAAATTGTTTGACGACTACTATCGACTATGTTTGTGTCCCCCTAAAA
Source organism: Diceros bicornis minor (assembly GCF_020826845.1). Lineage (NCBI taxonomy): Eukaryota > Metazoa > Chordata > Mammalia > Perissodactyla > Rhinocerotidae > Diceros > Diceros bicornis. Next base: position 56,982,726 of record NC_080762.1, on the reverse strand, counting down.
TTTATGTGCTGAAACCTAATCCCTGATGTGATGGAGGTGGGGCCTTTGGGAGGTGATTAGGTCACGAGGGTGGAGCCCTCATGAATGGCATTAGTGAGTGCTTTTATAAAAGAAACCCAGAGTGGGGCCGGCCCGGTGGCACAAGCAGTTGAGTGCGCGTGCTGCGCTGCGGCGGCCCCAGGGTTCGCTGGTTCGGATCCGGGGCGCGCACCGCCTCACTGCTTGTCAGGCCATGCTGTGGCGGAGTCCCATATAAAGTGGAGGAAGATGGGCACGGATGTTAGCCCAGGGCCAGTCTTCCTCAGCAAAAAGAGGAGGATTGGCAGATGTTAGCTCAGGGCTGATCTTCCTCACAAAAAATAAATAAATGAAAGAAAGAGAGAAAGAAAGAAAAGAAAGAAACCCAAAGAGCTTCTTGCCCCTTCTGCCGTGTGAGGATGCAATATGAAGTTGGCCATCTATGAACCAGGAAGGAGGCTCTCACCAGACACCAAATCTCCTGGCACCTTGATCTTGAATTGCAAGCCTCCAGAACTGAGAAATAAATTGCCATTGTTTATAAGCCACCCAGTCTATGGTATTCTATTATAGCAGCGTGACCTGACTAAAACAACATATTTTGAATACTGTTTATAGGGTTTCTATAATTGAATATTGGGCCAGCCCCATGGCTTAGCGGTTAAGTGCGCGCGCTCTGCTGCTGGCGGCCTGGGTTCAGATCCCGGGCACGCACCAACACACTGCTTCTCCGGCCATGCTGAGGCCGTGTCCCACATACAGAAACTAGAAGGATGTGCAGCTATGACATACAACTATCTACTGGGGCTTTGGGGGAAAAAAAAAATAAATAAAATTATTATAATTGAATATTAATAAACTGTTACCTTATGCCTCAAAATAGTTTACTTGCCTATGCCCCATTAGATTACAAAATTTACAAGGGTAGGGACGACATGTGTGGATACTGTGTATTCTGAGCACACAGTCCTATTTATAGCTGTTTCTGTATCCTCAGTGCCTCATATCCTGTGAGGCATAATAGGCCCCCCATTATTTTTTGAAAGATGAATGAATTAATGAAATATTAGTTTCTACAAAGAATTGTACAACATTGACAACTAAGCCACAACTTTTAATTTTTTTCCCCCCCCAAAGCCCCAGTAGATAGTTGTATGTCATAGTTGCACATCCTTCTAGTTGCTGCATGTGGGACACGGCCTCAGCATGGCCAGAGAAGCGGTGCGTCGGTGCACACCCAGGATCCGAACCCGGGCCGCCAGCAGCGGAGCGTGCGCACTTAACCACTAAGCCACGGGGCTGGCCCTAAGCCACAACTTTTGTATGAAAAGAGTTTCTTTTACCCATTTTCTCATTTAGTCCTGAGAATATTCCCATTTGGTAAGACAAATCATTCTCTTTTTCTAGGGGAGACAGAGAAGCCCTAAGAGGTGAAGTGATGACCCAATGCTGTGTGGCTGGGAAGGGGCTGAGGTAGGTCTTCAACCAGAGTCTCAACTCCAGAACCCAGGATCCTTTTACTATGTTGTGCTCTCTTCCATCACTAAGTCCACTTGAGGGATAGTCTTTAAGTTATTAAAATGAAATTATTTCTGATGGAAATGTTCTAAAATTTCATTATGGTAATGGTTGCACAATTCAGTAAATTTACTAAAAATCATTGAAATGTACACTTAAAAATGAGTGGATTTTATATGTAGATTATTTCTCAATAAAGTTGTTTTTTTGTGTGTGTGTGTGAGGAAGATTAGCCCTGAGCTAACATCCATGCCAATCCTCCTCTTTTTTTGCTGAGGAAGACTGGCCCTGGGCTAACATCCGTGCCCATCTTCCTCCACTTTATATGGGATGCTGCCACAGCATGGCTTGACAAGCAGTGCGTCAGTGCGCGCCTGGGATCCGAACCCCAGGCTGCCCCAGCGGAGCACGCGCATTTAACCACTACGCCACTGGGCCGGCCCCCTCAATAAAGTTGCTTAAAAAAATAAAATTGTCTCAACTACTCATCCCTCTTCCCAAATCATTGTAATTCCTTTGGCAAGATACTGTTAAAATCTCAAATTCCTTCCAAAAGGCTTTCGCGTCATTAAGTTACTATGCATTTATATTGACAAAGATTCTCTCCTTGACCACACTCGAGCCAGACTCCTCTGGGTCTTATCAACTGGACCTCAACCTGGGCCTGTGAAGACTTGAACAGAATACTAACATGTTTTTAACTGGTCAAGGCCACACCCCTAGCATGACCCTAGCTCCACCTTAAAGTGCCTGCTTGAGAGAACTCAAGGCTTCCAAAAAAATGTACTGTTTGTCCAACCAACACCTGAAGATAAGGCCCTGTCCCCCAGCCTCTGTGGGAGGACAGGAGCCTGACTTTGGCCAATTAACAAACCCAGGTGGGCTTCATATGGAGCAACCAATGCCTCCTTCCACATTTTATAATCTTTCACTTCTCTGACTCATTCTGAGATCTCACCTATTCCTTCATTTCTCCCTTTAAGAATGCCCAGTCACCTCCACACAAATCAAAGCTGAGTTCAGTTCACACTGGACTCTTCCCTACTGCGATGGTATACTGCGATGGTATATTACTGATTAAAATCTGTCCTTACCCCTTTAACTAGTGTCCATCTTTGCTCATCTTTGACGATATGTGCACAAAATACACACTCTCCACACACATGCACTTAATATAACCCTTTGGGCATCCAAACATCTATCTATCATGTTTTAGTAACATTTTAAATAATGACTGTCATACTAGAAATCACATTATCAGTTTTCAGTCCCAAAAGCTGAAATAACTTCTTTTTAATAAACAATGGTAGAAAAGAAGTTCTTAGAATCTGGTAGGAAAAAGAAGATATCATTCACATTCCTCTCACCACTGCTTGACTTCAGCAAGTTCCTGACATGTTCATGGTGTGTGCTTTGTTTGGTTTTGTTTTCTTTGTCCTGGTATTGATTTGTTTTGTAGTTTGTGGTTGTGAAGTTTGTGTTTGACAATTGAACAGTAATTGATTACTACCTCAAGGCAGAATAAAAATAACCATAAAGAAGGAGCTTGAGGGGCCTGCTGGTGGTGCAGCGGTTAAGTGCGCACACTCCACTTTGGCGTCCTGGGGTTCGCAGGTTCGGATCCCGGGCGCACACCGACGCACCGCTTGTCAGGCCATGCTGTGGCGGCGTCCCATATAAAGTGGAGGAAGATGGGCACGGATGTTAGCCCAGGGCCAGTCTTCCTCAGCAAAAAAACAGGAGGATTGGCTTAGGATGTTAGCTGAGGGCTATTTTAGCTCATTTTGTCTTCCTCACAAAATAAAACAAGAATGAGCCTGACGAGGCCAAATATCTTTTCTCCCTCTGCACTGTACTCAAAGCACAGGGTCAGGTACTTTCCTTACAGGAAATAAACTTCTGAAACAAACCAGAGAGAGCTTTTTTGGGAGGTGAGAGGGCAGAGATTATTGTAAATAAACCCTGGTAAAATATATATAATGTAAATATTTTTCATTTTAACCATTCATAAGTGTACAATTCATGGTGACAAGAGATTTTCACATGTTGAGGTATATGGGGTAACTGTTCGGGTTCAAAACTGGTTCGGCTTGAACTAAAAAGCCTGACTTATGGCCTATCAAACGTACATTGTACATCTGCTTAACCATTAAAGAATGCACTCTCTTAAGATAAGGATGCATACTCCCCCTCCTATGCCCTATTGGTAATGCCCGGATCAGTCCCTTTCCTGACATCACGGTCACATTGACACCTCTTTGAAACTTTAATGAAAATGTATCCTGGGTATGTTTAATGTATATCTTGTAAACCATGCTTCTCCTGAACGCTTTCTAAGGCCTTCCCGAGTTATAATCCTCACTCTGGCTCAAGTAAACTCACCTTATTTCTCTCATCTGTAGAATGGTTATTGGTGGGGCCGGCCCCGTGGCTTAGCGGTTAAGTGTGTGTACTCCGATGCTGGCAGCTGGGGTTCGATCCTGGGCCCGCACCGACGCACCGCTTGTCCGACGCACTGCTTGTCCGACGCACCGCTTGTCCGGCCATGCTGAGGCCACGTCCCACATACAGCAACTAGAAGGATGTGCAGCTATGACATACAACTATCTACCAGGGCTTTGGGGGGAAAAATAAAATAAATAAAATTAAAAAAAAAAAAAAAGAATGGTTATTGGTTATTTTGCTTCAACAGTGGGTACTAAATACATCCACAATGTTGGGTAACCATCACTACTATCTATACCTAAAAGGTTTTCATCATCCCCAACAAAAACACCGTATCTATTAAACAATATGTCCCCACCACCCGCCTTCCCTTAGGCCCTGGTTACCTCTACTCTTTCTACCATAGAAAGCATTTTTAATACTAGATTCTTAAAAGTTAAGTTTTAAAGCTGTTCAGGAAGGCATTTTTATTTACCTTATCACTAGGGATAAATGTGATGCTTAACAAGCCTTTTATAGACCATGTTCTGATCTAAGTGCTGGCAATATGACTATGCATGAGATATTGCATTGTAGGTGGCAGAACAGTGTGTCAGTCACACAAACATGTAAACAGCTAAAGTACAACACTAAGTGTAAACTAATAGAAAAATCTACATATTGGTCTCTGCCCCTGGTTCCTGGCACAGAGCTCATAAAACCCTTGTAATTTCCTAAGTGATAAGAGCACTTGGAGCATCTTTGTTCTAATATTTGGTCTTCAGTCCTGATGACACAGCTCCTAAATCCCTTGGAATTTCCTGGGTGATAGGAGTGTCCTTTGTCCTAATGAGGTGACTCTTGATGGGCTCCTGGATGGCTTCAGGATGGGGGCTGGTCACCAGAAAGACCAAGCCATGATTAGAAGCTTGGGACTTTAGCCCCACCCTCGATCTTCTGGGAGGGGCTGGAGATTGAGTTAATGATCAATCATCATGATGAAGTCTTCATAAAAATCCAAAAGATATGGAGTTCAGAGAGCTTCTGGGTTGTTGAACACTTGGAGGTGCTGGGAGGGTGGCATGTCTGAAGAGAGCGTGGAAGCTCCATGCCCTTTCCTTGTGCCTTACTCTATGTATCCCTTTCTCTGACTGTTCATCTGTACCCTTTATTATATCTTCTGTAATAAACCAGCAAACATAAGAAATGTTTCCCTGAGTTCTATGAGCCATTATAACAAATTATCAAACCTAAGAAGGGGGTTATGGGGACCTTTCTAGCCAGTTGGTCAGAAGTAACAACCTGGACTTGTGATTGGCATCTGAAGTTGGGGGCAGTCTTGTGGGACTGAGTCCTTAACTTGTGGAATCTGATGCTAATCCAGGTAGATAGTGTCAGAACTGAATTTAATTGTAGGACACTCAATTGTAGGAAAACCACATATCTGGTGTCAGAAGTGAAATGAAATGTAGTGGGAGAGTAAAGGAAAATGGGAGTTTGTTCTCAGACTTCAAATAATATGAAAACAATCTGTTTTATAAAATGTTTTTTATAAAAAAATTCTACGTGATTTATTGTGATGTGATCAATGTCAAATAAAATATTAATTTTCATCATTTGTTTCTATTCATATCTTGACCAATTCTTCATTTTTCCTTCCAAAATGTTGCATGCCGCACTTGAGGCAGTGACAAATTTTTAAGACCACAGCTAAGAAGTTGAACATTCATCTGCAGTCACCTATATGCTTGCTACATGCAATGGTTTTTTCACATCTGTCCTCTATGACAAGTTTTTGGAAGACATTTATCACGATGGCTTTCATATGTCTTCAAAACTCATGGGCTCTGTTGCACCTCGAAGAGCCTGGAGACAGGCCTGCATGGCCCAGGTGTCTCACACATCTCCCTCCTTTGGTGACCTGGTGGAAAAAAGCAGAATCCTTCTTGATTCAGTGAAATTCAAAATATCAATGATGTATTAAGAATAATACGTTTTACTTAAAGTCATTTATTGAGCTCATTTTAAACCTTTATGGTAACCTATACCAGGGGTTGGCAAATTTTTCCTAAAAAGGACCAGATAGTGAATATTTTTGGCTTTGCTGGCCATGTGGTGTCTGGAAACTACTCCACTCTGCAGGGTAGTTCTCTAGCCGCAGTAGATAGTATGTAAATGATGGGTGTGGCTGTGTCCCAATATAAATTTATTTAAGGATACTAAAATCAGAATTTCATACAATTTTCACATCATAAAACTTTATTCTTTCGATTTATTTTCAACTATTTTATTTTATTTTATTTTTTGGTGAGGAAGATTGGCCCTGAGCTAACATCTGTGCCAATCTTCCTCTATTTTATACGTGGGATGCCGCCACAGGATGCCTTCATGAGTAGTGTGCAGTTCAGCACCTGGGATCTGAGCCCACGAACCCTGGGCTGCCAAACTTAACCTTTTGGTGTGAACTTAACCACTATGCCAGCCAGCCCCCATATTTTCAACTATTTTGAAATGTTAAAACCTTTCTTAGCTCTCAGGCCCAAAAAAAAACAGGCAGCAGGCAGGACTGGGTCTGCAGGCCATAGTGATCTCACTACCTCTGCTCTTTATTAATATATTTGTTTGCACTGAGGTCTTTGTTTAGGCCCATTGAGTTTCATAATTTGTGAAACATCTTAACATTTCTTTAGAATGTCAAGTCCCACTAGTGTTTAAACAGTGAAAGTACTGATCAAAAAACAAGATCTTAGGCTAACAAGTTATTATTCTTTTAAGATGGGACTACAAACTGCACTTTAATTAACAGCTTTGCTAATTGTTCTTTTCCAGTAGCTCTTTTTGAAATTACTCACACTGCTGGTCACACATCAGGTGTGATCTCATCCTCTCCCCCCCAAATCCATTCACAGTTTATCCCACTTAATCACCTTTTAACTTTTCCTTCATCAGTGTTGAACTATCCCAGTACAGGAAGAGTAGTTTTGTAATAACCTTATTAAATAGTTAGGGTTTTTGTTATTGTTTTTTTTAAAGCTGAAACATTACTCAATTTGTGTGGCTTATGTTGCAACTGTGAGAGTTTGGTGAGCCAATATCACCTCATGAGTAGCTTTCACTAAAATTCAAACCAGTTAACTTGGAGAATGAGAGCACAGTAATATAGTCAATGGGAGTTTACTCCCTGTTCAGTGCTGTGCTGGGTTTTTTGGGAATACAAAAGAACTACTCTATGTTTGAGGAGTTTATAATTCAATGCGAAAGATAAGATGAATATACAAGAAACCATAAAGACTCATTAATTAATTTGCTGAGAACTCCCATTTGCTACAAGCCACTGTATTATATATCATTTAGTCCTAATGTAGAGGAGGGAAAAATTCTTTTTCCTATTATCTTCCTAGGTTCTCAGGCTCGAGCCCTGTAAACTGTACTGACAAAAGACAGGTTAACAGGAGAAAAGCAAACAGATTTATTTAACATAATTTTTGTGTTACACAGGAGGTTTCATAGAGACATGAAGACCCAAAGAAATGGTTGAACCTGAGTGTTTGATAAATGGTAGAAACTCATGGAAAAATGTGATAGGACAAAAGGGTAGGAGCTAAGGGTAGTAAAGGAGGGGAAACTTAGCAAGGCCTGTGCATTTGGATTCCTCTTAAAAATCCCTGTCTTCAGATAAAGATGCTCCTTTCCTCTGAGTATGAGGAGGCCATCTCTTATAAGAGAGTCTTATGACCTGCATCAGGAGGTCAGAGAGTGCTTCCTGAACCTGCTGTTTCTCAAATTCCTTCAGTTTACAATGTTCAATATGCCAAGGTGCCACATTTTGGAGTAGCATGTTCTGAATCCTGTCACTTACAACTATTAAATGAAATAGACATTGTAACCGTTTCACAGCTGAGGGAGCTGAAGCTACGAGAAATTAAAGTTGCTCAAGGTGGCAACTCATAAGTGACTGCCTGACTCCGAAACAAATTCTTTCCCCACCACCACTCAGATTATCTAGTCCAGTATCTTCCACTAAGGAAATAAAGAGTTTAACATGGGAAAAATAACTTATTTACCTCCTAATTCAATGATCTATAATAATGGCTATTGCTAGAATCAGTATAACGAGAACAATGTGCTTAGGCAAAATGGCTATGCTGATGTAAGGGGTTCATACCAGACAACCTGATCCACAAGAACGTGTTTTGTATGCGGCTAACTGCTGTAAAGGAAACATATTTAAACTAAAAAACATTTAATCTAAATTTAATTTCAATTTTAAAATAAAGCTACAGTTCTAGAATCTATCAAGGAAGGTAGACATATGTGATTTGATGCCTACATGTGTGCAGAGATCACTTAAGTCAGTCCCCAGAAGACGTGACAAAGGACCTCAGAGGTCTGTTTATGGAAGCATGAGAAGAAACCACAATGTCTCCTACTTAGACTTTTTTAAGTGTTATCTCCTTTAATTGAGGCCCATGCTGGTCAGCACTGATAGTGTCACCTACAAGTCAAAGCCAAGATGCCACCAAAGGTATTCGACCAGGCTGCCTAGTGCTACATGCCCAAACTCCAAGGACTTAGAACAAAGGGTGCAGAGAGCATGACCATCCCTTGAAAAGCTTTGCCCAGAGGAACAGAGAGGTGAGGAAATGATAACTTAGGTACAGAGAGAGGAAGGAGAAGGATAGCCTGGCCCAGGGTGGCCAGCAGAACAACTGAGTCATCAAGATGATGTTAGCAGCATGTTGTGATTAATATGCACCCATAACAAAGTACTTAGGTTATTTTTTTTAATAAATCTTCTACTGAGTGAGAATATATGAAACTCACTGTACTATCTTTGCAAATTTTCTATAAATCTAAAATTATTCCAAAATACAGTTTAAAAAAATCTTTGACTATTTCTCACTTCCTGTGGTGGGGAGGTGGGAAACAACTCCCTTCCTCAACAATGCTTTTTGTAAGCCCCATGAAATTGAGAGGTTCAGGGCAGGCCGCCCAGAGATGCACCGCTCTGGTATGCAGATTACTTTGAGCTGAAGAGGCTCAGAAGACTCAGGAAGAACATTTGACCTTCCTCCAAACTGCCTAAAAGAATTTAACATAAAAGGCCTGTTTTAGGAAGAAGCTAATACCATAAGATAGCTATAGTACAATGTAAAATATGTTTGATAGAAAGGCACCTACAAGCCCATTTTTGCCCCAGCAAAACTTTAGTTTAACAAACATTTGCATTTCCATCTCCATGTAAATTGTCTTCCTCCCCTCTGAAATCCCAAACCACTACCCCCAATATCCTCCTTTGTCTTTAGCTGAAGATGTTATTTAAGGTGGCAGCTTTGGCCATTCTGGTGAGTTGCTCAGTTTTCCTGGGTTTCTCCCCTGTGTACATGTTATTAAACTTTGTTTGATTTTCTCCTGCTAACCTGCCTTTTTCCTTATTTGACCAGACAGGGAAGGGGGAAATGGAGGGGGGATTTCTCCATCTTCTCCTATGAAATCCTGCCAGCATATTGTTAGAAGTAAAAAACTGGGAAGTTACCCCATGAAGTTAACCACTTATGTGTAAATCTAAATAATAAATATTTGTTCTCACATGGGAATGAATTTTAGTTTCAATTTTATTCACATTGCTAGTGCAGTAAAACTTTTTCTAGTTTCTCTGTAAAATATAGACTATTAAAAATTTCACTTTTACATTTTTAAACAACTGAGGCATTATTATTGTAGGGGAGGAAGACTGTCCTCTACCCACTCTGGTTCATTTCTGGCTGGGCTACAAATTAAATTGACATGAGACAGAATAGCAGGAGAAAATCAAACAAAGCTTTATAACATGTATACATGGGAGAGACCAGGGAAACTGGGCAACTTGACAAAATGGCAGAGGTTCTCATCTTAAATATACTCTTCAGCTAAAGACAAAGGAGGATGTTGGGGGTGGGGGGAGTCAGCTATGGGAGCCTACCAGAAAAGCACAGTAAACAAGAGTAAGGCTATTATGCAGATTTAAGTCCTTGCCTTCTGCATTGATAAGAGTTTCTAGAGATGAAGTCATCCCCCCTTCTTCCTGGTACAGAGAGGGAGATACCTTTACAAATGGAAATTTGCCTTGCAAATGTAAATGTCTCTTACAAAGGGTAACTTCTACCTTTACTTGGTTTTCAGAGCTTTGATAAGAATGGGTTTAGCAAGGACCCTCCCAGTCTATCCATACCCAGAGTTATCTATGGTGATGGCCTGTCCTGGAGACAGGCCTTCTATCTTAAATTCTTTTAGGCATTTGGGAGGGGGTCAAAGTGTCTTTCAGAGAAAATAATCAAAGTAAAGAGACATATTTTGAGGTGGCCAATTCTGATCCCCCACATTATTATAAGGAAAGGGATAAAGTTATAGCAGAAACATTCTAATGTCTTAAATGTAAAACCCAAGTATCCCCCACATCTGACTTCTCTTTTGATATCTGAACTTAAAAGAAATGAAAGTTTATCACTAAAATAAAGACTTTACAGTAGTATCCAGCTTTTTCCAGTAAGTGATTTATAGACAAATCTTTGTTAAAGGGAAATTAACATGTACTGTATCCCAGGTGCTTTGCAAATGGTGTCTCTTTTAATCTTCACAAAAGTGCCTGACAGCATGGTTGGTATTATCCCATTTGCCTATGAGGAACCAAAGGTTCAGAGACACTAACTTTTTACAGATCTGCAGGTAGTGACGAAGTGGAGACAAGTTTTGATCCCAGATCTGACAGATTCCAAAGCCTTTTGTCACCACCCCACAATGTTTAGCAAGAAATATAAAACCTCTCCCCCATTCATCTAAAATATATTCTTCCTCACACTTAAGTGATTGCTAAATTTTAATGCCATGCAGCATCTCTCAAAGTGTGGCCCATAACTGACATACATTAGAATCATCCAGGATACAGGCTAACCACAAAAATTTTAGGGCCCTGCCCAACCTCAGCTCAATTGGATCACAATTTCTGGGGAAGGGCCTGGAAATCTCCCTAAGAGATTTCCCCGGCTTTTCCCCAGAAATCTCCCCAAGTAGTTCTACATACCTTCAAGCATGAAAACACAGTTGGTCTTTTTCAACTCTCCATCTACACTTCTTAAACTCGTGCTCTATTGCAGCTGCTGCCAAGAGCTCAAACTCCAACATTTCACTTTGATAGAGCTTTGTGGGCAGCCTTGAACTTCAAGTTGTTATAGGAAGCAAGAGTTTCTAGGTAAGAAGTGTAAATAATGTTGGTCACAGGAGTTAGAAATTAAAATCCCCTTTTAAATGCAAATAGACACAACTCCTTAGTTTTGGCCATCCATTGTTTCAGATGGCTCCTCTGAGAGAAGAATGTACTTGGCCTTCTTATATAGATGGTGCAAGAAGTTTTCAACACTTAATAATGCTATCCAGGGGCTGGTCCAGTGATGTGATTAAGTTCATGTGCTCTGCTTTGGCTGCCCAGGGCCTGCAGGTTTGAGTCCTGGGCACAGACATGTGCACTGCTCATCAAGCCTTGCTGTGGTGGTGTCCCACATACAAAATAGAGGAAGATGGGCACAGATGTTAGCTCAGGACTAATCTTCCTCACCAAAATAATAAATAAATAATGCTATCCATGATGTCAGTGTTTTCCATCTCTCCCTCTCCTTTCATTTTCCTTCCTCTGTTTCTCTTTTTCTTCTCTAGTATTTTTTTTTCGGTGAGGAATATTGGCCCTAAGGTAACATCTGTTGCCAATCTTCCTCTTTTTTTTTTTTTTGCTTGAGGAAGATTGGACCTGAGTTAACATCTGTGCCAGTCCTCCTTTTCCCTGCATGTGGGTCGCCTCCACAGCATGGCTTGACAAGTGGTGTAGGTCCACTCCTAGGATCTGAACCTGGGAACCTGAGCCTCGAAAGTGGAGTGTGCCAAACTTAACCACTACGCCACTGGGATGGCCCCTCCTCTCTAGTTGTAAAATGCTAGAAAGCAATACAGTGAAATGTTAATGGTGATGTCGCTAGTTAATAGGGCTGTGAATAGGTGATTTTCTTTCTTTTTTCTCCCTACTTTCTACTTTCAGGTTTGCCAGTGTTCAGTCAGTCAGTAAACTTAAAAACACATGTGCATGAGAATGGAGAAAACTGTGGAAGGAACCCTCCAACACTGGCTAATTTAGGAGTGAGAGTAGGGCAAGACTAATTATTTGTATCTTTTTGTTTTTGCACCTGTTAGGTGTACTTTTTGAAAATAGTAAAGAAAAATTAAAACTGTTTCTTTAGTTTTTTTTCTTCTGCCCTGTTTGTCTCCTTTTTTGTTGATCCCATCTTCTCCCTTAACTGTGAATTCCGTGTTAGGGAAGCAGCTGGATGACACTGGCTGAGATGAAAGAGCCACTGTCTGGTCTTGCTACGGGAGCACAAACCACACTGTGCTTCTGCATACACTCTTTCTCCTGGAGGGCTGAGATCCCTCTTTATAATTCCACTGCTATTTTTAATATCCCTGCGGGGTAAGGAGAAAGCCAGTCACTTCATCTTTGAGCTGCTCACTAGTTTTCTAAATCTCCATTTTCCCCTGCTGCAAATAACAGAGCTGAAGAGGTCATCCACAGACAGTTTAGAAAGTGGTCTTAGATAGCTTCTTTCCATACTTCTTAAGAAGCCAGACCTCACAGTTATTAAAAGGGCAGAGGAAAAGCAAGAAAACACACATATATTGATGTGTATTTGGGGAAGGATCTTATAATCATTTGTAACTTCCGCAGCAGCACTCCACTTTGTCCTCTAAGCTGAATGAGGAAATCTCCAGAGCAGCCTTGTACATACAGCAAAGGCAGAAGAAACTCCAGGCTCGCAGTCCCTGGGCCAAGTGAGCTTGACAATGTCCCTCATGACTCTAGAGACTGTTAATTTTTCAGTCTGTGCTTGAAGCCGGGCTCTGATTGTCCACTGAGCGCGGAGGGAGAAGCTAACTCAGCTCCTGGAGAAGGCACCGCTGAGCTGGTCCCGGTGCCACGACTGCTCCCAGGGCCTCCCGGCTGCCCGAGAGAGCCGAGAATTGCACCCAGAAATGAAAACCACTGCGGCTGCCTTGGCTGCGCCCCTAGCGCTAAGGGAAATTAATTTTAATTCCAGACACAGTGTTCATTTTCAGGTATATAGGGATTATTTTAGCCATCTCAAGTCTGGGTTTTTCTTAGAAGTGTGAAAACCTCATTTAAATATTTTAAACTAGTACTAACAGCAGAAGTCCCTTGACTCTTCAGAAAAATGGGAAAATATTTTTAGGCATTTTCACCACGATAAGTGACTGTAGTGGTACATTCACATTTATAGTTTTTATCAGTACTGTTTGGGGTTCAACCTTTATAAAGCCACTAAGGATAGACGTCAACCACACTTGCTCTCAACTTTGTTTTCATTTGGGGCTACTCTTTTACTTCAGAGGCTAAAGCTAGGCTAGTAGGTGAGATGCCAGTGATGCAGAAAATGTTTCAAGCAGGGTCTCAGGCTGACCGGAATGCTTGGACTTGAATTGCCCAGGATACATACAAACCAAAAGCAAGTAGATTTGGGGCCTCCTTATTTGTTACATCCATATATAAGAAAAAACCTATGTGAGACCAGACTCTCTAACCAACAGAAACCGGTATCCTGACTTTTTCCAGCTAAAAGAACTTAAAAAATAATAGCCTAATGAACACTCCAGTGCAATGACCACTGATGTCATTCAACCACACTAATCCAACCAATATGTTCCAAGCGGCGTCCTTAGCATTCGTGATCCAGAGACACCAAAGACCAGGTCCTTCACTTTTGGGACTGCTGGCGGAAGGGCTGTGGGGGTGGGAGGAGGCACTGGGGAGACAAGTATGACGATGAAGTGATAAGCATTTTAGTGTGGGACTTGTTCTCCCACACTACCCGCTACCTCCTTCCACCCTCGAAATAGGTGATTTGGGGGCACTTCAGGGTTGAGGGTGTCTAGGACTGAGCTCAGTGGCTGTCCTGCTCTGCCCAGCATAGCTGCAGGTGCAAGTGGGAAAGTCACAACCCCCTGGGGAGGCAGGGCAGTGCCTGGGTCACAGGGAGAAGCTCACCCTCCTGGAGGACAGAGGCTGATCTTAGTCTCTTTTTTTTTCTTTCTTCACTAATTTTTGTTTTTGTGAGAAAGATTAGCCCTGAGCCAACATCCGATGCCAATCTTCTTCTTTGTGGAGGAAGATTGGCCCTGGGCTAACATCCATGCCCATCCTCCTATACTTTATATGGGACGCCGCCACAGCATGGCTTGACAAGCAGTGCATTGGTCCGCACCCAGGATCTGAACCCGCGAATCCCGGGCTGCCAAAGCGGAGCGCGCAGCCCTGCACCACCACTGCACCACCGGGCGGGCCCCTTTTCTTCATTGATTTTTGACCTCTGCTGTCACAGTTTTGTTCTTTCTCTATCCTCATTCCTCACTATACCCCTTTCTATCTTTTCCTAAACGAAAACAACAAAAGTGCAGTGCCTTAGGTCCTAAACTGGGTATGCCCCGCGAGGCTGGCTTGGTTCATAAGGCGCTAGATCCAGGACTGCACTTGGGCTAGCTTCTCTCTGATCAGAGAGTGATAAGGGAAGTCTTCCAACTTCCATCCTTGTAAAGTCTCTCTTTCCTTTCCTAAGTCCTTTTCAAAACGGTTTTCCAATGCTTTTGGCTTGGTTTGGCCACAGAATTTACTTCTCAGTGTTGACTCCTGGTGTTAATGAATTGAGCAGAAACGTGTTTCATTGATACAGGATCTGTGGCATCATCACAGAAACGAGGAAAAGCCCACAAGAATCTTTTGAACTTTGAAGGATTTTTAAAAAACATTATCTGGTATTAGGCCTAAAAAATTCTGGGAGAGCTGTTGTTCCTCACTTTAAATACAGGGAAATATGGCCCAGCAGGTTGAGGTGATTGTCTAAGGTTTACACAACAGAAAGTAGCAGAACCAAGAGCTGACTTGGGCTTTGATTATTAGTCCTGGACTATTCCCACCACCACCACGATTTTCAACAAACAGTACATGTGACAAAAATCCATCTGCTTCCTTTTCTTTCTTTCTTTCTTTCTTTTTTTTTTTTTTTGTGAGGAAGATCAGCCCTGAGCTAACATCCGTGCTAATCCTCCTCTTTTTGCTGAGGAAGACCGGCTCTGAGCTAGCATCTATTGCCAATCCTCCTCCTTTTATTCCCCAAAGCCCCAGTAGATAGTTGTATGTCATAGCTGCACATCCTTCTAGTTGCTGTATGTGGGTCGTGGCCTCAGCTTGGCTGGAGAAGCGGTGCGTCGGTGCACCCGGGATCCGAACCCGGGCCGCCAGTAGCAGAGCGAGCACACTTAACCGCTAAGCCACGGGGCCGGCCCTGCTTCCTTTTCTTTTGAATTATTTAATCCCTTGCCCTCTTTTGCTTCATGTTTTCATATTGTTACCTCACCAGGTCTGTTTTTGCCCGCCACCCAGAAAGCCAAACACGGAGACAATGAGATTGCAGAGAGAGAGGTTTATTAATCACAAGGCAGCCAAGTGAGGAAAATGGGAGAACAAGTCTCAAATCCACATCCCCGATAATGGGGACTCAGGGATATTTATGGGGTCGGGGGGCAAGGTGGTCTGAAATGTGGAGATAGACAATTGGAGGTGAGGAGAGGTGAGGTAACTGATGATCTGCGCAAGTGTAGTCAGACTTCATGCCTCTTCATAGGACGCATGTTCACAAAATGGTTGTGTTAGCATGAACTGAGGGTGGAGTTTTTAGCCTCTTGACTTCAAAAGGTCACTTATCGGACATCTGCTCGGGCCCAGTTGATGGGTTGGTGGTCTCAACCGGCCTGAAGTGGACAAGGGGCTTTAATTCCTGAAAAACAGCTCAAACATCCATTACTACGGTGACCCAGGCTTCAAGGAGATCTTATCTATAGGAACCTAGTGGGAGTCAGAAAGCATATTGCCTAAACAGCGCAGTTAACAATGGGTGGGGGACCAACTAAAAGCTACAATCAGTAATTACAAAAAGGAAAAAAAACTTTAGTTCCTAGCTACTTAATCATCAATGGCTAACTGTTTGCCGGGTTCAATACCATCCTGTCCTCAAAGAGGGAGAACACTTAACTTCTTTGAGTGGCCTTTGTATCTAAGCACCCAAATAAAGTCTCAGGGACAGTTATTTTGACTTTAACAAGAAAACTCAGCAGCCACTTTGGGTGAAAGTGTTACTGCACAAAGGGCACGACCTGCTCACCGTGAGACAAAAGCCAATCATCAAGAGGCAAGATGGTGGCAGAGAAAGGGAAATTTATTACAGCTTGCTAGCAAGGGGGAAGATGGCCAACTAACGTCTGAAAGAACCATCTTATAGAACAAAGACTACAGGCACGTTATAGAGGGGGCTGGTCTCCAGATGGGGGAGGCATCTGGTCTCAGGGTGGGGCCATCCATCTGATCTCCCAGTGGAGGCAGACATCTGATCTTAGTTCCTCATAGTCTTTGGTTTTCCTGGATATGCATCAGAGAACGGAGCAATGCCCTCTACCCTGATCTTTCAGTTGTCATTGATGAGGCTATCAGCATAGACTCTCTGCCTGGGGGGTCATCACATTCCTAAGGAACTCAAAAGAACAAAGTTATCAACTTATAGCAGCTGGGAGGGGCCATAAAATCCACAGAGCATGTCTGGGTTAGTCAATCAGAGGTCATTCAAAGTTACAATAGGGTTTCTTTTCTACAATATGGCTTCCCTTATGTCAACCTTGTGTTGAGCCAGTATCAAAAGTGTGCTTTGTCAGCAGATAGAAATGGAGAGAATCAGGCATCCAAAGGTGAGAAGAGACAGTGAACAGTTTCCAGAATTTTCTGCTTCTCTCCTTCTTCAAGAATTGCTAGTCACCACTGCTTATAACCGTAGTAGAAACCAGAGATGTTACTTTAAAAAAAAAGCCAAATCCAAAAGAATCTTACTTCTATTCTTAAAAGTCCCCTCCCAAATCCAGTTTTGGGGATATGAATCATTGAGCAACCCTCCTTCCTGCCACCCAATTTCTAATCCTATTTCTGTCATTGAAATTAGTAGGGTCAAATTTTATATAGTATATGATAATTATAGTTCTATAATTCCCTATGCAAAGTTAAAAATGGTTTATAGTATACAAAAATTCAACTTCAAATAGCTAGGAATCAAAATCTCAGGAAACACCCTAATCCCATCAGTCCATTACCTCAGTCCTCCTAATACTTTGTCTGTTGTATTTCAGAGGGAAATGTTCAACAACTAAATTTCAATGCTAATAGCTCAAGTTTTATCTCCAAAGTTCAGAATTTTCTATATCATGGAAGGCTTTAACATTTTAACCATTGGCCCCAGACACTTGACAAATGCCCCTTTGTAAAATTATCATTGCTACTTGGGAAATACAATGTCCACAATTTTGTTCACCTGCCACTGGAAATTTTCATTGGGATTATTTGAGGTTATCTAACAGTACATGAATGCGTAGTATCACCAGGAACCAATTTGAGCCTATGTGGGAACACTTCAGGAGCAGCAGCCCTATTGAGCTTACCAGAAGATGGCTAGGGAATGGGCAAGCAAAGAATTGATCCTGTTCCCCTGTAGTGGCCTAATGACTATTCCTCAGACAGAATGAACAGGATCTCATTCCCTATAGGATTTTTTTTTTCTTTAAGGGGATATATATACTGCAAGAAAGGACTTGGATTTCTGCTCCTGGACATTATAATTTGGGGAATTTAGAAACCATTCTCTAAAGTTCAGATCTATGATTATGTATATTGTTTACATAATCATCAGGTATTTTCTTATTTTGTTTGTCCAAAGGGTATTGACAAAAGATTTTCACATATTGAGATATATGGGATAACTGTTCGGGTTCAAAACTGATTCGGCTTGAACTAAAGAAGCCTGACTTAGGCCTATCAAACACACGTTGTACATCTGCTTCAACCGTTAAAGAATGCACTCTCTTAAAATAAGAATGCATACTTCCCTTCCTACACCCTATCAGTAACAGTAATGGGCGTATCATTCCCTTTCCCGACATCACAGTCACATTGACCTGCTAATTTGCAACTGAATACCTCTTTGAAACTTTGAAAATGTATCCTGGGTGTGTTTAATGTATGTTCTTTGTTCTATCTTTTTTTTTTTTTTTTTTGTGAGGAAGATCAGCCCTGAGCTAACATCCATGCCAATCCTCCTCTTTTTGCTGAGGAAGACTGACCCTGGGCTAACATCTGTGCCCATCTTCCTCCACTTTATATGGGACTCTGCCACAGCATGGCTCGACAAGCGGTGCATCGGTGTGCACCTGGGTGTGCGCCTGGGATCCGAACCCCGGCCAGCGACAGCGGAGCGTGCACACTTAACTGCTACGCCACAGGGCCAGCCCCGTTCTTTGTTCTAAAAAGCTGTAAGACTGTACTGAAAACCATGCTTCTTCAGAACACTTTCTTCCTTTCTAGAGAAGGCCTTCCTAATTATAATCCTCACCCTGCCTCAAGTAAAACCTTATCTCTCTTATCTATAGAACGGTTATTGCTTACTTTGTGGCCACAGTATGACTACAGAAGTATCATAACACAGAATGAGCAAGTCTCAGTTGGGATGTTAAACTTAGTTAAACCAACACTATTCATCCACCAACATCCTAGCTAATTCATTGTCCAGCTTATTTTGGAATAAATTCCATTAACAGGGAATCCACTTCCTCCTGGAGGACTCTATCTCATTTTTCAAGAACATTGATTCAGTCTTTTGGAGCCCTTTACAACAGGTGCAATTATTCTTCACTATGACAACTATCACCTTCCTTTCCACTGTCTCAAGTCATCACTGAATTTCAGATACACAATGTGGTTGCATTTTTTGTGATTGACAAACCAGTCATAGAAATATATACAGTATGTTTCATTGAATTCACGAACACCAAGTGATGGCTACTTTTTTTTCCTACCTGCAATCCATCCCTTTTAATAATAAACAATAAATCTTCTCAAGAATTGTAGTCAAACTCACTGGTGTCAATGATTATTTGAGCATGGTAGGGGGAGAGAGGAGGGTGCTTTCCGAAAGTTAGAAAATGGGTCTTATTGGGCCGGTCCCGTGGCGTAGCGGTTAAGTGCGTGCACTCCACTGCTGGGGGCCCTGGGTTCGGATCTGGACCCACACCGACGCACCCCTTGTCAAGCCATGCTGTGGCAGCGTCCCACATAAAGTGGAGGAAGATGGGCACAGATGTTAGCCCACGGCCAGTCTTTCTCAGCAAAAAGAGGAGGATTGGCATGGATGTTAGCTCAGGGCTGATCTTCCTCACAAAAATAAAGAAATAGATAAAATTAGGCTTATAGAAAAGTGCCACCAGACATTTGGAATTTGTGACTCAGATTCTGGGTTTGAATCAGTCATTAAAAGTGAAGCCACTTTTTCTTCCTACAAAAGGGACAAAATATCCTTCAGTGTTTCTAACTATGTGACCCACTCATCCTGTGTGTTAGATTGCCATGTGCTCCAAGAACTAATAAATCAGGATCTCTGGGGCGGGAACTCCAATCTGCATTTCAATCGAATACCCCAAGAGGATTTGATACCAAGACTTGAGAAAATTCTATGTACCATTAATAAAATGTATCTGGCATCAGTTATACTTTATCAAAAACTATCAGTTTTAAATTATTTAGTCATTTTGTGTGTGTGTGTGTGAGAGGAGAACTAGCCCTGAGCTAACATCAGATGCCAATCCTCCCCTTTTTTCTTTAGGAAGAGTGGCCCTGAGCTAACATCCGTGCCCATCTTCCTCTACTTTATATGGGACGCCGCCACAACTTGGCTTACCAAGCGGTGCGTCAGTGCGCGCCCGGGATCTGAACCTGCGAACCCTGGGGCTGCCGAAGCGGAGCGCGCGCACTTAACCACTGCACCACTGGGCCGGCCCCTATTAAGTCATTTTTAACAAGGAAATTGCCTTGAAAATCTGTCACATAATAGGTTTTTTTAAAACCTTTGTATCCTGAGATCCTAGAACAGTGTTTGATTCTTAATAAATGCTCTTAGATAACAAATAGATAGATATTTGCTGAATGAATGTTCTTTTTTCTTTTTTTGTGATTAAGATCAGCCCTGAGCTAACATCCATGCTAATCCTCCTCTTTTTGCTGAGGAAGACCTGCTCTGAGCTAACATCTATTGCCAATCCTCCTCTTTTTTTTTTCCCTCAAAGCCCCAGTAGATAGTTGTAAGTCGTAGTTGCACGTCCTTCTAGTTGCTGTATGTGGGACGTGGCCTCAGCATGGCCAGAGAAGTGGTGCGTCGGTGCGCGCCCGGGATCCGAACCCGGGCCGCCAGTAGTGGAGCGCGCGCACTTAACCGCTAAGCCACGGGGCGGCCCCTGAATGAATGTTCTTATGGATGATCTTTTTGGAAATGAAGTTGGTCCCCAAATTACAATGGACAAATATGACCAAAAGCCATCTCGCGGTTCTTAGAAAAAGTACCAACATGGACATATTTTGCTGCCTTGACCGGGCACATACTATTCAAATCATTGTTAGCCAAGAGGTTCATAACATGTGGTATGGGAGCCTGTGTGTAGGAGACGGACTATGGAAAACAATCATGATCCTAAGGTCAGTTTTTATGGAGGAGACCGAACTGAACTGGGACCTAGATGCTTAGTTTGTAGTAAGCAAAGGAGAGAAGCAAGACTATTCCAGGGAGGGGAAAATGTCACATGGGGCTGGGAACAATGGGAGATCTGCACGATTAAGCTGAGTGGGAAGTCTGAGAATAAAATGGGGAAGGGAGTGAGGTCAGAGCGTGGAGAGCCTTGAGGCTCACACAGAAGGGTTCAAACTTGAGCCAGTGAGAAAAAGGGAGCCACAAGGGGCTCCCTGAGGAAAATAATGTATAATGTATAATGAAGTTAGCCTGGAAATGCCAACAATAATATTGGTTTCTTCCTACTGAGGGCCTAATGTGTGCCAGGCACCTGGCCAACAGCCCTAAGAGGACAAGAATTATTGCTCCCATTTAACAGCTTTGTAAGATGAGACTCCGAGAGGTCAGGTGACTGGCTTAGCAACAGAGTCAGTGACAGGCTGAGCTGGGGCCCCCACTTGGGTCTGTGCCTCCAAAGTCTGCACTGTAGAGCAGGGGTTGACAAGCTATGGTGCACCAGCCAAATCCAGCCTGTTTTTGTACAGCCCTTGAGGAAAGAATGGATTTTACATTTTTAAAGGGTAGGAAAAAATAAAAAGAGGAATAAAATTTCATAACGTGAAAATTCTATGAAATTCACATTTCAGGGCATATAAAATAAAGTTTTATTGGAACATAGCCAAACCCATTCAATTACATGTTGTTGGTCCAATTTCATGCTACAGTGGCAGAATCAATTGAGAAGTTGGACAGAGATCCTATTGCTCACAAAGCCTAACATTTTACTATCTGGCCATTTACAGAGAGTCTGCTGATTCCTGCCATAGAGCTTTGCTGCTCAAAGTAGACCGGGAGCAAGGAGTATCATCTGGGAGCTGGTTAGAAAGGCCCACTCTCGGACTCCACCCGAACTGCCGAATCCAGATCTGCACTTTAGCAAGCTCTTACATGATTTGTGTGCACATTCCAGTAAAGAGCGCTGTTATACTGGTGTGCTGTTGGGCTGAAGGGTTGGAGGAGGGCAAATCTAGTGGACTAGGACATTGGGTGGTTTAAGATTAGGAGACAGAGGGGGAAAGGACAGGGTCCACAGACATTTAAAGAATGTCTGCCATTTAACTGTGCACGGGCAACCACACATTCCTGCCCCAGGCCTCTGGGATTCCTGCATATAAATATGCAGAGAATAGGAAGCCATATGCAAGTTAACATACAAATCTGCACTGCTTATTATTAAAGTCTGTTTTGCCATGGCATTTTGAATAAAGCTGATCAACAGGAGGATAATCAAATTAGCCGCTATCCAACTTCCCATCTCTAGTCTCCATTTGTGATTTGCGGACAGAAGAAGGGCTTCCTGACAAGCAGGAGTGCCCTTTCTACTAGAAATTGCCCTGAAGCTCTCCTGTAGGGAAGTTTTGAGAGATAATAGCTCAAATATTTTGCTAAAGCATTTTTGCAAATGCTAGAATAGTTGTGAATAAGATGGTGTAGCCTGCAGTCCTCCCTCAAAGATATTCTGCAAGGAAACATGCCACGTGACCACTTTTTAATCATTAGTCAAATTCAAGGAAGAGTTTAATGCTCTCTAATTTGAAACCACACTCGCGTTTATAGCTATACACTCTTATTACATGTCATTAAACATCACAATATATCCGTTCTCTGAGACTATAGTCCCAACTTACTACTAGGAAGTTAACAAACTATGTGTTTAAGGACAATTTTGCATTTGCTCAACTAGTGGAAAATGTGCTACACCCAAGATCTATGGAGAAATCAGACAGAACAAAAGGGTCTGAGTGCAAGAAGTTGGCAGTCTAACGGGAAGACAGACTGTAAAATGATAAAGAACAAAGCAGCATTTGGACCAGCATAGAGAATGGAGCAAATGACTCTGACTGGAAATGGGGGAAAGATATATATAATTTACTTAAAAAATAGTTGTATTTTACAGCATTTATTTATTTATATAATATACATTTAACTTTTTATTATGGAAAAGTTCAAACATGCGAATGTAGTAGGAATGGGAGAATCACCTCATTCTCCCCCCAGCCCCACTTCTTGTGTACTCACTCATCAGGGGCGACTGTTCACACATGGCGGGTCTCCTTTCATCTGACTCGCACCTACTTACCCCTCTCCTACTGAAGTATTTTGAAGCACATGCCAAGCATTATAACATGTTTGCGGGAAAAGTGGTGTTTCTTTGAGTTAGGTTTTGCAGGATGCCTAGGAGCTCACTACCCTCAGAGAGGACAGGAGCCTCCAGGCGGAGGCGCTGTTGAACAGCAGCAGGAAGGGAGGAAAGTGTAAGTCACAGTCCACACCAGTCTGGCTTGAGGGAAGAATTTTACAAATCTTTGTGGGAAATGAGGTTGAAAGGATAGCTGGGCTAGAGTGTAAGTTCTGTGAGGGCAAAAACCACGCTCGTCGCCCTGAGTTCCCATAGTGCTGTGGAGGCTGTGGAAAGAGCCGGTCAGCGATAGCGGAGGCAGGCCGTGGCAGCCCTAGAGTGCTGGGGTCTTGTGCTTTATATGGCACCATTTAATTAGTTCAGTTAACTGGGAAGGTGGGTTGGTACATGATTAAATGGTGTGTGTGGAGGATGAACCCAAACAGAAACAAGGATATTATGTCCTAAGCACCCCTCGTTCCACGTGGGGCCTTGTGCTAGGGCCTCAGCCACCACCACCTGCTCTAGTCCAACTCCCTCTTGGAGGAGCCTGCTGAAATCAGGCACCTTACTGAACCTTCTTCTTTTTAACTTTTAAAATAATGATAATAATTCCTGATTTTTAAAAACCTACTTCATAGCATCAACCTTAGGGAAAAGTAGTAAAATAACACATGAAAAATATTTCTCAAGTGCTATATAATTGTAGCAAACAGCAATATTTCCACAAAATATTTTAAAATATAAGCTATGATTGTTTTGTGTACTTTGATTTCCTATGACCTTGAGGGAAGGAGGACAACTGCAGGGCTTCCCGGGGTTGGCAGTGTCCTGAGGGACCCGGGCCTGTTCTTGGCTCACAGGGTGGCGTCGGGCTGCCAGTGCTCAGCCCAGGGCACGTGAGTTTGTGTAAGAGAGCGGGGTACAGAGGGCACCTGTAATGGTTCGGTTTGCATCCATTTGCTCTGTTACACATGTTGTCTGGGAATCACTTACAGGTCGGTGGCACAAGGATAATTGGAAGCTGAGTGAGTGAGGGGAAGAGCTGAGCAGAGGTGGGAAAGGGATGGGACTAGCAGCGTTTAGACTGTCGAGGATTGTGCGCTGAGGTAGATAGTGGGTTCTTGCAGTGGCTGTGAACACAGTAGGCCAACTGGGGATGTCTGGTTCCAAATTCCACACAAGCCAGGATGCCCATGACCTGCTCAGAATCTTTACCCTGGAGCTCCTGCAGGAGCCCCAGCACTCTAGGGTAGAGGTGCTCATACCTCAGGGTGTGGCCGCATCACCTGCAGGCCAGGTTAAAACAGATCACCCTGGAGTTTCTGATTCTATAGGTCGGAGTGGGACTCGATAATTTGCATTTTTACAAGTTTCCAAGTGAGGCTGAATCTGCTGGCCCCTGTACCACACGATGAAGAACCATTGCCTGGATGTGATGACTGTTTTAACAAACCACCTGTCTTAGAGATCAGGCTCAGGAGCCTACTAGCTGGCTGGTAGTCACAGAGCATGCCCCAGCGCCAGTTCCTCACACTGCCAAGCCTCTCCCTGCCCTGGGTCCTGCCAGCCTTCAGAAATCGTCTCAGAAGAGGTTATTTCGCGGGCATTTTGCCCTGTTACAAGGCTCCAGTTAGTTTATGTGATGTCGAATACAATAGTTGAAGAAGCATGTTTTTAGATATAATAATGTCTTTATAAATCAAGAATTCCACTACATAGACTATAGGATAATTTCAAAGAATTCATGCTTATAAAATGGAATACCAGGCCGCTCTCCTAGTTGGATGACTATTTGAAAGCAGGTGGTGGAATCCTGTGGCCTCCAGCAGAATTCCGGGTGTAACTAATCTTGCCAATGCCTCCTCATTATGTAACCTTCCCTTTTTTCTGGCTCCCTGGGTGTTGCTATTTTCCCCTCTGCTCGCCTTAATATGCACTGGCTCATGGTATCTGGAAAACTCGTGGGAACAGAACTTTGGGAACAGAACAGCAAGATTCAGACAAGACACAATAAGCAAGTAGGCTTTCAACCAAGAAAGACCTTCACAACTGTAAAAATTACCCCTGCATTGAGCTTCCTCTGAACTTCAGAGGCACACAGCGCCAGGGCCTCAGCAGGGCCCGAAACCCCAGCGCGTGGCCCAGCTCTGTTGGGCACATAGAACCAGCATCCTCCCTGTTAAACTTAAATGGATACTTGGTTAAGTGCTTCCTCTTTGGGTGTCTATGCATTTTACTTAACCATTTGGCTGTAAGTTCCCTAGTGGCACATGAGCAAATGACTTTAAATATAGCTTTGTTGTGTCATATGCATGCATTTATTCATTTGTTCAGTCTTAACCATTAGTTCACATTGGCATTAGAACTACAAAGATGAGTAGATTATAGTTTTAGACCACTAGGGGCTTTCAGGGTACTAGAGGAGACAAGACACAGAAGCAGAAAATTCCAGCAAAGATGTGAGTATTGAAATAGAGGTATGTACAGCAACTGCTGGAGTAAGGAGTGCTCAAAGAAGTCCCCGAGCGGAGGTGACAATGGACCTGAGTCTTCGGGGATGAATGGAGACATTCTAATCTAGGCCAAAGAAACAGTGCATGTGAAGGCAAGGAGATCAGAAAGAGAAGGGCTCACTCGGCACAGCTGGCTTGCAGGGCGTGGCGAGGGAGCAACAGCAGATGGGACTGGAAAGGTAGGCGAGGGCATCAAGTAAAGCAGTTGCACCTACAACCAGATATACCAGCTTTTGTCCCGGATACATCATTTAGAATAGACTGGTTAAATATAAAGTGGGGAAATTTCAGGAGGTGTGAGATAACTAATTGTGGAGTTTTTACTGTATTAATTTTAACCTTAAAGACAATTGCCTTTGTTTATAATGGAACTGAGAGCAAGTATTCAGTTAAATGTGTATTAGGAAGGGCAATATAGGTGATCAGAAAAGCTCAATACTCTGTAGGATGGTGGTAGATAGACTCGACTATCTTATTTCAGTCATACTGTTTGAATATTATGCCTAAAATTAAAAAAAAGACAAGAATCTTATCAAAAGGAGTTCATTCCAATGGACCAAACAATATAAATCTTCTTCAAGTCTGTAAACTTTTTGTCCTCTGAGCAGAGGAACAATGCCATGGGACTGATTTGTTGGATTATCAATGTTAAAAAGTTCCTATGTGTTTCAAATTTGTATTTACAGTCTTGAATATCTAGAGAAAGAGTGATGTTCTAATTGAATTTGCCTTTTCTCTTGCATTTTTAGTATATGTGTCTTAGTCCATTTGAGCTGCTGTAATAGAATACCACAGATTGGATGGCTTATAAACAACACTGATTTCTCACAGTTCTGGAGGCTGAGAAGTTCAAGATCAAGATGCTGGCACATCTGGTGTCTGGTGAGGGCCCTCTTCCTGCTTCATAGATGGCTGTCGTGTCACTGTGTCCTCACATGACAGAAGGGGCAAAGTTGCTCTCTAGGTCTCTTTTTTTTTTTGTGAGGAAGATCAGCCCTGAGCTAACATCTGTGCTAATCCTCCTCTTTTTGCTGAGGAAGACCGGCTCTGAGCTAACATCTATCGCCAATCCTCCTCCTTTTTTTTTCCCCCCAAAGCCCCAGTAGATAGTTGTATGTCATTGCTGCACATCCTTCTAGTTGCTGTACGTGGGACGCGGCCTCAGCGTGGCCGGAGAAGCGGTGCGTCGGTGCGCGCCCGGGATCCGAACCCGGGCCGCCAGCAGCGGAGCGCGTGCACTTAACTGCTAAGCCACGGGGCTGGCTCCTGTTTTTACTTTTTTAATGTCGCTACTAGAAAATTTAAAATTACACATGGAACTTGCTTTATAATTCTATTGAGTAGCACTGGCTGGGGCAGACCAGGTCTACTTCTAGAACTGGAGAGGAACAGATACCTGTATAAAGTTCTGGCTCTTTTAGAAGGAGGAAGTCTTTTTGTTTTTTAAATAATCAAGACATCATTTTTCTTTGCAGATATTTAACAGAGTGGATGGATGTAGGGCAAACAATGTGGGGCTATACATTCACTGAGAACTATTTATGTGACAATGTGCTGTGCTAAGTATTGTGGGGAAAGAAATTGCTGACTGAGTGGGAGAGAGAAGATATGCGGGCATGTGAGTGGTGCAGATAATCGAGGCTGTAGGATTCCAGCCTGTGGAGAGAGCGTCTCTGTCTTGTGTGGCAGTGGAATGCCAACGTGATCTGCGCCTTGATCGCGTCGACGGGGTCTCAGTAAAAGAAGTGGAGTAGTGCGAGTTGCCGTGGGAGGCACTCTAGGTGGAGGGAAAGCACAGAAAATGCTGCAGCAGGGAAGTAGAAACTGGAGTTTTAGTTTAGCTGAAGTTGAGGGTGAGAGAGAAAGAAGACGGTCGCACTGCTAAAGGCCTTACGCCACCGGGGTGAATGCTAGCAGCAGCTCTAGTCTGAGATGGCTGATGGGAACATTTATTAAAGAGGTATGGGCAGCAGTAGAACACATCTTTAGCAAATGAGCTTAATGAAGCCAGTTTTCACGTCTCCTTAGGAAGTGTTCACCGGTCAGGCCATCAGAGTTTAGTGCTTGGGTGCAGGGACCCTGACAGCAGACTGCCTGGATTCTAATCCTGGGTTCCAGTCCAGTCTGTACAATTGATTAGAGGTGAGATTTTGGGCAATTTAATTAACCTCTCTTTGCCTCAGTTTCCCTATCTGTAACATAGGAATGATAACTATACTTACTTCAAAGAGTTGTCGTGAGGATTAAATGAGTTAAGTTATATGTAAAATTCTTAGAACACAGTGTATGCACATAGTAAGTGCCACATATTTGTTAAAAAATATTGGTTGGCTATTGCTGACTGTCCATAGCTAGGCAGCTAGGATGCTAGATAGAAAAAACTATTTCTTTTTCAAAATCTGTATGTATGTAATAACTATATGTATATAAAGATAATGCACAGAAAGGATCCCCTGGGAAGAAATGCCAGGTCAGTCTGGCACAGTGAGGCTAGTCCCACGTCCCCTGCAACCCTTGCTAACCCTGCTTTGTTGATGTCCACAGAAATTGTTGCAGCGTCTACAAATAAATCTCCAAGTATTTAACAAAAGTGGTGCAAAATACACTAACTAGGTCTGTGTTCTTAACGGAATAGGACATTTTTCAAAATGCAGTGCTGAATTGGGCTTTATTTTCTTTTAAAATTGCTTCACTCTCTCCATCCTTCCCTTTCACTGGGAAACCGTGAGGAGTAAAGAATGCTTTCTGAGTTTAGATAAATTGCTCAAATCCCCCTAGGTGACCGTATATACTAGTAGCCTGGTTTGCCCCAGACAAGTTTTCTGCTGTTGTCTGCGTGCAACTATTAACAGCGTCCCTTTCCCTCTTAAAAGTCTTGTTTTGGATGGTAAACCATCTCACATAGAGGAAACGGAGAGGGACTTGCATGTGTTGGTGCATCTGGAATTGGGGTATTCGTTTGGGGGTTAGTGTGTTCTCGGAGGCGGGGAGCGAGATTCAAAGGGGCAACTTGTGACTTTGGAGAGCATCCTGCGCTCCTGGACTGGCGGGAAGCTGTCCCGAGCCGGGCGACGGGCGCCGGCGGCGTGGGTGGGCCGCCCAGGCGGCGCCGGGCCTCCGGGGGCACGCCCCCCGGGACTCGGCGCCGCCCCCCGACAGCGAGCCGGGGCGGGCAGGCGGGCGTCCCCACGCACGGCAGCCGCGGGGCGGCCACCACCGTTGCGGACCTTCTCTGTGCTTTGGGAGGAGCTGAGTCCGACCCGACCCAGGTCAGCACGTCCTGAGGACGCCTGCACCTTCCCGAAACCCCGCCCTGACCCGCAGGCGCGGCCGCCGCCTCGGCCCTGTCCCGGAGGACAGGTGCGCGCCCCCTGCCGGCCGGCCGCGCCGAGTCCAGGACGGCGTCCGGAGGAGTGAGGACGACGAGTGGGTCCGCCGGGCCGGGGTGGGCGGGCAAAACTGTCATCACTGTACAGTCATCTTGGGAGCTAGTTCCGCGTTTTAAGTTAAAAAGCGAGAAAAGAAGGTTAAGAAATCGTCACTTTTTTTAGTGTCCCTGCTGCGGCGAGCCGCGGGCAGCCCCGCGGGTGTAGACGCCGCCCGGCCGGGTCGGCGGCCGCGGAGACTCCGCTGTCCGGCCGCGCCCGCCACGCCGGGGAGCGCTCGCGTCCCTCCCTGGCGCGCTCCGTCCGCGAGCGGGCCCCGCGGCCACCTCCCGGCCGCAGACACCGCCCGGCCCCGGCCCGCGGGCTCCCGCGTCGGCCCGCGCGCGTCCACACCCGCTCCCCCGCCGGGGGGCGCCCGCGGGCATGCTCCGCCCCACGCGGTGCAGTCTGGAGGCTGTCGCTGGTGTGCGCGGTAGTGAAACTGCAGCGTATTCCAGCTTCTGAAGACAGAGGAGGATGGGCGTGTGTCCACGCTTTAATAATCAGTTCTTTAAAAAGTGTTTTTAAAAACTATTACATCCTCACGGTGGAAGTGATGGGCGTTATACTGCGATGAGAGGGTGGAGAAAGGAGCAGAACCGAGTGGCAGCCTCCACGACGTCTGCTTTCTCGGCAAGGGCATGCGGGTCATTTGGCGTGGCCTGCGGGCTGGCGTGAAGATCCGCAAGGGCCGCTGTGTAGGCTGCAGAAGCCGCTTGACGCCCAGGCTGATGTGTGACATTGGAAGAGCCAAGCTCCGGCCCCGAGCTCCAGCGCCCAAGTCCCTGGGTTTGGGATTCGAAAGCCAGAGCAACAGTCGGTTCTGGGGCTGAACCTGAGTTTTTTGTATTTTTTTTAAAGTGTGTTTTTTCCTGATTAAAAAAAATCAATTTTTATTTTCCAGGATTTAAAATAAAAAAGCTCGAAGGAGAAAAAAATTTAAATTACCTATTATCCCACTGGCCAGAAATAATCACTGTTAACATTTTGGTGTATGTGTTCAGTTTTTTTTTCTATGCATATTTTAGTTAAAAATGGAATCACTATACTCAACAGAATTGAAAACATATGCCCATACAAAAACACCCGTACATGAATGTCCACAGCAGAATTTCTCCTAACTGCCCCAAAGTGGAAACAATCCAAATTCGTCCATCAACTGATGAATGGATAAATGGAGAATGGTGTATCCATTGAGTGGGATATTATTTGGGAATTAACAGAATGAAGTGCTGATACATGCTGCAACATGGACGAACTTGGAAAACATGATCCTAAGAAAGAAGCGAAACACAGGCTATATATTATATTATTCCATTTATATGAAATTTCCAGAATAGGCATATCTATAGAGACAGAAAGTAGATTAGTGGTTGGCAGGGGCTGGGGGGTGGGGGAAGTGCGGAGTAACTGCTAATGCATAGGGGTTTCTTCTTGGGGTGATGAAATGTTTTGGAATTAAATATGTGATAGTTGCACAACCCGGTGAATATGCTAAAAACTACTGAATGGTACACTTCAGAAAAGATGGATTTTTTTTTAAAGATTTTATTTATTTATTTATTTTTCCCCCCAAAGCCCCAGTAGATAGTTGTATGTCATAGTTGCACATCTTTCTAGTTGCTGTATGTGGGACGCGGCCTCAGCATGGCCGGAGAAGTGGTGCGGCGGTGCGCGCCCAGGATCCGAACCCCGGTCCGCCAGCAGCGGGGCGCGCGGGCTTAACCGCTAAGCAACGGGGCCGGCCCAAGATGGATTTTATGATATGTGAATTATATCTCAATAAAGCTGTTATTAAAAACAAAAAAATATAAGCACGCTGTTGGTGGTGGTGCCATCAAGTGGATTCTGATTCCTAGCGCCCCTGTGCAGGGCACAGTGGAACCCTGCCCGGTCTTGCTTCACTATCCTCTCACCTTCTGGCGCTGTATCAGACAATGCTCTGCTGCTAGTCATAGGGTTTTCTTGGCTAATTTTTTTCGCAAGTAGTTGGCCAGGTCAGGTCCTTCTTCCTAGTCTGCCTTAGTCTAGAAGCTCTGCTGAAACCTGTCCACCATGGGTGACCCTGCTGGTATTTGAAATCCCGGTGGCAGAGCATCCAGCATCCCAACAACACACAGCCATCACAGTATGACAACCCACAGACAGGTGGTGTGGTTCCCTGACGGGGAAATAAACCTGGGCCACCGTGGTGAGAGCATCGAATCTTAACCACTAGATCACCAGGGCTGGCCATCACACTATGCCTAGTAATACATTATGAACGTTTCCCTAATATTCCCAATAACTACTCTTCTGCAACAATTTTATTTTTAATTATCAAATTAATGCACAATCATTATAAAAAAACACACAAAAAATTAAATAATGCAGAAAAGTGAAAATTAGAAAGCGAAGTATTTCTCCCCCTGCCCAACTTCAACACCTTCAGAATACCCACTTTAAAATTATTTTTATCTCATACTCTTCTGTTCATAGACCCTTATGTTCAGTGCAAGCCCACTGTCTTGTTTTATTTTTGATTTTCCCCTTTCCCCGTCTCCACTCTCATTCTTCCCCTCTGCATTGCCACGCACTCTAATGTGTTTATTATATGTTGTAAATTACGGAAGTATCCTTGGAAAACATCACATTTTTTTGTATGGGGTTTTTAATTTTTGGAAGTGGTGTTGGCGCTATAAGTCTTCTTTTCACTCTGTGCTTTTGGAGGACTCTGCGTGTTCCTCCAAAAGTGAGTGATCTTATTCCATAGTAAACGTCCACCACGTTTAACTCATACATTTTCCTAACAAGGGGCGCCCGGGTCGCCCCCAGCTCTGTCACAATGAACAGTGTGGTGTATATGCTCCCTTCAGGACTTGAGCAAGGATCACTCTGGGACATATACCCAGGTGTGGGGCGTTATATGGGGTCAAAAGACATATTCAATTTAAATACAAACATTTTGCTTTGGGGATGACTATGCCAGTTTATATTCCCTCCTCTTCCCTCGTGAACAAGATCTTTCACCTTCTCACATCCTTTGCTGAGCCTTGGTGGCATCACACTTTCGAATTTGTGCCAATCTGATGGGTCTAAAGTAGGATCTGATTATAGCTTCAGTTTGCATTTCTTTTTGTTGCTGTAATCACCAGGACGTGTGATCATCTCTCCACATACTTGTTAGACATCTGGCCTTCTGTTGAGTGAATTGTCTATTCATTGTGTGCTCATTTTTCTATTGGGATTTCTGTCTTCTTCTTGTTGATTTGCAGGAACTCTTTGAATATTCTAGATATTAACCTCTTATACTGACAAGATGTTGCAATCTCTCCTCCAGTCTCTCATCTGTTAACTTTGTTATCTTTTGCTGAACAGAAGTACTTAATTTAATGTAGTGAAATCCATCTAATTTTCCCCCTACTCCTTGGCTCTAAAGATATTCTCTAATGCTTTTTTCTATTCACTTTCTAATTTTATCTTTTTCTATGTATATATCAACACATACATAATTTGTTTGTTTGTTAACAAAAATAGGATAAAACAATGTATATTGTTAGTTAACACTTTTTCATCCTCCAACAAAATGTATGGACATTCTCCTATCTCTCTCAGATCTTTCTCGCTTTTTAATTGCTGCATATTATTCTCCTCTATGAATATACTAT
Organism: Diceros bicornis minor; assembly: GCF_020826845.1. NCBI lineage: Eukaryota > Metazoa > Chordata > Mammalia > Perissodactyla > Rhinocerotidae > Diceros > Diceros bicornis. The sequence continues at coordinate 56,950,317 of NC_080762.1, read as the reverse complement.
AACTTATTTAACAATTTCCTTATTGATGGAAAATTGACAGTATTCCAAAAAATGCTTTGTGCTTTTCAAGCATTTTTTAGGCTAGATAACCATAGGTAGAATTGGTGGTTCAATGAATATATTTATTTAATTTTGACTTACTGCCAAATTACTCTCCAAAAATGTTGGAATGATTTTTATGCCCATCACCAGTGTTCAAACATGATTTTTAATGGAGACAGTATAGCATAGGACTAAAGAGATTCTGCTGTAATGTCAGAGAGACCTGGTTTGAATCTTGTGTCTGCCACTTGGCTGTGTGATTTTCTCAGCTTCCTCAGCTGTAAAATGGTGGTGCTAATACCTACATGATGGGGCTGTGGAGAGAATTAAATAAACGTTGAATGTAGAGCCCTCATACAGTACCTGGCATCAATTCTCTACTCTGGGAAATTTGTAAATATTGTTACTTATAGCAGTATAATACTAGATACTACTACATCCACTTTTGAACATGTCTTTACTATTTTCTCATCTAATTTAGTTTTTATTCATTTGACAGTCTCAGATAGTCCTGGTTCAATCCATTCCACCCTCTTCCTCTTCTTTCCAACCTCCTCAGACTTACAGTGGAAGAATGGGGACTCAGAACATTTAATAATGTGCACCCCACATCTGCCTGCTCCTCTGGCTAGTCTAAAGTTGGTGAGAGAAACTCACCATTGTTCCTCATCAGCCCTGTTAGGGTCCATTTTACTGTGTGGGTCAAAAGGCAAGGGGAGAAAGAAAGACTGGTGTCTGAGGAAGCCTTCCAGGAGGAACAGAGACGCCCAGGGCTCTGGCAGTGACTCTGCAGCTACCATTCCTGCTATCAGCAAAGATTGAAAATGGGTGATGGTGAGAGGCCCTCATCCATCACAGAGGCAGGAAATGAGGAAGATGTGGTGAGGGGAGGTATAGAAAACACACGGTGAGGTTTCTGGACTTATTTTTCTCCTGCATTCTGAACTTTCCATTCCCAATGGGAACTAAGAGTCTTCTCCCCAATCCTTACTTCCCATCCCATCGTTTGAAATAACAAGGTTCCTGGAACCAAGAATGGAATGTCAGCTACTCTTCTGGAGGGAGTTTATTTGTCAGTAACAGCACAGAGTGGGAGGGTTGGTCTTTTGCACTACACCAAAGTGTCCCAATTGTTGAAAATTTCAAACTGGTCTATTAGTAGAAATAATGAGTTAAATTTTTTCATGGAAGCAACTGAATTGTTTACTGGCATGCTTAGGTTTATAGCAAACATTAAAAAATTTCACTGTCCTATAGAATAAACATAGACTAATTAAACATTCCCTAATATCACACATGGAGCTAAGATAATGTTACAACAAATTCCCAATTGGAGTTGCTTTGAGGCCCTGGGCTAATTTTACAACTAGGAACAAGGTAAAAATCTTGTGTGCCCTTATGCACAAGGCTGCTTCTAAGATATTTTTTAATTAATAAGAAAAGATTTTGTCCTTCAAATAATAATTTGATTCTGTGCTAGGGGCAGATATCGTTGAGGAATTTTTCTTTGGCCTAACGTAATAGTTTGAGCCAGTGGGCTTACTTGATGGAAGTTGGCATTGGGAGCCAAGGTCACTGGCTGGGTCCCTGTAAGGGGCAACAACTTCTCCTTCAACAGTCAGAGAACATCTCTCTGCTCCCAGCCTTAAATGGGTCTTGTTTCCTGCATATTCAGGGTTATTGTAAGTGTTAAGTGAGGTAATGTATGTGACAGTGCTATACAAATGATGTTATTTATCATACGCTTCTCTGTAGCTGGCGACGATGAAAAAGAGAATCCTGTGAATGTCCCGGGAGAAACTTCCTGCCACTGATGACAGAACAGCTCAAAGCACTGCAGACATCTGATGTCGCTTCTTGGTGTTAAAAAAGAAAAAGTGCATGAGAATAGATATTGTATAGGTAATTTATACAATATACACACTTGAATCTTCTCTAACAGCATCCCAATACCTCACAGAGAACAGTTCTTGAGCGTTAAAAGCACCAGACTATATCCTATCAGATCACTTTCAATCTCAACCAAACTTCTGTGGAAAAGCTCGAGTTTCAGGCTGTGGAGTGAGTGTGAAGGGGTGAAACACCTAAAGCCCAGGCTCTTTGTGGTGCTCTAAGGGTGGCCTGGGGCCAGGGTGCACACTGACCCTGAGAGGCAACGACTGCTGGAAATGCTGGCAGACCGCAGGTGCTTCTAGAAAGAGCCCGTCAGGAGAAGATGTAACTTGATCTTCAGGACGGTAGGGCTGCTCCCCTGCCCAGAGGGCAGCCTGTCATAGCGTGAATGCACGTGTGAGGGACCAGGGTGTTTACACACCTCTTCAGCCCGGTTGTGCAAGGATGGCTCCTCGCTCACGAGCACAGGGCTGGCAGTGACGTGGAACTCCTGAGCGTCCTCCTCCCCAGACTCAAGAGCAAGTGCAAGCGCACAGGTGCTGGAAAATTACTAGTGTTCCTCCTCGTCAAGCACTGGACAAAGGGTGACAGGAAATGTGTTCCATTTCATTTCTCTTCGGTAGGGCCTGTACTCACGGCTTTCCATAGCAAAGCTCCTAGGAAGTGTTTTCTAGAACACCCTCTTGGAGCGCACACTGTCGTAATTGGCTTTTCTGCGTAAGGTTGCTCTAAAAGGCAGAGGCACCTGAAAAGGCTTTGTGATCCATCTTAATTTACATTTCTATGAGAAAGATAATTTATTCTTTAACTGAAATGAGACATTTACCCCACATCTATTCATCTGAGGCAGTCATGTGCTTTTGCTGAGGGGAACCAGGCCATTTCCTAGAGTGCTCTTTCTGCCTTCACGTTTACATTGTCTATTGGTACTTTTCTGTTGGAGGAATTTTATTTTGAGCAGTGATAAGCTGCCCTCAGAGAGGAGATTAGATTATTTACTTCGCAACAGGGTCTAAATTCAAACGTCTCTATTTCTGATTTCTTGAATGTGAAACAAAGGCTGCAGTAAGAGAGATATTACGGTGGTCAACACGCACTGCTGACTTTGGTGTTCATCTCGTTTTCTCTCACAACTCTGATTCCCAGGGTCAGCTGGTATGCTCATTCCTACTGAGTTTGATTGTTGGGTGGGGATAATGATATTTTACATGGAAGCTTTCAAAGGCTGGGACCTATGAAGGAAAGGGTTTGATAACTCAGAATGTGAGCTCCACGAGAAAGGGGATTCGCCTTTTCTTCACTGCTGTATCCCGGGTGCACGGAATGAAGCCTGGCTCGTCACAAATGCTTGTGAATATTTGTTGCATAACTGGGAGGAGAAGTATTTTGCCTATATAGAACTGAGCTACTCTCAAATACTTTCAAAACCTTTTACCAATAACTGCCACTTCTTTTGAGGTTAGCATATCATTTCTTCATTCAATGGTGTTGGCACATTTATTTTTTTGAGAAGAAAAGAACATATTGAAAAAACAGTATATAAATTCCATTTATAGTCCATTTAACCAAAGAGATATTTACTAAATATTTATTAAGCAACTAAAATATTAAGACAAAGCATATATTGTTATGAGGGAGATGGTGCTGAGATGAAGCAAATGGACCCTGCCTTCAGGATGCTTGTGATGAACCTACAGGGAGACAGGCACAAATGCGTGTTCACGTGTATTATAAAGAGAACGCCGTGGGGAGAGGGGGTCAAGGAACCTGACTGAGCTCCAGGGAGGCCTCGGGGCGGGCAAGGACTGTGTCAAAAGCATCTCTGTACTCTTATTGCCTAGCAAAGAGGAGATATTCATATTTGTTGAATGAATGAATGAATGATCTCTTCCTCAGAACCGAGCCTGAGCCCTTGAGTCTAAGATAAAGAAAAAAACTCAAAACAGATAATATGGTGTTTCAGTGGATCAAAGGAAGAGACCACAGTTAGATCAGGAAGGGTGGAAGAAATCAAGGGTCATGAAGGAGTTGGGGATGAAGAGCAACCTTCCAGGCCCAAGGAATGAAATGAGTAAAGCTATGAGGTGCGTGGGGAATGGCGAGCCGGTGGGGAAGAGATAAGTAGCCAGATGTAGAGGCAACAAGGTGTGGTGAGAGATCAGAGAGAGCAGGGTGGGCTGCTGGGTTAAGAGTTTTATTGGGTAGGCAAAGGGAAACCGGGAGGTTCCCCTTGGGGGAGCATCCTGATCAGGGAGATGAGGGCGTGGGGCCCGATAACCCAGCACTGGTGGGAAGTTGGACAGAAGAGGATCAGACTAATGCAGTGAGACCACTTAACTTTTCTGTTCCCGGTGGAAACAAAAGCCGCAAAGATCTGATTGAGATGGCAGAAGAATTAAAAAAAAAATCCCGGAGACTTGAAAAACTGGAATGGAAAAGACAGGTGGTTAATTACACACAGGGTTGGGGGTGGGGTGGGAGACTAGGGAGGCGGAAGAATAAAAAGTGACTCCAGGGCTCAGCCTAAGTGACTGGGGAAAAGGAACTTCTAATAGGAATAAGGAAAGTGGCAGAAACAGCTGGTTTTATTGGGGATGAGGGTGAGGGAGTGAGGCTGGATTTAAACAAGTCTCAGGTGCAAAGAAGACAGCCAGTGGGGGATGCCCCACAGGCAGCTGAAAACCTGGTGGTGAGCACATGGTAGCTTGAGCAACAGGTGTTTTTTGTTTTTGTAAATGTTTTTATTTGAATAAGTTATACTGCCACATTTGGTAAAGTGAAATTAATTCTCCTTCCTACCCCTGGTTGCCTGTTTTTCTCTCTCCAGAGGTAACCTTGTTTCGTTTCTTGACTATCATTCTAGAGATATTCTGTATATACAAGTGTTTTTGTGTGTGTCTGTGTGTGTGAGGAAGATCAGCCTTGAGCTAACATCTGATGCCAATCTTGCTCTTTTTGCTGAGGAAGACTGGCCCTGGGCTAACAGCTGTGCCCATCTTCCTCTACTTTATATGGGACGCCGCCACAGCATGGCTAGACAAGCGGCACGTCGGTCCACGCCCAGGATCTGAACCTGCAAACCCGGGGCCGCAGCAGCAGAGTGCTCACACTTAACCACTATGCCACTGGGCCAGCCCCTACATAAGTGTTTTTATGTTCCCAGGAGAGTTTTGTATTTTCGTTTTTTAAAAGCTAGAGAAGACTTGTGTGTCTTTGAGACAGAAGGAAAAGAAGGAGAAGAGAGGTGGAGGTTGAACAGCAAATTACTGGAGGAATCACTGGAGTCAGGTCTTCAAGGAGGTGGGAGAGAATACGATCAGTGATGTCCCTTTGGCAAGAGGAGTGGACCCTTCTCAGGACTAGGAAGGGCAGGCTGATGGCAACAGATTTCTGGTGCTGCATCACTCAGACGGCCCACATCTGCTCAGCCTGGTGCTGGCAGAGACACATGTAGAGGTGGTCGGGTGGCCTGAGGAGGATGGCAGAAATGATGTAAAATCGCCACTGTGGATGCTAGAAAATATCATAGAACTGTCAGATCCAAACATCAATCCAAAATGGTTTATTTTGATGATTTATAAAAGAAATATCACGATAGCAACTTAAAGCTCTTTACAAATTTAAAAATAAATTTACAGAAATGTAATCATGTCCTATTACATTCAACAGTTTTAGTTAAAATGTTACAGGTAGTGTTGAACAACAAAACATAAACCAAGTTCTAAATCACATAAATGGCCTCAAAGTGTGCTCAAAACCCACTGGGAGATGGTCCAGGAAAAAACTGGAAAAATATGACTTCAGAAGCCAGCAGTAAAGAGGATTAGGTCACTGCTGCAGGTGATGTGGCCACGTAAAAGTCACCTCAACCTTGAACTGCACCAGAAGCTCACACGTAGACGGAAGAAAATGTGAGGTTTTTTTTTTTTTCCTTAATTTACTTATTCTGGTGTAGCTCACAGAACACAGGACTTGGAAATTTATACCCTGATCCATGTGAAGGTCGTTTTAATCAAGGATGATGTTATTTGTGGTTAATTGGGCCTCACACTTTTCTTTTGCACGTTACATGCTAATCACGATTCCAGTACGCTGGGAAGGGAAGCTGTGAGGATGTAGTGAGGACACGGCTGTGGAGCCCGCTGCTCCTGCCTGCCCAGGGCTGTCAGCACACACGAGCAGCCCCAGGGGAAGAACACTGTCCAAGGTCTGGGCGCTGCCTCGGCGACTGCTGGGCGCTGTCCCTGAAGCTGGGAGCGAACGCTCGGCACCGCCCGGGCACGCTTCCCTCAGTGCCGCTGCCAGGCCAAATTATGCGGCGGCTAGCAGCTCTGTGGAGATGCTAAAGTTTAAGACCTAAGTGTCAGGGATTGCTGGCGACAAATAATTTTTATGAGGAAAGTGGACAAAAACAGGTGTTTACCAAGACCTGAGAATTATCATCTACTTTAATTAAGCAAAGGTATAGAGGGATCCATTTCAGCTCATTCCTTTAAGTATGGCCCTTAAAAATAAACAGAATGCCCCTACTTCATATCGCCTGACTTGCAGCCAGGTATGTGACCCTAAAGTGTAAGTTCCAGCATACATCTTATTAATAATTAAAAATAGCTAATTTTACTAACCTGGCAACTAATCTGGACATTTCATGATTACAAGCCTTAAAAATTTAATACAAGTACAATTTTTCTTGTACATAGAATGCTTACACATTAAAATATTGAAGGCACTTTTAGGTTACATGATAAACAAAAATACATTAATGAGAGAATTATTTATTGTTCCTTCAGTTTCTGTGTCCATGGTAATCACTGAGAGCCCAGTTCTGCACTTCACCTTTGGCGAAGAGTGTGAAGACAATGGCACCAAATACATTGATAGCAGCAGCGATACAGAAAACAGTCTGCCATTCTCCAATAGTGTTCTGTAGAGAAAGAAAAAAATGCAGAGGAAAAAAGTTTTTGTTCATAGTCACTTTATAAAAAAGATTGTGTCACAAGAATGTTACAACAGCAGCATTATTCATAAAAGCCTCATGCTGAAAACAACAAAAACGCCCATCAACAGTGACACTGGTATATCTGCTCAATGGAATACTATACAGCAATGAGAAGGAATAACCACAACAACACAGACACACCTCACAACCAAATGTCAGGCAAAAGAAGCCAGACACGGAGAGTACATACTAAATGATTCCATTTACATAAAGCTGAAGATCAGACAAAACTAATCTATAGTGTGCAAGTCGGGCCAGGGGTGCTTCTTGGTGCAAGAGGAATGCTGGGAAGGGGTACCTGGGGGCTTTGCAAGGGAGGCACTGTTCTGTTTCTTGATTGGGTGCTGGTTACAGGGATGTATTAACTTTGTGAAAATTTGTCCAGCTGTATACTTAGGATTTGTGCATTTTTAAAATACATGTTATACTTGAATAAAAAGTTTACTAAAAACGTATGGCATGTCCTTGAATCACATGTTACTAGGAAAGTATTACGCTGCACATTGTCTCCCAAGTTCTTAGGTGGAGGTGTCGGGTAGATCAAGTAAGGAAGAGTCAGGATGGACTTGACGTTCAAGTCTGAGGCCTGGCCTGAAAGATCCCACAGGGCTCTCGAATGGTACACAAAATAGGATGTGTATGGGATTTGCCAATAAGAGATGAACAAAACACAGCTGTTCCATGCATAATCCAGTGGTATAAATACATGAGGCAGTTATCCCATTTCTGGGTCACGTGACTAACATGACCAACCATTTTTTGGATTTTTACAACTTCAGTCTAACCAGAGTGCTACATCTGCAGCATTTAAAAAAGAAAAAACAAGCAGTAGAATCGGCAATAAGGAAGAAAAACGAAAGGCTCTTGGAAGCTAGTACGAGGTCATTTATTTAGGAAAAAAAGGAAAAACGAAGAAAGAAAGGAGCACTCTGTGGTTAAGGTATACTTCTCTGAGATGAATGTATTTTGATGAAAAAGAAAATCTTAGAAATCCATCTTAAATTCTGGTAACTATTTAGCTATGCTAACAATGTGTCACTATTCTGGAGGAGGAGTCAGTCCATAGTTACATTGTATACCAGAAAGAAATGTTCACGACAGCTTCCCAGGATTCCTAGGATTCCTAAGACGAAGCTTCTCTGTGCGCTCTGCAGGATAAAATAACACCTCAGTGTTGTCTGGTGGCAATGGGTGACTTACAGTTAATCAATTGTACACAATCTCACATAACTCCTAGTTTGTTTTTTAACAAAAATTCCACCAGTTTTTAGAGAACACTGTTTTGTTTGTAACAAAATTGAACCCCAGACACACTTTGACTTTTGTTTTTCCTAAGGAAGATTCATCCTGAGCTAACACCTGTGCCAGTCGTCTTCTATTTTGTATGTGGTCCCCAAAACAGCACGGCTGACGAGTGATGTAGGTCCGCGCCTGGAATCCAAACTTGTGCACCCGGGCTGCCGAAGTGGAGCATGCTGAACTTAACCACCAGGCCATGGGGCCAGGCCCACACTTTGATTTTTAATTCTTTAATTATTTATTGATAGTCTGACTCAAAGTTCCACAAAGTTTTTGAGGCAGTGCAGTAATTTTAATTGTAAGAAATTACAATTGTGGGGCCAGCCCCGTGGCTTAGCTGTTAAGTGCGCGCGCTCCGCTGCTGGCGGCCCGGGTTCGGATCCCGGGCGCGCACCGACGCACCGCTCCTCCGGCCATGCTGAGGCCATGTCCCACATACAGCAACTGGAAGGATGTGCAGCTATGATGTACAACTATCTACTGGGGCTTTGGGGGAAAATAAATAAATAAATAAAATCTAAAAAAAAAAAAAAGAAATTACAATTGTAAAGGCAAATGTGTTTTTCTTTTAAAAAAATATCATTTTAATAACATTAAAAAAATGCTATAATAACACATCCAAAACCCACCTCAGTTCCCACTTTACATACTCTCAAGACTTTAATTCAGCTATCTGTATTTCCCTAGCAGAAGTGCTAGGATTATCAATAAGTGAAATTAATACATGGTGATGTGTTGACTTTGGTTCTTTGTTGCCACAGTGCTCCATGAAGATAAGGTTAAACATTTCTGATGTGTCCACATTGAGACACAGAGTTTTAGAAAAAAACTTTTCCAACATCCCTTTCTATTAAGTGAGAGAAAATAGTAACAGGGAGGCATTGATTCATTTAAATGAGGAATTAGAAACAGCGGAGAAGAAACAAGACTCAGTGGTGAGTCCATCTAGGTCTGAAATCAGTATATTTGGTAAATAAGAAACTTTTTTTTGTGAGGAGATCAGCCCTGAGCTAACATCCATGCCAATCCTCCTCTTTTTGCTGAGGAAGACTGGCCCTGGGCTAACATCCATGCCCATCTTCCTCCACTTTATATGGGATGCTGCCACAGCATGGCTTGACAAGCAGTGCATCGGTGTGCACCTGGGATCCGAACCGGCGAACCCCGGGCCGCCACAGCGGAGTGCGCGCACTTAACTGCTTGCGCCACCGGGCTGGCCCCTAAATAAGAAACTTTGCAAGCATATCCTGAAATTCTAAGGATTAGATAGTGTTAATTTGATCACAGAGACAAAACAAGGAGAAAATTAAGTCTCTTTTAGAGGTTTAAGTCAGCCTCTTGAAGAATATATTTCATCAGTCCTTGAGATTTTTTTTTTTTGGTGAAGAAGATTAGCCCTGAGCTAACATCTGTTGCCAATCCTCCTCTTTTTTTGCTTGAGGAAGATTAGCCCTGAGGTAACATCTGTGCCAGTCTTCCTCTATTTTGTATGTGGGTAGCTGCCACAGCATGGCTTGATGAGTGGTGTAGGTCCGTGCCCAGGGAACAACTCGTGAACTCAGGCCACTGAAGTGGAGTGCATTGGACTTAACCACTATGCCACAGGGCCAGCCCCAAGATTTTTTTTAAACAGTAGAAAACTAGAGTTGGAAAGGGACTTTGAGGTCACTTATTTTGATTTCTTACACAATGTAGGCAACCTTTTAGAATGCGGAGTGTCTGCTTACTGATCTGGCCCCATGCTGCCTTCCAGCTTCAGGCTGGCCCAACCCTGGCCCACCCAGCTTCTCAGGGCTCAGCGCCCAGCCAAAGCCAGCCCTTCCCAGACCCAGCTCACTCTTCGAGGGCTCCTTCCCACAAAGTGGTTGTTCTCTCCTCTGTGCCATACTCTGCACACATTTTTTCTGCAGCATTTGTCACACTGTACTTTATATGATTACATGTAATCTCTAAATGATGAGTTTCTCAAGTGCAGAAGCTTGTCATTTTGCCTTAGAATCCTCAGTACCTAGCATATTAATAAGCACTCAAAACATGCCTGTTGAATACATGTCTGCCTATTTCAGGGTTCACTAACTCATAAGGCAGCCCATTCCACATAGGAACAGGTCTAAACAGAAGCTTTCCTGTTGTTGCCTGGTAACTTCTTTCCATCTGTCTTTGTGGAACGGCCAAGAAGTCTCCATCTTTCACGTGGCAGTCCTTCAAGTATGTGAGGACACTGACCACGTCTTCACAACCTTCTGCTCCTCTAAACATTCTACATTGTTTCAGCTGTTCCTTATTCATTCTCACATGATTTCCTGACACCTCACTTTCGTGGATCTATTCTTGAATAATTTTACATTGCTAGTTTTTATTTGCTCAAACCAAAGACATAAGTTACTTATCTGGTATAATATCACAATTTTTAAGTACTTGGGTGGTTTCAGCTACAAAGTCTTCATTTAACTTAGGTCTGTCGTTCTGTCTAAAATCCAGAGTGTTCTTTGAAAATACACTTTCCTATCCATTAAGGCACTTAGCTTTTTGTTGCTATAAGGAATTGCATAAGAACAAACATTCAGAATTTTACTCTTAATTAAAAAATACTCAACTTTGACACAGGTGTACAGCTTCAAGTGAACTGTTTAGACCATTTCAGTTTACAAGCAAATTATCTACTTACGTTGGGGGTCAGACTTTTAGCAATGACAGGCCCAACCATTCCTGGAATAGTGGCGAATGTATTTGTGATGCCCAGGAGGATACCAGCATACCTGCAGAAACATTGCCATTGAGTTTTACACTGTGTTGCACATTTAAGTAGATTCTTTATAGATAACCATACCACTCCCAGGCTGTCTTATTGTGACATTTTATGTCTAAATGAAATGTCTTACTGAAATAGGGCTGAATATTTAGCTTGTGAACACCCTGCATTCCCATAGTCAATTAGCATTCTAGTGTCATGTAGGGGAACATGGCCACTGGCCGATCCCTTCCACAGTGAAGTGGAAAAGTGCTGGGGTGGAGCTTGCACACGTGACTGTATCTAGACAGGAAGCTTGATATGTCTTAAAATTTTTTTAAGTTAAAAAAAGAGAATTTATTTCCTGATTACAAAATTTATTTCATTGTTGAAAATTAAAAAAAACACATTAAGAAGAAAATAAAATTACCTATAATCCTTCCATATACTGTAAAGATAATCAACATTAACATTCCGGTAAATATCCTAATTATTTTTGTCTACATGTATATATATTTTTTTAATAGATTTTTTTTTTGTGTGAGGAAGATTTGCTCTGAGCTGACATCTGTTGCCACGCTTCCTCTTTTTTTTGCTTGAGGAAGATTCGCCCTGAACCAACATCTGTGCCAGTCTTCCTCTGTTTTGTATGTGAGTCACTGCCTCAGCATGGCTGACGAGTGGTCTAGGTCTGCGCCCGGGATCCGAACCTGTGAACCCTGGGCCACCAAAGCGGAGCGCACAGAACTTCAACCACTCGGCCACAGGGCCAGCCCTATATTTCTAATATATTATTATAAAAATGAGATCATATTGAACATACAATTTCACAACTTACTTGTTCCACTTATTACATATTTGCTTGTAGCTAAGTCCTTGCAAACTGTCCCAGAAATAGATAAGCTGGGGCTACATTGTGTATGTGTGTCTGTATGACAAAAAATGCATTTTGAATAAACTCAGAAAAAGTTCTGATTTATTTTAAGGGTAAATCTTAGGGAAGTGGGACATTCTTATCTATGTTCAGATGCAAATCTTTAAAGAAAGAATTCCTGCCTGCATTTGGGAAATGCTAATTCATCTGTTGATTTCTCCAATACGTAAGAAATATATGTAGACTAAGGAAGGCGACTATAGCCAAGATCTCACGTATCATCCTAAAAAGAATGACATGCTTATCATTTTCTATTAAGAAGTCTTATTGGACTGGTAATCCGGAGACCTAAAAATTTCTGACCTAGCTCCACCATTAACCATCTGTGTGACCTCAGGCAAGTTAGTGATAGATTATTATTTCCCTTGTCATTTATGGGTTCATAGATGTATACATGTAACAGATCTGGTGGTCCCAACTTAGCTCCCCTACATTCCAGCAAGGATATTAAAATTTTTTTTTGAGTGTAATACACATATGGAAATGTGCACAAACTGTAACTGTACACTTGATGAGTTTTCACAAAGTGAACACAACCATGCATCTGATCAAGAAACAGAACCTACCGGTATAAACATTTTAAAGGACATTTTACATTTGGTTGAACTGCATCTCAGCCTGTATAAACTTTAATTTGAATAATCATAATTTTGTCAGGTCACCCCTACTCAAAAACTTACAAGGATGGTCTAATGCTGACCCTAAGAAGACTGTAATCTTCTGCCTGATTTGCAATGGCCTGGCCCTGGTCCATGTGCACAATACACACTTCAGGTCCAGACAACTTTATCCCAGCTACTCACGTCTGGCACACTCATTCCTGCTACCTCTCTTCACTCATACGATACTACCTGAAATCCACACCTTCCACCCAAACTATTCGCTTAGCACCTCTTCCATGAAGCTTTCTCTGTCTAGTTCAGTTCCTATCGAGCTCTGCCTTCTTAGAATCTGCATTGTCCTTCAAGCTTGTATTACGTGTTCTAAGAGGAGACTGTTCTCTAATTCGAGTTTGCTAATTCTAACTCCATAGTCTCACTGCAAACTCATTCCTCACCCCCTTTATTACGTCCAGCGGCCAGTTCCACAGACATGCTTGTTCAGTGCTTGCTGACGGCAGCAGTGGCACGCTGCCTGCAGCTGTCCTAGGCCCCAGGCACGGACCCAGGGGGCTCTGGCCACAGTGACTGCTGGAGACGTCCCACGAAGACTAGCACCTCTCTAGGCACTGGCTCCAAAGGGTGCCAATTCCTGATCAGGAATTCCATATAAATGGAATCATATAGACATAACCTTTTGGATTACATACTAGGGTTACTAAACATCGTTCCAAGTTGTTGTGTTTATCAACAGTTCGTTCCTTTTTTGTTGCCCTCTCTCTCTTTTTAATTGAAGAAACTGGGATTTTTGTCCTGTAGATGGTCCTACACTTTGGATTTTGTAGACCGCATCCATGAGGTATCATTTAACATACTTTTATGTCCCCTGTATTTCTTGTACACTGGCAGTATCTAGACTCTAGATCCTAGAGGGTTCATTAGAGTTAGGTTTGGTATGTTTAGTAAGAAAACTTAAAGATGGTGGTGGAGCTAAAAATTAGTTAACCAAGTAAATGGTGTTTATTAATTTATTTTTCATAAAAATCACTAAGGCATATACAAAGTCCAATTAGAGCTTTTAACTTTTCATTAATCAGTGTTATTATAAAATAAAATTTTAGTCAAACTTAAAGAAGCTTGATGTTTATTAATCCATATATCTTATTGTGGGATAATACTATGTCTAATAGGCTTTAGGATCCTCACTACCTTGGTTGTAGACTACTCATATGAAATTGCTCTTCCCATTTTGGATGTGGAAAAGTGCCTGCTATGGACTGAACTGTGTCCTCCCCAAATTCTTATGTTGAAGCCCTAACCCCCAGCGTGACTGTATTTAGAGGCATGGCTTTTAGGAGGTAATTAAGGTTAAATGAAGTCATAAGGGTAGAGTCGTAACCCAACAGAATGGGTGGCCTTATAGGAAGAGGAAGAGAGAGAGACTGCTCTCTCTATCTCTGTGAGCATGTACCAAAGAAAGGCCATGTGCGGACACAGGGAGAAGGGGGCTGTGCACAAGCCAGGAAGAGCACCGTCACCAGAACCCGGCCATGCTGGCACCCTGACCTCAGACTCCCAGCCTCCAGAACTGTGAGAAAATAAACTTCTGTTGTTTAAGCCACCCAGTCTATGGTCTTTTGTATGGCAGCCTGAGTTGACTAATACAGTGTCTAAATAAAAAATCCTGCTGAATCTAATTCAGTTATCTATAAACATCACAAATTTTTATGTTCAAAACTCAGGCATACAGGATACAATAACAACGCCACGCAGTACGGATCTTTCTTGCTTTTGCCATTTAGGGAGTGTATCTTGAATTAAGCAAGCTTGGCTGAACTTGTCTGTTTTTTTTAAAACCATTAACACCTCGGCAGGAAGAGGAACCCACCGCAGTGTTGCCAGGCCTCTTCAGCAACAGCTACTAAGTGCAGATGAATGCTGTGAAATTCCAGACGTCAGCACCCAGAAGCTCAGTCCAGCATTTATATGACACTTGGCCAGGAAGGGCAGTGAAAGACGATGACTGCTTGGAGGAAAACATGCTGGACGACTCAGTCCGGATTCTGTGCTATTGGAGTACTAGAATTCTGCGGGACTAACAAATAAAAATCTCTCTAATACCCTTGAATCTGGGCAACAAAACTATCCATAGAAAATCTCTATTTTAGTCTATAGAAGAATAGGCTCAGAAAATACCATGCACACATTTATATGTTAAGAGGAGTACTGACTGTTTACTGAAAAACTTCATGTCAGGAACGGTTCTAAGTATTTTATATATATATTATCCCATTTTAATAGTAAAATCAATGCCATGAGGTAGGGATTATTATCATCATTCTATGGATGAAGAAAGAAAGACTGTACAACGTTACCCAATTTGTCTGATTCCAAATCAGTGCTTAATATTATAATTTAGTTATAATCTATAACACTGCCTTGTTAAAAACATGGTCATCACTGAATTCAATCTGTAGGAAAGATCAATTTTCCCATGCTTAATTTTTCACCACAAGCCCCAGTGCTGAATGCTTAAAGGTCTACGGTCCCTGAGTGCCCCTGTTCCGACAGGCAGTGTCACCCACTGCACGGCACTTGGTGGTGACCACAGACAAAAAGCACCTACGCCACAACACGGTCATGAGATACGTAACCCCCCATTAACCGAGGACACAGGGAACTAGAAACAACTAGATGCTTTGAACCAAGAAATTCTAGTTGGAAAATAAAAACTAAAAGCTCATCACAAGGGTTGAATCAATATATAAGGGTGAGAAATAATTTTGACTTTGATGAGAGTATCTTACATTTGTACAGCTGTACAATTTTAAGTTACGTATCTTGTTCACACACATGCCTACACATGCTGATCACAGCCTTAAATGTGGTCCCTCGCTCAGCTTAGAGAAGCACAGCATCGTTCCTGACCTAAGGCACATAGGCACTTACGAGTCTCCTAACTTCTACAGCTATTTGCTGGCATCACTTATGTTACTAAACTGTTGAGCTTCATACCATATCTAGATAAAGACGTCTTTTTCACTTATAAGACTCACACAACATCAGGGCTGGGCCAGGGTCTTGAAGATATAGAGCTCGACTACTCAGCTGATGCTTGAAGCCCAGTTCCGGGATTCTGCCTGCTGTTGTCCAGGATACGCTTCAGGACATGACCTCATCACCCTCCCAGCCGGCACAAGCTTACGCAGACGCAAGCAGGGACCACGCTACTGCTACGTTTGTGTCTTCAACATTCGCCTCAGTGCCTGGCACAGAGTTCGTGGAATGACTAGATCCATTAATCAACATGCTATGACACTGAAATTTAGTAATTACAAATCTATGTACTTGTACATCCAATCCATCTTTTTCCGTCCTGTCCAAAGGAATCACAGGAGACCTTGTTGAAATCTTGATATGCTAAATATAGTGTTTCTTCTATGTATGAGGCTAAATATGATGTTGAGAAATTAGACCGTTTTGCTATTTTGGCTCTTAGTGATCCAATGTTGGCTCCTTAGTGATCAATATTTTCCTTTCTAAGAGCTCACCAATCATCCTCCTTTAATATTTCACTTGCACTGATTTGTGACGCTGATCATGGCACCTGACTCCAAGTTTGCCAGAAAATAATGATTAAGTGTATTGCATTATGTGCAAATGCATTTATTACATATGAGCTAAGTGCACATGTGAACATGTGTGTTCTAGTTAATCCTCACAAGGATCACATGTGGTAGGTACCATGTATATTTGTTTTTTTCTTCTCCAGCATCCACTTTCATCTTCTTTTGACAATAGCTCCCATTTCTATTTGATGATCCAATTTTTCTTCACCCCAGTTTAAGAGAGCAGAGTGGGGTCCTTGCCAGATGCCAGAGCTCCTGACAGACTTCAGGCTGCAGATATATCCTGAACCACATTTCAGCTCCATGAAACGGAGTGGGTGGCTTCCTTCTGGCTGGGTGGCCACTGAGCCGATTTTATGTTCCTTATCATTTTTACTTCTCATATTTATTTACTTAGTTTTTATAATAAACTCACATTAACTGAAGCAACCAGAGTATGTGTCTGTTCTCTGCAATGAGTTTTCAAAATAACTACTAGTGCCTCTATAATGATCAATTTTTAAGATCTTCCAACTAAGCAATTGACAGGCAACTTGATGTAGCAGAAAGATCCCTGGACCATGGAGCTGGAAGACCTGGAATCAAGTCTTAGTTCTGCCATTTACTAGCTCTGACTTTGGAAGTCACATAACTCCTCTGTGCTTGAGTTTCTTCATCTTCAAAGTGAGTCCTTTGTGTTCACATATTCCCGTGTTGTAGTGGATGTTACCAATGGCCTCCTCAGCATCCATTCCATGAGGTTTGAGGGGCACTGGCTCCTTCACCTCTAACTTGAGAGGTGGCAGGGGGGTGCTAACTGTCATAAAGTCAGATGGTGTTCTCCTGTATACATGACTCAGTTTGGTTCAATCGGAATGAAGCCCAGGACTTATTTCCATGGTTGAGAGAGGCAAAGATCCTTTTCTTTCTTGATTGATGTGAATGAAGAAGCATGTAATTCTGGTCATTACTGGCCATCATTTCATTGTGTGATTTTACAAGCAGACTCAGCCTTAGGGTAAAACTAGTATCATGAAAGGCAGAGTAGAGAGTTGAAAAGAAACAAATCTTTAGTGATATTAGTAGACAGCTGAATATCAACTCTTGCCTGAAGTCTACTGTCTCTGGACTTTACAATAAAGTGAATCAATAGGTCATGCTGTTTAGCAGCCTAAATTAGGATTTCTGTTACTTTAACTAAAAGCATCTAGGAGACAACACAGCCTAGACCTCTTTTGTGCCAAAATTCTCAATTCCCATATCCCTTTGACTGTTCATCAACCCGAAGCTTGTTAAAATCTCAATCCTAGATCAATCCAACAGCACGTTTTCAGTCCTACATTTAGGGTACTGAACACCACTGAAAGAAATAACAACTTTGTAAAAGAGTGAGAGTACAAAAGTAATCTCCCACTTCAGCTGATGCTCATCAATGCCAAAAATCCCTTCTATGAGTTCTTAGGGACTATTTTTCTCAGTAGTTATTTTGAACATTTATCATTCTCAAGTCTTCTACTCTGCCTATCTTCTTTCCTAGTCTCAGCAACGAACCTGACTCCCATGCCACAGAGAAACCAAAGACGCACAGTTAAGATTTTTCAATGTTATCTATTGCTGCGTAATAAATTACCTCAAAACTTAGCAGCTTCAGACAACAAATACGGATTATCTCACAGGTTGTGGGGGACAGGAATGGAGGAGCAGCTTAGCTGGTGGTTCTGGCTCAGGGGGCCTCATGAGGTTTCAGCCAAGATGTTGGCTGGGGCTGCAGTCATCTGAAGACTTGACTGGAGCAAGAAGGATCCACTTCTAAGCTCAATCACATGGCTGCTGGCTGGAGGCCTCAGCTCCTCCCGTGTGGGCCTTGCCACAGGGGCACACATCCTCACTCCATGGCAGCTGGTGTCCCCAGTGTGAATCATCTGAGAAAGAGAGGGAGCAAGGAGGGCGCTGCCATGTCTTTTATGACCTTGTCAGATACCATCCCTTTTGCCATATTCTATTCATGAGAAACAAGTCACTAAATCCAGCCCACATTCAAGGGGAGGGAAAGTAGCCTCCACTTTTTGAAGAGAGGAGTGTTGAAGAATTTAGGGACATACTTTTAAACCACCACAATTCTCAACTTCTCATCTCACCTGAAAACTTCTTCAACTGAACCCACCTTACTACCTTCCTTCTCTTCTCAGCTGAAAGCTGATCCCTCCACTTGGACTCCGGATATCATTCCTTCTTGCCTTCTAGCAACCAGTAATTTTCACTTCTTCCTTTAAAGTTTAATCTCTCATCTTTTATTGGCCTTCTTTTCTCAGCGTATTAACAGCTTGGGTCTCTTTCATCTTAAAAAAAAACCTTTCATCAATACGTGTCCACCTTTAGCTTTTTTCCTTCCCTTCATAGTTCATAGTTTTGAAATAGCTGTTTATTGGCAGTGGTTCTCAAATTTTGATGTCCATGAGAACAACCTGGAGGAGCAACAAAACACAGATTCCTTCGCCCTATAATCAATGGTTCTACTTTATTTTAAAGAACCACTCCTGATGATTTTGATGTGGATGGCTAAGGACCACACTTTTGAAATTACTGCTTTATGCTGTCTTCATTTTCTCATCTTTCCATTCATTCCTTAAGTCACTGCAGGCTTGCTTCCTTCTCCTTGCTCCATGGAAGCATTTTCACCAAGATGTTTAATAAACTTCTCCATCTGGTTGTCCAACTCAAGGATCACTTGTATTCTTACTTGACTGAGCTTTCACTGGCATCTGACCCTGCTGATCAAGCTCTCCCTTTGGGATCTCAATCTCTACTTATTTTCCTTATCCTTCTCCTGTTCCTTCTTCTCAATTATCTCTGCATCAGCCTCTTCTTTCTCTTAATGGTTTCCCAAGGTTCTCATTACAGTTTGCTGAGTAATTTTATCCAATTCCATGACTTCCTCTATTACTCATAGGTTGACGACTCCTAAATCTTTATTTCTCATCTGGTTCTCATTCTTTTTTTTTTTTAACCTTTTTTTTTTTTTTTGTGAGGAAGATCAGCCCTGAGCTAATATCCATGCTAATCCTTCTCTTTTTGCTGAGGAAGACCGGCTCTGAGCTAACATACACTGCCAATCCTCCTCCTTTTTTCCCCCAAAGCCCCAGTAGATAGTTGTGTGTCATAGTTGCACATCCTTCTAGTTGCTGTATGTGGGAAGCAGCCTCAGCGTGGCCGGAGAAGCGGTGCGACGGTGTGCACCTGGGATCTGAACCCGGGCCGCCAGCAGCGGAGCGCGCGCACTTAACTGCCAAGCCACGGGGCCGGCCCCAGATCTCATTCTTGAATTGGAGACTGGATAGTCTTGGCTTCCTTGACACCACATTCTTGATTTTCCTTCTGTCTCTCTGTTGCTCCTTTTTAGTTTCCTTTTCTGGTTATTTCCCCTCTTTTTGGTCTCTAAATGTTTGTCAAGATGCAGTCCCGCAATCGCTTGCCATTCTAACTGCCCTCCCCAGACAATCTTTGTGTTTAAATACTTTGACATGTGGTTTATTATTTCCTAATTTTTATTTCCAGTCACACTGCTTTTCTGAGTTCCAGATCCAAATATCAAACTGCCTACAACTACTATTTTCTAGATGTTTTCTCAAATATCTAAAATTTAACATGTCTGAAATTTTTATCTTCCCCCAAGACTCTTCATCCTTCAGGCGTCTCAATTCCAGTAAGTGGCATATCCATCTACCCAGTTGCCCAGCAAAACACCTGGAAATCATCATACTTGATATCGTCTTCCCTATTCAGGTCTAACCTATTGTCAATTCCCATCTATTGTATTCGCAAAACATCTCAAGTCTATCTATTTCTTTATACCCCATCTTCTCTTAACTGAGTTACCGCAATAGGTTCCTAATTGGTTGCTTCTATTTGTACTCTTGTCCACACAAGAGCGATCTTAAAATACAGAGAATGTCATTTCCTACTTGCTCTGGATGCAATATAAAATGCTTACTATAGGCTCCTGCTTACTCCCCAGTGGCTTTCTTCTCTGCATCTCAGCCACAAACGACCTACTCTCAGTTAACTGAAATATACTGTTATGGAATGAATGTTTATGTGTCCCCAAAATTCACACGTTGAAGCCCTAACCCTCAATGTGACTGTATTTGGAGATAGGGTCCTTAGGAGGTGATAAAAGTTAAATGAGGTCATAAGGGTGGGGCCCTGATCTGATAGGGCTGGTGCTCTTATAAGAAGAGGAAGAGACACTAGAGCTGGCTCGCTCTCTGCA
The DNA here is from genome assembly GCF_020826845.1 of Diceros bicornis minor. Classification (NCBI taxonomy): domain Eukaryota; kingdom Metazoa; phylum Chordata; class Mammalia; order Perissodactyla; family Rhinocerotidae; genus Diceros; species Diceros bicornis. Next base: position 56,929,942 of record NC_080762.1, on the reverse strand, counting down.
CGCACGCAAACATGCACACCTGCAAGCATGCACGCACAATGAGGAAAGGCCATGTGAGCACACAGCAAAAAGGCGGCCCTTCTGCAAACCAGGAAGAGAGCTTTCACCAGAAACCAACTGTGCTGGCTTGATCTTGGACTTCTAGCCTCTAGAATTATGAGAAAATAAATTTCTGCTATTTAAGCCACCCAGTCTACAGTATTTTGTTATGGCAGCCCAAGCAGACTGAGACAGGCACCAATTTCTTTTTCCACTTGTGTAAACTCTTCTGTCAGGACTACTACTCCTTTTTTGCCTGGCTAACTTCTTACTTATTCTTCAGGCTTTAGCTTAAATGTCACTTCCTCAGAGAGATCTTTCCTTACTCCCTGATCTATATTACATCTCCTTATTATATTCTCTCATTTTTTTCTTCAAAAAGTTGGATTTTATTTGTGTGATTCTTTCTTGTCTACCACTCTAGAGTAAAAGCTTCACAGGCCAGGCTGTACGCTGGCACTTGGCAGGCATTTGATCAGTATTTGTCAAAAGAATGAGTTATCACAATATGTTACAATTGTTTTATTGATTGATTGATTGATTGATTGAAGAAGATTAGCCCTGAGCTAACATCTGCCAATCCTCCTCTTTTTGCTGAGGAAGACCGGCCCTGGGCTAACATCCGTGCCCATCTTCCTCCACTTTATATGGGATGCCACCACATCATGGCCTGACAAGCGGTGCATAGGTGCGCGCCCGGGATCCGACCCTGCGAACCCTGGGGCGCCAGCAGTGGAGCGCGCGCACTTAACCACTCCGCCATGGGGCCGGCCCAAATTGTCTATTTTTTTTATTGTTTCTTTCCTGAACTAGACTATCTCCTTACAGCAGGATCTGGGTTTACTTGTTGTAGTGTCGTGTGAGTGCTACATGCATAGGAGACACTCCATTAAGGCTTGTGTGAGTGAGAGGACTGGACTAGACCAGGGCTGCACCTTGAACACGCACAAGAATCGCCTGAGGATCTTCACATGCGGATTGTAGTTCAGGAAGTCTGTGGTGACGCCTGAGGTTCTGCATTTCTCACAAGCTCCCACGTAATGCTGATGCCACTGGTCCCTGGACCAACTAGGGACTGAGCAGTGAGGGACGAGATTACTCTAAATCCTTCCTAGTTCTAACTTCCTATGATTCTATAAACCACATAATTGGACAATGTCATTTGTTTAACTTACTTCATGTGCAATATTTCCAGATTCTTTTTCTAGTTAGTAGCATAAAGGAACATATTTCAGTTTTGTAATTATTTGCTATTTCCGTCTATCCTTTTTTTGGTAATCAGGGTTAGTTTCTACTTTGTAATCTCAGATACATGCCTCAAGTCACTGTGCAGCAATTAGTTCAGACTTCTTCCTATCCTCTCTCACAGAAATGGCTTTTTGTGCCTTTACTTCTTCAAGGAGTTATTATTTCAATTATATCTCTATCAGATCTTTCAAATTATCACTAAATTTAACAAAGTTTTCTTGAAGTTAATTTGTTTTTCAAGTATGCTTCTTTTCTTTCATCATTATGTTAAACTCCTTCAGTTTTTTTTTTTTTTTCGGTGAGGAAGATTAGCCCTGAGGTAACATCCATTGCCAATCTTCCTCTTTTTGCTGAGTAAGATTGGCCCTGGGCTAACATCCGTGCCCATTTTCCTCTAATTTATATGTGGGACGCCTGCCTCAGCATGGCTTGATAAGCTGTGTGTAGGTCTGCGCCCAGGATCTGAACCTGTGAACCCTGGGCCACTGAAGTGGAGCACGTGAACTTAACCACTACGCCACCAGGCCAGCCCCAAACTCCTTCGGTTTTTAACTCACCAATATATATACTCAATAAATATTTGCTAGCTTGTAAGGGTCACAAAATTCTTCCCTCTATTTTAATTTCTCTTTGACAAATTCTCTGGTATATTGTCAATAATTCCAACATTAGACATCTAGTCTTGTGATTAAAACCAGAGGTTCATTCATTCAACAAATATTTACTGGGCACATGATGTGACAGGTACTACAACAAAACTTTCATGCATGACCAACCTTGGGATGTGAAAACATGATTGCAATGATAGATAGGATAAGAGATATTAGAAGAGGTTTTGATCATAGTAGACTTCCCATATATAGTGTAATACTTTTACTATTATTTTGATATCAGAACCTTATGCTTTTAAAAATGTAATTCAGCCACTACATTCATACTAAAAATATGAAAGGTTTTATATTTAACAAGGATTAATGTAAACTTCTGGTTTAAAAATAAAAATCATATCAAATTATACAAAGAATTCTTGAACTTCAAAATTTAAACACTGCAAAGATTGTAATAAGTTGAATAATTAATCAAATCTATTTCTGGTTCTGAAAGTTTAAATTGATTTTAATCATAGGAAAAACTATGACTGAAGATAATTAACTCAAGAAGGTACCACTCTGTAAAATGAGTGACTATTTAGTAGTCAGTGTACAACCAATTATTGTTCCTACAAATGTCTAATTACTAGCAAAAATATTACTGTTTAAGCCAAGTAGTTACCATTGTCAAATGAGCAACTGCCAGATTCATAGCCACATAGAAGACCGATAAGCTCTGTAGGCTTCTGCAGTGTAACTTTTGTGGGAATTCTGAAGCTTGGGAGGTCTTCCCATCCCAGCACTGTGATTCGATTAGCAAGGTATAAATTACTGAGGTAAAGTAATATGCAGTCATGTGTTATTATTAACATAATTAATTCCATAAAAGAATTATGTGAAGGTAAATACATATGTGAAAAGTGAATATATAACATAATAGCCACTGAATATGGCTGAACACTAAAATATGTCTATTGAAATTGTTTTTTTTTGAAGCAAAGCTTTATTTTATTTATTTAGATTTTTCCACGTTTTTTTTTTTTATTCCAGTAACATTCGTTTTGAAATTGTTTTGAGATGGGTACAGAGTAGAGAAGTTGAGTGTGCAAAATATCTTAATGAGATTGCTTGGAAGAGGGTGGCATAGGCAGACTCTGAACTCACCTCCTCCCATGGACACAACAAATCTACAACTACCCTTGAAACAATTACCCCTGAGAGAGAACCGGAAACTGGATAAAAGGGGACAGTGCTGACTGAGGTGAAAGAGGCAGAAATTCCTTCCTGGAGAGAAAAAAGCCACACTCTAGCCATGGACCAATCACAGCTGGGAGCAATCTGAAGGTACAAAGCGTTCCTGGGAGGAGTGGGGGATCTGAGTGGGAGGGCTTTGCCACAACAAGCAGCTTTTGGACTCAGCACAACTGAGAGGAGTGTCATAATATCTGGCTTTGCTGGCTATTAATAGCAACAGGGAACACTCCCAGAAAAGCTATTGAAGATAAGGGAAAGAAAAGCCTGCTCTTAAAGAGCCCACACACAAATTCACCCATTTCAAACAGCAACCTAAAATCACCAGAAAGAAAGGTGCACAGTCCTTTGGCAAAAAGAGACTCACTTGATAGGCTTGGGGCACACCTCGGCGAGGGGTGAGATCTCCCCCAGGCTGGGATCACCTCCTCAGGGACTGAGACTTTGGTGGCAGCCATTATTTTGACTTCAATCTCAATTTTATTGTTAATATAAACTTACATAGTACCCTGTGGAATTCACTATTATGCAGACACTTTTAATTGCTATTTAAATACATATACATGTAGCTGATATACAAACTCAGCTATTTAACCCATCAATTTCTCTAATTAATAGTTATGGTCATAGAAATAAAAAAATAATCAAACAAGCTTCATATTTCATTTACTAGAATTAGGAAATAATAACATAATAATAAAAGTAATATACATTTATTTATTTATTTTTTTAAATAATTTTATTTATTTATTTATTTTTCCCCAAAGCCCTAGTAGATAGTTGTATGTCATAGCTGCACATCCTTCTAGTTGCTGTAATGTGGGACGCGGCCTCAGCATGGCCAGAGAAGCAGTGCATCGGTGCGCGCCCGGGATCTGAACTCGGGTTGCCAGCAGCGGAGCGTGTGCACTTAACCGCTAAGCCACGGGGCCGGCCCGTAATATACATTTAAAGCTGTCATCTTTGCTAAGTTTGTGGCGAAAGGCATCAGTACAATTCACTTTAGAAAGATTTACACATCTACACTGATAACTATATAATTCTATGAAGGACTAAAGGATCACTTTTCAAAATCCCAAAGCTAAGAAAGTGGAAAAAGATTCAAAACAAAGCCTAGTAGGTGATTATTCAACATACAAAAGAAGGAAAAGAAATAATTTGGTAAAATTGCAGACTTTTGTATCTATTTGTAAATAAACCTTTGACAAAATCACTTTCTGTGATTTCTAAGAAGTAATTAACATCTGCTGAGAAGAGGCAATAACTTAGTAATGAAAGCATATGATCTTTGCCGGGGTCTTGGTTTCTAAATACCACTCCTCACTAAAAGGAACCAGGCTCCCTTGGAGAAATGGCTGATTTCAAGGCATTTCAAGGCAGAGAAGGTACAAGATGAATCTGAAACATCTGGTTGTTTCATCAATAAGGAAGTGCTCAAAAAAAAAAAGGAGATGGGGCAAGTTGATAGGCCATAGGAGCCAGCTTGAAGGGGCTCCCACTGGCTACATCTGAGATAATGTGTGCTTGAAAATAAAGAAGGACAAGAATGGATTATAACTCATTAAGTAAGTTAGGAATCTCTGAGTCCACACTGATGACAGATAGATAAACAAGCAGAGGAGAAGGGGAGATCTTCCTTACAACAGAATGCTGACCGATCAATGTGGAGGGAGTGGTAGGGCTGAAATATCACCATTTTGAAACCATCATAGTAAAGATTGATTTGGCATGGGTCATCAATGGATACTAAATCTAAGGTGGTGGTGGTGAGGGGAGTTTGAGGAGGAGCAGGATATTTGTATGATCTCAAAGCAGAGATGCTTTAAAGGGGAAAAAAAGTAACTAGCTATTGGAGAGACTTGACAACATCTTGACTGGGTGATCAAAATTAACATCACTAGGGGCCTCTGGACGCAATTCCCTGAGCAGGTCACAGGCCAGTTTTCTGGCCAGGGACGCATTATCTGAATCTAATCACGACAAGACGTGAGACAAATCCAAATAGAGTGTGGGCATTCCAGGCATACAGACCTGCATGCACAAAGGGCCAAAGGTGGGGAAGTGCGTGTGTGCGTGCGTGTGTGTGTGCTGGGGGATATTTTTTGAGAATAAAGAGTAGTTTAGTTCAGCTGGGGCAGAGAATACATAGAAGGTGAGGCAGGGGAGGGAGGAACAAAATGATGGAGACAGGTTGGGGCTATAATGTGGAGGATTTTGCATGCTGGCCAAGAATTCTGTATTTAAATTTAAGAGAGAATATAAAAAACTGATTTTATTACACATGAATAGTAAAGAAAGAGCTTTAAAGAAAAGTGTTGACACACAATAAGATCAATACACAAATGGTTTTCAGAAAGAATGTTAACACAGTACTGAATATTCAAGTCTATTTCATTATTCCATTCATGCACTTGACTGAGCCCGACCACGGCCCAGCACTCGGGGGAACGAGACAGACTTGGCCCCTGCACTCTCAGAGCTTACAGTCTCAGAGCTTCTGCTTGGATTACCATTTATTTCAAATGGCTTCTTGGTCCAATGTCTAAGTGCTCCTGGTTTTCTCTGCTTGGTTCCCCACTGTGAGGGATAAGCACACTGCAGCTCCCACTGTCATGGTATGATCATGTCAATCAACTGAGTGACAAGCACGGAACTGGTGTGCCTCTCTGTGTGCCGAAGCCGTGATATGGACATAGAAGACTGCAGTCTGAGGGGGCTTACATCCAAATTGGGGAGATAGGATAGATAAGAGTTACATTTAGAAATGATTACAAATTAAGGTAAGGCAGTTAATATGAGTGCATCTAGCATAAAATTATAAATGGAATGCACTGAGAAAAGGAGGAGAGAAAAGCAGGCAGTCATGGTCTGGAAAGGCTTTTTGAAGAACTGGGGTGTGAAATGGGAAGGATTCCAGGGGATGGAGATGAAAAGGCACTACTGCAGGGGCCCAGCATGGGCATCAGTAGATGGCACTGCAGAGTGGCAGCCAGGACTCAGCCATGAGATGTGCGCACTAAGACTCAAATCCCATGGAACCTTCTTGGACTTCTTATATAAAATGAGAGACTAGATTAGAATGATTTCAAAGGTCTGCTTGAATTCTGTGACAGTCAGGTTAGGGGAGCTTATCTTGAAGTACTGATTGAAGGGATGGAAGACTGAGGGTTTTTTTTTGTGAGGAAGATTAGCCCTGAGCTAACATCTGATGCCAATGCTCCTCTTTTTGCTGAATAAGATTGGCCCTGAGCTAACATCCGTGCCCATCTTCCTCTACTTTATATGGGACGCTGCCACAGCATGGCTCGACAAGTGGTGTGTCAGTGCGCGCCCGGGATCCGAACCAGCGAGCCCCGGGCCGCCGCAGTGGAGCACGCGCACTTAACCGCTGTGTCACCGGGCCGGCCCCAAGACTGAGGATTAACAGGAATCAGAAGATTCTTGGGCCGGCCTGTGGCTTAGCGGTTAAATGCACACGCTCCGCTACTGGCGGCCCGGTGCACTGACGCACTGCTTCTCCGGCCATGCTGAGGCCACGTCCCACATACAGCAACTAGAAGGATGTGCAACTATGACATACAACTATCTACTGGGGCTTTGGGGAAAAAAACGGAGGAAGATTGGCAATAGATGTTAGCTCAGAGCCGGTCTTCCTCAACAAAAAGAGGAGGATTAGCATGGATGTTAGCTCAGGGCTGATCTTCCTCACAAAAAAAAAAAAAAAAAAAGAAGATTCTGTGGTTATCTAGGTGTGTAGGATTTGGGGTAGGGGAAAGATGGTAGAGGGCCACCTGTCTTTTCTCCAAAAATAAATTTATACCCATTATTTAAAAAAAAATTAAGTGTGCCAAATCTTCTGGGTTAAAATATTTGCACAGTTCTTTCCTCTACCTTGTCAACTGGCACAAAAGAATTCTAGAAGTATGGGGCCCAAAGAATATTTCCAGAGAGGTGGCTTTAGGTGGAATTCTAGGCTTAAAAGTAAGAATTCTAGGTTCAAGTTTTGGCTCTGTCATTTATTAGCCGTGTGGTCTAAGACAAATCACTTAGCTTCTCTGAATCTGAGTTTCCTTAGTCATAAAATAGGTCAAGAATACCCTTCTCATAGGAATGCTTTAAGGATAAAACAAGATAATGCTTGTGAAAGTGATTTGTAAGCTATCAAGTGCTAGACAAATATGTGTGCACATAGGGAAGATAATAATTGAACAAATACCTGGGTCTGGTCTTGGGCATTCATCCATCCAACTAAATGCCCACTATGTGCCACACATCATGTTGAGCCCTGAGGAGGGTAATACAGAGTCTCTGCCTTCAGAGATCCTATTCTAGTTGGGTGGACAGACACAAGTTATAAAGTATTCTATGTAGTGTGTTTATGGGAACACTGTGTACAAAGGTGATGACAGTTAAAAGTTTAATTAAAAACAATTTCATGCTTTAATTACCATGTAAACTGAAATCTTGTTTAAGAATTTAAAATCATTCCTAGAGTAGTCAAATTCATAGAGACAGAAAGTACAGTGGTGGTTTCCAGGGGCTGGGAGGAGGGGATGAGGAGCTGTTTAACGGGTACAGAGTTTTCGTTGAGAAAAACAAAAAAGTCTGGAGATGGATGGTGGTGATGGGAAACACAACAATGTGAATATACTTAACGCCACAGAACTGTACACCATTTTAAAATGGTTAAAATGGTAAATTTTATGTTATGTATATTTTGCCACAATTTAAAAAAAAATGAATTTAAAGTCAATCATAGCCAATCTTTATATGAGTACTCACGAAGGAGCAATATCCAGATGGTTGATGCTAAATCCAGAAGAGCAAAAGCCTCCCAGTGCCGTTGATATGGTCAGGAATGCGACAGCCAAAGAATAGTCACAACCGATAAACCCTGCAGCTACCAGGAACAGCGCAGGGCCAGCCATTCCTGGAGTTGAGGAGTCACGGAAGAAAAAGAAGCCCCGGCATCAGCATTGGTGGGCTCTACCTTAACAGAGTATAAATCTGAGACTTAATATCACTGCCACCTACCGTAAAAACACTGTACTGCCTAGAAGTCTCTAAATTTAAATTATGCAGTTTCATGAAAAAAAAAAAAACTCCCGGAAAACATATAGGCATAATGCAACAAATATAAAAGTAAAAGGAAAATTTCATTAAGCAATGTTCTTAAATCTACAGGTGAATAGGACTCAGCTAGACGTTAGAGAGTGAGCAAGAAGAGAAAAACATGGTTCTCGAGAGAAGCAACAGTTGATATAGAATGTGATTTAAAATCCATATCGGGGCCGGCCCGGTGGTGTAGTGGTCAAGTTAGCCCACTCTACTTTGGCGGCCCAGGGTCCACAGGTTCTAATCCCAGGCGTGGACTGAGGCACCGCTCATCAAGCCATGCTATGGCGGCATCCCACATACAAAATAGAGGAGGATGGGCACAGATGTTAGCTCAGGGACAATCTTCCTCAGAAAAAAGAGGAGGACTGGCAACAGATATTAGCTCAGGGCCAATCTTCCTCACCAAAAAAAAAAAAAAAAGTCCATATAACCAAAGAAGATACAGTAAATAATAAACTCTGTTGGAAAAAGTTAGAAAAATGCTCCATCTAGGATTTAAACAACTGACGACAATAAGCATAGTTTATTACAGGCAGTTAGGCATGAAATATAGGTAACAGGAGGGACTTAACGAGTGGGCTGCCCTTTTTTCTCTGTGTCGACAGCAGTGGGATCCAAGAACTCTGTGATGATGGAAATAGTACTGCAACTGAGGAACTTATTTTTAAAAAGTTCAATAGCCACATATGGCTAGTGGCTACCATACTAGACAGAGCAGGTCAACAGGAAGCCAAAAAAGAGAAAATTGAATTGAGTCTAAAGATATTTACTTCACTTGCAGGTGTGGAAACATTTCTTGTTTGAAGTAAGTAAGCAATGGAACAGGACAGCCTTCCAGCAGCAGGTGCTCAGAAGGTATCTGCAGAATTATCCTGAATAGGGTCCTTTTACAATGTAATTCCTGAAGTCCAGCCATCAGCGACTTCCAGGGTCTCTACTTACATAAGATCTTTCAAAAAATTGAATAATTGTCCTAGATAGTTTTAAAATTTATCTTTCTGAAAGCAGAATCTGAAACACATAATTATTTAAGGTTCCTTTGAGTTCTTTGACTTACAGCTCCTCATTTGATATAATGATGTTAGTAAATATTTTTGGATTGAGATTTCACTTAGGAAAGGGATGGACGTTTAAATAATATTTAAATAAAACTAAAATATTTAAATTAAATAATATTTTATTTTCACTGCAAACTTAGAGCTGAAAACAAAATTATTTTTAAACTTTGGGGATGATATTCAGGAAAGCAACCCATTTTTTTATACTTAGAAGACTATGGTGGAGATAAAAGGATATTATCTTAATCCTCAAAACGCATGGTTCAAAAAGAATCTTGAACCATGCACTTCATGCATTAAAATTAAAACATACTGTTTTGATATGTGAACAACATAAATGACTAATATTATCATTTTTATTTTGCCTTGCACTATAAACATAGTAAATAATCATAAACCAAACAAAACTCGATTCACTTCACTTACCTATAAGGCTAAAAACTCTTCGAACACATATAGTTGAAAAATTCCATTTTGCCCTTAAATTGTCAGCAGCTTGACCAGACAGGATCATACATAACCAACAGCCAAAATAAGGCACTGCAGATAAAAATCCATTCTGGACGGAAGAAGATGATACAGGATTAATTCTGGTGGGAGGAAGAACCAAAACAACAGACACGCACATCCACCACCACTGGAAAACAAAGGAAATACACAGCAATATACAGCTAATGTTTACATAGTCCAGTCTGCTCAAGGTAATCTTGAATGTTACTTTGGGACTTTGGCTGCGGTTTCAGTGAGAGAAGACAAGTCTTCCTATTAGCCTATGGATTCTCCCCAATGAACAGTTTTTGTCTTCAATTTTCACTTATTTATCTTAAAAATATTTTTATTATAAAATAAAATATAGATACAGAAAGCCACATCAATCAAATGTATAGCTTAAGAAGCTATTCTAAAGTGAACACCACCTAGGCCAGGTGCCTGGTGCACATGCTCGGAGCAGAGGACAAAGGCAGTGAGGTGACAGACAGACCTCTATTTTTTCCCTCTTCTCTTCCTTTAAGTTGTCACCTAAACAAAATGAAAACATCAGGAGATATGAAACAAAATTTATCATGGAAATGTGTTATTTGCTTTGTAGAAAATGGTTTGACAGTTAGCTTTTTAGGAAATTCTGCAAAATCAAGAACACATACTTGGAAAAAAAAAAAGAGAGAAATTTCTTTTTTCTACTCATTTTTCCCCAGCATAAACCTGAGCTGCCAAGACTAAATGGCCTAAGTCTGAAAAAACAAATGTTGTTACAGTCTGAGAGAGACGGGTACACCTGTGAGTGTTTTACAAACACACAAAAATGGTAGGAAGATATTTTATCAGTGATATTTAAATCTGGTAATAATTCCATCTGTATCATTAATGGTACAGAGCAGAAAAATTTAATACTTTAAATTTAAGTGTGCTTAAGAAAAGATTTAAATTTTTTTTTTTTTAATAATTTTATTTATTTATTTTTTCCCCCAAAGCCCCAGCAGATAGTTGTAGGTCATAGCTACACATCCTTCTAGTTGCTGTATGTGGGACGCAGCCTCAGCATGGCCGGAGAAGCGGTGCGTCAGTGCACGCCCGGGATCCAAACCCGGGCCGCCAGCAGCGGAGCGGGCGTACTTAACCGCTAAGCCACGGGGCCGGCCCAAGATTTACTTTTTCCATCACAGTTTGTAGTCCTCTATATTCAGATGCTGTATGCTTCCAGTTCTACTTCTGTAGCTGACGATTTTTCTTTCTGGTATTAAGCTCAGTAATTTGCTCTTTGAATTTTATTCCATTTAGACTTCTGCATAGTGGGATCACATGTATCATTATCTGTGGCAGAATCCTACACATAAATAAACTGTAGCAAAGAGAGAAGTAAATTTTCTGATCTTGGTCCTGTTCCCCAGTGGGATAAGACGTAATTCATCAGAGTTACCGAATTCTTCCACTCTAAGTTCCAACGTTTGAAATTCTCTTCACAACCTAAAACTACTGAAATCTTCAACATCTAGACACCCATGGGCATCTTCCACACTTCTTATGCTTTCTGTTCAACGATATGATTCCTTGTATTCATTTATTTAAAAAATTGATTACAAAATATTAAGATCCAAAATAGGCAACAGATATTTCCCCAACCCTCACTGAGCTGTAAGAAATAGGGATACCAGAATTGTAAAAAACTAGGAAAAAAGAAAAGTGAGGATAACTAATGAAACTAAACTTATATGAAAAAGCAAGCTTATAACGAAGGATCAGAGCCTTAAAACTGTAAATTAACGAAATTATAATTTAAAGTACAATGCTTCTCAAAGCAAGCTTTATCTTGAACAAAGGCCATTTCATGAATGTAACATATTGATCTTCAAGAAAAAAATCCAATTTAAAAAGAGGCTTCTACACAACTAGAGGATTATTTTCAAACTCTATTCACATTTCTTCTAATTTTGATTCAGAAAGACGCCTTTTTTGTATAAAAATGCAAAATAAAAGATTCCAGTTTTATAGTCTCTCATTATAGAATTTAAAAAAAACAATCAATGAAAAATAGATGAGGGCAATTAACACAACACTAATGACCAGCCAGCTATTGGTATTTCATTTTTTCCATAGTTCTCCCAGGAAAATCTCAAATAGAGACATCAATGGAATGACCTTTAAGTTTGCATGCAATTCATCGCTACAGTAGTACAGCCCAGCCAGGTGCCATTAACAGAGAGCTTGGGAAACAAGGTTCTCATGACAAAGCCATCCCACGCCATTGCCAAACCCTCATTTCAACCTAACTTCTGTCAGTGCAGTTCACAGACATACTTCAGTATCACTGATCTCGGTTTTCAAAAGCAGCCAGAGGAGTTCTTCACAGCTTAGCTGTGAAGTTTAAGGTTTGGTCCATGTGGCCAATGTTTTCAGTATGCTTTGAGATAAGTGACTGAGATCAACTTGAACGCTGTTTAACGCTGCGAGTCCATGTAGCTAGCTAATGCAGTTGTGCAGCCAGCCTTGCTGTCTTCACGTGCAGCACCCGGGCTGCTTCTCCACCTCTAGGGCTACCCTTCACTTGTGGCTGAGGAACATCCCACTGTAGGACAGACCACATTCTCTTGATCCATTCATGAGACATTTAGGTTGTTTCCACTTTTTGGTTATTATGAGTAATGATGTTGTAAACACTCGTGTACATATTTTTGTGTGGACATATGTTTTCAGTTCTCCAGGGTACAGACCTAGGAATGAAATTGCTGGGTCATAAGATAACTTTATGTTTAACTTTTGGAGGAATTGCCAAACCGTTTTCCACAGCAGCTTTACATTCCTACCATCAATGTATGAGGGTTCCATTTCCTCTACATCCTTACCAGCTCTTGGTATTTTCTGGTTTTTTGGATTCTAACAGGTGTGAAGTGGTATCTCATTGTGGTTTTGATTTGCATTTCCCTAATGACTAATGATTTTGAGCATCTTTACATGGGCTTATTGGCCGTTTGTATATCTTCTTTGGAGAAATGTCTATTCAAATCTTTTGCCCAGCATAAATTGGGTTGTCTTTTTATTATTGAGTTGTACGAATTCTCTTTTTTTGTGAGGAAGCTCAGCCCTGAGCTAACATCCATGCCAATCCTCCTCTTTTTGCTGAGGAAGACCAGCTCTGAGCTAACATCTATTGCCAATCCTCCTCCTTTTTTTTTTTCCCCCCAAAGCCCCAGTAGATAGTTGTACGTCATAGTTGCACGTCCTTCTAGTTGCTGTATGTGTGACGCGGCCTCAGCATGGCGGCAGAAGTGGTGCCTCGGTGAGCGCCCGGGATCCGAACCCGGGCCGCCAGTAGCGGAGCGAGAGCACTTAACCGCTAAGCCACGGGGCCGGCCCCGAATTCTTTATATATTCTAGATACCAGACCCTTATCAGACATATGATTTGCAAATATTTTCTCCCATTCAGTGGGTTTTTATTATTGATTGTATCCTTTGAGGCACAAAAGTTTTTAATTGTGATGAAGTCCAATTTATCTATTTTTTTTCCTTGGTCACTCGTGCTTTTGGTGTTATACGTAGGAAACTGTTGCCTAGTCCAAGGTCACAAAGATGTACACTTTCTAAGAGTTTTACTTCTTACATTTAGGTCTTTGATCTACCCTTCATTTTGAAGACAAACATACCACCAATTTTCCCTACAAACTGCCTCTTTCTCTTTACGCTCTTCCTCAATCTCTTGAAAGACAAAATCTGTCAACGTAGAGATAACAGGATGAGTTATCTGATGAGTTCAACACGAACTGGCAGTTTCAGAACGGCCCTTCTCGCACAGCTTTGCAAGTGCCTAAATAATATTAGCTGCAGAGCAACCTCCCCACAAGAACCCGCGAATCCCACTCTCCTCCCAGTGGTCAGCAGAGCCCCCACCAGCCCTTTTACAGGGGATACTGGTACTACTTGCATTTGTCATCTGAAATCCTGGCATGTTACTACAGACTAGCAAGACCTTTATGGTTAAAGGGGATCCCAGCCAAAAGGTACCTTGAATTAAGAGTTAACTCACACTGAGAAAAGAAGGAACTGTGAGGCCAAAAGGAGAAGTCTCTAGAATTTAGTTTATCAGAGTAAAATGGAAGACACAAAACAACTGACCTTCAATATAGATAAAAACAAATTCTGGGGCCAGACCGGTGGCGTAGTGGTTAAGTTCACGCGCTCTGCTTCGGGGTTCGCTGGTTCAGATCCTGGGCACAGACCTGCTCACTGCTCATCAAGCCATGTTTAGGCGGCGTCCCACATAGAGCAACTAGAAGGATGTATAACTATGACATGCAACTATCTATTGGGACTTTGGGGAGAAAAAAGGAAAAAAGGAGGAAGATTGGCAACCGATGTTAGCTTAGGGCCAATCTTCCTCAAAAAAACAAAACAAAACAAATTCTGTGTGCAGTTTAAAATGTACACTCTCTATAAGAAGCAGATGATTACTTTTTCTTACCTCTTGAATATTAAACCTTAGGATCTCCTTCATATATGTAGGCAATAACGTCAATAAAGTATAAAAAGTCCAGTTATAAGAAAAATGTGCAACCACAATAGCCCAAAGTGGCAGTGATTTTAGCATGGGTATCCATGGCACTGACTTCTGTGAAGAAAGCTGGAAAAAACAAGCACAATTAGGATAAGCTACAGCTATGTTTAGATCTGTGCCTTATCAGCTGAAATTTTGTCTAGAACACGTTATCAGCCACGATTAGCAAATTCCCGACTTTTAAACCAAGTCTTTTGAAATATTAAACATCAATAGAGAGTCCATGACTCAGATTAGAAGAAAAAACAGAAATGTAATCTTAGAGCTATAATGTCAACCCTAAACACTCCTTATGAATGTCAGCAGTCACCTAAAGTACTAATTTCCCCATCTATAAAAAAGGGAGTAGTTTCATAATCAAATTCAGAGGTTGACATAAGTGCAAAGAGATTGGAACTCCTACCAGAATTCATATTTCATTATCTAATATTTATTCAATTACAATGATTTATAAGAACTGTGCAACAGAAGGTTTTTTTATGCAGCTATCTGGAGTAATGGTCTTCAAAGTAGGGTATGAGCACCCCAGGGGGTGCAAGATGATCCATGGAGGTGTGGAATGACAGAATTCTATCTATACTCACTTTCATTCTAAAAAAGAAATTAGGCTTTATTAATATTTAATAAATAGGTTGTCCCTGGAGTATGCCAGACAATCACATGTCGTACGATCTCCCCAATCCAAAGGGCTTAACAGCATCTGCACTTGTTGGGTGCCTTCAGTGTACTGCAGCATATTACAGTTTATACCTGCCTTTTTAAATGGAATTATGGATTTTATTAGCCAGTTTTAATTAAAACAAATTTACAAAATCAACAGCATCTTCAAAAGATTCTTACAGAGAGAGTCAATAGAAGAGAATTCTAATAACGTAAGCATCTATGAACACTGAGAAAATAGCAGAGCTGATACTTCCTCACATGAGGCCTTTGTCAGCTACCTCACCAAGCAAAACCATGGCAGGCTCACCAAACACAGCACGTTCAAACACCGCTCTGATTAAACATCACTATTACTAATTTTCAAGTGATAAAAAGTTTTTTCCTATTAAAATGTAAAACTTATGTATATATTGTTTATTTCATCTTATTCACCCTTTAAAAGTCTATTTTTACGTATGTTTTATAATGTACATAAGTACAGTAGTACATGTAGATAACCATGAATAAATACACATATATTCAGATTGTTAGCCTTCACCTTTTTATTGACGCATGATTAAGAAAGCCACTGGTCTAGGGCATCAGATTATTACATTTCCTGTATACCGAGGCTCTGCGGTTTCTTCTCAAAAGCTAGAGCAATCTATGTTTCTGCCTCCAGGGTTCATCAGTATCAACCTTCTTGTGGCCTTTTTCCTAGAGACTTTTTATTTGACTTGGTAGATATGCTCCTGTGTTTTCCACTATGTATCAAAGACGTAGAGGATATGGGGGGAGAGACGGCAAGGGAACATTTATTCTTATACAGCAGTGGTTCTCAAATCCAGTTATGCTTCAGAATCACCTTTGACACTTCAAAATTACAGATGGCTGTGCTCTACCCCATCCTACTGAATCGAAAACAAAAACAAAACCTCTGAGTGCAGGGCCAGGGTGTATATTTTAAAAGTCTTCACTGGTGATTCTATCGAGCAATGGTTCCCAACCTTTGTTACACATTAGAATCACCTGGGGAGCTTAAAAAACCCTTAGGCCAAGATGTCACCCCAGACCAATTAAGTCAGGTTAGGGGTGGGTGGGAGGTAGGTGGCAGTTTCTAAAGATCCCCAGGTGATTTCGATGTGCAGCAAAATTCAGGACCCATTGCTACAGAGATTAAAGAAATCTGCAACCTCCTCCTCCACCTCCCTTGCTTGAAAAGCTCAGGGCAAAGTGGAAGGAAAAGACCAGTCTAGAGATTTTAGAATTTAAAGGAATTTGGAACATAGCTCTTTTTATATGGCTTTGAAACCCACAAAGGAAGTGAAATCACACTTTTGTGCTGAAAGGTACGAGCTTAAATCTATCTGATCTCTGAATAATGTATCCTCCCTCCTGGAAATATAAACTTTAACCTGAAATATGTAATAATTTTAAGATTCCTGCTATATGTATTTACACTCATTGACAATCATGTTTCAGAAGAATGTATGGCTCTGAATAATAGCTTTTGTGGCTTTTCACCAGTATTTAGACATAATCTTGTTTGTACAAATGAAGCAAATTTAGCCAAACTGGCATATTTTCACAGCCTATAAATAGCAACTGAATTTTTGATAATCTGATGTTTCTGGAAAATCACCCAACCAAGAGCAGCTATATGAGCAGAGTGACATCAGCAAGATGGACGAATAAGGTGTCCCCTGCTCGTGTACCCCCCACCCCCAACAACAACTTGGCATCCATCCACAGACAAAAGTTTTGTGGGGCTGTGGGACCCAGCACCATACGCCAAGGGACCTAGGAGGAGTCTTAGACACCTGTGCACTGGGAAGAAGACACAGAGACCTCGGTCCTGGCTGCGAACCCTGAAGTGGCTGTGAATCAGCTCCAGCCCCTCTTGGCCGAGGTCTGGGAGCCCTTGGAGAACAATGTCTTAGCACCCAGCCACGGAAAAGGAAATATTACCATTTTCGACAACATGGATGGATGAGGGCATTATGCTAAGTGAAATAAATCAGACAGAGAAAGACAAACACTGTATGATATAACTTACATGTGGAATAAAAAAAATGGAACTCATAGAAACAGAGTAGAATGGTGGTTGCCAGGGGCTGAGGGGGTGGGGCGGGGAATGGGGAGATGTTGGTCAAAGGGTAGAAACTTTAGTTATAAGAGGAATAAGTTCTGGGGACCTAATGTGCAGCATAGTGACTATAGTTAACAACACTGTACTATGCACTTGAAAGTTGCTAAAGAGAGTAGATCTTAAATGTTGTCACCACAAAAAAGAAACAGTAATTATGTGAGGTGATGGAGGTGTCAGCTAACCCTGTTGTGGTAATCATTTTGTAATATCTAAGAGTATCAAATCATTACATTATACACTTTAAACTGACACAATGTTATGCGTCAATTATATCTTAACAGCTAGGGGATAAAGAAACCAGCTGTATGTCCCACACGTAAGCCTGACATGTGGCAGGCTCTCAATAGCCAGTTATTGCAGGAATACAAGGCCCACAGAGTTAGAGGTTTGGGAAGACGAGTATGATATGCACATGTTACAGCTTAGTGTTCATCTGTAAACTGGGTATACAACAACAGTTTTCTTTCCTCCCAATAAGAATTGTGAGATCAGTTTATAGTATTTCCATATTATAAGTTATATTTCAGGGGTGAAATATCTTCATTTATAAAAACATTCAAGTTAAAGATGAATTTTTAAATGTTACTAAGAGAAACTATCCAAGTATCCAGCAGACATTAAAAAAATCTGTTCAGGTTGTAAGGTAGCGCTGTCCTATAGAACTTTCTAAGATGATGGAAATGTGCTCTATCTGCATCGCCCAATACGGTAGCCAGCAGCCACATGTGGCTCTTAGCCTGTGCAATACGGCTATTGTGCCAGAGGAACTGAATTTTTAATTAAATTAAAATTTAATAGCCACATGGGCTGGTGGCTACCACAATGGACAACACAGGCTCAAGGTAAGACCCTAATAAAGTGCAAACAGCTTGTTTTTGATATTCTAGATCTAGAAATGATTCTCTTGCTATTGTTTCTAAAACATTACTGTCAAAGATGATTTGTCCATCACCAACGTCACACACACTTCATGGCTTCATTATACCTAAATGTTGGCAAACACATTATGCAAGTTCTTATCAGAGCTCTACACTCTTCTTAAATGCCACTGCTGATAAAGGAAAATACACTGGGAAGGTAATTTTTAAACTGCTCAGATCATTTGCCCAGCCAACATTTGACAGCAAATTTTCTTTAGATATTTGATGATAGAATTTCTGAAGGAACAATCAATGAGGTCTGGAATCTTATACAGAGAATGTATCATTAAATTTGTAATAATAGCTCAATCAGCTTTTTTTCATAAAAGTTGAAACAGAAAAGGACAAACCACAAAAAATTATTTGTTGTCAGATGTGTGAAATCTTCTAGAATATAGGGAGGGTAAGCTCATTCAACAAATATTTGACTATCTTCTATGTGCAACTTCACAAAAAATGTTTTCCTGTCATATGCAAGTAACAGCAAATTGATTTAGGAAAAGTTGCACGCAATAAACCTTCGTAATTTATGGCAACTAAATATTCAAACCAAGGTCCCCATTTGCTTCATAATGTTGCAAAATTGTCTACTTTCTAAAAGGTATAAAGGAGAAGGAAACAGTTATAAAATATGCTGTGTTAAAGAATTAAGTAAAGAAAAGGAAAAACCAATACCAGCTCTCTTAGCTGAGCAAGCCTCAGCAGGTGAAGCAGTGGTGTCTTCCAGTTGATGAGAAAACGGTCTCCAGCACAGAGCTGGGGCTGATGGGCTGAGAGCGCTCACTTGACAGGGCAGCCCAGCCACGCTGGCCACGGGCCGGCCCTCCGAGTTTACCTGCAGAGTGCCCTGAAGATTGTATTTCTCTTTTGTAACAATTTCTGAATCAGAATTAGAACTCGGTATGCTGTCATAAATGTAAAATCTACTTACTATAAGAATGAAATCACATTTCTGCCTCTAAGGGTTGACTTTTTCTTGGCTGGATAACGGAGAAAGTGTTCTAACTGGAGCCCCTGCTTGTCTGGCTGTGATTTTCCCTCCACGAAACTGTCGGCATAAGCTTTCTACAACTCAAACCTCCTTCTGTCCCCTCAGGTTCACAGACAATTGATGGCGTCCCAGTGCTTGAAGGATGAGGTCTAAGCTCCTCAGCGCGGCCGGGACCCCCGTGACCTGACTTGTGCCCCGCTGCGTCCCCTGCGCCCTCTGCCCCGTCTGAGGGTCATGTCAGCCGTTGCTCACTGCTCACTCCCTGGCCGACGCCACTCTCCCGCGGGCCTCTGCTCACCCCGCATCCTTGGCTGAAACGCCTGCTCTCGCTCACTCCCCCGGTGTGGCTGGTTAACTCGAATTCCCTTTCAAGACTGTTCCGAACTCCCTTTCAAGACTGTTCCGATGAAAGCAGCCCCTGGCCATTATCACCTGAGCTGGCCTGCTCCTAGCAGCTGGGCCGTGCTGTCCTCCCTCTAAGCGTGAACAAAGCCACTCTGCCAGCAGGATGAGCAAGCCAGAAACTAATCCACTCCACAGCCACGTCTGAGCACAGACGGAAACAAGAGCGCCGTTCACCACAAAAAGGGGCAGACATCTCCTCTCCCTGCTGCTCCTTTACCTATTAGAGCTTTAGCTCCACCTTCGGGTTAAGACACTCAATCATAAAATTGCTACTGCTTTCTGACAGCACCAATTCCAGAGCAAAACATGGGTTCTTTACAGCTTCCTCAATTCTAAACTCGAACCAGCTCCTCTCAACTCTCACCGAGATGCCCTGTGGTCCTCAGGGTGTGCCTTCTCCCGCACTGCAACACACCAGGAACCCCAACTTTGTTCAACCATGGTATGTTCCTGATGGTCTTTGGTGAGAGGGCATCGACACCAGAGAGCTTTCCTATCTGTCCCCAGGCTGGCCGAGGACCCTGCCTTCTCTGTTTCCAGGTGTACTGGGTATCTTATAGCACGGCATTATGCAGCCTCTGCTATACTGAAGTTCTGTTCATCCATGTCTGTCTCCCTCTGGAGATGACGGGTCCCGCAAGAACCATGTCTTGTTCGTTTTCTTTCTCTTATTAATTTTTAAGTCCTCAGTACCTAACAAAGAACCTAGGACATAGGAAGTTCTCAAAAAATGTTTAAAGAATGAATGAAGTACAGCAGATGCTGCACATTTCTTGGATCCAAGATTTAAAGGTGGAGCTTCAGGTAACACATCATTATTTTATGACATCTTCAACTACATCATCATCTGGTTAAAGAATGCAGTCTGAGGTTCCATGAAACCTAATCCTACTAACTCCTCTTGCTTCTGAAGATTCCATTTTCTGAAGTACATGGAAAAACAAATTAACCTTAGGTTTGGATAATGGACAGATTTAGACACATATCAAGGTAGACAAAGATTTTTAAAAAATCTAAACAAACTAAAAGGTTTCATAAGTCCATAAAAATAATGATAAAAATGCAGTATTGGAAGAAGCAAGCTGCTGACCATCAACGCTGAGAAAATGAGACAAAACATATCAAGTTTTATGTGGCAAGACCTGTTTACAATGCATTAAATTCTTTTTACCTGTTCCTAAGGGGGAAAAAGTGGGTGACTCATTTGAGTAACATCACAGAGGACACTAAGATCTCAAAGTAACTTTCTTTATTGCATGATTGATCTCTTCTAAGTTTCTGCCAACCTTCAGCAAAGACCGAGAGATGCCATATTTCTTCAAGTTTAGCAGCTTATAGATATTTGTAGCAAAACTGAAAAACTTAAAAAGAAATGTGACTGAGTAAATATTTAATTACTGCTTGATTATAATATATATAAAAATTGAAGGGCCAGCCCCAATGGCCTAGCGGTTAAGTCCAGCACACTCCACTTGGGCAGCCCGGGTTTTGTTCCCAGGCACAGACCTATACCACTTGTCTGCCAGTGGCCATGCTATGGTGGTGGCTCACATACACAAACAGAAAGATTGGCAGTGGATGTTAGCTCAGGGAGAATCTTCCTCAGCAAAAAAGAAAAAAAAAATAAAAATATCAATAATAGTAACTTAATGGGCAAAAAGAGTTTTACATGAAATATTTTGTTCTTAAACTAATAAACTATGAAGCCATTAATAATGCTAAGAAAAAAATGTATATATTTTAATTTTTCCTAATGTTTTCATGTTCCTCTTTTATTCCTCCCAAAAGACAAATATTTTCTTTCCATGGCTTGAGAATTTACCATATTAAATTATGACAGACTTTTTTTTCTGACTTGCTATGGTGCTTGATTAAGTGATAAAAATATGGCTTTAATAAGATATAAATTTTTTTTTAAAGATCTACTCTAGAGGAACAAACAGGTATCTATATTATATTATTATATATGATGATAAACGTGCTGTCCTCCTTATTAAATTACACTCATTTAAAATACAGATAAAAACACACTAGTTAGCTTTCTAATAACTAACATTTAGAATGTAACTATAAGATTCCTTTCATAAATGACACATTTTATTTTCTAAATTAAGAAGACAAACTTAAGACTCACTTGATAATCAGTCATTACTCTAGAAGGTTTAAAATGACTTAGAAAAGTAATTTTTCATAGATTTAATCTAGAAAGAACTGAAATTTCTCAGACAAAACAAACCAATACTTTGTACATTTATTTCATTTGCCTGCTCTACTTTGCCTAGAGCATGCACAATAGAAATATATATAAAAAAATCAGTATCTTAATTCTGAAGAAAAAAAGGTTCTGAAATTATTTTTTAAATGTGCCAAAGTCCATACCTGATTTCTTAATGATGAAAGAATGTATTCCTTTTCATAGTGGGAGATTCTCTTGTGGGTTTCTGGTGTATCACTAACTAATGAGATCCATAAAATAAACCAAATGATTCCAACTATACCTTAAAATAGAAAATAATTAAATATAATTAAAATACACCAACAGCAAGTTTTACATGTCTTGAAAAAATTATGTAACTATAAACTCAATGTAAAATTGGTTTCAGCTTAGTTTTCATTTCAAGTTCCTCTCCTAATTCTTTAATAGGATAATTGCTATCTGTATTGTTTCCTATTAATTTTGAAGAGAACAACTTTTAACCACAAGACTCTGCCTATCAGGGTCTACCACACAAATCTTTTAAAAAATAAATTTCCACACTCTATTATTTCCATGGGTATCTGTTTTTGTTTATTGATTTGTTTTTTGTTTCAATTGCAGATATATTTCCTGCATGAAATGTCTATGCGGCAATCTAATTTATTAAAAATGTGTATCATCCTGCTAATAAAATTGAGAAATGAAAGGCCCTGGGACTAAATACAAAGAAAAAAAGGTTAAAACTACCAAGTGAGAGCACCTTACTTTGCTGAGAAGAAATATTTTCAAAATATACATTTTTATAATATCCAACATAGTAATTTTTGACAGTAAGTGTAGCATTTAAGTCTCATTTAAGCAGTTTCTATTGAGAAATATTCCAAAATTAACATGAGGTATAACTCAGCTAGATCATTTTAACCATTTAAACTTGAAAAACAAGTTATCAGTATGCGTTTTAGAGCTTCGTGGTTTAGGAGATGGTTATTTCAGTGAGTTGAAATATATATTTTTAACCAATTATTCCTTCTATTACATTATGGGTTTGTTACATTATAATTTAGGTTAAATTTTTGAATAAACTTACCAAAAAGGTAGAAGACATAAGTCCAATTCATATACAAGCAAATTATTCCAGACAGAGGAAGAGAAATTACTGTCCCAAGCTGTGCTCCTACAACAACAACAAAGACTTTGTAAACTTTGGAGAGAGATGAACAAACAGGGGACAGGTCTCCTGCTTAAAGAAGAGGGTAACAGATACTGGAGAAAAGAAAGAATGATTCAGATCCTACAGGAGTTGAATCAATCACATGTAAATATAAACAATCCATTTTCTTAAAGGATTATTAGAAAACACAATATGTAAAACGTATACATTAATATGTAGTTACCTCAGTGACAACTACGTAGCTATTGATAAATTAGAAGGGATTAATCAGTACAAGACTTCTTATATAATATGAGTTAGTAAATGCCACAATACTAGTAAATGTGTTAGAAATCAGGGGTTTGGGGAAAGGTTTACAGATGGTCTCTAAGGCTGATAAACAAAACCCACTGCAGCATACTTGATGAAATAAGAATGACGCTTTCAATAATACAATTTGTCCAAAATAGATTACAAACAATTGTTTCAGATAAATGAATAATAAAATTTGTTTTAACCACCAAACACAAGACATCTTAGTAGGTACAGTGGATGCTAAAATAATCAGACATTGTTTCTAGTCACAAGTTTTAGTTTTATATAGGAAATAAATATAGAAAAATAATTATTACATATTAAGTGTCACAGAGCAATATGGAAGTTCAAATACGGGACAGATTACCTCTGACTTCCAAATGTCAGGAAAAGATGTAAGAAGTGGCAACAGACTTTGAAAAGATGGGTAAGATTTGGTCTCATAGAAACAAGGTAAGAAAGAAGATACAGAGGCAGATGTAGCAGGATGAGCAAAGCAGTGCAAGTAGGAAAGCAGAGGGTGGGTTTGGGAACTTCACTTGGGTGAAGGAAAGGAACAGAAGATAAAGCCTAGAAAAATAGGTTGGATAGTTACTGCACATCTACTCCACGTCAGGCACTGTGTGCCACGGACTAGGCTAGCTGAAATGAAGCGGTGAAGACTGTTAAGAATCTTGACCCCTAGTTCAAGCTTAGACTTTATTCAACAGGTAAAGGGGAAACAGAGATAGTACCTGTTCTTGAACTTCTCAATTTCTCACATCAATCTCTGCATAGCTGCAAGAATCACCTTCTTAAAACGTAAACTGGATCACGTCTCTCTCTTGATTAAAACCTCTGATGTTTCCCCATTGTATTTTGGAAAAAAAAAACCGACTACATTCCTTCCTGTGACCTGTAAGGCCTGATATAATCTGGCTCTTGTCTATTTCTCTAACCTCAGCTTCTGCCATTATCCCCTTTATTCATTATGTTCTGGCCACCCACAGTGGTTTTTCATTTCTTTCAACCGTTATGTTTTTCCTGCCCAAGAGCTCTTCTTGTACACGCTATTCTGATTGGCTGGAATGCTCTTTTCCTGCTCTTCACATGACTGGTTCATTCTTATCCTTAAAGTCACCACAGAGAGGCCTTTCCCAACCACTGTATTTAAAAGCAGTCAGGGCCGGCCCCGTGGCTTAGCGGTTAAGTGCGCGCGCTCCGCTACTGGCTGCCCGGGTTTGGATTCCGGGCGTGCACCGATTCACCACTTCTCTGGCCATGCTGAGGCCGCGTCCCACATACAGCAACTAGAAGGATATGCAACTATGACATAACTATGACATACAACTATCTACTGGGGCTTTGGGGGGAAAAAAAAGGAGGAGGATTGGCAATAGATGTTAGCTCAGAGCCGGTCTTCCTCAGCAAAAAAAAAAGAAAAAAAAAAAAGAGGAGGATTAGCATGGATGTTAGCTCAGGGCTGATCTTCCTCACAAAAATAAAAAAATAAATAAAAGCAGTCAGATCAAAAAGTTTTCACTCAGTGTGTGATCCGGTAAAACTATAAATTCACATATAAAGCTCATGCTCTCTCACCCATAGATCAAAATGACAGCAAATAAATGCATAGAAAAAAGATGTACGAAAAGAGGGGTTGTGAGTCATGATATACTCACTAGACAATCGAATTAGAGACTGCAATTTAAGGACAAAAGTGTTCAATTTTCCAGCTATTGGACTTTAAAAGAAACCCAGCATTCTCTATACCAATATCTGAAAATGCAACATGTTTTGAAATAAATGATGATGGATGGAGAAAACGACATTAGTCAATTAAGCCACATTGCGATATGTCATTGAGCCAAAGAGAAAAATTAATAATAAAGTTATACCCCTCAAACCTTATTTTCCCCGAGGAGGCATCTGACATCGCATGCTCTGGCGTGCAAACACTTTTTCCCCGAGGTTGATATACACATAACAAGTTGTAGAAAACACTCTTATAAGAACAGTTGACTCACCTGCATATGAAATGCTAAGAAGCTTGCTTCTCTCAAGAGGCGGAGCCCAGGAAGACCACATGGCATGCATAGCTGGAAACGTGACACCCTGAGGAGGGGAGAAAATATTTCTGATGAAATACAAGGTAGTTTTGTTAACGTTTTAAACTCAGTTGAGTAGGGTGTTGCAAGAGAAACTTCTGGATAAAAATCAAACTAGAATCAGGTTCCATGAAGCGAGACGTCTTTACACTATTGAGTGAAAATGCCTTATAATGAAGTACTTTCAAAATCTGAACAAAGATTTGTGGATTTTGTCAATGGGTTTGTGAGCTGCAAGGTAAGGGTTACAATAAATCTAAAAGAACGTATCGAATGATGACTCTTTTCAAGGTTAATTTTACTCATTCACTTTATTAATGGCCTGAATGAAGTGGGAGGGTTATCAATACATAGCTTTTAAAAATACTGAGCTAATACTTTCAGAAGCCAGTCCTGGTGGTCTAGTGGTTACGATTTGGGGCTCTCACTCCCGCAGCCTGGGTTTGTTCTTGTTCCAGTCAGGGAACCACGATGCCCGTCTGTCAGTTGTCATACTGTGGTGGCTGTGTGTGGCTGTGGTGCTGAAAGCTCTGCCACTGGTATTTCAAATGCCAGCAGGGTCACCCAGGTGGACAGGTTTCAGCGGAGCTTCTGGACTAAGACAGACTAGGAAGAAGGACATGGCCACTCACTTCCAAAAAAACTGGCCATGAGAACCCTGTGAATAGCAGTGGAACATCATCTTATACAGCACCAGAAGGTGAGAGGGTGGCACAAAAAGACAGGGCAGGGTTTCCCCCCTGCTGTACACAGTGTCAGTAGGTGTCAAAATGCACTTGACAAGGCTAACAACAACAATACTTCGGGATACTGGAATAAAATTCAAATTGACCTCCATCAACAGGAAAAATGGTCCTACCAAAAAAAGGATGAATTCAACTGAGAGTTTATAGTCTTTTTTTTTTGTTTTTTTCTGGTGATAACTAGCTTAGTAAATGCTAACTACTTATATGGAGAGGCAATGGAACAGTGGAGGCAAGGAGGCTCAAAGAGACTTGCAAGAGGAGCAGAGGCTGCAGGAGAGTGGGAAGGAATAGGTTTTGGCAGATTCAAAGCAGAGATTCACAGCTCTCCTTGGCCACTTACTAACTGTGTAGCCTCAGACAGATTAGTTAACTTCCTTGAACTTCAGTTTCTTTATCTGTAAAACAGAGAGAATACTCTCTATCTTGCATGATTGTTGTAAAGATAAATGATAGAGAGTGCTATTATAAATTGAGAGAAGAATAAATGCTTCAATACTTTTGTACTTTCTGCTAATTCCTTCAAAAACAAAAAAAGAAAAAAGAAATACGAATGGAAGGCAAAAATGATTTAGGCAGCATTGCAAATCGATACGAATCTGTGTCATGGAGCATCCACAGGATGAGTCTTTATAGAATAATGCTTAAGATGTTTGGAAATGTCCACAGAGATCATGTAGTTTAGGGACAATGTAGGTATATTTATGGTGAATCAGATGCTAGGGATGCAAGATGCTGACCTAAGTTCACAGATGAGGCAATGTACATGTGATACATATTGGAGGAATCGAGAAACACAAAAGAACCTAAGAATAAACACAACTTAAATCCTATACAGAGGGCCGGCCCCGTGGCTTAGCGGTTAAGTGTGCACGCTCTGCTACTGGCGGCCTGGGTTCGGATCCTGGGCGCGCACCGACGCACGGCTTCTCTGGCCATGCTGAGGCTGCGTCCCACATACAGCAACTAGAAGGATGTGCAGCTGTGACATACAACTATCTGCTGTGGCTTTGGGGAAAAAAAAGGAGGAGGATTGGCAATAGATGTTAGCTCAGAGCCGGTCTTCCTCAGCAAAAAGAGGAGGATTAGCACGGCCGTTAACTCAGGGCTGATCTTCCTCACACACACACACAAAAAATCCTATATAGAAATAAAATGGTCACTTGAGATAGCAGTAGTAATATAATCAATATATTATAATGCAAAATTAGTAGCATAAACAGACAGGAAGCTAAAACATGGGAACACATTCAGCAAGGAGATTCAATATCTGGACCAGAGAAAATATACTACAATTAAGTATATTTTACTTAGGTGAGCCGAAGAGGAAGCTGGTGATAGAGGGGTTTTTTTATCTTGTAGTCAAGAAGGGTTTATTTAGTACACCTCTATTCAATAAGGACAAAATAAAAACATTCACGAGTGATCAAAGCTTAAATTTAAACAGCACTTAGCAATTTCCAAAGTATTCTAGCAATCATTATCACATCTGAGCTGTGACTGAGGAGGGGGTAGGTATTTTAGTCCCAATTTTAAAATTGATGAAACTGAGGTTTAGAGATTAGAACTTCCCTAAGGTTTCACCATTAGAGACAGTGGAGTTATTAATCAAACTCTGATTTTATGAATCCATTCAGTGTTTTTCCAACACAGCATGAGACACTGCTACCTAAAATAACCTTCCTGCTATTACCAAACTCAGAAGCCACTGTCTTTCTCAGGTTAAAGAAATGTTAAGAGAGAGCAAAATAAACCTAAACCTCAGTTTCATGGGTAGAAGTTCAAAGTTAGAAATGAAAAGAGATCATTATTTAAATATGGAGGTACATATGATGAAATGCAGAATAGAAGTGGAAAGGAAAAGAAAGATAAGGAATTAAAAAATTTTTAAATAATAAAAATCTTAGAAAGAGAGAGGGAAAAAGAGATAAAAATTAATAAAAACAATTCTAAAAGCAGCAGAGAGGCCAGAAGAATCCTAGAACTAAAGAAAGATAGTTAGAGAAAATGATAAATTATTCGTCTCTAGGACCAGAAAAAAGAACAAATGATAAAGAAGTTCTATGAATAACAACAAATTTAAAAGTAAAGCAAGGCAATCTGACAATCTATTGTGTAGATGTGTTTAGATCTGAGCAATCAATGATAGAGCAGAGATAAACTGTGGCAGAAGTTCTAGAGGTGAGGATGGTCTCTCACTATTTTACCAGTGGTTTATTTATTTTTTATATATATATACACATACACACATATTTTTTTTGTGAGATCAGCCCTGTGCTAACATCTGCCAATCCTCCTCTTTTTTTTTGCTGAGGAAGACTGGCCTGGGCTAACATCCATGCCTATCTTCCTCCACTTTATACGGGACACCGCCACAGCATGGCTTGCCAAGCAGTGTGTTGGTGCGCGCGCGAGATCCGAACTGGCGAACCCTGGGCCTCCGCAGCAGAGCGCGCGCACTTAACCGCTTGTGCCACCCAGCCGGCCCCTTACCAGTGGTTTATTTTCTTATCTCCCAGAGGAGGAGAGAGTAGGGAAAGCTGTGAAGTGTCTCCTGGAACATGTTTTCTCTAGTCTTCAGGTAAAGCCTCCAATTTGGGGGCGCTCTCCCTAGAGACCTCACTGAGCATAAACAAAACCTACTCAGGTTATTTTCTAGTTAATCATTTTTCTAACTAAAAAATAAATCCCTGTTATCTTCCAATGTCAATTTTTGGTTCATATTCATACCAAAGAAGGATATCTTTAAGAAGACAAGAAAATGATATAGGGTAAGAAAAAGAGAAGGAAAACATTACCTCTCCAAGCCCTTCTAGTGCTCTGAGGACAATGAGAGCTCCAACTCCAAAATCGGCAGCCAAGGGTGTGAACAGCGTGAAGACAGCGGTGCCAAGGATCCCAAAACCTAGCAGCAGTTTTCCCCCGACTTTGCGAGCAATATATCCTCCGGGAATCTGTGTGATGATGTAGCCATAAAAAAAAGAACCGAGAATCCATCCCTGGGTCTCTGCATCCCACTGGTACCTTTTACCCTATAAAGAGGAGGAGGAAAAAACCCACTTTTTAAGACTTTGACTAAATAGCTCCTTTCTCTTATTGGCATGTAAGTACATCTAAATGTAATTCTGAACCACTGTTTTAGACTGAAGAACATGCAAACTTTCTAGTAGGTAGGTAAGTCACCACGATACAGACACACAGTTTCTTTCTTTTTTTAATTAATTAATTAAAATTTAATTAATTAATTATTTAGTTAGTGTGTGTGTTGTGTGTGTGTGTGTGTGAGAGGAAGATTAGCCCTGAGCTAACATCCATGCCAATCCTCCTCTTTTTGCTGAGGAAGACTGGCCCTGGGCTAACATCTGTGCCCATCTTCCTCTACTTTATATGGGACGCCGCCACAGCATGGCCTGACAAGTGGTGTGTCAGTGCACACCCGGGATCCAAACCCGGGCCGCCAGCATCAGAGCATGTGCACTTAACCGCTACGCCATGGGGCCGGCCCCAGACACACAGTTTCTAGAAGTGAATGGGAGATAACTGAAAGTCATCAACTTCAAGAAGGCTTGCTATTTTATGAAACTAGACTATCGAATGAGTTGTAGAGGTTTGGTAATGACCATGACCAAGAAGGCTCAAACAAGAGGGACAGGCTTAATCCAGAAAGCTACTAAACAGGATACTATAGTGGCTGAGCCTGGCCTGTGAGACAGGCCTGGTTCATGCCTAGCTCTATTACTTACTGGATTTGTGATCCGGGAAGATTAAATGAAAAAGGCACATAAAAGGCAGCCTGACATGCTAAGTGTTCACTTCATGTTGGCTATTCATATGCATAAATATAGATCACTAATATCTCCCCCATGTCAGACTAAGCACTTGAACAAGCATACAGAACAATACAAAAGGGCAAGAATTTAAACAAAGCCATAAACTTCCCGTGAGTAGGGAATGTCTGAATTAGCAGCAGCACATAGTAAGGTAATAATGAAGATTTGGTGACTGATCTGAACATCTGACATCTTGAACACATGAGCTGTATAACCAAGCCATGGGGCCAAGAGCCATCCCAGGACTCCCTGTTGCTGTCACATGAGGCAGGTGAAGATAGGAGCTAGAGCAACAAAAGCTCTTGCCAAAGGGAGAGATATAAAGCAAATCGTTAACTATCTTTGTTTAGGTACCAATTTGTAGCTTATCTGTGGAATTCTAGGACTTCATGAACTGTTCAGCAGGTACAGATCACAGGGTGGAGTGGGGAAAGTGGGTGATAAGCACCCAAACATGTATTCAGCAATGGTGTTGAAGTCAAATACAGAGATTCTTTTTTTTTTTTTTTTTGTGAGGAAGATCAGCCCTGAGCTAACATCCGTGCTAATCCTCCTCTTTCTATTGAGGAAGATCGGCTCTGAGCTAACATCTATTGCCAATCCTCCTCCTTTTTTCCCCAAAGCCCCAGCAGATAGTTTTATGTCATAGTTGCACATCCTTCTAGTTGCTGTATGTGGGACGCCACCTCAGCATGGCCAGAGAAGCAGCGCGTCGGTGCGCACCTGGGATCCAAACCCGGGCTGCCAGTAGTGGAGCGCATGCACTTAACCGCTAAGCCACGGGGCCGGCCCAACAGAGATTCTTGATAAGTCATTATTTTGTCTGTGTGCTTGTTTGGGAGAAACCCTCTTCCCTGCTTGACACTCTTGTTTGTAAACGGCAGAAGAGATGCATCTGAGTGTGATCCGGCTCCTTTGTGAGCGCTGAAAGTGGATGAAAACCAACTTATCACAAAGGACAACAGACTTTCTCTCTGTACTATTCCCCTGTGTGATAAGCAAAATAAAATAAAGTGTGTGAAATTTAATTTTGAACAAATGATAAACACACACTTATCAATTCCACTACGACATGAGGCAGGCAAAATGGCTTCAGTAGCTTAGGTGAGGTGTGTACAAATTTTGGAAAAGAACGTCCTCAGAAATGGACCCGTTGTTCTTCATTCTGCAGTTGAGATTATCTAAGCTCTCTGGCAACAGGAACCTTAGAAGTAAAACAGCTATTAAAATAACAGTCCTACAGAAACTATTTAGCAACATCTAAGAGAATCTAATTTTCTGGTATGCCAAACAGGTTTTTCCAAACTGTCTTCAAGGATGGTACGTTAATAGAGGAAACTGAAAAACTACTTTCAAAATGTGTATTACAGCACAGCAACAGGCTATGGTAACAAGTTACTCTTCAACCAGTTCCCGGGAAAACACAAAAGACAGTGATTCAGAGTTTACATGAAGAAAATGTTGGTGGTTTCTGAAGCATATAGAAAGACCTTTCAAAACTTTTACTTGGAAATATTTCATGATTAAGATTGTTTGCTTAAAAAACAGCACTTACCGTTTGATTGCGAAGAACTTTTATGGGAGCAGAATGCTCTGCACACTCCTTGGAAGTGATGTTATCTGCTAAAGTTGTATTTGAATCTACCATATCCACGAGTGCAACACTCAGATTCACACGTAACGCATAGAGAACGAAGAAACCAAAAAAGGCCAAGACCGCTAAGTTGTAACGAGCAGAGCAACACACTGGCGCTGAAATAGAGATGGGGGAAACTCTCACTGGAAGAGTAACTTAGATGGCACTGTCTAAATCACCACAAGGTTACTTTTTAGAAGTGTACAAATTAATAAACCACGAATATTTTTCTGACAATATTCTCAGATTAAGCATATCTTTTTTTTTTTTTTGGTGAGGAAGATCAGCCCTGAGCTAACATCCATGCTAATCCTCCTCTTTTTACTGAGGAAGACCAGCTCTGAGCTAACATATATTGCCAATCCTCCTCCTTTTTTCCCCCAAAGCCCCAGTAGATAGTTGTATGTCATAGTTGCACATCCTTCTAGCTGCTGTGTGTGGGACGCGGCCTCAGCATGGCCGGAGAAGCAGTGTGTCGGTGCGCGCCCGGATCTGAATCCGGGCCGCCAGTAGTGGGGCGTGTGCACTTAAGCGCTAAGCCACGGGGCCGGCCCAGATTAAGCATATCTAAAAACATTTATCAAAGAGAATTTGTTCCCGGTATCTGTAGTTTTGATAAACATTTAACACATGAGAGCCTGAACTGTAAGCCAGTTTCTTAAAACTAGGAGGCAATAGCTTTACGAACTTTGCTCCGAAAAATCTCCATTCCAGAGTCAAAACTGAATCTCTAGTTCCTGTCTGCTGGCAAAGATATGAGAATAGGTAAGGGGGTTTAATGGCATCACTATTTCGGAAAAACTATCTGAAGCACAGCCAATAAGTCCTTGAGTACTCACTACAGCAGAGCACGTACGCTACTGACCACGGGTTAATGGCTGGCCCATCGCAAATGGAGCACAGCGCAAAAAATGTACCGCCGAGGTTAGCGCATGAAATCTTCTTGATAAATTCTTACCTTGAAAAGTATCCTCAGAGGCTGGGCTTGAATCAGAAGCCATGATTAATACTTAAGCCTCTCCTAAACTAAAAGTGTTTAAGAATCCAGAAGCAAACTTGCAGAATCTACGACAGTTGCAGCTTCTGTGACAGTTGCTCAGCTGATCATGCTTAAAGGGACCACAGCAAAAAGGGAAATAAGTGAATGTACCAGAATGATAAAAAAAAAGGAAGGCAGAGTAGGCTGGAGGAACCAAGGAAAAAAGGATCATGTGAGAGGAGGAGTTTGACCTATTTTTTACTCTAATTATAAGCTAATGCACATGTTTTCTCTTCTCTTCTTCTTCCACTGAGTTGAGCTGCAGAAGTGGAGGGGCGGGCATTGCGGCAGCTGACTAGCACGATCGACCTCCTAGTGACAGAGAGAAAGCAGCTAACCCAGGGCCTCACACATTTAGCTTCGGCAAACACTGAGTGTTTGGTAAGTATCTGTTGAAAGACACGAACATCTATTTCATTTAGTATTAAGTTAAATACATACATATGAATATATTCGTGCTTTTATTTGGAAATGACATATTAACATTATATATATATGTGTGTTTTCCCCTACTCAGGAATCCTGGTGTTTTCATCCACCTAACTTCAAACGTGAATACATTTTTCAGAGTACAAAGGTCTTGGTACTGATTCAGACTGAAGCATGAATGAATACGGCACTATACTCATGAATATACTATGATCTATCTCACTTTTCTATAAGCCCTCACACACTCAACAACTGCTACCAACATTTCCTCTGTGCAAGATTTACATCTTTAACAGAGAACTTTTGTTCTCTTATTATATATGAATATGAATATACTATGATCTATCTCACTTTTCTATAAGCCCTCACACACTCAACAACTGCTATCAACGTTTCGTCTGTGCAAGATTTACATCTTTAACAGAGAACTTTTCATTTGGCATCTTGACTCCTTCCTCAGGAGAACAGCATTAAGGTTAATGGCACCACTGCCAGTTAGATCCAGACCTGTGAGAAGGGGCTTTGTAAGGCTCCATTCACACAGTCTGTGTTACCTGAATCTAGACACATTTGCTCTCTGCTCCAACCAAATGGACAGCTGTCTAGCTCAGGACAGTCTGGATACTGCAAGGCATGCTTTATAGGAGAACACATTTCTTTGTCATTGCTCTGTGTCGGACAATAATGCACATAAGTCTGGATGGCGGACTCATAATCTTGGCAAATTTGGGCACTTAAAATGTGTTACTTTGAGTAATGTGGAGCAGGAAAAATCTAGATTTATATACTGTCTGCTTTGCCAAGGTACTATTTACAAAGTTCACGATCTACTTCAGCAGAGGAGTGACAGGATGTGATTTTTGGTTTCAAGAGCTTCTCTGGGTGCTGTGTGGAAATGACAAAGCGGGAGAAGTGTGACGGGTGCTGGGGATGCAGACTCAGGGAAGTCACCTGTAGTCTTCCAGGTCAGAGACGAAAGTGGCTTAAACTAGAGTAAGGCAGAGGCCATGGAGAGAAATGGGCTGATTTGAGATAAATTGAAAGGCAGAATTGACAGGCCTTGCTTACATATTAGATGCAGGAGTAAGTGAAAGGGAAGGAGAGAGTTATCAGTAATTCTCTTACTCTAAATAACTTTATTTTATGCTATTGTGACTTGTAATGTTTTTACCCCATTCTGTCCTTATTTGCAGTGACCTTATTTTACCGTATGTTATCAGTTTCTCCCCATGTGATGCTTGATTTGGACTATGACACACCTCATCACGTGAATAAGATGTGAGGCTAGAAGCTTGGGAAGTGAGGGAAAGGTAAGTAAAATGATTTCAAATTACTAGTGATATTACTCGAAAATCTCACCTAAAAGAAATTATGGATCAGGCAACTTTAACTTTTTGGGGCACAGTCAACAATCAGAAAATAAAAAGCCAACAAAGATGTCAAAGTATATGACTATGAGGTTTCAAGAAATATTAAAAATAAATGGTTCCTAGCTTTATAAAAATGGTTGTTGATGATAAATCAGTCAGAAAAATTTTATTTCAAGAAAGTATGGCGACAGAGCAAAACGTGTCTGTGATTTTTGGACAATGTTTGAAATTGGTCCAACATAAGCATGCTTGCATGACAAAAAGAACATCCATTGAGCATCCACATTTGAAATCAAGTTCAAAGCAAAATCATGCTTGCATAACGAACACAGCACCCATCAAGACAAACATCACCTTCTAAAGTATGGTTTAAACTTAGGAATGTGGAATGAGTGTAGCTGAATGAACACAGGCCAGTTTAGAGATATGCAGACCTAGGAGTGAATCTCAGTTCTGATCTTCACTGGCTGTGCATCTTTGGGGAAGTTACTTAATAGTTTTCATTCTCAGGTTTCTCAGTTCTAAAATGAGGCGACCACCATCCACCTCACTGGGCTGTGTGTGGATTAAATGAAGTGCTGTAGGGCAGTATAGTAGGCACTCAAAAGTGAGTTCCTTTCCTGTTCACCCTGGAGAAAGTTATACCAATAAAATAAACTGCTACAATATATGTGTGTAACAAGGGACAAAAGAGTCACATTAATGTGCCTGTGTGTGTATGTGTGAGGGCCTCTTGGAGAAAGAACATTTGCACAGAGTCTTCATCAATGAACAGGAAGTGACCAGGCAGGTGAGAGGAGGAAGAGCAATACAAGAAAGGCAGCAGCAGGTACAGAAGTAGGGACATGAGAAAGGCAAGCCCAGGGAGAGCAGGAAACTCCAAATGGTCTGACGTGGCTGGACTATGGGACTGTAGCAAGTGGGATGGTGGGTACTGAGTTTAATAACAAAAAATAATAGCCAACATTTGTTGAGCACTTACTATGTGCTATTAGTCCAAACATTTTACCGATATTAGGGTTATTATAAGGATTAATTGAGTTGGTACATGTAATCAGCCTTCAATAATTGTGAATTGTTGTTATTATTATTGCTTCTGGATATTAGGAATTGAAGTAATTTGTTAGGAATCGAGGTTCTCATTTGTGAGAAATTAGGAACTGGGAAAAGAAGAAGTTGTTGAAGAGAGTGGGGGTGTGAAGTTCCCAGTGAAACAGACAGGATTGCTGAGTGAGTAGACACCCATCCAAAACTGGTGGGAACAATACACCCTGGTGTGTGACCTTGACTCACCGCATGCCTGTACTCAGAGGTAGGCACTGAGATGGATGTGTGACAAAGCAGAGAGCACAGACATTTAGAGTATGGACAAGAAAACACTCTAATTCCGACCCAAGACGAAAGTAAAATGGACAGCGCTAACGGTTTGGGAAAATGCAAACTAGAATACAAAAGCTCAGTGAGGGCAGGAGCTTTTCTTTTGTTTTGCTCACTGCTGTATACTTCCAGTGCCTAGAACTGTGTCTGGGAGAGCTGGTAGGCAAACATTTTGGGGGCTTAAAAGCAGAGAAGCGTCTCTTGATTGAAGTCCACAATGCTACCTATGAAGTACTCTTGACAATAGATAAAACAGAATCTTCTCTCTACTTTTGTATATATGTGAACTTCTCCATAAAACAATGAGGAGTCAGTGGGTGGAAGGTGCAGATGACTTCAGAGAGGTCAAAGTGAGGAGTTACACAGACCAGTAGGAAGGAGGCCTGGTTGCACTTAAAGGAATTATGGGAGGCGACAAGGCCCAAGGGGTGACCAAGGGAGGGAAGGAAATCCTTAGACATGGAGGAGTCCAGAGAACTGAGGAGACATGGTGTTGGGTGAGAAATCACTCAAGATAATAGCAGGAATTAAGAGTGTAGAAGATGGAGGTGTGTCTGTTGGCAAAGCCTTTGATGAACGAAGCAAAGTGCCAGGAAGTGAGGAGAAGATGTATCAATGTAGGGGAAAAGCGGTCTAGCTCACAGGCATTGAGAGTGGAGGGGTAATTATCAGAAGCACGTGTACGGACTAAGAAGGAGTCAATCCCATCAATTAGCACAAGCAAGAGAAAATAACCACCCCTCACGCCAGCAGTGAGTAGTGAGAGTGGTATGCCCAGATGGCCAGGGTCTGTTGAACAAGGAGGTGCAGGCAGTGAGGGGAGGCTGGTGAGGCTGAGGATGTCAGGCATTTCTTCATCGTGGAAGGGTTTGGCAGTGGGGAGGAAAGGGCCGGGTGAGGAGCAAGGAGGTTCTGAGCAGTGAGGGGCTGAAACTGAAATGGGAAATCCATGGTTAGGGGCACTGACCTATGCAAAGATAAGGACTTTCTCTAGAGGAGGGTGGGCACTGGACCTTGTGAGCCCCCTTGGCCAGCGAATTGCATTAAAAAAGATTTCCTGGGGGCCAGCCCAGTGGCGCAAACGGTTAAGTGTGCGCACTCTGTTGCAGTGGTCCGGGGTTCACTGGTTCGGATCCCGCGCGCGCACCTACGCACTGCTTGTCAAGCCATGCTGTGGCGGCGTCCCATATAAAGTGGAGGAAGATGGGCACGGATGTTAGCCCAGGGCCAGTCTTGCCCAGCAAAAAGAGGAGGATTGGCAGATGTTAGCTCAGGGCTGATCTTCCTCACAAAAAAAAAAAAAAAAAGATTTCCTATCTAAAATGGATAAAATAAATTTTGCTTTTAAAAAGTGTAATATTCAACTAGTCTTACCCTGCCTTATGGGTAATTAATTCCTGATAAACCCTTATGTGTTCTTAGCTCCCAAATTAATACCCACTTATGTGAAAACACCAAATTCCATTAAAATGGACTCAGTTACTTCAGTATCAACACTGACTATTATAACACGTCCCAAGGCCGTTTCCCTTCATCTGTAATATGGTCGTCTCTACCAGTACTCCACACCTTATGTGTAAGTCTACATACACACACAAAGCATATTTGTGAAACTCAACGCTTGTGTAACTGCACCTTCAATGTAACCCCCCAACAGAACAGTAAAGGCAAAAAACAAAACCAAAAAAACCCTCAGAAAACAAAACCAATGAAAACAAAGCACAGGATGCACTATTATAAGCTAGAAAATCACAAGTTCCAATAGCGTGATTTTGGAAGAATGGGCCTCATTCTGCAGTG
This sequence comes from Diceros bicornis minor, assembly GCF_020826845.1. Lineage (NCBI taxonomy): Eukaryota > Metazoa > Chordata > Mammalia > Perissodactyla > Rhinocerotidae > Diceros > Diceros bicornis. The sequence continues at coordinate 56,892,512 of NC_080762.1, read as the reverse complement.
CCCAGCTTCTCTGAGGAACGCACAATCCAAATGGTCTTCACTGATGAGGACGGTGATGATGGCAACTAACACTATGGGCCAAACTCTATTGTAAGCACTTTCCATTAGCTCATTTGATCCTCTCATTTTCCCGGATTTATCAATAAGGAAAGCATCAAGAGGTGAGGTCACCGCTAACGCTCACACAGCCACTTAGTGGAGCTGGGTTTGGCTCCAGATCCACGCTCTGCCTTTAAACACAAAGAAATGTCTTAGAAGCCCTACAGCTGATTTCTCTTAACATGAATGAGCACATTCTTGGTGCAACAGTATTTTGAAAATCCAGTTAACTGAATACAAGACACATCTCATTCACACAAAAGTAAACCTTCAAATGGTGGAAAGTGTGAGGATGAAGAATTTTTGTGTGTGGGAGGGGAAGCTCCTTGCCCAATTCCTCCCCTTCCTCCTACCTAAATTAGGCAGAAAAATCCACAGATTTCCTATTGTTTATCAGCATGAAACCACCCTTCCCCTGTCATTTTAGGATGCATCTCTGAAATTCACTAAGTAAACTAAAAGCAAATGCTTGAGAGGCAAACCATAGTTGGGTCACTGAGAATTCTGTCATATTCTATCAACCTGAATTAAGAATTAATTCTTAACACTAAAGAAACGTATTCTAATTTTAGCCCTCTCAATAAAGAAATACTATGCATACTTTAAAACCATGTCCTCTTATTCATGGTGGAGTGGGGAACTTGCAAGTTTGTGAAGGACCAAATAAAAATGATTAAGCATTTTGCAAATAGGAATTTCTCAACTATAACACAAACGTGGCAGGGTTGTGTCAAGGAAGGAGGATGGGACTAAAATCCAGGAGGACTCGGAGGTTAGTTCTTCATGCGGCTACACGCGGGCTCTGGGAACTTGACCTCTCTGGCCTCCTGTTGTCCACATATACAATGAGGCGCCACCAGATGGTAGCTAGTCTCGACAGTAGCAGTATTTTATCAGCCTTTCTCTTCTGAAAAACAAAACTATACACTTAAGCATAGATAAGGGACAGCTAATTTCATATTGGTTTGTTCCAGAAACAAATATAAAAGATACATATTTATATTCATATGGAAAGAAAAGTTTTAAGGACTGCTAAAGATTTACTCCTTCAGGCACCAAAACGTTTTAAAAAACTAATTCTGGATGGAAAGTTTTTTTTCTTAAATACCCACCCCTTCTTAAATGTGCAGTAAATATATAGAACATAATTTAATTAAAAATATAACCAAGGGTCATCTTGTTTCCCCTATTAGATTGGACATGGTAGATGCTATTACTGAAGCTAGGACAGAGAGCACCATGGAGGGTCCACGAGGCAACCCTTCGCACCTCCGAAGTTGTTAAACCCATCTTTATCTTCTCCACCTCTTTTCTACCGGTGCTCCTCTTGTCCTCCTACTCACAGCACTCCAGGTACAGAGCTTAATTTTGCTTGTTCTAGAACTTCATACTGATGGAAACATGCTTTAATACGGTGCTTTCTTTTGCTCAGTGTGTTTTTGAGATTTATCCACATTGTTATGTGTATTGGTATTCTTTTTATCATTGAGTAGTGTTCCATAGTATGGATATACTACAATTTGTTTATCCATTCACCTGTTGATGGATATCTAGGTTGTTTCCAATTTTTTACTGTTATGAAGAAAGCTGCTATAAACATTGTGTGCTATTATGGTAATGTACGTTTAACTTTAAAATAAACTGCCAAATAGTTTTCCAAAGTAGTTGTACCATTTTACACCTTTACCAGTAATGTAGGAGAGTTCTAGTTATTCCATTTCTTTGCCAACATTTGATGTCTTCAGCCGTTTTAATTTTAGCCTTTCTAGTGGTTGTGTAACGGCTCACTGTGGTTTTAATCTGCATTTTCCTGACAACTAATGATGTCTAACATTTGAGCTAAAATTTGATTTTATATATATATATATATATATATTTTCCCCCCCAATTGCAACAGAATATAGTAGTTTCTAGGGAATATCTTTATCATAGCATTTGTTTCTGTATTTCCATACTAGACTATTTTACAGAAAAAGATTATAGAAATATAACACTATATGCCATAGAAAAAGATCAGTTTAAGGAACTAAGTACGACTTCTAGGTAGAAAATCATCAGGGTACAGTATTTACATTGAGCGTCCACTAAAATAAGCACCCAGCTGTCAGATGGAGCTAAAACGTTGCCACCTCTACCCCCACCATCTGGTAATGTTAAAAACAAGTAAAAAGGATACCACAGGACTAGGTATACTGGTTTTGGTCAGGGAAAGTCAAATTTCTAATGCAACTCTATTTCTCACCCACACATCTTTAAAACTAATTTGTTCAGGGCCCGCCCTGTGGCTTAGCGGTTAAGTGCGCGCGCTCCGCTGCTGGCAGCCTGGGTTCAGATCCCGGGTGCGCACCCACGCACCGCTTCTCTGGCCATGCTGAGGCCGTCCCAGGTACAGCAACTAGAAGGATGTGCAGCTATGACATACAACTATCTACTGGGGCTTTGGGGGAAAAAGAAATAAATAAAACTATAAAAAAAACTAATTTGTTCTTCAGTTTTAATTACTTTTAAAGAAGTTACATTACAAAAGTATCAAATAGCAAAATATTCTAATTTTCCCAAATTCAGGGAAGATGCGTTGCGAAGTATCTTCTCTCCTATTTGTTGCAAGACCTTTGGCAATTCACCTTAGAGCTTTATAAATATCCTATCTTGAGGATAACCAAACTGTTTCCTAACAAATCGTAGAATGCTATACGGAAAAAAATTGTGTGCAGTACTTTTAATCTCTTACTACACAATTTCAAGATATTCGCTGGGTTATGCAATAATTTTCCTCCGCATACTCACAATTGCTAACTCAGTCCTTTTGGGTCCCCGCTCCTCGCCCAAGGAGGACCAGATCACGTGCTGGCGGCCAGGCACTGCGGAAACCGGGCGGTGACGGGGGTAAGAGGCAGCGGCTCCGTCCAGCGCTTTGCGCACCAATTTGCAGGTTTTCCCCCAGTTCCTCTTACACGGGGTCCTCCGCCCGGCCCGTTGCCCATCGATTTGCAGACTCTCCCCCAGCTGGTTCTTCCACGAGGTCCCCCGCTCGCTCCGACCGAAGATCGCCAGGAGCCCACCCGCGGCGCCCAGCAGCTCTGGCCGGCCCGTGGGACCGCACCTGCCGAGGCCCACCCGCCCCTCGCGGCCCCCGCCGGGCCCGGACCCGGACCCGGACCCCGGTGCAGGCCGGGCTGAGGGGACCCTGACTGGGCTCCGCTCCTCGAGACCCCCGCGCCTGAGCAGCTCCGCCCCATCGGCCACCCCCGCCGGGTGACCGCCCGCCCGAAGCCCCGGACCGCCGGCTGCTTACCGGCTTCCGCCGGCCAGGCGCCCTGCAGGAGGGGTGTGCTGTCCGAGGCCTCCTCGCCATCGCTCGGGGCCGGGCCCCCACCTGGGGACCTCATGACACGCCCGAGGAGCAGGTGCGAGACCTGCCCGGCCAAAAAGGGAGCTCCTGCCCAACAGCCCGAGGCTCCCGGCGGCCCTGGCGCTGCCCTCGGCCCGGCCCCGCCCCGAGGCGGGCACGCAGACTCCGCCCAGCCGCCATCTTAGGTTGGGGCAGCTCGGGAGAGGCCCGGCGGGTCAGCAGAATTCTGGGAGCTGCTGCTGCGGGGCGGGGCCGGCGCGTTGTCCGCCGCCGGTCTAGGCTGTCGGGCGCCGCGTTCTCAGGGGCAGTCCGTCCCACATTTGTGCTCGGGTGTAGACCGCAGGGGCCGCCCTCCGGGCCCGGGATGAGGAGGAGGAGTCTGGAGGCGGGCAGGGGGGACTGGCGTCGCGCAAAATTAAGGAGAGGCCTGGATTCAATTTGGGCAGTGGATGGTGTGTATTTGACATTCAGGTATCAGGAACAAATTGCCATGAACATTAGCAACCCTGGTACTATCCACTCGTGACGGCATATTGTCCCTAAAATAGCTTTTGAAGAGGGAAAACAGTAAATGGAAACATAATGTGGAGGCCTATGAAATTGCCGATTTTGTAGGTCAAAATAACCTACTATCGGCAGTTTCATATGTTTCAACCTATAGAATCCTGTAATGTATATGTGTTACGTCTCCACAGGTCTAATTAAACAGGTCTTCCTGGCATTTGCTGACTCTGAAAAAGAGGAATCAGGGAAATGTACCAGCCTGTCTTGGAGGGATGGGTCGGGGGACAGACCTGGGGCTGCTGTCCTGACCAAACGCTTCAGTTCAGCAGTTGTCTTGTGTAATGAAGGCCTGGAGATAAAGGGAAAGATAAGATGTTATAGATGTCCTTGGGGAGTCCAGTTAGCCAGGGAAGACCCACAAGCCAATAATTCAATAAACCAGGTCAGAGGCTTGGTGAGGTGCATGTGGTCACCCTTGCCCAGCGGCGGGAGCAGGGATTTTTGAAGGCATCCCTAACTTCTGGATCAGTAAATGCTGGGAAAGTTTTCAAGTTAAAACAACAAATCAAGCCTTATTTCTGAGTTACTGAAATTACCAGGCGGATTTTAAACTGGGAGGGGGAATTCAGGCCCTTCAGGAGTCTTGTAGAGCAATGCCACTCAAACTTGAACATGCACGAAATCACCTGGCAGATCCTTTTAAAATGCAGTTTCAGATTCATTAGGTATGGTGTGACAGTTAATTTTGTGTCATCTTGGAGGTGTTTTGGGATAAGCTTAACATTTAAATCTGTGAACTCTGGGTAAAGCAGATTGCCCTCCATAATGTGGGTGGACCACATTCAATCAACGAAAAGTTTGAATAGAGCAAAAAGAGCCACCCTGTAAGCAAGGGAGAATTCTCTAGCTGACTATCTTCAGACTTGATTTGCACCATAGGCTTTCCTGGGTCTTCAAGTTGCTAGGCCACACTGCAGATTTGGACTTGCCAGCCTTCATAATTGCATGAGCCAATTCTTACAACAATTATACAGACACGCACACACACACGCACACACACCACTTACTGGTTCTGTTTCTCTGGAAAGCCCTGACTAGTATATCTGGGATGCACCTGAGATTCTGTACATCATGTTAACCAACCAAACTAATTGCCATCTGTCACCTTACACATATACCCAGTCACTCCTTTCACCCCCTTCTCCTCTGGTAGCCACCAGTCTAATCTTTATATCTATGTGTGTGTTTGTTGTTGATGTCATTTTTTATCTTCTATTTATGAGTGAGATCATACGGTATTTGACTTTCTCCCTGTGACTTATTTTGCTTAGCATAATACCTTCAAGGTCCATCCATGCTGTTGCAAATGGCAAGATTTCATCTTTGTTTATGGCTGAGTAATATTCCATTGTGTACGTATACCACATCTTTTTTTTATTATTCAGGTCATTTTGGATTATAACATTGTGTAATTTCAGGTGTACATTTTATGTTGAGGTACTTTCCTTCTATCCCTATTTTATTCAGAGTTTTGATCATAAATGGATGTTGGATCTTGTCAAGTGCTTTCTCTGCATCTATTGAGATGTTCAGGTGGTTTTTATTCCTCATTTTGTTAATGTGGTGTATCACATTGATTGATTTGTGGATATTGAGCCATCCCTGCATCCCTGCTATAAATCCCACTTGATCTGGTTTATGACCCTTTTAATGTATTGCTGTATTCAATTTGCTAATATTTTGTTGAGGATTTTTCATCTATGGTCAGTAGTGATATTGGCCTGTAATTTTCCTTCTTTGTATTGTCCTGTCTGGTTTTGGTATCAGGGTGATGTTGGCCTCATAGAATGGTTAGGAAACATTCCACCTTCTTCAATTTTTTGTAATAGTTTGAGAAGGATAGGTATTAAATCTTCTTTGAATGTTTGGTAGAATTCTGCAGAGAAGCCATCTGGTCCTGGACTTTTAGTTTTGGGGAGGTTTTTGATTACTGTTTCAATCTCTTTACTTGTGATTGGTCTATTAAGATTCTCTATTTCTTCTTGATTCATTTTTGGGAGGTTGTATGAGTCTAAAAATGTATCCATTTCTTCTACGTATTCCAATTTGTTGGCATGTAGTTTTTCGTAGTGTTCTTTTATAATCCTTTTTATTTCTGTGGTATCCATTCTCTTTCCATTTTTCCATCCATCCTCTTTCATTTTTAATTTTATTTATTTGAGCCTTCTCTCTTTTTTGTTTACTGAGTCTGGCTAAGAATTTGTCAATTTTCTTTATCTTTTCAAGGAACCAGCTTTTAGTTCCATAGGTCCCTTATACTGTTTTTTTAGTCTCTATCTCATTTATTTCTGCTCTGATTTTTATTGTTTTCCTCCTTCTGCTGACTTCGGGCTTTGTTTGTTCTTTTTCTGTCAGGTGTGGTTCAAGATTACTTATTTGAGATTTTTCTTGTTTGTTGAGGTGGGCCTGTATTGCTATAAATTTTCCTCTTAGAACCGCTTTTGCTGCATCCCATAAGAGTTGCTGTGTTGTATTTTCATTTTTGTTTGTCTCCTGGTATTTTTTGATTTCTCCATTTGTCCAATGGTTGTTCAGTAGCATGCTGTTTTGTCTCCACATATTTGTGACTTTCCCAGCTTTTTTCTTGTAGTTCATTTCTAGTTTCATAGCATTGTGGTCAGAAAAGATGCATCATATGATTTCAATCTTTAAATTTATGCCATGTTTCCCTTTTATTGTTCCCGATACCTGTTTGCTTCTTTTGTATATGGTGAGTTCTTATTTGTCCTTTGAGACTAAAATGTCATTTTTTTCTTTAAAGATTTCTTGACAATCTCTCCATTTTCCATGCTCTCATGTATATCATACATACCTTTATTATACCACATTGTGTTACAGATGTCTAAGACACTGTCACAGTGTGAGTCATTCCTGGAGGACAGGGACTTTGACTTATCTTCCATTCCTAACTCTAAGCAGAGAGAACCACTTTAAAAGTATTTATGGAGCCTCATATTATGTGTGAGGCCCTGTCTTGGTTGCTATGGGGGTATACAAGATGTATAAACATGGTTTCTGCCTTCAAGGAGTTTATAAGTTAAACCTATCCTGACGGAAATATTTCTTAATTACTGTCCAAGGGAAGTATACATATGTCTCTAGCAATTATGAAAGGTAGAGGACAGATTTTTATTTATATTTTCTAGAGAGCAAGTGGTATATGATTAATGTATTCCAGAGGAAGAGCAACAATATTTTTAGGAAGGAATTTACAAAATGGATAAGCTGGACATAATTTTCCATATCCTGTTCCCTCTAGGCAGCAGTATTCTCATGTGTCCTCAGACAGTGGTCAACATATAAACAAAATAAGATAGGTAAATATGCACAGCTTTCTGTTATGCTTATATGACAGCATGCACTCAATTGTTCTGATGGCAGAGTTAAAATTTCCTCAGTGCTTTACAACTTAACAATTGGGTAATTCTTGTAGCATACCCACAGAGACGTGAGTAGCAGTATAACTGTTCTACAGAGGGGAACAAATAGGTGGCAAGTGAATGCAGTGATCTGTCTAAGATCAGTTAAGAGCCACTATTACAACTCAGATTGATTGCCTTTCTTAGTATTCAAATCCTAGGATGGTGCTTCTTTATAATTTCCTTAATTTTGTACACTTTATATTCAAGCACTTAAAACATGAGTACAATTTCACTTAGTCTTGGAAGTCATTTCAAGGGAAAATATATATTATGTGAAGTTGTCAATTGCTGATTAAAAATTATATGGCATTTTCTTTGTCAGTTTTCTTTCATTTACTTGCTGTAGGGGAGCTGAAAAACCAGTCACATTAAAAAAAAAAAGATATAAGTAATGTTGCCTTTGTGAAAAGCCTGGAAGAGACTGATATGTAAAATTTAAATACACTGAAAAATTTAAGAAGATATGTCATAGTTTTATCGTTTCAACTTCAAGGAATTTAAAATAAATCAGATTTTGCAAATGTTGTGAAATATTAGTGGAGCAGATAGTAAATCAGCTGAGAAAATCACACAAGAAGCATAGGAAACAGAATGACCTTCAGAAATAAGCTAAAAGTGCATGCCAAGCAACTAAAAATTGAATGACTCAGGCAGATTGGAAGAATAAGGTTCAAATCTGTTCTTCTAACTAACATGTGAAGCCACAGTGCTGTTGAGTCAGCCCTTCCTGATAATCTCTTTTGGTCAGAATTCTGTCCACGTATACATTCATACTTTCTGATTAATGAAAGATATACTGGGTTAGAAACAAGCTGTCACTGTTTCATAACAGAAAAGACAATCTGAGATCAATGGAATCTTGATTAGAAAGTGTTATGGCATCATGATAACGTGCCAATTAATATAGCAACACTTTATTTTCCAATGGGTGTGTTCATAAAGTTTTATATAAATTCAAATAAATTTAAGATGAAACATGAGAGTTTGCTATTTTTAGAGAAGCTATGATTAATCCTTTTGCTGAAGGATAGCTGAATTTTCATTTTTTTAAAATAATTTTTTAAATAATTTTTATTTATTTATTTATTTTCCCCCCAAAAGCCCCAGTAGATAGTTGTATGGCATAGCTGCACATCCTTCTAGTTGCTGTATGTGGGACATGGCCTCAGCATGGCCAGAGAACCGGTGCGTCGGTGCATGCCCGGGATCCGAACCTGGGCCGCCAGCAGCGGAGCGCGAGCACCCAACTGCTAAGCCACGGGCCTGGCCCTGAATTTTAATTTTTTAGGTATTCTTTTAATAGGGCACATTTACACTCGTTTTCTCTTCCAATAATTTAAGTAAAAAGAAAAATGCAGAGCTAATTGAGTTCCTCAGGAATAAAAATTGCAATCTTATAAGTCATTAGTTATATGATGATAAATCAGAATATTAAAATTCAATACTTTCTATTTTTTTACATTAAAAGAATTCAAGGGTAGTTTAATATTAGGCAGTCTATTAAATCATCATTTCAACTGGCCCAACAAAAAATCAGGTGAAATCTCAATATGTTGTCTAAAAATGAATAAAGTTTAAGTTAGTCAAGGTTTTTAAAGTTTTTGAAAATTAGAAATATTATGACATTTATCCTGTGATGAAGATCTTTACCTCTTTCTTAAAAATTTTAAGTAAATCTTTTTTTTTGTAATTGAGGTAACATTGGTTTACAACATTATGTTAATTTCATGTGTACACCATTATATTTTCATTTGTGTGTAGACTGCATCATGTTCACCACCCAAAGACTAATTACCATCCACAATACACATATGCCTCTTTACCCCTTTCACCCTCTTCCCTCCCCCCATCCCCTCTCATAACACCAATCTAATCTCTGTGTCTATGTGTTTGTTGTTGTTTATATCTTCCACTTATGAGTGAAACCATATGATATTTGGCTTTCTCTGTCTGACTTATTTCACCGAGCATAGTACCCTCAAGGTCCATGCATGTTGTCACAAATAGCAAGATTTCATCTTCTTTATGGCTTATATATATGTATACATATACCACATCTTCTTTATCTATTCCTCCACTGATGGGCACTTAGGTTGTTTCCAAGTCTTGCTCTTGTGAATAATGCTGCAATGAACATACGGGTGCAAATATCTTTTTGACTTGATGTTTTCGTGTTCTGTGGATAAATACCCAGAAGTGAAAGAGCTGGATCATATGGGATTTCTATTCTTAAATTTTTGAGGAATCTCCATGCTGTTTTCCATAGTGGCTGCACTAGTTCATGCTCCCACGAGCAGTGTATGAGGGTTCCCTTTTCTCCACATCCTCTCCAACATTTGTTATTTCTTCTCTTGTTAACTATAGCCATTCTGATGGGCGTGAGATAATATCTCATTTGATTTGTATTTCTATGATAGTTAGTGCTGTTGAACAGCTATTCATGTGAGTGTTGATCATCTGAATATCTTCTTTGGAAAAATGTCTGTTCAGATCCTTTGCCCATTTTTTGATTGGGTTGATTTTTTGTTGTTGTTGTTGAATTGTGTAAGTTTTTTGTATATTTTGGATATTAATCCCTTATCAGATATATGATTTGCAAATATCTTCTCCCAATTGTTAGCTTGTCTTTTTGTTTTGCTGATGGTTTACCTTGCCTTGCAGAAGGTTTTTAGTCTGATGTAGTCCCATTTGTTTATTTTTTCTATTGTTTCCCTTGCCTGGGGAGACATGATATTCAAAAAGATACTGCTAAGTCCAATGTTGAAGAGCACACTGCTTATGTTTTCTTCTAAGATTTTTATGGTTTCAGGTCTTACATTCAAGTCTTTAATCAATTTGAGTTAATTTTTGTGTATGGTGTAAGATAATGGTCTGCTTTCATTCTTTTGCATGGGGCTGTCCGGTTTTCCCAACATCATTTGTTGAAGAGACTTTCCTCTCTCTATTGTATGTTCTTGGCTCCTTTGTCAAAAATTAACTGTCCGTAGATGTGTGGGTTTATTTCTTGGCTCTTGATTCTATTCCATTGATCTGTGTGTCTGTTTTTGTGCCAGTACCATGCTGTTTTGGTTACTAAAGCGTTGTAGTATATTTTAAATTCAGGGAGTGTGATGCCTCCAGCTTTGTTCTTTTTTCTCAGGATTCCTTTGGCTATTTGGAGTCTTTTGTTATTCCATATAAATTTTAGGATTCTTTGCTCTATTTCTGTGAAAAATGTTGTTGGAACTTTGGTAGATATTGCATTGAATCTGGAAGTTGCTTTAGGGAGTATGGACATCTTAACTATGTTAGTTCTTCCAATCCAAGAGCGTGGCCTTTTGTCATCTTCAATTTCTTTCAACAATGTTTTATAGTTTTCAGTGTACAGATCTTTCACCTCTTTTGTTAAATTTATTTCTAGGTATTTTATTCTTTTTCTTGTGATTGTAAATGCGGTTGTAGGGCCGGCTCCATGGCTTAGCAGTTAAGTGTGTGCGCTCCACTACTGGCAGCCCAGGTCCAGATCCAGGGCGCGCACCGACGCACTGCTTCTCCAGCCATGCTGAGGTCACGTCCCACATGCAGCAACTAGAAGGATGTGCAACTATGACATACAACTATCTACTGGGCCTTTGGGGGAAAAAAAGGAGGAGGATTGGCAACAGATGTTAGCTCAGAGCCAGTCTTCTTCAGCAAAAAGAGGAGGATTAGCACGAAGTTAGTTCAGGGCTGATCTTCCTCACACACATACAAAAATCCTTGTAAATGCGGTTGTATTATTTCTTTTTCTGCTATTTTATTGTTAGTGTATAAAAACATCACTGATAATTTGTGTGTTTATTTTGTACCCTGCAACTTTACTGTAGTCGTTTATTATTTCTAATAGTGTTTTGGTAGATTCTTTAGGGTTTCCTAAATATAAAATCATGTCATCTGCTAATATTGAGATTTTTACTTCTTCCTTTCCAATTTGGATCCCTTTTATTTCTTTTTCATGGCTGATTGCTCTGGCTAAGACTTCCAATACTATGTTAAATAAGAAGGGTGAAAGTGGGCATCTTGGTCTTGTTCCTTTTCTTAAAGATATAGCTTTCCATTTTTCACCATTAAATATGATGTTAGCTGTAGTTTTATCATATATAGCCTTTATTATGTTGAGGTTCTTTCTTTCTATACCCATTCTATTCAGAGTTTTTATCATAAATGAAAGCTCTATCCTGTTGAATTCTTTCTCTGTATCTATTGGGATGATCATGTGATTTTTATTTTTTACTTTGTTAATGTGGTGTATCACATTGACTGATTTGCAGATGTTGAACCATCCCTGCCTCCCTGGGATATATCCCACCTGATCATGGTGTATGATCTTTTTAATGTATTGTTGTATTCGATTTGCTAGTATTTTATTGAGGATTTTTGCATTGATGTTCATCAGTGTCATTGGCCTCTAGTTTTCTTTTTTTGTGCTGTCCTTGTCTGATTTTGGTATCAGGGTAATGTTGGCCTCAAAGAAAGAGTTAGGAAGCATCCCTTCCTCTTCAATTTTTTGGAAGACTTTGAGAAAGATAGATGTTAAGTCTTCTTTGACTGTTTTGTAGAATTCACTGGAGAAGCTATCTGGTCCCGGACTTTTGTTTTTTGGGAGGTTTTTGATTACTGTTTCGATCTCCTTACCAGTGATTGATATAATCAGATTCTCTATTTCTTCTTGATTCAGTTTTGGAAGGTTGTATGATTCTAAGATTTTATGCATTTCTTCTACCTTATCCAATTTGTTGGTATATAGCTTTTCGTAGTTTAGTCTTATAATCTTTTGTATTTCTGAGGTGTCTGTTGTAACTTCTCCTCTTTCATCTCTGATTTTATTTATTTGAGCCTTCTCTCTGTTTGCTTGGTGAGTCTCATTAAAGGTCTGTCAATTTTGTTTATCTTTTCAAAGAACCAGCTCTTACTTTCATTGTTTTTTTCTATTTTTTTTTTTTAGTCTCTATTTCATTTATTTCCTCTCTGATTTTGTTATTTCCTTCCTTCTGCTGACTTTGAGCTTCTTTTCTTCTTCTTTTTTCTAATTCTTTTAGATATACTGTTAGAATGTTTATTTGACATTTTTCTTGTTTTTTGAGGTAGACCTGGATTGCTAGAAACTTCTCTCTTAGTACTGCCTTTGCTGTATCCCATAAATTTTGGTATGTCATATTTTCATTTTTCTCCAGGTATTTTTTTGATTTCTCCTTTGATTTCTTTGTTGACCAATGGCTGCTCTGTAGCATTTTGTTGAATCTCGATATATTTGTGGCTTTTCTGATTTTCTTCCTGTAGATGATTTCTAGTTTCACGCCATTGTGGTCAGAAAAGATGCTTGGTATTATTTCAATCTTCTTAAATTTAGTGAGACTTGTTTTGTGGCCTGATATGTGATCCATCCTGGAGATCGTTCCATGTACATTTGGAAAGAATATGTATTCTTCGGTTTTTGGATGGAATGTTCTGTATATATCTACTAGTTCCATCTGATCTAATGTGTCATTTAAGGCCAATGTTTCCTTATTCATCTTCTGTTTGGATGATCTATCCATTGGTATAAGTGGAGTGTTAAAGTCCCCTACTATTATTGTGTTTGTCTATTTCTCCTTTTATGTCTGTTAATAATGGCCTTATACATTTAGGTACTCCTATGTTGGGTGCATAAATATTTACAAGTGTTATGTCCTCTTCTTGTATTGTTCTCTTTCTCATTATGTAGTGTCCTTCTTTGTCTCTTGTTACAGTTTTTGTTTTAAAGTCTATTTTGTCTGATATAAGGATTGCTACCCCAGTTTTCTTTTTGTTTCCAATTGCATGGAGTATCTTTTTCCATCACTTCACTTTTAGTTTGTGAATGTCTTTAGGTCTGAAGTGTGTCTCTTGTATGCAGCATACATATGGGTCTTGTTTTTTTTTATTTTTATGTTTTTATCAATTCAGCCTCCCTATGTCTTTTGATTGGAGCATTTAGTCTACTGACATTTATTTATTTATTTTTAAATTATTTATTTATTTATTTATTTTTCCCCCAAAGCCCCAGTAGATAGTTGTATGTCATGGTTGCACATCCTTCTAGTTGCTGTATGTGGGACACGGCCTCATCATGGCCAGAAAAGCGGTGCCTTGGTGCGTGCCCGGGATCCAAACCCGGGCCACCAGCAGCGGAGCGCAAGCACTTAACCACTAAGCCACAGGGCCAGCCCAGTCTACTGACACTTAAAGTAGCTATTGATAAGTATGTACTTATTGCCATTTTGTTACTTTTTTTTTCTGGGTGTTTTAGTAGTTCTTCTCTTTTCCTTTCTTCTCCTCTTGCTCTCTTCCCTTGTGATTTAATGGCTGTCTTTAAGTATTATGTCTGGGTTCCTTTCTCTTCATTTTTTGTGTATTTATTATAGATTTCTGGTTTGTGATTACCATCAGGTTCATATATAATAATCTATATATATATAATCAATCTATATTAAGTTGATGGTCTCTTAAGTTTGACCTCCTACTGAAAAGTCCTACACTTTTACTCCCCTCCTCCAACATTTTATCTTTTTGATATCATATTTAACCTCTTTTCTGATGTGTGTGTATCCCTTAACTTCTTATCATGGAGATATATATTTAGTACTTTTTTCTTGTGATCTTCAATCTAGTTTTATAGGTGGTTAATCTACTACCTTTAATGTATATTTGCCTTTACCACGGATTTTTTTCTTTGGTGATTTTCTCATTCTTATTTGTAGTCTTTTCTTTTCCACTTAAATAAGTCTCTTTAACATTTCTTGTAAGGTTGGCTTAGTGGTGATAAACTCCTGTAGTTTTTGCTTACCTGGGAAACTCTTTCTCTCTCCTTACTTTCTGAATGGTAGCCTTGCCAGGTAGAGAATTCTTGGCTGTGAGTTTTTCCTTTCTGCATTTTAAATATATCATGCCACTCCCTTCTAGCCTGTAAGATTTCACCTGAGAAGTCAACTGATAGCCTTATGGGATTTCCTTTGTATGTAACTTGTTGCTTTTCTCTTGCAGCTTTTAGGATACTCTCTTTATCTTTAATTGTTGACATTTTAATTATAACGTGTTTTGGTGTGGACCTCTTTGAGTTCATCTTGTTTGGTGCTCTCTGTGCTTCCCATACATGGATATCTGTTTCCTTCCTCAGGTTAGGAGAATTTTCAACTATTGTTCTTCAAATGGGTTCTCTGTCTCCCTGTCTCTCTCCTCTCCTTTCGGGACACTTATAATTCAGATGTTAGTGCACTTGATGTTGTCCCAGATGTCCCTTAGACTGTCCTCATTCTTTCTAATTCTTTTTTCTGTTCAGCTTGGGTGATTTTCTCTACTCTTTCATCCAGATCTCTGATCTGTTCTTCTGTGTCATGTACTCTGTTGCTGATGCCCTCTAGCAAATTTTTTCATTTCCATTATTATACTCTTCAGTTCTGATTGTTTCTTTTTTATATTTTCCAATTCTTTGTTGACATTCTCGCTGAGTCCATCTATCCTTCTGCCAAGATCAATGAGCAACCTTATTATTATTAGTTTATACTCTTTATCAAGTAGATTGTTTATCTGTTTTGTTTCATTCTTTTTCTGAGGATTTGTCCTCAGAACAAGACAGAATTGCCTCAGAACTGCCCCCTCAATTTGCCTACTTTTCTGTTCTTATATCTATGTATTATGTAGAGTAGCTATGTCCCCCAATCCTGGAAATGTGGCCTTATGTAAGAGATGACTTATGGGGCCTAGCAATGTACTTCCCTCTTGTCACCCATTCCAAATTTTCTAGGAGTGTCCCTTGTATTGCCTACATGTGTGGCTTTCCATTGTGGTGGGCTGGCTCTTGCTCTGGACACATGGGTAGGCTAGGCTGGTCCCCAGGCCAGCTGGATGTAAGGCTCAGCTGTTTGCAGCTGCTATGGTAACTTTAGTCACCTTATGGGATGGGGCAGGCCCCTGCATGGCTGGGTGCAAGGTCTAATAGCACATTATGGCTGCTGTTTTTCTATTATATGAGTCAGGCCCCCAGCATGGCTGGTTGCTAGGCTCATGGGCTCAAAATTGCTATTGGCCTCCAGCCTACAAGGCTGTTGTCAGTTCTCTCAGGAGTGCAGATGGATTGGCCAGCCCCAGGCATGGCAGCATACAATCATTTCAGGTATTGGAAGGCAAGGCAGATCCCCTGTATTTCTGTTTGAGATGCTCATGGGACAAGTCTGCTGTGGTTGAAAGGCTCCACTGCCTGAGGATTCACACACCCTCCCTATGCAGGCCTACAAGTTCCCTGCTGGCTTGCTGGTGGGCAGGGCCAGTCCCTAGGGTGGTCTGCCTGCCCTGGCTGTGCTGGATTAAATTGGTGCTCTAGTGGGTGGGGCAAAGCCCTGCGCTAACAGGCTAGAGGAAGAAATCCAATGGTGTCTTCCAGTGTCTGTGTCAGCGTGACTGAATGAGGTCACAATAATGGCTGCTGCCACTGTCTCAGTCCCTAGTGGGGTGGGCCCAGCCACTTCCTGCCTCTCTGAGATGTGCTCAGAGCTTAGTAAGTGAGTCTCTTATACCAATGGACTATGCACTATTCTTTCTGGTGTTTTTATGGTGGTTTCTGGAATGGGTGAATCTGTGCATGGGCCCTTTAAGAGCCAGTTTTTCTTTCTCTGAAGTTTGATAGTTTTTCTGGGTGTATTCCCTGTTGGTTTTCAAAGCCAGCAAAGCCAGGTATTATGGGATCTCATCTTGGTTGTGCTGAATCCAAAGGCTAGGGTGCCTATTTTGGCACAGATCCCCTGCCCAGATCCCTGCTCCCCCAAGAAAAGCTTTGTACCTTGAAGATTACTGCTGGCTGTGAAATCCTGGGGTTCAGATGTGGTCTTTTCACTCAGCAGAGGTGTATTTCTGCCTCTTCCACCCCTGTCAGTGTTGTTCTTTGTTGTGGGAGTTCTTTTTATCCAGTTTCCAATTCTCTCTCAGAGGAGATTATTCCACAGGTGATTATAGGTTTGTTGTGTCCATGGGAGGAAGCAAATTCAGAGTCCTCTTATGCCATCATCTTCCAAACTCCCTCCTAATCCTTTCTATTTTTAAAAGTTATGTCAGAACTGGTTACATCAGTTGGTGAGAGGATTCTAATCTTCTTCAATAGACCCCTTTTTGTGGAAACAAACAAATAAACAAGCAGCAAAGCATAGAAAGCCAACAGCAACAACAACAAAAACTCAGTCTAGAGAATGTGATTGATTTATCCCAAACCACAAATGAAAACAAGTAGTAAGATACACAATTAATGGGTTATGTGGTGATGTCCTTGCATATAAAGGAAAACACTTGGAACTAGCTCTCTAGTTTTAACTTACAAGTTGTGGCTATAAAATAATCAGATTGTGTGAAGGAGAGACTTTTAAGAATTGGCTCTTAAGGTGACAGTCTCAAGATGGAGGCATAGGCAGACTCTGAACTCAACTCCTCCCATGGACACAACAAATTTACAACTACTTTTGGAACAATTACCCCTGTGAGAGAACTGAAAACTGGATAAAAAGAACCCTCACAACAAGGGACAGTGCTGACTGAGGTGGAAGAGGCAGAAATTCCTTTCTGGAGAGAAAAAAGCCACCTTCATGAGCTGCAGTGCTTCACAGCCAGCAGGAGCAATATTAAGGTACGAAGCCTTCCCTGGAGGAGCAGGGTATCTGAACAGGGGAGTGTTACTGCTATAAACAGCTTTTGGACTCAGCACAACCTAGATAAGTGTCATAATACCTGGCTTTTCTGGCTACTAACAACAACAGGGAACACCCCTAGAAAAGCTATTGGACATAAGGGGAAAAAAGTCTGCTCTTAAAGAGCCCATGATTCACCTGTTTTTGAAAGCAAACTAAAATCACTAGAAAGAAAGGTGCATGGTCCTTTGGTGAAAAGAGACTCACCTGATAGGCTCTGGGTGCATCTCAGTGATAGATGGGACCTCTCCAGGAACTGAGACATTGGTGGCAGCCATTGTTGTGACCTGGTGCAGGCATGCTGACACAAACGCTGGGAGACGCCATTGGAGTTCTTCCCCTGGCCAGTTAGCCCAGGGTCTGCCCCACCCACTAGAGCACCAATTTAATCTGGCTCAGCCAGGGAGGCAGCCTGCCCTAGGGACTGGCCCCACCCAACAGCAAGCTCTTGGGCAACTTGTGGGCCTGCGTAGTCTGGGTGCCAGGATCCTCTGCAGCTAGAGGAGTGAGTCTGCCTCTGTGGGGCAGGGAGTGTGCAAGGAGCAGGTGGAGTGTGTGGGGCCTCTGCAGTGGGGTGACTGGGTCTGCTTCAGGAGGTCAGGGCACATGCACAGGCAGGACTGTGTTGATGGTGTATGTGGCCCTGTGGGCAGTGGGACTTTCAGCTGCCACAGACTTGTGCTTCCCAAACAGCCACATAGGGGGTCAGCCTCACCTTCCAAAGCCTGAAACAACTGGGTGCTCCCATGCCTGGGGCCAGCCCCCCTCAGCTGCAATCCTGAGAGAGCTGACAAGAGACTTGCAAGTCAGAGCAATTATAAGTCCCTGAGCCTAGCAACCAGCCATGCTAGGGGCCTACTCACTTAACAGAAAAACTGCAACAGTAATGTGCTATTAGACCTTGCAGCCAACTGTGCTGGGGCCCCCCACTCCCGATAAAGTGACTGAAGGGTCTGTAACAGCCACACACAGCTGAGCAATACAACCAGCTGGCCAGGGGGAAGCCTAGCTTCCCTGGGAACCTGCAGCAAGAGCAACCCTGCCACAACAGAAGGGCACACATAGCTTACATAGGGGACACTTCTGGAACATTTGGAAATGGTGATGAGAGGGAAGCACACTGCTAAGCCTCATAAGGCATCACTTATATAAGGTCATCTCTCCAAGTTCAGGACACGGGTCTGACCTACCTAATACATAGATATAAGCACAGAGAAAGAGGCAAATTGAGGAGGCAAAGGAATACATTCCAAGTAAGGGAACAGGACAGAACTCCAGAAAAATAACTAAATGAAATAGAGATAAACAATCTACTTGATAAAGAGTATAAACTAATAGTCATAAGGTTGCTCATTGATCTTGGCAGAAGAATAGATAGACACAGTGACAATGTCAACAAAGAATTGAAAAATATAAAAAAGAACCAATCAGAAATAAAGAATACAAGACTGGAAACAAAAAATTCACGAGAGGGACTCAAAAGCAGAGTAAATGACACAGAAGATGATATTGGATGAAAGACTAGAGGAAATCACCGAAGTTGAACAGAAAAGAGAATGAAAAAGAACAGGGACAGTCTAAGGGACCTCTGGAACAACATCAAGTGCACTAACAACTGTGTCATAGGTGTCCCAGAAGGAGAAGAGAGAGACAGAGTGGCAGAGAATCTATTTGAAGAAATAATAGCTGAAAATTTCCCTAATCTAAGGAAGGAAACAGACATATAGGTACAGGAAGCACAGAGAGCACCAAACAAGATGAACACAAAGAGGCCCACACAAAGACACATTATAATCAAAATGTCAACAATTAAAGATAAAGAGAGAATCCTAAAAGCCACAAGAGAAAGGCAACAAGTTACAGACGAAGGAAACCCCATAAGTCTATCAGCTGACTTCTCAGCAAAAACCTTACAGGCTATAAGGGAGTGGCATGATATATTTAAAGTGCTGAAAGGAAAAAGTTACAGCCAAGAATACTCTATCTGGCAATGTTATCATTCAGAATGGAAGGAGAGAGAAAGAGTTTCCCAGACAGGCAAAAACTAAGAGTTTATCGCCAAGAAGCCAGCCTTACAAGAAATGCTAAAGGGACTTATTTAAGTGAGAAAGAGAAGACCATAGATCAGAATAAGAAAATTATGAAAAAAAAATTAAAAAAAAAGCAATGAAATCAGTGGTAAAGGCAAATATACAGTAAAGGTAGCAGATCAACCACCTATGAAGATAATATGAAGGTCAAAAGACAGAAGTACTAAAATTATCTATTTCCATGATAAGAGTGTAACAGATACACACAAAAATAGAGGTTAGATATGATATCAAAAACATAAAACATGGGTAGAGGGGAGCAAAAGAGTAGAGTTTTTAGCAAGAGGTCAAACTAAAGAGGCCATCAACTTAATATAGACTGCTAGATATGTAGGTCATTATATATGAACCTCATGGTGATCACAAACCAGAAACTTATAATAAATACACAAAAAATTAAGAGAAAGGAACCCAAACATAATACTAAAGAAAGCCATCAAACCACAAGGAAAGAGAACAAGAGAAAAAGAAAGGAACAGAGAAGAACTACTAAAACACCCAGAAAAAAAGTAACAAAATGGCAATAAATATATACTTATCAATAGCTACTTTAAATGTCAGTGGACTAAATGCTCCAATCAAAAGACATAGGGGGATGATTGGATAAAAAACAAGACCCATATGTATGCTTCATACAAGAGACACACTTCAGACCTAAAGACATTCACAAACTGAAAGTGAAGGGATGGAAAAAGATACTCCATGCAAATGGCAATGAAAAGAAAGCTGAGGTAGCAATCCTTATATCAGACAAAATAGACTTTAAAACAAAAACTGTAACAAGAGACAAAGAAGGACACTACATAATGATAATGGGAATGATACAAGAAGAGGATATAACACTTGTAAATATCTATGCACCCAACATAGAAGCACCTAAATGTGTAAGGCCATTATTAACAGACATAAAAGGAGAAATAGACAGTAACACAGTAATAGTAGGGGACTTGAACACTCCACTTACACCAACGGATAGATCATCCAAACAGAAGATGAATAAGGAAACATTGGCCTTAAATGACACACTAGAACAGTTGGACCAAGTAGATATATACAGAACATTACATCCAAAAACTGAAGAATACACATTTTTTCCAAATGTACATAGAACATTCTCCAGGATAGATCACACGTTAGGTCACAAAACAAGTCTCAATAAATTTAAGAAGATTGAAATAACAGTAAGCATCTTTTCTGACCACAATGGTGTGAAATTAGAAATCAACTACAGGAAGAAAATCAGAAAAGCCACAAATATGTGGAGATTCAACAAAATACTACTTAACAACGAATGGGTCAATAAAGAAATCAAAGGAAAAATAAAAAAATACCTGGAGACAATGAAAATGAAAATATGCCAAAATTTATGGCATTCAGCAAAAGTGGTTCTAAGAAGGAGGTTTCTAGCAATACAGGCCTACCTCAACAAACAAGAAAAATATCAAATAAACATTCTAATAGTGCACCTAAAGGAACTGGAAAAAGAACAACAGAGACAAAGCCCCAAATCAGTAGGAGGAAAGATATAATAAAAATCAGAGCAGAAGTAAATGAAATAGAGACCAAAAAAAACACAATGAAACTAAGATCTGGTTCTTTGAAAAGATAAACAAAATTGACAAGCCTTTAGCTAGATTCACCAAAAAAAAAAAAAAAAAGGAGAGAAGGCTCCAATAAATAAAATCGGCAATGAAAGAGGAGAAATTACAATGGACACCTCAGAAATACAAAAGATTATAAGACTCTACTATGAAAAGCTATACTCGAACAAATTGTATAAGGTAGAAGAAATGGATAAATTCTTAGACTCATACAACCTTCCAAAACTGAATCAAGAAGAAATAGAGAATTTGAATAGACCAATCACCAGTAAGGAGATTGAAACAGTAAACAAAAACCTCCCCCAAAATAAAAGTCTAGGACTATATGGCTTCCCTGGTGAATTCTTCCAAGCATTCAAAGAAGAATTAATACCTACTCTTCTCAAACTCTTCCAAAAATTGAAGATGAGGGGAAGCTTCCTAACTCACTCTACAAAGCCAACGTTACCCTGCTACCAAAACCAAACAAGGACAGCACAAAAAAAGAAAATTACAGGCCAATATCACCGATGAACATTAATGCAAAAATCCGGAACAAAATACTAGGAGATCAAATATAACAGTACATTAAAAAGATCATACACTGTGATCAAGTGGGATATATTCCATGCATGCAGAGATGGTTGAATATCCACAAATCTATCAATGTGATACATCATGTTAACAAAATGAAGAATAAAAATCACATGATCATTTCAACTGATGCAGAGAAAGTATATAACAAGATCCAGTATCCATTTATGATAAAAACTCTGAATAAAATGAGGATAGAAGGAAAGTACCTCAACATAATAAAGGTAATATATGACAAACCCACAGCTAATATCATTCTCAATGGAGAAAAACTGAAAACTATCCCTCTAAGAACAAGAAACAGAGCAGGATGCCCACTTTCACCACTCTTATTTAACATAGTATTAGCAGTCCTAGCTAGAGCAATCAGGGAAGAAAAAGAAATACAAGGCATCCAAATTGGAAAAGAAGAAGTGAAACTGTCACTATTTGCAGAAACATGATTTTATACATAGAAAACCCTAAAGAATCCACCAAAAAACTTTTAGAAATAATAAATGAATATGGTAAAGTTGCAGGATACAAAATCAACATACAAAGATCAGTTGTGTTTCTATACACTAACAACAAAGTAGCAGAAAGAGAAATTAAGAATACAATCCTATTTACAATTGCAACAAAAATAATAAAATACCTACGAATAAACTTAACCAAAGAGGTGAAAGATCTGTACACTGAAAACTACAAAATATTGTTGAAAGAAATTGAAGAAGACACAAAGAAATGGAAAGATAATCTGGGCTCTTAGATTGGAAGAATTACCATAGTTGAAATGTACATACTTCCTACAGCAATCTACAGATTCAATGCAATCTCTTTCAAAGTTCCAATAATGTTTTTCACAGAAATAGAACAAAGAATCCTAAAATTTATATGGAGCAACAAAAGACCCCTAATAGCCAAAGGAATCCTGAGAAAAAAGAACAAAGCTGGAGGTATCACACTCCCTAATTTCAAAATATACTACAAAGCTATAGCAATCAAAACAACATGCTACTGGCAGAAAAACAGACACATAGATCAATGGATCAGAATTGAGAGCCCAGAAATAAACCTATACATCTATGGACAGCTAATTTTCGACAAAGGAGCCAAGAACATACAATGGAGGAAGGAAGGTCTCTTCAACAAATGGTGTTGGGAAAACTGGACATCTGCATACAAAAGAATGAAAGTAGACGATTATCTTACACCACATACAAAAGTCAACTCAGAATGGATTAAAGACTTGAATGTAACACCTGAAACCATGAAAATTCTAGAAGAAAACTTAGGCAGTATGATCTTTGACATTGGTCTTAGCAGCATAATTTCAAGTACCATGTCTGACTGGGCAAGGGAAATAATAGAGAAAATAAATAAATGGGACTACATCAAACTAAAAAGCTTGTGCATAGCAAAGGAAACCATCAACAAAACGAAAAGACAACCTAACAATTGGGAGAAGATATTTGCAAACCATATATCTGATAAGGAGTTAATATCTAAAATATATAAAGAACTCACACATCTCAACAACAAAAAAAACTAACAACGCAATTAAAAAATGGGCAAAGATCTGAACAGATATTTCTCCAAAGAAGATATTCAGATGGCCAACAGGCACAGGAAAAGATGTTCAACATCACTAACAATCAGGGAAATGTAAATAAAAACTACAATGAGATATTGATACTGAACCAAGTGGGCTCGCCTCCTGGAGAGTTAAATAAGACTCTACAGCAGTGGAAGTTGTCTCACAAAGTAAAGTGTATTTGCAGCAAATAGGAGGCCATGAGGAGTCATTTCCAAAGTCATGGCATCCCTGAACAAAGGGAAGGAGGAACTTTTATTTGGTTGGGGAATGAATATTCAAAAGGCAGAGGTGAGTATTGGCTTGCACAGGCTCATTTGGAGAACATGCTTCCACATAATGAGGCCTAAGCTCCTCCTGGAGAGATCTTTGCATTAAAAATAAGGCAAAGGTCATGGGCGAAGCTCTTGTGGTGAGGCTTGGTCAGTTTCAGGATGGCTGGTGGTTACATCTCCTTAACACACAAAAGGAAAAGAAACAACTTAGAAAAACAGTTAATTGCTTCCAAACCCACCTTTGAGTTTCTCAGGGCACTTAGTTGGTGACAAATCCCCCCTCTAATTTTATCCTGCTCCTCATTCTTGAGGGGCACAGGTTGAAGGTCCATCTTCTGTAACTGCTTCCTGCTGAGCATGGGCATTGTCATAGGGGCAAATAGAGGAGCCGAATTTCCAGCTAATCTCAAATAGGTTTGTGGGTCACCAGAAGCATAGCCCCAAGTTGTTCATAACAACCATCTGTAATTTTATAGCCCCGATGTGTTTAGGATCTGGGCATACTTGCCCTTCTCCCTCTTGATTCCATCAGCTATTTATAGTCTAGATACTGGGTTGCCCCTTTCTCTGATGGACCTAGTCCTGCTGCCCAGGAACATGCAACCTCCTTGGAAGCATACTGTGCCTAAACGGTATGGGGTTGGTTAAGATCCAGCGCAAAGCCTGGGGTGGATAGCCGGTCATTACTTATCTGAACAAGTAGTCAGGGAGAAAACTCACAGAACTTATACCTGCATAATTTATAGAGTGATTTTCTTTTCAGGTGAATGGCTTAAAAGCAGAGGAGAAACAACCCAAAAGTTTTAACAACCACCAAGTATACAATTTGCTTTTAAACTATTACAAAAACAAATTTTAGTGACAGTGAGGTAGCTACAGGTCACCTGCTTACATTTCTTCTCCAACATATTTTTCTTAGTACAACTGGCTTGCATAACACTTAAATCTAGTTTCAAAAAATAGATTTCTATTTTATAGTCTGTAATAACTTAAGAACACATGGAAAAAAACATTTTATAGAAGCATTTATAATATTCCTAAGGTTATCTTGTATCATGAGATCTTGGATGTTTGATGAGGTCTAAATTCTGAAGCTTAACCCACATTCTTTACACGCCTAAGGTTTCTGACCAGTGTGAATTCTCTGATGTATAATAAGGGCTGAGTGGTAACTGAATATTTTTCCACACTCATTGCAATGAAAGGGTTCCTCTCCAGTATGAGTTTTCTGACTTCCGAGGTTCTTGTTGATATAAAATCTGGCCCACTGTCACTCTGAATTGATCTAGGCAACCCCAAACGGGGGTAACAACACTTTTGTTAACTTTATTAGCCCTTTTCGACCTACAACAAAAGGTTTCAATCCTCCTGTAAATGTATCCACACAAATACCAAGAGGTATTTGTACTCTCCAGGGGCCGTGGGCATAACAGTAAAATCAACTTGCCAGTCTTTCCCTGAATTTGAGTTGCTTTAGCCAGGGGAGATACAGGAGGTCTGGTTTGTACATCATCCTTCTGGCAATAAACGCATTGTCCAGTTATTTTTTTCAATAAGTTTTTTATACCTGGGTTGCTTATGACCTTCATCAGCCATAGGTATAAGGTCTGTTCTCCATAATGGGTAGAATAATGAGCACTCTTAAGGAGCCCCCAAGCTGTTTGTTTGTTTGGGGACCCAAATCTTCCCTCGTGGGTCCATCATTTAGCCCTTAACTATTGGGGACCACTGATAACCCTGTGTCATGGCTTCCCTTACTCCATCAGGGGAATAGACTGGTGTAAACTCATAGAAGGGTAGAGTGGGAATTAACAGCAATTGGAGAAACTCTCCTGATATAGCGGCCCTTTTGGCAGCTGCATCTGCCAAGTTATTCCCTTTTATAGCCTCTGATTCCCCACTCTGATGGCCTCTACAATGGGCCACAGCTATTTCCTTGGGGCCCTGTACTGCTTCCAGCAGTTTAAGGATCTCTGGGCCATGTTTAATTTCTTCACTGCTGCTATTAAGGAGTCCTCTTTCTTTCCAAATGGCTCCATGAGCGTGTATTACACAGAAAGCATATTTAGAGTCTGTGTATATGGTTATTTTTTTCTTTTCCCAATTCCAAAGCTCTGGTTAATGCAATTATCCTGCCTTTTGGGCCGAGGTGCCTGGTGTCAGCCCCTTGGCCTCTATGGTTGCATGCAGAGGCACTATTGCATAACCTGCTCTTCTTTGTCCATTAATCATGAAGCTGCTCCCATCTACAAACCATACTTCCTCTGCATTAGGCAATGGTTCACTCTGGAGATCTCTGCAGCTAGAGTAAACCTGATCAAACACCTCTGGGCAAGCGTGGGTAATAGGCCCACTGGAATGAGGGAGCAGGGTAGCTGAGTTTAAGGTATGACAGGGCTTTAAGGAAATCTGAGTCTATTCTGGGATAGCCATGGATGTTCTTTAGTCTCTAGCTGGCTAGAGACTTGATGGGGGGTCCACACTGTCATAGGTTGGCCCACAGTCAGCTCCTCTGCCCTCCCAATCAAGAGGCAGGTGGCAGGTACAACTTTCAAGCATGGGGCCATCCTTTCACCATGGTGTCTAGCTGCTTTGAGAAATGGGCTACCACTCTTTTTAGGGGTCTCAATATTTGGGTTAGCACTCCTATAGTTATTCCCTGTCTTTCATGAACCCCAAATACTTTACAGTCTGTTTTTAGATATTTGTGCCTTTCCTTCAGACACTTTATATCCCTTACTGGCTAAGAAGTTTAACATACTTAACTCAATTCTGACACTGTCTACCTGGAGACAGCATCAGATCCCACAGAGTAAGGATTCAGTCCCACAGGATTACCATTTGCCTCCCATTTTAGATGCCAATTGCAAGTCCAGATTGTTACCTGTGCTTCTGACCAACTAGCTGCAGACCAGAGGTTTCCATAATTCCCTTTCTGGGTTTGATTAATTTGAGGGAGCAGCTCACAGAATTTAGGAAAACATTTTACTTAATTAAAGCCAGATGGAAGTGATGCATAGAGCAAAATCTGTAGAAAGGGATGTGGAGCTCCCAGAGCCTTTCTGGGTGCACTACTCTCCCCAAATTTTCATGTGTTCATCAACCCAGAAGCCCTCCAAACTTCATCCTTTTGGGCTTTAATGGGAACTTCATTACACAGGCATAGTTGATTAGATCATTGACTTTTGGTAATTGAACTTAATCTTCAGCTCCTCTCCCCACCGTGGGGGTGAGGGGGGGGAAGGACGTAGGGCTTAAAGTTCCAACCCCCAAATCACGCAATTGGTTTCCCTGACAACCAGCCTCCACCTTTAGGGGCTTTCCAAAGGTAGGGCTCAAGTATTTATCGCAAAAAAGGATGCCCCTATGACTCGTATGTAGGAAACCACAAGGGTTTTAGGAGCTCTGTGTTAGAAACAAAACAAAGATATGTACTATTATAAACCCAGTACTGTATAGCATTGACAGCAGTAAATTCTTGATCAAATTTATATTCCCCTGTTCCCAACCTTTTACAAATCTATATTCCCCTGTTCTAAAAGCCCATTGATTACGGGAAAGATTTCTCTTTACAGCTTTTGGTTTCAAGGGGTACCGTTTTACCCAGAGCCAGTGATCCATCTCCTTCAATGTTACCTTTACTGGCACGGCACCGGCTGCTCGCCCCACCTGTCCTTGTGCCCATAATTTTGAGTTAGCTTGGTTTAAAGCATTTAGGGGAATCTCTTCCTTCTTAGGTGCTGATGTATCCTGTAATAGGGTCATAAGCTTAACTCCCTGACTTTTGGGAACTTGGATCTCTATTTTATCTTGTTCCCAGCTTATGGAGGGCCCTAAATTTAGATAACATGTGCCTCCCTAGAAGGGGAACAGGGCATTCTGGTACATACAGAAAAGAATGCTCCAGTATTTTTTATCCTATTTCACAGGTCAGGGGCTCCAGAAACTTTTTGGTCTCTCCTTTTCCTGTTACCTGTTTTATGTCACACTTTCTTTTTGAAAGGTTTCCGTTCTGGGCATTCAACACTGAGAATATAGCTCCAGTATTGAGCAAGAATTTTAATATGTTCTCTTCCTACTGCCAAGGTCACTGAGGGCTCCTAGAGTAAACTGGGGAGTCCCATGGCCCCATCACATCTCATCTGTAATCAAGAGAAGTTGCCACAGCTCAGTCTTGTTCAATCTCTTCCCTCTATGGGGACGGTTTGGACAATCCTGCTGCCAATGCCCTTCTTGTTTGTAGTACACACACTGATTAGCCCCCAACTTTGTTGGTGGCTTTTTGGTTCCTCGGTGGGGCAGGGGTCACTCACCCATGGCGTCTTCCTTCTCTCCCTCGGGTTACCTTGAGTGGACTGGAGGGCCACAGCTAATGGGGAGGCTTACTTTTCATCTTCTTGTCTTCCTTCTCATCCTCGGCTTCATCCCGGTTACTGAACACCCTAGATGCAGCCTCTACTAGTTGTGCAGGGTTAGTATCAGGACTATAGCCAACTTCTGGAGTTTTCTACGGATGTCTGGAGCACTTTGAGATGCGAAACAAGTATTAAGAACCACTGTACTGCCCTGGGCCTTGGGGTTCCAATTTGTATATGGCCTGAGGCAATCCTGCAGCCCCAGAAAAAGGGACAGAGGGGTTTTCCTCAGGGTCTTGTTGGACCTCTCTTAATTTAGACCCGTTAATGGGTGGCTGGCTTACTATTTTCATGGCTTTCAAAAGCAAACCCCCAAAATATTCTAGTTTTTTTACCTTCAGAATCATTGAGATTCCACCCAGGGTTAGTCCTGTTCATTATGCTTTGGAACGTCTGATCCTGGGTCATATTCTTTATCTGCTGTTCTCTAGCTTTTAACAGAACAGATGACTTTTCTTCAGCCGTGAGGAGTGCAGTTAACAGGCTTTGAATATCTGCGCAGGTTGGATTATGAGTGGAGAAGATTCCCTTTGTCAGGTTTATGAATTCCTCTGGGTTAGCCCTCAATCCTTTAGTGTGTGCCTTCCAATTATACACATCAGAGGTGGACAAGGGGACGTGCACATCAATAAATCTCCCCTCAACATCCGGCACCTGTCTTAGGGGGCAAATCCAAGGTTTCTAATCTAGTTGTACTATCTGGAAGAGGAAGGTGGAGGGTGTGTGGCTGTTGGAGTGTCCAATTCCCTGTAGAGGGATTGCTGGGTGGGGGGGAGAGTAAAGGGTTTGGCCCTGTTGCAGGCTCCAGGACCTCTCAGGGCTCACCAGCTGGTCCAAAGCTGGAGTATCTGAGCGAGGTGGACTCTGAGGTGGGCTTCCCTCAGTCCCATGGTTCCTGATTTGGAGGAGCAGGTCCTTCTTGTCAGAGACATAGTGCTGTGAAGCACTGGGCATAGGGGATTTCTTCCCATTTAACATTTAGGGTCCCCTTTCCTGGCCATTTTTCCCCATCTTCCAGTGAATATTGCGACCAGGCTGCCATCTGTTCTTGGGTCAATGGGAAATACCAGAAGACATTCCAATTCTGGAGGATGCAGCCCAATGGGCTCTCCTCTAGGATGGAACCTGTTACCCCATATTCCAGTGCCTTCTCTTATGGTCTGTTTCCAACCTCCCAGGAGCAACCTGTGATTGTTAGTGGTGACGCAGATGCCACAAGGCTGTGTCCAGAGGAGGTTTAGTGCCCTAATAGGTGGAAATTTGACCCAGGCCATGTAACTAAATCCTTAAGGAAAAATAAAACAGGTGGATACTGGGTTTCACCCAGCCACCACTGATAAGGAGGGCAAGGAAAAAAACCTTGGAGTCCAGGAAAGCCAGACTGTGGAAAATGCAGAGCGTACTTGACAAAAACGCTATGTTGAGCGTCCCTGACAAAAATGCTATGTTGAGTATCCTCGACAAAAACACGCACACACACAAACAAAAACTGGTTCAGCAACTCCAGAGGGGTTTAACCCCATCCAAGGGGACCCCTCCTCTGATCACAGATCACAGGCACAACACAAAGACAGATTCAGTGACCTCTGGGGGCCTCGAACACCCACCTCGTCACTCCAGATGAAATTCAATCTCAAGATGAGGTTTGACCCCTGACTAGTCACCGGGATTGCTCCTGTTTTGCCAGAACCGAGCATCAGCCCCTCCGGAGTGGCCAGATCGTGCAATCCTTCCAGACAGAGGGGACTTTCACTCCCCTGAGCCAGGCTACCTCTGGGTTGGGACTAAAACCTTAAAGCCAGGCCCCAACAGACAGGCTTTGTGAGACATCTTAGGGAAATAACTCATAGCAGTGCTGTGGGGTTGGCACCACTCACCTTCATAGAGAGATCCTCTGAGCAAAGTGCTCAGTGCGGCCGCTGGGTCTCCTGATGGGGCAGTGACGTCAAGCCTGCAGCACAGGCAGCATGAAGGGGTTTGTCCTCTCAAGGTGGCCAGTTTGATACCGATCCAAGTGGGCTCGCCTCCTGGAGAGTTAAATAAGACTCTACAGCAGTGGAAGTTGTCTCACAAAGTAAAGTGTATTTGCAGCAAATAGGAGGCCATGAGGAATCATTTCTAAAGTCATGGCATCCCCAAACAAAGGGAAGGAGGAACTTTTATTTGGCTAGGGAATGAATATTCAAAAGGCAGAGGTGAGTATTCGCTTGCACAGGCTCAGTTGGAGAACATGCTTCCACATAATGAGGCCTAAGCTCCTCCTG
Source organism: Diceros bicornis minor (assembly GCF_020826845.1). NCBI lineage: Eukaryota > Metazoa > Chordata > Mammalia > Perissodactyla > Rhinocerotidae > Diceros > Diceros bicornis. Next base: position 56,862,577 of record NC_080762.1, on the reverse strand, counting down.
GAAAGATCTTTGCATTATTCCATGCTCTTGGATTGGAAGAATTAACATAGTTAAGATGTCCATACTTCCTAAAGCCATCTATAGATTCAATGCAATCCCTATCAAAGTTCCAACAACATTTTTCACAGAAATAGAACAAAGAATCCTAAAATTTATATGGAACAACAAAAGACCACGAATAGCTAAAGGAATCCTGAGAAAAAAGAACAAAGCTGGAGGTATCACACTCCCTGATCTCAAAATATACTACAAAGCTATAGTAACCAAAACAGCATGGTACTGGCACAAAAACAGACACACAGATCAATGGAATAGAATCGAAAGCCCAGAAATAAACCCACACATCTATGGACAGCTAATCTTTGACAAAGGAGCCAAGAACATACAATGGGGAAAAGAAAGTCTCTTCAACAAATGGTGTTGGGAAAACTGGATAGCCACATGCAAAAAAATGAAAGTAGACCCTTACCTTACACCATACACAAAAATTAACTCCAAATGGATTAAAGACTTGAATGTAAGACCTGAAACTATGAAACTTCTAGAAGAAGACATAGGCAGTACGCTCTTCGACATCGGTCTTAGCAACATCTTTTCAAACACCATGTCTGAACGGGCAAGAGAAACAATAGAAAAAATAAACAAATGGGACTACATCAAACTAAAAAGCTTCTGCACAGCAAAGGAAACCATCAACAAAACAAAAAGACAACCTAACAATTGGGAGAAGATATTTGCAAACCATACATCTGATAAGGGCTTAATCTCCAAAATATATAAAGAACTCATGCATCTCAACAACAACAAAAAACTAACAACCCAATTAAAAAATGGGCAAAAGACCTGAACAGACATTTCTCCAAAGAAGATATACAGATGGCCAACAGACACATGAAAAGATGTTCAAAATCACTAACTATCAGGGAAATGCAAATCAAAACTACAATGAGATATCACCTCACGCCCGTCAGAATGGCTATAATTAACAAGACAGGAAACAACATGTGTTGGAGAGGATGTGGAGAGAAGGGAACTCATACACTGCTGGTGGGAGTGCAAACTGGTGCAGCCACTATGGAAAACAGTATGGAGATTCCTCAAAAAATCAAGGATAGAACTACCATATGATCCAGCTATTCCACTGTTGGGTATTTATCCAAAGAACTTGAAAACACCAATGCGTAAAGATACATGCACCCCTGTGTTCATTGCAGCGTTATTCACAATAGCCAAGACTTGGAAGCAACCCAAGTGCCCATCAAGGGATGAATGGATAAAGAAGCTGTGGTATATATACACAATGGAATACTACTCAGCCATAAGAAACGATGAAATCCAGCCATTTGTGAGAACATGGATGGACATTGAGGGTATAATGCAAAGTGAAATAAGTCAGAGGGAGAAGGTCAAATACCGTATGATTTCCTTCATTAAGTAGTAGATAATAACAACAATAAACAAACACATAGAGACAGAGATTGGATTGGTGGTTATCAGAGGGGAAGGGGGGAGGGAGGAGGGTGAAAGGGATAATTCCATACATGTGTGTGGTGATGGGTTGTAATTAGTATTTTGGTGGTGAACATGATGTAATCTATGCAGAAATAGAAGTACAATGATGTACACCTGAAACTTTTACAATGTTATAAACCAATGTTACTGCAATAAACAAAAAACTAAAAAAGAAAAAAAGAAAGTGGTTAAACAATTTGGAACTGAAAAGTTAAAAAAAAAAAATAAGGCAAAGGTCATGGGCATAGCTCTTGTGGTGAGGCCTGGTCAGTTTCAGAGTGGCTAGTGGTTACATTCCTTAACACACAAAAGGAAAAGAAACAACTTAGAAAAACAGTTAATTGCTTCCAAACTCACCTTTGAGTTTCTTGAGGCACCTGGTCAGTGACGATATCACCTCACCCCATCAGAATGGCTATTATTAATTAACAAGACAACAAATAACAAGTGTTGGAGAGAATGTGGAGAAAAGGGAGCTCTTATACACTGCTGGTCGGAGTGCAAACTGGTGCAGCCACTATGGAAAACAGTATGGAGATTTCTCAAAAAATTAACAATAGAACTACCATGTGATCCAGCTATTCAACTGCTGGGTATCTATCCAAAGAATATGAAAACAAGAATGCATAAAGATACATGCATCCCTATGATCATTTCAGCATTATTCACATTAGCCAAGACTTGGAAGCAACCTAGATGTCCATCAAGGGACGAATGGATAAAGAAGATGTGGTATATATACACAATGGAATACTCCTTAGCCATAAAAACAGATGAAATCTGGCCATTTGTGACAACATGGATGGACCTTGAGGCCATTGTGCTAAGCAAAATAATTCAGAGGAAGAAAGTCAAATACCATATAATCTCACTCATAAATAGATAAAAACAACAATCACATAGAGACAGAGATTGGATTGGTGGTTACGAGAGGGAGGGGGGCAAGGAGGATGGCGAAAGGGGTGATTATGCACATGTGTATGTTGATGGATTGTAACTAGTCTTTGGGTGGTGAACGTGATGTAATCTACACAGAAACTGAAATATAATGATGTACATCTGAAATTTATGTAATGTTATTAATCAATGTTACCATAATAAAAAAAAATTGGGTCTTAAGAGAGTTTTAGGAGGAAAGTTTTAAAAATATTTTGAGGTGTGGGAGATCAAGATTTGGCCACCCTGAAATATATCTCTTTACCTTGATTGTTTTCTCTGAGGGACATTTGACCTCCCCCACTAACTGCCTAAAGAATTCGACATGGTGGCTCCTTCCTGGAACAGATCTTCTATCATGATAGCTATAAAGATAATGTAGGATAGAGGTTACAATAGCAAAGGCACCAAGCCTCTTTTATCAAAAAACTCTGTCTCTCCCTGACCACATTATCTATAGATGACCCCAAAAAGAATTGTCCTCCTGCCCTCTGAAGTCCCAGGCCACTACCCACCCCCAACACGCTCCTCACCTTTAGCTGCAATACTTAAGCAAGCAGCTTAGACAGAGGGACGAGTTGCTCATTTCTGAGTTTCTCCCATGTATACATGTTATTATAATACTTGGTATTATTTTCTCCTGCTAACCTGTCTTGTTGATTATTTGGCCAGCCATAAGAACCTTAAGGAAAAGGGCAGAGGGAGATTCTCCCTCTTCCTCTGACAGAGGTATAGAGAAATATTTGGAGAAGAGATATTTAATATGTTAAAATTTGTATTCTCTTTTACATTAATTTATGTTTACTTGAAAAAAATCCCTGTAGTCTATCGCATTATTGTCCCTTGTGCAGCCAAGTTGCCAGCTTAACTACAGTGATGTCAACAGAGGTGGATCCCACACAACACTTTTCATAGAGAAGAGCATTAGTTATTTGATAAGGAAAAAAATATCTTTTATGGGAACTACAAGGTGGGGCTGTGTGGAAGACTTTTACCTGAAGGAGAATTGATGATCAGATATAAGGCCAGAAACTAAGGTTATTAACTTCTTAAAATAGCTGTGTGCCAGCAGTGCTTGCAAGCTGTAACTCATGTGGTAAAAACACACCCACCACTGCTTTGGTCCAATGTAATAGGAAATTAAAAAACCCTAGTACTTAGTACCTGTTATGTGTCAGACACCACGGTAACACACGTATTATTTAATTCTCAAAGCATCTATTGGTCTTGGTATCATTATTCTAATTTTATAGCTAAGGAAAGCTGAGCTCAGAGAGAATAACTTGCTTAAGCACAAGGATTAGAATATGTGTCTGTCTTACTCCAAATCCCATATTCTTTCTATGCTGCATTTCAGTAGATCACCTGTGTAATTCCACATTCACAGGGTGATAAAATTTGCCTGGCTTAGTCAGGCAAAGTGTTGGTCAGTTGGTTCATCACCTGAAACCACCATCAATGGGAAGGGTCTGAGAATGAGGGCTAATTGTTACACTAGAGAACACATAGTATTAGAAATAAGGAGGCCAGATTCTATCAAGTCCACGGGGCTGGCCCAGTGTTGGAAATGGGAACCCCAAGAGAGTTAGAAGGCAGGTAGACAAGAAATGTGAAAAAACAAGGATAAAAGAGCTTTTGATGACAGTTTGTCCTAAAAACTACCAAATGGCCCAGGAAGGATGTTTTTGAAAACAAAACTCAGTCTCAGTTCACACTTAGAGGGCTGTCCAAAAGTGGTGTGGGTCTGGACGGGGGTAGATGCCTGTCTGCTGACCTCATTACTTCTGATAGTTTTAATGGTGTCTCAGAGTCATTGTTTCTATTGCCATCATTTTCTGATTACTTAGGCGTGGGAATGAACACACTGAATGCTACAATGCAGGGCTTAGAAAATTAATGCTATCATACCTTTGTAAAGCTTGGGAGGGACTCACAATGATAGCTTCAGGTATGTCCCAGAGTCATTGTTTTTCATTGTTGGCTTTTTTTCTGATTATTTAGGCATGGGAATGTATAAATTGAATGCTATGATGCAGGATTAAGTAAATGACCCTACCTTTAGATTAGATTGCTAGTACAACGTTCAGCTTGAAAAAGCATTGCAGTTACTACCTAGTTAAAGCCCAGTCATCCCCACCCTGTGCCCCTTCATTGCTGTGCAGCAGGTGGTCCTATTTGAAAACATCGACTAGGTTCTAATTCAATTTCTTATGCCCTTAACTCATGAGGGAAACAGATCAGCACAATCCTTAAAAAACATTTCAAACTGCATGCCTTAGAAAATACTTTTTAGTATGAAAAATTTCAAACATGCACAAAAGTAGAGAGAATAATAAACCACTACTGACTATTTACCTGACTCCAATGATTATCAATATTTTGCCAAATTTGTTTTATCTATCTTCCATTCTACCAACTTGTGTCTCCCTGACCCTGCTTCCCCTACAATCATCACTGGACTATTTTAAAGCAAATCCAGACATCATCTCATACATTCCAGGTAAGGGCTTAAAAAATAATGATGGCATTATCATACCAAAAAAATTGCTCAATAATTCCTTAATATCATCTCTTACTCATCCCTACTCAGATTTCCCAGTTGTCTCAAAGATGTCTTTTTACAGCTAGTTTGTTAGAATCAGGATCAATAGAATAGGTTTAATTGAAATTGGTTGATATGTCTCTAAGTCTCTCTCTCTCTCATTTAAAAAAATTAATAGATTTTATTTCTTAGAGCAGTTTTAGGTTTACAGAAAAACTGAACAGAAAGTATAGAAATTGAATAGAAAGTATAGACAGTTCCCATATCAGCCCCCGGACCACCAACACCCAGTTTCCCCTGTTATTAACATCTAGCATTGGTGCAGTGGTGTGGTACATTTGTTATAAGTGATAAATCAATACTGATATATTACTATCAACTAAAATCCATAGTTTACATTGGAGTTCACTCTTTGTGTTGTATAGTTCTATACATTTTGCCAAATGCATAATGTCATGTATCCATGTTACAGTATCATACAGAATAGTATTTCTGCCCTAAAAATCCCCCGTGCTCCATCTCTCTATTCCTCCTCCCTCTTCCCCAAATGCTGGCAACCAATGATCTTTTTACCGTCTTTATAGTTTTGCCTTTTCCAGAATGCCATATGGCTGGAATCATACAGTATGTAGCCTTTTCAGGCTGACTTCTTTCATTTAGTAATAAGCATTTAAGACTCCTTCATGTCTTTTCATGGCTTGATGACTCATTTCTTTTTACTGCTGAATACTAATCCATTGTATGCATGTATCATAATTTGTTTATCCATTCACCTACTGAAAGACATCTTGCTTCCAAGTTTTGGCAATTATGAATAAAGCTGCTATAAACATCTGTGTGCAGGTTTTTGTGCGGACATAAGTTTTCAACTCATTTGGGTAAATACCTGGGATCACAATTGTTGGATCATATGGTAACAGTATGTTTAGTTTTGTGAGAAACTGCTGAACTGTTTTCTAAAGTGGCTGTACATTTTTCATTCCCACCAGCAATGAATGAAATCTCCTGTTGCTCCACAGCCTTGCCAGCATTTGGTGTTGTCAGTTTTTTGGAGTTTAGTCATTCTAATAGATGTATTAGTATCTCATTGTTTTTTAAATTTGCAATTCCTTAATGACATATGATGCTGAGTCTGTTTTAACTGTAACGATTTTATATCTTTCTTCCCTTGTCATGCCATTTATTTGTTAAAGAAACCAGACCTTTTATTTTGTAGAATTTCCCACATTCTGACAGAATCATGTGTAAGGTACATGCTTTTTTGATAGAGGTTTAGTATCATCATCTTCATGTTTGAAAGAGAACACACAAAAAGATCCTATTGGATGGAAAGACCAAAAGACTCTACAATATTTTATATATGAACACTTAAATTTAATATTTTAAAATATTTCGCCTGCATAGGATAGACAGGCATAATGTTCCTTTGGAATTTACTACACATTTCAGATGACAGGTTTCTTATTGTATAATTTGTCTGATTTTACGTTAACTGATAGGATAAAAAAACCTCTGGCCAATGCAGAGTTGAGGCTCTTCAATGCTACTGAATAGTGTCTATTTCTAGGACTTTTAATGCACATTAAAAAACATTTTGAAAATATTATTTTCTAAAAATGCTTTAGGCTAAGTATATGTTTTGGAGAAGCCATGTTCTAGTTCTCTTCAGGAATAATGAGAACTCAAGGGAAATATCTGGTTTAGAATAGATTCAAGGCGTTGTATTAGAGTGTTGACTTTCTGGTTTATAGTTGATGTCTTGGCCATGATGTTCCTGTCCCTTGAGGCAACAATTTCTCTTGACATATAGTATTTTTTTTTTTTTTTGGTAAAGGGTGTACTACTCAATGATTTATCACTCTTTTAATTCCTGTGCTTTAAATGGGAATGTGGAAGAAGTCATCAGTGTTATTGGTGATCTGTGGACTGATGCACATAACAAATTGAAAGTTGAGTTATTAAAAAGCAAACTTTTTGTGTTTTTAAAAAATACACATTTTATTTGTTTGGAAGCAACAAATTACTTTAAAAAATAAAGATTTCATTTAGTGAAAACCATAAAATATAATGTATATTGTTATCGCTAAACTTCCCATGTCATATATATATTTTGTGATTGATAATTTTTATTAAGACATCTAGTATTTCCTTGTAAACTGTCCTTCAGTCAGGCATACCTGCTGGTGCCACTCAGATCCATTCTTGTACATATGGGGTCTCTTAAATTCTGTACCCCATTGCAAATGATGGAAGCAGTTCATTCTACTGTGTCCTGACCAGGGCTGATGTATGTTAATTAATTTACTGACAATTTAATAATTTGGACCTTGTGTAAGTTCAAAAGGGATATAAAAGTGGTACCAAACATCTCACAGAAATATACTTGGGACTTCAATGTTGCCTAAGGAAAACTGCATTTCTATAACTGGATCCTTACTTAGGAGTGAATGGACTTGCTGGAGATAGTTTTAGCTATCTTGAGGGAACAAGGTCACACTAGCGATTATTTCCTCAAATTTTAGGAACCTGTAAAACTTTCTCACAGGAGCTGGGGACAGGTAGCGGAAAGATAAATCTTTTCCTTTCTAGTCGTTCATTATAAGCCTAGTATATGTATGCACCTCCCACCCCCAACACGTACAAAAAAACCTGGGTCACCTGCAAGTAGATTTTAGAAACGAACTCACATTTCATTTTATTTCCTATAGTAATCAATGGAATGATAGCTGTTATGGTTTCCAGCTCTAATTGTAGATTTTTGATATTGTATTCTTCTCTCTTTTTAAAAAAGTTATAGTGCGTTTAAAGCAATTTAGAACTGATTGTTTATCATCCATAAAAATAAGATTAATATCTGGCTTCAAGGTAATAGCTTTACTGCAGTTTATTGTGTGATTGTTCTGTACCAGCCTCTTCATTTCATTTAATCCTTATGGCTCTCTCTGAGATATCACTTCCATTTGACAGACAAGGACCTTGGTAAGGACGTGGTAAGCAATTTGCTCATGGACACAGATGGTAAATGATAGAGGAAAGATGTGAACCTAGGTACTATCTTCTCCAGTTCACAAGTTTTTCTGAAGGTTTAAGTAATATACAAGTTGGCAAAATGCCTGGAGCATGGTAGTGTTCCATGAATGTTGATTTGCTTCCTTTCTTTTCCCCTTAGACTATGGGGAGGAGAGATGTCCCCTTCAAGTGTATTTTCCTCTCCCTACTTTTTTGCACTTAAACATGTAAGATCAGTTTGTTACTGGGCATTATCCTACAGTGGGCTTATTTTAATAGTATATGATTTCCAGTCAACAAGAACTGAAAACTTTTTCTGGCCTAAAACCAAAACAACAAAAAATAAAAACAAACAAAAACCCCAATACACCCGAGGGTAGCACTGATTAATTCCAAATCAGAGATTAACACAGTCATGGAGTTTTGGGTTGATGATGCCTTTTGAGTGAGTATAAACTAGAGGTGAAGCTATGAATAGGCCATGCATCATACCTACGATGGATAAATTTGCATGTACGGGGCTCCAAATTTAGGGCCTGGGCCCCATATTGCTACTCACTAACACTCCAGAGTTGGCCTGGTGGCTTGCTGTCCTCCACAGCTGCTGCTTCTGGAGATACCTGAAGTTGGGAGATCATTCAAGTCTACCCTGAGATTCCTTGGTCTTGGCCCAGAGTAACCACTTTTCACAGCAAAGATCTAAATGGAAACTATTTAAAATAAGTATCCTAGTCTTACTTTCAGGTCCTGGAGAACTTGTGAAGTGAAGGAAGTAAAGTGAAAGGTATTTTTAGGATGGATGGCATTTATCCTAATGTTGAGCTTGGTACTGTGTTGAGGTCATCTTCAGTTTTTATTAGGGGAAATTGAAATTGTTTTGTCCACAGTGATGTATACAGTGATGAATACAAGGCTATTCATGATCAGGGTGGTGATCCTGAAATACCTGTGTCTTTTTCATGTCATTCCTAGCATTCTACATGGCTGAACCAATCATCTAACTACCGTGTAAGCTGAGGTTATTGATGGTCTGTTTCACCCATGTTTACACAAGTGACATTGAAACAATTGTCTTAGGTAGACTCTTAATTATATAACAGATATAAGAATTACATTTTTTATAATTGGAAGCATCTTTTCATAAGAATTTATCAATAACTTTATTACCATTGTCGCATTATAACAGGAACGTCTACTCTCTTCTCCTCCTTGCTTTTACCTTGTAAGCATTGACTCTGAGGCACAAAAAGGATGAGGCTGTAGTACATGGATCATGTAGTGATCCCAGCAACATGTTGCATCAACTATTATGACCACTAGGTGGCAGGCTGATGCAGAACAGCAGCATCTTGGGAAACTGGACAGTGTTCCATGTCTGGCTTCTTCTCTGGCCACTGGCATGCTGATGACTACCATTTGCAGCAGGCTTTTCCTGGATTCAAAATGCAAGCTGGATGAATCTAAGCATCTGTCGTCTTATGAAACTACAGCCCCATTTACTTTTCCTCCCCATTTCTGCTTTTAGACCTTCAAATACAAAAGACTAAGAGTCCTGTTCCAGATAGTAGAGGTATTTCCTCATTATCTTAGTGTGATTCCAAGGCCCCCTAAATAGATATATAGAACTCAGAGGAGTCACAGTTTAAAATTTTGAGTCCTATCTGAAAATTCTGTAACAAAAATTAAAAAACACCAAAGAACCCAGAAGTAGAGATGGGAATTGTAGAGAAAGGTTTATTAACTACAATCCTTGGAGAGACACTGCAGCCCAACAAAATTATCTCCCTTTTCAGGATTTTTGAGAAGTCAAAAGATTTGTCTAAATTGGCTTCCAGTGGTCCATCCCTGGGATCCAGCTCTTTTCTCTTTTACTGTATTCTTTCCTGCTTTGTGGTGGTATTGACTCCAGTAGGAACATTCAGTGTCTCAAGTGAAATAAAGCAACTTTTGCTGCCATGTTTATTCAGATTGGAAAAAGTCTATTTTTGGCCCAAATTGATCTGCCTTAAATGATCTCCATGGAAATGATGTTGTTGTCTGGTTCAGTTACTGCCTTAGATGCCTGAAAATCTTCCCAGATCCTATGCTGCCCTCCCTCACTCCACCCCAGCTCTTGTGTTTCAGGGCCCCACTTCTGGCTCCAGTGCTAGCATATCCTCCCTGAGGTGTGCTGGCTTGTATCCTTGTCCAGAATTCCAACTCTGCCTTGTTAGTCCTGTTGCCATGTTACTGATTAGGCTCTATTACTAGCACCTGAACTTCTTGCCTATACTGCTTTTATTTTCTTTCAAGACCCTTGATGCTGTCACCATCAAGTCAACTCAGTGCTACTTTTTTCCCTCTGGTTGCTTGATGGAAACTAATTAATATGCAATTCAAGAGACTACAGATAAACTCTTAGAACTAATAAGAATTCAGCACGGTTGCTGAATATAAGATTAACATACAAAAATTAATGGTATCTTTTATACCATCAGTAACCCATTAGGTAATGCAATTAAAAAAAATACCGTTTACAATAACAGCAAGGACTATATATCTGACAAAGGATATGCAGATGTTTATGGAGAAAAAGTACAAACTGTTATTGTAGAATATGAAAGCATAAATATAGAGCAATACCATGTCCATGTATGAGAACATTCAATTTCATAAAGGTGTTGATGCTCCCTAAGTTAATATATAAGTTAAATGAAATTCAAATAAAAATGCCATCATGCTTTTCCCCATGGAACTAGACAGATTCTAAAGTTCATATGGAGGAGTAATAGTCTAACAACCAAAAAACGATTCTGAAAAGGAACTAGGAGAGATGGTCTGCCTATTAGAATCAAAATTTAATACAAAATTGCATTAATTAAAGCATGTGCTGTCTGGCCGAATGATAGACAAATAGGTCAACAGAAAAGAAATGAGAGGGCCGGCCCCGTGGCTTAGCGGTTAAGTGCGCGCGCTCCGCTGCTGGCGGCCCAGGTTCGGATCCCAGGCGCGCGCCAACGCGCTGCTTCTCTGGCCATGCTGAGGCCACGTCCCACATACAGCAACTAGAAGGATGTGCAGCTATGACATACAACTATCCACTGAGGCTTTAAGGGGAAAAAAATAAATAAATAAAATCTTTAAAAAAAAAAAAGAAAGGAAATGAGAGCTCAGAAATAGAAACATTTATGGCAAATTGATATAAATGTGATATATTAGTTAGAATTTCTTTCTGTGAGTGACAGAAAACTCAAAATAGCAATGGCTTAAACAAGATGCATGTTCATTTCTCTCTCACCTGTTAGTCCAGAGGAAGTCTGGCACCTAAACTTCTATCTTTTTATACTGCTGTGCATTGCCTACTTTTCTAAACTCAATTAATGGTTCAGAATGGCTTCTCCAGCTCCAGCCATGTCTATATTCCACCAGTGGGAAAGTTAAGGAAGGGAAGAGGCATGCCTCCTCTCTTTGGGGACATTTCCTGAAAGTTGCATACACTACTTCCACTAACAACTCATTGGCCAGAACATGCACACACCCAGCTGCAAGCGTGGTTGGAAATGTAATTAATTACAGATGCCCATGCTTCCAACTAAAAATTCTGTTGCTATAGAAGAAAGGGGTAACAGGATATTGAGGACTAGAAGATTCTGCTACAGGTGGAAATACAAATCAATGGAAGAAAGATTTATTATTTAATACACGTGTTGAGACAGTGGATTCATATGGAAAAGTAAAATTAGATATCTTCCTCACATTGTACATAAAGAAAAATTTTAGATGGCTTAAAAACCTAAATGTGAAAAATAAAACTTGAAGACTACTTGAAGAAAATATAGGATAATATCTTTATGACTTTGCAGTAGGAAGAGGTGATTTTTAACAGAAGACACATAAAGCACAACCCATTAGTAAAAGTATGATAAATTTGTCCACATCATAATTAAAAACTCCTGTACCACAAAGGTCAGAATAAACGTAAACGAGAGACTGAGGAAGATATTTGTAACTTATATGTTAAGATAACATTTTAGAATTCAGAGCACACAAAGTTCCTACAAATCTGTAAGAAAAAGACAACCTAATACAAATGACAAAAGATCTCACGAGGCAATTTATAGGAGATGAAAATAAAACGGCAATTAATACATGAAAATATACTCAACCTTAACTAGTAAAAGTATCGAGTAGAAGGCTGCACCCTAAGTCACAGTAGGGTGGCTTCTGGACCAGACGGTGTCAAATATCTATGAGGTGGAGGACTAGAACTGGAGAAGAGGACCAAGAGGAGCCTGACTTGGTGTTAACTCTCAGTCTTTCAGGTGAACAAAGCAGAAAGGAGCAAAGCCACATCACAAAGCCCTTTCAACAAGGCTTTTCTCAGCTTCATCTACCCGCTCTTGGATGAGGCCAGCGAGGTCTGCTCATCCTCTAGCCCCTGTCTGTGTGACAAATAGCAGAGGGGACAGCTGAAGCACTTCAGCACTTTCCCTCCCTGATGATGACATTCGTCCCCGCCCTTTACGGGGCCATGGCTGGGGAGGGTGGCCCACCATTTGTGCGGAAGCCTGTGCTCTAGCTCTCTTTGCTGCCATATCTCTAGGAAGGGAAATGCAGGGATCCTGTCTTAACTTTGAAAAGGACCCCTGCTCATTCTTCAGTCTTGCAAAACGAGAGCTTACTCTTTTCTCTGACATCTTCAATAAGCTTTCACTACTCTGTGACTCTTGGGAGTATCCAGGATACCTGAGTCAATTTGTTCTCTCTCTCTCTTTTTTTTTTTTTGGTGAGGAAGATTGGCCCTGAGCTAACATCTGTTGCCAATCCTCCTTTTGTTGCTGAGGAAGATTGGCCCTGAGCTAACATCTGTGACCATTCTCTTCTATTTTGTATGTGGGATGCCGCCACAGAATGGCTTGATGAGCGGTGCATAGGTCTGTGCCCAGGATTCGAACCTGCAAACCCCAGGCCACTGAAGTGGAGCGTGTGAACTTAACCACTATGCCACTGGGCTGGCCCTGTTCTTTCTCTTGGCAGGCTGTCCTCCTGGCTAAAGCCCAGGCATTCTTAATAAAGTATCTGATGGTCCTTAATCCATAGGTTGTGCCTAGATAACTAAAAGAAATAAAGAAAAAAATTAAAAGAAAAAAGGGCAGTATGCAATAATAAATTATTTCAATTATTGAAAGAAGCATCAGAAACGTAGTCCTCATTAATATCTGATCTTAACATACCTAAAATGAAATCGTTATCTCCCTGTGAGAGACCACACACAAGGCTAGTTTGGTGGTGGTGGTGGTGGGGTGACCAGCCTTCCAGGAGTCAAAGTGTGCATCCAGGGCCTATGAAAGCAAGGAGCTGAGAACAGCAACTGTGTGGCTCTGGGGCAAGCTGACCCTGGGAGGGGAGCAGGAGCCAAAGTGAGCTAAAGTGCAGAAATGAACACAGGCTCAGGACTGCATGGCAAAAACAAAGCAAGCCTGGATGGATGAGATATCAGAATTGAGTCTAAGATCTGGAGACAGGTGACCAAAGAGAGCAAAACTGGGGACCACAAACCTAGGGATGTGAATGGATTCGTGATTCATTTCTAGTTTGTCTCCATTTCAAGTCATTTTTATATTTGTACATTGACTATTCGGTTTATATTCCAAATATATTAATTACAGATTTATGTAAGTATCTTTATATCGTTTTTTATTCTTTCTCCTTCATACAATTCCTTCTGAAAAAAATCTGTGATTTGATAGAAGTTCCACAGGCAAACATTTTTGCACAAGGAGGTAAATATACTCTTATAACAGCCCCTAAAGCTTGAATAGATGATATTTATGACTAAAATATGACAGAGGAAGGGTATGCCATTCTCAAAAGAAAAAACATTGAAGACTGGGTGAAGAACTTGCCCTCTGTGCTAAGAAGGCTTAACCTTGGTGGAAAGCATTGACCTCAAGGGTGTGTTGTATTTTGTGGGGGCAAATGGGATATGAAAAATCAGCTTTCATGTTCTGGACAGGTGGTGAGAGGGAGTGGCAGTGGAGAGTTTGAGGCACTGGTAGGCTCACCACACCACTTGCCCAGTCTGCCCAAGGAGAGAGTCCCAGATGGGAAAGGCCTAAGAGTCTGGCACTGACTCAGGAGTTTTCTCCCACAAGCAGATGGATTGATGAGGAAGGAGGCGTTTGGAGCAGCTGGTTAATTGTGCCCTTAAGGATCCAGGAGCTTTCTGCCTTTCTTCCCATTCTGCCCTCCTCAGGTGGCTTTCATCCTGAGTTGCAAGGTCTGATGCCTGTGTTCTGGGCAGGATATAAGTGGAAGGGCCAAGGGCCTGTTCTCTTGAGGTGTTGTCTTTTTACTCAAGGAGACAATGCTTTCCCTGCAGTCTTCTTACGTCTCAGTATGCAGAATTATGTCACACGGCCACAACTGGCTGGATGGAACCTGGAAAGGTGTATTTTAGCTTGCCAGCCTCTGACAAAGGAATATATGGCAGAGAGAAGCAGTGGATCGCTTTTTGATAGTCAATCTACAGTGTTCATTTCTAAGGCAAGTAAGTGGTTACATAGGAGGTGTCCAAAACCCAAAAGTGAACAATGAAAATGAAAAGCAAGGAGAACCAAGACGTTAAAACATGGGTAACAGAGCAAAGAAAAAGCAGGAGGCCAACGTGACAGTTAACTTTGCAGTGTGTAAGATGTTGGCCAGGTTAACAATCTTCACACAGAGTTTTGGCTCTGCCTCTTTTAAAAAACACATACACTGAACATTTAAATTCAGTGTTTAAAAGGGGCCAGCCTGGTGACATAGAGGTTAAATTCGCATGCTCTGCTTCGATAGCCAGGGGTGCTCGGGTTTGGATTCCAGGTGCGCACTGATGCACCGCTGATGAAGCCATGCTGTGGCGGCGTCCCACATAAAGTGGAGGGAGATGGGCATGGATGTTAGCCCAGGGCTAGTCTTCCTCAGCAACAAGAGGAGGATTGGCATGGATGTTAGCTCAGGACTGACCTTCCTCACGCGCGCACACACACACAAGTTACATATGCACATAGTATATAGATTCCAGTAATTCTACGAGACTTGGTAGAAAAACCAAAGAAAACCCAGCTTCACCCATAATTGTCTATCTCCAGAGGAAGCCATTTTAAACTGAGATTTTTCTTTCTTGGCACTTCTAGCTCAAGCTTCATCTTTCCCATTGGCTCTCCATCTCTTCATTGAGATCTAACTAGATATCTTTCTTAGGCTGTTGTAATTTGGGACAAAATTTTTGGTCTTAATTTTCATCTTCTCTGTGAGAATATTTTTCTCCTGAGTATTATTAGCCATTTTTCTGTTTTACTTTTTTTGTTTTTTAACTAAATTTTCTTGTATCTTTGTATAAACTTGTTTTGGTACAAAAAAATATTTTCATTATGGAAAATTTCAAACATACACAGAGGTAGAGAGAAGAGTACAGTGAATCTCCATGTACCCGTCACCAGCTTCAACAATCATCAACTCACGGCCATATAATTCCATCTCTACTCCACCTGCTTGTCTCCTCCTGTATTATTATTATTGTTTATAGTAAAATATATATAACATAAAATTTACCATTTTAACCACATTTAACTGTACAGTTCTGTGGCATTAAGTATATTCACATTGTTGTGCAACCATCACCACGATCCATCTCCAGAATTTTTTTCTCTTCCCCAACTGAAACTCTGTACCAATTAAACACTAGCTCTCCATTTCCTGCTCTCCCCAGCCCTTGGCAACCACCAGTAGAATGTACTTTCTATCTATAAATTTGACTGCTCTAGGTACCTCATATAAATGGAATCATACAATATTTGTCCTTTTATGACTTGCTTATTTCACTTAGCATAATGCCTTCAAGGTTCGAACGTGTTGTAGTACATGTCAGAACATCCTTCCTTTTTAAGGCTGAATGATATCCCATTGTATGGATGTGCCACATTTGTTTATCTGTCAAGGGACACTTGGGTTTCTTTCACCTTTTGGCTATCATGGATAATACTTCTATGTACAAGAGTGTACTAACATCTGTTCAGTCTCTGCTTTCAATTCTTTTGAGTATATACCTAGAAGTAGAATTGCTGGATCATATGGTAATTCTATGTTTAATTTTTTGAGGAACTGCCATATTGCTCTCCACAGTGGCTGTACCATTTAACATTCCCACCAGCAGTGCATAAGGGTTTCAATTTCTTTCTTTTTTTTTTTTTGTGAGGAAGATTAGTCTGAGCTACCATCTGTTGTCAATCCTCCTCTTTTTTGCTGACGAAGATTGGCCCTGGGCTAACATCCGTGCCCATCTTCCTCTACTTTATATGTGGGACGCTTGCCACAGCATGGCTTGATAAGCAGTGCACAGGTCTGTGCCCAGGATCCGAACCTTCAAACCCTGTACCGCCAAAGCAGAGCATGTGACCTTAACCACTATGCCACTGGGCCGGCTCCCGGTTTCAGTTTCTTCACAGCCTGTCCAACACTTGTTATTTTGTGTTGTATGTGTGTGTTTTATAATAGCCATCCTAATGGGTCTGAATTGGTTCCTATATATATATATATATATATATACTTTTTTTTTTTTTGTGAGGAGGACTAGCCCTGAGCTAACATCCAATGCCAATCCTCCCCTTTTTTCTTGAGGAAGAGTGGCCCTGAGCTAACATCCGTGCCCGTCTTCCTCTACTTTATATGGGATGCCGCCACAGCATGGCTTACCAAGTGGTGCATCAGTGTGCACCCAGGATCCGAACTCGAGAATCCCGGGCCGTGGAAGTGGAGCACGCGCACTTAACTGCTTGCGCCACCAGCCAGGCCCCGGTTCCTATATTATTTTTGAAGTAAATCCTAGACATCATAACATTTCACCCAAAAATATTTCGGTATGTATTTCTAAAAGACCCTTTAAAAAATGTAACTCCAACCTAAATAATTAAGAAAAATTCTTTAATATCATCAAATACCCAGTCAGTATTCACAATTTCAACTGTTTCAGATATGTAATAACTCTTTTTTTAGTTTTCTGTTTGGATCTGGAGCCAAATAATATTCATAGTGTCTTTAAGTGTCTTTAAATCTATAGTTTCTTTCAATTCTCTTTATTTTTCCTTGCAATTTATGTGTTGAAGGAATTGAATTATTTGATAAAGTATCCCACAATCTGGATTTTGCTAATACATCCTTGTGGTATTTTCTCTAGATTTCCTTGCAAATTCGTGGCTGAACTTAGAGAGCCTTGATCAGATTCAGGTTCAATTTTTTGGCAAGACTACTTAGGTGGTGCTGGATTCTTCTGTTGGGAGACATATGGTATCTGGATGTCTCCTCCTGTGAGTAAGGAGTAAGCAGCCATTTATGATCATTATTTAGGTCTGCATGAGCCCATATCAGCATTGGTACTATTAGTATAGTATCTGTTAGTAGTAGCTATTAAAATTTAAATTCGTTCAAATTAAATAAAATTAAAAATTCAGTTTCTCAGTTGCACTAGCCACGTGTCAAATGTGCAATAGCCACCTGCTGCTCATGGCCACTGTCTTAGGGCAGATACAGAACGTTCCCGTCACCACAGAAAGTTCTATTGGACAGCACTGGTCTGGATCTGGTAATCCACTAAGGGCTGTGATAATGTGCTATTCTAATTCTAACATTCATTTTTACATTTACTAGCTGGAAAACTTCTGCAAAGAGAAATTTCCCCATATCTACTATCTGGTTACCGGTGATACAGTTCATGTAGGAAAGGCAGGATAGAGCATAATTCTTTCCCTTTAGTGAGATTGATTTTATAAGTTAAAAATCAATGAATCATGCTTACAACAACATGCTTATGTAACTATCGTTCACTGCAGAGGCAGCTAACGAATTACGGTTGGACTTCCTTTTTTATTCAGTTTTTTCTTTTCCCTTGAGTTTCCAAATTCTCCTCCCTTTCATCACACTGTTTTACATTATCATAGTCTCAATCTTCTCCCCCAGTTTTCCATCACATTTATTTATTCTATTAAGATCTCTTTTTTTCCCTTGAGGCCTTATTCCTGGAATTCTTCCTGTTAGACCTTTTCTCTGCATTGCCCTCTGGGGTTGTATATACTTTTCCCCAAATCTTATATCTTCCTTTTTCTTGGCTTATTTAATTGGCTTGCCAAATATGTCCTCCTAAAATAACTTCCTAAAAAGAATTTGTGGAAGGCAAAGTTTCTGAGCCATT
Organism: Diceros bicornis minor; assembly: GCF_020826845.1. Lineage (NCBI taxonomy): Eukaryota > Metazoa > Chordata > Mammalia > Perissodactyla > Rhinocerotidae > Diceros > Diceros bicornis. Next base: position 56,844,371 of record NC_080762.1, on the reverse strand, counting down.
CTATTTCTGAAAATATTTTTGTTCTATCTTCACTCTTGTTTGATAGTTTGATTGGACACAGAATTCTAATTATAAATTCTAGACTCCCATAAAGAAAGTTAAGGACAAGCCTCATTATTATCATTCCTCATTAATGTCAGTATCGTTCCTTGTCTTCCAGTGGCAGGGATTTCCTCCCCTGCCCTTGGGTAAAAATGATTCTCAGGGAATATTCTGCTGTTCTGTGCAGGGTTCTATCTAACTAGTTCTCAGATAGATGATGCACGTAAGTAGATATTAATTTCATGCATAACATTTCTGAAATGTTACCAAATTTGAAGGTGTAAAAATCAAACAATAGACTCTAGGACGCGGTATATACTTTAAATCAGTAATTGATGTTTCTCTCAAAGCCGGCTTCACTGGTCTGAGAACAAAGGAGTGGAAATAAGTGTGGTTCTTCTATCACCCCTAGTGATCCACTACTGAAATTTTTGCTTCCTATTCCGGTGACATTGGGTTCTGCTGAATAAGAGGTCTCAGTTCCAAGAGAGGAATAGTTCCACTAGGGGACACTGCCACGGTTCAGTTGAACTGGCAGTTGAGATTGCCACCTGGCCACTTGGGGCACCTCATGCCAAAGACGGGGTTCCCTACTGGCTGGAGTGATTGATTATCCTGATTGTCAAGGAGTTGCCACTCCACAAAGGAAGTAAGGAGTATTTCTGGAATGCGGAAGATACACTGGGGCCTCTCTTAGTCCTCCTAGGTCTCGTGATTAAAGTAAACAGAAAACAACAATACAATACAGGGAGGACTGCTGATGGCCCAGACCCTTCAGGAATGAAGATGTGGGTCACCCCACCATGCAAAGAACCATGACCAGCCTAGATGCTTACTGAGGGCAGAGGAATAGGTAGTGGAAGAAAGTAGTTATAAACACCACTTACAACCATGTGACCAGCAGCAGAAATAAAGATGGTAATAGTTATTTGCATTTCCTTCCTGTTTTGCTATAAATATATTTGTGTATATATTAACCTATATTTTTCCTTCTCCATCTCATTCCACTACCATCTAACATGTGTTAATAGTCGTTAACCTTATACCTCAGTACTGAAGTTATAGGATATCAAAGGGAGAACGTTATTCAGCTAGAAGAGGCACGAACAATGTCCAAAGATGGATAAAGGGACTTTGCATCCTGTTTTGTAGAGAGGGTTAGGTTGTTTTTGGTTGCACGAGGGATAGTTGCATTATGTTAGGTGAAAGCATGATTTTTCTATTGCATTTTTTTTGAAGTTAAATATGGTTAAAAGGGGTATATACAGATGCCCAGTTGATGAGGCACAGACTTGGGCAGCTTTGTACCGTGCCAACTTATCTAAGATGGAGCTAAATGTCTCAGAATTCCCCTCTCTGTGGTTTTGAGCTGCTGTTGGCCGCAAGAAACCTTGTGTGTGAATTTGGCAGCCAGCAGTGACGCAGAAGCCTTATTTTTCACTCTCTGAAGGTTGGGGCAGGGTGCTGGGAGGTGAGCTGCTTGCCCCTTTTGTTACTGATCTGCTTGCTCACTTTGCGGGCGTAGGGCAGCAATGTCGCCAGTAGCTCCTCCAGTTCTGGGAGGATCTCCTCCTTGAGCTTTTTTGAATTCTGGACCAAGTGCATATGTGGCTCTTGGTGAAAGATACCAGCTTCTCCTGCAGACTACCTGTGACATCCAAGTTGGAGGTGGTAAGAGAGACATGGGTTCCAGTTCTCCCTCATGTTTCCTTGCTCTCGTCCACGTCCACATTTAGCTTTTCTCCCCTGACTGACTTAGGGCGATTTCAGGCTCAACACTAGATGCAAGGCAATGACGACTGCTCCACTAGCTCCCACAGTCGCACAGGATCTGTCTCGTAGTGGTGCTGCTTTTCTCACTGAACCATACTCTAAAGACAGGTCGGGAGGAACACGGAAGCGCTGAGGGTTCCTATGCCAAAGGCCATTCAGTTTTCATGCGAGGAACATAGATAATTTTTTGGGTATCGAAATTCATGAATTTTATTCAAAAGAATTTCTAAGATTCTCCCTTAAAGACTACTTACTAAAACAATACCAGTTTTGTTGTTTTCTTCTTAAAGAAAAAAATAACATATATATATTCATTGTAGAAAACTCAGCAGATAGGATACTGATAACATTTTGGTGAATATCCTTCAGTCTTACTTCAATGAATATATCTATAATGCATATGTACACATAAGCACACACTATTTTTATAAAAATGGAATCACATTTACATTCTGTTTTATAACATAGACTCCCTCCCCAACAGTATATTGTGAATATTTATCTCTAGATAGTCTCCAATTCAAGAACATAATTTTTAATTACTTTACAGTGTTCTGTTGCATAGGTATCCCATGGTTTATTTAACTAAATCTCTTATTGTTAATCTCAGACTATTGTCAGTTTTTCTTAATTAATTAAAAAAAAAACAACTCTGAGATGAATGTTTTTCATTAATCCTTTTAACAAATAGCTACTTTGTGCCAGGAATGTAATAGCTTTATCTCTATGCAAACTCACATGGTTAAATTTCTGCATATTTAAGCTTTTCAAGAAGTGTGTATTGTGAGAAGGAAGGCATAAACAGGGACATTGCATCAATTTAAGAATCTGCACAGACTTAACTTTATAAAATAACTAGGAGGTTCTAAACTTTTCTATAGGTCTTCTTGCAATGCAACATTTGGAGTCCCTTTTACATTTGCTTGCCTCTAGAATAAACCTGAATTTATTGATCTACCTCTATGAAGTGAAGCTTGAAAAGAATGTTCTCCATATTCCCACTCCCTATTCTCATCACAGTGCCCCCAAATTGCCTCTACCTATACACCCTCCGTGGCGGGCCCACTGTCAGCTGGGGTAAAGCAGAATCTCAGTCCCCCTCCCAGATCTGCTGAGTCAGCATCTGCCCTTTAATGTGGTTCTCAGACACGCCAGAGTTTGAGAAGCACTGATTTAGACCCTAACGCTTCACCCACCCTCGCCCCTGGTCCTCCTCTCTGAACAACAGAGGTGAGGAGACCAGACCAGCAGAAGCAGCTGTGTCAGGGACAGGATCTGTGCCCAAGGACCCACCCAGACACTACTCACTATGCCCAAGCCCTGCCCGCACAGGAAGTCAGCCACTAAAGATAGGCTGCCTGTAGGAGACAGAAGGCCATAAGGGACCTCTGCAAGCCGCTCAGGAGGGTGAAAAAGGGTGGAACAGGAAAGGCAGGAAAGCAAGTTCTTGGATTCCAAAACCCACAGCCTGTCTAGGTGCTGCTTTCCCCTGCTCGGCACATAGCTTGTCGTGAGACATCCCTTTGCTGACCTCTCCTCTTTTGCATTTCCCCCTTATTGACAAGTCACCACGTAGAACTTTTCTCCGTGAATTAGAAACTCTATAAGTTGTCAGGGACTGAATGTGCCTGTTTTCCGGCGGTTTCTGGCAGTTCCCTGCTTTCCTGGTGTAGCCATGCTGGAGCCTGAGTCATCTGAAGATGGTGGCAGTGCCAAAGAGCTGGGAAGCAGCTGCGGACAAGCCAGGATGGGGAGCTGGGGCTCAGGGACTGCTGGGCACCACGGCCGCTGACCTTCCTTGGGGCAGGAGAACCCCCCCAGTCTAATTGCGTGGATACAAACTGCTCCACGCTTCAGAGTCCTAATGAGTCCTTTCTGTAGCAAGTGTGTTTAGAGACAGCCAAGAGTATAAAGCACCTCCCCACATAACTGTTTCTCAGAGTTCCGAGCAGCAGCACCTAGCTTGTGCATGTGCCAGAATTCTTTTCTTCTTTTTTTTCTCCTTTCTCTCTCTCTTTTTTTTAAAGCTGAGAAACCACAGCATTTTCCTGGAGAGCCAAACAATATACCTCACTTTTTGTTTTAAGGACAAAAGATTTTTCTCCTGTATCCATTCACATACATTTAAACAGCCACCTGGAGAATACACCCCTGTTTGGCGTGCGTGTGTATTTGCGTTTCCCTAACATTCTGACTCACAGTCCGGAGGACAATGATTGACTTGTTCCCACTTCACATAGCTGCTACGAACGTCTCGCACAAGGGTGGGCCTGTGTGCGCGCTCGGGGCGTCGCGGGCGGCGCTGGTGCGGACGGCCCGAGGAGCCGGCGGGCCGGCGGCGGCCGGCGGGCGGCGCCCTTGTGACGCGCGGGGAGGGCGGGGCCGCGGCCGGGGCTGCGTGGAGATCCGCGCCGCGCGGTGGGGCGCGCCCGTCTCGGAGCGCCGCGCTCGAGCCCGGGAAGCAGGCTCCGGAGGACGGGAGGCCGCCGCGGTGCCGGAGCGTCCCCGGAGCGGACGGCCGCCCCCGCCGAGATGCGGGGCCCGCGGCTGCTGACCGCCGCGCAGCTCGTCTGCGTGTGGACCGCCGCGCTGGCCGCCGGCCCCGGGTGAGGCGGCGCGGGGCGGGGGCGGGCGCCCCGGCGGTGCTCCGTGCTGCAGTCACTTTCTCCACCTCGGACGTTCTGGAAGCGTCTCTTTGGCTGTAACTGCTTTCTAGAGAGAGTCGTTTTATTTTTAGTCCACGTTGCCTCTGCATTTTTCTCAACTTTTTGCTCCCAAATAATGTGCCTTCTTGTCTCAAAGACATATGATATATTTTTTCTGAACACCGAGTCTCAAGTTTGGCATTGGCAAAGCGTGGCTGAGGTGACTGAAGTGTGGGTTCAGGGGCGGACTCGGTAGCAAGACGACGAAGGAGGCACCCCACAATGGAAAGGGCCCCACTCGTAAAGGTTTTTGTAGTTGAGCCCTAACCCCCAGCTTGGGCAGGGAAGTGCTGTTTTAGCGATTTTTATGCCCTGCTACACCTGGAAATTTCACCACTGATAGTTTGATTTCAGATGGTGTGGTGTGTTTCCATCAGTGATATTGGTTAGATGATGTTTTCTTGCGCAGATGCCCAAGCATAAAGGTTTGAATAGGAAACAGGCAAAATCCTAGTGTGTGTGTGTATGTGGGTGTGTAAGCCAAGAAAAAAACCACACTGGAGTGAAGTCTTGTGTAAAGACGTTTAGAGGTTTGCGCTTTATCAGTAACTTCTGCATGCTGTTTGTGGTTTATAAAATGGAAATAACACAGGCCGTCCTCTAGTGGTGCATGAATTACTGCATTAAAATTTGTTTATGGGAATTATTTTGTTTCAGTAGCATTTCAATGCAGTTGCTAAATGGAGCAGTGGGGCCATATTAATAGGAACAGTTGCAACTGGCACATTATAGGGAGTCCATCTCACTATCTATGAATTTAAGGATCACAAAAGAATGGAGATGTGAGGATAAGAAACTTTGTTTTTCCCTTGTTGGGAACTCTTTAGGCCCAGGTTTCTGGTGACAGCCCCAGGGATCATCAGGCCTGGAGGAAATGTGACTATTGGCGTGGAGCTTCTGGGACACAGCCCCTCACAGGTCACTGTGAAAGCCCAGCTGGTCAAGATGGCAGCAAACCTCACTGTCTCTGTCCTGGAAGCAGAAGGAGTCTTTGAAAAAGGTAAGATAAACAGCATAGAGTCTTACCCTTCTGCAGTAATAATTGGAATATGTTAATAAAGCCGTGTCTTAGGGTAACAGAGAAACTTCAAATTTGCAGTGGCTTACATAATACACTTTTAATTCTTACTCGTGTCAAGACCAAAATGCTGTTCCTGGATGCTCTTCCAAGTGGAGATTCAGAGACCCAGCTTCCTTCCACTTGGTGGCTCCGTCATGGTCAACATGTGGCCTGCAGGGGAAGAGCACGGAGTTTCTCCAGTGGGCGGTTTATATGGGCTAGACCCGACGTGGCTCATATTGCTTCTGCTCCTCTTCCGATGGCCACATGTAGCTGCAGAGGAGGCTAGCACATGTAGGCCCGTGTGTGCCCAGAAGAAGAGATGGGCATAGTTAACAGTTTGACACAAAACTGTATTTATATATGGTTTATATAAACCGTATTCAACCATATTTCTTTATATTTATTGCATGCAGAGGATTTTACTAAATAGGACTGTGGGAAGGAAAAGAAGAGCTACACAATAGTTAAAATCCAGTTTTATGGAGTATTTCTTAATTTTTAAAGTAACAGGAGAAAAGAAAAATAATGTAAAAGTGGCTTGTGAAAGAAGCCATGTCTGTTGTTTTATGTTTGGGTTCTAACCTGGCCCAGGATTAAATTGGTCAATGAATGTGTTCTTTTTCAATACTAAGGGAAAAATAATTTTGGGTGGTAAATACTTAAATACTTAAATTTTTTTTCCATTAAAATGAAAATTTATTGTATTTTTTTCCCCTAATCGAAAGAGTAACATATACTTAGTCCTTGCAACCTGGTAAACACTGGGAGTAAGGGAAATAAACCAAAATCACCTGTAATCCTCACCCAAGTAGAAACGCTGTTAACTAGAAGCACGTTTAGATATTTAGTCAGAGGCCAGAAATTGGGATATAAATTCCTATAATGTTAAGAGTTATCTTTAAAAAAGAATCATTTAAGGGCACATAGTGAAGGGTGGATGAGATTCCACAGTAGTTCATTATATAAATGTTTATCTTCTACCAGCATAGAGAAATTAACACCTCCATGAAATGAGATAAGGTCAGAGTTTATCTACATCCATGGTTCTTTTTCTGGAAGCTGACTAGGTGGGTAAGTTTGGGCCTGGAGTCAGGAAGAAGTGATGTGGGCAGGGGCAGGAGTAATGTCAGGAAAGTGGGAGCCCTTTGTCCCTGGAGAGGAAACGTGGGTTAGTGCTTAAGATCTGAGATTGAGTTTTAGCACTAGTTGTGTGACCTTGGGCAGGTTACTTAACTGCTCTGAGCCTCAGTTTCCTCATTTGTGAAATGGGGATAATGAAAGTTACTTCCCAGGGCAGGTATAAAGTTAAAATCAGCATCTAGTGCCTAGTAGGCACTCAATGAACAGCAGCTGCTAATATTGTTAAGTAGTAGTAATAACGCTGAAGAAGAAGATGCAGGGAGTACCATTTCCTTCTTACATGGGGTCAGACCGCTGCTTTCATTATTGATCTATGATTTCTGAAAATGAGTGAATCCTGGTTTTATGATAATGGCTAAAGAAGATAGTGAAATACTAAGTCACAGCAGACAATACTTAAAGGTAGTTCCACATTCATTATTTATCCATTAAGAATGATCATTTTGGCTCTACTAGTGTGGCAATTTTACTGCAGTGCAGAGGTCCAGAGTAACATGGATGGTTTTGGTAAATATTTTCTCTTTGCTTGGATGTTTGCATACTCTTATTTTATTTTATTTTATTTATTTTGTGAGCCCTCAGGAAAGGGCTCCCCCTTTCCTGAGCTAACATCCAATGACAATCCTCCTCTTTTTTTTGAGCAAGATTGGCCCTGGGCTAACATCTGTGCCCATCTTCCTCTGCTTTATATGGGACGCCGCCACAGCATGGCTTGACGAACAGTGGGTCGGTGCGCGCCCAAGATCCGAACCTGCGAGCCCAGGACACCGAAGTAGAGCTCGCGCACCTACCCGCTGCGCCACCGGGCTGGCCCTGCATACTCTTAGTTTAGAATTTCTCCTGCATTGTCTCTTCTGCAATCTCCTTTCTTTTTTTCTGCAAACAAATAGTACCAGCGTTGGGGATTTGTGATATTGTGGCTTGGTTTTTAACTTTATTCTTAGATTTTTCTTTTGGGAGGAGAGTCTGTCATATGCCCGTGGGAAGGCTCAAGTGCTCAAGACTGGGTCAGACCGACACTATCCTGGGAGCAGAATGGATCTCTTTCCGGGGCTGTTTTTGACTCTGTTGATATACAGTTTCATTGAAAATACCCTTGCTGGGAGCACTCTCCCTCTTTCAAAGGAGAATGTTACTCTGTTATCAGAGGCTGTGAGTCATTGTTCTCAGAGCAGATGCTTCCTGTAATGTTAGGACTTAAGGATCAAGACATTTCTCCCTTCTTGTCTTCACATCCTTTGCTTTATCTGACTTCTCCAGTTGTAACAACATGTAGATAAACGAGGACTTCTAAATCAGTGGGGTCTGGATCTTCCTAGGATTCATTTTTTTTTTCCTTGCCACGTAAACAAACAAATACATACATTTTAGGTACAATTATTTCATAACTTGTTTATGAGGGCCTCCAAGAAAAGGTTGGTTTTAATAAAGATTTATCTTCTAGCAGAGGTGGGTAAGGAGGGGGACTATTTCTGAGTGGCTATTTCTAACAGTCTTGATCGTCTTAGAAATTCTTGGGGCAGGGTGGTATTTCACCATAACCAAAATGCATTTCTAGCCTAATTTTTTTCAGAAATAGTAGTAGCTAGAGGATTCGAATTGTACAATACACTTTAATAAAGGCGGAAAGGTATGGCTTGACCTCAAGGAAGAGTTCATTTATTTGTTTGACAGATATGGGGAAGATTTTGTTTACATTTTTCCTTGAATCCAGCAGCATTGATTACATTACAATTAGTTTATTCATTTTTTAATATATTAATTCTACATTTATTGGGGAATCAATTATGGGCTTTTTTTTTTGGTGTGTGTGAATAATAGCCCTTTAGAAAAAGTGTTTCTGCTAAACTTTATGGAGTTCTCTAAGGGTGTATTAATGCCTCTGTAGTGGTGAGATTCAGACATTGACGTGTACTTGTCATTATCACCCCACCACCACCATCGTCACCATCCTCACTACCACCACTACCACCATCATCATCGTCACCACCACCATCACCACCACTATCACCATCATCATTATTATCATCATCACCATTATCCTTTCTACAGTGAATAGAGCTAGGTTCATAATCTCATCTTCCATTGTATGCAGGAGTTAGTTAAGTAAGCATAATTGACAAAACATGGTAAAAATTCAGCAAGTAGTAATTCCCAGAGGAGAGGAGATGGAGCAGCTATTGGCATTTGAAATCAAGTCAGACTATATGTTGGGTGGAGAGTGAGCCTGTCCCCTTATTTCTTCCCTTCTTAGTTTTTATCTCTTCCTTTACTGTGATGTTGCCCTGGAGTTCCATGCCAAATCAAAAAAAAAGGTAAGAACATTTGAATTCACAGATCTTAAATGAGAACTGTCTTCTCATCTGTAAGGCATATGGAATAACGGAATTATTCTTGATGTCCTTAAAACCATCATTTCTGCTTTATTTCCCCTTCTCTTTCTACAGTTTGAAATGTTCATTTGTAAACTTTCAGTGTTTTTCCTGAGTGAGATTTGCTTCAAATAATGAAGAATACACCCTTTTCCCCTATTAATGAATTCATTGTCACCAGTTTCACGTAAACTTGATTTAAGAAAAAAACATAAATGGAAAATGTCAGCAGCAAACTTGGGTGCTGTATGGGGTATCTCCAGGCGAGATACCCCATACTGGAGGCACTGTTCATTTATTGATGGTGCCAAGCCTACTTCCATTTTCTCACTGAGGTGTTGGGGTGAGACGTACTCTATGAACGTGTCTATATCCTTTAATAATTTGCTTTTTCTTTTTGCCCTAAAATCTTGGAGAGTCAATGGGGTGTTTACCTTCTATTTTTTAAGAATTAAAAATTCTTCTTGGTCCTTTATTGTCTTTCTCTCTTTCTCACATTGACTATGGGTATTTTATTTTTCATCTTGATCCAGTAAAGGTGGGAAATCAATATTTCTTAAATTTGAGATAGCTGAAAAACTTAAAAAAAAATCATCCAGTTCAGTTTGGATGGCTTTCTGTGGAAACAAAGCTCCTGAACATACATTTCATGGCTCCTAAATCAAAATCAGTCCCACGGTCTTTATGAGAGTAGATGAATTAGTGTAGTGTGTGGCCAGATCTCCCAGGGCAGGTCTCCACAGGCAGCTTTGCCAGTAGAACTCAGTCTGAACTTGTAGTTACATGAGAATTATTTTTAAAGGGTGTGGGCTCTCCATTCATATGTCTTTGCCATTGTGTGTGATATATATATGTAAATAGGTAGGTGGTGCCTGAGGAAATTGGGCCAGAGTGTAATCACGATGTGCCTGGGCTCTGTAGCCAGGCTACCTGAATGCCCTTCTCTTAGTGGTTGTGGGTTGTGGGCAGTTATGATCTCACCAGGCTTCAGTTTCATCATCTGAAGAATAGTGGTTCCTGCCTTATACAATTACATGGTCATTGTGAGGATTATATGAGGTAACATGTTTAAAGCACTTAACACATAGGAATTATTCAAGAAAATGGTAGCCATTGTTATTAGAAGAAAATAGCAACAATCATGTCAGAGATGATTATTAATGTCCTGCTGGGATGATCTTGAAGTGAGAATTCTAGAAAAGGCACATCACTAGGAGGGAATGGGAAGGGATTTAATGTATTAAACATTGAGTTTCCTTGTAGTGCCAGGGACTTGATGGACAATGTTTAACTGCCGTAACCTATGAGGAAGGCACTGTTGTCTTCATTTTAAAGATGAGGAAACTGAGGCCGAGAGAGAACGGTTAATTTTCCTGAGTTAACACAGTGAATGGTAAAGCCTGAATTTGAAGTTGGTTCTGCTGGTGCTGAATTTGAAGGCTTTCTACTGCCTGGAAGAGCGTGAAATATGTTTTGTTTGCTTTGGTTTGGGATATCAATGCAATGTTGTACAAGTCATCTTCCTCAAAATCATTTTCATGTTTGCTAGTGGTAGTTTAGTCCTGGATCTAATGAAGTCTAATCTGGATTTAAGGAATCCTGAGATGCAATGTGAGCTCTCCTCCTGATTTACTTTGAGCATCATAGAATTCCAGAGCTGGATGCGACCTCAGAGATACACCAATCAGTCACCCAATTTATGGCTGAGGAGACTGAGGCGTGCTGTTTGGTGACTTGCCTAAGGTGAAATTTCGTATTGGTGGCAGAGCTTGAAATAGATTGCAAGTCCCCAAATTTGTAGTCCTGTGCTATTTTCATTATACTCTAGGAAACTTTCCTAACATATGGAGAACTGTGTGTAAGACCTAGGATATATTGGCAAATGTTGGTTTTTCTGATAGGGAAGAAAATAAGGCTAACTAAGGAATTTAAAAATGTTTACCTGCATGTTTGTGCAGGTTTCTTATTTCAGCTCAAGGTGGAGTTGTTCCTTATGGCCTGATGGTTCTACATCAGAGGTGGGGGTGGGGCTAGGAGCCTCATGGATCTTTCTAAAACTAAATTCTGTTGCTGTGTTTCTCAAAGAGGGGGTTGTACTTATTAAAAATACAGATTCATGGCCACCCCCTCAAGTCATGGGTAAGATCTAGGAATCTAACTTTGAGCAATGACCACAAGTGGTTCTTAGCCACATTAAAATAAGAACAACTGTCCTTTAGTATCTCACAATTGTTCTTGACTAAGTACTGGAAAGCTTGAGAGTGAGAGGCACGCCTGTGAAAGTCTACGGTGATTCACAGCCTCACAGCCGCTGAGAGAATACCCCTCCCGGACTTCCGTATTTGCCTTTCAAGCAGCCCCCAACCGTGAGCATTGGTGTGAATTTTAAGCAGAGGAGAAGCATGTCTTGTGTTTGTTTATGAATCAGTGATTGAATGAAGTTGAAAGTGAACATACTGACTCTTTAAACTCCAAGTTAAACGTGTGCTGCTCATCTTCTAACACAGAGTGAGTCACTATCCCAGTGACTCACTGAGGGTTTGGTGGAAATAGAAATCAGATCCTGTGAGAATTGGGGCTGGGTTACTGTTTGTAAAAATACTGAAACTAGTTGTTTCTCCAGTGACATTTCCTCCCATTAATTTTTTATTTATAGATTATTTGCTGTATCTGAGACATGAATAAGTGGGGGGTGGGTAATAAGAGGAAGCAAGGCATTAGAGGGGATTCAGAGGTTCCAGAAGGGTAAAATATAATATTAAAAGTACAGAAGGCTGGAGAGGTTTTATTTCTTGTTTGTATAAAAAATTTAATGTGGTTTGTAAATAGTGCTGCTTGTGTGTGACCCGGTGCCTGGTACTGTTACCTTTTACATCTAGAGCTATACAAATGTCCATTCATAAGTGTTCCACCTCTTCTGACACGTTTGGCATTAGGGGGAATAGTTATTTCACGTACTAGAGGAGGGAAGGGTGTGCCCGAGGAAAGAGCCCATGGTTGGGAGTGGCAGTCCTGACTAGGAGATAGAGGTTTATGTGTGTGTTTTCTGAAAAGATGTTGTTTTCTGCTTTAGATCTAAGTTTGGGGGACATCCAGATGGAGACATCCAGCAGATAATTTTGAAATTGTAGCTAGGGAGAGAGTTTAAGGCATTGTTTTCATGGAGGCAGACGATATTTAAAGTTTTGGTGGGAATGCATGAGATGCACAAGAGAGACAGAGCTTCTGGAAAGAACAGGACTGATGATGGAAGCTTGAGAGGAGGAAAATCCATCAATGAAATGGATAGACAAGGAGCATCCAGAGACAGGGACGGATTGAAGACGGTGAGATGTCTCAGAAGCCACGAGAAGAAAGAGTTACAAGCAGGCAGGTTTTAATAGTACCAAGTGTCCCAGAAGGTCAAAGAAGAGAAGATGAGGACAGTGATCCTCAAGGGGATGGTTTTAAGTCGAGTGTTGGGAGCAAAAGCCCAGTTTAAAGTAATAAATGGGAGGTGAGAAAATATAATCAGAAAATGTAGACCATTCTTTGCTGAAGTTTGACAGTTGAAAAGAGAGAAGTAGATGATCTCTTGAAAGGCACAGTAGAGAGGAAAAAGTGGTTGATGCAAAGCGGGGCGGGGGGTGGTGGATACTTCATGGGTAAGGTGGGATCAGGATCAGGAGCACAGGTGAGTGGGTTATCCTTAAAAAAAAGTTATACTTTTTCCTTTGATGTAAGAAAGAAATAGAAGAGAATGAGTAAGGAAAGAAATATTTTGAGGTAGGAACTTCCGATGAAGAATGAAATTGAAATATGGTTTTAGGAAAACTTTGCCATAGGTCTCTACTGCCTCTAATTGGTACAGACCCAGTCATCTCTTTATAGGAAGTGGGGATAAATGTTAAAAGTAGTGGCCCATAGGAGAGAAGAAGCACAGAATTAGAGATATTCCCTGGTGGTGCCCTAACCTGAGTCTCTGCTGGATTGTGGGATATTGGAACGCATGGATTGATACTTGTGTTATTATCAGGAGAGGGAGCACAGGAGAATAGAGAAGAGAGAGGGGCTGTTTATGGTGGTACTATGCCTCACTTGAAGCTTGAGGGGCTGGGATAGAGTTATTTTATTATTGCCATGGTTGTCAGTGTGAGTAAGAAGTGGAATTGTAACTCGTCATCTCTTGGTTTGGGCCAAGATGACCATCATAGCAAAGGTGCAGTGACAAAACTTGAAGAGAAGGAAATTATAGTGGGGCCTGGTCTTGCTCTGTCTCTTCTATTTTTCACTTCCCTTAGGAAAATTCCATGACTTGACTTTCTTCCCTTGCAAGGATGAGGCTGAAATTGGTCAAAGAAGATTTGGTGGAGGGAGTCGAGTAGGGAGGTAGTGGGCAGGTCTGTGGGTCTTTAGTTCTGAAGAAGTGATTCGTGTTTAAAATCTGAAAACCAAAGTGATAAAGAGCTTGGAAATAAATGAGGAGGAAAGTTTTTTAGGGCACCTAGTAGCTTCATTTTGGCAGGGCAATGTTAGGAATTTACATTTATGAAAATGTAGGTGGCAGAAATGATTTAGTATTATAAATTTTAATTTTACTGAAATAAGTGTTAAATTTCCTCAAGAATACAGTTAAGACAGGGCATTTACTATTTTGAGAATTCTAAACATTTATTAGGCACCAAATTGTATATAGCATAATATTGGGTGGCATAAATGGTTTGGTGACCACAAAAAATTCTTGTCTCTGTGCTCTTTACAGAGAAGCAAAGTAGGTTTCATTTCATGTGCTAACTTGAGTTGATGGTAGAGGCTGCTTAGAATGCTGTGTTGATGGTTTCATGGTCAAGTCTGAGTTTACTGGAATAGAGTGCAGATGGATTAGCTGTGTCTGCCATGGGCATGGGAATGGGGAGTGTGGTATGAGCTGCAAATGGGCCTATTGGGTTGAAGAGAGATGGTTTCCTACAGGACTACATGGGTGTAATAACAACATGGATAAGAGAGAAAAGATGGAAGGGTAGGTGTGTGCAAATACTAATGTGAGAGTACAGTAAGCTACAGAGGAGGGGCAGGGAGGGAATATGAGATTGTGTTTGGACTAATATTTTGGAAAGAATAGCTGGGTCTGTCCTGTACAGTTTGAGAGACACAATGGGTCAGAATGGGGGCTCCAGAGCCACGTTGGAATTGAACCCTTAGCACTACCTCTTACTACCTAAGTGGCCTTGGGCAAGTCACTGCATCTCATCTAGTCTCAGTTTCTTCATTTGTATAATGGCAGTAATGCTAGTACCTGCCTCAAAGCATTGCTGTGAGGATTAAACGAGACAGTGCTTTAGAGTTGCGCTGTCCAATGTGGTAGCCACTAGCCACATGTGGTTTTTGAGCACTTGAAATGTGGCTTGTAGAAATTGAGATGGACTGTGAGTATAAAATACCTACTGGATTTTGAATATTTAGTACTAAAAGAATGCAACAAAACATTAATTTTTTATATTGCTTACATGATAATATTTTGGATATATTGGGTTAAATAAAATATGTTATTAAAATTAATTTCACCCATTTCTTTTTTCTGTTTTTGGAATACTGCTTTAGAACATTTATCATAGTGCCGGGCACATAGTAAACACTGGAGAACGTCAGCTGTGTTGTACCCGGCATTTCCCAATGTCATGTAGTAGTACAAATGTCTCCCTCCTGAGCACATGCTTGTGGCATGAGGCCAGGTCTCTCTATTGATGGCAGTTTGATTCTGACTCCAGTGGGCCTTCAACCTTATTCCTTATCCCCTAAGGAAGGAGGAAGTCTCCCTAAAAAGAAGCACCATACCATAGGGGTTGGTCAACTTTTCCTGTGAAGGGCCAGATGGTAAACGTCATAGGTTTTGCCGGCCTTATGGTCTGTTGTTGCAGCTGCTGGACTTCACGTTGGTAGTGTGAAAGCAGCCATAGCTAGCGCCTAACAAATGAGCGCTCTGTGCGTCAACAGAACTTTATTTATGGATCCTGAATTTGGAGTTCATAAAATTTTCATGTGTCATGAGATATTATTCTTTTTATTTTTTTCCAGCTATATAAAAATACAAAACCATTTTTAGCTCATGAACTGTACGAAAATAGGCGTGGGGCTGATTTGGCCTGTGGGCCATAGACTGTTGACCCTGCCGTAATACATGCCCCGTACATTGAACAGCGCTGTCTGGACTCTTTATTTTTCATTTGTATTGAAGCTAACATTTAGTTTATACTGTATAATTTTATTTATTTTACTTTTAGTGGGTTTTCGTTTGACCTATTTTATGCTCAGCAGTCTAAATGGAACAAAACGTTGTTTATGAAACTCATATTTATTGAGATATTTGTAAGCAAGGGGAGGCAGAGAGGAGAAAAATTAAAGGAGTATGTAAGGGACAAAAGGAAATTTTTTTGTTTTGTTTGCTTGAAATACTTATGTTTTCTGTATAGATTGAATTCATTGAAGAATTACTTAGCTTTAATGTGACATTAAACCATGAAGCAGAAACACTATATTTTAAGATTTTGTCTTCCACGGATTTGTGGTGAACCCCATTTCTCACTTCGTCCATCTGTGATCAAAGAAAATACTGAATAAGGAGAGACTATTTAATAACTTGGGAAAATGGTCAAAATTTTCAGCTAAAAAAGCGATATACTTAAGTTTATGACTGTGTATCACTGAACTGCAGAGAGCTGCCAAAAATAATTAAGCAGTAAATACTAAGTCAGGCAGATATATGGTGGAAAATCCATTTTTATCCATAGAGAATATATCTGGACCTAGTTAGATTTCCAGTTACACACAACTCCCTCCCTTCAGCGATCCTCCGCAGAGCTATTTGGTGAGTGCAGATGTCAGAAGAGGCAGCATATGGTTTTATAGAGTGTGTTTAAAAAGTTAAGGAAAGGTTAGTTTTTGTGTATGCTTATTACACAATTTAAAAATAGCTTTGACTCTATTTGTAAATCAAACAGCCAGCTCTCAGGCCTGTGCCAAGCATGAAGCCTTAAAACAAGGTTTCTTTTGAGTGGCTTCGGCAGTATTGGGAAGGAGAAATGTCTAAAAGGGTTTTAAGATTGACTTTTCTCTGGTTATATAAAAAAAGGATCTGAGTTTTACAAAGTTCTCTACGATAACATTGGGAAGGACTGTACATAACAGAGTGTATCTTCAGTCAGTGATTTGAGAGAGAGCCATGCTCTTTCCCGAGTCTGAGTGGAGCCTCGCCAAATGGGAGAAAAATGTTCATGACAGTTTGCAAATACTATCTGTTTAATCCTCAACCTAGCAACAGCAGAAAAAGAGATTACTGTTCTTCATCTACACTCCCACTACCCTGCCCCCAGCGTTATGTTTTGGTGGTGTAAATTATTGCTAGAATGTTAGGATTTTCAAATGAGACTTAATAAGTGCCTAGGAAATTCCAAGCTGCATTTGTAAATTGAGAGGGACGACAAGTCAAAAAAATGTTAAGTACTTAAAGTCAACCTTTTAATAAAGACGCATGAGACAAGTGGGTGGGCCTTAAATTGGTTCTGTCTACACATCCTCCAGAGTCACTCCCTGAATCTGGCAAGAATTGGGTGGGTGGGGCCTCTCTGCTTTAGGGAGCAGCTTCTGTTTCTGGCTTTGGGTCTTTGAACAGACGTGGTCACATGTCAGAGCAGCCAGACCCAGACATGCAGTCACCCCTCCTTCCAACTTCTCTCTAATGAGAAAACCGGTCAAAGCTTTGACGCTGTTAAGAGCTACAATAAAAAAAAATAAAACTTCTACGAAACGGGATTTCCTGCACTTCCAATGTGGGTAGCTTGTTTTGAATTGCTAAAATGCTTGCCCTCCAGTTAATCAACCTACTAGATTTGTTTGAATTGTAGACTCACAGCTGCTTTCTACTTTCTCCTTTCTTGGTGTCACTTCGATGAAAATAAATTATGTATGGGCCCCCCCCCCCCCCCCCCCGGCCCTTCAGCCTTTGTAGATTTGCCAGCGATGGGAGGTAGACTGTGTGTCGGGCCGTGCTAGAAAGGAATCACATTGTCTCTCCCAGTCACTGGACTGACAAAGTAGGCACCTCCATGATTTAGCCTAAAGTAATGAAAAATAGGTAACTCTCCGTTGTCAAGCGTGCTGGCTTGTTGGGACCCAGCTTTCTGCAGTTTGATGTGTTTGATTTTATTCCAGTGAGGACGCTGTGGTGGAGGCGGTCCTGCCCGGATGTATCCGAGTCAGGGGAGAATGACTCACGCTGGGAACTGCTGGGAAGGTTGCCCCAGGCTGCCCTCAGAGACAGCCCCCTTGGGAGAGGGCATCAACTAAAGAGAGTCGCCTTGCCCAGGGGCACCCATCCTTGAGTGTAGGTCCGGTCCCCTCCCCCCAACTCAGGACAGCTCTCAAGAGTCATCACTGCTTCTGAGCGCCTCCTATGGGCGCGTCTTGAGCCTGCGCTTCAGCTCCCCCTCCTTCTCCTCAGCCCTGGCTCCTTCCCTCCTTCCCTTCTCCAGCTGCTGATGGCGGGGCGCTCGCTACAAAACGTCTTGCACTTGAGTCACCATCTCAGAGTTGGCTTCCCAGGAACCAACCATAGACAGATGTGGTTATTGTTTAACTTTCCTTTGAAGAGGGATTTTTCAGATCTTGAAGTTAACTTCAGAATTTTCAAAACTGTAGTGTGAAGAAGTGACATAAATAAGAGTTGGGAAGTTTTCTCTGTTTTATATCCTGAACAGAAGTTCTTGTATAACATGAATTATTTTAAAATTAGGTTTGCTACTGCAGTGCTTCTGGTATAGGCGTTAAGGGCTAGGAGAACCGTTATGGGAGGAGAACCCGTAGGTTCTGGTGATGACTAACATAGAGCTGAGGAGAGAGAGGGGATATTGAGACATGAGCCTCTGTGCCTGAGGGCTGGTGATATCAACATACCCAAAAAGGCTACCCAGGCTATGCAACTTTTATACTAATCCAAGGTAGAGAGAATAAACAGAATACAGCTGCTGTTCCAGTGCTGAGAGGCAGTACAGAGTAGTGGTTTAGAGCTCGGACCCAAGAGCCAGGCTGCCTGGGTTGAATCTTGGCTTCATTACTTCCTTTCTCTGTGACCCTTGGCAAGTCACTTAGTGTCTCTGTGACACAGGGTTCTCAGTTGTAAAATAAGGATAATAATACTTGATAGCATGATGGTGAGGATTAAACCAGTTAATATATGTAATGCTTTTAGAAAACTGTAAATAGTATCTATTATCATTATTATTTTATCCACAAAATTTAAAAATTATATGCAGTCAGATCTGTTGGTTGTTTTATTGCTTCTAAGCAAAAATTTAAGTCGTCCATCTTCGAAACCAGCACTGTCCAATAGAAGCATATGTATAATGTTACCACATATGTAATTTAACATTTTCTAGTAACCACATTAAAAAGGTAAAAAGAAACAGATGAAACTATTTTTAATAATGTATTTTATTTAACCTAATAATTCATAAATATTATCAGTTCAACATGTAATCAGTATAAAAATTATGATTTTTTTTTCAATAATTTTATTGAGGTCATATTGGTTTACAACATTGTGTAATTTCAGGTGTACATTATTATATATCAGTTTCTGTGTAGACTGCATCATGCCTACGACCAATAGTCTAATTTTTATCCATCACAATATATATGTGTCTCTTTACCCCTTTTGCCCACCCCCAACCCCTTTTCCTCTAATTTTCCTCCACTAATCTGTTCTCTTTATCCATGAGTTTGTTTGTCTTCCACATGTGAGTGAAATCATACAGTGTTTTTGTCTTTCTGTATCTGGCTTATTTTGCTTAACATAATACCCTTGAGGTCCATGCATGTTGTTGCAAATGGGATGATTTTTTTCTTTTTTTATCGCTGGGTAGTATTCCGTTGCATATATATGTACCACATCTTCTTTATCCATTCATCAGTTGATGGGCACTTGGGTTCCTTCAACGTCTTGGCTATTGTGAATAATGCTGCAATGAACATAGGGGTGCATAAGACTCTTTGAATTGTTGATTTTGTGTTCTTTGGATAAATACCCAGTAGTGGGATAGCTGGATTGTATGGTATTTCTAGTTTTAATTTTTTGAGAAATCTTCATACTGTTTTCCATAGTGGCTGCACCAGTTTGCACTTCCACCAGCAGTGTATGAAGGTTCCCTTTGCTCCACATCTTCGCCAACATTTGTTATTTTTTGTCTTGGTGGTTATAGCCATTCTGACAGGTGTAAGGTGGTATCTCATTGTAGTTTTGCTTTGCATTTCCCCAATAATTAGTGATGTAGAACATGTTTTCATGTGCCTGTTGACCATCTGTGTATCTTCTTTGGAAAAATGTCTGTTCACATCTCACATCCTCTGTGCATTTTTTGATCGGGTTGTTTGTGTTTTTGTTGTGGAGTTGTATGAGCTCTTTATATATTTTGGAGATTAACCCCTTGTCGGATATATGATTTGCAAATATTTTTTCCCAGTTGGTGGGTTGTCTTTTTGTTTTGTTCCTAGTTTCCCTTGCCTTGCAGAAGCTTTGTAGTCGGATGTAGTCCCATTTGTTTATTTTTTTTGTTTGTTTCCCTTCCCTGAGTAGACGTGATATTCAAAAAGATGCTGCTAAGACTGATGTCAGAGTGTACTGCGTATATTTTCTTCTAGGAGTTTTATGGTTTCAGGTCTTACCTTCAAGTCTTTAATCCATTTTGAGTTAATTTTTGTGTATAGTGTAAGATAATGGTCTACTTTCATTCTATTGCCTGGGGCTGTCCGGTTTTCCCAACACCATTTAGTGAAGAGACTTTCCTTTCTCCATTGCCTGTTCTTGGCTCCTTTGTTGAAGATTAGCTGTTCACAGATGTAGGACATCTGTTTCTTTGATCTGTGGGTCTGTTTTTGTGCCAGTACCATGCTGTTTTAATTACTATAGCTTTGTAGTATATTTTGAACTCAGGGATTGTGATACTTCTAGTTTTGTTCTTTTTCTCGGGATTGCTTTGGCTATTCGAGGTGTTTTGTTGTTCCATATAAATTTTGGGATTCTTTGTTCTATTTCCGTGAAGAACGTCATTGGGATTCTGATTGGGATTGCGTTGAATTTGTAGATTGCTTTAGGTGATATGGACATTTTAACTATGTTTATTCTTCCAATCCGTGAGCATGAACTACCTTTCCATTTCTTTACATCTTCAATTTCATTCAATAATGTCTTCTAGTTTTCAGTGTAAGGTTTTTTAGCTCCGTGGTTAAATTTATTTCTAGGTATTTTATTCTTTTTGTTGTGATTGTAAATGAGATTGTCTTCTTGAGTTCTCTTTCTGCTAGTTCGTTATTAGTGTATAGAAATGCAACTAATTTTTGTAAGTTGATTTTGTACCCCGCAACTTTGCTGGAGTTGTTGATTATTTTTAATAGCTTGCTGATGGATTCTTTAGGATTTTCTATATATAGAATCATGTTGTCTGCAAATAGTGGGAGTTTCACTTCTTCCTTTCCAATTTGGATACCTTTTATTTCTTTTTCTTGCTAGTTGCTCTGGCCAAAACCTCCAGTATTATGTTGAATAAGAGTGGCGAGAGTGGGCACCCTTGTCGTGTTCCTGTCCTCAGAGGGATGACTTTTAGTTTTTCCCCATTGAATGGGATGTTTGCTGTGGGTTGTCATATATGGCCTTTATTATGTTGAGGTACTTTCTGTCTATCCCCATTTTATTCAGAGTTTTTATCATAAATGGACGTTGGATCTTGTCAAATGCTTTATCTGCATCTATTGAGATGATCATGTGATTTTTATTCCTCATTTTGTTAACGTGGTGTATCAGATTGATTGATTTGCGAATGTTGACCCATCCCTGTGTCCCTGATATAAATCCCACTTCATCATGGTGTATGATCCTTTCACTGTATTGCTGTATTCAGTTTGCCAATATTTTGTTGAGGATTTTTGCATTTGTGTTCATCAGCGATATTGGCCTGTGATTTTCCGTCTTTGTGTTGTCCTTGTCTGGTTTTGGTATCAGGGTGATGTTGGCCTAATAGAATGAGTTAGGAAGCATGCTGTCTTCTTCAATTTTTTGGAAGAGTTTGAGAAGAATAGGTATAAATCTTTGAATTTTGATAGAATTCTCCAGAGAAGCCATCTGGTCCTGGGCTTTTAGTTTTTGGGAGGTTTTTGATTACTGTTTCAATCTCTTTACCTGTGATTGGTCTATTCAGATTCTCTATTCCTTGATTTAGTTTTGCTAGGTTGTATGAGTTTAAGAATTTATCCATTTCTTCTAGATTGTCCAATTTGTTGGCATATAGTTTTTCATAGTATTCTCTTATAATCCTTTGTATTTCTGTGGTATCTGTTGTCATTTCTCCTCTTTCATTTTTAGTTTTATTTATTTGAGCCTTCTTTGTTTTTTTCTTGGTGAGTCTGACTAAGGGTTTGTCAATTTTGTTTATTTTCTCGAAGAACCAGCTCTTTGTTTCATTGATCCTTTGTACTGTTATTTTAGTCTCTATTTCATTTAGTTCTGCTCTAATTTTTATTATTTCCCTCCTTCTGCTGACTTTGGGCTTTGTTTGTTCTTCTTTTTCTACTTCTAAGTGTAGTTTAAGATTACTTATTTGAGATTTTTCTTGTTTGTTGAGGTGGGCCTGTATTGCTATAAATTTCTCTCTTAGTACCACTTTTGCTGCATCCCATAATAGTTGATGTGTTGTATTTTCATTTTCATTTGTCTCCAGGTATTTTTTGATTTCTCCTTTGATTTCTTCGTTGATCCAATAGTTGTTCAGTAGCATGCTGTTTAGTCTTCAGATATTTGTGACTTTCCCAGCTTTTTTCTTGTAGTTGATTTCTAGTTTCATAGCATTGTGGTCAGAAAAGACGCTCGATATGATTTCAGTCTTCTTAAATTTATTGAGGATTGCCTTGTTTCCCAACATATGGTTGTTCTTTGAGAATGTTCCACGTGCATTTGAGAAGAATGTGTATTCTGCTGTTTTTGGATGGAATGTTCAATATATATCTATTATGTCCATCTGGTCCAGTGTTTAATTTAAGTCCACTATTTCCTTGTTGACTTTCTGTTTGGATGATCTCTCTATTGATGTAAATGGGGTGTTGAGGTGCCCTACTATTCTTGTGTTGCTGTCAATTTCTCCCTTTAGGTCTGTTAATATTTGCTTTATATACTTTGGTGCTCCTCTATTAGGTGCATATATGTTCATAAGTGTTATGTCCTCTTGGTGGAATGTCCCTTTTAGCATTATATACTGCCCCTCTTTGTCTCCCATTGTCTTTTTTATCTTGAAGTCTGCTTTGTCTGGTATAAGTATGGCAACATTTGCTTTCTTTTGCTTTCCATTTGCTTGGAGTACTGTCTTCCATCCCTTGACTCGGATCCCCTGTTTGTCTTTAGTGCTGTGATGTCTTTCCTGGAGGCAGTATATTGTTGGGTCTTGTTTTTTAATCCATCCAGCCACTCTGTGTCTTTTTTTTTTTTTTTTTTTGTGAGGAAGATCAGCCCTGAGCTAACATCCAGGCTAATCCTCCTCTTTTTTGCTGAGGAAGACCGGCTGTGAGCTAACATATATTGCCAACCTCCTCCTTCCGCCCCCCCCCCCCCCCCCCGCCGCCCAAAGTCTCAGTAGATAGTTGTATGTCATAGTTGCACATCCTTCTAGTTGCTGTAAGTGGGATGCGGCCTCAGCATGGTTGGAGAAGCGGTGCATTGATGCGTGCCTGGGATCCAAACCCGGGCCGCCAGTATCGGAGCGCTCCCTCTTAACCGCTAAGCCACGGGGCCGGTCCCAGCCACTCTGTGTCTTTTTATTGGAGAATTCCAATCCATTTACATTTAGAATGATTATTGATATATGAGGGCTTAATACTGATATATGAGGCCTTAATATATGAGGGCCATTTTTTTTTTTCCAGTTGTTCTATATTTTCCTTTGTATTTTTTTTGTGAGGAAGATCAGCCCTGAGCTAACATCTGATGCCAGTCCTCCCAACCGCCTTTTTTTTTTTTTGCTGAGGAAGATTGGCCCTGGGCTAACATCTGTGCCCATCTTCCTCTACTTTATATGGGACGCTGCCATAGCACGGCTTGACAAGCGATGTGTTGGTGTGTGCCCAAGATCTGAACCTGTGAGCCCCAGGCTGCTGCAGCAGAGCGCGCGCACTTAACTGCCAAGCCACCGGGCCGGCTCCTTCCCTTATATTTTTGACTGCCATTTTTGTTTGGTGGTTTTCTGTGACGATTTTCTCTTTATTTATGATTTGTGTCTCTGCTCAGATTTTTTGTTTAGTGGTTACCATGAGGTTTGTATAAAAGGTCTCATAGATGAGATAGTCCATTTTCTGATAGCCTCTTATCTCCATTAGCCTGAGCAGGTTCCATCCCTTTTCTCTTCCCCTTCTGAGTTATTGTCATCACAATTTTTTCTTTTTTTGTGTTGTGAGTTTGTGACTAAATTGAAGTGTTTATAGTTACTTTTGATGCTTTCCTTCCTTTATTTTTTATGTTTAAGTATTTGCTAACCTGTTCTGATAGAGAGCTGCAATTTTCTGATTTTGCCTGTCTATTTATCTCCTTGCTCAAAGCTTTGTAAACCTTTGCCTTTTTGTTTCAGGTATGACGGCTTCCTTCATCATTTCTTGTAAGGGAGTTACTAGTGGCAATGACCTACTTCAGCTTTTGTTTATCTCAGAAAGCTTTTATTTCTCCATTGAAGGATAGTTTCATTGGATAGAGTATTCTTTGCTGAAAGTTTTTGTCTTGTGGTATTTTGAATATATCATTCCAGTGTCTCCTAGCCTGTAAGGTTTCTACTGAGAAATCTGCTTAAGGCCAGATAGAGGTTCCTTTGTAGGTTATTTTCTTCTGCCTTGCTGCCATTAGTATTTTTTCTTTGTCATTGCCTTTTGCCAATTTTACTATTATATGCCTTGGAGAAGGTCTTTTTACGTTGGTGTAATTAGGAGTTCTCTTGGCTTCATATGCTTGTAAGTCCAGTTCCTTCCCAAGATTTGGAAAGTTCTCAGCTATTATTTCTTTGAACAAGCTCTCTGCTCCTTTCTCTCTCTGGAATACCTAGAATCCTTATGTTGCTTTTCCTAATTGAGTTGGATAGTTCTCAAAGAATTTCTTCATTTTTTAAAAATCTTAGTTCTTTTTCTTCCTCCACCTGACACATTTCTAGATTTCTGTCCTCTGATTCACTAATTGTCCTTCATAATGTCAGCTCTACTTTTTTACGGTTTCTAGATTATTTTTTATCTCATTGGTTATATTCTGCATATCTAGAATTTCTCTATAGTTTTTTTAAGGGGTTCAGTCTCTTTGATGAAGAATTCCTTCTGCTTATTAATTTTATTCCTGAGCTAATTGAACTGTCTCTCTGAGTTTTCTTTTAACTTGTTGAGTTTCTTTATGACCACTGTTTTAAATTCTCTGTCATTTAGATTATCAATATCTGTAACTTCAGGATTGGTTTCTGGAGACTTATCATTTTCCTTCTGCTCTGAAGTGTTGCTGAATTTTTTTGTAGTGTTTGATGAATGATCCTTTGCCAGTGCATTAGTGGTGATATCATTTGCCAATTCCACCTACCACTGCTGGGGGGAACAGGAGCTGTATTTCTGATCCTGCCCCGTCTGCTGGAAGTTGTGTGGGTGGCTGCCCTGCGTTTGCAGGGACTGTCCACAGCTGCTCGGCAGGTTGCTCTCATGGGTGCAGGGCCTTTGTGCTCAGCAGGCGGATTGTGCAGGTGTGGGGCAGCCCTATGCTTGTGAGTAGTTTGGCTGAGCCACTGACCTTGGTGGGCGGGGAACCTTTGTGGGGGCTGAGCTTCCGCCACTTGGTGGGGAGCATTCCCAAGGGTAAGTCTGCCACGGCATGGGTGGGTGCTCCCGCAGGCCTGGCTACCCCTCAAAAGGCATTCGCGTGTGCCGGGCTGCCCCTGCCTCCTCTCGCAGTCACTTCCAGCTGCTGTGTGAGGCTGTGAGACCTGACTTGCTGCTGCTCACCTAGTTCCACGGCTTCCTACCAATCCAGTCTACCCACCTTCAGATGTCTAGCTGCGTGGATCCCTCAGGCGTCCTGTTGTGCTGTGTTTGAATCCTCTGTT
This sequence comes from Diceros bicornis minor, assembly GCF_020826845.1. Classification (NCBI taxonomy): domain Eukaryota; kingdom Metazoa; phylum Chordata; class Mammalia; order Perissodactyla; family Rhinocerotidae; genus Diceros; species Diceros bicornis. The sequence continues at coordinate 56,819,143 of NC_080762.1, read as the reverse complement.
GGTTATTGAATGTCCATTTAGTTGTAACTTAAGGGGGAAGAGACAAAGGGAACAGTTCACTCTGCCATGATGCTGACATCACTCTGCCTGAAAATTGTTAGTGAGATAGTTTACATTCTTTTTTGCTGTTTTAAGTCTTAGCAATATGGAGTATATTTTACATTTGCAACACATTTCAGTTGCCCAATAGAGACTCGTGGCTGGAGGCTACTGGACTGGACTGTGCAGCTGTAGAGGTTTGCTAGGTAACCTTTTTTATTTCAAAAGTGTTCCAGTTATCTATCGCTGTGAATGAACCACCCCAAAACTTAGTAGTTTAAGCAACAATGGTTTATTATTTCTCATGAGTCTCACTCACCCAGCTTGTACTCACAAGATTGATGATTATTGCCTGAATCACTTATTACCATGATAGTTGTGGTATTTTCTAATTACATGATTCCTTCGACATTTATTAGTTGGAATTCTATGGTAAAGAAGAACTTTTTCTTCTCCCTCATTTAGTCATCTATTATGTAGCAGCACAAACTCATAGACTCTTGTTTTACTCAGTAGGTTATAATCCATAATTTATTTGAACATTCAAGTTGTCTGACCAATGGTCATTATATGTATAATGGTCAGACAACTTGGACATTCGAATAAATAAAAGACTGCATTTTTTTTGCAGATTTCACATATTACCCTTGCCACTATGTATGCATAGCCTACCTATTATCAACATCACTCACCAGCATGGTGCATTTTTTTTTTTTCCCAAAGATGAACCAACATTGACACATCACAATCACACAACATAATCACACCATAGTCATCATAAGAACTGGACTTACACATTATAATCATGTTCATAGTTTACCTTAGGGGATTCACTGTTGGTATTGTACACTCTATGTGGTTTTGACAAATGTATAATGACATGTATCCATCATTATAACATCATACAGAGTATTTTTCACTGCTGTAAAAAATCATCTTTGCTCTGCTTATTCGTCTCTCCCTGCCACCTTTCAGCAACCACTGATCTATTTTTTGTCTCCATAGTTTTGCCTTTTCCAGAATGTCATTTAGTCGGAATCATACAGTATGTAGCCTTTTTAGATTGGCTTCTTTCACTTAGTAATATGCATTTAAGGTTCCCACATGTCTTTTCATGGCTTGATAGCTCATTTCTTTTTAGTGCTGAATAAAATTCCATTGTCTGGATGTACCACAATTTATCTATTCACCTACTGAAGGACATCTTGGTTGCTTCTAAGTTTTGGCAATTATGAATAAAGCTGCTGTAAACATCCGTGTATAGATTTTTGTATGGACATAAGTTTTCAGCTCTTTTGAGTAAATACCTAAGAGCATGACTGCTAGATTGTATGGTAGGAGTGTGTTTAGTTTTATAAGAAACTGCCCAACTCTCTTCCAAAGTAGCTGTTGCCCGTTGCCTTCCACCAGCAGTGAAGGAGAGTTCCTGTTGTTCCACATCCTGGCCAGCAGTTGATATTGTCAGTATTTTGGATTTTAGCCATTCTAATAGGTGTATTATTAGGTGTAGCAGTATCTCATTGTTGTTTTAATTTGCATTTCCCTATGATGTGGAGCATCTTTTTATATACTTATTTGCCATCTGTGTATCTTCTTTGGTGAGGTGTCTGTTAATTGCCTTGGCCTATTTTTTAATCAAGTTGTTTGTTTTCTTATTGTTGAGTTTTAAGAATTCTTTGTATATTTTATATTACAGTCCTTTATCAGATGTGGCTTTTGCAAATATTTCCTCCCATTATGTGGCTTTTCTTCTCATTCTCTTGACGTTGTCTTTTGCAGAACAGAAGTTTTTTTTTTGTGTGTGTGTGTGTGTGTGAGGAAGATCAGCCCAGAGCTAACATCTGTCGCCAGTCTTCCTCTTTTTGCTTGAGGAAGATTGACCCTGAGCTAACATCCGTGTCAATCTTTCTCTATTTTGTGTACAGGACGCCACCACAGCATGGCTTGATAAGTGGTATATAGGTCTGTGCCAGGGGTTCTGAACCCATGAACCCCCAGTCGCCGAAGTGGAGCGTGGGAACTTAACCACTACACCACCAGGCCAGCCCTCAGAAGTTTTTAATTTTAATGAAGTCTAGCTTATCAATTACTTCTTTCATGGGTTGTGTCTTCAGTGTTGTATCTAAAAAGGCATCACTATACCCAGGGTCACCTAGGTTTTCTCCTGTGTTATCTTCTACAAGTTTTATAGGTTTGTGTTTTACATTTAGGTGTATGATCCATTTTGAGTTAATTTTTGTGAAGGATGTAAGATCTGTGTCTAGATTCATTTTTTTGCATGTGGATGTCCAGTTCCAGCACCATTTGTTGAAGAGACTATCTTTGCTCCATTGTATTTCATTTACTCCTTTGTCAAAGATCATTTGAACGTATTTATGGGGGTCTATTTCTGGGCTCTCTTGTCTGTTCCATTGATCTATTTGTCTGTTCTTTTGCACGTACCACACTGACTTGATCCCTGTAGCTTTATAGTAAGCCTTGAAGTCGGGTAGCATTATTCCTCAAACTCTGTTCTCCTTCAATATTGTGTTGGCTCTTCTGGGTCTTTTGCTTCTCTAAACTTTAAAATCAGTTTGTTGATTTTCACAAAATAACTTGCCGGGATTTTGATTAGGATCACCTTGAATCTACATGTCAAATTGAGAAGAACTGATGTCATGGTAATATTGAGTTTCCCTATTCATGAACTTTTTTGTTTTTTGTGAGGAAGATCAGCCCTGAGCTAATATCCTTGCTAATCCTCCTCTTTTTGCTGAGGAAGACTGGCTGTGAGCTAACATCTATTGCCAATCCTCTTCCTTTTTTTTTTTCCCCAAAGCCCCAGTAGGTAGTTGTATGTCATAGTTGCACATCCTTCTAGTTGCTGTATGTGGGATGCGGCCTCAGCATGGCCGGAGAAGCAGTGCGTCGGTACGCGCCTGGGGTTCCGAACCCGGGCTGCCAGTAGCGGAGCGCGCGCACTTAACCGCTAAGCCACGGGGCCGGCCCGCTATTCATGAACTTTGAATATCTCTCCATTTCTTTAGTTCCCCTTTGATTTCATTTATCAGAATTTTATAGTTTTCCTCATATAGATCTTGTACACATTTCGTTAGATTTATATCTCAGTATTTAGTTTTTTGACTGCTAATGTAAATGGTGTTGTTTCTAATTTCAACTTCCACTTGTTCATTTTTGGTGTATAGTTATCATAATATTTTTAATTGAGAAAACTCTCTCTATGAGGGCTGAGGTACATGTTATGATCAGAGCAAATTCTGCTATATGTAGGATATTCTCAATTCTAATTTTTTTCCATATTAACTGTTTAAATGTTTCAGCTCAAATATTGTACAGGGTCTGTCTTTTTGCCTGCAGAGTGCAGTGCTTCTCTTCAACAAATATGTTTACAACACAAAACTCGTCAAGTAAATTGTTTCTATTCATGGTTCTTTTGAGTGTTTCCCTAGGTTTAGTTGTTGCAACAACACAGGGCTTCTCAATTTCACTTCAGTTCAGTGTAGAATATGTATATCCTATTAAAAATAAGAACTTAATGAACAGAAGTTTGTTTCCACAAATTGAGATATTTCTAAAACACGATTACAAAATTTCCAAGTTAAATCTTGTGCAAATTAAACCCATCATGTTAATATTTTGCTAAACCAAAAAGGATCCAGGACAAATGCTAAATCTGGATGCTGAGATAACGGCATAGCCTGAGACAGTCCTGGCGAGGGCTCACCCTGTGTAAAGGGCCTTTCATGATCTGGTCCAGCCTCACTTCTACTGCCTGCTCCCCGCCTGTGGTCTTGTCTCACCCAGCTCTTTTCGTTGGTAGACTCATGTTGACCTCCACTCCACAATTACTTGCATCCTCATTTTATGAGTGAAAAAACAGCCTGGAGAATCAGGTAACTTGTTCAAGGATGGGAGTAGTACGTGGCTGATTTGGGATGGAACCAATGTGGTCTGATTCCAGAGGCCACTTGCTTGACCCCTGCTTCGCACTGTGCTGTGCTCTGGTGCCTGTCTGCTCCCATGGGATGGACACATGTGGCCTCCGGGAGGAGAGGGGCTGTGTCTGGCTTGTTCATTGTGGTACCCTTTATAAATATTTCTTAAATGAATGAAGGAACTGAGGGCCTGTCACCACCTCTGAATCCATGTCACTTAAATGGGAACTTTGGATAAGTACTCTTATTTTTAATTTGAAACATTTTTTCCCTTGAAATAAATAGATTTCATGAGAAATTAGTGTGAGATGAATTAGCAGTTCTATATTTAGAAACTTTACATGAAAGAAAGTCTGCATCACTCTAATAATAATGAGTCAGTTATGAGTCCCAGCTCAGCCCTGCCATGACTAATGCCTTCCTTTGTTCCCTTTATCATGGAGGTATGAGAACATGAGAATAAACCTCAGGCTCCTTCTGTACACTGTATGATGTGTCCCTCAGACCTGCATAACCTTGAAACAGCAACAAGAGCAGCAGCAACGTTGACAACAAAAATGATACTGGAAAAGAGAAGCAGAGCTTAACTAATTTTTGGGGGGTTCACCTGTTGTTAGCCATCTAAGTCTGGTCCAGTTTTCCTTAATTCTTTGGCATAAGGATATGTAACAATGTCTCAGGTGTACTGGGCTTTAAGAAAATTGTTTTGGTTTGACCAAATAAGTTTGTGATTATGTAAGTCTCTGGTTCCCTCTACATCTGACAGAGTATTAAGAGAGTCTTATGAGTTTTGTAGTATGTCATTATATTCAAATTATGACTCTGTTTTCTTCCCTGTTCTCCTTTTAGGCTCTTTCAAGACACTTACTCTTCCATCAGTAAGTATCCATTTAAAAAATTTAGTTTCAGAAATATACATTGCATCAGTGAAATAAATAAATATTTTATTGACTTTTATATCAATTTACATTTCTTGTGAGTTTGGCTTGAGTTCAGTCCCACCTTCGGATTATTTAAGAATAGTATTACTTCAGGGAGATTGGTTGTTAGCCTCTTCAAACAGAGGCGACGTTTCCTCTTGTAAAATGGAGAACTTCACTGAGGGGAGTGCGGGAACCTGCGCTGGCTTGGTCCTGCTCCTGCCTTCCTGAGCCTGATGGCCGTGAGTGTGGAGTTAATATTCCCTGCCTCAGTTTCCTTCTCCTTGAAGAGGGCAGAGCCGTGCTGAGCTGTATGGGAGCCTGAGGCAAAGGAAACATCAGTGATACTGATCCCGTCTTTGTTTAAAATTTTGTGTTTTTTTTTTGGTGCATTTAATTTAATTTTTTGCATTAGTTTTGCTATTTTTAAAATATTTAAAAAATTATTTATCTTGATTACCAAGATTTTTGGCGCTCCCTTAAATTTTGCACTGGAGGCGAGTGCCTCACTCACCTCACCTTGTCCTGGTCCTGGAAAAGGGGAAAACACGCTGTTTCTCTTTCACAGGGGCACCTGGAGGCAAAATGAGGTGAGAAAGTGCTGTAAAATTAACTATAAAAGTGGGAAGGGCGTATTATTTTGTTGAGAGAATCATAAAACTGGCTAGTAAATGTTGTTTGTGAACTAATCCTGTTTCCCATGGCTTTGATTAGGAAGTCTGTACTTTTATTCCTGTGTTCTGTTTTGGAGCTTCACACGTTTAGTGTACAATAGAGTCGACCGCAGCATCCAACAAGAGATGTGATCTGATAGACTCTCGTGAGAGTCGCTGACCGATGACTTGGACACGACATGATGCATACTTATGTAGGATCTGTGTTACCTGACGGGCCAGGTTCCCCATTACCTCGTGAAGGTTACTTGTCAAGCACATTCAGAAACCACATTCATTTTGGGGGAATATAGTCCTTTATAAAAATTACTTATGGAATATTACTATACTTAGGAAATATAGTCCTTTATAAAAATTACTTATGTTCTGTACCTATTGTGTTTCTTACCTATTATGTTTGTATTTTCCTTACTAAGAAGTATAGTGCTGCTAACATTAGAAAGTGGGGGAAAAAGGTAGGAGCAGACAGATGTGGAGGAAAAAACCCAATCATACTGACAATAAAACATTAGATTGCTTTAATGTAACTAAAACTTTAGATGCTGGCAGTAGTGCCTGTGTGCATAACTCTGTTGAGAGAGTATTCCAATGAGAAGATTAAAATAAATCCTCTATGATATAATGTCCTAGAGCAGAAGAGGGTGAGGTTTAAGTTCAGGAATCACAGCTTAAAGCACAATAAGCCTCTGGTTTCCTCAAAGAAGTCTGCAGTTGCACAGGCTGGAAGGGTAGACAAGCCGAGAGGAGAGGGCATGTAGTGGGACAGGCACCTGGGCTTATTCCAGCGATGCTGGCGTGGACTGTCCTCGTCTGAACTGTCATGAGCTGGAAATTTGGCTCCTATTATTCTTTTAAGTCCTAATTATATGAAATACTAACTCCAACATCCTGTATTTTTCTTTAATATTATGCCATTTCTATTGTATGTAGATATAGCAAGTGTTTATTGAAAGCTTTACTAGAGATTATATTTGGGACTATATCCCTTTTTAGTAAAACAAAATTTTAAAGACTTAGTCATAAAATGTCTGGGAAAATTTCTTAGTGCTTGGCAAAAATAGAAAGTTCTGTATTTTTATGAGTTTTCAATTAAAATAGACCAGACTTTCAAAGTGCGCTTACATCCTGCGTTTGTAAATGTAATACTTTAAATTATTTTCTAAGGTCCTTGTAAATTTTTGCTATAAAATATGAATATTTTGACTGCATTAAAACAAATGTGTTTTTAATATCTGATTAGTTCATTGTTTGTACTTTTGATACACTAAAATCAGCCTTCAATAAGAAGTAAATAAAAAACGTAATTGATGCTTAATATAAAGATTATTATTATTATTTTTTTTGTGAGGCGATCAGCCCTGAGCTAACATCTGCCAATCCTCCTCTTTTTTTGCTGAGGAAGACTGGCTGTGGGCTGACATCCGTGCCCATCTTCCTGCACTTTATATGGGACACCGCCACAGCATGGCTTGCCAAGCAGTGCGTCGGTGCGCGCCCGGGATCCGAACCGGCGAACACCAGGCCGCCACAGCGGAGCGCGCACACTTAATCGCTTGCGCCACCGGGCCGGCCCCTAAAGATTATTTTTTGTACAAAATATACTAGAAAAAATTTTTTATTTTCTTTGTAAATAAATCGAACTTGAGGGAGTAGTTTTTAAAATTACAAATGTTTTTAAAGTTTATTTTAAGTATAATTTCTAATATATTTTTAGTAGAAACCATCATTTTAAATTTCTCAATTTTATTTTGAAAATTATTTGAAATTTCCATTACTTTTTGTAATTGGAGTTATTAATGAATAAAGTACATGAATACTATTGCATTGTCTCAGTTTCCTTAAGGCAATAGATCTTTCAGAGAAGGTGGAATGGCTTTAGACAGCTGAGGTTAGAACAAGAAACCCATTTATTGTCCACGAAGGGCCTTTCCGAGCAGGCGTTCCTTGTGAAGCCTGGGCAGATAGCTGTCATCTACTTAGAGAGTTTGTGTGTATATGTGCACAAAATAGACTTAGCATCAGACTGAGAATCAGCCATGCTCAGATGCTGGATGGATATTTTGTTGATCAAAGCCCGCCAGTATTGTACCCTCCCAGACTCTTGTCCTGCTGCCAGACTGGCTCCAATTGTGGCAACTACATCTTTCTCCAGCCCTGTGCCTTCAGCGTGACACGTAAGAGTCCAAAATCTCTGTGGGTTAAGTAATCGGTTCTGTATAAGAGATATGGAAGTTTCTTATCAGGGAACCTCTTTATTACTGATTATGGGAACCGTTTTCAGTAATTGTGGCCCTGAGAAGGCAGATGGCAATGTACCAGCAGAGATTCAGGAGATTTTGTAACTTTCTGAAGTCCTCTTCACTGTGGGAAGCAGGTTACAGCCTGTTCCAGGTCTGGCACGGAGAGAAATTTGCATAAAGATTGCTTAAAATCCACAGTACTTCCTCCAATTGCGTTCTCATTATGTCCCTCTGCTGTTAACAATGGAGGGCCAAGGTCCATCCTGACCCCGAGAGTCCAGGGTGACACCCCAGGCCATTTGCTGACACCCCATGATTCGTAGAGGTACCCCAGGACTGCTGATAATGCCCAGTCCACACTGTCTACTCTGACTGTCCAGCACGGGGTCAGCCCTGAGGCTTTGACGACACAAATCGCCTAAGTTTGACAGGTGGGGAGGCAAGGTTTCTAACAGGGGAAAGTTGAAAAAACAAATTAGTTAGGGACGCTGAAATGACAGGAAGATAGTCTGCTCCCCTTGAGGCAGTGTCCCACCCTGAAGGAGGGTGGAGGAGGGACAGGGTCGCTGTGCTGGACACATCTGTGTTAACTCTGAGTCTCTAACTCTTTGGCCACACCTCACTATTACTAGGCCTGTTCAGTGTCACTCCTCTGCCTCATGGATTTGACATAAGTCCTCAATCTCCTTTCTGTTCTGGGGCCTCTGTGCCACTAAAAATGACCAAACTATATCCACATCATGAAGAGCAATCTCATCAAATATCATATTCGTAAACATGAAATATTTATAAATCTCTGCCATATATAAACATAACTTCCTGCCATGTATATTTTCCTGCTTATAGTATTAAGGAATCTGTTTAAAAGAATCTGAAGACTGAAGTCTCACTTGAGAAAATAGAATATAAGAATGCAAGTTCCACACTGGACCCTCAGCCCCACGGGCTGCACGTCTTTGGTTCACGTTGTATCCCAAGCACTTAGAACAACCTGGAGGTAGAAGGTGCTCAATAAAAAATATCTATTTATTGAAGAAAAGCAAAAATTGGCACTAGAGGTCATTTGAAGGTGATGGTACTGATTGTTTTTCCTAATATGTTATTATGCAATTTTCAAATACACAAAAAAATTGAAAGAATTTCATAGTGAACACTGCTATAACCACCACTTGGAATTTATCAACATTTTACCATACTTGCTGTCACATTGCTATCCATCTACCCATCTCTTCGTCAATTAATTCTTGTTATTTTTAAAATGCATTTCCAAGTAAGTTGCAGACATCAGTACTTTTCTCCCTAAATATTTCCTGCTGACCATTTTATTGGTGGTTTATTACATTTCCTTCATATTCTTATCCATATTGCTAGCTTTATCGTGGCTGCTATTACTGGAAAATCCCCTCTGAACTTTCTGTGGACAAACCTTATTTGCAAAAAGGAGTCAGAATAGTTTCAGACAGGTTTATTAATCTGAAAATGAACTAAAAGTCGGTTGTACTAGTTATTGATTGTTGTGTAACGTGTTATCCTCAAACCTTGGTGTAATACAGCAGTAAGCTTTTATTGCTTCTCACGGTACCTGTGGGTCAGCAATTTGGGAACCACACAGTCGGGAGTTCTGATTTGGGGTCTTATGAGGACGCAGTACGGATGTCAGCCAGAGCTGCAGTCCTCTGAAGGCTTCACTAGGGCTCGGGGTCCTTTGTGAGGTGGTTCATTCACGTGGCTGGCAAGTTGGTGGTGGGTGTGGTGGGAGGTCTCAGTTCCTCCCGATGTGGGCTTCTCCACAGGCCTCCTGAGTGACGTCGTCCCGTGGCAGCTGGCTTCCCCTAGAGAGGAATCCAAAGAGAGAACCAGCCAGAAACCTTCCTTTTTACAATGCAGCCTCGTTCTATTCTTGAGAAGCAAGTCACTAAGTCTGGGGAATTAGGCTCTATCTTTTGGGTCCCTTTTGAAGGGAGGAGGGTCAGAGAATTTTTGGATGTATTTTAAAACCACCACACGAAGTCTCTTAAGAGTAATATAGCTCATCTTAGGTTTGAATCTCAGCTAGTGACCTGGCACAACTTCCTTAGCGCCTCCAAGCCCCAGTTTCCTTGTTTGTAAAATGATGTTGGTAAGAGCACCCCCTGAAGGGTCGTGTGGGGTAAAATGGCACAGTGCACGTAGACTGCTGAGGAAGGCCTCTCTATTGATGCAAGAAGGCAAGATTTCTGTTTATAATAGAAATAGTACAAGTAGCAGTGCCATCCTCTTTACCAGGGCTGTGACAGGTGATGAGCAAGATGCGGGGAGAGAGTGCATCGTAGGAAAGAGCTTGAGAGAGCAGAGCAGGAAAGCCAGTCTCACACAAACGTGCCTTTCTCCCAGTGGCTGCCCCAGGGGGCCGGGTGTGGAAGATGACGTCAAAGGGAGCTGGGCCTTCTGACCCCTGACTCCTGTCAGGAAGAGGGACTTGCACTTGGAGTAGGCAGTGAGGAGGTGCCTGCTGCCGAGGGAGCTGAGGGGTGTGCATCCGGCGTCCTGGGAACCCTGCGATTTAATCTGAGAGTGACCCACAGCATGTTAAAACGGAAAACAAATTGTTTAACTTCGGTGCCTTGGAGGAGCAAATTTTTCAGCAATTATTTTTGATAATACTATGTATTTAAATTTTCTATTCTAACTTAAAATTAAAGACTTTTTTGAGGTCAAATAATGAGACCTTTATGTCTGATCTCTTGTTTTTCCAGCTACCTCTGAACAGTGCGGATGAGATTTATGAGCTACGTGTAACTGGACGTGCCCAGGATGAGATTTTATTCTCTAATAGCACACGCTTATCATTTGAGACTAAGAGAATGACTGTCTTCATTCAAACGGACAAGTCCCTATACAAGCCAAAGCAAGACGTGAAGTTTCGTGTAGTTACACTCTTCTCAGATTTTAAACCGTACAAAACCTCTTCAAACATTCGAATTAAGGTGAGTGCCAGATAGAAGGGAAAGGAGGCGTCCAAGCCCCTTACTGGAGCTCCCTGCAAGCTCTGCTCACGTTGCTGTGCTGGAGTGTCTCGGGATTCACTGTGGTAGGCCTCCCTCGCAGCGTGGGGTCCTCCCTGAAGAAGGGGAGGTGCTGGAGCGGTGGGTTGAGAGCTCAGGCCCCAGAGTTGGCCTTTGTGGGTTCAGTCCTGGCTTCTTCATGGACTAGTTCATTTGTCAAGCACGTGTTGAACTTCTGTGTTCCAGGTACTAGGATAGGGCAGTACACAGAACAGATTAAGTCATTGCTCATGTTGAGCTTATATTTCAGTGGATAGTGGGGAGACAGACAATAAACAAACACACAAATATGTATATAAAGGGCTTGGGGAGTGTGTGTGTGTGAGACAGAGAGAGAGGGAGTATTTGTGTTTGCTATTTTCTGGAGGGTTGTTAGGGAAGGCCTATTTGAGCAGAGACCTAAAGGAAATAAAAGAATGAGCCCATACAAACAGAGGGGACAGCATGTGCAAAGGCCCCGAGGTGGGAGCTTGTTAGGTGCATTGGGGGAACAACAAGCTGGCAGTGCACTGGAGCCCAGGAAGTGAGGGGACAAGTGAGAAGAGGTCAGATACAGGTGAGTTGGAGGAGGCGACATATAGGGTCTTCTTGGCCATGATACGGACTTTGGATTTTACTCTGAGTGAAATGAAAATTCACTGGAGAATTCTGAGGAGAGGCATGATGTGATTTAACATCTTTAAAGAATCACTGTCTGCTCTAAGAAGAATAGAGGCTAGCTGTGGGACCTTGAGGAAATTAATTAACCTCTCTGAGCCTCAGTTTCCTTATTTGTAAACTGCGTAATAATAATCATACCTCACGGAGGTTTTTCTGAGGATTAAGTGAGATAATTGCAGTCAGGTGTCTAGAGCCGTGCCTGGCGCACAGCACATGCTCACTGAGCATTAGCTGTCGTTCTTGCAGGAGTTCCTCTGGCAGGGTCGTTCGGCCTCCGCTGCGTGCACACTCGGGCTGGCAGGCTGAGTGCTTTCTTGTGAGAACGAAGGTGAAGACGGCTGCGATGTGGCTGGCCCCGGTTTCTGCATTTAAGCTGAGGAGAATACTAGATGTTTGATCGTGACATGGAAATAGGGCGGCCACCTCATCCCAGTTTGCCTGGGACTCTTTTGATTTTAGACTGCAAGTCGCTGGCCCTGGGAACCCCCAGTCCTGAGACATCAGTTACCCCAGATGTTCTGATGAAGAACACGGAACGGAAGGCAAGCTCAGGCTCTTTAGTGCAGTGTCTTCCTGTTCTCCTTAGTTTCTTTGTTATAAATTAAGCCAACAAACGGAGTCCAGCAGACAGACACGTCTGCCTGTGACTTCAGGCCCAGACGCGCTGCAGCGCACACAGCAGCAGCGGCTGCCAGCGCACAGCTCTTGCGCTGAGCTAGTGGCTCTTCAGAGAGTGCGGTTTTGTGAGTTTCTAACCTTGCTGTTTCTTGGGATGTGTGTGAAGCAGGTTGACATAGTGAGTAGCATTTCTCAATTCTTGTAACTCTGCGGGCAGGGTTTTAGGGACTCCCTTCACACCGTCCTTCATCATTTATCCACATGTGCTGAGAGCTTACTGCATGCCAGAAGCGACGTGTCAGATGGAGGGTCTAGTAGTAGATGTCTACCAGCCTGTGGCTGTTTACCTGCCGTCTGCCTCCTTCCTCGTCAGGTGAACGAAGGTAGTGCTGGGTAGACGGCGTGTTCTAGGCGTTAACCCGGAACTGACCCTGCTGATTTGGGCAGCTGGTCTGTGCATTTTTTTAATTTGCCTCTCTGTAATTCTGCTTTAGTATCTGTCTTTGAAACCTGTGATTTATAGATCCCTTGGGCTGTTCTCTCCAGTTTTGGACTTGACATGCCACATCTGCCACTTCTCAGAAGTGCTGAGAGCCCTTCCTCTGCTACCTCTGGTCCTGAGGGATACCAGTCGCCTGGCCAATGTGTGGCCCTCTTGGCCAGGGGAGAGGAGTTTAGACTGAAGTTCCACCTGGAACCTGAAGTGTTTGGGAGCAGGGAATAGGGGGTGGCTGCGTTCCGCTCTCTGTGTCTGGGCAGCGAGGCTAGGACGTGAGCTCAGGTGCAGCTGCCTCCTGCCTCATGACTTGCGGAGGTCAGGTCAGGTCGGAGCACTGACGCAAATACCCACGGCGCTGTATTCCTCCACCTGAAGACACCAGACTGTGATGTTTCCTGCATCTTTCAGTGTGGAGTAGTTGCTTTCTTGGCAAAACTTCCCAGAAAAAAGTGGGATTTAGTGAAACAAGAGCTCCTACCGTGGACACTTGTACTTCCCAGCACAGCACCACCTGCAGGCTAATGTGGAGAAGTGCATCTGAGAGCTGAGAGGCCAACTTTTTGGGACTGGTCTTGCCCAGCCAAGAATGACTGCAGGACGTAGCTAAAATATTGACTGTCACACCATATTCAGGGATGTTCAGTGTCTTTTTGGGGGAGCATTGGGTAGTATTCCTTTTGCCTGCCTCAAAAACATGCCCTACCTCTGCTCTAATTCTGGCCTCCTCCAGCCCGTCTGGAGGAAATAAGTGCTGGCAGCTAGCACGGCAGCCGCTACCCTGACTTTTCTTCTTGGTACAGGTGAATGACCTTGTGTGGGAACAAGTATTGTTGGCTTGGGCATATATCCTGTGATTGTGCCCTTGACACTTTGGCCTGGGGCCATGGTGACAAACCCAGAACCTCAGCCCTGGCCAGGTGAGAGGGCCACCTTCTGTAAGTGATCTGACTCCTCTGATTTTCCATGCTGGACAGATACCTTCTGCGTAGTTCAGGACTCCAGGGGTGGCAGAAACACTCCTTGCAGACAAGTTCTCCAGCTGGGGCAGTCTGTGCTGAGGCACCTGGTGCACTCCAGAGCCATCTGGAGGTGACCTGGAGGGCACAAGGGCCCACATGTCCAGCGTCTCTGGCACGTGGCTCTTCTGGCTACGACAAGGGCACTTGTTTGCATTGTATGTGGCTGTCCTGTATGCGTCCCACTGGCAGATGACCATGTGCACATGTGGGGCTCTGCTGTGATGCCACCATGCATGGCCCATTCAAATCCTGATGTGCTCTGTGAAGCCTTCTAGTGTTTCTGCATTCTCTGTGTCTTCCTTGTTGGTGACAGGCCTAGGGCCAAGACAGGCTTGGGAAACCAGAGGACGTCATCTTGTTCATTCCCAGCCTTCCCGATCTTCCAGCTGCAAAGTCATCAAAGCCTTCGGTTCGGACTTCCTTTGTGTGCAGGGCCATGGCAGCACCTGGGAGAAATGTGCATCCTCATCAGAACCACACACCAGCAGAGTATGAGCATTCCTTTCCCTACATTTTAAATAACACTGGGAATTATTGTTATTATTTTTTATTTTTCTCAATATGACAGAAGAAAAGTGGTATTTCATTGTTTTCCTTTGCATTCCTTTAATTATTAGATAGCGTATATTTATTAGGTGTTTGTACTTCTTCCTTTGTTTTGATTCTTTAACCTCTGTAGCCCTCCCACGCATCCTGCTGTGGCAGGCGCAGTGGAGCCCACTGCTGGTTACAGCCCCTGTCCCAGGAGTTTGCCAAGGACAGCGACCTGCTTGGTTTTGACTGGCTTTTGGTCTTTGGTATGAACAGTTAGTTTCTGGCTTACTAGACTACCCACTACTCAGTTCTCAGCGTTGTACTTACCTTTGACTCATTCTCTCCCACTTGGTAAGAGAGGTTTCTTCTCATTTCTAATAACTGGGCTAACCCACTACCTCTAGTAAAAGGATAAAGAACAAGACTAAGGGAAATATTTGATCCCCACTCTCAGGAGTTCACAATCTAGTTGGGAACAAAACCCCCCATATAACTCATGAGTGTCTTATACAGTAACATGTCTTCAGGAGTGGTAAACTGAGGTGTGTTAGGGCCTCTCCAGGAAGGGGTCACTTCTGCCTGCTGGAGGCATATTTGGAAGGCCAGAAGTGGGAGCTTATCTTCCCTGTTGGACCAAGAAGGGAGGGCATTCTGTGCAGCAATTCCAGAGGCTAGATGGCTTTTGGGGTGAATTGCAAATAAATCTGTTGGAGGAAGGTGAACTTAGAAATGTGGATGGAGTCAGATTACTAAGCAGGCAAGAGGAGTGTAGGCAAAGGAGTGTAGACCTCATTCTGCAGGCAAACAAAAGTGATCGTTACCTAGTGGTCTAGGATAATGATCATAGCCAGTGTTTATTCACTGCATGTTCTATGCCAGGGACTGTGCCAAGCATTTCAGCCACTTGGCCTCAGTCCCAGATGGATAACACTGTTGGCAGTGGGGAAGATGTACTGGAGGGGCAAGACCAGAGGACGGAGAGGAGTTGCAATAGTTAGAAAATAGGACATTGTGTGGACGTGAGAAAACAGGATGTGAGGATGGAAAGAAGGAGGCCAATTAAAAAGATACTAAAGAGACAGAATTGACAGAGCTGACAACGTGAGAGGAACCTGGGGTGACTGCTAGGTTGGCTTGGATGAACGTTTCGTGAAGGGATCGTTGTCTGGGAGAGTACAGGAAGACTGAAGTGTTTTTCGTCGCCTTGCTTTAACATCTCTATGATTCACTTTTTTTCCTTTTTTAATTGAGGTTATACTGGTTTATAACATTATATAAATTTCAAGTGTACATCATTATATTTTGACTTGTGTATAGACTACATGGGTTTCACCACCAAAAGTCTAGTTTCATCTGTCATGGTACACATGTTCCCCTTTACCCTTTTTGCCCTTCCCCACCCCCTTCCCCTCTGGTAATCACCAATCTGTTCTCTGTAATACACTTTTTTTTTGCTGAGGAAGATTCGTCCTGAGCTAACATCTGTGCCCATCTTCCTCCATTTTGTATGTGGGATGCTGCCACAGCATGGCCACTGATGAGTGGTGTAGGTCTGTGCCTGAGATCTAAACCCAAGCTGCCGAAGCAGAGCGTGCCAAACTTAACCACTAGGCCATGGGGCTGGCCTCCTCATACACTTTTGTTGAATTAAAAGAGACATGGGTTTGAACCCTGGATTGCATCACGTATTGGTGCTGTAACATTGACCATGCCAGTTACTTACAGTTGAGTGCTTACCTAACTTCTCTCAGCATCAGTTTTCTCAACTGTAACGTGAGGAAATCCTCCCCTGAAGGAGAGTTGTAATGACTGAATGATGTATGAGTTGTAATGATAAGGCAGAGTGCCTGACACTAGTGGGCCTTTAACACTTTAATAATAATGGGGCCTGTTATCTCTACAGTGCAATTTTCTTTTAACAATAACAACACAGGTTTGCTGATGTACATGTTGTAGTGTTTTCCATGTAGAAGGAAATATGGTACCAAAAATTAAAAGGTGGAACAGAATAAAGATATTCTCAGGAGAAGCTGAGAAAAGAAGAAATTTATATTTGTCTTCTTTAGTAGTCTAGAGCTGACATTTTCCCAACACTGTCTCTGTGCCGTGTTCTGGATGTGCCTGGGAATGCTGCGGGGCGTCACTCATAACAGATAGGACACACGTGCACGTGGGCGGTCTTTGCAGAGTTAATGTGTGTGGTTTCATTGCAGGACCCCAAGTCAAATCTGATCCAGCAGTGGTTGTCAGAACGAAGTGATCTGGGAGTTGTTTCCAAAACTTTTCAATTATCTTCCCATCCAGTACTTGGTGACTGGTCCATTCAAGTTCAAGTGGATGTGAGTATAAATACCTTTTTAAGGGGAATGTTAAAAGGATTTAAATAGGTCAGATGGGGAAATATCTCCAAAGTCATTTATTCAATCAACAGAAAAACATGAGTCTGAGCATCTAGACAAATTAAGTGGTTTATTTTTAATTTACTATGTTTATCTATGGGTTAACATACATTATAACATATTCGAGTTTTAATCATTGCTGTTTTTTTCTATAATATAATGTTTGAAGGTTAAAACACTTCACATTTTAGTATAAAACTGGTTAAATGATGTTTATTTTACTTATTTATTGCGTACATTGAGTATTTTAAAACTAAGAAATGAGTACATAGCTATTATTTGGCAAACTTTTATGTCTCAGAATAATGACTCCTGATGAGATTGGAGTAACCGACGTTATCTTTGTTCCCCCTGCTCCCTTTGTTTGCTCCTTGCTCCTGAGCTCTGAGACCTGACAGCGCAGGGCGTTGAAGTGCCCCGTTGGTCTGCCTCAGGTTTCTCCTGTGCAGCACTGTGAGCTTTGAAGATTCACTGAATATTTTCCCAGTTTTTCTGTGAAATTTATTAAAATATATATAAATTCACAAATAAGAGCTTTAAAAAAGATTCTGTCAGAGCAGGGCTTCTCACTGTTGACATTTCGGACAAAAATCCGATGTCGTGGCTGCTGTCTTGTGTGTTGTAGGATGTGTAGCAGCCTCTCTGGCCTCTGCCCACTGGATGCCAGGAGCAGCTCTCCTTCCCTCCAAGTTGTGACAATCAAAAATGTCTGTCCCTTCGCCTGCCCGGTGGCGTAGCAGTTAAGGGTGCATGCTCCACTTTGGCAGCCCGGGGTTCACAGGTTCGAATCCCGCGCACGGATCTATGCACCGCTTATCAAGTCATGCTGTACTTGACTTACATACAAAATAGAGGAAGATAGGCCCAGATGTTAGCTCAGGGACAGTCTTCCTTACTAAAAAAAAAAAGTCTGTCCCCTGGGGGAAAATAACCTCTTCCCTCCGTTGAGAACTGCTTTATTAAGGAGGAATAATCATTCATTAGCATAAGACCTGAGGTAAGATAGAAGTACCAAGCACTTAATAAATTAAAAAGAAATTTTTCCTTTAGTTAGTATTTTCTGGGACCACATCCTAAAATCAGAGCTAGTCCCCCTCAGTCAGTACACGTCTTTTGAGCATCTGCATAAAGATGAAGAGCATGCTAGTCTCAGAGAGAGGTTGTGCTACAGAGGGGGAGACAGATAGGAAATGAGAAAGGGTGGAGGCATGTACAAGGAGTTATGGAAGCCTGGAGCAGGAGGTGATGAACTCTGGGAAAGCCAGACTTTTGGGCTTCTAGAGAAGGAGGGGAGAGTAGATGTTCCTGAGACTTAGGAGAAGAAGGGTTTGTGTAGAGCAGGGAGAAGGGAAGACACCTGCGCGTGTCTGGGGACTTGGGAGAAGTTTAGGGTTACTGGAGCATGTGGAGAGTGATTGAGCTGAAGATTAGGAAGCATATTGTGAGCTTTGAGGAGTTAAGATTTTATTCTCAGTTCCCACTTTTTGATTTCATTATAAATTCTCCAGGAATCAGTTGTTTATTTGTCCGTCTGTCTGTCTGTCCATTCATCCATCCATCCGTCCTCCATCAAGTATGTGTTGAGGGCCTATAGTGCTGTGATGGATACAAGGAAGCTCAATGTCGTCTCTGTCTTCAGAGACCATTGTTGTGGTGACATGAATAATATGACAAAAGTTATATGACACAAGGGTGACTGAAAAACCCAAGGCAGTGCAATAGCAGAGGAATCGTATGGCGTTGAGTCAGTGAGGCCCATCAGGTGCCTCCAAGGATGGAGTCTCACTCACACCACCTTGGGATAGAGAGGGTTTACTGTAAGGATGAGTGCCGATGCTTTGGGGCCAGATGCTCCTTCTGTCTCTCGTAGTCTGCTCCACTCTCCTCTCACTCTTCTCTAACCTGTAAGGTATTCTCTAGTCCAAATCTGAACTGGCACATTGGCTCAGCTAAATAACCATCGTCCTCAGAGCCCCACCAGCAAGCCTCTGCGTGGGTGGCTGGCAGCCTATGGATGGGTCATTGGGTCAGGTGTCTATCGTTGGTCCATTCAGAGGCCACCTCTGCACAATGACCAGGCAGGGCAGTCCCAGCTAGTGGCAGCCTCCAAGAAACTAATGTGTTCTATGATTGGTATAGAGAATAAATACCAGAGGAGAGAGGAGAATAGAATAGTGGAGAAAGACTGTGGAAGATGTAGATGTGAGATTGTAGGATTTCTCATGTAGTGGTTTGTGAACTTGATCTGTCGTATTGCTTTGATAGGAAAAAAAAGATAATGCTCTTAAGGAAATTTAGGTGCTTAAAAAATTAAAAGTCTTCATAAGATCTGGCCCTTGCCCACCTCTTTAGCCTTGTAAAGTGCCACCCTTACCCTTGAACTCTATGCTTTAAACATATTATATCCTTTAAGTTTCTTAAACTCACCAGTCTGCCTTATCCTGGAGCCTTCTCATGCTGTTCCCTCTGCGTGGAGTGCTGTTTTTCTCCTGTTATTCTGGCTACTTGCCTTGATCCTTCCGGCATTGTCTAAAATAGCCCAGCCCCCTGTGACATTCGCGTAGCACTCTGTGCTCTTGGTTCATCCCTGTCATTTTTTTTTTTTTTGTGGGGAGATCAGCCCTGTGCTAACATCTGCCAATCCTCCTCTTTTTTTGCTGAGGAAGACTGGCCCTGGGCTCACATCCGTGCCCATCTTCCTCCACTTTATATGGGTCGCCGCCACAGCGTGGCTTGCCAAGCAGCGCATCGGTGCGCGCCTGGGATCCGAACCTGCGAACCCTGGGCCACCACAGCGGAGTGTGTGCACTTAACCGCTTGCGCCACCAGGCCGGCCCCCATCCGCGTCATTTTTAATTGGTGGAACCTAGCAGATTCTAGTCTTTATAAGGGCTTGCTCACCCCTGTGTCCCTGGGACCCAGCAAGTGCTTGCATAGAGGTGCAAGTCAGTATTTATTAAATGTATGTATGAGAGCTACATAAGAGTCATTTGTCTATATGAACTAAATATAATTTCCCCCTTTTCCATGTTCTATAAACATCTTTATCCTTTTGAAGACAAGTATATTGATCAGGTACTTATTATTGGTGGTATGTCCCCCCCCCAGCTTTATTGAGGTATAGTTGACAAATAAAATTGTAAGATATTTAAAGTGTCCAACGTGATGATTTGGTGTACGTTTACACCACGAGAGGATTCCCCCAGGTGATGTAATGTCAAGGCACACAGCTAAGGAAAAAGAGACCCCTTTAATTAAAAAAAAAAAAAAAAAAAAAAAAAAAGAGTCCTTCAAGGGCCACCAGGGGTCAGTATAATCAAAGGAATATAAGAAACACACGTGGACCCAGCCTTGGTCTCTGGTTTTATCTTTCCTTTTCTCCTGCACAGCATTCAAGGAGTGTATATTGTTTATTATTGAACTCCTTTTCTTTTAGCAGGGAATAATGACTATGGAGGAAATATACTTATTATTTAAATAGTTCACCATTATAGACCATATTTTTATTTTCCCAATGCAGTGACCATTCTTACTATAAATCTCAGGGAAGGGAAAATATTTAGTTTCAGGAGAGTGTTTTGAAATCCCATTTTGTTTCTAGAAAAAATATGGAATTATCCTTGTATTACTACTGAAGGACAATGTGTTAAAAACTATAGGCCTTATCAGAGCTTTGATTTGTAGTGACTGTGTAGACAAGCAGAGTGGCATTTTTTCATCACCCTTTCCCCTGGGTCAGGAGAAGGACCTGGCAGGTAAAGCACATGTGGTGGGCTGCTTGGCATGTCTACAGCTGAACCGTTTTCAGTTATAGAATGAGAGTCATTTATTGTACTGTTAACCTTTCTGGATTACTTAAATTGCTTTTGAGCTTGAAGTATTGCTTTTCACCTTCAGGATTTTTTATGACAAGTAATTATTTTGATTTAGGAAAATTTCTAGGCTTTTATTCTTATTTTTTACCTGCTTTATTGTGCAGTTTATGATGGTGGAGCCTAGTAAGTTCCTGAATCTTCATAGATTTAGGTAGTTTTTACAATGGTAGTTTAATTAAATTGCAAAGCAACTCGATTATTATTATTTTTAAGTCCTCTTAAAATTAGTGAAATTTAGTAAGAAGACTGACTTTCTGTGTGCTACTTATGCATACACATAATCTATACACTTGTGCTGAATGTGAGCAGTTCTTTGCTGCTTTCAGGATTGTACTTCTTCCTTTGAGAAGAATCACCATCCCTTCTACCTCTCCCAACCCTTCCCCATCATTTCTCACTTGCCTCCCTGGAGCACCAAGCCCTCCCCTCAGAGGGAAGAGCTTTATTTTAGTTGTGACACTTCTCCATAGACATGTGTTTTACAGGGCTGTTGGACATCAGGTACGTTATAGGTCAGACGGGGAAATGTGCTCCAATTTGATAATCATCTTACAAATATACCTTGGCAAGATAATTTGTTTTAAAAGTTAGACATTGCTTGTATTTTCATTTTTTTGCAGTATTTCTCTAGGTGCCTTATCTCTATGTATCTGTGTCTTGATTGGCATCCTTGGCTCTCCCAAAAATTTACAAGTTTTTTTTCAATTCTTTTATTGTGGTAAAATATACATAACATGAAATTTACTGTCTTAAGTATTTTTAAGTGTACAGTTCAGTGGTATTAAATATACTCACATTGTTGTGCAACCATCACCACTGTCTATCTCCAGAATTCTTCATCTGCAACTCATACCCATTAAACACTCACTCTCCATTCCTTCCTCTCCCCAGCCCCTGGCAGCCACCATTCGACTTTCTCTCTCTATGAATTTCACTATGCCAGGTACCTTATGTAAATGGAATCGTACAGTATTTGTTTTTCTGTGACTGGCTTATTTCACTGAGCATAATGTCCTCAAGATTTATCCATGTTGTAGCATGTGTCAGAGTTTCTTTCCTTTTTAAGGCTGAATAATGTTCCATTGTATGTGTTTACCAGATTTAGTTGCAAATGTTCTTGCATTTATGATTTTAATGTTGTATTCCAGTTTACTAGAAGGCAATTTTAGAGGTTCTTTAAAAGAATGTTGGTGTTTGAATACCCGGCTCCTGAGAGCCAGGAGGGTTCTAGCCACACCAGCTCTTTCCCTGTGGGCAGTCCGCGGCCCAGAGTTCCAGACCTCTGGGTGACCCAAGTGTGCTCGTGTTCCTCTGAGAATCCGAAGGAAGGGTGGAGTCACTGAGAGAGTCCTGCTACGTGATAACTGCACCCCTGTTTCCTCTTTCCTCAGTGGCAAATGGAAACCTGCCTTCCCTTCCAGAGTGGCATGTGCAGCTGAGTTTACCACCTGAGGCTCTAGTTGTTAGAACCTACCCGTCGTTCTCAAACATCTGTATTTCTAAGAATCAACTGATGGGGAGCTTGTTCAAGATGCACAGTCCAGGCCCTACCCCTAGATTGCAAGTCAGTATTGCTGGTATGGGATCTAAGAACTTGCATTTTAAAAGGCACTCTAGGAAATTCTGTTTGTTTTCCAGACCGCATTTTGAGAAGTGCTGCTATGTGCCCACAGCCAGGCATCTTTAGTTTCTGTCTGTTCCACTGAGAGGCTGTGCTGGGTACTGGAAAAGGTGTGGAACCGGGGGCGGACTCTGACTTGTTCTTTGAACTCCCTAGTGGGGAGACTCAGCTGCTTACTTACCTCTCCAGGTGACAGCTCCGTGGAGCTCCCTGGCACCCTCGACTTAACAAGATCAGATTTTTTGGGACAGTCTCTGTTTTTACAGCAGCTTCTCTGGTGATTCAGGTGCATAGCCAGCATGGGGACCACCAAACTAAATAATCTTGTGGTCTCTGCTAGCTGCAGCTGGCTGCAGTTTCTCAGCCTTGTCTCACCCTGAAGCCAGTGTTGGGGTGGGGACAAGAAAGAGAAGGAGAGAACTCAGTAGCTCTGAGGCTTGCAGTCTCTCTTGGAGTCCCACATAACATACTGTGGGTGTCACTGACGCTGTGATTCAGAAGCAGTCTGCTTTGAATTGTTCGTTTGTTCATACAGTTGCATCTACTTTCTCTTGAGTTACTTGTTGTGGAAAGGCTAGGGAAGGGTTGCCAGCACCTCACTGCTTTTTATAGCCTTCCAGAACGCTCCTTACCTTTCTGGCGTTGCTGCCCAGCTGTTGCCTGGGTTGCTTTGCTTTGCTGTCAGGCTTTGTCTGGAGCGTTTGTTGTTTGCAGGAGAGCACACCTCTGTGTGCACAGTCCCTGTCCTTGAAGCACTCTACAAGCAGCGTCTGGTAACCCCCTGGCTTGTGATGACAGCTTAACAGAAAGTGTGGAGGTAACTGTGACAGGTCAGAAAACAGTGGCATCCTCTCTGGAATGTGAATGTGGCTTCCAAAATACTTTTGCTGGCCTCTGCTTAAAAGAAGACTGCTTTTTTGGGGAAAGACCTCAAGTTCTTAGTCCCATGTGCGGTGAACAAGGGAGGGAGGAGTCGGTTTTAGGATTGTATCTTTCAGCCCACCAGCTGGCAGAGGTCGGGCCGCCACCCTCCGCTCCTCTGTGGCCTGATGCGCACCTGCACTGCAGCACTTATTGGTCAGTGTCAGGTGGCTTCCCTTTTGTTTTTGTTGTGGTAAGATATACATAACGTAAAATTTACCATTTTAACCATTTTTGAGTGTATAGTTCAGTGGTATCAAGTACATTCATGTTGTGCAACCATCACCACCATCAATTTCCAGAATTTGTTTCATCTTTCCAAACTGTGATCAGTGTAGTTTTTAAAAATATGACTGCCTTACTAATTAGACTGTGAGTTCCTCAAAGACAGGAGTTCTCTTTTATTGATTTTCGTATTTGTTCTGTCTAATATAGTATCTGATCTGTTGTAGGAATCATTCATGCTAGTGGGATGGAAGATGGCATGAGCAGGGTGAAGGAATGGTTCCTCCAGACTCTCGCTGTTGGTTATCATCCTTTGTGATGGCCCACTCTTCTGTATGGCACTGCAACTTAGCAGAACTATGTTCATGTATTTTCACTTTGACAATAATATATATAGTTGCTGTATTTGTTGCGCCTGTGAGCCAGTGGAAAACAGGCCTTTTGGATTAATGTTCTAGAGTTTCTGATTTTGAAAATTAAAAAAGATTTCAGCTAAGAACTGAATATCCTAGTCTCTTAAAATTCATAGTGCACTCAGAATCTTTGTGCCACATCATTCCTTTGACTTGACTGAGTCGCTTAATCTGCTATTGTCAGTCCTTCAGAAGTGTGCATTTTAGTTTCTGGACCCCGAGCTAATTTTTGTGAGGAGTTCCTTGTCTTGTTCCTACCCTCCAGAAGCTACCCTAGCAGTTCCCTTCCTTTCAAGTGTCTCTTACCTACTCCTCTCTTCAGGTACATCTTTTTGGCATCAGTCAGAAAACTTTGGGATCAGACTTGAGCACGTCCTAATCGTCAGAGAAGTGGAGGGTCTGAGGAGACCGTCAGCACGTATTAGAGGGTTTTGGTGCTGGAGAGGGTCTTACAGGTTGTCCAGATCTGTCTCCTCATTTGATGGAAGAAGAATCTGAGAGAAGTGACATGACCTGGTGAGGCTCACACAGTCTTATGGTAGGGTCAGTCTAGAAGCTAGATTTCCTGATACTTTCAGCTCTGTGACATTAAGACATTTAATATGTGCAGCAATTGCTGTTTCAACATGGTCACTTTTGTGGTTGAATTTAGATGTCCGCAGGGCTTGCTGTACTCATTGGTGGAGAAGATGCCCACCTCCATTACATGATTTGAGGGTGCCATGTGGACCACTCCCTCACACATGAGGTCATTTTCAAAGTGTCTCAGATTCTGACTAAACAGCGGTGGCTTGGGTTGAGGATTTGAGTCCAGGAGACACATGTTACAGCATATAGGTTACCTGGTAGGGGAAATATGCTAATATCCACTAATATTTATTAAGGATTAGCTTGCTGTCACCTAGCAGACTGTTTAATCTTGTGATATGAACTATAAGAAGATTAATTTTTAAAAGAACTTCTTATTTTGAAAGTAGATTCACAGAAAGTTGTGAGGATAGGACTGAGAGGTCCTGTGTACTTTTTTTTTTTGTGAGGAAGATCAGCCCTGAGCTAACGTCCATGCTAATCCTCCTCTTTTTGCTGAGGAAGACTGACTCTGAGCTAACATCTATTGCCAATCCTCCTCCTTTTTTTCCCCAAAGCCCCAGCAGATAGTTGTATGTCATAGTTGCACATCCTTCTAGTTGCTGTATGTGGGACGCCGCCTCAGGATGGCTGGAGAAGCGGTGCGTTGGTGCGTGCCCGGGATCTGACCCCCGGGCCACCAGTAGCGGAGCGCGCACACTTAACCTCTAAGCCACGGGGCTGGTCCCCTGTGTACTCTTTACATAGTGTACTCGATGGTTATATCTTATGTTATTATACAGTCATGCGTCGCTTAACAACGGGGATACATTCTGAGAAATGCATCATTAGGTGACATCGTCGTTGTGCGAACATCATAGAGCGTACTTGAGGGGAACAAAATTTGCTACCCCAAAATGTGTCTCTTTAACATGAGGATTATTTTAGGCTGATTATTATTATTTTTTTTGCTGAGGTAGGTTTGCCCTGAGCTAAAATCTGTGCCAATCTTCCTCTACTTTGTATGTGTGTCACTGCCACAGCATGGCTGATGAGTGGTGTAGGTCCCTGGGATCCGAACCCACGAACCTGGGCCGCTGAAGCCGAGTGCACAGAACCTAACCACTACGCCATGGGGCCAGCCCCCAGGCTGATTATTTTTAAGAAACAAAAGACTCAGAAGATTTTTCTTGTTACCTCCCCCTTAACTGCCTAAAAGAGTTCAGATAAAAAAACCTATCTCAGGAGCCAGCCCTGATGGCCTAGTGGTTAAAGTTCAGTGTGCTCCGCTTCAGTGGCCTGGGTTCAGTTCCAGGGCATGGAACTGTCTGTCAGTAGCCATGCTGTGGTGGCGGCTCACATAGAAGAACCAGAAGAACCTACAACTATACACAACTATGTACTTGGGTTTTGGGGGGGAAAAGGAAGAAAAAAAGGAGGAAGATTGGCAGATGGTAGCTTAGGGTGAATCTTCCGCCACAAAAACAAACAAACAAACCAAAAAACCTGTCTCGGGAAGTGAGCTACGAACTAGGTGGTAGACCAGGAGGAACCAAGAAAAGCCTGTTTGTTGGGCTGCCCTCTGTGTTCTTCTGTTTCTGTGTGGCCAAACACTTGTTTTCCAAACGTTTTCTCCTTTTCACCTACCTGTGAATTGCCTTCCTTCCCTTTGAAGTCCCTTACTTTCCCCACCCCCAACATCTTTTGTCTTTAGCTGAGGATGGTATTTAAGGTGAGGGCTTCGGCCATTGTGGTGTATTACTTGTTTTTTCTGGGTTTCTCCCATGTACACATATTATTAAACTTTTGTTTGTTTTTCTCCTGTTAATCTGTCTTATGTCAATTTAATTCTTAGACCAGCCAGAAGAACCCAGAAGAGTAGAGGAAAATTTCTTCCTCCCCTGCAGTATTTACACAAAGCTAAATGGTGTAGCCTACTACATACCTAGACTATATGGTACTAATCTTACGGGACCACCGTTGTGTATGCAGTCCATTGTTGACTGAAATGTTGTTGTGTAGCGTGTGATTGTAGTACACTATCAAAAGGAGGAATTTGACACTGGTGTGATGTGTGTGTATAGTTCTATATGACACTTAATTTTCAATGACATAGAGGGAGTTTTGGAAAATTATAACTCATTTTATGGACTCCAACTGCTGGGGGCAGCACTGGGTATCGGGGTGGGGCACTGAAATGAGTGCCGAGTCCTGGGTGGAGTGAGAAAAGGACAAATGAGCAAGAAATGGAATTATTTTGTCTGAAGGGCAACTTTCCCATTGAATACAAAGCTGTAGCTACACCTCTGCTTTTTCCTCGTGTTTGAGATAGGTGCCCAAGAAAGATGGTCATGTGCCATGTCCTTAGAAACCGTAACTCTTTCCACTTTCAGTAGGAACAGAGAGGGTTAAATGAGTGATTTTTGTTTGTTTTTAAAGAGAATGTCTTCTCGTTAGTACTTTCTACTAAGGAAACCAGTTTGTCCCTTTTATAGCGTAATGTACTTGTACTGCAGGTGGTAAACGTTTCAGAAGTATAAAAGTACTTGTGGCCTTGTATGCCTGGCGTTCTAACTGGAGCCTGGTGTGGTCTGTGTCTTGCTTATTGATCAGATCCATTCTTCCCAAGTCTTGTCACTATAAGTAGCTATTGGGTATAGAACAACTTCAGTTCTTCAGGTGTTTAGTTCCAGTCTTGATGAGTACCAGAATGTTTGTAATTCTTTCTAGTGAGAGAAGGGATTCAGGAAAGTGCTGTCTCATGTGGAGATTTAGATCCCTCCCTCCTCACTCTCAGTACATAATCTCCTTTTCTACTTCATAAAGGAAATGGAAGTTATCAGATAGGAATTTCTTTAACTTCCTCTGCCAAATTTACATGTCTGCTTGCGTCTGCACCCATCTCATGCTTATCCTCTTCTTTTACAGAAAAGACATAGTTCCTCATATCTAAGACCCAAACCTCTACCTCTTCGCTGCCTTCTGCCTTCTCCTACTTTCTCAGAAATCTTACAGTATTGATCATCTCTTCTTTCTCCTGAATCTTCAACCTAGATCTCTCTTTCACTCCTGGTCTTTCCACAAAATCTAATATGCTCAAATCTCTCACATTAAAAAAAAAAAAGAAAAAGAGAGAAACATCGAACTTTGATCCTACTTTCCCCTCCGGTGACTTCACTTTCTTTGTCTTTCCCATTCTAGCCAATCCTCTGAAAAAAAAAAGTTGTCTAATCTCTCTGCCTCCCACTTCCCTACCTTGGTCCAGTCTGGCACCTAGATTTCTTTCTACATGCCTGGATTCTTCTCCTTGGCCTCTTTTGTCATTTATTCTCTCTTACATATGGTCATGTTGTAAGGTTTGGTTTCAAGTTTCCTTCATTTCTCACTCTAGGCAAGTTCATCCATAGACATGGTTTCATTTTCCATCTATACACTAATGACTCTCCAGTTTGCCTCTCTGAGAGAACCCAGACCTCTGAGTTCCAGACCTATATAACCATCTGCCTGACACCGAACCTCTTAATCTCAAGTTCGTGTGCCTGATGTACAGTAAGCCAAACACTCAGACATTGATGCCTGGAGATGGAGAAATTGGCCAAGACAATTCAAATTGGCCAAGACAGGAAGGTGCAAGCATAGGTTCTCTCAAATCCACCTTAACAAGAGAAGAAAGCAGGGGTTTTATAGAGCTAAGGGGCGTGGCAGGAGGAGTTTCAGAGAAACAAAGGAGTAATCCCTGTTTAACTCACTCTCAAAAAGCACTTGGGCAGTCTGACTTCTGGGCATCAGTGGCAGCTGGGGCCTGGTTATCTGGTGGTCCTTGAAGGCATTCTTTTTATTCTGTAAAACAAGCTCATAAATCCTTGTGACCCTTGAGTCACCCTGAGGTTAAACAAGAAAACAGCAAATTGACAAAATTAACTTCTTTTCATAACAAGGTTGAAACGTAATCTTATTGAATGTTTATAGTAACTCTCAGGTGCCTGGCTTCATGCCTACGTAGCGTCTCTGCTTCGATGTTCTGAAGGCATCCCAAACTCCGCCTGTCCAATATCCTTCTTATGGTCTTCCCCCACCACACCTGGCTCTTCTTTTTTTTTTTTTTTATGAGAAAGATCAGCCCTGAGCTAACATCCATGCCAATCCTCCTCTTTTTGCTGAGGAAGACTGGCCCAGGGCTAACATCTGTGCCCATCTTCCTCCACTTTATGTGGGATGCGGCCACAGCATGGCCTGACAAGTGGTGCCTTGGTGCGTGCCTGGGATCCGAACCTGGGCCGCCAGCAGCGGAGCACGCACACTTAACCGCTACGCCATGGGGCTGGCTCCCACACCTGGCTCTTCTAAAGCATTTTCTTTTTTTAAAAAAATTTATTTTATTTATTTTTATTGAGGCAACAGCATTTTCTATCTTATTGAATTACTCCACCATCCATCCAGTTGTGCAAGCTGGTAACCTTGGAGTTTTCCTTGACATCTTATGCTCTCTCACCACCCATGTCCAGACCTTCACCGATTCCCATAGATTTTATGCTTAAATATATTTCAAATCCATCTACTTCTCTTATTTCTACCTCTACCTTTGTCCAAGCCACCATCATATTTTCCCCAGATATTTGCAGTGTCTCTTAATGGATCACCCTCAATTTACTCTTTTCCCCTTACAATCAATTCTCTACACAGCAGCAAAAAATAATCTAAACGTTAAATTAGATTAAGTTATTCCTTAGCTTAAAACTCTCCAAAGGCTTTCAGATGTTTTACCAAGGCCTATGCAAGGCCCTTCCCGATCTGACTCTACTTTTCCAGACTTATCTTCAGATTTCATAATTCCCTATAAATATAATTCACAGCTTTTTTTTTTTTTTTTTGAGGAGATCAGCCCTGTGCTAACATCCGCCAATCCTCCTCTTTTTTTTTTTTTTTTTTTTTTTTTTTTGCTGAGGAAGACGGCCCTGGGCTAACATCCGTGCCCATCTTCCTCCACTTTATATGGGACGCCGCCACAGCATGGCTTGCCAAGCAGTGCGTCGGTGCGCGCCCGGGATCCGAACCAGCGAACCCCGGGCCGCTGCAGCGGAGCGTGCGCACTCAACCGCTTGCGCCACCGGGCTGGCCCCTATAATTCACAGCTTTTATCATCGTTTGTCACTTTTATGTGTGTGATTATTTGATAAATATTTTTCTTTCCACTAGATCAAAAGCTCCATGCTGGGAAAGTATGTCCCCACCACCCAGCACAATGCCTGGCACTTAGGTGCGATGATTCTCTGTTGAGGGAATGGATGAATGAATGCATAGGGTATGTGTGGGCTGTGGCCTTGAAATTCTGATTCAGTAGTTTTCAGGTGGGAGCTGGGCATCTCTATTTACTGAACCTATCACAGTTGATCCTGATGTTGAAATTGAGTTGAAAACCTCTAGAGAAATATGTTGCAACTGCAGTTCAGGCCACAGATGTTTAGACTAAACAGGAAAGGAAAGGACAGTGTAAATGTCAGTAAACATTCTCACTCGTTCTGCACGTTCGTCATTTCTCTAAGTAGGTCATATACGTCTGCTGACACTTCTACTGGATGATATTTCCATGATGATATCTTATTAATTTTAAGTTCTTTGCTAATTTTATGGTAAAAATAAAAGAGGGAAAAAGATAGGATATTACTGATAGGGTGATTACTGTTCTGTAGGTATTATAGTTAAGCATAGGAACATCAGAAGGGATCTGAATAAAGCTAAAAATATGGAACTTTCCCGTTGCGTGTTAGGTGGGAAGAAACACCAGTCAGTAAACATCTAAAGATGGTAAGACACAGACCCTACCTTCAAGGAGCTTAGAGTCAGGGAAAGCTTCAGGCAGTAAATGCAAAGAGCATTAGATTGGGAGTTACAAGACCTGGTTCCTAGTATTCTAGTCGAGGGACTGTGGGCCAGTCATTTCAGCTCTGAATCTTCATTTCCTCAGCTGTAAAAACAAGGGGCTTGGATCAGAGAACTTGTAAGCCTCTTCACATCTTTAAAATTCCATGCTTCCACCAGATGGGGATGGCGGGCACTGTCGGACTTGGATGGAGACTGGTGCGGGTGCGGGCGGAATGAGGCTCGGAGCTGGTGACAGAGCTGCAGTCGGGAGCAGGCACTTGTCTGGAGTGGAGGCCTCGTGGAGACTGAGAGTCAAAGAGAAAGTTAGAAGAGTTTGTGGGTCAAGCTGTAGAGGGTATTGGATATCTGGCTAAACTTTTAAATTTCATTTTGTAAGACAATGGGGAGCTCTAAAAACTTTTATTTTAGTTTCCATGTCAATTAATATTATAAATTTCATATGAGACTTCTGAGGACAAAGAAAGCAAAAATTATGTGAATGAGTCTCTCAAATTATAAAATATATAAAAATTATACTTTTATTATTTTCGTTTGATTGTAAAAGTAATGCGTGTGCAATGGAAAAACACCCAAACTTTATTCAGTATAGAGAATGACGGGTTTATGATAAATCCCCAAACAAAAAAAATCTTCAGTATTTGTTGTCTTGTTGATCTTTGTAGAAAGTTTTTAGGCAATATTATGACATGATTGAAGTAGTATTTTAGGAAGATCATAGCATGTGGGGTGATTAGAGGGAGAGGAAGTGCAGTTGGGGAGACTTCCAGGGGGTTAGTATCATTATTTAAGAAATATGCGACCACCTGGTGTTAGGTTGTAATAGTCCAGTCTGAAGGTAGGAGAGGTTTGCTTTAGGGCAGCAGCACAAACTGAAGAGGAGTGAAGAGATTCAAGAGACACTTTACCGAAGAATGGTTAGGTTTACTGACTGATTGGACTGTGTTTGGGCCAAAGGAGAAAGAGGAGGAAAGGTGTTAAATTAATTAAATGAGGAGGCTGTTAGACTGAGGGGGCTCTAATGCCCTGGCGGTCTGTGTAAGCAAACCAAAATCTCAGCCTGTAAATGCCTCAAGGTTACGAATCAAACACCAAGGACAAGCGATCGCAAATAGTGAACTAGGCTTTAAGCCACGGCAAAGCAATCATTTCCTTACTTTGCTTCCATCTTTACTGTATAAAACATCTCTCCCAGAGCTCCTGTTGGGTTAGCACTCCTAACCTAGCTTCTGGTTTGGCACTGCCCAATTCTAATTGATTTTTGCTCAAATAAACTCTAAAAATTTTTAATATGCTTCAGTTTATCTTTTAACAAAGGTGACTCTGGGATTTCAAGTGTGGTATTTGGGAGAATCACCCATTACAAGCTCTGGGGAAGTCAGGGCTGAAAGCCTGGTTTAGGGGAAACAGACGAGCAGGTGGTGTTTGGACCTATCTGTCAGAAGTCACTACATTCAGGAGCTAAGAAGAGGAGCCCCCGAAAGCAGTAGGGAAAGAACAGCCAGGCTTGGAAAGAGAGAACCGAGCAAGTGCAGGCATGTAGCAGAGGGGAAAGGACTGAGCGAGGGCAGCCATAGTGTCAGGGGCTCTGGAGGCCTCCAGGAGAACAAGCCCCCAAAGAGGCAATGGGCAACCAGCACAGGCTAGGGGCCGTCACTCACGGAGCACCCTCCCTGCCAGGGAGATGGTGGAGGGGGAATCCTGATTACAGGAGCAGTAAGAAGTATAGACAGATTGTTTAAAACTTCACTTCCTAAGAAGGAGAGAATTAATACGGGATTTGGTGGGGACAACGGCAAAAATACCATATAATTTCATTCATAGTATGGATTAAGTAAACTTTTGTGGATCAGTCTAGAACTCGAACCGTAGCTGTTTCAGTGGGAAAATGTCTTATGAGTGGGGAATGTGGGTACCCTCTGCATCCCTAGCCTTTCTTAACGTGAACGGTTAGCCAGTTTGGTGTGCTGTTATTTGTGTGTAACCGTGAGGTTGAACATGTGTTACTTTTCAGGTGCAGTAAAAAAACATTATTCTTTTGCCATTTAGTCTGTTCTTTGGCAACAATTTTTCGTTATTCCTTAGATCAAATGTAGGGCAAATCCCACCATTTTTCTGGTTATTCCTTGGTAATAAAAGATCCTGTCATTTTTGGTTACATGCACACATACAAAACAGTCTACTTTCAGTAACTAATATGTCCAGTCCAATAAAATTGAGTGCCCTCTTCTCTCAGCTTGGGTCTTCTTTGGTCTGGCTGGCTGTTGCCAACCTACTAGCCTTGTTCGACTCCTCCAGGATTGAATTGGGTGGAGGGAAGAGAGGTGAGGGGTAAAAAATTCTTACTTGATGTGTAAGGATGAGTCATGTGAGTTTGCCAATATTTGTCCTACAGAAACTTGTCCTACAAAAATGGCAGTTTAGTACTACATTGAACCGCAGTGGAATACTGGCGTCATCTGCCATCAGAGCTCTCTAGGCTTGGCAGACATTTAAAACTAATACCTTTCCTTCTTCGAACTCTTTTGTGGGTTCTTTGGGGCACCCCTACTGTTGGCTGGGAGGTCTCTCCTTCAAAGTGTCTTGAGTGCTTTTGCATCTCTCTGCTCCCACTAGCAGCTCGTAACTCCAGCTTCTGGGCATCTACAGTACACCTCCAGCTTCCATCTCCTGAGGTTGCCTTCCCCCTCCAGTGGCTGGTTTTGATCAGGATGGATGATCAGGATGGAAGACAGCCTCATGCTGGCTCTCTCTTTTTGCATATTTAGTTGAAGGAAAGTGCTCATGCTTTCTCTGCTCTTTGAAACTCAGCAGGCGCAGACCACCGCCAACACAGCACATTCTCTTAGCTCAGCCATCCGAGCATCTGGTCAGTAGCAGTATTTTGCTCTTCAGGTTGTTCAGGCGTGTCAAGTGGCTGCCCACTGCCAACTTGAGGACGCTCCTGGGGACACATATCCAGCTCTCTGGGTTGTCCTATTGAAGTCCCATTCCTAGGCTTGAAGTGATGGGCAAACAAGTCCCACCTGATCCCTGGGGGTGGGGTATGTGCAACTCCTAGCACATCAACACTTTCTCCTAAGACTCCCTTCCAGTTTATTTTCTTCTTGACCCTTTTGGTTAAGAGTTGCAAAACCAGTTTTTGGAGACCTCTTTTGCCAGTCCTGTCTGATAGTGTTGCGCCTGGATTTGAAACTTGGATATTGTTGGCATCTATTGTCTTAGGGAACAAAGCCAGAAGTGAGTCTGAAATACTTCCATTTAAACATCCTGTTATGTGTAGATTTAAAAAATTCACTGCCTTTCTTAATCTTTAAATAAAAATGAAATCCAGACGCTGGAGATCAGTGCTAAAGCAGACTTCTGGGAAATTGAAATGATCGTAGTGAACATAAATGTGCAAATGAAATGATCCACCCAGCACTTCATTTCTGTTCCTGGCTTTTCTTCTTGCTCCACAAGCAAGAGTTGAAAGAAGCTGACCTGCATTTTAAAATATATATATTTTTAAAATGGGCATGTAATGTGCCACATTCCTTCAAGTTTTTTAAAAATAGAAACCCACTCAAGAGTTGGATGGCTTCATGGTTAGAGAAGGGAAATTCCATAACTGGGATAGATGGTTTTAGTAATTGACGTGTCTCCAATTTGCACTCTGGTCATATCATAGCGCTTAGGAAGGTAGTGAAAATAGCGTGTTTTCCTTCTTTCCCCTTTCATTTGATCAATTTCCATAACATACACCGTCACAGTGAACTGTTGCCTTAGGGATAACGGGGTAAAGAAACTACAGAGATTACTGAGAATACCTCCTGGTTCTTCTTTTCCATTTCTGTTTAGAAGTTGCTTAGAAAATCTAATCGAGACAGGCTTACATCTAGTGCAAATAGAGGGTGAATGTGTGTGCTGAGGAGGCCGGTTCCTACAGGCATGCTCTCCCTGTGGAACAGCGACCCTGTAGGGGAAGCAGGGCTCAGAAGATGCTAAGGAGTTGTGTCTTCTCTTGCTGGGAAGGGTGTTTGCTTAGAAGACACGCTGCCCGAGTGTTGAAGCCTTCATGTCAGCCTCTCTCTCCATGCTGGAAGGAATGAACATGCGCTGCACTTGATGAGCTAGAATCAACTTAAAAACTTATTTTGAGGCGGATTATTTATTTGAAATTGAAGGAAATTTGTTTAATAAATGAAACTTGTATTTCCTACAAAAGGCCTGGGGTTGTTTTTGCTCCATGTTTTTAGTTGAGTTTAGTCAAATTTAGTTTAGCTAAAATTAACATAGAACAATTTGGAAATAAATTTTATTTTTTAGACCAGGGGTCAGCAAACCCTGGCCTAAAGGCCAGATGGAGCCCAACACCTGTTTTTGTAAATAAAGTTTACAAACTGGAACTTTGGAACGCAGTCGGTCTCATTTGTTTCTGTGCTGTCTCTGGCTGCTTTTGCACTGCAACGGCAGAGTTGAATGGTTGTGATAAGGACCATTTGGCTTGCAAAGCCTAAAATATTTACTGTCCAGCCCTTTATAGAAAAGATTTGTGGATCCCTGTTCTAGACTAACGAAAGTACTCAGTATCAGTGTTTTTGTGGTTATATATGGCGTAAATGGCTACTAATTCTCTGAATTTTAAATATTTAAAATTTTTAGTATTTAAAGTTTTAAGATTTAAATATATAAAATATTTAAACTTAATTTTAAATATTTCAATATCTTCTACCATTCTTGATTATATATTTTGTGAAAATATTTTTTAGAAATAACTAAATTCATTGTGAAAATTGGTATGGCCTGATTGCCTCATGGACAATTTGTTGAAAATTACAGAAGTCATTTCTGCTTTTCAAACCTCTTGGACAGTAAAATAATTTATTTCTTGATTTGAATTTCACCACTTATGAACACCCTGGGAAAACCTCGTCTGTACGAAGCACTCTATCAGCACTGAGTTACAAAATGATTTCTTGATTTGTTAGACCAATTTACAATGAGAGTAAAAAGAAGCACTTTTTCCACTTTTTCTTCAGTTTTCCGTGATGGCTGGCTTCTTTCCCTCCTTGACATTCATATTCCTTCCAAATGCAGAGCAGAGAGTCAAGGTTACTCTATGGGTCATTTGAGAGGGGCCGTGCCTCTTCAGGGTAGTATGATTCTGCTCATGAGAGGTTATTTCAGTTTCTTGCAGGAGACACTGTATAACTGAGGCTAAACTGATGAGCCCTGTAGGAACCAGCCTGGGGACAAGAATCAATTCATTTGTTCCTTTATACATGTGTTCGCTTGACAGACATTGAAGCCGTGCTGAATTAGGTGCTGTGATCCCAGTGATTTCATAGTCTGTTATAGGAGATGGACACAAAGCAGATAATTATAATAATATAGTTATTATGTATATAATATAATTAAGTACAATGATTGAGTTATATACAGGTTATTATGGGAGAGAAGGGGCATCTAACCCAACATGGGGAAGTCAAGAAAAGGTCCCTGGTGGAGGCTCAATCCAGACAAGAAGTCCAGGATGTTTTGTGGGACACTGAGGTAGAGATGGCCCACTTCTCCTCTCAGAAGGTGGTTTGAATCTGAATCTCCTGGTTGAGATATGGGATGGAGATAAAGAGTTAGGAGTCTTTAGTATAGAGGTTAGTTAAAACAGCGAGAGTTGATGAGCTCACTTAAGGTTCTGGAGGGAAGAGCACTGGGCTCAGGATGGGAAGGGCCAGCATTTCAGGATTAGAAAGAGGGGACTGTTAAGGAAACAAGGAAGGAGTCAGATACTTACGAAGATCTTAGAAGATACTTACGAGTACTAAGAGAACAGAAGACTTGAAAATGTTTGTAGACTGAATGAAGGGGAAGGAGACAGTGAACAGAGAGAGAGAAAATCCAGGAATTGTCAGGGACTGTTATGAGAGGTTCGGGGATTCGATCGGAGACGTAAAAGACACTTTCCACTCCAAACAAATGGACCGAAGGTATATTTTATTATATAGAGGATAGTAAAGGTGACAGTCTGCAAACAGATCCAAATAGGTTAAATATTAAGAGGGAAAAAAACATCAGCCCGACTGGAAAGGGAAAACACCCACATCGGCTGAAGAGAAATGACACAAATCAACCAGAAGGAGAAACACCAGGTTAACCGAAAAGAGAACACATCAAATCAATTACTTCATATCAAATCAATTACTTCACATCAAATCAGTTACTCACAACATCCACGCCCCACTGCCGGGAGAGCCCTGTCAATCGACGCGGCTGGGCAAGGATCACACGTCCTGGGCAAGGTGTCCCTTCCACAGGTGGAACTCTCACCAGGTCTCAGTTTCCAGCAGTTTTTATACCATCAGTAATTTTCAGAGTAAGCAATTACAGAGTTTGCAGAGCAAGCATTTAGTGTTCCCATGTACAAAATGGTTATCAGTGGCGTACGTGCACTGAGCCCCCTGGCTAACATCCCGGCCCAGTAGTTGTGTACGTGCATTGTTCTCTTTGGTTATCGTCTCAGCCCGGCACAGATGGCCAGTCCATCCCGTGCTACGACGCTCCAAGAGCCTTGAAATGTTACAACTTGCAACTCTCTCCGTGGGAGAAAGGCCAGTTCCCACCACACAGAAAGCAGCTTTGTATTTCTTTTTGTGCTGGTGGCTGTAGGTCAATGGAGCGGCCAAACATGGCTGTACTCATGTCAAGACAGGGACAATTGGTAATGTAGGAGGCAGGAAGGGAGAATTCATTTAAAATATAATCTAATGTAACCACTTATGTGTTAAACAAATAATTACCTAAAACTTGTTTTCAAGACTGTTGTTTAAAGTAGGCCCACACAAATTAGTTGATTTCCTACATTTGTCAAAGCTACTAATTTTTATTTAACCTAACACATATTTATTGAGCTCTTTTTTTGGTATCAGACACTCTTTTCTCACCTCAAGGGATAAACTATGAGGGATAAAAAACGGTCCAACATGGACCTGGCCTTCAAAGAACTTGCAGCAAGATAAGCCATATACCTAAATATTTATGACTCGGGGTAAAGAGAGACAAAGAAGGAGGGACTAAAGTGGGTGGAGGCAGAGAGACTGCTTTTACATTGGGGATTCAGGGGAGCAGTCATAGTTGAGCTCAGTCTTGGAAGATGGTAGAGATGGGAGACTGTGTGAGTCTGGCACAGGGGAGAGGATGAGCAGAAGCCATCGTGAACCTCAGGGTGCTGGCCGTCTTGTGTTGTTGCCCTTGGTCCTGTCTGTCTCCGTCTCTGGACTGAGTGCTTTACGGGTGGTGCTCTCTCAGTGTTTGCTGTTTGAATTTAACATCCCTGTCAGATTACTTGTTCCACAGCCTCACCTGTGCTGGCCTTGTAAGTAAAGAAAAAACTAATTTATAGACTAGAGTTCTTATATTTATCAGTAAAACAGGTAATACAGGTAGATTACCTTCTTGATTTTTGAAGATGACGAATTAAAACTTATAAATGAATCAAATACATGTAATTTATAACATTCTTATATATGTCGTGAAAACAGTTTAAGATAGAAGTCACAAATATGGAGATTCTTAAGGATTTTGATCAACACAATTTTTTGGGGATCTACCTTAAATGACAACATTGAAGCCAAGTTTTAGACAATTATTTTGTTAGCATGTAAGTAGTTACATTTGTTTTATACTTTGAAATGAACTATATATTTCTTTTAGGATTAAAAAATAACATTGGTGTACAGTTGCTTTAGATTAACTGAGGGTGATCTTTGAAAACGCTAGTGTTTTGTAGCTGCATCTGTGTGTTTGCTTTGATAAACTTATGGAATCAGAATTAGAATACAAATTTTGTTAGTGGAATTACTTAGCTATTTTGAAGTGGTTCTATTTAGTGTGTTACCTGTGATTTAGAATGGACAGATAGAAATATGAGGAGTTAGAAAAAAAAGATTTAATAGGCCACATGTTTTCTTGTTGGTCTTGGAAAAGGAAATAATTAACAGTATCTGTTAAAATAGGGTACAGTGTATTGATTTAAGAGTTACACTAGAAAATAATTCAAGGAATTAGGAAGGTAGAGGATGTTGGTTCATGATGATTTTGTATCCTTGATTATTATAAATATTTGAATTATGTATAACTTCATTTTCTCCGTTGTTTTTTTGACAGTGATATCCAAAACAAATTTGAAGTCATTTCCTGTTAGTTTGACATGTGTTATGCTTGTTTTATAAATTCCTAAATTATTTAATTTAATCTAATTCTCATTTCACAAATGATGGAAGTCAGATTAAGCAGTTTGTTTAAATACCTGCAGTGAATTATTGAGACAGGTAACCTTGTATGTTAGTGGGTTGGCAAGAAAAACTCGTGAAATCTCACAGGTTACATGTTGTAAATGACTAAAAATAAACTTCTACGAATTAAAATAAACCGTTTGTTTATTAAATCATTGTAAATGTAATTTCAAAATTTTTGTAAATCTTTCTGTGAGGTAAGTAAGTGAGCAAAATAATTAAATAAGAACATATTTTTTTTGTCTTTCTTCCTCCCAATAGGACCAGACATATTATCAATCATTTCAGGTTTCAGAATATGGTAAGAGTTCTTCATTATTTTGAAAGAAAAAACATTTATTACCTTTTACAGTAAGAGATAAGAGAAATTTTCAAGAGAGGTGTTATTTAGAGTAAAAATCCCAATGGAGGTAAAATCCTGGTGTTTCTTATAGGTCTAAACATTTTTTCTTTTGTAAAAATGAAAGTTATAATTAAAAGGTCACTATAAAGAATAATGAAAAATTTCCTAGAAGAAGGAATAAAGAAGAATTTCCTCCTTCTTTGTTGTGATCATAACATATTTAAAATTCTGTATGGTTTTTTTTTTTTAAACATAACAGTTATTTCCCATGTTTTTCATTTGGGTGGCACTGGTTAAGGCAGTCTGTTTAACTTGGGTCAATCCTCTTTTTGCAGGTGCCACCTTGATAATATTGCAGTTAGAAACACATAGATAAAGACAGTGTGACCCAATCATTTTGTTGGTGGATAGAGAGGAAAGAAAGATGAGAGTGAAGGCGTAGGATCTCCGTATTAGTCGCAATCTGAATAGCTATTGTGAGTTATACACGAGCTTTTTCATTTGATTTGTGTCACTTTTTTGAGATTGTGTCTCATTCAGGCAATAGAAATTCTGAAAAGTAGTTTGATTATGCCTCTGTGGTTCAGGCTCTACACATCTTATACGGCACTGTCATGTGTAAGTCTCATGATCAACAGGCATCAGCAAAGTTTTTTCCTGTAAAGGGCCAGATAGTAATATGTTAGGCTTTGTGGGCCGTATGTCGCTGTCGTAACTACTTGGCGCTGCCGTTGTAGCACAAGGCAGCTGTAGACAGTATGTAAGTGAATGTGGCTGTGATCCAATAAAATTTTATTTATGGACACGGAAATGTGAAGGTCATATAGTTTTCACATGTCATGAAATGTTCTTCTTTTGATTTTTTTCCAATCAATTTAAAATGCTAAAACCATTGTTAGCTCATGCTGGTCATTGTTTATTGACCCCTGATCTTAAACTTTGTTGTCTAATTCCTGGGTCACTCACCATGTGTGGCTCTTGAACACTTGAAGTGTGGCTAGTCCAAATGGAGATGTGCTCTAAGTGTAAAATCCCAGATTTTGAAGACTTAGCACAAAAAAAGAAAAATAGCTCATTAATAGTAATTTTTTATATTGATTACATGTTGAATGGATAATATTTTGTATGTATGGGATTAGGGAAAATATAAAAATTAATTTCATCTGCTTCTTTTTACTTTTTAAAAGTGGCTACTAGAAATTTAAAATTACACCACATGGCTCACATTTTATTTCTTTTGGACAGCCCTGATCTAGAAGAATAAATCAGAATTGGCCAAGGTTTTTATAGGCTGTTTTCATTTCACACAGAGGTGGTGTTGGGTGGTATAGTGGAGGTGGGGAATTGATTGCCCGCCTATGATGTTTGAGGAGGGATGTTTAAATTTTCTCATTCTGAGGACATTCTACCTCTGAGTGGCCCCTAACTTCTGTGCTGGTAGAGGACCTTGGCGAAGGGTCAGAGTTGACCCACATGGCCTTTGTGGCCCTCCAGTCCTAGATGGTCTAGAGTCCAGAGTATCTTGGCATACCAAGGGTCTTTAGCCTTGTCTGGAGCTGGAGGTCTGCCCTATATTGTTGACCCATTGGCCTTCTTGATACTTCTCGTGTGTTAATTGGATGGTGAGATGCCTTGTTTTGAGACTGATCTCTTTCTGTGGTCAGTGAAGTTAGAGAAAGAAAATATTTCTGTAGCCTGGAAGGAAATAAAAATTTTTTACTCTGGTGGAGTGCCTTATATCAAATAGTATTAATATTTATAAAATATTTCATATCTTAATTATATAAAGCTGACTAAAATTGGAGTTTTTAGACTTGCCTGTCAGTACCTGCCCCACAAGGAAAACCACCATTACTTTGCAGCCATATCTTAGGTATTTTCTAGCAATCCTACGATACAACTTTCTCTTCATAGCAGTCCATGACATTAGGCTGTCACCAGGTTTGCCTTTGATTGTCTCAAAGGACAAGGATTTATTGTGACTGTATGTCAGGCACATGCAGGAGAAGGAGAGTCTTGGGCTCCAAGATGAGCTGTTAGTAACCAAAGTGAAGAAAGGTTCAGGGAAGGGGCTGCTCTGGACCAGCTATTTACAAGTGGTATGGAAGTATTTTAACAAGTGGTAAGGCCACGCTGACGGGTGGCAGCCGAGTAAAAGCCTGGTCCTCCAGCACTCAGGTGCCTTTGCATCTAGGGTTCTGGATACAGTTTAGGTTCTACTACTGGGAAGCTCCCCCTGACATGAGTGTCCACAGCACCTGGCCCCCACTATTGCTGTCTAGTCACCAGCCTTGTCGGGGTGTCTAATTTTGGGTGAAGCGAAGTGCTGTTCGTCTATGTGTTAATGTGTATTTGGATTCTAATGAATCTAAGTTCAAATAGTACCAATTAACTCCTTTAGAACTATTCTATTCTTTATTTTGTTAAGCTGAAAATGATAGTAGATTCTTTAAAATATTTACCCTTGCTTTTCTTTTCCAGTATTACCAAAATTTGAAGTTGCTTTGCAGACACCATTATATTGTTCTTTAAATTCTAAGAGTTTGAATGGTACTGTCACAGCAAAGTAAGTATCATTTTTCTTTTTATGAGTATAAACTGTTATAAAACTATATGACAAAGAGCTCATTATATACTAATATAATATTAGTCCAGAATATTAGCACATGTTTTGATTATTAAAATACCCAATGGGCAGGAAACGAGTATCTGTAATAAAGAATCAAGCATGGAACTCTTTGCATCCATCTCTGCTTCCAAGCTGGTCCAGTCCTAAAATATTTCCCGCAGGCTAGTGTCTTTCTAAGACTAATCAAGGGATTTACTTTATAGATTGTGCCAGATTAAAAAAAAAGTTGTATCTTGATTTATTCCTCATTCAGCTGACATGGATTGAGGTGACTTACCTCTTCTTAACTCTTGATTTTTTTCTCTGTCAATAATGGAGGTTGAATCTTGGGGGAGGGATTTGGTTGTCTTATTGCAATTAGCAGATAAATAAGCAATCCACATACATCGTTCATTTCAGCACATGTGTACAGAGATGTCCAGTCCACTCTCTGTGACAGATGTGTGGTGGCGCTCATGATTTTGATCCACTGGCTTGGACAGCATAGCATTTTGTTTTACTGAGGCAGAAAGCATCCTTAGAGTTCCAGACTAGCTAGTTCCAGACCAGTTCTCAAAAGTATAGGCTGCGGTTGCCCTCAAGTAATTCCAGGTCTGATCTCTTGTAGCTTTCATTTTTCATGTGTCAGTGTCTGAAATGGTTTCTGAAATTTAATTAGTTTCAGAATTTGTTTGCAATAGCTGATAAAAACTGCACCCCATCTCACTGCTGTCTCATCACGGTATTCCTCTCCTGGGGAGGGTTTGTGGCAGTGGCAAGCCCTGGGCAGTGAGTCTCCTGGTGGACCAAATTGTTCCAAGGACTCCTGCGTCAGATT
Organism: Diceros bicornis minor; assembly: GCF_020826845.1. NCBI lineage: Eukaryota > Metazoa > Chordata > Mammalia > Perissodactyla > Rhinocerotidae > Diceros > Diceros bicornis. The sequence goes on along the minus strand of NC_080762.1, from coordinate 56,776,998 downwards.
CTATTTGCAAAAAATCATGCAAAACCCATGCAACGCAAAGGCAGAAACGTGTCTACCATTTTGGACCAAGTTCATTTTTCTGCCCGTGTTCAACTAAGAGGTAGCTTCCAATATGATTTGGGTACTGTGGATGAATTTATGGTTTAGAAAACACATAAATGCCTGCATTTTACATAATTATTATCTTGCCGATTTTAGCTGAAGGTTAAGCATTCCATCTGGGTTTTATTTTGAGTTGTTTGACTAGCGCTTATAGAGCTCAGTGAGTGCAAATCCACCCCAACAGCCAAGTCTGCAGCGGTCAGGTTTTGTGTGGATACCTTCTTTGCTTCTGTTTTTAGTTTTCAAGGATGTGCCAGGGATTTAACACAATCAGTTAAAACAGTGGTTCTTAAACTCTGGTAACTCTCCAGAAAATTTTATATACAATTTTAGGGGGTGTGGATCCCCTGAGGCCATGATGTTGACGCCCTCCTCCCCTCAGCCCAGTAAGAACCCTTGTCGTTTCATCCTGATTCTCATTTGTTGGACCTTATTGAAATACTCATGGCTAAGAGATGGCCCCCTGGCATTTCTTTAGTGCTCACCACATTATACGCTCATCATTTTCCTTAGTATGTGTATCAGTCAACGTTCAACCAGAGAAGCAGAACCAGTAGGAGATATGTAATAAGAGATTTATTGCAGGGAGTTGGTTTACTTGATTGTGGGGCCAGCTGGGCAAGTGCATAGTCCATAGGGCAGGCCATCAGGAAGGGCGGGCTAGAACTCTCAGGCATGGGCTGAAGTTGCTGTCCACAGGCAGAATTTCTTCCTCTCTAGGGAAGTCTCAGCTTTCCTTCTAGGCCTTTCAGCTGATTGAATCAGGCCCATCCAGAGTCTCTAGGATAATCTCCTTTACTTAAAGTCAACTGATTATGGACTTTAATCACATTTATAAAATACCTTCACCTCAACACTTGGATTAGCATTTGAATAAGTGACTGGGGACCTTAGCCTAGTAAAACTGACACATCTAAAAGACCACCTTAGTGTGTTTGGTTTGTTGTGGGTAGTCAGCCTCCTTGTTGCCATTTAAAGTTCTCAGAGTTGGCTAGTTCTGATGCTAGTCCGTTCTGAATACTTCCTTCCTATGAAATCTCCTTCCTTCAGGCTTCAGTTGCCTAGGGATGATGTGTCTGGTTATGGCAAAGGAAGGTAGTTCTGTCCCAGGGCAGTGCAGACCTGTGGGAATTCGGATGAATCAACACTGATGTGGCCCAGGCCCTTTTCCCCAGAGGCTGTGAACAAACATCAGTCCTCCACTCCAGCTTCGTGAGTCCTGGGCCTACCACTACAGTTTTGGGAGGGTCGCTTTTATTCAGATTGAGGATATAATATACAACTTTGCAACAGATTAAGGAAATCTTTTGACCAGCAGGGTCTTTTATCAGTCTGTAAAAATTGGCATGGACCTATTCTATAAATACTGCATCCCAGAAAAGATGGAAATGCCACTGCTGCTGCTCATCATCGTCCTGTGTCTGGCATAATGAAGGCAACATCTCTCCTCCTTTCAGAGGCCCATCCTCCCACGTGGGCCTTGGATTCTGTCTCCTGTCAGGAGCATCCTAATGCCATTCCCCTCTCACCTGTCCCAAAGTGTCTCGACTTCTTCCATTGGATATCTTTAACCTTTTGTTCATTAGTGGCACCTTCAGTCTGTGTTTAAACATTTCTGTCATTTCTATCTAAAAGAAACAAGCCCTCCCTTGACCTGCATCCCTCCTTCCAGCCACTGCCCTATCTCTCACCTCTTCACAGCTGAGTCAGAGTTGCATTTTCAACTTCTTCACATTCCACACCATTCTTCAGCCTTTTGCCCACACCTTGCCGTTGAAACTGCTTTCACCATGGGCACAAAGACTCCTTCTTGCTTAATCTTGTGGGTACTTTGTTAAGCTTTTACAACTTTTTTCCCCTTTGCAGCATTTGACATTGTTGTCCTCTTCCATTGCCTTTCTGGTTTTTCTCTTTTCCCTTTGGCTACTCCTTTGAGACTCTTTGTAGGCAGCTCTCTTCTGTCCATCTTTAAAAAGTTTTGTTCATCAGAGCTCCGTTTGGGCTCTCTGCTCTTCTTTCTTTACACATTTACTCAGAGTTTTCTTCTCTATGGCCAGGGCTTCTGCTACCATTTATAATTTGATGACACCTAAATCCATATCGCCAGCCCACATTTCTGTCTTGAGAATCAGACTGACAGGCTCACTGCCCACTGGACATTCCCCAGTGGGCATCCTACAGATACTTTAAACTAAACCTGTTGTGTTCCTCCAAGCCTGATTCTTCCGTGCCTCCCTGTCTTGGTGGACTGCACCACCATCTGTTTAGCTGCCCAGGTCAGCTGCACTCTTCCCACTCCCTCAGCCCCCATATCCAACCAACATCCGCTACTCTTGGTTCTGTCTCCTTAGTGTCTCTCAAATCCATCTCCATTGCTACTTTCTTGATTCGGGCTAACATCATCTTTCTCTCCTCAACTACTGTTATAGTTCCTTAAAAATTTTTCCTGACTCCAGTTTTACCTCTTCCAATCTTTTCTCTATACTGTATCCAGAATTTTGTCTCCTCCTCCTTTCTCCTCCTCTCCTTCTTCTTCTTGCTAAAAGGCAAATCTAATTTTATGACTGTTTTGCATGAAAATTTTCAGACCATTGCCTTGAGGGTGAAGTTCAAATTCTTTAGTATATCTTCCAGAATTCTTTTCTACTTTTATGTCTTTTGAAACATCCCACCCAGCCCCTTCTCTACACTCCCAAACTCTACTCCCAAATTTTACTTGTGCTTCCAAGAATGCAAAATGATTTTTCTGACCAGTAGGCCTTCACCTGGCAATTTCAAGGCTTGGCCGCTTGTCCCTAGCCCTCTCTCTTATACCTCTCACAGCACTAGTCACGCAATGGTGCTGTTCGCCATTCCACCTCTTTGAGGGGGGTTCTGTGTCTCGTTTGCTATGCACCTTGGTGCCTGGTACAGTGCCAGCAGCCATGGAGTAGGCATCTGGTAAATACTTACTGACAGAACAAATGGATAAACAATGTGATCCCTAAGATTTCAGTTCCGAGCTGTATGTAGCATGGCAAAGGTCTTCATACCCAATCAACAGCCTGCTATTTGGAGTGAACCAAATTAAGTCGTACGGGCAGCAGGTTTGGTGTTTGTCACCGAATTAGGGATTAGAGAGTAGGACTTGAAATCCAGTGGTTCCTTGGGTGTATTTTGAAAGATGAGTTCTGTCATCTTACGACTTGGATGGTTGTTTTTAAGTTATAGAGATGATTTTTAAATATTTGATTTGTATTAGCTATTATAGTCATCTCTATGAGTGATGATAGACAATTTAGGTTACTCTTTTGCCGGTAGCCATCTGTCCCGTCAAGGCATAGTTAATATGCAGAGGATTGCTGGACATTTCCCAAAGAAGGTTAATGTCTTTTTTTTAAGTTTTGAAATCTTTAACTGAGATGAATAAAAATCTATATTTCTTTATAGCTTTGATGTGAACATCTGCTCACTATTCACACTTCATTAAAATAAATAGACTCTTTCTCACTAACCACAGTGGGTTCTAGAGGATGATGAAGAAAATAACGTAGCATACATCTAGTTACTTCCATAACTTCTGCAGAATTTCTTCAAATAACTTCTCCAAAAATTCTGTAGAATTTTTAAATTATTATTTAATCTAAGGTTTATTAAAATGTGTTCATTATTCGATGACTTGAGACATTTGTATCCTGGAAATGACGTGAAAAAAAAACGTGGGGAGAAACATGAATTACACTGATAGGTTCAATTTTTTAGGTATAATTTTTTAACCCTTTTGTGCTATGGCTGTTTTCTGAAAAAGAAAAATCCTTGTTTTGTTAATGATACTATACCAGAATATCTTTTTTTTTCTCCCCCCCCCCCCGCCCCCAAAGCCCCAGTAGATAGTTGTATGTCACAGATGCACATCCTTCTAGTTGTTGTACATGGGACGCGACCTCAGCATGGCCAGAGCAGCGGTACGTCGGTGCGCGCCCGGGATCCGATCCCAGGCCGCCAGCAGCGGAGCGCACACACTTAACCACCAAGCCACGGTGCCGGCCCTATACCAGAATATCTTTGATTTGCTTTTTTAAATATTGTCAAGCTATTATTTTCCGACTACTTAGTTTATCCCAAATGCTTCCAGGTTCTACTTAGGACAATAACTGTTAGTATCCTTGCTTCACTTAATTATAATCAGCTTGGTGCTTGGAAAGCTAAATCTGCTTCATGTTTAAATCAAAATAAAAAATATTTATGTCTGAGAATACTTTAAATTATGTCTGGGTTTTCAAACTCTCTGTACTATCATGTGATATAACTTTTAAAATACGATGTTCTGGTATTCCAGTTATGCATTTATTTAATCTTTAACAAGATACAAGCAATGTCAGATTGAGACGCTCTTTTGAATGAATAAATTTGATGCTGAAGTTGCTAACCAGGGTTTTCACTAACTTTGCTATTTTTGTTCAGAAGGGTGGTGCGTTTGAAGATGGATTTGTTTTATTCTTCTTAATTTGCAATATGTTATATTTTGCCATTAGCTTTTGAGTTGAGTTGAATCAGACGAGAGGCTGTTTCTGTGTTCAACTAATGGATTCAGGAAACAAGAGTTTACTGTTGGATTTATAGAGTGCAGAGCAAAACTGACATCCATGTTTGGCTGAGCATTTCACAACAGAGATGGAAGGAACCCAGGAAACATATTTTAAAAAAGGCTTTCTGGCTGTAAAATAGTTTACCAAAGATTGGCTCTCCTTCACATGAAGAGACATTCCCATCATGAGAGAGGATAAAAATAGTACATAGAATGCAAAGAAGCAGAGATGAGATTTGACTCAAGAAGATGATTTTTGTACTATGGATAAAGAAAAACTACTCTTATTTAAATTTTCCTTCAAGAAACCAATTTTTGATAGCCACGAGCATGTTTGGTGCCTCAGCATGTTTGGTCTAATAAACCCTCCTGGTTAACATTGGAATGCGCAGCAGTGGGCCAGGGCGGTTGCAATTTCAACTAACATCTGAACATGTGCAAAAGCTGTGAAGCCTCCTGGGCATGCAGTTAATGGGCTGGTCCAGATTTCTAGGAATAAAAGATTTTCATAGGGGGCCTGTCCACTGGCGTAGTGGTTAAGTTCGCACGCTCTGCTTCGGTGGCCCAGTGTTCGCAGGTTCGGATCCCAGGGGCGGACCTGTGCACCGCTTATCAAGCCATGCTGTGGCGGTGTCCCATTTAAAGTAGAGGAAGATGGGAATGGATGTTAGCACAGGGCCAATCTTCCTCAGCAAAAAGAGGAAGATGGGCAACAGATGTTAGCTCAGGGCTAATCTTCCTCACACACAAAAAAAGATCTTCATAATCTTTTAAAAGTCTTGGACAGAAAACTATCGCTTCCAATTATGATCAGATTTTCTCTGAGGTCTCTAAGATGGCTAGAGGCTAGGTAAAGTGTGTATTATGAACTGTTTTGAGGTATTGTAGTTAAAAATCTTCCCGTTTTGGAGCCTTAATTTCAGGGCTTGCCATTTATTAAGGACATTCCTACCTTTGTCTAGTTTTAAACATTTGTAGTAAGAGTATATTTTTAATATAATTCTTTTAAATTGAATTGCCAGTGTATGCTACTGACAGTAATATTTTCATTGTGTTATTTTGATAATTTCAAATTGAAAATGTAAAAAAATCCATTTATTATTTTTCAGGTATACATATGGTAAGCCAGTGAAAGGAGATGTAACACTTACATTTTTACCTTTATCCTTTTGGGGCATGAAGAAAAATATTACAAAAAAATTTAAGGTAACTTTTGCAGATATCTTGTAACTTGTAATGGTGAAAAACTGTAAGTGTACTTTTTCTAGAAATAAGATTTTGTACTTAACAAAAAATTGGGTGTAAGGAAATCAAGAGCTTTCTAGCTTTGGACAAGTGAGAATTTACCCGTTTATAGTAATTAAAATGGAACCAGAGCTATTGTATTGTTGTGACTTAGTTTGAGTTTTATTCCTCAATTTTGAATTACTAAAGTGAAGAATAAAATTGAAATTTTTTAACAAAACAGATAAATGGATCTGCAAACTTCACTTTTAATGATGAAGAGATGAAAAAGGTAATGGATTTTTCGGATGGGCTTTCTGAACACATGTATCTCTCTTCTCCTGGGCCGGTAGAAATTTTAGCCACAGTGACAGAATCACTTACAGGTTTGTAGACTTTGACATGAAGGTAACACTTACATGGTGCTGCTCTGTCGTCTTCCTTATTATAACTGGCACATTCACTTGGGAGCATCCTTGCCTTTCTAAAGCCGTGATTTAATGCTGAAATTGTCATGACTATTAATTAGTCTAGCTTGCAGAATGCTTTCATAATGAAAGGGAAACTTATTTTCTATGAAAGTCTGTACTTTAAGCACACGTGATAGGTATTTGTAATTTTTTCCATTTCTACTCTTTCTTTTCAGCCTGAAGACGACATGGGAAGGTCTACCTTTTCAGCTGACTAACCATCTTCTTTTTTTTAATCAATGAACATCTTCTGAAATCTCATCTGCTCCTAGATAGTTTTCTCTTTTAATAATAAAATGAAGGTTAATTATTTGGATCTTTGTGTTGCTATTTCAACAGCTTAGACCAATCCCTGAAAGAACAAAGGACTGTTCTGTCAGGGCCTGAATCTGCTGGTGCACATGTCATGGGTGGGGATGGCAGGAATGGTGCTTAAGAAAGGATCTGTAGAGGACATAATAGAATCTTATGGTGCTCCTAGTGGTCAAGCCAACGTGGGAATGAGCCTTCTGTGCCCTGCTATCTTAACCCTTTGGGGAAGTACCTCAGATGGGGAAATTTGGTGGATAGAAGCTGTGGTGAAGTATAACTTTTGCTTTCTAAATGGTGCAATTCCAAAACAGGTATCTCAGGAAATGCAAGCTCCAATGTATTTTTCAAGCAACATGATCACATCATTGAATTTTTTGATTATGCTACTATCTTGAAGCCATCTCTCAACTTCACAGCCACTGTAAGTTGACATATTTATTAATGATCTAAAGCAGTATGTTCAATTTAATGAAACACAATGGGAAATAATATTTTCAGTGCATTTTAAAAAATTTAAACCAAAAGTAGATAGATTACTTTTCCCTTTTAGATATATGAGGTGTATAGAATTGTTTCCAAATGACCTTTGTCTAATTTTTATAAAAAAGTAGTTTCCAACAAAATTATTTTCCTCGAAATTTATTTATTTATTAATTTTTTTGATAAAGAAAATTCGCCCTGAGCTAACATCCACTGCCAATGTTCCTCTTTTGTGCTTGAGGAAAATTCGCCCTGAGCTAACATCTGTGCCCATCCTCCTCTATTTTGTATGTGGGTCGCCTCCACAGCATGGCTTGATGAGTGGTGTAGGTCTGCGCCCGGGATCTGAACCTGTGAACCCGGGCTGCTGAAGCAGAACGCACCAAACTTAACCACTATGCCACAGGGCTGGCCCCTCAAAATTTATTTAATGAGCAATTTAAGTTAGATTTGGATTGCTACATTGAAGCTTTTATAAATTAATTGAAGGAATTAGGTGCTAGTCAAAAAATTTCAATTTTAATTTGATTTTTATAATCACTAATTTTAGTTCTAGCAAAGATGTAGCATTAAAAAATTATCAACAAATCTCATTTTTTTTTGAGGGAGTACTGAGTTAACTCTTATTAGTTGGGTAAGTTTTGACAATGTACAAGGCATGGTGCTGGATGGGGCTCACAGGGCTGAGGATGCCCCACTGCCCACCCTGGATTCACAGTTTTCCTGATGGTGACAAGAAGATATACACACAGCAATAAGGCAGGATAAGAGACAAAAGGACAAGACTTGGTGTATATTGGATTTGGGGGGTGGGAAGAGGGCGAGGAAATTCAGAGATGTTAAGTCTGACAGAATTGTAGTCTTAGCAAAAATAGGAAAGGCAAGATGGTTGCTCAGTTTTAGATGTACTGAATTTGAGATGACAGAGAGGTACAGGTAGACATTTGCTGCAGGGAGTGGGAGGTGTTGAGTGAGAGTTTCCAGAGCAAGGTGAGGATGGCAGTAGGAGTGCTGGGACCTTTGAGAAAGAGAGAACAGACAGCTGCTGATTTGACCCTGACAAATTCCCACATTTAGGGAGAGGGAAGAGGAACCAAAAAGGACACTAAGGGGATGTAGCAAGAGGGGTTTGAAGTGAAGAAGGTTGTTGTGGAGCCATGGAAGGCAAGAGAAGCCATGATATCAAGAAAGGAGTGGTCAGTGGTATCAGATGCCTCCAAGAGACACCACTGAGTCTGGAAGTTAGGGTGCTACCAATAATTTTTAAGAGTTCAGTTTCATGGGAATAGCACAGGTGGAGACTGGATTCAACTGAACTTAAATCCTTTGCTTTTCTTGTTACCTGTTACTTAGGTGAAGGTAACCCGTTCTGATGGCAATCAGCTGACTCCTGAAGAGAGAAGAACTACTGTGGTCATAACAGTGACCCAGAGAAATGATACCGATTACTGGAGCAGGTGGGACAGTGGAAATCAGGGAGCAGAAGCTGTCCAGATTCTAAATTATACTGTCCCCCAAAATGGAATCTTTAAGATTGAATTCCCAATCCTGGATGATTCCAGCGAGCTACAATTGAAGGTGCCATCTGTTTCCCATCATTATATTACTGCAACAACATCATTAAAATTGTAATCTTGTGGTAGGCACTCAATTTGTTGGAGGTCAAAGTGCACAGGAAGTGGACACATGTTTCTCTTTTAAAAAAGGACAAAAGTGTTAAAAGTAATTTAATGACAGTGGCTGAGGGTTAGACTGAATGCTTCTGTGTGAGTTCATTTTGGAGAGCTGGTAAAACAGAGCAATCTGCAGGATGGTGGAGAAGCTCCCCAGACTCCCAGGCTAGGATGATTTTCAGTCATTTGAAATTGTATTTTGGCAAGAGCTGAAGTGAAAGAGGAATCTGTTCTTTTACACTTCTCTTCCTTTGCTGAGCTCAAGGTGGCTTGCCTCAGACTCCCCAGCCATTCCTGCTCCCTTTCTTTTGGTCCCTCAGCTCTGCCACGGGGTAGCCTCTGAGGTTCACTCTGACTGTCAGTGGATTGAGTGGGCTGATGCCGTGTCTTGCTTGTAGATGAGCTCTGTGTTCTGGAGACAGGGAAAGGAGCCCTGTTTCATTTCATTTTCTCTTACAGTATTTCCTGATAATATACTTTTGTATCTGAATTAAGTCAGGACTGTACTTTTTCCTCTTAGATTATAGTGATGAAGGCCCTCCTCCGTGTTTTAAAGCTGTCACTTTATAGAAGAAGCTATAAAATGATGGAGATCCAATATCTGGGGAGTGTATTTTTCCTGCATGGAAAAAAAGTAGAAGTGAATTTGCCTTTCAGTGTTGTTCAGCAGAGAGCATCTTTTCTCAGGGTATTACTGACGATGAAAAGTTTATAGCTCCCTTCTCTCCTGTTCTGTTCTAGGCCTCTTTTCTGAACAGCGTGAGCTCCATGGCAGTTCATGGTATGTTTAAATCTCCTAGTAAAACATATATCCAGCTAAAAACAAGAGACGAAAATATAAAGGTAATGCTTAGGATCACTTGGTAATTACAATATAATTGTACTCTTTTGCCGTTAATACGTGTGTATTAATTAAGATTTTTTTTCTAGGTGGGGTCACCTTTTGAGTTGGTGGTTAGTGGCAACAAGCAGCTGAAGGAGTTAAGCTATATGGTAATCACTTATGGAATCTAAATTTATGATCTATTATAGAATCATCTTAAATGGTGTCTACCTTATGTCTAGACTAAACCTACAATTTTTAAAATTCAGCCTCACACCTTTTTATATTCAGCCTGTGCTTTTTCTCTTGCAATCAAAATATCTTTTTTTCTTTTTTCACCTATATTTGCATTTCCAATTAAGATGGATAATTAAATCTTGTATTATGTTTAAAATTTAAATTTCTAGTAGATAAGCCATACACGTTCATTGTAGAAAATTATAAAATATAAGAAAAACCAAAAAAAACAAAATAATTGCCACCCACAGCCTTATGATTTTGCTCATGCAGCTCTCCCAGTGGTGCTCTGTGTTCCTCTCCTCAAGGATGTGTGCCTGACTGTGCAGCTGCTGGTGCCTCAGTCGGTGTGGCTTTATCTTGTCCATTTCGGTTTCCCAGCTTATACTCTCTTTGTTGGTCAGGGAAGTTTTCTTGCATTCAAAAAGGCTTTGAAGTTGGTTTAAGTCAAGAATTTGTGTGTTTGGTTCAAATTATGATACATGTTCCTGCTGTTGAGATTCTCACTAGCTTCAGCATAAAATAAAACTCGTCTGCTCCTCTTTTCAGGTGGTATCCAGGGGACAGTTGGTGGCTGTAGGCAAGCAAAATTCAACAGCTTTCTCTTTAACACCAGAAAATTCATGGGCTCCAAAAGCCTGTATAATTGTGTATTATATTGAAGATGATGGGGAAATTATAAATGATGTTGTAAAAATTCCTGTTCAGCTTGTTTTTGAAAATAAGGTAAGATTTAAGGTAATGATGTTAAAAAGAAAACTTCATATGAGTGAAGTCTGAGAAATGTAATATTTCTTTAAAAAAGTATCATTAAACCAAATTAGTTAGAAATTTCTATTCCTTTCTAATACTATGATTGAACCTCTTCATATTTAGTTACTATATATGTATTTTCAAATGTGGGATTTTTGTGCCCTGTGGGTCTTATTGGTAAGTTTTAGATTCTTGGCTTTAAGACTTGAACTCAAATACATGAAGCTATTTCAGGAGTTCCAAATGGTGGAGTCAGTATGGCTCTGGCCTGGAATTGTAGTGGCAATATACAATTGTGTGGTGTTGATAATGGTGTGAGAGTGAAATGAAGGTTGTGGGATGGAGTGAGGCCATTTGCAGTGATATGTGGAAGCAAAGTTAGCCTTTGGTTTATCTCTTTGATGAGCCTGGAAGCTAACTCAGGACAAATTTACAATAAGCTTGGTTACCTTGCATGTGGAGATCTGTGTGGAGTTTGGTCTCCAAACACACCAGTGATTTTTATAGCCTAAAGTATATAGCTTGTGTAGGAAACTGCCTTGGACCCCAACTCTGAAAAGTAACCTAATTCCAAGAGTGCCAGGTGGAATCGATATTAAATGAGCCATGCATATGACTTATGCATACTAAAATGAGCCATTGTTCTCACTAAAAGCTTCTCCTTCTCAGGTCCTCTTAAGCAAAATAATCATTGTTTTAAAGTAGTGATCTGCAACATATTAGGCCACAAAACAAGTCTCCATAAATTTAAGAGGATTGAAATAATACCAAGCATCTTTTCTGACCACAACGGTATGAAACTAGAAGTCAACTATAGGAAGAAAATCAGAAAAGCCACAAATACGTGGAGATTAAACAAAAAGCTACTGAACAACGACTGGGTCATCGAAGAAATTAAAGAAGAAATCAAAAAATACCTGGAGACAAATGAAAATGAAAATACGACATGCCAGAATTTATGGGATACAGCAAAAGCGGTTCTAAGAGGGAAGTTTATAGCAATACAGGTCGATCTCAAAAAACAAGAAAAATCTCAAATAAACAATCTAACAATGCACCTAAAGGAACTGGAAAAAGAAGAATAAACAAAGCCCAAAATCAGTACAAGAAGGGAAATAATAAAATCAGAGCAGAAATAAATGAAATAGAGACTAAAAAAACAATAGAAAAAATTAATAAAACCAAGAGATGGTTCTTTGAAAAGATAAAGAAAATTGACAAACCTTTAGCTAGACTCACCAAGAAAAAAAGAGAGAAAGCACAAATAAGTAAAATCAGAAATGAAAGAGAAGAAATTACAAGAGACACCTCAGAAATACAAAAGATTATAAGAGAATACTATGAAAAGCTATCTGCCAACCAATTCGACAATCTGGAAGAAATGGATAAATTCTTAGAATCATACAACCTTCCAAAACTGGATCAAGAAGAAGTAGAGAATTTGAATAGACCAATCACCAGTAAGGAGATTGAAATAGTAATCAAAAACCTCCCCAAAAATAAAAGTCCAGGACCAGACAGTTTCCCTGGTGAATTCTACCAAACATTCAAAGAAGACTTAATACCTATCCTTCTCAAACTCTTCCAAAAAATTGAGGAGGAGGGGAAGCTCCCTAACTCATTCTAGGAAGCCGACATTACCCTGATACCAAAATCAGACAAGGACAACACAAAAAAAGAAAATTACAGGCCAATATCACTGATGAACATCGATGCAAAAATCCTCAACAAAACACTGGCAAATCGCATACAACAATACGTTAAAAAGATTATACATCATGATCAAGTGGGATTTATTCCAGGTATGCAGGGATGGTTCAACATTCGCAAATCAATCAGCGTAATACACCACGTTAATAAAATGAAGAATAAAAATCACATGATCATCTCAATAGATGCAGAGAAAGCGTTTGACAAGATACAGCATCCATTTATGATAAAAACTCTGAATAAAATGGGTATAGAAGGAAAATACCTCAACATAATAAAGGCCATATATGACAAACCCACCCCTAATATCATCCTCAATGGTGAAAAACTGAAAGCTATCCCTCTAAGAACAGGAACCAGACAAGGATGCCCACTGTCACCACTCCTATTTAACATAGTACTGGTAGTCCTAGCCAGAGCAATCAGGCAAGAAAAAGAAATAAAAAGGATCCAAATTGGAAAGGAAGAAGTGAAACTCTATTTGCAGATGACATGATTTTATACATAGAAAACACTAAAGAATCCACCAGAAAACTTTTAGAAATAATAAACGAATATGGTAAAGTTGCAGGATACAAAATCAACATACAAAAATCAGTTGCATTTCTGTACACTAACAATGAAGTAGCAGAAAGAGAAATTAAGAATACCATCCCATTTACATTTGCAACAAAAAGAATAAAATACCTAGGAATAAACTTAACCAAAGAGGTGAAAGATCTGTACACCGAAAACTATAACACATTGCTGAAAGAAATTGAAGAAGACACAAAGAAATGGAAAGATATTCCGTGCTCTTGGATTGGAAGAATTAACATAGTTAAGATGTCCATACTTCCTAAAGCCATCTATAGATTCAATGCAATCCCTATCAAAGTTCCAACAACATTTTTCACAGAAATAGAACGAAGAATCCTAAAATTTATATGGAATAACAAAAGACCCCGAATAGTTAAAGGAATCCTGAGAAAAAAGAACAAAGCTGGAGGTATCACACTCCCTGATTTCAAAATATACTACAAAGCTGTAGTAACCAAAACAGCATGGTACTGGCACAAAAACAGACACACAGATCAATGGAACAGAATTGAAAGCCCAGAAATAAACCCACACATCTATGGACAGCTAATCTTTGACAAAGGAGCCAAGAACATACATGGGGAAAAGAAAGTCTCTTCAACAAATGGTGTTGGGAAAACTGGACAGCCACATGCAAAAAAATGAAAGTAGACCCTTACCTTACACCATACACAAAAATTAACTCCAAATGGATTAAAGACTTGAATGTAAGACCTGAAACTGTGAAACTTCTAGAAGAAAACATAGGCAGTACGCTCTTCGACATTGGTCTCAGCAACATATTTTCAAGCACCATGTCTGACCAGGCAAGAGAAACAATAGAAAAAATAAACAAATGGGACTACATCAAACTAAAAAGCTTCTGCACAGCAAAGGAATCTATCAACAAAATGAAAAGACAACCTAACAATTGGGAGAAGATATTTGCAAATCATACATCTGATAAGGGCTTAACCTCCAAAATATATAAAGAACTCATGCATCTCAACAACAAAAAAACTAACAACCCAATTAAAAAATGGGCAAAAGACCTGAACAGACATTTCTCCAAAGAAGATATACAGATGGCCAAGAGACACATGAAAAGATGTTCAAAATCATTAACTATCAGGGAAATGCAAATCAAAACTATGATGAGATATCACCTCACGCCCATCAGAATGGCTATAATTAACAAGACAGGAAACGACATGTGTTGGAGAGGATGTGGAGAGAAGGGAACTCTCATACACTGCTGGTGGAAGTACAAACTGGTGCAGCCACTATGGAAAACAGTATGGAGATTCCTCAAAAAATCAAGGATAGAACTACCATATGATCCAGCTATTCTACTGCTGGGTATTTATCCAAAGAACTTGAAAACACCAATGCGTAAAGATACACGCACCCCTGTGTTCATTGCAGCGTTAGTCACAATAGCCAAGACTTGGAAGCAACCTAAGTGCCCATCAAGGGACGAATGGATAAAGAAGATGTGGTATATATACACAATGGAATACTACTCAGCCATAAGAAACGATGAAATCCAGCCATTTGTGACAACATGGATGGACATTGAGGGTATTATGCAAAGTGAAATAAGTCAGAGGGAGAAGGTCAAATACTGTATGATTTCCTTCATTAAGTAGTAGATAATAATAACAATAAACAAACACATAGAGACAGAGATTGGATTGGTGGTTACCAGAGGGGAAGTGGGGTGGGAGGAGGGCGAAAGGGATAATTCGGCACATGTGTGTGGTGAGGGGTTATAATTAGTATTTGGGTGGTGATCATGATGTAATCTATGCAGAAATAGAAGTATAATGACATACACCTGAAATTTATACAATGTTATAAACCAATGTTACTGCAATAAACAATAAATTAAAAAAAAAAAAGTGATCTGCAGAGTACAGTTCCTTTAATAGCATTTCTTTCCCCTTAATTCGTTAAAATTTTGAGAAGTTGCAGTAGTTATGCACGCCTTCTTTTGCTGAGAACTCTTAAGTCTAACTTTGTCAAAATATAATATAAACTATTTTTCGTCTAATGAAAGGAAATTTTAAATAGACAATGCTATATTCTGTTAGTTTCAGAGCACAATTTTTGACTTCTAGTGATTCCATCAATCCCCTGACACAGGTGTATTTTAAGGTAGGGGTCAAGCTTAAATATGGAGGCACAAATCTCTGAAAGTGAGACCAGGTTTTAAAAAAAGTTGCAGTGTGAAGGTCATCAGCTCTGAAAAAGCAGAGTGTATAAATAACATACTTCCAGGAAATGTTGTGTATATGAGAGACAAATTAGTTTCAGTTATGTTTGGAAAGATATCTTTCTCTCGTTTTTATATAATAATGTTTATCATATTTACTCACAAAGAAACTACATAGTTGGAAATATAATATCTTTACGCAAGAGAAAATTAGTGAATCTTTTTGATGTTCAATAATGATTGTGGAATAAATGAATGAGATGCAGAAGGGATAAGGGACGTGTGTTTAGAAATCATCCACACAGAAGTGCAGGTTGAAGCCATGGGGTCTCTGAGGTGCAGAGTAAAGAGTGAGAAGTGTAAGGTTTGAACCAGTTGAACTCTCTCCCTCACTGGGGGGAGACCTGAGGAAGGGTCTCTTGCCATTCCTCTTGGGGTTCTTCCTCTGTTGGGTGTCACAACTTTGAAATGAGACTAAAGCTGAGCGTTCAATATTACAAGCTTTATTCAATGGCCAAAGAATGGAGAAGTGGGAACAAAGTTCACAAATCAACTTCTCAGCTCCTGGGGTGATTAAGCAGCTATTATAAGGGGTCTAGGTAATGAGGGGAGGAATATTCATAGGTCTTAGGGGAACTGGGCAGGTTTTTCAGGCAAACAAGGGTGCCAGCTCTTTTCTTTCTTTTTTTGGTTATATCCTGCTGTTGCTGTGGCAGTTGTAAACTGTTATGGAGCTGGTGAGTGTGTTGTGTAGCGTGGTAATGCATTACAGTGACCCTATAATGAGCTGCGGGGTCTAGATCAGGTCAAGTCAGACTGCCACATTGCCCTCTACAGTTTTAATTGGTTTCAGCTGTATGTCTCAGCATCTCCCCCTTCCTCCTCTTGTGGTTTCCTGTCAGCTACAGAGAACATATTAGGCTTGTTCTGAGCAGGGCTGTGGTTAACGTCTTATGGGGCCAGGGTAGCACATGCCGCTCTCCCCTTCCCTTTGTTTAGGGTATAGGTGGAGAAAAGTAAACTAGATACATTGGCTTAAGAGGTACGTCAAAGAAAAATTGCACTGGACAAGTTAAACAGGCAAGGAAGATTTTATTCAAGACTATAGCAATAGGGGCGAGAGTCTGAACTCAGCTCCACTAAAACAGAAGGCAGGAGGGTTTTAAGGACTGGGGTGAGCTGGTGGAAAAGTACCGGAGGACACAGTGGGGAGGTCGGTCAATGGGATTAGGCCATCTGTGTTTGCTAACTGGTGTTTGTAAGTGATGCTCCTACCCTCCCACAGACACGGGGAGATCAGTCAGGGCTCTATCTTTCTTGAGGATTACACTTCAAAAGGATGGCTCCCAGGTCCTCGAGAAGAGAAAGACATTCTTAGGTTGTAAAACTGGCAAGAGGCTGGGAGAAGATTTACATCTCAAAAGGGCAGAAAAAGAATTTACAATTGCAAATTTCTAAAGTAAATGCTCTAGAAAAGGGAGATGAGGAGTTTATAATCAGGAAGAAGCCTGTCTAAAATTTAGCCAAGCTGAGGCGAACATTAAGACCATCTTGGTCAGGTAGTATGGTCACTGGGGCAGTGGAATGTTGAGAGACAGCTAGACAAGAAGAACATTCCTAGGAGGAAGGGGCCTCAGGACAAAGCCATTTGGTTCAGCTGTGATGAGATGACTGACGCTCTTTAAGAAGTACTAGTAGACCATGCTTTGATGAGTGTAATGACAGGAAGTTCAGGCAGCCATTGGAGGCACAGGGCATGGAGCCTGACTGGTGTTTGGTCTGGTCACCTCTGTTTTTCCTTGGAAAGACACTCCCGACCCCCAGCCCAGGTGGTTCTGTGGGTCCCCAAGTGGGCTCTCACATGCGCTCAACTCTGAGTCTGGTCGCCAACATGTAGGCGTCTGCCTTTTCTGTCCTCTTTCCCATCCCTCCTCCTGGATGCTGGCCTTCCCCAGGTGTGCAGACATTGCTGTCTCCTCGTAGAAGCAGCTGGGGCTCAGGGGTGGGAGCTGGAGAAGAAGAGGAAAGGTAGAGCAGTGAAGGACAATTCAGATATACCCCACTGTGGGAAGTTCCATGACTTGCAAACACTATGGGAATAAGGTTTTTTTAATTCCTTTCCCTGGAGGCGGTTTATGTATGATTTCAGAATGATCCCCGAGCCAGAAAAAATGTAGAATCTTTGCTAGATTTTGAGTCATTGATCTGATGTTGGTAAGACATGTAAGTAATGGTTTAGAAAAGTGAAATAAATCAATCCTGTTTTCTCCCTTTCTTAGATAAATCTATTTTGGAGTAAAGCGAACGCTAAACCATCTGAGAAAGTCTCTCTTAGCGTCTCTGTGACACAGCCAGACTCGATAGTTGGGATTGTAGCTGTTGACCAAAGTGTGAATCTGATGAATGCTTCAAATGATATTACAATGGAAAATGTGAGTTTAGTTATTTTTTCATTACAAAAATACATGTGAAAAGTGAAAAAAGAAACTTTATTGCATTACTTCAAATATCTAAAGGAAAGTTTATTAGTTCCTCTTCAAATATAAGTCAATAATCAGTAAAGCTTCCAAATAAAAAAGAATTTATATTCTAGTTGTTATGTTGGAAAGAGGCTTATGTGGTCAAGTGTCCTTGCTGTGTTATGTGAGAACTGCCACCTAGAGTTTTTCCTCATTTTCATACTATGTTTTAATTTTAAGATTCTTGAGAAAGTACTAGGAAATTGACTCATACAATTCTGGATGACATTGGAGAAGAGAGGTTTAAATTATTATGAAGTACCTTCTCTTTTGGTTATATGTAATGATTGTCAATAAGTACAGTCCTCATTGAATATATCGAGGGAGTGAAATCGTGTTAATCTGCAGAAAAATTACAAACCAAGAAATATATGAACATCTGGTGTTACATAAACTAATCCCCTATTCATTCATTTTTTTGTTACCGGCCAATGTGGGGCCTTCTGCGCGCCGCAAGACATGCCAATAGTCAAGAGGCAAGGTGATAGGAGAGAAAGAACTTACGACAGCTTGCTAGCAAGAGGGAAAATGGCTGACTAATGTCTGAAAGAACCATCTTAAAGGGGCACGAAATCTTACAGCAGTTATATAGGCCATTGGGTTATTGGGGAGGGGGTTAGGAATGTTGACCTTCTGGTGTTACAGACTGAGAGTCAGCCACACCAGATCTTTTGGTTTTCATTGATGATGGCTATCAGCATAGATTCTCTGTTGGGGGTCATCACATTCCTAAGGAACTCAAAAGAACAAAGTTATCATCTTATCGCAGCTGGGAGGTATAGGCACAAGCAGGGGTTGTAAAATCAACGTAGCAGTTAGATCTCCTGGAGGGTGCATATCCAGCTTGCTTAGTTTGTCAGAGGTCATTCAAAGTTACAATAGGGTTTCTTTTCTACAACATGGCTTCCTTTAGGCCAAGCTTGTCTTGAGCCAGTATCAATTCCCCCCCTTTGCTGTTTAACCCCTCAATGTTGAGGGATGTCCTGTTGTCCCATCTTATTGAACCAGTCTCTTAGTAAGAGAGTGATGCAGGTGGGCTCCCAAATTTAGGCTTAAATTGTGGAAGCAAGCAACCAGGTAATTAATAAGACAAAAAGAAAAACAAAGTTAATGGTGGGAGCAAATTATAAACCAGTTTCTGAGTCCAGGGGACAGCCAGTCAAGAAGATTTCTAGACGTCAGTGCTGTCGGGGGAGAGGGAGAATCTCCCTCTGCCCTTTTCCTTAAGGTTCTTCTGGCTGGCCAAATAATTAACAAGACAGGTTAGCAGGAGAAAATAATACCAAGTTTAATAACATGTATACATGGGAGAAAGCAGGGACACTGCGTTTCTCAACACAATAGCAGAAATTCTCGTCTTAAATACCATCTTTTTCTAAAGACAAAGGAGGATGTTGGGGGTGGGGGGTGTCAGTTACAGGAGATTACCACTAAAGCACTGTAAACAAGAGTAAGGTTATTATGCAGATTTAAGTCATCACCTTCTACATTGATAAGTCACTAGAAATGAGCTCATCCCCCTCTCTTCTCCAAACAGAGAGGGAGATACCTTTACAAATGGAGATTTCCCTTATAAATGTAAATGTCTGTCTGGCAACTCCTTGCAGGGCCATCCAGAGAATGTGGCCAGAGAGACAGAACTTCCGATAAGATGGGCTTGTTGGTGCCTTTCCTATTGTAACATCTATTTTACATTATATTACAGCCATCAGATGGAAGATCTGTTCCAGGAAGGAGCCACCATGTCAAATTCTTTAGGCAGTTAGTGGGGGAGGTCAAATGTCCTTCAGAGAAAACAATCAAGGTAAAGAGATATATTTCAGGGTGGCCAAATTTTGATCTCCCACAGTGCCAAAGCATCTTTTGCAGCTTAAATGTCTCTGATGATGTCATCGGGTATTCAGGTACCTTTCTGAATGGCTTACATTAGCAGACGTGAATCTCTCTTAAGTTTATATCAAGTCCACCAGCTTCAGTTTGCAAGGCTTCAGGAAAAAGGGCAGGTTCAGTTCTCAGTGATTCCAAATGAAAATGATGGAAAAAAATCAAAACATTAGTTTGGAGATTTGTAGCCAGATATATCAGGAGACTAGAAGAATTCAGGATCCAGTCCAGTTAACAGATATAAAACAGAAACCTCACAGACAATTATCAGAACTAGAACCTAATATCCATGAATGTGTACTATAGTTTCTATCAAAACATATCTTTTTCTCTCTAAAATCACCCTCATTTTATCAAAGATAACCAAATTAAAACTAACTGGTTTGCAAAATAAAATAAACTTGGCCCAATTATTTACATAAGTACAGCAAGGATAGCCATTGTTCATATAGGCTCTTTTAAATCTGCTTTGCTGGAACTCTGTATAAGGAATCTCAGATTGAACTTTAAAGGCCTCTCGAGGCTGGGAAAGCCAAGCCAAAGACTTTGTCATGAGCCTTTGCCTGCAATACCTACAGATTTGGGTGAATTCCTCTCTTCTCGAGGTCCCCCAAAATATTTCGAGGTTCCTTGCACCTCCAAGATAAGTGACATTCCTTACTTATCCAGTAAATGCTGCTTGGAACAGTGAACATAAGGTACCAGGCCAACACTTCCATGTGGCTTTATTCCATCAAGTCCATCTTTGTCTCTCAGAAGCTATCTTGTCACATTCCAATCAAAGCTTTGCTAATATAACAAGTGTTTCCAATTGTGTCCTGTTATGAGGAGAACAGATTCTTATTGAACTTACGCAAATAACTATATTGCCTTGAAAACAATACTCACTAAGAGTTTCCAAATCCTGGAGGAATCAGGGAGAAAAAGATAAATATTTCAATTCTGCTTACAAAGGTATAATTTACCAAATTGCCATAAGTCATAGCTATCTCAGGAGAAAAGAGAAAAAGTTTTCCTTAACCCTGGAAAACCAAAACATTAAAAAAATCAGCAATATTTCAAACAAGAGTCATAAAAAATTTAATCATCCCCATCAGTTCATTCAGTCCAGTGTAATTGATTCTTGATCTTAATCTTCTGTTAGCAGTTTCATGAAGTCCGCAGTTTCTTTGTTAGAGTTCTGTTATTTCTTACCCAGTTTAGTTTTATAATCTGAAAGTTTATCAGAAACCTATACTCTAGAATAAATGTCAAAGTCCTTTCCATGAATTTCTCTGAAGATGAAACATATTTTGCAAAAGCATAAACAATAACTGTCTGTAAACAACAAGACCCCAAAATGGCAATTGACAAAGAAATTTGGTTAATTTTGTGACATACAATACTTTAAAATAATAACCAGAACCAGACTGATAACCAGGACAGATCAGATTTTCAGTAGTGTTGTACAATTTCAAAGCACCTATATCAATAACATTCACCCACACAATATCACCTAAGAAGGTTTATTATCACTTATTTGACAATGCTTCCCATGTAATTTAACATACCAAATAAGCCTAATAAGTTTAGTATCTTCCTCCTTATAGGAAGAGAGCAAATTTCTTTGAGAAGTTCCAGGGACCTCTGAAAATTCTCAAAAAAAGTCAAAGAAAGACTTTATTTAAGATATGAATTTTGGGGAGCTCGTCAAAAATATAAACAGTCAAGAGCAAACAGACCATTAACAGTCCAAAAAGCCTTAATAGAGAGACCTCAGTCTTTGGAACATAGGAAATTATTTTAACAGTTTTTTTCTGTCTTTTAGGTAGGCTTAAAAATCTTTTATAACCTCTTTATCAAGTTCAAGAAAATTATCCTTTTAAGAGAAAGAAGACTAAATTTTAATTTTGTACCAGCTTACTTTTGATATTAAAACTCATTTACTCAGTTGGATTTACTTTAATCCCAGCCAATTTGACCATGCATAAAACTCTTTTTCCAGAATTCCTCTTCCACAAACCGTCTATAACTTTCTTTTTACATTCAGAATTTGTCTCATGCCTTCCTTTCTTGCCTTTGTGACAAATTTATCTTTCTTAACCAACCAAACAAAATATTTCCATTCTTTGTACCTTTTTACTATATACATCTTACTTTCCTTGTATACAGAGCTGTTTTCCTTATTAATTTTTAGTAACTTTAATGACATATATTAATTAGATTTTTTTTTTTTAACCCTTATAGACTTTGACTTCTAAGTAAAACTAAGAAAGTAGTTATAAACTTTCTTTTACATCAGCATTCTGTGGCTTGGCAAATTTATTTCTTGGCAAATTATTGGCAAACACTTTTCATAATTTCTGGAAGCATGTTATTTTATAGTACAATCTTTTAATAAAACACAAAACATGTTTACTAATAGACCCAAAACACCTTTTAGTTTTTCTGTAATAAGCCAAAAGTAGATAAAGTTAGATATGTTTAGCAATAATGTTTCAGGAGTTTACCTTATTTGAAAATGACCCAGATACTCAACGAACTTTTCTCAAAAACTCTGAAGTTTTAAGTTACCCAAAGGAATTTTGAAGCTGTTTTTTTTCCAAGTATACAGATCGTAAAACATAATTATTATACCCCAAAACTCGTACTTATTTTCATCTATCTAAATCATTTGTTTCCAACAATTGTCAATCAAACCAACAAACTTAAACCAGCTTTCGTTTACCAAAGATTAATTTATATCATGTTAACTTGAAAGACATTTGGGTTAATTTCTATTACATTTAGAATTTATGTAAGTGCTTACTTTAAGCCAATTAAACAGAGCTCTTGACCGTACCATCTGCAGGTAAAATATCACACATATGTAACATACATATAGACAGAGGTACACAGAGTTTCCACAGCTATGGTTTTAAAATTACTGCCATGAATCAGGTACAGTAATACAAAGCTCCCTAGTTAAGAATCCAAATTTTTGTTTTAAGCCTTTTACTAATATTTGTGGAGAAGACACTCAAGATGCTAGATTTTTGGCCAGGCGTGCTCCTATGGGTGTTTTTTTTGGCCTTTTTACTTTTATTTCTTTCTTCAGTCTTAGAAATTGGTGATGAGCTAGATAACACTTCCAAGAGAGGCAAGGTGATAATCCTTTTTGAGATAAAGGAACTGAGTGGAATTTGAACTGCCTCTAGAGCTGCTTTTCCAGTCTTACAAGGATTTTTTTTTTTTTTTTTAAGGACAATTGCTCTTAATTTCTCAGAAATTGGGTTGTAACTCAAATGACATTATAGCTTGATCTACCTGTCCAGCTATATCACAAAAGCATAGAGAAACCACTCAAGTTTTCTCCAAGATGGGAGTTTTTGGAGCATAACCCATCCAATAGAAATTGTTTCCAATCAGTTAAAAGGCACCTGAGTGGTGAGTCTCTGGTGATGCTTGGGGCGTTCCCTATGGCCGTAAAACTGGTGTCCCACTGACAGTGGCCCGGAGAAGAGTGCAGAGCCCAGCTGCAGGCTTCAATATAGCTATAAGATTTAGTCAAGTCCCACTCAGCCTGGGCACTTAGTCCCTGAGCCAGCACAAGGCAAGCGAGGGAGGCAAGAGGCAAAAGCCTGGAGTGGGCTGGGGGCTGGGGCTCTCAACGCCGGGTCTGAGAGTTAAATACTTGGCAGAAAGGTTTCAAGTTTTCAGTTTTACAGAAGGTCCAAGTTCTGCTCAGGTCCAGCCTGAACTTAACCTCCACTTGGTAACAACAGAGGAGGTGAGGAACAAAACAGAAAAGGAAGGGAAAGAGGGGGTCAGGTCTCACCCTCACAGCCTCTTCCTGAGTTATCAAGATAACTTGATAAATTACAGATATCCTGTCCTCATAGCTGACTCAGTAGGCGCCTAAAATATTCAACGTGTTCTTGACAGGAGACAAAACAGGATTCCAGATTTCAGTCAAATGACTAAGGGCCAACCTGGACTCACTCCAGGTGCCCCGAAAACCAGAGGAGAGCTCCCAGAGGTGGAGCCTTTGACTCTTTAAAGATGTCTTCATTTCTCAGTTTGAAAGCTAAAAGGGAGCCCAAAACGGCCACAGTAACTTTAAATTATCCCCAGTTATCTTGCCAGCTGTTTACAGTTATCTCCATTTCAAGGGCTTTTCCCAAGGTGGCCATAACAAACAGGGTAATTTCTGAAGAGAGTTTGTGATGATCTCTGAGAAACTCAGTCCCCAAACAGCCAATTTTGAGCTATTTACTGACACAGACACGGACACAGACACAGAAAAAACAGACAACCAGTGAACTAGTTCCCAGATTTAGGGTGTAAAGTCCGAGCGTGCGCCCAGACGGTCCCATTGGAACCCAGATGGCCCTGCCGTAAGTGGAAGGACCCTAGACAGCCCTGCCATAAACAGAAGGACCCCGGATGGAGGGGAACAGAGTTCATGAGCATCCTCAAGTGACTTACCCTATTGCAGATTGAGCCCGTGGACTCACCAGATGTAGCCGTTTCTCTTCCTACCACAATCAGCGTTAGGAGACAGCCGGCGTCAGCACGGGAAAGCAGGTAGGGCAGTTACCCGAGACAAAGAGAGCCTCGGCGGCCGCTAGGGACTTACCCAACAGGTTGCCCATCTGAGGTCAGCTGGCCACGAGCAGGACTTATCGTTCCACCTGGGTCACCAAATTGTTACCGCCCAACGTGGGGCCTTCTGCTCGCCGCAAGACATGCCAATAGTCAAGAGGCAAGGAGGTAGGAGAAAAAGGACTTTTTTTTATTACAGCTTGCTAGCAAGAGGGAAGATGGCTGACTAATGTCTGAAAAAAACCATCTTAAAAGGGCACAAAATCTTACAGCAGTTATATGGGCCAGTGGGTTATAGGGGAGGGGGTTAGGAATGTTGACCTTCTGGTGTTACAGACTGAGAGTCACCACACCAGATCTTTTGGTTTTCATTGATGATGGCTATTAGCATAGATTCTCTGTTGGGGGTCATCACATTCCTAAGGAACTCCAAAGAACAAAGTTATCATCTTATTGCAGCTGGGAGATATATGCACAGGCAGGGGTTGTAAAATTAACATGGGAGTTAGATCTCCTGGAGGGTGCATACCCAGCTTGGTTAGTCAATCAGAGTTCATTCAAAGTTACAGTAGGGTTTCTTTTCTACAACATGGCTTCCCTTATGTCAACCTTGTCTTGAGCTGGTATCAGTTTCATTTTTATCTGTAAGTTCTTGATATATTCTTCTGTGCCCTTGTCATGAAATCCAGATTGTGTCACCTATGTCCATTAATTGATTAAGTACAGTGATTAACAACATGTCAGGAAGAAAGATATGTATGTTTGGGCTAATTTGGTCATCTTATAAAATTAATCCACTCAAGAAAAATTATATATTTTTTCAGTCTATATAGCTAATTTTTCTCATTCCTTTTTTAAAAATTCCTTTAAAATAAATTGGTCATTTTTTTCCCTTGACTCTTCTTAAATTCACATTATTCTATTCTATAGCATCTTGCATTTGATTTAACTGAATATAGTGACATCTCTCATTTTACAGCTTTCTAAATATTTTATTTTTTTCTTCTCTATGCGTGTGTTCTTACACACGCCTATATTCTGCTCATGCTCTCTCTGTGTCTCTTTGTCTATCTCTGTCTCTCTTTCTCTCTATATGTTTACATTAAATTTTGTTAGATATTATGATTGCTATCCCAGCTATCTTTTGGTTCATACTTGCCTGGCGTATTTTTCTATCTTTTTATTTTCAACCTTTTGTAAGTTTTTGTTTTTTAAGTATAGCTTGTAGAAAGCATATTATTATATTTTGCTTTTTAAAAAAAATCTAATCTGATAGTCAATATCCTTTTTTTTTTTTTTTTTTTGAGGAAGATCAGTCCTGAGCTAACATCCATGTCAATCCTCCTCTTTTTGCTGAGGAAGACTGGCCCTGAGCTAACATCTATTGCCAATCCTCCTCCTTTTTTTTTTCCGTTTTTCTCCCCAGAGCTCCAGTAGATAGTTGTATGTCATAGTTGCACATCCTTCTAGTTGCTGTATGTGGGACCCCGCCTCAGCATGGCGGGACAAGTGGTGCATCGGTGCACGCCTGGGATCCGAACCTGGGCCGCCAGTAGTGGAGCGCGTGCACTTGACTGCTAAGCCATGGGGCGGGCCCCCCAGTCAATATCTTTTAATAAGCTTATTTAACCCATTTATAAGTATGGTAATTATTGTTCTAATTCAAACTTATTTTTGCTTTTTTATTTCATATTTTTAAATTTAGACTGTTCTCTTTTTGTGTCTTTTTATTCTTCTTTCCATGGGCTAGATCAAATTTTCTTCTGGTTTGGAAGTTACACATTCTATTTTTGTTTCTCTGATAGATGGCTTTAAACTCATGAACCATACTCATATATATTTACCCTTATTGATTTCTGAAGGTTATCAGTTATCAAACAAGACAAGCATTTTAGTCTGCTCTCAGATTCTTGCATATCCTTTTTGTCTCTCCTCTGTCCCAACCTTGTTCCCCAGCCCTGGCCAGATCTTGTTGCTATTGTACAGAATTTTAGTTCTTGTCATTATGGATTGCCCTTTTAATCTATGCTCTCCATTTTTCAATTCTGGAAATTTACACCCATTATTTCTTCATATATTTCCTCTTATCCATTTTAATTTTTCTCTCCTTCTGGGACTCCTGTTATTCGGAGATTGGCACTTCTACTTGCCTTCTCCATATCTCTTAGCTTTTTGTTTTATGTTTTCCATCTCTTTGTCTTTTCTCTGTTTCTCTGGGGGAGTTCCTCAGTTGAGTCTTTCTGCTCACTGATTGGTTGTCAGCTCTATCTGTCTTTTATTCCTACTTTGAGTTCTTTATGTCAGCTATTGTGTTTTTAATATCTATTATTTTCATTTGGTTCTTATCTTCTGTTCTTGTTTCACGTTGCTAATATTTTCCCATATCTCCTTATGTATGTTTACTACGTTTATTTTAAATTCTTGAGCTGACTTTTTCAATATTCTGCTTCACATGCTATGTGTTGTCTAGGTGGATGTCTTTTATGGAAGTTTTGCTCTTTGGATGTCTAACTGTTTTGGCAGCTACTCTTGATAACGTCTTTTGGGAAAGGCTGAAGTCCCTGTTGCAATCTATGTAAGTCTTGTGAGTATAAAGAGAGGGAGGGTTGAGCTTCAGGGACTGGAGAACTACTCTTCATCCTCCCTGGTGCTGCCTGCTTCTAGACGGTGTTTCCCGTTTAAGAGCTTAGGGAAAAGCAGCCCCAGGGAGAGGAGTGTCCTGCGGAAGTTGTGAGGTTGTGATCTACCAGCTGTGAGGGTTTGGAGGAGGTGGGGAGAAGAGTGAGTGCTTGAGGGCCACGGGTTGGTCTGTGGGCTTTCCGCTTTCTCGCCCCAGAGGGCAGACTGCTGACCTGTGGCGTGCTCGCCATCCCTGCACAGGCCGTCTGGGCTGCTCCCACTGCGTGTGGGAGGTGAAATGGCAAGGAGTGATGGTCCTGTGGCTATCCCCTGGAGAGAAGCAAGAGCAGAATGTAAAAACCTTTCCTCCAGCCTGTCACCTGTCATGCGATTGCTGCCTCCTGCATCCTCTCAACATACCGATTCAAGACACCCTTCGCTCTTCCTGGGGTTTTTCTTCCTGCTCCTCCAGGTTTCCTGCTGGCTTCCCCTTTTCTCCACGGTTGGCTCTGGAGGAGGGAGTCAGAAACCTGTGATACTAGACCATTTTGGCTTCTTTTGTTCTTGTTAAATTTTTGTGTGCTGCTGAGAGACTCTTGAATGCCTTGAATAATGTAGGTGTTCTAGATCTTCCAGGAATAACTTTCAGACACCCCTTCCCCTCACTAGCCTGTGCGGCAGCTTTGGTGGTGCCTTTTTATTGAGGCAGTAGAACAGGAGGATTTTTTCTACGAGCTAGACGCTTCTTCCTAGATAGTTCCATCATCGTCGACTGAGCGTCAGCAGGAGGCCGTCCGCCTGTTTGCTCTGTGGCGGAGTTTGAGTCATGAACTAAACTCTCTCCCCATTTTGTCTGGCTCTGTCTCTGCTGTCTGTAGCTGGGCTAAGCATATTTGCCAGCTTGTTGAGATATTTCTTGTTCTGTTGTTTTCTTCTGGGAGCCTGTTTGCTTACCGTGAAGGTAGCAGTGGTTGTTAGCGTAGCAGAAGCAGTGTTTGTTGGTGTTTGATTTTAAACTTGGTGTGTTTTTTAAACTCATACTTAGAATCTTTCATGATTTTTATTCTACCTTTGTCTTAATTTGTCTGGTTAATGCTAATATAAATAAGGGAGATGTATCAAAATAGTTACCAAAAGGGGTATAGTGTCCTAACTTTTTAATCATTGTGAAATATATGTAACATAAAATTTGCCATTTCACCATTTTTAAAAGTACAATTCAGTGGCATTAATTACATTCATAGTGTTGTACAACCACCATCACTGTCTGTCTCCAAAACTTTTTATCACTCCGAACAGACTCTGTACCTATTAAACATAACCCCTCATTCTCCCTTCCCCCAGCCCTTGGTAACCTCTCATCTACTTCTGTCTTGATGAATTTGCCTATTCTAGATATTTCATATAAGTGGAATCATATAATATTTGTCCTTTTGTGTCTGCCTTATTTCGCTTAGCGTAAATGTTTTCAAGGTTCATCCATATTGTAGCATATGTCAGAACTTTATTTTTTTATTGCTGCATAATATTCCACTATGTATATATACCACATTTTGTTTATCTGTTCTTATGTTGTTGGACGTTTAGATTGGTTCTGCCTTTTGGCTATGGTGACTAATGCTGCAATGAACCATTGGCATACAAGTATCTCTTTGAGTCCCTGTTTTCAGTTCTTTTGGGTATATACATAGGAGTGGAATTGCTGGGTCATATTCTAATTCTGTGTTTAACTTTCTTAGGAACTGCCAATTTTACTCACTTTTTTAGCCTATTTTACTCACTCTTGCTAGCAATGAGTACTGTTCTTTGAAAAATAGCATTGTTAATGTGATATATGCAAATATCTCATTATTGAAAAACCCATCTCATTGATGTTGTAATTTGCATTGCTTTATCAGTGATGTTGAATTTTTCTGGTTATTAATAATTTGCATTTCCTCTTTTGTGAGTTGTCTCTTTGTATTATTTAAAAAAATTTAGTTAACTCACATTTTTGCACAACTTTATTAACCATCCAATATAACCCATTTATATAATTAACCCACTCTTCCAAGAGTATGGGTCATTTTTAACACTGATGACTATGTGTTGGTCTTGTCAACCAGTGACATTTAAGTTCCTCCTGGGCAGAACTCAAAAGCCCACACTTCTTAGGAACTCTGGATTGCCGAACAGAGTAAAAATAAGTTTAAATAAGAAATATAATTTTGGCTGATTGAGTCATGAACAAGGTATTCGCATATGTATTATTCCTCCATTTGTGTCCTTCTCAAATTTGATATGCATGTGGGCTGTGTCTTTTCTAAGTTAGATACAAGAAATGTTGCAGAGGGCAGAGCAGTTTGAAATGAATCCATCCATTCCATGTATTTTATCTTCTCCTTAGGTGGTCCATGAGTTGGAACTTTATAACACAGGATATTATTTAGGCATGTTCATGAATTCTTTTGCAGTCTTTCAGGTATGTTTAGTTTGCTATATAATTTGAAAATATATTAATATCTTTTATTATTGCATACACTTTCAGAATTAATGATCTGAATTATGAAATGTTAGCCTTTTATTAAATGTGTTGCTGAAGTGCAGTGTGTTATATAAGTGTAATTTGAAATGGAAGGATAATCATCATTCCAGTTTTAAAAGCAAATGGGAAAATTCACCATTAGAGAAATTAATGGCACTGTCAAAAAAAAAAAATTTCTTTCCGTTTTATCACTTTCCTTGACTTTGAAATGGCTGTTCATGCACGTGAGTGTGTGTGTGTGTCTGTGTGTGTGTGTCTGTGTCTGTGTATGAGAGAGAGAGAGAGAGAATGTATGCTCAGGTACGTACCTAAACTCTCAAAAATGAGCAAGAGTGAAAAAAAATATAAAGAGGTTCTTTCACATTCTGGATAAAAACACACAAGCAAGAGTGAGTTAGGAGTATGGGAGACTGTTGTAACAATTTAGAGAGCATTTAAACTTTTATTTCAGAAGAAAATTAAAATTTTTCTTTCTAGGAAGGTGGCCTCTGGGTATTGACAGATGCAAACCTTGTGAAGGATTACATTGATGGTGTTTGTAAGTAAAACCTGGGAATGTGCTTTTAAAGTATTTAAGTCTTTCATCTCAGGTATTTAAAATGACTTATATAGGTGTGAATACTTTCTGGTTGAACACGGATATTGTGATTTTCAATTTCTGTTCTCTTACTCTAAAATGTTTGGAATTTAATGTTTTTGGAAGTATATTCAGGCCATGACATGGAACGTTCGTGGGCTCCTGTCTAGATCTTCAAAAGAAATAGTTTCCGTTTGCTCTCTGTAATTTTTTGAGGTGGTAATATTTTTGGACATATTGGAAGATCCTGTGCTTTTAATTTGTATTGCAAACTCTGCTATTATTTTGGAATTAGATAAAAGGAGCAACGTATTTTTGAAACATTTTTGTTCTCTAGCCGTTTGATGTTCACCTAGAATATAGCACAGATGCCGTAAAGGGTACTGGTGCACCCATGTGCACACAATCATGTCTCATCGGTCTGAGCTCTTGCTGGGCCGGCTCACACCTGTACAGCCTAGCTCCCTGGATTGCTAAATAGAGTTGGCCACTCACCTAAGAAGAAGAAGTGTGCTTTTAGGAAGAAGTCATAAAATGTTTTCGCTGAAAGAAATGTGTAAAGGAAAATGGTTGACTCTAGAGGTTGTTCTCTTTCCTTTCAGGTAAAGTTATGTTAACACCGTCTTGAGAGGCTCCAGAATTGTCAGCTTCCAGCCCTGAATTCCCTGTTTCTGTTGGGTGCTCTCAGTTACTCCACACCAGGCCCCAGGCTCTCTGGCTTTGGGTTGGTTCTTGCCTCTACAGGACACCTGAGCCTCTGTCCTGAAGCTAAAAAGATAATTTTATAGTCTTAAAGATTTGATGAGGTCATTATGACCTTTATGTATTAAATACACATGGTACATTTAGTTTTTTTTGTATAATCATTTATCTTAGACAACCTTCAAAGCAGTCTATCTTTTTCTGTTCTCCTTTGTCTATCTCAGCTTTTATCCATCTTTGTTCATCTTTACTTATCAAATCCTGATGCTCACTGTAATGCTCATTCTGTTGTTAATAATACTTATTGTATCCTTTGCCTTTTCTGAGAACCTTCTTCCACCTTTTCACTGTAACCAGAAGAAACCTGATATTCCTACCAGCGTCTTGTGTCCCTAGAAACCTTCTCAAGTGATCGACATTCATTTCTCTGCCTCTCTTCTAGATCAGGGTCAGTAGGTACTTAGCATTGAGTATTTTCTTGGCTACTTCAAGACTACTGTTCAACAGCTCTCAGTTAAGAGCCACTTATTATTTGAAGCTCAAAAATTTCACTTATAACCCCTTCAGTCAACATTCAGGTCACCTACTTTCCCTTTCCCTCTCTATACATTGACGACTCTCACAAAAGATTCCAAGTCTTCCTCCTGTTGTCCTCCTGGGGGTTTGAGTGTCCATGTGGCTGATCCATCCAATGTGCACATCCTGCGATTACCACTGTGGCAACAGTAGTCACCCAAGGTCATCTTGTCGCCTGAACATTGTCTACTGACGTTTCCATTGCCTGTCCTTCTACCTTGTATATTCCCTCACTCCTCTAAATCTGTTAGATGTCTGCTTTGGTTTTGACTTCTCTTGGTTATTCTGAGTTTTTGGTTTCGCCTGTCTTTATTTCCCTCCAGTACCTGGGTGGACCACATGGTTAACCACTTTGGTCGAATCCTTCCCTCGTCCCTTGTCCTTTCATGATGTTGTCCCCATTAAACCCAACTCTGCAGCATCTTGACTGTTTATCTTACCCCTCTGTTTCTGCACCCTAATGCCCCACAAATATCTTCAATTCAATGTCACAAACCAAGTTTACGATCTTTTCTCTCCTCACAACCTTACTCTTTCTCAATATGATTTGATTGATACATGATTCCTTTACTTGATATGATTTCATAGCTCTGTTAGTGAAATCATCATCTACCCAGTTTTCTAGATCAGAAACTCAGAACTCGTCCTTCGCTCCTTCCTTTCTTTCTCTCAGATGTGGAACAGCATAGTGGTTAAGAAAGGAATTTGTCGTCAAATACTTCTGGCTTTGAATTCTGGCTTTATGACCTTGAGAAAGTCAGTTAACCTCTCTAAGCCTCAGGTTTCCCCCTGAAGTATAGGACTAATAGTATTACTTGTATTACAGAGCTGTTATGAGATTAAATCCAAAAGTATATAAAATGCTTAGCACATGTTTGTCATTTGTAAGTCTGCAGTTACCTTTTATCGTGTCCCTCAGATCCACTTTGTTCATTCCTTATTCAATAGATAGTGATGATGTTAATTGCATGCTTAGTGTGTATGAGGCAGTGGAGATTTCAACTTGGTCTAGTGGGGCAAACCAACTCACAATTAGAAGAGTATGCCAAGGGCTGTGACAGGCGTGCTGTGGGTGCACACAGAGGTCTTCCAGCTGAGAGGCAGAGCAGAGTTGTCTTGAGAGTGTCCTTCTTGTCTGCTTGGCATCAGGCCCTTATCAGCGTTTCCTTGACCATCACAGTAGCCTCCTAACTAACTGTTTGACTGCCTCCATTTCCTCCAGCTCTAAACCATTGTTCACACTGAGGCCACAGTTATTGTTATAAAACATGGGTTATATCATGTTTCTAATTTATTTTATAACCCTCAGTAGGTCATCATTGCTTAAAGGATTAAGTCCAAATCCTTCAGCATGGGATATTTGACGTTTTAAAATCTGGACCCAACCATTCCTTCTCTTCTCATTTTATGCCACTCTTACCTGATACTCATTGTTATATTATGGACATGCCTTTGTACTTAGCCTACTTTTTTGTTTCCCTGTGTGGGATACTCTTTATCTGGAGACTTTAGGGAAAATGGAAATGCAAAAAACAATGCAAAATGGATATCCCCCCAGCCATGCTCTTCATCATTCAGATTCTGTGTAAAATCAACCATTCTCTGCGTAATAGACATTTTACTTATGTCTATTATTACTCTTTTTTTGTTTGTTTTTTTTTGTGAGGAAGATCAGCCCTGAGCTAACATCCATGCTGATGCTCCTCTTTTTGCTGAGGAAGACTGGCCCTGGGCTAACATCTGTGCCCATCTTCCTCCATTTTATGTGGGAGGCCGCCACACCATGGCCTGACAAGTGGTGCATCGGTGCGCGCCAAGATCCGAACCCTGGCCGCCAGCAGCAGAGCGCACACACTTAACCACTACACCACGGGGCCGGCCCCTATTATTACTCTTAAGTTTACTACAGTTTTCTATCTGTCTGTCTCCTCCGTAGACTATGAGTGGAGCTCATTGTGTTCATCTTTGTATCCTTGGTACCTACTACATTTTTTTACATTTTATTTTGAAATAATTTTAGACTTATAGAAAACTTGAAAAAAGTAGAGATAGCTGATCCAGAGCCTGTATGGCAACATGGATTTTTTTAATAAGAGGACAGCTAGTAAACTAGATGATTGTAGTATCTTATGGCTGGTGTAGCCAATGGTAATCAACACTAGGGAGCTAGAAAGAGTAGAATAGCAAAATTGTAGGTAGCTTTAAAAATATGATTTTACTTAATTTTTAGTAACTGAACTGTGAGTAGTTTTTCAGATCTTGGCCGTGGGTGCAGGGAACTTTCGTTGTTGCTGTTCTGGCTCTGCCATAGCTGGCCACATGGCCTTAGCTTAGTCACCTGACTTCTCTGGGTCTCAGGTTTCTCATCTGTCAAATGACAGGATTGGACCAGATGAACTCTAAAGTCCCATTCAGCTGAGAGGTGATTCTGTGGACTAAGTTTATAAACATTCTTTACGGTGACTTTTTCCCTAACAGTTGTCACTGTTTATTTTTAGATGACAATGTAGAGGTTGCTGAGAGGTTTGTGGAGGAAAATGAAGCATACTTGGTAGATTTTCATGAGTTTTCTTCGGTTGGCAGTCCACGTGTCAGAAGGCATTTTCCAGAGACTTGGATTTGGCTAGACACCAACATGGGGTAAAAATTTATAAAGTTCTTTGCCCATATGTATTTTGTTTAGTGTCAGTTTTAAACAAATTTTGCCCTCTTCCTAATGTTTAAGTGCAAGCATGGTATGATAAGAACTAAGTAGACAAAGAATTTTTTCTTTTAGAATGTTGCTTATTGTATCTGATATAGTGTTTAATAAAGCCACATGCCCATTGTGGCAGTGAGAGTACCATTGAGGAGAAGAGAGGCCTTTTTTGAATGAAGGGTGATTTTAACTTCCTTGAGTCTTGTGGTTCTTGTTGGAGAAGAGTTGCTGAGAGTGCGTGTGTTGCCTTGGGGTGGGAAGCACTCGTGATTACCCCCTCTACCTTGTGGCTCCTCATAAACATCCCCACAAGCACTGGGAGAAGGGGCGTGCATGCCGGAGGAATTCATCTTAGTTGACAAACCCTGTGCTGCCTGGCCTGAGGACTGAGCAGGTACATCATGAAATCTACACATATTTTATAGTCAGCCATTTATGGAAACTTGAAATAAGACACAAGTCAAACCTCAAAAAAACAAATAATGGTATTGACTGGGATACAGAGGGAAACTTTTATGCAAATTGAGAGAAATAAATTGGAGTCAAATTTGAAAATATATATTTATTATCTATATAAAATTTATGAAAATAATGTTCATTCTGAAGATATATACATTGTAGAAAACTTTTATTGGACTATGGATCAATATGCAGTATTATGACCTTATTGTAACCTATTCCTTGAGAACTTGGGATCCACTGTTTTTTTTTTGTTGTTGTTGTTTTTTTTTTTTTGTTTGTTTGTTTTCTTTTTGTGAGGAGATCAGCCCTGTGCTAACATCCGCCAATCCTCCTCTTTTTTTGCTGAGGAAGACGGCCCTGGGCTAACATCTGTGCCCATCTTCCTCCACTTTATATGGGACGCCGCCCAGCATGGCTTGCCAAGCAGTGCGTTGGTGCGCGCCCGGGATCCGAACCAGCGAACCCCGGGCCGCCGCAGCGGAGCGCGCGCACTTAACCGCTTGCGCCACCGGGCCGGCCCCGGGATCCACTGTTTTATACTTAAATCTTTTAAAAAATTTAGAAATGAAAACTATTTGGAAAATTAAAATTCTTTCAAAAAATGGTTTAGGTTTTGTTGACTTATTTTGAAATGTGTCAGTTCTTGGTTTTGTGATTTTTATGTTTATTTTGACTTCAGTTCCAGGATTTACCAAGAATTTGAAGTTACTGTGCCTGATTCTATCACTTCTTGGGTAGCTACAGCTTTTGTGATCTCTGAGGACTTGGGTCTTGGACTAACAGCTGCTCCAGTGGAGGTAGCGTATTCAAGGACTGCCTATAATGTTACAGTGCCACGCAGTGAGGAAGTGTCAACTCCTTAATGAATTTTTAAAAAATGATTGCTTATGATGTTGGTTACAGTTTAGAGAGTCCTTGGCTTTTCCTTTTTGTTTTTCATCTGTTTTATATTTTAGAATATGAGCTGTATTAAACTTCAAAATGTGCTAGGTCCATATTAAGGTTTGGATGGAAAGTTTGTTATTGACTGAATCCAACCTCTTCCAAAGGCCAGAAGAGAGAGTTTCCATGTGTCCGTCTTTCAAGAATGAGTGGAACTTCTCAGGTTGTCCCGTGGCAGGCGTTCCTTCACATCTGTTTGGTCAAGGTGCATCGTGTGTCGCTTCCTGACCAGTCACTGGCAAGGGTAGTGTAGTGACCAGGATTGGTCTTGCACCAGGAGCTCTCACCTGTCGTACCTGAAGCCCTTTCTTTATAACAGTTTGTTTTGCTCCTTTATTATCCGAAATGAAATTCATAGAAAATATAATATACCTACATACTCAATTAAAAAAAATCAATATGATGCCCTAAGTGAAATACTAATGAGAAATAAAAGGAAAGTAATGTACAATAAAATAGTATATATTTCAGTATGTAGGTGACCAGGCGTAGCTGCACTAGGAGGCATAGGAACATATTTAAATATTTGGCTGTGCATAGGATCACACTGTGTGTGACGGTGTAGGTGCGGTGTGACAGACGTGTATTGTTTTAGCAACTCAGAAACCTGGAGTGGTGCTACCTGTGGTGACGTAAATTTCTGAAACTGTGAAAAATTTTTGGTAAAGTTACAAACAAAACAAATTACAATCTTTCTCTTAATTTACAGAATAGTTGTATTCACGAAAAATTCAGTGTGCATTGAAAAATGCTTTGAGTTTACATATTGAGTTGGAATTAGGTCATAAGCCCAGGTCATGATAAGCAGGCACTTCATCTACATGAATGTTTGAAGGGACAGTCAAGAATCATGAGGGACATGGGACAATTCTTCATCGTCTGGGACTGCTCTGAGCATTGCAGACCTTCACCAAGTGCCAATCACACCTTTCAATCCTTGTGACAATCTAAGACATTTCCACAGATGTCCAAAGAAACCTCTCCGTGGCAACCATTGGCCTAACTACTCAGGGTTTATCCTCAGAGGCAGGGGAGGGGTGTAGCCTCCCCTGCAGGACTTGGCCAACAATAGCAAAGTTGAGTCACCTACGAGGAAGTGCACGTGTATGTATATGTTAGCAGGCAGTAAGCAGAACAGCATTTAGATTTTCCACATGAGTCTAAAACAGGGGCTGTTTGATTTCGCCAGTGGCTTTTAAGCAGGTTGGTGGAGTCAAAGTAGTGTAGTGGAAGAGGAACCGTCAGACACGCTGGGACCCAGTGTGATCTTGTACTAATTACAGAGATATCTGACCTTCAGATTTCTTTTCTGTGAAATATGTGCATAACACTTGCCTCATAGGGTTGTAATGGTTAAATGAAATAATTTGTGTAAAGTAACTGGTTCCTAGTTGGTGCTTAATAAAATGTTGTGTTTACTATGTTAAATAACATAAATCAAGTCAGTATACTATCATTTATTTGGGATAAGTTGCGGTTTGCTTTCTGTTGATAGGCAAGTGACCATTTCTATGTGAAGTTATAAGCTTCACAGGTTTTGTGAGATTTGCTTTTTTTTTTTTAGTGAGATTTGTTTTTAATTGCATAATATGTGAAACATTTTGACTAGAATAAAATATGTATTCATTGTGTTCTTTCCAGCTACAAGCCTTCCAACCATTTTTCATTTTTTTGAATCTTCCCTACTCTGTTATCAGAGGTGAAGAATTTGCTTTGGAAGTAACCATATTCAATTATTTGAAAGATGCCACTGAGGTAATATATTAAAGATTTTGTTAATCATCTACACTTCAGGAAAAGCTGGAGAAAACATGCAGGGATTGGCTTGTGGAGTGTGTGGGCATCTGGGCACTCAATTTCTTCTGCTTATTGATGTCTGAGGGCAAGATTAGCGTGTCCAGGCACCCTCTCCTTGATTTCCAGCACATTCTTCACTCCAGCCATGTACTTCCTTATGTCTCTGAGGCATGCCCTTCTCTTTCCTGCCTCCCTGCATTTTTCCTGATCTTCCCCACATCGAGGAGGGGGTGTCACCACTGTTCTGTGCCCACTGCAGTTAGCAAGAATTGATCCCTTTCAAGACTCAGCTTGAAACTCAGATACCTTTTCTGAGGACTCGCACCCTTCTGCTGTGTCGTGTCGTCGTCCTCAGGTTTATGCGGTGTCTTCTGTTTTCAGAGTCATGTGCCTTGTGTCTCCTTGGCTGGTCGGTTCCCTGGAAGGCAGGGATTAGCCCACTGTCTACGGGTTGTGCCCGTAGTAGTGTTCATGAAATGAGTGATCCCCCGCCCCAGAGTAAGTAGGGATATGTAATTAACATTATTACATGACAATGCCATAATCTCTTTAAGCACTATGCCTATAGAGTAAATTTTCTTATTTTTTAATTTTACTTTTTAATCTACTCAGCATGGTACAGTGTAAACAGCAGAAGCTCTGGAGTCAGAAGGTCTGCATTCAGTGTCCAGCTCTACCACTTACCAGCAAATAACTGAATTGTAGTTTCCTCATCTGTCAAATGGGAATAATAAGTACTCTTCCTATAGAAAATATTTTGAGACACAAGTGAGAAAATAAATGGGAAAACAATTCATAAAATGTAAGGCCTAGAGAAGTGCTGTTCTCAATGAGACTGGCCACTTTGACACACTTCACAAAAGTCACAACTCACACTCGCTTCAGGACTGGTGTCCGGGTCCCACTGCCCATGGAGTAATCCCAGCAGAGACCTCAGGAGTGTAACAACACTGCACCCTGTTTGTCTCAGCTTTTTCTAATGGGACCCGTGTCCTGATGACACAGTACAGTCAGGCAGGTGGCAATACCATGACATGAAATAACCTTTCTGGGCACAACTTACCAGTCAGAGGCTTTGGATAATGAGAGAATTTAATGTTAGTGGGAGTTTAATGCTAGAAATGGAACTGAAGAATGCCGTTTCCATATGTATCGTGAGGTTCAGGGAAAGCATAGGAAAGAAATGAAATTGCTTCTGATACCCTTTCCTCCTTTCCTTGGCTGGATCTTCCTGTCTCATCTCTAGTCCTGGGCCTCACAGATTTAACAGCACTTAAAGTGGTGATGAAACAACACTTTACTGAGAGGCATTTATTATACAAAACTTTTGATAATTTTCTCTCCCAGGTTAAGGTAATCATTGAAAAAAGTGACAAATTTAATATTCTAATGGCTTCAAATGAAATAAATGCCACAGGACACGAGCAGACCATTCTGGTTCCCAGTGAGGATGGGGCAAGTGTTGTTTTCCCAGTCAAGCCCACACATCTGGGGGAAATTCCTGTTACAGTCACAGCTACTTCACCTGCTGCTTCTGATGCCGTCACCCAGAGGATTTTAGTAAAGGTAAATACAGGACGTCTTAATAAACGAAATGGAAATACATAAGTGAAAAGGAAACAGAAGGTGGTTTTTCTGTTGGCTAAATTTAATGGCAATATCTAGAAGGTCATCTCCTACACCCTTCTGGTAATGCCTGTTTTCTCATCTGTATGTAAAAATATATCACATATATGTTTTGAAAGTAATTGCCAATTTTCTCTTTAAATTTGTAGTATGACTCTTGCAGTCAATTACATTTACAGACTGTTACATTGGGATCCTATTAAATCATGCCAAGTTGATATGTAGATTTTGAATTTTGGAATTCCTCCGTACAGGTAGAAGAGATTTTTTAGTTTTTTTTTTAGAGAAGATGTTATGCAGAAAAAGACAGCTATGCCTAGTGGATGAGCACTTGTGTTTGGGAGTGAGACAGCTGGGTTCTGGGTTCGAATTCCAGCTCTGTCAAGTGTGACTTGGGACAAGATATTTAATCTCTCTCTTTGGATAATAATAGGGTCTCCTTCGAGTGTTTTGCTCATCACCTTTTTATCTTCTCCTTTGTCGTTTCCATTGCCATTCCATGAAGTGTTTTGTCTAATAAACTAGAAAGTAAACATTTTCAACAGATTTTAAGCAAAAGTCAAGCAATAGTAGATACTTACCTGGCGGTACACACACTGCAGACACAACAGGTCAGGTGTTTGTCTTATTATCTGCATACACTTCTTTGTAAATAGGTGAGTCAAGGCCATGTTAACTTTGTTCCTTTTTTCCACAGGCTGAAGGAATA
This sequence comes from Diceros bicornis minor, assembly GCF_020826845.1. NCBI lineage: Eukaryota > Metazoa > Chordata > Mammalia > Perissodactyla > Rhinocerotidae > Diceros > Diceros bicornis. The sequence goes on along the minus strand of NC_080762.1, from coordinate 56,737,676 downwards.
GAGAAATCCTATTCACAATCCATCCTATTAGACTTGACTGACAACAAGCTACAAACTACTCTGAGAACTTTGAGTTTCTCGTTTCCTCCTAATACAGTGAGTGGCACTGAAAGAGTCCAGGTCACTGCAATTGGTAAGAATAGAGTGTATCACCACCACTGCTGGCTTACTGGTATATGATAATATATGTTTTTCATCTGTTTATGGGTGTATTTTCTTATTTAGTCCTAACAAGAAGAGGTTGCAGAAGGTTTTTACTTGGTACCATCTGCTGATTACAGTAGAAAGGCTAGCAAGATATGTGTCGTAGACCAGTTCTTCTCAACTTCAATGTGCGTATGCATCTCTTGGGATTTTGTTTAAAGGCAGATTCTGGTTTACTAATTCTGAGGTGGGGCCTGAGATTCTACATTTCTAACAAGCTCCTAAATGACGCTGGTGCTCCTGGTTTGCAGACCACTCTTTGAGTAGCAAGGCCATGCTGTAATGTGGCTGGAGGGAGGGCTTATTTTTGAGAGCAAAGCTTCTGGCTTCTGTGGCTCTCGACCACTGGTGAACATCAGAATCTTCTGTGGAGCTTTGTGAAAACACAAGTCTCTGGGCTCTACCCTCAATGTACTCTATCAGAGTCTCTTGGGCTATGGTTAGGGTATGTATATTTTGAAAAGGTTCCACAAGTGATTCTGATAACCACAGGTTGAGAATTGCTGCTTAGAACAGCTCTCTGTGCAGAACACAGGTGACCGTTACAGAGAAAGCTACCCACTGACTTTAATCCCTTCTCCCAGGCACCTTCTGGCAACCTGAAAGTACTTTTTTTTTGTGAGGAAGACTAGCCCTGTGCTAACATCCAATGTCAATCTTCCTCTTTTTTTTTTTGCTGAGGAAGACTGGCCCTGGGCTAACATCCGTGCCCATCTTCCTCTACTTTATGTGGGACGCTGCCACAGCGTGGCTCAAAAAGCAGTGTGTCCGTGTGCGCCCGTAATCCGAACCAGCGAACCCCGGGCCGCTGCAGCGGAGCGCGCGCACCCAACTGCTTGCGCCACCAGGCTGGCCCCGTGAAAGTACTTTTGAATCAACTATTGAACATAGCTTCCACACAAATGGTTTGTTTATATAGTTGTGCTTTACAGATAACTGAAGGAAATGTTTAGATTAATGACATCTGAATAGTTTGTTAGGTCTTCAAAGTGTCAGGATCTAAGGCACTTTTTCAGAGGTTCTTTTAAATCTTATCTGTAGGTGTAATGCTTTTTATTATAACCCTAAACAACCAATCCCTCCATAGAGGACTTTTTTTGGAATCTTAAATATAATTCTTAAAAAGAATTAAATGAGCTTTCTCTTTAGGGGAATAAATTCTACCTAAGCATCTCCTACAGTGTGGGGGTGCTGGGACATGCAGCACACATAGTGGGGATGTGGTACATGTGCGCCCACGCACAGACACACACACACACGCACACACACAGGGAAGAAGCCTTGATTTTAAAGGTATACTACCACTCCTTACATTGGAGTGAGTCTATCTATGGTCATTGAAGTACTCTGAGGCTTGATGTAAAGAATGATTTTTCAAGTTTTATTTGTATTAAAATTTATTTTTTAAAAAAATCTATTTATTTAAAAAAGTCTATTTATTTAAAAAAAATCGATTTGGAAGCCCAGAATGTGAATATTAGCTTGCTTCTTTGAATTTAGAGAGTCTCAGTTTATGTTCACTTTGAATATTAAAAACAGCCTGCAGTGGTAGTGCTGTAACCGCTGTTAGCTCTGGTAACATGGGCAGTTGAAGACTTCTTAGCCTTGGCCTAAGCAGGGGCGCAGCCTGCTCTTATGAAAGAGGTCTTCCTCTCTGTTTTGGATTCATATTTCTCAGGATCAAACTTTCATAGGTATTTTTACTTGGAATGGTGTAAGTTTCTAAAATAAATTATATAGAAGAATATTCTTCTCCATACAGCTCAACCATAGTGGAGTCAGAATTAGAGCTCAGCCTCTCTATTTATGAATTTTTACTTCTTTTCCTGACTCATGGTGTTGGAATGTGGGTGGAGGAGTCTTTTAAGCATGTATTTTATTTAATTTTGTGTTACTAATTTTGAAGAATAGTCCTAATCCTTTTTGATCCTAAGATTCGTTGAAATACTTGTACTTGTTCGTTCCACTTTGTTGTTGCTAAATAGAGAACATTGAAAAATACTACAATCCCTGCCCTTTAAAAAAAATCATTTCTCAGGTATTTGTAGTGTATTAGTAAGAACTTAGAATAAAGTTCTATTTATGTGACGAATACTCACAATAAAACATTTCTTTCTTATATGAGAGTGATGGTTTCCTAATGCTTAATTCCTGACATTTTGTTCAAGAATTATTTTTTAAACTCATATTTTGCCTAGCATATGTCATATCTTTAACTGAGCTAAAAGTCTCCTAATATGTCACATAATCTACAAGTTTAGTGCCACTGTATTATCATTTATTTGACCAATCTTTCTAGAAACTTTATGTGAAGTTTCTCTTCTGTTCCGAGCATCGTGCTATGTCGATGTCAGATGCCTTCTCTGCTCAGTGGGTCTCTCTGCCTCCAGCAGGGACAGTTGTTGAGGATTTGCTGAATGTATTGAATGTCTGTTGCTTTCAGGAGATATTCTTGGTTCTTCCATCAATGGCTTAGCCTCATTGATTCGGATGCCTTATGGCTGTGGTGAACAGAACATGATCAATTTTGCTCCAAACGTTTATGTTTTGGATTACCTGACTAAAAAGAAACAACTGACAGAGAATTTAAAAGAAAAAGCCCTTTCATTTATGAGGCAAGGTAAGTATTTTAAAAACATACCTTTATTTGTAAAAAACATTTTGTTTTCGTTTTTTTTTTAGGCAGAGTTCACTCTAGCCCCTATTTCAGAGTAGACGATTTTGCCCTTGCTCTGTGCCTGGGGACTAGATGCTGTTGGAATGGGTACAAGTGCAAGTGGCAGGAGCTGTCCTGTCTTCCTTCAGCTACTGGGTCACCGATGGCTGCCAGGGTGTTTGTGAAGAGTTAGTTTCTGGAGGGCTTTGTATTTTAATAAGGGACCTGAAATTTAAAGCTATTTAAAAATCTAAAGGAACGAGTGTTCATTTATTTATTACACACTCATGCAGTGCCTTTTAGTGCTGGGGTCCGTTCTGAGGCAGAGGAGACAGAGGCAGTGGGGCCTTTCCTCCTGGGGAGCCCCTGCTCAGGGGAGAAGGCGGTCTGTACAGAAACTCACGTGGGGCCGCGTGTGCAGTGCTTCTCAGCGCCTGTAAAATGTCAGGTAGTTGGGGATTAGGAGAGAAATGTTTGTGAGGAGGCCCTGCTGGCCCCTCAGAAAATGCACACCGGTGATTATTCCACCCCCACTCCTTGAGAGAGTCTGATACTGTTCACAGACACCAGATGCTTTGTGTCTGCAACTCGCTAATAACGATTAATGTTACTTGAGTGCTGACCATGTGGCAGGCGGTGTTCTAAGTACTTTGCATCTAATATTTATGCTCACAGTTAGTATTAATATTGTCCTCCTGCTTTTACAGATGAGGAACCTGAGGCACAGCAAAGTTAACTAACTGGCCCAGGTCACACAGCCAGTGAGTACAGAGCTGGGATTTGAACTCACTGCCCCCAGAATCCATGCTCTGAATGTCCACACTTAGGAGAAAAGGAAAGGTTTTGAGACATTTTTAATAATAATAATGTAAATTTGATTTCCTCAAATATTCCACGAGCCAACCACCCAAAGTTACCGTCTCAGCTTCCACTTTAGGGGACCTCTAGCAAGATCTCTGTGGCTGAGTTTGTCTTTCTCTCTGCACAATTAGGGAAACGTGTCCATAAAACTCCTGAGAACTAGAATGGCTCATGCAAAATGAGAGGAAAATGCTTGTTCAGTGTAATCTAAAAATTGAATCAACACTTTCTAACTCCTAAGTCTTTTGTTTTTGTTTTTTTAATAATGAATGGGTTAAATGCAAATAGAGGCAAGCTGTTATCAGTTTTGCTAACTTTTCCGTAGGTAAGAATTAGACGACTTAGTAAAAATACTATTTTGATGTGAGTTTTTCTTCCCTCATTATGTAGACTTGTTTGTCCTAAACTAAGTTCTGTGTAATAATAGTAATAACTAACCCTGTTTAAATGCTTTACAAATGTTTTCATTTAATTCTCACAAAAACCCTAGGAGGTAGGTGTACTGTTATTATTTCCATTTTACAGATGAGGAAAGTGAGGCACAGGGAGGTTAAATGGTTACTCCCCAGGTGGGATAAGTCTCCTTTGCAACATACTTAGGTTGTTAGAAGCAATAGGATAGGATTGGAAGAGGACCAGAAATTGGGCCAAGATTCTTGGGTCTGGCCAACATGTAAGAGGTCTCCGTGAGGGTTCTGATACAACAGTAATAGAGGAGTGGGTCTTATAGGAAGGGGACACCAAAGGTTAGAATCTGGAGTGTCAGGTTAGACCAGAGTGAGCTGTAAGATGTTGGATCCAAGGGGATGAGCTGAAGTCTGTGTCTGACTCTCCTGGGCTAGGCTGGTGCAGACCAAGGCTGAGTGGGAGGAGGGAGTTGTGAGCCAGGAACCATGTGCTGCATGAGAGGACAAACTACCGGAGACCAGGGGCTGAACTCAGGGCTGGGTGTGACCTGAGTTCTGCTGAGGGGAAGGAGATAGTGGTATATCTTCCCTGGGATTAGAGCCAGGCCCTGTGGGAGGTGGTTAAATCCTCCAGGAAATTTTCAACAATCTAGCAATTGGTACTTTCTGTACAGAGTTGCCCATTTAAAATTATCTTCCTGGGCTGGCCCCGTGGCTTAGCGGTTGAGTGCGCGTGCTCTGCTGCTGGCGGCCCGGGTTCGGATCCCAGGTGCGCACTGACGCACGGCTTCTCCGGCCATGCTGAGGCCGCGTCCCACATACAGCAACTAGAAGGATGTGCAACTATGACATACAACTATCTACTGGGGCTTTGGGGAAAAAGAAAGAAAGAAATAAAATTATCCTCCTTTTTACATGTGTTTGTGAATCAGGCGTATTTTAAGTATATAAATACAAAAGCTGCTTTTTTCAAGTTCTAATTAAGTTTAAGAAGTGGTACCAGTTGCTGTCTGTGGCATAGTGTGTGCCACGCTCAAAACAAAGGAGACCTGTGCACATTGCTGCCATGGTGACGTTTATAGAGAGGAGTAAACAATATTTGGGATTATCTTAATTTAACTCTGCACCTTTTGAGAACAAGATTCTGACTTGTATTCAAAATTTGGTTTGGCTAGATTCCAGTAGAAAGTATGTAGGAGCTAGCTGGTACTTTATAATTTGATATACATTCTTTGGGATATTTTAATAAAATAATGTATTTTGGAAAATGGCATTTATTTCATATTTTATATGCTTTATGAACTGTAATATTGGCTAATCAAATATTGATGCTTTAAAAACACAGAATAAATTTTATCATTTGAACCGTTTAAGGAATGATTAGCTCATCCCTTAAAAAGACTTCGAGTTTGTGTCTTAGCCATTTTGCTCTGGGTCAGCAGATGTCCTGAAAAACAAGGAGCCCAAATCCTCAGTGCCTGTTTTTTTCCAATGGGAGTGCTGGTCCCGGCCAGGGTGGTGCCCAAGTGCAGTTTTTCAAAGCTGCCTCCAGGGGCGGCTCCGTCGCCTCTGACTGCTGGGGAGTCTTCCTCACGTTTGCTGATTGTTAGGAGGGGTAGAGTGAGAAGGCAGAACAAGCGTTGTTCCCTGAACACCGCGGTGTCTTCCAGTGGTCGTCAGGATGAAGAGTGTGGCTGTCAAGTAGGCGAGGCCGTCTCTGGAGAAAGGGGCCCAGCCTCCCAGCACTGGTGGCTCTGGGCGCCTCAGACCTGGGCTCTGAAGCCTGCCTCCTACTTTGGACCGGTTTCTCTAAGTCTCGAGCCTCGTTTTCCCCACTTGTAAGACAGGAATAATGAAAATACCCGCTGCACTGGGCTGTTTTGAAGATGAAATGAGATATTTTAGCACATAGGAAATGCCCAATGATGGTTATAGTATAGATAGTTGCATCTAACTAGGGACTTAGGGTCTAGGGTCAGTAAGTAAATCTTGTCCATTCCACATTTGTCTAAAAACACGTGACATTCTTCCACCCTCTCTGTCCACGGCTCATGGTTCCGTTCAAACAGCATCATTGCCCCCGGCCGATTCTAGTGGCCTCCTAACTAGACTCCGTGCTGCTCTGGGCACGCCCCTGCAGTACTGTCTCCACATGTTATAAAAGGGATCTTCTGATAATGTCAGAATCCCGTCACTTCCTTGTTGAGGATGCTCCAGTGGCTCCTGGCCTTGGCCTCCAAGGCCCTGAGGGAACTGGCCTGGCCTCATCTCTCCCCTTCTCCGGAGCTCCCTCTCTTGGCTCCTCCTCGGCTCCATCGGGAGCACCCCCAGCTCCACGGTGCTTCAAGCCTTTACGCTTACTCTTCCTTCTCCTGGGATGCTCTTCCCCAGATCCTTCCCTGGCTGGCTCCTTCTTGTCGTTCAGGTGGTGTTTTCCTCAGAGTGGCCTTCCCAGACCATTTAGTAACTCCCGTCTATATTGCTCCATTTTATTTTTTTCATCATACTTAACATTATTGAAAATTATCTTGTTTGCCTAATATCTAACTGTCTCCTGCACTAGCTGGCAAGCTCCCTGACAGCGGGGACCATGTTTAATCTTTCCTCCACTGTGTCACTGTCTATATAGGCGCCTCAGTAAATTTGGAATGGATGAATGCATTGTTATCGTACTAGCTTCTTTGGGCCTTAGGTTCATCATCCTAATGTGGAGATTGGGCCTGGAACATCTCTCAAGTGCTTCCGCAGTGTAGTGATTATTTATCAACACCAAGGTTCTACCTGGCCTTGGCATGTTCTTACCAGCTAGGAAATGTGACCAGTGGTTTCAGTGTTACCTTTTGAGCTGGTGAAGTGGCTGATGGAATGGAGCTCCCCAAAATACAGCATCTCACATGCTGAAGTAAGTTATATTTCAAAGTAGTGGGCAAAGGCTTCTTGGTATGATGATTTTCATTAGGAAATCAGTGTCTCATTTCAGAGACTCTGTTTTTCTTTTGCCATCACATTTGCCAAAGTCCTTTAAGTATATCGTAGTTGTTTTTATTTTTTAAGAAATTAAAGTGGTTTTGGCATGAGTCATGATTATATTACTTAAATGCCATTTATTAACGGTGCTTTGTTTTACTTAACTCATGCTTGGACCGGGAGCCCTGTAACCTAACCCATTGTTTTTTGGTCAAAGCAGCAGCTACATCATTGAATGAAGTATCTTTGCTGTCAAAAAGAAAAATAGAACCGTAAAATGAAAACTGTTTTTCATAAAGACTGGAAATTCTGAACCTGTTAATTGGAGATTTAAACCACTAGTTTTCCTCAAATATTTAAATCACAGTGCCTCTGGCTCAATTTTTCAAGTAAGACTCAGACCAAGCCTAGTTGAAAACACATAATATTTTTTTCTGTTGAAATAAAAACAGGAAAAAAATAGGTTTCAGAATGCTGTTGCTGCATTTGGTCATCATGAGAATGGCTAGAGGCAATAGTGAAGACGCTAAAAACCTGGCCAGGTCCTCACTTTCCCTTTCATGTCGTGGAGATTAAGGAAGTTGATGATGATTGCTTGTCTTGTTGTGCAGAGAGTATTTTTATCAGCTTTTTACCAGAGAAAGGGATTGGTGTGGGCACAAGGAGCTGATTTTACTTCTTTGTTTATGTGCAATTTTGACACTTGAGGTAAACCAAGTCAAATTATGTTTAGAATTTACTTTTCTATGTGTTTCTATGAAGAGTACTTTCATCTTTGTTGTGATAAATTGTAAATATTTTACATTCATGGCTATTCCAAAGGAAATTCATGACCCAGTAGATATGTATCTTATCTGACCCTTTATAAATAACATTTCGTGATTCATTATCCTAACAGCCTCTAAACTTGTTCTGTATTTTAATTTTCACAACTGTCTCTTAATTCTGATTATACTAATACTTGCTAACTCAAGAGCTATTCATAAAACTATGAACTTAAGGGCAAAACTCTTATTTTCTCATAAACTTTTGGAGACAGCCATGTTTTTGCCTTTCTCACCTATCATGATGAAAAGTCTCCAATTTAGATGACTGCACTGGAACGCTGAGTTGTTGTACTAACAATGAACATTACAGTCGAGTCCACCATGTCCCTCTCTGCTTGTGCAGTGAGTTGGAGGACAAGCAGCGAGGGCTCTCTTAATGCATGGCCAGTTTAGGATGAGGAAGGAAGCTCACAGGAGGCTCCCACCAGGACAGCCATAGAAGCTCCTCTCTTTAGGTGCTGATTCTCTCCTTTGTTTGGCCATAGGAGCAGAGCTGGAGTTTGGATTCTTAGTTTTACCTAAACCAGCTCAGGAAATGCACTCCACAACTGGAGGTGGTCTGTGAGTCCTGCCGCCTTCTGGGCTGGCCGCCCTGAGGAGGAGTGGTGCTAGTTGTTGACGTTAGTGGGGACTGTTGGAGGTCAGCCACAGTCCACATGGAGGGTAATTTCCATAAGCACTGATCTCTTCTTCGTGATCTCATCTCTCTGACTGGTTCACAAGAACTCATACTTGGAACTGCAGGTGTCGATATGATTTGGGGGCTTGGAGGCACGTGGTCCTCTCCTCAAGGTTGGTCCTTCTTCCCACAGCAACACCTCCTGTAGTGATGGAGGGCCCTGAACCTTTTCTTTCCTTTTCTTTTTTCTTTTCTCTTCTTCTCCTCTTCTTTCTCCGCTCCTCCCCTACTCTCTCTCCTCCCTTCCTCTCTCCTCCCCCCCTCTGTCAGATTGAGGTCACAGTTAAACTCTGCTGTCTGGTGGATTTAGTCCTGAACTGGAAACTGAGGGAGAATGTCTTGGACTCTTTTGCTACTTTCCCTTGTGAATATTAGAAAATTATTCTGCTTCTCTGTGATCCTTGACTGGCTCTGCAAAAGGAAGAGATTATATATTGCATTTCTTTCAAGGTTGTATGAAAACTAAAACATGTTAAGGTGAACTATGGTAGTGTTAATAATACCTGTCATTTAAGTTTTTTCATACTTGCTTATTTGATTTTTTGCATATGTAGAACACTAATATCCTTCCAAAAGTCAAACTGATCCTAAAAGGTAATGCAACGAGGTGTCTTTCTCTGTCTTATCCCTTCTCTGTACCCCTTGTAGGTAACTTACTTCATTAGTTTCTAGTTTATCATTTTTCTCTCTCTCGCAGCAGAAATTAACATATATATATATATTTTCTTATTTCCTGTTTTTCTTACAGAAAAGGTAGTATACTCTATATGCTATTTTAGACTTTGCCTTTTCCACTTAACAGTATATCCATGAAGTTACTCTGCATCAATTCAGAGAGATAGTCCTCATTCTTTTTTCACAGCTGCATAGTACTCATTGTGTGTGTGTACCACAGTTGATTCAACTAATCTCCAATTTGGGGGCATTTAGGTAGTTTCCAGTATTTTTCAATTACAAATAATGCTACAATGAATAATCTTCTGCATGTATATTTTTGTATTGTTGGAGGTATGTCTTCAGGGTAGATTCTTAAAAGTGGGATTATTGGGTCAAAAGTTATAGACATTCTCCTATATAGGAGTTGTACCATTCTGAATTCCCTCTAGGAATGGATGGGTACTTGTTTCCTTGCAGCCTTCCCAACAGAATGAATGGTCAAGCTTTTGAATCTTTGCTAATGTGCTGGGTGGAGAAATGGTATGTCAGTTTTAGTTTGCATTTTGTCTATTATGGAGTTGAACATTTTTTCATATATTAAGGTCTGTCTGTTTTTTAATGAAATGTCTGTTCTTGTCTTTTGTACATTTTTTTCTGTAGGATTTTTTATCTTTCTCTAAATTTAAAAAAGTTCTTTATATGTGTATATGTATAGATATATAGTAATAATATATAAATATATACATAAAATTTACATATTTAATATTAGCTGTTTAATATCTGTTTTATATGTTGCAAATATTTTCTTCTAATGTATCATCTGTCTTTTCACTTTGCTAATAGTGTGTTTTGCCATGGAAAAGTTTAAAACAATTTTTTTGTAGTCAAATTTATCAAATTTTTCTTCAAAATTGGATGGCTGGAAAGCCTTTTGCTACGCTCATATTATGGAATGATACCTATTTATTGAGAGCTTGCCATGGAAAAGGCACTGTGCTAAGTACTATCATGTATTAATCATGCAAGGACCTCTGTGAATTAGTAGGAAACAGCAGTTTTGGAGACAGGCCTTGGCTAGTGCCTAGCTTTGGTACCTGCCAGCTCTGTGACCTTGTGCTTGATGTGTTCTGAGTTCCAGTCTTGTCATCTTTGAAACGGAGATAATGGCATCTACATCATAGGGCTGTTGTGAGAATTACCTGGGTTAATACCTGAAAATGGCTTTGAACAGTTCCTGGCAGTTAGTCAGTGTTGGATAAAGGTTGTCTATTTAATTATCATACCATATTTTGGTTTTAAAAATAAAAATTGTAACCTAACAGTCCATTCTTCAAGTTAAACAAAATTCTGTCATCACTTAAATGTTGTTTATATTTCTTTTACCAGAGGTCTTAAAGATCACCATGAAATAGTGTCTTGCTTTTTACACGCTTTGTCTTATGGTAGCTTAAATAAGACACTCTGCTGTGGGGTTTTTTATGGAAAGGATCAAGGAGAACAGTTTGGGACATGGCAAGAGCATATTAACTGTGATTGTACACCATTGATGCTCATGTTTTGTTAGTCAAATATGAATAATTATTTAGAGTTATTGATGCTTCTAAAATGCTTCTAAAATTCATAAAGTAAAATTTTTTTGGTTACTAGAGTTTCCTAGGGGTTGAAGTCAACAATTTACAAATGATTATGGTTGCCAGGCTCTACGTGGCCCATGCTGCAAGGCCCATACTGTGTGCCCTCAGCTGCCTGTGTGGAATTCTGTAATTTTCAGGAAAAATTCTTAGTTATCAGAGAATCATTGATAATGCCTTGAGTTGGAAGTGTTTTTGGCTGTTGCTTATGCTTGATTTTTAATGATAAATTGTTGCTATTTTAATTTCATTTTTAGCAAGTTAATTTGTTGTGGGTTGTTTGGTAAATCTTTTAGTGTTTGGCCTATGATTTCTCAGTCAATGGACTTTGAACTTGCAGGCATTGCTTTGCAAATATGAAACATCTGCCTCTTATTTGCAACCATTTTTTGCAAATATGGAACATCTACCTGCTTTTATTAAAGCAACTACGTGTTGGGCCGGCCCCGTGGCTTAGTGGTTAAGTGTGCGCGCTCCGCTGCTGGCGGCCCGGGTTCGGATCCCGGGCGTGCACCAACACACCGCTTCTCGGGCCATGCTGAGGCCGCGTCCCACATACAGCAACTAGAAGGATGTGCAGCTATGACATACAACTATCTACTGGGGCTTTGGGGGAAAAATAAATAAATAAATAAAATTAAAAAAAAAAATCTGGAAAATTTCCAGATTTAAAAAAAAAAAAAAAAAGCAGCTACGTGAGCCTTGACCCCCTCCCCAATTTAATTCTATGATAAGGCTTCATTACCACTACCAAGTTCTTTTTTTAGTGAGAATATGGAATTGGTGTGATGGGCAGACTGTTGGTCTTTTGTTTACCTCAGGTGGCCATGGCCAAAACATTTTCGAGCCACCATTGTCTTAGATTATTTAGCAATTTCCCCCCTCTGTTTCTGGCCTGAACATAGAAAGTATTTTTTTTCTTTCTGTTTTAGCCTTATACTTTATTTATGATACTCTAGATAGTTTTGTCCTTAGGTAGCAAAAAATTTCGGATGACTAAGCATTGAATCCATTGTGGTGAAAACCGCTGAGTTAAATAAAACTCTGCCTTCAATTTGCTTGCTTTTGAATGGCTAGAATTGTTGTCTATGTCATAGTATTCTTCTGAATTTGCTATAATTTGGGGATATCACAGTTCTTATTTTACGCATTCTGCTTGAAAACTCCTGGTATTTTAGATCTCCCACAGCACTTAATATAGAAAGTATTCAATATTAATTGTTGATTTCATGTCGTCTTTTTTCCCATTCTCTGCCCATGTTTCCTCAATGTGAAGTCATGATTAGAAACTTCCATTCACTGCGAGATGATTCCGTAGTCTGTCTGTTTTTCTGTCTCCAGGTTACCAGAGAGAACTTTTCTATCAGAGGGAAGATGGCTCCTTCAGCGCTTTTGGGAGTGCTGACTGCTCTGGGAGCACCTGGTGAGTGTTTTTGGTGATGGACAAATCCGTGCCTTGGGTGGGTTCTCGGTGGGTCATGATGGCTGTGAAACTGAGGGACGTGTCTCTGTGTGTAGGCTCAGAGGCTGCTTTTTCCATGGCCTGGCTTTAAAAGAGATCTCCTTTTTAAATATGATTTTAAAACACTAACAAATCAAATGTTTTTATCTAGAAAAGATAGATCATAAATCCTTTTTTTTTTGGTGGGAAAAGCAGCAATAAAAATACTTTAGTTGAAGCTGCAGCTGACAAGAAAAATCAGTTAGAAGTACTGGGTGATTGTGACATAGTTCTTTCTTTACCCCGACATGATCAACATGATCGACATGAATTTTGTGTTAATGCAGTCAATGTAGTTTCTTCAATGTTATTTTTTGTGAAAAACAGTGATGGAATTAAGTAATCAATATCCAGTGTTTCCTCCAGAATGGAATCTCTTTGTGGCTGATTTTGGATGATTACTCTCTTTTCTTGCACTATCTTCAATTTCATATTTTACTCAGAAAAAGATTAATGAGCTATACCAGTCGAGTTAGACAGTGCCTGTCTTGGTAACAAAAAACCTCAGGACAGACGTGTTGGTGTTGCTTAACAACGGGGAGATGTTCTGAGGAATGCGTCATTAGGGGATTTTGTTGTGTGAACCTCATAGAGTGTATTGAAGGGGAACAAAGTTTGCTACCCCAAAATGTGTCTCTTTAATGTGAGGATTATTTTAAGCTGATTATTTTTAAGAAACAAAAGACTCAGAAAGGTTTTTTTGTTACCTCCTCATTAACTGCCTAAAAAAATATGGATTAAAAAAACCTGTCTCAGGAAGTGAGCTATCACCTTAGCATAACATGAACTAGGTGGTACACAGGGAAGAACCTAGAAAAGCCTGTTTGTTGGGCTCCCCTCTGTGTTCTTCTGTTTTGGTGTGGCCAAACACTTGTTTTCCAAACGTTTGCTCCTTTTCATCTACCTGTGAATTGTCTTCCTTCCCCTTGAAGTCCCTGACTCTCCCCACCCCCAACATCTTTTGTCGTTAGCCGAGGATGGTATTTAAGGTGAGGGCTTCAGCCATTCTGGCAAGTTACTCAGTTTTCCTGGGTTTCTCCCATATGTACGTGTTGTTAAACTTTTGTTTGTTTTTCTCCTGTTAATCTGTCTCATATTAATTTAATTCTTAGAGCAGCCAGAAGAACCTTGAAGGGTAAAGGAAAATTTCTCCCTCCTCTACAGTACTTAGACAAAGCTAGATGGTGTAGCCTACTACACAGCTAGGCTACGTGGTACTAATCTTACGGGACCACAGTCATACACGTGGTCTGTCGTCGCTGGAAATGTTGTTCTGCAGTGCATGACTGTAGCTTATTAACAACAAAGGTTTCTTTCTTGCTCATGCTGCATTTCCATTGTGGGTCAGCAGGGGGATCTGCAGTCTTTGCTTCAGCTGCCACCTCACTGTCTCACCAGGAGGCTCCAGGCTTGCCACTGCCTGGGAAGAGAAGCCTGGAGGATCCAGCACTGGCAATTAGATGCGTCAGCCTTGGTGTAACATTTCTTTTCACTTTGTTATTATCAGAGCTGGTCACGTGGCCATGCCTAACTTCAGGGAGGCAAGGAAGTGAATTCCTCTGCATACTCAAAGTAAAAGAGAACTGGATATTATTGAATATTAGTAATGTTTACCACACTCAGTCTTTTATAGGGTGGAACAGATCTGCTTCACATTTTCTTTTGGCGTAAGTCAGGATATAGATCCATAAATAGAAAGGTTTTAATATTTTATTGTTTGATGTTCTTTTCACCTCAATATTTAGTGTTCTGTAGCAGGGATCAGCAAACTTTTTTCTGTAGCGAGTCAGACAGTATGTATGTTAGGCATTGCAGGCCGCAGAGTCCCTGTTTGATGTTCTTCCCACTCCCCTCACCCTTCGCTTTCTCTTTCTCACCCTTTAAAAACCAGTCTTAGGTGTAGGGGCTGGGAGAGAGGTACAGACAGACAGACCCTGGGCTGGATTTGACCCACAGGCTGTAATTTGCTGACTCCTGTCCTAGAGGAGAGAACATACCCATTTCGTCTACTTAAAAGTATACAGTTTGATTGTGAACTTCGTGTATGTTATCCGCAGCTTTAGGGCTGAATGAAGTGTGTGATGAGACCTCCCCAGAACAGTCCAAAGATGAATAACCTGGGACAGTTTATTTAACTGAGTGTCGAATTCTTGATCTATAAAATAATGAGGCTGGATTAGATGATTTCTGGGTTCCTTTCCAAGTCTGCAGTTTTGTGGATTGACCTGGGGTTTTGGCCACAGTTGAGGGAAAGCCGTGTCCACCTGCCGGTCAGAGTTGTTCACGGTGTCACTTTGTTTGTTCCTTCTTCACTGATTCTCCCTTTGGAGAATCTTCTGATGGGGAAAAAAGTGTTATTGTTGGTATTTTTCTTGCTCAGTGTTATTTGGAAAACTTTATAAAGTGTATTTTACATAATTTTTTCCCCTTTTCACCAAGGTTGTCAGCTTTTGTTTTAAGATGTTTTCTTGAAGCTGACCCTTACATAGATATTGATCAGAACGTGCTGCACAGAACATATACTTGGCTCAAAGGACATCAGAAATCCAATGGTGAATTTTGGGAGCCAGGAAGAGTCATCCATAGTGAGCTTCAAGGCGGCAGTAGAAGTGCAGTGACACTTACAGCTTATGTTGTGACCTCTCTCCTGGGATATAAAAAGTATCAGGTATGCAGTCTTTAATTTAATACGTGATGGGCGGGAGACTGCAAGGAAGGCAGCTCTCGATGGGTTGGGTGTGTCTGGACACGTGAAGGGTTTTGCAGTTCTGTCCCCATTTGGAGTCTGAATTCAGGCACTCTTTTGCTTTGCATTTGTGGCCACATTCCAAAATCTGAGAATGAAAATATTAACCTACTCTTTCAGAGTAACTGAGAGAATGCCAAAGATGCCTTCTAGTATAAATGTTGTTCTTGCAATTGGTAAGATAAGTCAGTGTATATATTTTATCCTTGGGAAGGTTAATTTCTTAGGAGATGGAAAAGTCTTCAGAATTTGGGAATGTGTTCTAGCAAATTTAGATTGTGAAGTATTTTTTTATTTCAAAAATATCATGGACCAATTACAATGTCTGCTTATTTAGTGCAGAGTACACCACACTCTAAAAAGCATGTTAAATGGGCATGGATGTCTGGATGAAAGTGAGTGTGCATGGAAAGTTCTGGTAATAAGCTTCATTTTGCTCCACAGCCATCTCAGTCATTGACGCCTTTACTGCTTAATGCTGACTGCATTTCACATGATCAAAAGAACAGCTGTTATCTGTGTTAAGCTCTTACTTGTTTCCTAGCGCAATACTAGGGATGTAGAAGATAAACTTGCACTTGAATTTAGAGCTTCAGTATCTGAGATCAAATATTAGAAATGTCTTTCTCCAGCTGTATTTTATGCTCTCATCTGAGTTCATGATATTCAGTGTGAGAAATCCTGGCAGAAGTTCTACTTCTTTTTTCTTATTCCTTCTAAGGAATAGTGCCTATTTATTTATAAAAACTGGAAAGCAATGTTATTTTTAAAATGCGCAGCAGATGTTCAAATGTGAATGATCATCATTGATTCCCATTGCCTAGGACAAAGTCAGGTGCTTAGTAGACACTGAAATTATTTTTTGATTAAATGTTTGAAAATACTTTTCATTTAAATATGTGGTAATGGGTTGTTGTGAATCGTAAACTATATATTTTTTCTTTCAAGCCTAATATTGATGTGCAAGAGTCTGTCAACTTTCTGGAGTCTGAATTCAACAGAGGAATTTCAGACAATTACACTCTAGCCCTTATGACTTATGCACTGTCGTTCGTGGGGAGCCCCAAAGCCAAGGAAGCTTTGGATATGCTGACTTGGAGAGCAGAACAAGAAGGTGATGCATGGGATCCGTTTGGGATTGTTTAATGTCATGCATTATGAAATATATAAACTATGTGAGGAAATTTTGTAAGCCAGATATGAAGTTGATTGCATTCACATCTTGTGAGTGGGATGCAACATGAAACGCAGATGAGATCAAGACGGGTCTGACATGGCTGTGCTGCTTCCACTCTCTCCCAGAGTTTTCTAGAGAACTCCAGGACTTGTGTCTCCTTTCAGATGTGCTCTGCCCTCTGTCAGTTGCCCTTTGAGTTCTCTGACACCGTTTCTGGTTTGGTGGCCTTGAGTGGTCGTTACGGCGTTGGGTTGTGGAGAGACTTGGGTTTAAATTCTGATTCTGCTACTTGCCTTTATGAGCCTCCGTTTCCCTTCCTGTAAAATGGGAATGATACTTATTTTAGTGTTGTTGTGAGGCTAGAATGAGACAATGTGGAGTGCCTGCCATATAGCAAGTGTTCAAAAATGTGGACTGAAATGCTAATTAGTAGAAATGCAAAGGCCAAAAAATGCTCTTAGTGAGTTGTATGTATGATTTTGGTTTTTTTTTTTGAATGAGGACGGCTTATGGGCTACAGCAGGACAAAATCACAGGTGTTGTTACTTCCCAAATGGCCTCTACAGTCAGGGATCCAGGGGTGTGTGTGTGTGTGTGTGTGTGTGTGTGTGTGTGTATGTGAGAGCGAGAGAGGGATGGGGATGGGTGGGCAGAAATAACTTTAGGTAATATCCAATGATTCTGAGCTCTGTTAATTCAAGAAGGGATAACTGTAGGAAGTGCGTAGGAACTTCTGAGACCGTAAAAATATTCTTAGTAGCAGTAACTTAGATTGCATCCTGATTACCTATGCAGTGCTGGGGACCTGAAGACTAGTGCACAGAGGCCGAAGTCCTTGACGTTTCTTCTTCTCTGTTTGGCTCAGTGGTAGTTATTTCACACACCACCCAAGTGCAGTCATCATCTAAGTAGTAATATTTGGGAGAGGTGGAGGGGCCCCAGCAGGAATATCTCTAGGAAGATTATCAAGTTGGCCAGGGTCCCTCATTTTTTCTGGGGGACTTGAATTTTGAACTTATAACACCAACTTTCAGATAATGAGAAAAGGACAGGTTTCCCAGAACATTAGGGCTGGTTAATGGCAGGTTCCCAGACCAGAGTTGTTTCCAACTTGTCCTAAAATATTTTTGGGATGGTCTGGTCAGAAAAGTTAAGTATATTATCTTCTGGAATATAGTACATTTTTTTCTTTTATTTATAGCTGTTTAGTCTTGATCCAAACATATGGAATTTTTCTTGGGAAAATATTTTCATCAAAAAGTCTTCAAATATAAGCAAGAGGAAAAGGATGAAAAATGATAAGTTTTAATAGTTTCAAAAGTGACAAATAAGTACATGTCTGTGTGTGTGTGAATATGCATATATTTGCCTGGCATAAATATATACACATATAGAAATATATATATTTATATGCTAGTCAAGTAGAACTTGGACCAATGTGGGACTATTTACTGGTATAAAATGTGCTTTTTCTGCAATTGCTCAGAGTGTTCTCACTTTTTTTTTTTGCAGGAGGCATGCAGTTCTGGGTGTCCTCAGTGTCCGGGCTCTCTGAGTCCTGGCAGCCACGCTCCCTGGATGTGGAAGTCGCTGCCTACGTGCTGCTTTCGCACTTCCGGCAGCGTCAGGTCTCCGCGGGAGTCCCAGTGATGAGGTGGCTAAGCAGGCAGAGAAACAGCTTGGGTGGTTTTGCATCTACCCAGGTGAGCAATGATAGTTTTTAATTTTTTTAACTATATACATATATATATATATTTTAGAAAGTATGTGGCTGTTTTTTTCATGACTTCATAAAATTACTTGGCAGTTTAAAAGTTTAGTAACATAAGTGAAAAATTTGTTACTAATTTTAATTTTTCTCATCATTGATTATAAACACCATATCTGATATTTATATGGAATAAATTAGTTCCCTGTCTATATTAGCCATTTTTCATGAGTGGTAGCTGATAGAGTAGATGCTCAGTTCCATAACAAATGTTTTCTGAGTCTCTCCTGCACTCCCGGTCAAGGAGATGCACAGACAGATAAAGGAGAGGTCCACTTGCGAGGAAGGCAGATGAGCGGGTAGCGAGTGTCCTAACCATTACTAAATGTGCTCTTTGGAGACCTTGATATATACTTATATGCGCAAATGTTTTTCTTTCCTCAACAGGACACCATTGTGGCCTTGAAGGCCCTGTCTGAATTTTCAGCTCTAATGAACACAGAAAGGACAAATATCCAAGTGACCGTGATGGGGCCTGGTTCACCGAGTCCTGTAAAGTTTCTTGTTGACACACAGAACCGCTTTCTCCTCCAGACGGCAGAGGTGTGGACGAGGGGGTGGTTATTTAAAATTCTGTGTAGGTGATTCCTTGTGCTGGAATATTGCTTTATTTCCATTCAATTGACTTTAACAAGGACTTGTTCCTGAAGCTCTGTGGAGAGACTGGGAGGAGGGAGTGCCCTCCTTTGGTTGAATTTGTTGAGCTGGGGAAGGGAGGAAGGGACGGAAACTTTGGAAAAGGAGAAGACATGGGCACTGTCATATGGGGAAAGGAATGAACACCAACCGGCTGAGTTCCTGTTCTTTGCAGGCACTGTGCCAGATTTCTTCACATGTGCTGTTGCATTTGCTTCTCAAACCAACAGTGAGAAGGAAGTACTTTTATCCCTGTTGTACACATGGATGAGACTGAGGCTGAGGGAGATGAAGTAACTTGCTCAAGATCACGTTACTATAACAGTAGAGCTCAAATTTGACCCAGGATTTTGAAGACCATGTTCTTTTCAGCTGTACCACATGTCCTCTTAGGAGAATTGATAGAACTGGTAGTAGAATTCTTACTTTAAAAGGGAATAAAGGACTACGCTAGACACTAACTTTATTCCCTTGGTTAGCCTTGTGGGAAGTTGAGGGTAATGGATGAAAGTGAAAGCTTTAAGCCTGGAAACTGAGGACGAGGACTGGTGGCAAAGGAAGAAGGAGGCATGGTGTTAGCCGTAGTCAGTGATGGTGCGCCACTGTGTTCTCAGGAAGGCCGGAAGATTAGACGCCACCAGGGGAGGCTGGAGAAGGGAGGTGACCTTTCTTTCTTTCATCCTTCAGCCTCGACAAAACGGCAGACCTGTTGGCAGCACTTGTGTGCCCACCCACAGGCAGGCAGGGGCGAGGGTGTGTGGAGAGTGTGCACTTCCTCCACATCCACTTCTCTGGCCTGGTTGACCCATAGCTTTTGACATGTGAGGCCGTGTAAAGTACTTAGAGCTTTCCACAGATCACTTGCTCCTGATGAAGGATAACACTGATCTCTTGTGCCGGTTGAAGGGAGCTAGATATGGAAAATTAGCCTTATTTGCTTTTTGTCCAACTTGTTTCAGCTTGCTGTGGTACAGCCAACTACAGTTAATATTTCTGCAGATGGTTTTGGATTTGCTATTTGTCAGGTACGTAATAATGATTCTTTTTGTTTAGTTAAATGTGGCTTGTTACAGCAATTCTTTGGTTTGGAGCACTGCTAAATCTCTAACTTAGGTAACATAAAACTTTTAATGATTTATTTCTATGACTTAGGCAAGATAAATCACTCCCTTTAATAAAGACTATCAGCAATGTTACTAACTAGTGAGTAGACAGCGATTATATGGACTTATAATCTATTGGAAAATATTTCTTGAATATTATATGCTTTTTGAAATGAGGATTAAAATCTTGCAACTTGATTCATGTGAATTGTTGGGAATTCCAACCTTTTTCGTGAAAATACAGCTCAAGAGTTGTAATACTGGTGGAGTTTCTACTATGACTTCATAAACAAATACGCATTTTACTTACAACTTCTTAGTATTTATCCAACAATATAAAGATCAATATCATATTACATGTAATTGACTTGAAGATAGGAAATGTGTTCCTTTAACGTAAAATCTTATATAATAGTAAATAAAACAATTAGAGCATGATATATTCAGTGTTCTGGTACAGGAAGAAAATCCAAAGAAATCTACCCTTTATGGTGCCATAGGGCTAGAATAAAATGGAAGTAGTATGTAAAATACTGAATGGAATAGTTATTATACTAAGTAATACATGAAAATCATAGGGACTTAAAATTATCTTATTGGAAACCCAAAATAATATGTGATAGGACCAAAAATGATTATATGCTTGGTTATAAAAAATCAAACAAACCTGAAAGATTTACTGAGAAAGTAAAAAAATGGCTATTATAGAGAAAAGGTCCTTTTTCAAAAACCAGTACAACTTGTCTAGTTGAGAGAACAGGGACACTTGATGGTCAGGTATAATTTGGAAACTTCCAAATATTCTAAGATTATTTGTGTGATACTCAAAAGACAAGGAAAAATGATCGCGGTTAAAGGAATGATATTCAATGAAAAGACAGCAACAGAAAAGAGTAAATAATTTGTATTGGTATTTACTAAGACCATGTGAAAATTCTCAGTCCCAAGCTGTCTTGGAATGCAAACAATAAATCCAAAAGTAAATACACAGGATATTTTAGATACGACTGCAAAATTATATATATTTAAATCACCAAATTAGTTGGAATTTATTGTTGATAAAGCAAATATAGATAAATGGCTGAAGCCCAGTGGTTTTTATTTGAAGTTTGAAGGACACAGAAGTAAGCGTGGTACTGACTGGTCAGAATCTTCACCAGTCCTATGTCTGTGTCAACACGCAGAAAACAGAAGGTAGGGGCCAACAGGCACTTCTCATGGTGGAAGCAGGATTGCAAAAAGGTTGGTCACCCAAGAAGAGATACTGAGATTTCCTTTAGCTGATGTTTTTGTCAGGGCTCTAGAAAAAGGAAGGCAAAGAAAATTGTCAGGTTTGCAGTAGATGTTAACCTCTTTCAGGTAATAAAAAGCGAAGCTATTGGAAATGAACTGCAAGCTCTCCTGAGTTCTCTGAGGAGTTGAGCTTTGCAGTGGGTGCAATCTAAACCTTAATCCTTTGTAGTAGACAGGTGTGAACTAGGACCCAGAGACAGATCCAGTAGTCCGTTTGTTTCCTTCATTTCTTTTTTTTTAAAATTTATTGTTTATTGCAGAAACATTGGTTTATAACATCGTATAAATTTCAGGTGTACATCATTATACTTCTATTTCTGCATAGATTACATCATGTTCACCACCCAAATGCTAATTACAACCCCTCACCACACACATGTGCCAAATTATCCCTTTTGCCTTCCTCCCTCCCCCCTTCTCTTTTGGTAACCACCAATCCAGTCTCTGTCTCTATGTGTTTGTTTATTGTTGTTATTATCTACTACTTAATGAAGGAAATCATACGGTATTTGACCTTCTGCCTCTGACTTATTTCACTTTGCATAATACCCTCAGTGTCCGTCCATGTTGTCACAAATGGCTGGATTTCATCGTTTCTTATGGCTGAGTAGTATACCATTGTGTATATATACCACATCTTCTTTAGCCATTCGTCCCTTGATGGGCACTTAGGTTGCTTCCAAGTCTTGGCTATTGTGAATAACGCTGCAATGAACACAGGGGTGCATGTATCTTTCCGCATTGGTGTTTTCAAGTTCTTTGGATTAATACCCAGCAGTGGAATAGCTGGATCATATGGTAGTTCTATCCTTGATTTTTTGAGGAATCTCCATACTGTTTTCCATAGTGGCTGCACCAGTTTGCACTCCCACCAGCAGTGTATGAGAGTTCCCTTCTCTCCACATCTTCTCCAACACATGTTGTTTCCTGTCTTGTTAATTATAGCCATTCTGATGGGCGTGAGGTGATATCTCATTGTAGTTTTGATTTGCATTTCCCTGATAGTTAATGATTTTGAACATCTTTTCATGTGTCTCTTGGCCATCTGTATATCTTCTTTGGAGAAATGTCTGTTCAGGTCTTTTACCCATTTTTTAATTGGGTTGTTAGTTTTTTTGTTGTTGAGATGCATGAGTTCTTTATATATTTTGGAGGTTAAGCCCTTATCAGAAGTATGGTTTGCAAATATCTTCTCCCAATTGTTAGGTTGTCTTTTCGTTTTGTTGATGGTTTCCTTTGCTGTGCAGAAGCTTTTTAGTTTGATGTAGTCCCATTTGTTTATTTTTCTATTGTTTCTCTTGCCTGGTCAGACATGGTGCTTGAAAATATGTTGCTGAGACCAATGTCGAAGAGCGTACTGCCTATGTTTTCTTCTAGAAGTTTCATGGTTTCAGCTCTTACATTCAAGTCTTTAATCCATTTGGAGCTAATTTTTGTGTATGGTGTAAGGTAAGGGTCTACTTTCGTTTGTTTTGCATGTGGCTATCCAGTTTTCCCAACACCATTTGTTGAAGAGACTTTCTTTTCCTCATTGTATGTTCTTGGCTCCTTTGTCGAAGATTAGCTGTCCATAGATAGGTGGGTTTATTTCTGGGCTTTCGATTCTATTCCATTGATCTGTGTGTCTGTTTTTGTGCCAGTACCATGCTGTTTTGGTTACTATAGCTTTGTAGTATATTTTGAAATCAGGGAGTGTGATACCTCCAGCTTTATTCATTTTTCTCAGGATTCCTTTAGCTATTCTGGGTCTTTTGTTGTTCCATATAAATTTTAGGATTCTTTGTTCTATTTCTGTGAAAAATGTTGTTGGATCTTTGATAGGGATTGTATTGAGTCTATAGATTGCTTTAGGAAGTATGGACATCTTAACTATGTTAATTCTTCCAATCCAAGAGCATGGAACATCTTTCCATTTCTCTGTGTCTTCTTCCATTTCTTTCAGCAATGTTTTATAGTTTTCTGTGTAGAAATCTTTCACCTCTTTGGTTAAGTTTATTCCTAGGTATTTTATTCTTTTTGTTGCAATTATAAATGGGATGGTATTCTTAATTTCTCTTTCTACTACTTCGTTGTTGATGTATAGAAATGCAACTGATTTTTGTATGTTGATTTTGTAAACTGCAACTTTACCGTATTCGTTTATTACTTCTAAAAGTTTTTTGGTGGATTCTGTAGGGTTTTCTATGTCTTTAAAATCATGTCATCTGCAAATAGTGACGGTTTCACTTCTTCCTTTCCAATTTGGATCCCTTTTACTTCTTTTTCTTGCCTGATTGCTCTGGCTAGGACTTCCAGTACTATGTTAAATAGGAGTGGTGACAGTGGGCATCCTTGCCTGGTTCCTGTTCTTAGAGGGATAGCTTTCAGTTTTTCACCATTGAGGATGATATTAGCTGTGGGTTTGTCATATATGGCCTTTATTATGTTGAGGTATTTTCCTTCTATACCCATTTTATTCAGAGTTTTATCATAAATGGATGCTGTATCTTGTCGAATGCTTTCTCTGCATCTATTGAGATGATCATGTGATTTTTATTCTTCATTTTATTAGCGTGGTGATTTGTGAATGTTGAACCATCCCTGCATACCTGGAATAAATCCCACTTGATCATGGTGTATAATCTTTTAAACGTATTGTTGCATGCAATTTGCTAGTATTTTGTTGAGGATTTTTGCATCGATGTTCATCAGTGATATTGGCCTGTAATTTTCTTTTTTTGTGTGTTGTCCTTGTCTGGTTTTGGTATCAGGGTAATGTCGGCTTCCTAGAATGAGTTAGGGAGCTTCCCCTCCTCCTCAATTGTTTGGAAGAGTTTGAGAAGGATAGATATTAAGTCTTCTTTGAATGTTTGGTAGAATTCACCAGGGAAACTGTGTGGTCCTGGACTTTTATTTTTGGGGAGGTTCGTGATTACTGTTTCAATCTCCTTACTGGTGATTGGTCTATTCAAATTCTCTACTTCTTCTTGATCCAGTTTTGGAAGGTTGTATGATTCTAAGAATTTCTTCCAGATTGTCGAATTGGTTGGCATATAGCTTTTCATAGTGTTCTCTTATAATCTTTTGTATTTCTGAGGTGTCTGTTGTAATTCCTCCTCTTTCATCTCTGATTTTACTTATTTGTGCCTTCTCTCTTTTTTTCTTGGTGAGTCTAGCTAAAGGTTTGTCAATTTTGTTTATCTTTTCAAAGAACCACCTCTGGGTTTTATTGATTTTTTCTACTGTTTTTTTTAGTCTCTATTTCATTTATTTCTGCTCTGATTTTTATTATTTCCCTTCTTCTACTCATTTTGGGCTTTGTTTGTTCTTCTTTTTCCTGTTCCTTTACGTGCATTGTTAGTTTGATTATTTGAGATTTTTCTTGTTTTTTGAGATAGGCCTGTATTGCTATTAACTTCCCTCTTAGAACCGCTTTTGCTGTATTCCATAAATTCTGGCCTGTGGTATTTTCATTTTCATTTGTCTCCACGTATTTTTTGATTTCTCCTTTGATTTCTTTATTGACCCAATCATTGTTCAGTAGCATTTTGTTTAATCTCCACGTATTTGTGGCTTTTCTGATTTTCTTTCTGTAGTTGATTTCTAGTTTCATACCATTGTGGTCAGAAAAGATGCTTGGTATTATTTCAGTCTTCTTAAATTTACGTAGACTTGTTTTGTGGCCTAATGTGTGATCAATCCTGGAGAATGTTCCACGTGCATTTGAAAAGAACGTGTATTCTTCGGTTTTTGGATGGAATGCTCTGTATATATTTACTAAATCCATCTGTTCTAGTGTGTCATTTAGGACCACTGTTTCCTTATTGATCTTTTGTTTGGATGATCTATCCGTTGGTGTAAGTGGAGTGTTAAAATCGCCTACTATTATTGTGTTACTGTCTATTTCTCTTTTTATGTCTGTTAATAATTACTTTATATATTTAGGTGCTCCTACATTGAGTGCGTAGATATTTACAAGTGTTATAGCCTCTTGTTGGATTGTTCCCTTGACCATTATGTAATGCACTTGTCTCTTTTTACAGTTTTTGTTTTAAAGTCTATTTTGTCTGATATGAGTATTGCGACCCCAGCTTTCTTTTCATTGCCATTTGCATGGAGTATCTTTTTCCATCCCTTCACTTTCAGTATGTGAGTGTCTTTAGGTCTGAAGTGTGTCTCTTGCATGCAGCATATATATGGGTCTTGTTTTTTTATTCAATCAGCCACCCTATGCCTTTTAATAGGAACATTTAGTCCATTGACGTTTAAATTAGCTATTGATAAGTATGTACTTACTGCCATTTTTTAACGTTTTTTTTTTCTCAGTGTTTCAGTAGTCCTTCTCTGTTCCTTTCTCCTTCTATACAGAATTGATGGTCTCTTTAGTTTGACCTCTGTCTGAAAGCTCTACTCTTTCACTCCCCTCCTCCCTCCTTTTATGTTTTTGATCTAACCTCTTTTTTGTGCATTTGTATCCATTACCCTCCTATCATGGAAATAGATAATTTTTCCTATTTGTGGTCTTCTTTTTTCCCCTTAAATCAGTCCCTTTAACATTTCTTGTAGCACTGGTTTCTTGGTTACAAACTCCTTTAATTTTTGCTTGTCTGAGAAATTTTTGATCTCTCCTTCCATTTTGAATGATAACCTTGCCAGGTAGAGTATTCTTGGCTGTAAGTTTTTTCCTTTTAGCGCTTTAAATATATCATGCCACTCTCTTCTAGCCTGTAAGGTTTCTGCTGAGAAGTCGGCTGATAGCCTTATGGGGTTTCCTTTGTATGTAACTTGTCTTCCTCTTGCGGTTTTTAGGATTCTCTCTTTGTCTTTAATTCTGGACATTTTGATTATGATATGTCTTGGTGTGGGCCTCTTTGGGTTTATCTTGTTTGGGGCTCTCTGTGCTTCCTGTACCTGGATGTCTGTTTCCTTCCTTAGGTTAGGGAAGTTTTCATCTATTAGTTCTTCAAACAGATTCTCTGCCCCTTTTTCTCGCTCTTCTCCTTCCGGGACACCTATAACTCGGATGTTAGTGCACTTGATGTTGTCCCAGAGGTCCCTTAGACTGTCCTCACTCTTTTTAATTCTTTTCTCTTTTACCTGTTCAGCTCGGGTAATTTCTTCTAGTCTTTCGTCCAGCTCACAGATCTGTTCTTCTGTATCCTCTACTCTGCTTTTGAGTCCCTCTAGTGAATTTTTCATTTCTCGTATTGTATTCTTCATTTATGATTGGTTCTTTTTTATATCTTCCATTTCTTTGTTGACATTCTCACTGAGTTCATCTATTCTTCTCCCCAGATCAATGAGCATCCTTAATACTCTTTGTTTGAACTCTCTGTCAGGTAGGTTGCTCGTGTCTGTTTCACTTAGCTCCTTTTCTGGGGTTTTGTCCTGTTCGCCTACTTGGAATGTATTCCTTTGCCTCCTCATTTTGCCTCTTTGTGTCTCATTTTGCCCTGTGCTTGTCTGTATATATTAGGTAGGTCAGCTGTGTCTCCTTCTCTTGGATAGGTGACCTTATATAAGTTTTGTCTTAGGAGGCCTGCAGTGTGCTTCCCTCAGTTCTCAATGTCCCAGGAGTGACCCGTATGTGGGCTATGTGTGTCCTTCTGTTGTGGCCTGTTCGTTCTCCCCTAAATGCGCAGGGAGGCTGAGTTGTCCTCCTGGCCAGTTGTTGTAATGCTCAGCTGCTTGTAGTTGTTGTGGGCCCTTCAGTCTCTTTATCAGGTGTGGGGAGCCCCAGCACCCTTGGCTGCAAGTTCTAATACCACATTTGTGTTGCAGTATTTCTTTTAAGTGAGTAGGCCCCCAGTGTGGCAGGTTGTTAGGCTCAGGGGCTTACAAATGGTATAAGCCTCCAGCCTTTAGGTCTCTTGTCAGCTCTCTGAGGATCGCAGCTGAGTGGGGCTGGCCTCAGGCACGGGAACACCCAGTTGTTTCAGGCTTTGGAAGATGGGGCAAACCTCCTATGTGGGTCTTTGAGAAGCACAAGTCTTCTGTACCTGACAAGCCCTGCCACCCACAGGTCCACACACACAGTCAACACAGTCCTGCCCCATGTGCGTGCCCTGACTCCTGAAGTGAACCCTGTCTCTCCACGGCGGGAGCCCCACACACTCCACCACCGCCCCATACTCTCCACCTACTCCTTGTGAACGCCCTGCACCACTGGAGTGGGCTCAGTTGCCAGGCTGCAGAGAATCCAGTCACCAATCTGTGCAGGCCCACAAGTTGCCTGAGGGCTTGTTGTTGGGTGGGGCCAGTCCCTAGGTTGGGTTGCCGGCCCTGGCTGAGCTGTATTAAATCTGTGCTCCTGTGGGTGGGGCAGACCCTGGGCTAGCAGGCCCCAGGGAGAACTCCAATGGCGTCTGTGTCAGCATGCCCACACCAGGCCACACCAATGGCTGCTGCCAATGTCCCAGTCCCTGGAGAGGTCTCACCTCTCACTGCAATGCACTCAGAGCCCATCAGGTGAGTCTCTTTTCACCAAAGCACTGTGCACCTTTCTGCTGATTTTAGGTTGCTTTCTGAAACGGGTGAGTTTGCGCGTGGGCCCTTTAAGAGCCCGTTTTAATGTCTTTGTGAACCAGCTTTTCTGGGGGTACTCCCCAGTGCTTTAGTAGCAGGCAATGTCAGATATTATGCCACTCGTCTCGATTGTGCTGGGCTCACAAAATGTGTACAGCGGTGGCGCTCTCCGGCTCAGGGTCCCGCTCCTGTAGGGAGGGCTTCGAACCTGTGGACTGCTCCCGGGAGGCCGTGAAGCTGGCGGCTTGTGAAGGCGGCGTTTTTCCTCTCCAGAAGGGAGTTTCTGCCTCTTCCACCTCAATTAGGATTGTGCTTTGTTGCAGGAGTTTCTCTTATCCAGTTTTCAGTTCTGTCTCAGGGGTAATTTTTCCACGAGTAGTTGTAAATTGGCTGTGTCTGCGGGTGGAGGTGAGTTCAGAGTCTGCTTACACCGCTATCTTGACTTCTCCCCTCTTGTTTGTTTCCTGATGACATCTCTAAGGAAAGTTCTGCCACCAGAAAGGGGATGATGAAAAGGACAGAGACCATTTCTCCAGTTTTGTGGAACCGTTCTTCGGCTGCTCCAGGAATACTCTGCAATTTTAACTGTAGTGTAAGGAAGAGTCCAGAGTGAGATAAGCCCAGGGATGAAGGGGAGGAAGGGTTACACGAGCTGGGTGTGGCAGAGTAAAAGTCGGAACTCTTAGGTGTGAAAGATGAAGGCTTAGAGAGGAATGTTTAAAAGTATGTAAATCCAAACTGGGTCCTCGATGTTTCGATCTGAAGGGTGTGTGTGTGTGTGTGCAAGTGATTTAATCTGAGTAAAGGAAGTACGACGTTGCATGGCGATAGTAAGGCTTGGTATCAGAAACAGTAGAAGAGGTGAAACATTTAAACAGGTTCCAGTTCCGCGTTGCATGAGGCAGGCCTGGGAAATTGTGAGTACCTCCCCAGGCTTCTGATCTTAGGATGGCTTTGAGAAAACACTGGTCCTCACATCCCAAGCGTCCCCCGGCACCTTTCACATTGGTGGTGGGAACAGAGTCTATGCTGAAAAAGACCCAGTTGACTTGAAGTCCATCGTTTATTTTATCATCTTTGAAAAGCGTTGTATGATCAAAAAGAATCCTTAGCAATTGAACACGTTTCTGTCCAACCAAGGCTCTGAGACTTTAGTTTTGGTTTATCTTACTGAGAGTTTCGAAGGTTCCGGTTTGTGAAAACTGACTCCAGTTGGGCAGCAGAGCTTAGAAATTAGTGGATGCTTTCAAGAAAGTTGGCAATAGTTTCACTATTTCTCTCAAGAGAATGTTTTACATTATTTGAGAAAAACAATACCCATGAATGTCATCCACGATGGTCTAAGATACTTGTTTTGGAATATTACCTAACAATTTTCTCGATTTTTAAAATCATTGTTTACAACCTTTTGTAACAATATTTGTTAATAATGATACTTTGTTAGTGAATAAAACTAATTTTTTTCTAGGTTGAAGATTAC
Source organism: Diceros bicornis minor (assembly GCF_020826845.1). NCBI lineage: Eukaryota > Metazoa > Chordata > Mammalia > Perissodactyla > Rhinocerotidae > Diceros > Diceros bicornis. The sequence continues at coordinate 56,708,579 of NC_080762.1, read as the reverse complement.
AAATCTAGTTGGATTTAGTCCAAAGAGAATCATTACCTAATATTTAGAATACATAATGATGACAATTTATTGCTAATAATTTATTGCTCATTTATTATTTGTGCTAATATTTTATTTATTGCAGCTTAATGTTATTTATAATGTGAAAGATTCAGGGTCTTCTAGAAGCCGAAGATCTATCCAAAATCAAGAAGCCTTTGATTTAGGTATTGCTGTAAAAGATAATAAAGATGATATCAATCACTTGAATTTGAGTGTGTGTACAAGGTTGGTATCTAAGTCCCTATTCCTCTTTTCTCTTTCAAAAAACATAGATTTGAAGATTTAGTTATATATATATAACTGTGTATTATTTATAACTATGTATGTAATATATATGTAACTATATAGTTATCTAACTATATCAATATAAGGAGTTGCATTTAACAAAGATTTCAGTTATGCATTTCACTTCAGGTTACGAACTAGAAATACTGCTAATAATATTTAAGCATTTCTCAACATGTCCCAATTATTTACAAGTTTTCCTTGTATTTATAACAAGTTTAAATAGAAAAATTTAATAAAACTCAGGACTAATTTATGAAAACTTTAAATTAACCAATCATGTTTAATACTCCAAATTTGGTTATTTCTTCTTGTTAGTCATTTTTTCTGTTAAATAATTATTCCAAGTTCATATTTATCCTTTAGTGTTGTACTTTTAATTCAAAACTTCATAAAAGCATATGAGTTCAATGAAAAGAATAGTTGTTTTAGACACTGTGAAAATATTCCGGTTAGAAGGTCTTGACCTTGGATAATTAGGCACTTGTAGCTTCTGGGAGTCTTAAGTTTGGTCTGTATCCGAAGCATCTGAGAATCTTGTTAAGTCATAAGGAGGAGGAGTTCCCCCTCAAACTCACTGACCTCACAGATTCAGAGTCTGTGATGCACCTTCTTCAGCTTTCTTGGCCATTCTAACGCACATGCAAGTGTGAGAGCAACTCCTTTAGAAAGATCTTGAATCAAGAGACTTTACAATTTCTTCCTTGTCAGTCTGTTCTCTTAACTCTGCATGATTTGCTGTTAAGCTGGGAGTTACTGTAAAGATGTACTGATAATGAGGAGCTGCTGTCTGCTTTTTCAAAATATCCCATGGCGTTCTGGTTGAACTTACAGCATGTTGGGCAGGAAGTCACTGATGTGCTCCTGAGCTGCCAGATGCGCTTCAAGGTCATCTCTGGGTGTCCCTCCAGGTAGTCAGCCTTCTTAGCCATTCCCTGAAGTCAGTCTCCTCCATTACTGCTTCCGTCTGTGCTGTCTCCTTCTTGTTCATGATTTTGGTGTAAAATGTCACATGTGTTGGCCCCATTCCTCACCTTATTGGGCATTTTGGACTAGCAGCAGGGGGATATCAAAATCTTTGCAGCGGCTTCCTTTTCAGCTGAGAGTAGGGCTCCCATTATTCTTTACTACACTTGCAATTCGGCTTTATTCTTGAATAACATCATCATTATTATTATTGTAAACAATAACAACCTACATTTATCACAAACTTACATGCCAGGTATTGTACCAAGCACTTTTACATGCATCTCATTTAATTCTTAGGCTAACTTTGTAAAGTACGTGCTATTATTATCCCTGCTTTTCTCATTCATTCCTTCAATCTTTCATTCACTGAGTAAATATTGGTGAAGTCTCTATTATGTGCCAGGCACAGTGTCATATGTTGGAATGTAATGGTGAGCCAAAAAAGACACAGGCCCTGTCTTCATGGAACTTACTGTTTGGAGTGGGAGACAGAAATGAATAAAAATGAATCCCCTAAGCAAGTCCAAAATTCTAGTTTTTAAAAGGGCAAAGAAGAAGAGTCTTATGGAGCTATGAGAGGGATTTTACCTCTTAGGGAGGTCAGGTGAGGTCAGGTGAAGAAACAGATGAGGAAAATGAGGTGAAACCAGAATTCAGACTACGAAGGGGCCCCGTTATTTATAGGGGCTCATGTAAGGATGCAGGATTCCAGATCTTAATCTATCATTAGAAATCAGATGGGCAATAGACTTTGATAGGTAGAGTGTCTACCTATCTGTCTGTCTGTCCATCCGTCCGTCCGTCCTTCCTTCCTTCCTTCCTTCCATCCTTCCGTTGATCTGTCTGTCTGTCTATCTATCTATCTGTCTGTCTATCTATCTTTTTTTCTTCTTTGGGAGGACCTGGAGAAGGGAAATGTTTTCATGTGAGGGTAAGGGTTTTATAAAAAGGATTTAGATGCTGCTACTAGTTTTATGAGAAAAATCTGATATGAAATACAAATAACATTTTAAGTGAATTTTTTCAGTGGCACTTTATGAAAAGAGTAACTGCTATTTCAGGCACTTTATTCCCATCAATAGGGTCCAAGTCCTTAGTCACCTTAGACAGAGTTTTCAGTGTGGCATGGTGATTTAACAAATCTGCCCCTGGCTGGTAGAAAGACAGGTCAAGCAAGGCACTTTCGCTGATGTACTGAAAGTGATCATATTTAAGCAGACTGCCTGTTTTTCTCAGCTGTAATTTTTGCTCAGATACAAACACCTCTAGTTTCAGTGCACTTACTAGTTTTCATTAGCGTCTCTTTTGGCTGAGTGCGTCACCCAGCAGATGATTTCAGTTGCTTGGGATTGCTCAGCCAGCTGCAGTCAGCAGTTGTACTGGATGGCTTTTTCAATCAGGCACGTTTGGCAGGCATCGGTTTTGTGAAAAGCAGGATTTTTTACCAGCCCTTCTTACTTTTGCCCTCTGAAAGAACAGCGGGAACTAACTTAACAATGCTGTGATCCTTTCGTGTTGGAGACAAGCTCTTTTCCATAACCATGCTGGGTTCCCTCTGCTCCAAACTAAAAGCTCTTGCTGCCTATTGATTTTAGAAAAATATTTATTTTAAAGGAGACAGAGTGTTGTTGGTGTCCAGACCCTTTGATGCTCACACTGTGTGCAGCAGGGTGAGAGAGCGAGGCCATGTAACCAGAGTTCCCAGGTTGTGGTTCTCTCAGGGCAGCTGAAAGAAATGCAGATCGTGCCCCAAGTATGTGGAGAACAAGAGGAAGGACTCCTCCTGTTGCTCGTCTTCCACAACCAGGCAAGAAAGCTTGCTAATGACTTGGCTGCGCGTCCACTGCTAAGTGATCCAGTGATGCCTTGGGGTCCTGGCTTTCAGCTGGAAAGTTCAGTGCTGCCAACTTTTGAGAAGAGGAAAACAGCACTTCAGTATGGAGCTCCCACTAGAGAACAGAGTTGCCTGCTGGAAGGCACCTAGTTGTGCTTGTCACGACTACAGGCACAGCCTGTTCCCTTGCAGGCTCTCACGCTGCCCGTCAGATGCACACACGCTTATGTCGTTAATTCTCATAGGTTGAAAGAATAACACTTGGCAGTTGTAATTTTTATGTGAAGATAGTTTGCCAACAGCGTTAGGTTTTTGCTAAAGGACTTTTTCCATCCTTTCCTCTTTGATTTAGGTTTCTGGGCCCCGCCAGAAGCGGCATGGCTCTCATGGAGGTTAACCCACTCAGTGGGTTCACCGTGCTTTCAGACGCAATTCCTCTGAGCGAGATGGTGAAGAAAGTGGAACATGATCATGGAAAACTCCACCTATATTTAGATTCTGTAAGTAGCAGAACATAAGTTTCATATAGGTAACCATCGACAAAGCTACCATTTATTATGTTCACAAGTCGTACTTTGCACGTTTTCTTTATTAGTTCAGCTTTTTGTGTCCCTGAATGACTTGCACGTGGCAAACATGTTTGTCCCCACTAAAAAGACATCGTTATACAGTTAGAGAGAATTACTGTTAATGACGAGCCTGATGAAAGTCTTGATAACTAAATCATTATTTCATGCCAGATGTAAAATATATAGAAATTGCTGTAATTTCAAAAATTCAGTCTAGATCTCAATTTGAGAACCCCTCTGCCTCAGGGAATTGCTAAACATATATGTTTACATGCTGATGATGAAAGCTTTAATTACATGTTTTAAAAAGCTTTCATGAAGCTTTTTATAAATCCCAAAGGGGTTAATATTCGCACATTGAAAAGTTAGGTGCTTAAATCACAGAAGAATATTCTCAGAGGTCTGGTCTTTACACAAAATTATTGTATAGTTTTCATATACTCTTCCTACTGCGGTGTGAAAATTACTGACCCAAGAATACAGTGCATAAAATATGTGAAAAAAGTAATTGAAGAATTCAAGACTCTACTTGTTATGTTTCAAAACTGCTGGCGTGTAAGTTTATTCTTTTCTTCTAACATCTATGTATGTGCAATTTGTAAGTTGAATTGAAATTGAGTTCTAAGTGTTCTTAGGATTTCATGTTACATGGGGGGAATATGTATGTTTCTTATTCCAGTTTTGGCAAGTATGAATCAGAAATATATTGCTTTAGCAATATAACTACTTTAAAAAAGCTAGTTCCTGAATGTTCTCATTGTTTTAAGACTTCAAAAGCCACTCTGGTTAAAAACCTATTAAGGGGCTGGCCTGGTGGCGCAGTGGTCAAGTTCGCCGGCTCCACTTCCTCGGACTGGGGTTCGAGGGTTTGGATCCCGGGTGCGGATATACGCACCGCTCATCAAGCCACGCTGTGGTGGTGTCCCAGCTAAAGTAGAGGAGGATGGGCACAGATGTTAGCCCAGGGCCAGTCTGTCTCAGCAAAAAAGAAAAAAAAAAAAGAAAACAACCTGTTAAAGCTAATTGAGTCTCTAGATTCTTTTGCTGTTCAGGAATTTTCATATATCAAATACTGCTTGAAAGCCATGGGCCTAATTTGGAGCTTGAAAACAAATTTAAGGTTTTTATTTAATAATGTAATTGGTTTTGGAGTTTGTCTTTTATCTGTGACATTCCTGTTAATGGTTATCTTGAGCGTTCATTTATTTTGACTGATTAATTTGATTTTTCATTTACTGCTAATTGATATGTAATGGAATGTTTGAAGGCATTTTCAATTTCAGATTCCTTAACCGGTATTGTTTGCCAGATTGGCACAAGCTGCCCCTCTGGAGGCAAGGAGGCTGGCCTTTTGTACCCTGTGCCAGTCAGTTATTGGTTATAGGGTGCCCCCCACCCCCCGATGTTACCTCACTTCCTGGGCGAGGTGGCTCCCTTGAGCAGAGGGCAGTTCTCTGGAGGAGGGGCTGCTGTGAGCCTCAGCAACCACTGGGGGCTCAGCGCCCAGGTGAGGCCCCGGGGCCCAGAGCGTGCACCTTGGGCTTGCTGCTGACCTGACGGCTCTAATTCTCAGTCTCCCTTTCAGTAAAATGGAAGTGAGAACAACACATCTTGTAAGGATTGTTTTACGAGCTAAAAGATGTCATTTATATCAAGGGCCTACCACATCAGCAGGCACATAGAAGTACTTCCTAAATGTTAGTTTCTATATCTGTTTGCTAAACTGATAAGAAAAAGAAATATCTTTATCATGAACACATAGTCTGCCACTGCCTTAAACATCTTTTATATTTTTCCAGGTGAATGAAACCCAGTTTTGTGTTGATATTCCTGCTGTGAGAAACTTCAAAGTTTCAAATACACAAGATGCTGTAGTGTCCATAGTGGATTACTATGAACCAAGTAAGTGTGTTTTGGAGTTCCTGATACTTTAGGAGTTAAGCATTCATTCGCTGATTCAAAGTGGCCAGCTATTGGATTGGTGTCTTGGGGGTGGGTGTTGTGGGGGGAGTGTAGGAAGTAGGGGAGCAGATGAGCTTCCCATTTAGATGAAGACAATTGATAATTTACAAAGGTCGCATGATACATTTAGCACATGCTATTAAAAAGTAATGTTTTTGCTCATAATATTTTTGGTTTTTAAGTCACAATTACAAAATTCGCAAAGAAAAATTTACAAAGAGAGGCCAGTTATGTTCAATTTCAAGGTTTTGCTTCTGTTGGAAGTACCCATTCCTTCTGGTTCCTCTTTGAGATGGGAGTTCTTCAGGAGACGACATGAACAGTGTCCGCAGTGGAAAAGCCTCAGCTGGCTGTAGCTGTTTCTTCGTTGAGGGAGTGTATTGTTTTGCTAAAATTTATGCATTATAACAGACTTTTTTTAGCATATCAAAAAAATATAGTCTGTTTGGAAAATAACTTGAGCTTCTTTAATTTTACTGGTAACCTCTTACTTTATAAAATGTTAGAAATTTAGGATATGGGAGTAGAGATCTGGTTTGGAGATCGCCTAAGCTAATTAGGATGAATCGACATTCAGTCACAGAGTGACTTTTTGTGGGTGTGCAATCTCCAGGCTAACGTTTCTACTTGTAGTAAAACTTATTCTGGGAGTGGCCTGGTGGCGTAGTGGTTTTATTACAAGTAGAAATGTTCACAGGCTCTGCTTCGGTGACCTAGGGTTTGCAGGCTCAGATCTCAGTGTGGACCTACACACCGCTCATCAAGCCATGCTATGGCGGCATCCCACATACAAAATAGAGGAAGATTGGTACGGATGTTAGCTCAGGGCCAATCTTCCTCACCAAAAAAGAAGCAAACAAACAAACAAAAACTCCACTTATTCTGAATAAGTACTCCTGGTGGCTCAGAATTGTCAGAATGCATGAGAATTGTGAACCCTGCTATGTGTTAGGCAGCTGTAGATAATTACACTTTAAAATAAAATGAACTTGTTCACGTTGTTGGTAGTGTTTGATAGAGTATTCATTTAAGACTGAGGCGTGCTGCCACTTACTCTTCTCTCTCCTTGTAAGTCCACAAGCCAGTTCCTCTCCTCTTTTGCCTCCTGTTGGAGTTGAGGGAGAGCGTTCCTCCAGCTTCTTGTGGGGCATTTTGGAGACTGATGCACCACTTTTTTTCTAGTAGAAGGATGGGATACACTGTGGAGACTCAATGATAGTACCTAGTTACCCAACTTTGTGATTTAACCTCGTTGAAAAATTCTCAAAGTGATATTTCTTAGGTGTATGGAGAATATTTTATACATTTAAGAAGCAAAAAAGATTGTTTATGTAATTTTTTTGTGGCAAACAACTTTATGAGGAGGACATTTTAAAATGAAAACATGGGAAAGATCAGAATAATAAAAACCTAGCAACCCATTTTGGAAAATCCTAAGGTTACAAAATATGTTTATAATATTAAAAAATTGATGAAAAATCATGAAGAAATTTGAAAATAGAATGTTTTTAAAAATTGTAAAAATTAAAATCATTTATGTTTTATAGTAAGCTTACTGTAGTGTTATAGGTGCTTTCTATAGTTTTCTGTTAGCTTATACTGTGAAATTTACCCAACTTAAATAGTTTTTGAGACTGTGTGCTCAACATTTTAAAACACTGAAACAAGGCATTGCATAGGCCAAGTTCTCTTTGTATTTTCGTATTTTTAGATAAAGTCCATGGTAATATTTTTTTCGGAAGTTCTGATGGTTAGAACTTGATTTGAAGGCATAGGAGGTGTCCCCCTGCAGTGGACTCTCTTGGGAGGTGAGGCAGGCCTGCGTTGGAAGGCCTTCCTGCTCCTGGCAGCCCGTCTTTTTGTGCTGCGATGGTGGCCGCAGCTGCAGCCTGTTTTCCCTCGTGAGGCTGGCTGACTGCTGGTGGTGGAGAGACTGAACTGGAAGCATTGTTTCTTTCGTGGATTTGGTTAGCAGCTTGGGCCCCTCTTGAGCATTTCAGTTATTTCTTGTAAAGAAAAATAAAATTATGTGAAGAGTGGAAAACTGAGAAAAGTGTATTGAAATGCTCTTAAGTTTTGGCAAAGTAAGTGTTTCTAAACAAGGGAGCTGTGTAAGCTGATGTTTGCCTCTCTGCACAGGGAGACGAGCAGTGAGAAGCTACAACTCTGCAGTGAAGCTGTCCTCCTGTGACCTCTGTGGAGATGGCCCCGGCTGCCCTCCTTGTGAGAAGGGGGCTGCAGCCTTCTCTCCTCACTCGTCAGTCATTCTCGTCTTCTGTTGCACGCTTCTCTTCTCTTTGCAGTGTTGGCTGTGATTTATTTTTCAAGGACTCCATATAATACTTACATTTCCAGAAGTTGCATGTGATTGTCTTGTTTCGTAATCCAATACTGCCTCTATTGTGAAGTAGAGTGTTTTCTTTTTCTGGGCTGGGATGCTGTACAGCAGTCTGAGATGTGTGGCTGCACAGGGGTCTTCCCCTCACTGCTGTGTGGAACCAAAGCCAGAATTATTGCAGTTGTATGTCCTGATTTCCTCCTCTTAAAATCTTGTAGGATCTTTTTTGGAGGTGTTATTTTCTCCAGAATAAATGCATTATTTTAGATTAGTTATTCTGTTCATTTTCTAGAAGAACTGAGCTTAGGTTCTTAAGCATTGTTATACACCAGTGCTTGCTTTAGCGGTAAAGACAGATTTCTGGGAACTGGGAGAAAACAAGCAGAAGGAGGAGCTTATTCTGTCTCCCTCCCACGTCCACCCTGCCCTGCTCTCCACCCCACCCCACCCCACCCCCAGTGGGCTCAGTATATCTTTCTTAATTGGATTTTACTTCTTTCCTTTTAGAATGGAGGTGTTGAGGTTATCCTTTTTAAGGAAATGATGTTTGCCCACCCCAAATGTAGTCTCATATCCCAACCGTTGCCCTTCCTCTGCCTCTCTTCTGGAGAGAAGGCGGAGAGTGGACCGTGCCTCCCGTGCTCTGCACTCTGTTTAGGTGGAGGGTGCAGAAACCTGCCCATAGGCGGGGGGGCGCGGCTCTCCCTCTGGTGTCCTCAGCCCGCGTGGCTCCCTGTCGGGGCTGAGTCAGGGAGCGCTGCCACACGTGCCTTGTGTGCCTAGACTAGAAGAGCCTAGACCAGGAGACATGGGCTTTGTTAGTAATGGGGGCGATAAGCCGGGGGTACAAGAAGCTCCAGTGTAAGACACGGCAGACTGACCTCCCTGTGGTCTGGGAAAGAGGCTGGGGTTTGTGGGGACCAGGGAGTCTTGATGTGACCTTGACCTGAGTGTCGTAGCCGGTGGCTGAGGTCCTGTAGAGGCTCTTCTAGGCTCGGCTGTCTGGGGACATCTAATGCTTGCTGTGAACCTGTGAGAAGATTTCTGAGTTGGAAGCACCTGGATCAGTGGTTCCCCTATATTCTGAAGGACAGGATTCATTTATCTGGGTGAAAATTAAAAAAAAAAATTCCTTTTCTCTGCCCCCTCGTTTTCCTCCTTTCCCTCTTCCTTCTTGCTCTCCTTCCCTTCTTCCTTTCTTCTTTCCCTTCTAAATATATTGAAATATTTTAGATATATCCAAAATTAACTAAAGCTCTTTTACTAAATCTGGGAAATGTTTTAATTTTACTCCTTAACGGCGTTTCTCTCAAGTGGATGTGGGGAAGATGATTGCCATGGGCCCCACAGAGTCTGTGTCACACTATTTTCAACTGATCAAAAAGCAATACATCAAAAATAAAGTCTGCAAATATATCTTTTAGAGTTAATTTAAAGAAATTTTTTTATTTTGCTGAATTTTTAAGAAATTATAGTGGAATGGATGTTCATGTATTGCTTATGGATATTTTGGATACCAAGGTAGGAATTACCAACTTTCAGTTCAAACTTTAAGTTTAAAGCTCAAGACATATGTAGGAAATATATCCTCAGAGTGGTCTGTGGAGAGAGAGAAAATAAATGTCAAATAAATAAACTTTATTTACTTTCAAGTGAAGAAAAGTGTTTAGGTTTCTTACACCTTTGAAACACTCTGCTCTAAAAAAGGCCCTTGTGATGTTGGGGCTGCCTGGGTGGTGTTTTCGGCTTCATGCCCTGGGACTTCTTTAGAGATGAAAGTATCTGTAATGAAGCTGGGGGAGGGTGTGATACCCCTCCCCTGCCCTGCCCTGGGAACTGTATACCAACCATCACTACCTTATATTCTCAGGAAATGATTTATACTGAACGTCTAGTGTAGTGTGTTAGGAAACACTAGAATGGAAAGGCCATTGGAAGACAGCTTGTATCTTTTTTATATCATATTTCTTCATATAAAAACTAGAACTCTAATACTTTTTTGTGAAGTACTTCAGATTTTCAGATTAGAAAGTCATCCTGTAGCTCATCTCGTGACACATGTCTTTGTATGATAAATTTGTGAGAAGTGAGAGGAGGAGGAGGAGGAAGTAATGGTCAGTCAGCGCCGCCTCGGGTGCATGGGCTGTGGATGCCTCCTTCCTCCTCCTTTTCCTGAGAGAACTGGCTCTGCTGCCCAGGGGCTTTGAATTAAAAGTGGTGAAAAAGCCACAGGCATAGGGAGGAAAGGAGGACGTGTAGTAGCAGTAATTAATAGTATAGACTGTTTGCTTTTCTTCAGATGCTGTGAATAATAATGTTAAAAAACTCATTTTACTTTGTTTGCTTATGCTGAAACTCTTCTGTTTAGAATGGTATCAGTTTCCTTGACTGGTATGAACTAATTTAAAATCCCCCTTTCTCCTACTGATGGGACCTGATCGAGACAGCAGCCTTTGTACTTCACTGCTGGCTGCTTCCAGAGACTGGAGGCTGGAAGTAATGAGTAGCCGGACAATTCAAGGAAAGAACAATGCTTTTACATTTGCTTTCCTGATGTTACTACCTTCAGTTATAATTCTTAAAAAGATGTGAAAGTAACCACCAGTCAGTTCTCTGTATCTGTGAGTTCGGTTAAAATATGCCCAGTCAATGAAATGCTTCCTTTCATTGTATTGTTCTGTTATACTTCATGTTTTTCAAAATATTGTAACAGTGGTGTCTTTGGTTTAGTATTTTGGTTGTATTATAATCTGAGGAGCATTGCGCTAATGTGAAATCCAGATATACATCTATTACCTAACTGTTTATCACTTATATATGCAATACCATATCATACACCTGGGAATTTGCAGAATTGTAGATAGCATAATTCTCCCTGCTCCCATTCTTTTGAGCTTGGGTATAGTTATTTTTTTTAAAAGTTATATTTAGGAGAGAGGTCAAGATGGCAGCGTAAGCAGCCTCTGAACTCACCTCCTCCTGTGGACACAGCCAATTTACAAATACTCATGGAAAAATTACCCCTGAGACAGAACTAAAAACTGGATAAGAGGAACTCCTGCAACAAAGGACAATCCTAATTCAGGTGGAAGAGGCAGAAACTCCTTCTGGAGAGAAAAAATGCCGCCTTCGCAAGCTGCAGCGCCTCACGGCTGCAGGGAGCAGACCACAAGTACGCAGCCCTCCCTGGTGGAGTGGGGCCCTGAGCCAGGAGCGCCCGGACTGTGGGCATTTTGTGGACCCAGCACAATCGAGACGAGTGGCATAATATCTGACCTTGCCTGCTACTAAAACGTTGGGGAGTACCCCCAGAAAAGCTGGTTCACAAAGACATTAAAACCAGCTCTTAAAGGGCCCACGTGCAAACGCACCTGTTTTAGAAAGCAACCTAAAATCACCAGAAAGAAAGGTGCACAGTGCTTTGGGGAAAAGAGACTCACCTGATAGGCCCTGAGTGCGTCTCGGTGAGAGGTGAGACCTCTCCAGGGACTGGGACATTGGCGGTGGCCACTCTTGTGTCCTGCTGTGGGCCTGCTGACACAGATGCCATTGGAGTTCTCCCTGGCGCCTGCTAGCCCAGGGTCTGCCCCACCCACTAGAGCACCGATTTAATCCAGCTCAGCCAGGGAGGGCAGGCCACCCTAGAGACTGGCCCCCCCGCCCCAACAACAGGCCCTCAGGCAACTTGTGGGCCTGCATAGATTGGTGACTGGATTCTCTGCAGCCTGGCAACTGAGCCTACTCCAGTGGGGCAGGGCGTGCACAAGGAGTGGGTGGCGAGTGTGGGGGCGGTGGTGGAGTGTGTGGGGATCCTGCCGTGGAAAGACTGGGTCCACTTCCAAGGTCGGGGCACGCACACGGGGCAGGACTGGGTTGACTGTGTGTGGGGACCTGTGGGTGGCAGGGCTTGTCAGCTGCAGAAGACTAGTGCTTCTCAAAGACCCACATGGGGGTTTGCCCCACCTTCCAAAGCCTGAAACAATTGGGTGCTCCCGTGCCTGAGGCCAGCCTCACCCAGCTGCAATATTCAGAGAGCTGACAAGAGACCTAAAGGCTGGAGGTTTATAGCAAATGTAAGCCCCAGAGCCTAACAACCTTCCACGCTGGGGGCCTACTCACTTAAAAGAAATACTGCAACACAAATGTGGTATTAGAACTTGTAGCCAACTGTGCTAGGGCTCCCCACACCTGATAAAGAGACTGAAGAGCCCACAACAACTACAAGCAGCTGAGCATTACAACACCTGGCCAGGAGCATAACTGGGCCTCCCTGGGTGCCTACAGGGAGAGCAAACAGGCCACAACAGAAGGACATACATAGCCCAGATAGGGGTCACCCCTGGAACATAGAGAACTGGGGGAAGCACACTGGAAGCCTCCTAAGGCATCACTTATATAAGGTCACCTATCCAAGAGCAGGAGACGTAGCTGACCTACCTAATACGTAGACACAAGCACTGGGAAAGAGGCAAAATGAGGAGGCAAAAGAATACATTCCAAGTAAGAGAACAGAACAAAACCCCAGAAGAGGAACTAAGTGAAACAGAAATGAGCAACCTACCTGACAGAGAGTTCAAACAAAGAGTGTTAAGGAAGCCCATGGATCCGGGGAGAAGAACAGATGAACTCAGTGAGAATGTCAACAAAGAAATGGATGATATAAAAAAGAACCAATCAGAAATGAAGAATACAATGCTGGAAATGAAAAATTCACTAGAAGGACTCAAAAGCAGAGTAGAGGATACAGAAGAACAGATCTGTGAGCTGGACGAAAGACTAGAAGAAATTACCCGAGCTGAACCGGTAAAAGAGAAAAGAATTCAAAAGAGTGAGGACAGTCTAAGGGACCTCTGGGACAACATCAAGCGCACTAACATCCGTGTTATAGGTGTCCCGGAAGGAGAAGAGCGAGAAAAAGGGGCAGAGAATCTATTTGAAGAACTAATAGATGAAAACTTCCCTAACCTAAGGAAGGAAACAGACATCCAGGTACAGGAAGCACAGAGAGCACCAAAGAAGATAAACTCAAAGAGGCCCACACCAAGACACATCATAATCAAAATGTCTAGAATTAAAGATAAAGAGAGAATCCTAAAAGCCGCAAGAGAAAGACAAGTTACATACAAAAGAAACCCCATAAGGCTATCAGATGACTTCTCAGCAGAAACTTTACAGGCTAGAAGAGAGTGACACAATATATTTAAAGTGCAAAAATGAAAAAACTTACAGCCAAGAATACTCTACCTGGCAAGGTTATCATTCAAAATGGAAGGAGAGAGCAAAAATTTCCCAGACAAGCAAAAATTAAAGGAGTTTGTAACCAAGAAACCAGTGCTACGAGAAATGTTAAAGGGACTGATTTAAGGGGAAAAAAGAAGACCACAAATAGGAAACATTAACTATTTTCATGTTAGGAGGGTAATGGATACAAATGCACAAAAAAGAGGTTAGATATGATATCAAAAACATAAAAGGAGGGAGGAGGGGAGTGAAAGAGTAGAGCTTTCAGACAGAGGTCAAACTAAAGAGACCATCAATTCTGTATAGAAGGAGAAAGGAACAGAGAAGGACTACTGAAACACTGAGAAAAAAAAATGTTAAAAAATGGCAGTAAGTACATACTTATCAATAGCTACTTTAAATGTCAATGGACTAAATGCTCCTATTAAAAGGCATAGGGTGGCTGATTGAATAAAAAAACAAGACCCATATATATGCTGCATGCAAGAGACACACTTCAGACCTAAAGACACTCACATACTGAAAGTGAAGGGATGGAAAAAGATACTCCACGCAAATGGCAATGAAAAGAAAGCTGGGGTACCAATACTCGTATCAGACAAAATAGACTTTAAAACAAAATCTGTAAAAAGAGACAAGGGCATTACATGATGATCAAGGGAACAATCCAACAAGAGGATATAACACTTGTAAATATCTAAGCACCCAATGTAGGAGCACCTAAATACATAAAGTAATTATTAACAGACATAAAAAGAGAAATAGTAACACAATAATAGTAGGCGATTTTAACACTCCACTTACACCAATGGATAGATCATCCAAACAGAAGATCAATAAGGAAACAGTGGTCTTAAATGACACACTAGAACAGATGGACCTAGTAGATATATACAGAGCATTCCATCCAAAAACTGAAGAATACACGTTCTTTTCAAATGCACGTGGAACATTCTCCAGGATTGATCACATATTAGGCCACAAAACAAGTCTCCATAAATTTAAGAAGATTGAAATAATACCAAGCATCTTTTCTGACCACAACGGTATGAAACTAGAAATCAACTATAGGAAGAAAATCAGAAAAGCCACAAATACGTGGAGATTAAACAAAATGCTACTGAACAACGACTGGGTCAACAAAGAAATCAAAGAAGAAATCAAAAAATACGTGGAGACAAATGAAAATACCACAGGCCAGTATTTATAGGATACAGCAAAAGCGGTTCTAAGAGGGAAGTTTATAGCAATACAGGCCTATCTCAACAAACAAGAAAAATCTCAAATAAACAATCTAACAATGCATCTAAAGGAAATGGAAAAAGAACAACAAAGTCCAAAATCAGTAGAAGAAGGGAAATAATAAAAATCAGAGCAGAAATAAATAGAGACTAAAAAAACAATAGAAAAAATTAATAAAACCCAGAGGTGGTTCTTTGAAAAGATAAGCAAAATTGACAAACCTTTAGCTAGACTCACCAAGAAAAAAAGAGAGAAAGCACAAATAAGTATAATCAGAAATGAAAGAGGAGAAATTACAACAGACACCTCAGAAATACAAAAGATTATAAGAGAATACTATGAAAAGCTATATGCCAACCAATTCGACAATCTGGAAGAAATGGATAAATTCTTAGAATCATACAACCTTCCAAAACTGGATCAAGAAGAAATAGAGAATTTGAATAGATCAAATACCAGTAAGGAGATTGAAACAGTAATCAAAAACCTCCTCAAAAATAAAAGTCCAGGACCAGACGGCTTCCCTGGTGAATTCTACCAAACATTCAAAGCAGATTTAATACCTATCCTTCTCAAACTCTTCCAAAAAATTGAGGCGGAGGAAAGTTCCCTAACTCATTCGACGAAGCCGACATTACGCTGATACCAAAACCAGACAAGGACAACACAAAAAAAGAAAATTACAGGCCAATATCACTGATGAACATCAATGCAAAAATCCTCAACAAAATACTAGTAAATTGCATACAACAATACATTAAAAAGATTATACACCATGATCAAGTGGGATTTATTCCAGGGATGCAGGGATGGTTTACATTCGCAAATCTATCAACGCAATACACCACGTTAATAAAGTGAAGAATAAAAATCACATGATCATCTCAATAGATGCAGAGAAAGCATTTGACAAGATACAGCATCCATTTATGATAAAAACTCTGAATAAAAGGATAGAAGGAAAATACCTCAACATAATAAGGGCCATATATGATAAACTCACAGCTAATATCTTCCTCAATGGTGAAAGACTGAATGCTATTCCTCTAAGAACAAGAACCAGGCAAGGATGCCCACTGTCACCACTCCTATTTAACATAGTACTGGAAGTCCTAGCCAGAGCAATCAGGCAAGAAAAAGAAGTAAAAGGGATCCAAATTGGAAAGGAAGAAGTGAGACTCTCACTATTTGCAGATGACATGATTTTAAAGACATAGAAAACCCTACAGAATCCACCAGAAAACTTTTAGAAGTAATAAACGAATACGGTAAAGTTGCAGGATACAAAATCAACATAGAAAAATCAGTTGCATTTCTATACACTAACAACGGAGTAGCAGAAAGAGAAATTAAGAATACAATCCCATTTACAATTGCAGCAAAAAGAATAAAATACCTAGGAATGAACTTAACCAAAGAGATGAAAGATTTCTACAGAGAAAACTATAAAACATTGCTGAACGAAATGGAAGAAGACACAAGAAATGGAAAGATATTCCGTGCTCTTGGATTGGAAGAATTAACATAGTTAAGATGTCCATACTTCCTAAAGCCATCTATAGATTCAATGCAATCCCTATCAAAGGTCCAACAATATTTTTCACAGAAATAGAACAAAGAATCCTAAAATTTATATGTTGTTATATGGAACAACAAAAGACCCCGAATAGCTAAAGGTATCCTGAGAAAAAAGAACAAAGCTGGAGGTATCACACCCCCTGATTTCAAAATATACTACAAAGCTATAGTAACCAAAACAACATGGTACTGGCACAAAAACAGACACACAGATCAATGGAATAGAATCAAAAGCCCAGAAATAAACCCACACATCTATGGACAGCTAATCTTGGACAAAGGAGCCAAGAACATACAATGGAGAAAAGAAAGTCTCTTCAACAAATCGTGTTGGGAAAACTGGACAGCCACATGGCAAAAAAATGGAAGTAGACCTTTACCGTACACCATACACAAAAATTAACTCCAAATGGATTAAAGACTTGAATGTAAGACCTGAAACTATGAAACTTCTAGAAGAAAACATAGGCAGTACGCTCTTCCACATCGGTCTTAGCAACATATTTTTAAGCACCATGTCTGACCGGGCAAGAGAAACAATAGAAAAAAACAAATGGGACTACCTCAAACTAAAAAGCTTCTGTACAGCAAAGGAAACCATCAACAAAACAAAAAGACATCCTAACAATTGGGAGAAGATATTTGTAAACCATACATCTGATAAGGGGTTAATCTCCAAAATATATAAAGAACTCATGCATCTCAACAACAAAAAAACTACCAACCCAATTAAAAAATGGGCAAAAGACCTGAACAGATATTTCTCCAAAGAAGATATACAGATGGCCAACAGACACATGAAAAGATGTTCAAAATCACTAACTATCAGGGAAATGCAAATCAAAACTACAATGAGATATCACCTCATGCCCGTCAGAATGGCTATAATTATCAAGACAGGAAACATCATGTGTTGGAGAGGATGTGGAGAGAAGAGAACTCTCATACACTGCTGGTTGGAGTCCAAACTGGTGCAGCCACTATGGAAAACAGTATGGAGATTGCTCAAAAAATTAAGGATAGAACTACCATATGATCCAGCTATCCCACTGCTGGGTATTAATCCAAAGAACTTGAAAACACCAATGCGTAAAGATACATGCACCCCTGTGTTCATTGCAGCGTTATTCACAATAGCCAAGACTTAGAAGCAACCTAAGTGCCTATCAAGGGACGAATGGCTAAAGAAGATGTGGTATATATACACAATGGAATACTACTCAGCCATAAGAAACGATGAAATCCAGCCATTTGTGACAACATGGATAGACATTGAGGGTATTTTGTAAAGCGAAATAAGTCAGTAGAGAAGGTCAAATACCGTATGATTTCCTTCATTAAGCAGTAGATAATAACAACAACAAACAAACACATAGGGACAGAGATTGGATTGGTGGTTACCAGAGGGGAAGGGGGGAGGGAGGAGGGTGAAAGGGATAATTCGGCACATGTGTGTGGTGAGGGGTTGTAATTAGTATTTGGGTGGTGAACATGATGTAATCTATGCAGAAATAGAAGTATAATGATGTACACCTCAAATTTATACAATGTTATAAACCAATGTTACTGCAGTAAACAACAACAACAAAAAACACATTTAGCCCTAATTTCTGTTTATAGTCTGGCAATATAATACCAATTATTTTCATATAATTCAATTATTTCATTCAACATTTCTTGCCGTCTTATGACATTTTAAAAAAATCGGAGCTATGATTTTTCTTTGTCATTTTTAAAAGAAGCCATTTGATTAAGCTGCTGGCATATAATCTGGAGTTCTTTGTAACCACCTTAGTTTTTCAAATTTGCTTTATTGAAGTTTTATACTGATTTCTATAAAAATATGTTGTAAATACCTCCTTGATAGCCTTCTTAACATAAGGACAGTACTTATTCTGAGTTTGCCAAGTGGCTCCCATTGGTCCAGGTGTCATTATGTATTCTTGAGTGCCTCATTTTCTTGCATATTGTAAATCTGAGACACCTACAGTAAGTGGACTCGCTCTTGGATAAACTTTAGAACCGTTTACACTCTCAGTAAGGGCTTCTGTTGGACAGAACAGTATATTCTTCGTTTTTCCTTGTTTTCAAATTCCAGCAAAGCATAGCACTTTTAAGAACTTAAAAATTTCCTAATGTCTATTTGAATTATATTTATGTTAACATCTTAAGTTACATTGGGAGTAATTTGAGGTGCAGTTACTTTTATCATGACTATGTTCTTTTTTTTTTTTTTTAAAGATTTTAGTTATTTATTTTTTTCCCCTTAAAGCCCCAGTAGATAGTTGTATGTCATAGCCGCACATCCTTCTAGTTGCTGTATGTGGGACGTGGCCTCAGCATGGCCAGAGAAGCGGTGCGTTGGTGCGTGCCCAGGATCCGAAGCCAGGCCGCCAGCAGCGGAGCACGCGCCCTTAACCGCTAAGCCACGGGGCCGGCCCTATCATGACTTTGAATAGAGACCATTACCCTACTTTCTTCAGGAAACTAAGCAGTAAATATAAATTTTTAGTTAAGCATATGTCAGTGAGTGTAGGCTAGTTTCAAAACTATTCTAGCCAATGATTTACATTTTCCTGTACCTCATCAAAAGAGTGCCACATTGCATCATTCTGTAAAATGTTGTCATTTTCATTTCAATTATTGTAACACAGGAAAACAGATATTTCCTAGATGATTTCTGAGTTTCTCACTTCAAAGGACGCTTGTATGTTGGTATGTGTGTGTCTCTGTAACAGGATGGTATTGATACCTGTGTTGCTACGTGTTTAGGAATAATTGTATCTCATGTTGTCATGAGGCCACGATTTACCACTCTCGTGCCCAGTGTGTTGAGCCAGCGGTGGAGGGTAGTTCCACGTTCCATTCGTAGGTCTTTATGATTTATCTTTGAGAGCTTCAGTAGAATGTGGCTGTATTCTGGTCCTCCACACCTTTATGTTTTGGGTTTCAGTAAGGTGCAGTTGATGTGGTAGAGTCAATTTTTTTTGTACACAGGAAGCTTTATAAAATTTTATTTGTAAATCCCCTATTTTGAGAAGTTGTTTTGCATATGAGAAAAATACTGTTGAAACAAAACGTTATTTTCCCAGAAACTAAAGCTTTATATATTGATCAAGGTGATTCTGAAAGTTTAAATTTTAAATGTTAGACTGTATGTTATCATTAATTGTACTCTATTATGCATTCAATAGGAAATTATGGTTTATCAATAAAAAATAAAATTCTCATCTATTTATTATCAGTGTTCTTTTTATTTTGTCTTAAGTCATGTCTATAGCACATCTCCTTTACCTAAACCTATTTAATTGGGAGAAATGGGGTGTCTGAGGGTACTTTAGATAGTAGGCATTATTGTGATACAAGAGTTTGACATGAGTGAGGTGAAAGAAACTTGACCCCCAACCCCCTTCACCTCTCTCCTCGTTTTTTGGTTTTGGTGTTGGAGTGGGGTCTGTGGAGAGGTAAGTGATATACAGATAAAAAGGTGAGGTGAGGACTCGCTAACTCAACATCTGGAAATTATATAGAAATATAGAGGGCATGGTTTGTGTACATGGGAAAGTGGAGGGATGGATTGTTGCATCCATAGCAGAACACTTCAGGTACATTTTCTTGATTTCTACCCAGTGTTTTTTTTAACAATTTTCCTGCTATGCATTTTCTGGGCTTCTGCAAAATGCTAAAGATAGTATAGTGGCTCTGAATTGGGGATGATTTTGACCCCAGGTGACATTTGGCAATGTCTGGAGATAGTTGTCATTGTCACAACTGGAGGTGGTGCTACTGGCATCTAGTGGGTAGAGGCCGAGGGTGCTGCTCAGCATCCTGCAATGCAGAGGACAGTCCACAACAAGGAATTATCTGGTCCAAAACATCAACAGTGCTGAGGTTGAGAAACGTCCTAGCTAAGTGATGCTGGCCACTTCTAGATCACCTAGTAATGTCAATTAATTTAATATGATTAGTTTAATGCCATTCTTACACAACAATAAACTCATTAATGCCATCTTTAAACAACAGTAGAGTCATTAGAATCAGTGGACAGGTATTTAGATTGACAAATAAGTCTATATCTCAGCTCTAGGAAACTTAGGGTGGAGACTGGGGAAAGATGTGGTAATTATTTTTTGAAAATGTCTATGCTGGTAGTTTCCAAACTTGGTTGATCAATAGACTCCCCTAAAGAACTTGGTTTAACAAAAGAACCTTGGTCTGTCTTCTAGAAATCCTTATTCAGCAAGTATAGGATTAGGTTCTGAGTGTGAATTGTTAAGCTTCCCGGTGATTCTGATGATCATTTCAGTCTGGAAACCACTGGAATACGAAATGGTTTTCATGTCGTTGTGGATCCTGTTCCCTTGAGTGTGGGTGTGACCCGTGACTTGCTTCCAGCCAGTCGAATACGGCCAAGGTGGCACAATGTAGCTGATTGTGGCGCCCCTCCTGCTGGAGTGTGTCTAGCCTTTTCTGGCTTTGCAGAGGTGGACTGCCCTGTTGTGGGATGCTGTGTGGAGAGGTCCCTATGGACTGAGAGCAGCTTTTAGGAACTGAGGGCAGCCTCCAACTGACAGCCAGCAAGAAGATGAAGCCCCGATAGCTGTAGGGAACTGAGTTCTGTCCACAGCAGTAGATCCTTCTCCAGTCGAGCCTCAGTGGAGACTGCAGCCCCTGCTGGTGCCTTGGCTTTGGCCATGTGAGACCCTAAGCAGAGAACCCCACTAAGTGCCCAGATTCTTGACCCACAGAAACTGAGATAATAAATGTGTTGTTTAAGTTTGTGGTAATTTGTTATACAGCAACAGGTAACTAATACACAAGTTTACAAAAAAATTAGTTCTGTTGTATGTACTAGCTTATTCCTAACTGTACACCTGGTGTTGCCATCTTTTCTGTAGTTAAGGGGCCTGTACACACTTCCACATTATCCCTGGTGCCCAGCGCTCCCTCCACAGCCACTGCCACTGTGTCACCGCACCAGAGAGGGTCTGTGTCCTCTGGGGTCCTCACAGCTCCAGAGCAACACAGATGGCCATACTGAAGTGAGAAGCTTCTCCCCCTGACTTTGTGCTATCTTCATCCCTTGGATAGAGTGGGGCTGCTTGTGCCTCAGTGCACACGGAGTTTTCGGTGGAAACCATTCTTTCAATTTCTGCTTATAGTGTCTCTCTTTCTCTTTCTCTTTTGCTCTTTCTATCTCTGTCTGTGGTTCAGACCTAAGTCCAAAAGGTTGGGCTGCATGCTGTGGGGTACAGATACTATACTGTCTTCCCAAGTTGTCTTCTTTCTGACATCATGATCTCTCTCTCTTTCTCTCTCTCTCTCATCTCATCTCTCCAAAATTCTCAAACAAAATTGACTCCTGGTACCCTTCCCTGTCAGTAGTTCACTAGACACCTTCATATATAGATACCCTGGTGGATAAGAGTGTAGGCTTTGGTGCCAGGCGGGCCTGGGTTCAAATCTTGGCTCTGCCTCTTGTCAGAGGGGAGAGCCTCTTCTCCTCTGGGGTTTGTGACATAGAATGTTCCCTAATTCTCTCTTTCCCTTAAGTCACTCCACCTCAAAGGAGACAGGGTGCTTCTCTGAATTGTCAAGTTTGGAAGAATGAATTGGAAACAGTGGATGCATCTCCCTGCTTCTCCACCTTGTGTCCCACACTGACATCCACCTGGCTTCCTTTGTGCTGACCCAGGTCTTGCTGGGCCCATTGCTGCCTGGGATGGGTGAGGAGGTCTGGCCAGAAATGGGCTTCAGTGGGCAGGTCCACTGGGTTCTCACACCCAGGCTGTGTCTTCCAACTTAGGTTTTATCAGGAATAGAGTGAATATTCTGATTCCTTTATCTGTTGACTTTTGTAAACCAGATGGGGATGAAGGATGCTGTTTATTGCATTCCCTCGGAGACCTCTACCAAGAGTGTGATCTTGGGCAGGCTTTGCAATATCTGGTACATATGAGGTGCTTAATAAACTATGGTTGTAACTGTATGTCTGCATGTGTCAGTGGATATAGTTTAGGCTCTAGCTGTAAATGCATAACTTGGGGAAGGAGGGAAGGGAACCCTCCCATTCTCCAGCAGAGGCGTTGCCTCTAGGTGGGTCCCTTTGATGCCTGTACCCTGTTCTGATGTCTTTAATGCTCACAGTGGATCAGAGGTGGTGCTGGGCTTGGAGGTGGGTGGATTCTCTTCTCTGCTACTGCTTGGGTCGTCATTTCTGCTATGGTGATTCACAAATGGGACCTCAAAGAAAGTTCAAGTAACAATTTATTCAAGGTCACCAGTGATAAATCCAGATTACAGAGATTCATAGGGGTATTGTGCCCCTTGATCTAGTATGTTGTCCCATCAGGCTGTACAGGAACATGATGCATCACCTCCCAGACTTCTACAGTGTCCCCACAAGGATGTTTCCTATGCTAGCAGAGTAACTTGTGGTTGGAGTCTCAAGGCTTTCTTTAGGCTATCTCCCTCTTCTTCCCTGGTCTTATCTCTCTTCTTCATTCTGAAGTTCCCACCATCTTCACTTTTCCTGTCAGTTACTTCCTCTTAGAAATCAACAAGTACTGGCTCCCCTTTTGCCTTCAGTTTTCTCTTCGACTCATGTGAGCTAAGTCCAAGCTTTCTCCAAGCAGGAGTGCTTGTTCTGCTGCTAGGGCACGTCCCTAAGGTGGAGGCATGACGAGAGGACTTTGGGTAATTCTCCACTCTGATTGGTAGTTGGCTTTTACTCTCTAATATTATCACAGTTATCTCAAAGATTAGACAACTGCATGAGTTCTGGATGAGGGAAACATTAAATGGCAGAATACATAAAAGAGACTTGATGGTTAAAAAAAGTATGAATCAGAGACAAGAGGGCAAATGCCTCAGGTTTCTCAACAAAGGAGGTATTAGTTTGCATATAGCCTGCGTGTTTCAGGGTGTTACACCTGGTTACTAATGTCACAATGTAAGAAAGTGGACCACCTGGAGTTCATATGGAGCAGAGCGGCCATAATCGTGTTAGGATGAAAGATGAAAGGATGTGGGGATGCTTAGCTGGTGAAGGAAACAACATGGACTCCAAACACTTTTCTTTGCAGATCTGAAAGCCTGCCACCTGCATGCTCACGTTGCAAAATCATTACAATTGGATAGATTTTGGTACAATATTAGGAGAACATCCCTATTTCAGAAGGTAGTGACCACATGGCTCCTAGAGTTGTTTAGCAGAGACTGTTGATCATTAGTTTAGAAACTTCTTAAATTGGTATCTTATCCATTACTTTTTTTTGCATTGAGTGTTAAAAATGGTTGGGGTTATGAGGTTTTCTGGTTTAGCTCCTGTTACAGATCAAATTGTGTTCCCCCCAAAATATATGTTGAAGTCCTAACCCTCAGTACCCCAGAAGATGATGACCTTATTTGGAAATAGGGTTGTTGCAGATGTAATTAGTTAAGATGAGGTCATACTGGAGTAGGGTGGGCTCCTAATTCAACATGACTAGTGTCCTTATAAGATTATAAGAAGATGGCCATGTGATGACAGAGACACACCAGGAGAATCCGCGTGACGACAAAGGCAGAGATTGGATTTATGCAGCTACAAGCCAAGGAACACCAAAGATTGCCAGCAAACCATTAGAAGCTAGAAAGAGGCAAGAAAGGATACTTCTACAGGTTTCAGAGGTGAGCATGGCCTTGATGACACCTTGATTCTAGACTTCTGGCCTCTAGAACTGTGAGACAATAAATTTCTGTTGTTTTAAGCCCCCAGTTTGTGGTACTTCGTTATGGTAGCCTGAAGAAACTAGTACAGCTCCCCAATTTTACTAAGACCCAGAGAAGTGAAGAGCCTTGCACAAGTTCTGTGGCTTCTTTTTCTTCCTTTCACAACCTCTTAACAACAAAATTGGGACTTCTGTCTGACAAGTGGCAGGCACTCAATAAATATTTGTGGACTGAATAAACCCACTGCTTCACACTGATTTGAATGCTAGTGTGTTGATGGCTTTCCCAGCTCCTGCCTCCTGTCCTACAGACCCTATGCTGATGGCTAAGCCCCTAACATTGACCCTCTGCTCTCGGCAGTCCTGCCTTCATGCCTCCACACACATGTGGGAGAACTGGAATCGCCATCCATTTTAGGCTAATTTTTAAAAAACTCGTAGAGTAATGGCAAATACATTTCACTTTCAACACTAGCTGAAATCATATGGAAATGACAGCCTAGAGGGATTCTTGAGGCCACTTCTGAACCCAAGAGGAACAGGAGCTGGAACCAGCTGTGGATGTCTGCGTGGGTAAGGCAGGGTCAGAGGTAGCACTTGAACTGGGAATTTGCCATTCCTGATTTAGGGTCTGCATTACGCAATTTAGCATTTAATTATATTGCCTTGCACTGTGAACTAATTGTTTTTATTGGTGTTGTTCTTGGTACACTTACCACACTGTAAGCCTACATTTTTAGAATTTTCTACACTATACCATAGACTCTCTCTCCATGTATATATGATCTCTCTCTCTATCATCTCTATCTATCTATCTATCTATCTATCTATCTATCTATCTATCTATCTATCTATCTATCTATCTATCTCTATCATCTGTCTATCATTTATCTATGTCCATATTTATGATAAATGCTGTCTGACTGATGGACCCAGTGTGTTCTGTAGGCTCTGAACTATAGATTTATAAATGATGATAACACAATAATAATAAAGTTATGCACTTCAGGTCCTGGCATTCCAAACAAGTGAAAACAGACAATTTCTTTTTTTTCGTTTTGGTGAGGAAGATTTGCCTTGAGCTAACTTCCATTTCCAATCTTCCTCTTTTTTTGCTTGAGGAAGATTGTCCCTGTGCTAACTTCTGTGCCAATCTTCCTCTCTTTTGTATGTGGGATGCCTCCAAAGCACGGCTGATGAGCGGACTAAGTCTGCACCTGGGATCAGAACCCGCGAATCTGGGCTGCTGAAGTGGAGCGTGATAAACTTGAACCACTCGGCCACAGGGCTGGTTCTTCTTTTTTTTTTTCTTAAAGTCTTTGATTCTCCAGTTTTAGTGTGTTTTTTTTTCTTTTTTCTTTTCCTCTGCAAGTTACCACACGTTTTGTTTTCCTAGGAATTGGTTAACAGATATTAAAGAACAGAAGTTATTTAGGCATATAAGATAAGTTGGTAAATTGGCAAGTAAAAGCTTGTGGTTTGACAGTTTTTATTTTTCTCTTTCATTTTAAAGAAGCACACTGGAAAAGATTTTTTTCTCTGATCTTGAGAAATTCCAACTAGGTTTGTATCACTTTCCTCAGTAGCTTCTGAGAGTCCTATACTCATTTCCCCCCCAGATTTATTGAGAAATAATTGACATACATCACTGTATAAGTTTAAGGTGTACAGCATGGTGGTTGATTTATATATATTGTGAAATGATTACCACAGTGGTTCAGCCAGCATCCATCTCCCCATATAGGTACAATAAAAAGAAAAGAAAGAAGATAAGAAAAAGAAAAAAATTTCTTTTTGTGATGAGAGCTCTTACGATTTACTCTCTTAACAGCTTTCTTATATGTACACCATACAGCAGTGTTAACTATAGTCATCATTTTGTACATTACATCCCCAGTATTTACTTATCTTATAACTGGAAGTTTGTATATTTTGACCACTTTCCTCCAATTCCCCCTCCACAACCCACTGCCTCTGGTAACCACACATCTGATCTCTTTGTCTATGAGTTTGTTTAAAAAATTTTTTTTTATTTTTGATTCCACATATAAGTGAGATTATACAGTATTTGTTTTTCTCTGTCTGACTTATTTCACTTAGCATAATGCCCTCAAGTTCCAACCACATTGTCACAAATAGTAGAATTGCCTCCTTTTTTATGGCTGAATAATATTCCATTGTATATACCATGACTTCTTTATCCATTCGTCTATTAATGGACACTGCGGTTATTTCCATATCTTGGCTATTGTAAATAATGCTGGTATGAACATGGTCTTTTTGAGTTAGTGTTTTCATTTCCTTTAGACCTATTCCCAGAAGTGGAATTGCTGGATCATATGGTAGTTCTAGTTTTAATTTTTTGAGGATCCTCTATAATTTTTTTTTTGTTTCAAAAATTTTTTTGAATTATTTATTTATTTTAAATTTATTTTTTTATTGAGGTAACATTGGTTTATAACATTATGTAAAAACAATAACAAACAGACATCAGCATCATGGTGGAGTGAGCTTTCCTGTAAACTCTCCCTGGATAAGATACAACAAAAAGGACATTCACATACCAACAAAGGACACCCACACAGCACAAAAGGACATCAGAGACCCTATGTAGCTGCACATCTGAGAGTGGACGTGCTGGAGCCCCGGGAGGAAGAGGGAAGAGGTAAGGAGAAATCCTCCCCCTCCCTATCAGATCAGTGACTCTGGGTCCATGCGGTTCCCAGAGAAGGGGGAGGGGAGGCCCTCCACGGGAAAACCATAGCTCTCCAAGTTCTCTCACAGCCTGTGGGAAACTCACACATGGAGATGTTGGAACTGTTGCAGGAGTGCCGTCAACATCTGAGCACCCCAGGAGAGCAGATAGCGAGGGAAGAACTAGAAGCCCCCTGGGAGCCCACTGGGATCAGGCAGGCAAAAGAGAGAGCCCCTCCTCCCCCACACCCCCTGCACTGCAGCTCAGCCCATCAGTGACAGCAGCCAGGGAGCAACCCCAGAGCAGTTGTGGAACAGCCACAGGATTGCAGGGAGCTCAGATTACACACCCCTTGATCCCCACTCGGTGGCAACAGGTGGAAACTGCAACCCAATATTTCCAGGATGAGGAAAAACAATATGAATACAGCAAGCATGATGCAAAAGTACATTAAATTGCCAGACCAGAAGGAAAATGACAAGCACCCAGAAATCAACCCTGAAGGCACAGAAATTCATAACCTAAATGACAGAGAATTCAAAATAACTATCATAAAAAAGCTCAACGAATTCCAAGAAAACAGATAAGCAATTCAACGAAATAAGGAGTTTCTTCACAGAAGAGATTGAAATCATAAAGAAAAACCAGTACTGTTGGAGATGAAGAACACAATGGAGAAAATAAAGGAAAATCTGGACTCTTTAAAGAACAGAGCTGACAATATGGAGGAAAGAATTAGCATTATAGAGGATAGGACTACAGATATGCTCCAGATAAAGGAGGAGAGAGAACTAAGACTAAAAAGAAACGAAGAAAGTCTCCAAGAAATATCCAACTCAATTAGGAAATTTAACATAAGAATTATAGGTATTCCTGAGGGAGAGGAGAGGGAAAGAGGAACAGAGAGCCTATTCAAGGAAATAATAGCTGAGAACTTCCCAAATATGTGGAAGGAACAGGAAATACCAGTAAGTGAAGCCAGTCAGTCACCTAAATATGTCAACAGGCAAAGGTCCTCCCCGAGGCCTATAGTAGTAAAGCTATAACATTATGTAAAACATAATGTAAAACATATGTAAACATATGTAAAACATAATGTAAAACATATGTAAACATTACGTAAAACATGGCAAAAGTCAATGACAAAGAAACAATATTAAGGGCAGCTAGACAAAAACACAAAATAACGTACAAAGGAACTCCCATCAGGCTCTTAACAGATTTCTCAACAGAAAATTTACAGGCTAGGAGAGACTGGAATGATACATTCAAAATCCTGAAAGTCAAAAACTTTCAGCCAACAGTACTCTATCCAGTGACAATATCCTTCAAATATGATGGAGAAATAATAACTTTCCCAGACAAACAAAAGCTAAGGGAGTTCATAGCCATGAGACCCCCAACTACAAGAAATGCTCAAAAAGGCCCTCATGCCTGAAAAAAGAAGAGAAAGGGAATACAAAGCTTGAAACAAGGAAAAAAATAGGTAGACAAAATCAGAAACAGTAGATCTGTATCAGAATAAGTTAGCAAGCACTTAAATACCAAAATCAAAGATCAAAGGAACGAAAACACCAAAAATAAATATAACCTCATCACAAACGCAAAACCTGTTTTGTGTTTAGACACACAAAAACAACACAAGATGGAATAAGTTGTGACAATAATAACTTAGAAGGGGAAGAGGAAAGAGATCGAATCGACTTAGTCTAAGGAAATAAGAGGCCATCAGATAATGGCCTATCTCATCTACAAGATTTTATATACAAACCCCAAGGTAACCACTAAACAAATAA
This sequence comes from Diceros bicornis minor, assembly GCF_020826845.1. NCBI lineage: Eukaryota > Metazoa > Chordata > Mammalia > Perissodactyla > Rhinocerotidae > Diceros > Diceros bicornis. The sequence continues at coordinate 56,680,316 of NC_080762.1, read as the reverse complement.
TCATAACAGAATCACATATGATACATAAAGAGAAAACTAAAAGAGTCTTAATACAGAACTACCAAACTGAATTGGTAGTCCAAAACACATGGGACGAGAAACAAAGGAAATGCAAAAGAACCAGAAAATAAGCAATAAAATAGCAATATTAAGCCCTCATATATCAATAATCACTCTAAGTATAAATAGATTGAACTCCCCAATCAAAAGACACAGAGTGGCAGGATGGATTAAAAAGCAAGACTCAAGAGTATGCTGCCTCCAGGAAACACATCTCAGCTCTAAAGATAAACACAGGCTCAGAGTGAAAGGATGGAAGACAATACTCCAAGCTAATGGCAAAAAAAAGAAAAATCAGGTGTTGCCATACTCATATCAGACAAAGTAGACTTCAAGATAAAACAAGTAGTGAGAGACAAAGAGGGGAAATATATAATGATAAAAGGGACACTCCACCAAGAAGACACATCAATTATAAATATAATCCACCCAACATAGGAGCACCAAAGTACATAAGCAAATATTAACAAACCTAAAAGGAGATATTGACAACAACACAATAATAGTAGGGGATCTTAATACCCCACTTACATCAATGGATAGATCATCCAGACAAAAAGTCAATAAAGAAATAATGGACTTAAATGTAAAACTAGACGAGATGGACTTAATAGACATATACCGAGCACTACACCCATAAACAATTGACTACACATTCTTCTCAAGTGCTTATGGAACATTCTCAAGGATAGACCATATATTGGGAAACAAGGCAAGCCTCTATAAATTTAAGAAGATTGAAATCATAACAAGCATCTTTTCTGACCATAATGCAATGAAACTAGAAATCAACTACAAGAAAAAAACTGGGAATGTGACGACGATGTGGTGATTGAACACATCGTGCTACTGAACCACCAATGGATCACTGAAGAAATTAAAGGAGAAATCAAAAAATACCTGGAGACAAATGAAAATGAAAATACACCATACCAACTCATATGGGATGCAGCAAAAGCAGTCCTGAGAGGGAAACTCATAACAATACAGGCCCACCTTAACAAACAAGAAAAATCCCAAATAAGTAACCTTAAACTACGTGTAACAGAATTAGAAAAAGAAGAACAAACAAGGGCCAAGGTTAGCAGAAGGAGAAATAGCAAAAATTAGAGCAGAAATAAATGAAATTTAGACCAAAAATACAGTAGAAAGGATTAATGAAACAAAGAGTTGGTTCTTTGTGAAGATAAACAAAATTGACAAACACTTAGCCAGACTCACTAAGAAAAAAAGAGAAACGGCTCAAATAAATAAAATTAGAAACGAAAAAGGAGAAATTACAACGGATATCACAGAAATACAAAGGGTTATAAGAGAATAGTATGAAAAACTATATGCCAACAAATTGGACAATCTAGAAGAAATGGATAAATTCTTAGACTTGTACAGCCTCCCAAAACTGAATCAAGAAGAAATGGAGAATCTGAATAGACCAATCACAAGTAAAGAGATTGAAATAGTAATCAAAAACCTCCCCCAAAATAAAAGCCCAGGACCAGATGGCTTCTCTGGAGAATTCTACCAAACATTCACAGAAGATTTAATACCTATCCTTCTCAAACTATTCCAAAAAGTAGAGGAAGATGGAACATTCTTGAGGCCTAACACATTCTATGAGGCCAACATCACCCTGATACTAAAGCCAGACAAAGACAATACAAAGAAGGAAAATTACAGGCCAATATCACTGATGAACATAGATGCAAATATCTTCAACAAAATATTGGCAAATCGAATACAGCAATACATTAAAGAGATCATACCCCATGATCAAGTGGGATTTATACCAGGGACTCAGGGATGGTTCAACATCCGCAAATCAATCAATGTGATACACCTCATTAACAAGATGAGGAATAAAAATCCCATGATCATCTCAATAGACGCAGAGAAGGCATTTGACAAGATACAACATCCATTTATGATAAAAATTCTCAACAAAATGGGTATAGAAGGAAAGCACCTCAACATAATAAAGGCCATTTATGACAAACCCACAGCCAACATCATACTCAACGGGGAAAGACTGAAAGCCATTCCTCTGAGAACAGGAACAAGACAAGTGTGCCCACTCTCACCACTCTTATTCAACATAGTACTGGAGGTTTTGGCAAGAGCAATTAGCAAGAAAAAGGAATAAATGGAATCCAAATAGGCAATGAAGAAGTGAAACTCTCACTATTTGCAGATGACATGATTTTATATATAGAAAAGCCTAAAGAATCCATTAGAAAACTATTAGAAATAGTCAACAACTACAGCAAAGTCACAGGGTACAAAATCAACCTACAAAAATCAGTTGCATTTCTGTATGCTAATAATGAACTAACAGAAAGAGAGCTCAAAAAGGTAATACCATTTAAAATTGCAACAAAAAGAATAAAATGTCTAGGAATAAGTCATACCAAGGAGGTGAAATACCTATACAATGAAAACTATAAGACATTGAAAGAAATCAATGATGACATGAAGAAATAGAAAGATATCCCATGCACTTGGATTAGAAGAATAAACATAGCTAAAATGTCTGTATTACCTAAAGCAATCTACAGATTCAACACAATCCCAATCAGAATCCCAATGACATTCTTCACAGAAATAGAACAAAGAATGCTAAAATTCATGTGGGGCAACAAAAGACCCCGAATAGCTGAAGCAATCCTGAGACAAAAGAACAAAGCTGGAGGCATCACAATCTCTGACTTCAAAACATACTACAAAGCTACAGTAATCAAAACAGCATGGTACTGGTACAAAAACAGACACACAGATCAATGGAACAGAATTGAAAGCCCAGAAATAAAACCACACATCTATGGACAGCTAATCTTTGTCAAAGGAGCTAAGAATATACAATGGAGAAAGGAAAGTCTCTTCAATAAATGGTGCTGGGAAAACTGGACAGCCACATGCAAAAGAATGAAAGTAGACCATCTGCTATTGCCATTCACAAAAATTAACTCAAAATGGATCAAAGACCTGAAGGTGAGACCTGAAACTATAATACTCCTAGAAGAAAATATAGGCAATAAACTATTTGACATTGGTCATAAAGGAATCTGTTCAGATGCCATGTCTACTCGGACAAGGGAAACTAAAGAAAAAATAAGCAAGTGGGACTTCACCAGATTAAAAAGCTTCTACGAGACAAATAAAACCAGGATCAAAATGAATAGACAACCTACCAGCTGGGAGAACATATCTGCAAAGCATATATCCGACAGAGGGTTAATCTCCATATTATATAAAGAACTCACAACTGAACAACAAAAAAACAACTCCATCAAAAAATGGACAGAGGAAATGAACAGACATTTCTCCAAAGAAGATATACAGATGGCCAATAGGCATATGAAAAGATGTTCAACATCAGTAATAATCAGGGAAATGCAAATCAGAACAACACTAAGATATCACCTCACCCCCGTTAGAATGGCTATAATCACCAAGACAAAAAACAGCAAATGTTGGAGAGGATGTGGAGAAACAGGAACCCTCATACACAGCTGGTGGGAATGCAAACTGGTGCAGCCACTATGGAAAACAGTATGGAGATTCCTCAAAAAATTAAAAATAGAAATACCCTATGATCAGCTATCCCACTACTAGGAATCTATCCAATGAACCTGAAATCAACAATCCAAAGAGGCTTATGCACCCCTATGTTCATTGCGGCATTATTCACTGTAGCCAAGAAGTGGAAGCAACCCAAATGTCCCTCGACTGATAACTGGATAAAGAAGATGTGGTATATATACACAATGGAATACTACTGAGCCATAAAAAAGGACAAAATCATCCCATTTGCAACAACATGGATGGACCTGGAGGGTATCATGTTAAGTGAAATAAGCCAGAGATAGAAAGGCAAACACCGCATGATCTCACTCATATGTGGAATATAAACCAACACAAAGACAGAGAAAACTGTATAGTGGTTACCAGGGGCAAAGGGGTTGGGGAGTGGGCCCAAGGGGTGAAGGGAGACATATGGTGATTGGCAAACAACAATGTACAACCAAAATTTCACAATGTTATAAACTATTAAGACATCAATTAAAAAAAAAAAACAATAACAAACATACTGTTTTCCATAGTGGCTGTTCCAATTTACATTGTCACCAACAGTCTATGCTCACTTCTAATATTGCTCCCTTTATCTTAATTAATCTTGTCCCTACTCCACCCATCAGAAGCAATGAGAAGCAGGTTGCTTGAAGGGCAGGGACTGTGCCTCACTTAGTTTTTAATTTTCAGCATCTATACAGAGTTTGGCATGTAGTAGATACTCAATATGGTAGATACCAAAAAATTAATTTTTTTTTAGAATGAAGAGAATATTACTTTTCTTTTAGGCCCATTGCCCAATTCCCTCCAGGACCTCAGTTAATTTGGTTAGCTACTAACTGTTCTCTGATCACCAATTCTAATGTGTGTGTGGGAGCATTTCCCTACCACCAAGCAATTCTCGGGCACCAGCTGTGTGTCCTACAATTCAACTCAATTCTGACACTATCTACCCAGAGATAGCATCAGATCCCCAGGTTAAGGGTTCAGTCCTACGAGACTGAACTTCAGACACCAGTCAAACGTTCAGGCTGTTCCTTGTGCTTCTGACCTACTAGTTACAAATTGGAGGTTCCAATGACGCTCTCCTGGGACTTCAGATGCCAGAGGAAGTCCAGGTTGTTACCTGTAATGCTGACCAACTGGTTATAAGTCAGAGGTTCCCGTGACCCCTCCTTGGGTTTGCTTAATTTGCTAGAGTGGCTCACAAAACTCAGAAAACCCATTTACTCACTAGATTACTGGTTTATTATCAAAGGATATAACTCAGGAACAGGTATATGGAAGAGATGCATAGGGCAAGGTATGGGGAAAGGGCGTGGAGATTCCATGCCCTCTCTGGGCACACCATTCTCCCAGCACCTCCATGTGTTCACCAACCTGGAAGCTCTCTGAACACTGTCCTTTTGGGTTTTTATGGAGGCTTCATTACACGGGCATGATTGATTCAATCATTGACCATTGGTGATTGAACTCAGTCTCCAGCCCCTTTCCCCTCCTGGGAGGTTGAGGGGTGGGCCTGAAAGTTCCAGCCCTCTCATTACATGGTTGGCTCCACTGGCAACCAGCCCCCGTCCTTAAGTGCTTTCCAAAAGTCACCTCATTAATACAACAAAGACCACTTTTGTCACTCTCAACACTTAGGAAATTCCAAGGGTTTTGGGAGCTATAAGCAAGGAACCAGGGAAGAGGAAGACCAAATATTACATGAGACATATATTTTGGTCATCTGAATGACCAAATATATATTTTTGTTATAAATCACAATATCACAGATACTAATTACAAGGAGCAATATAATATCACACTCATGCTTTATCTCTCACAACACATAACACTACCTTTAACACTGTAGCTATTCAGAAATTTTCAACTGAATAATAGAATTTGAAGTACCTGCAAATAAGAACTTCTCCATGTGAATAAATAAAAGATACAGGACTAGAGATAGAGGAAGTAAAGGGGGAAAAGCGTAGAAAGAAGGAAATACAGGAGATGGAGAAATATGGAATAGTCCTAACCGTAACCTTTATGTGACTTATTGAATTCAGTCATGGGGATTTGGAAAATTTCAGCTGATTTCCAAACACTGTAGATATTTAAGTCATAAAATATCTTTTAAAGTACTAAATAAAAAGTTAATCTTAATTTATAAAGTCACGAGCAAATGCAGCTCTGTGTGTTATTGCATTATCTAATTTCTTGCTGCCCTTGCCCAAGTCTGCAGGAGTAAAAAGTTTTCAATTCTTAGCTTTAACTAATTTTAGTAATAAATATTATAGTTAGGAGTTACTTAATATACTTTTGGAGTATTAATGTAATTATAAAATAATTATATCATATTGTCACCCAACCAAGTGGGCTTGCCTCCTGGCAAGTTAAATAAGACTACACCAGTGGAAGTTGTCTCATGCAGTAAAGTGTATTTGCAGCAAATAGGAGGCCATGAGGAATCATTTCCAAAGTCATGGTGTCCCCAAACAAAGGGAAGCAGGAACTCTTATTTCAGATGGGGAGTGAATGTTCACAAGGGGGAGGTGGGTATGTGCTTACACAGGCTCAGTTGGAGAACATGCTTCCATATACACAGCAGGTTACGGTGATGAGGCCTGAGCTCCTCCAGGAGAGATCCTGGCATTAAAAAGGAGGCAAAGGTCATGGGTGGAGCTCCTGTGGTGAGGCTTGGTGGTTGCATCTCCTTAACATAACAAGAGGGAAAAAACAACTTGGAAAAGCAGTTAAATGTTTCCAAACCCACTCTTGAGTTCCTTGGGGCACCTAGTCAGTGATAATATTTATAATTATCCTAGTTATAAAATAACTATATCCTGAAAGAATAGTAATTACGACTCCTTACTAGGAGAATTTTTAAAAATCTTGAGGGTTTCACATATTAAAAACTCTGTGTCCCTGTCAGCTATGACATTTCTTCTCCCTCATAGCCCAACTCCTTGATAATATTGTCTATATTTATTATTTATACTTTCTTCTTATCCATTCTTCAAACCACTGCCACCTGGACTTACTCTGTGGACGTTACTCTGGATGAGGTGGTCAACTCTCTTCCTTTTCTCTTCATCTATTGGACAGTTTCCTTCTTCTTTTCCTGACATCTTAGTAGCATTTGACAATGTAGACCACTCTCCTTCTGGAATCTTCTTTTTCCTTCACTGCCTATGTCTGCACACTCTCCTGATTTTTCTCTCATTTGTCAGATGCATTGTTTCAGTCTCCTTTGAATTCCCACTTCCCTTTGTATATTTTTAAAATGTAGACTTGAGGTATTTTGGAGGTGTTATCAGGAAGACTTGGGAATAGATTGGATGTAGGAAGAGAGGAAAAGAGGAGTCAAAAAGTCTGGCCTTAGCACCTAGGTGATGGGAGGAGAGGCATTTATTGAGATGAAGAAGACAGCCTGGAGAAAGAGAAAGTGTGTGTTTCTCTGTGTCTGTGTCTCTGTGTGTGTTTATCAAGGATTCCATTTGGGTCATTTTATCTCATTCCATTCCCAGGGAAGAGGAACAACATTACTCATCATTATGATTGTTCAGTAATCTCCTATTGAAAACAAGACAACAGGCTCAAAATGGAGTTGCTTATGCTAAGCACCACATCACCAAACCAAGACTTAATTTAATTACAATTTTGGCTCTCCCAGAAATGAAATCTTAAACCTGTCGATCAGGAACCACCCGGTCAGCACTAGTGAGGTGAGTGGCCTGATAGACCCCTGCTGTCTCCTACAGGAAAGTGACCTTGCAATAATCAAACCACTTTCTTGCCTAGTGTAATTTTCTTGTTCCAGCTCCTTTCTGCCTACGAAAGTTTTTCGTTTTGTACAGCTCCTTGGAGCTCCTTTCTATCTGCTAGATTGTATGCTGCTCGATTTGAATTGATTTTTGCTCAAATAAACTCTTAAAATTTTTAATATACCTCAGTTTATCTTTTACCACTGCCAAAGCAAAGAATAACAGTGTATTATCTAATTATTCCTATACAATGCTCTATTTCTCTCTCTCTCTTTTTTAATCTAGAGAAATTTAGAAAAACCTAAAGGAATTCATGTAGCAAACTCATTGGTGTGGACCAAAGGATTTTATTTTAAAAAACTTTTTATTTTGAAATACTTAGAGTCACAGGAAGTTGTAAAATAGTACACAGAGGTCCTATATGCCCTTCATCCAGCTTCCCCACTGGTAACATCTTGAATAACTGTAGTGCACTATCGAAGCAAGGACATTGGTAGGCACAATACAATTAACTAGACTACAGACCTTACTCCATTTTCATTATTGTTTTACGTGTTTGATTTTCTCATATGTCTTTGTGGGTAATTATAGGACATTTTATCATGTATATAATGCTGTGGTCTGAATGTGTCTCCCCAAATCCATATGTTGAAACCTCATCCTCAAGGTGATGGTATTAGGAGGTGGGGTCTTTGGGAGGTCATTAGGTTGTGAGGGAAGAGGCCTTATGAATGGGATCAGTGCCCTTATGAAAGAGGCTGAGAAAGCTCCCCTAGCCTCCTCTGCCATGAGAGGTTACAGAGAAAAGACGGCCATCTGTGAACCAGGAAGCAGGCCCTTTCCAGACGCCAAATCTACTGGCACCTTGAGATTGGACTTCTCAGCCTCCAGAACTATGAAAAATAATGTTTGTTGTTTATAAGCCACTCAGTCTATGGTATTTTGTTAGAGCCACCCAAATGGACTAAGACATGTAGATTCCATCACCACTGTTATAATCAAGACACAGATCCATTTCATCAGCACAAAGGAACTCCCTCATGCTGCTTTATAGTCATACCCTTCTCCTCTCTCCTTAGTCTCTGGCCACCACTCTTCTGCTCTCCATCTTGATAGTTGTCATCTCGAGAATACTATACAAATAGAATCATGCAGTATGTGACCGTCTGAGATTTTTTCCGTTCAGCATCATGCACTTGAGATCATCCAGGTTGTTGCACTCATCAGTGTCCATTCCCTTTCACTGCTGAGTAGGGTTTCAGGGTTTGATTTTGAAAGCCTGCTGGAGTCCTAGGTAGGGAGTGTATATCCCCTTGCCAACCTGATATATAGTATTCAAATGAAATAACTGAAGTCGATAAAATGGGGAATAGTAAGTGTGACAAAGGAAGTAGAACAAGGAAGGACGTTCTTAGCCATTCTCAGGAGAAAACAATGGGGTTGGGAACAATGCCTGCATGCCAACACTTCCCAAGGCATACTTAACAGAATGTGGAAGAATTGTATAATGGCAAAGTTTAGGAAATCACAAAAAGTGTCACTGCTGTGAGATTGATCTTTAGTAGGGTAATGTATATTTTTAACAATAAGAGACAGACATGATATTCTGTGCTTTTCAAACCCTTACACCAGCACATTAATGCCCTGTTCCGAGAATATTTATCTCTGGGAATTTTTCAGAGAAAATATTTTGGGTAAAGCTGTTGTAAGTTAATACAATATTTAAGTTCTAAAATGATCATGAAGTTTTATCACACAGTCAAATGTGTTTATTAAGTTATTTTAAGGTTTGTAGTAGGCAAAAAATACAGTAGAGTTACTCTAATGGTGGAAATATGACAACCAAATATCCTAATGGCAAAAAAAAAGTCAAACTCATAGAACAAGAGCATGGAGCAGTGGTTACCAGGCACTGGGGGTGGAGAAAATGGGCCAATGTTGGTCAAAGGTGCAACCTTTCAGTTATAAGATAAATAAGTTCTGAGTGCCTAATGTACAGCATGGTGCCTATAGTTAATAATACTGTATTGTATACTTGAAATTTGCTGAGAGAGTAGATCTTAAGTGTTCTCATCACATCAAAAAAAAGTAACTATATGAGGTGATGGATATATTAACTTGATTATACTAATTATTTCACAATTTATATGTATATCGAATCATCACATTGTATACCTTAAATATATGCAATTTTTATTTGTCAATACTTCCATAAAGCTGGAAAAAAATTACATAAAATATTCTGCCACTAGGGGACAGAAGAGGATTAGAGCAAAGAAAATGTCACCCAAATAGTTGCCTAATTTCAAAATTCCTGTTGTGTACTAAAAGTGAAATGAGTTCTGAGAGCTTTTTCTCCTTTCTATGAAAACAGATAATAAAGTTATTGAAGTATTCTTCTTATTCTTATTACCATACACTTTTTAGGATCTTTGGCATGTAATTTATGCATAATAATTTATTTATTTATTTTTAATTTTATTTTTATTTGTTTATTTTTCGTGAGGAAGATCAGCTCTGAGCTAACATCTATGCTAATCCTCCTCTTTTTGCTGAGGAAGACCGGCTCTGAGCTAACATCTATTGCCAATCCTCCTCCTTTTTTTTTTTTTTTTCCCCAAAGCCCCAGTAGATAGTTGTATGTCATAGTTGCACATTCTTCTAGTTGCTGCATGTGGGACGTGGCCTCAGCATGGCCGGAGAAGCGGTGCCTCTGTGTGCGCCTGGATCCTAACCTGGACCGCCAGTAGCCAAGCCTGCGCACTTAACTGCTAAGCCATGGGCCGCCCCTCCAATAATTTATTTTTAGAGTAAAAAACATATCCAGAGTTGGAGCTGTTTTTTCTTTTTATAAAACTAAATTCTGATTTTCAAAACCCGAGAGATCATTAGCCTTTGAGCAGTTTAGAAAGACATACTGCTGCCGTATTCTACGATCATTCTTCTGGTTTGGTTAGGGCATAAGTTATGGCAGGTAAAATGGGATCTAGGATTTGTGGAATTTTAATCTCCTAATGGAATCAAAGGGTCTCCATTAATCCTTTAACATATATTTATTGGTATCTTTTTTCTCCTACTTTTGCTTTATGCTTGAAGTACTGTTTTTCCTCCTAACGCTGCTTCTTTTATAATGACAACTGGAGAACAAATATTACCTAAAAGATAGCAAAATGGACTTGTTAGTGGAGGTGTGGTTGCCTGGCGAGCTTCTCAAAACCCATTTTCACTGCAAAGCACCAGACTCCCACGCACTCTTTTTCATTGTGAACTAGTTTATTGGAACAAGAATGTTTTTGAGAATCCAGGAAACCCCTCTCATTTGGAGGTACTGTCTAGAAATTCTCTAATACGAAAGTGCATTATTGGGTTTGATGCTGTAACAAAGACTTCCCCTCCAGGGGCCCACCCGCTCTTTTCTTCCCTTCCCTCAAGTGAACACTTGTTTGTGATACAGTTTTCCTGGTGAGGTGGGTCCTAGCATGGCGGTTGCATCTCCCTGAAGGGGGCAGGCATTCCCAGGGGCCATAATAGGGGGAAGTTGTTGGTCCTCAGACAAGAAAATGGAAACAGGAGGTGGGAGAGGGAACTGGCCTTTCTCTGGGTAGTGCTAACTGGGATCTGAGCTAGGAGGTATTCAGATATGCTTGAGAATGCTCCCAGATTGGAGGGGTTTAAAACGGCCTCTCCCACACAGAGGAAGGCTGAGAGACAGGCAGGAGGCTGAAGATGAGTGAATTATACCAAGTAAACCAGATTATCTAGTGGCTATTTATTCTCCACCCGTTATCTCTTAGATGTTAGTGATTTCTAAATACTTTGGCCTTATTTCAGTTGCACTGAAGGGAATTTAAGGAAGAGTTAAACCGTAAAGAGGGAACCATGCCGCCCTGTGAGGCCAGTGTAGGAGTGGTAGCTTTAATAGACGAGTCATTGCAACTATGACGTACAACTATCTACTGGGGGGCTTTGGGGGAAAAAAGGGAGGAGGATTAGGCAATGGATGTTAGCTCAGAGCTGGTCTTCCTCAGCAAAAAGAGGAGGATTAGCACGGATGTTAGCTCAGGGCTGATCTTCCTCACACGCACAAAAAAATAATAGACAAGTCATTGAAAGCAGGAATTTGAATGTCAGGGTCACAAGGCCCAGCCCTCCCTCTCCAGAAAAGCCTTTGTTCATTGCCACCTTGAAGAGTGGTGGGGTCCTCTCAGGTACCCAGAATAGGACATGTGGAGAGGGGACAGTAGGATTTCTTCCACACAAAACGCTATGGAGAGCTGCCCTCTAAGCTTCTCCCTTGATGAAGTCTTTCAAATCCATCAGTTCCTAGGATGAGAAGATCAAGTAGGTGATTTATCTATATTTATTATCAACTCAGAATTGACTTCCTTACCCAACTGTTTTCAGGTTAGAAAACCAAAAACTGGTTCTGAGAGGTTAAGTGACATTTCCAAAGTCACAGGGTTAAAGTTGGGGTAGGGGCTAAAACTCAGGTTTCCTGAGTCCAAGTTGCTTTGACGCTCCCCAAATAGGGATATTTTCCCTTTCTTGGCCAGCCCTTGCTCTACAATGAGATAGAAGTTTCAGGATACCAAGAAGCAGAGACCAGTCAGAAAAGGTTTCTACTAGTTCTTCATTTCCACCCAAGGCAGTGCTAAACAATATTAGATATTAATTGCATGGTCTTCAGCCCTGCATTGAGAGTGGAATTCTTTCAAGGGCTCTGGGGACCCTGAGCTGTGTGGCTCATTGGTTGAAGGGGCAGACAGAGAGAGATTCCCCTGCACCCCACAGCCAAGCCCTGCCTGAGGTGTGACAAGGTGACTGCTTCAGAGGAGTGTGTATGTTTGTGTGTGTGTCTCTGTTTTATTGCCTCCTTGGGAAAGAAATGGTGGGCTGAGGGACATCGAATCATTACCCTGAAGGACAAAGTCCTCTCTATGGTTAATTAGACATGAAAGAAGCAAGCCATCTCAATTCCAAACAAAGGGGCATTGATCCAAAGTGTCCAGGAGCTCCATTTTCTCCTCCTCAGTACAGTGCATCTCCTGGGGAAGGAACCCCAAGATGTTGATGTCAATTACTTAGTAATCACAGATTACTGACCCCCTGTGTTCCCGTGAAAAAGGAAAATCATCGGTATGGCATTGTTGGTGGCTCTTCCATAACAACCATCCAGTCCTCTCTCCAATATGGCCGCTCTCTGTGGCCAGCATGTGTCACTTGGGGCAGTAGACTGATTGCTTGCCTACTATGTGGCTGGCACTGTTCTAAGTTCTTGTGTGTTTTGTGTCTAATAATCCTTCCAAATGCCTCCTTATAAGATAGGTGCAATGTTACAGATGAGGACACTGACAAATGAGGTTTAAGTATACATCACATGAGAGTAGGTGGAGACCTTGGACTCAAATCCTCATAGTCTGATTCTGGAGTGTGTGCTCCTAACCACCACACCACCCTGCCACCTGGGAGCATTCACTTGACTTCCATGGAACCCTATGGACCTAGATTAAATCTTGCAGATTTTACCCACCATCCTCTAGGTTCTGGTGTGGTCACATGCATGGATGTTACTCTTGTTTGAGGATAGCAATCCATAGTAAAAACTGGAGTTTTCTGATAAAATCACTCTAGTACCACCTTAAGAATAATATGACCTGGGATGTTGTTCCTCATGTTTGATTCATTAATATTATTTTCACATGATACAGCTAATATTTATTGAAATATTATCCAGTACTTAACTAAACATAAAGCAAGTGCTTTACATTTATTACCTCTTAATCTGCCCAGCAACTAAATGGGGTAGGTACCATTATTGTCCCTAGTTTAAAGATGAACTTAAGGTTATTGAGTAATTTCTCAATAGTATATAGCTTCTTAAAAGCAGAAGTGAGATTGGAACCCAACACCATGACTCTGTTGCCCACAAGCTTAATCACAGAGTTATATTAGTACACTACTTGGCTGTTTAGCAGTTGAGGACAGACATCTTTCCAATCAGTTAGCTTTCCTGAAAAATTGGGAGCAGTATAGATTTGGTCTCTGTGTTCCTGAATTTCGTTTTGCTAATTCTGTTCTGCTCTTGAACCATCTGTGTACCATTCTTTCTTTCTTTAGTGTTCAACTTTCATCATCTGGCTTTGATTTGCTCAAACTCTTTCCTCTGTGTGATTTGTACTGTTTTGGTTTCTTTGTCTATGGAAACCGTTTTTTTGTAGTTAATTTAATAATATATGTTTTACTACTTTGAAGTCTTATTTTTCCACTACAATAATGAAATTTATATAGCATTATGATGAATATTTTCAGTAAAAATTATTTATACATATATATAAAAATGTATAAATTTTTGGCCCTACAACTATCCTTATGAATTGTTTGTCAAACACAGATAATCCAAACTCACTTGCCAATGTCACTTTTTCCACATGGCATGATTGGAGGTGTGTAGAAAAGTGTCTGCATTAAAATACTTGTTAATGGCATAGAGAAATAAGGTATTATATCCAGAAAGGTCTCTGAAAATGCAAATAGGGTCATCCCAGGAAGATCATGTATTAACTTAAGAGTGTTGTTTTAGCCAAATGAGTTGCTTCAAGTTGCAGAGTGGGGCGGAATCCTTGGTGAAAGGGGTCTGGGACAGGTAAATTCATCACCAGTGAGAAGCAGTTTACTCTAGGCATGTATGAGTGGGTCAGTGCACTTGAAGGATATGAGAACCTTGAAGAAAGTGGATGGCAGTAGGAGCAAGGAGTGGGGAGAGAAAAAGAGATATTTGAAAAAGTGGGAAAAGCTAAATATGTAGGTAGACTTGTAGTGGACATCCATGCAGTGGCCTGCCCAGCTCAAAATATTTCCCTTTCTTTGGGAACCTTCCATCCTTTGTCCCTGCTCTCCCACCTCCCTTCAAGTGATTATAGTGGGAGAAACCAAGTTCATACAACGTCTTTGCCTTCACAGCTTATTGGGCAAATATGAGCCAATATGTCCCTTCTCAAATCTCTGAGACCAAGAGATTCTAGACAGTTGGCTGTTCTCCCAAACAGAGGAGAGAAAAAACAGGACTTGAGTGAGAGAGAAGAGTGAGGCAAATGCTAGAGAGTGGCAGAGATGAGAAATAGAATTTCTTGGTTCTCCCTAGTGTTGTAGTCACAGATTTTTCTAATCGATTTCCTAGGACCATTTGTAACTCTGTCCTTGGCATTGACATCCTCCGTCTTTTTGCTTAATTTATTGAACTTCTTATCTTTTATAACTAGTTATTTTTTATTGTGGTAAATATATAACATAAAATTTATAATTTTAACTATTTTAAAACTGTTACAGTTCAGTGGCATTAAGTACATTCACATTGTTGTGTGACCATTGCCACCATCCATCTCCAGAACTTTTTTCATCTTCCTAAACTGAAACTCATACCCATTAAACAACAACTCCCCATTCTCTTCTCCCCCCAGCCCCTGGCAATCACTATTCTACTTTCTGTTTCTATAAATTTGACTGCTCTAGGTACCTCATATTAGTGGAATCAACAGTATTTGTCCTTTTGGCTTATTTCACTTAGCATAATGTCTTCAATGTTCATCTATGTTATAGCATGCATCAGAATTTCCTTCTTTATTGAAGCTGAATAATATTTCATTGAAAACTTGTACCACATTTGGCTCATCCATTCTTCCATCGACGGACACTTGAATTGCTTCCACATTTTGACTTTTGTGAATAATGCTGCTATGAACATGGGTGTACGAATATCTTTTTGAGTCCCTACTTTCAATTCTTTTGGTACATACCCAGAAGTGGAGTTGTTGCATATGAGAATTCTATGTTTACTTTTCTGAGAAATTGCAATATAATTTTCCACAGTGGCTTCACCATTTTACATTCCCACCAGCAATGCCCAAGTGTTCCAATTTCTCCATGTCGTTGTCAACACTTGTTATTTTCTGTTATTTTGATAATAGCCACCCAAATGGATGTGAAGCGGAATCACATTGTGGTTTTGATTTGCATTTCTCTAATGATTAGTGATGTTGAGCATCTTTTCATGTGCTTATTGGCCATTTGAATATCTTCTTTGGAGAAATGTCTATTTAAGTATCCATTTTTCAAATTTCTTTTGGTTGTTGTTGTTTCTGTTGTTGAGTTGTAGGAGTTCTTCCTATATTCTGGATATCAATCCCTTATCAGATAAATGATTTGCAAATATTTTCTCTTATTCTATGCATTACCTTTTCACACTGCTGATAGTGTCATTTGATGCACAGAAGTTTTTAATTTTGATGTGTCCATCTTATCTATTTTTGCGTTTGTTGCCTGTGCTTTTGGTGTCGTGTTCAAGAAAGCATTGCCAAATCCAATGTCATGAAGCTTTTCCTATATTTTATTCTAAGAGTTTTAACTCTTACATTCAAATTTTTGATCCATTTTGTGTTAATTTTTGTGTATGGTGTAAGACAAGAGTCCAACTTCATTCTTTTACATGTGGATACCCAGTTTTCCCAACACCATTTGTTGAAAAGACTCCTTTCCTCATTGAATGGTTTTGGCACATTGTGAAAATCATTTGACCATATATGTGAGGGTTTATTTCTGGGCTCTTTTTCAGTTCCATTGGTCTATATGTCTGTATTTATGCTAGTACCAGAACTTTGTAGTAAGTTTTGAAATCAGAAAGTGTGATATGTCCAACTCTGTTCTTTTTTTTCAAGATTGTTTTGGCTATTCAGTGTCCCTTGAGATTCCATATGAATTTTGGAATGGATTTTTCTATTTCTGCAAAAAACATTATTGGGATTGTGATAAGGATTGTCTTGCTTGAACTCTTGCATCTTTGCTGTGAGCTCCTGTTTTAAAGAAGTAATTAGTTCATTAAGGTTTAAAAACTGCTTTTATCTGCTCCATGAAAATATTTTTCTTGTGAGTATTCTTTGCCAATTGTTTTCCCAGTCTTCTCCCTCCTTCCCTGTTTCCCTCCCCCACCATGCACACCCCTCCCCCCATAAACACACACACTTTTTGGTGGTATTTTGGTGAGGTTTATCCAATAATTCTTTTTTATTTTTTCTTTGCTCATCCTTAAATGAATAGAGTCCATTCTGCACCATATATTACAGGAGGTATATGTGAAAGAGAGGTTAGGGAATTTTTTAAGCTTCCAGAAAATTCCCATTACAAGTAAAATTACTCATGATACAGGGTTGTGTGGGTAAATTATTTTAGTTTTTATTTCTTCCCAGCCACCTGAGATTGGCAGCCATAGCATTGTCCATAATGTACTCTACTCTGCCTTACTATTTGAAAGCTTCCTAAAAATATGGTGCACATGAGCGATTCCTGGTTTACCCCTACCTTCCCTGCTCCTCCTTGATACTGCCTACACACCCTCTCAGGTTGTCCTACTGGCCCTGGAGACCTGTGCTCTGACAGCTTTTTTTGAGATCTTTAGAAAATATTTCCTCTCTGGGTGACCTTCAATGCATTTGGCAACCCATCCTCAAGTATTATGTTTTGGAATTGTAAAAGCCTCTGAATTTTATTAAAAGTGGAGCTTAACTTTCTGTTTCTCATTCTCCTGGTTGTTTTTGGGTGATTTCCTGAAGGAGAAGAGACTAGCATTATAGTTTCCAATGAGTTTGAGAAGCAAGAGCTTTAACTAGTTGAAGTAACAATCACAGAAAGTTGACTTTCATTAGCAAGAAGTGTGAGGTGAATGGATAATATCATAATACCAAACAATTTCTTTATGGTGTGTTCTAGCTAAGTAAAGATACCTGCCAGATCTTCATGAATAACAGCACATGGAATGCAGAACTGATGTGGATTAGCTGCCACTGCCCTTCACAGGCAGCCCTGGGGTACTCTGGAGATCTCTGCTTTAGGCTCATGTGTATTTCTCAGATTTTGTTTTTGAATCTAGTGTTGTCATTTGGTGTTTCCATCTCTAAAATTCCTAGCTCAAATACTTCCCATATTCTTCCTTGTGACTTTTATTTGGACTTGTCTAGCCCATTGACTCTATTGCCCTTTCTTCCTTCCACCTACCACCAATCAACAAGTATCTGCCTGTCAGACTGGGTGGGCTTCTGCATTTTCAAGGTAATGTGAATGTGATAGGGGAACAGTTAGTCTTCATTTCCATTTAGGCTGTGGTAACTGGAATTATAAAGAGGAGATAAGAACACTGTGGATGTACCTTACATTCAGGATATGAGCAGAAGTTGGAATCAGGTATGAATAAAGAAGGTTATGTATTCTATGTGAGATCAGAAATGTTTAGGTAACCATAGTGTTTGACCAGCCAAGGAGTGACATCCTAAGGGAGGTGATGTGGTAAAGAGGCTTAGACGAGGGTTTCTTTCCTTTGTATTTGGCACCTGCAAGAATGTTATCTAGGACAAAGTGCTCCATAAAGTGCATTAAAGAATAGTATCAAAGTCGTGTGAGGGGGAGTGGCTGGGCAGAGATTCACTGAAGCAGTGCATTCTTCCAGCTGTTGGCATAAGATAATCCATAAAACATTCTGCAAGAAATGGGTGGGACTTTTCCCCTTTCCTTTTCCAACTCTGCCATCCTCTTATGTTTCTCCTTCTTATTGCTTTTCCCCTTCAAATCTGCCTTAAGTGTTCATTTTGTCTTGCATAAAACCTGAGATGTGGCAGATGATTGAAGAGGTTAGTGAACTCACACCTATAGAGATGGCCCTATCTTAAGCCACGTAGACTCCTTTATATTACAACAGATTATAAAAGAACTATTCGGCCAAGGTCATAAGACTAGCCTTTGAGATACTAGAAATAGACTACTTCCCTTTTCAAGTTTGCCTTTAGATGTGGCCATAGTAATTATGTTAAAGCATACTGCTTCTAGATGTTGCTTCTGGAGACAAGTAATGTGCACCTTGGTCCCATATATTAAGGAGATAAGAAAGGTGTAGAGGCTGTTATCAAGGCAAATATAATCAAGTACATATGCTCCAAATTCTCTATTTAATAATTTAAATTTTTTATAAAGAGCAATTTCCATAATATTCATGTAAATTTCTATGTAGCTCAGAGTACTGACCATTATGCACTTTTGAAATGAGGAAAATCAGTTATATCAGAATAATTAAAGGAGAAATCCTATACATGCTTCTTAAATGAAATAATATGTTGTCACATTCTTTTCAAGTTATCTAAAATCTCTCATATGTTGTATCTTTTGAATTGATCTCATTCTTCTCCAGCTGTGTCTCTTTTTATTGTACTGAATATATGTTTTTCAAGTTCCAGGAAAGATTCTTTCTCAAATTTATATTTGGCTTCTTTAGTCCCCAGAGCCTGTGAATGATATAAGAGAGGGAAATGTGAATTATTCCAAATAATTGGAAGTTTGGAAATGAAAGTAGTGCTCCATACAAGTAAAATAAAATTTTTGCCTGGAGTGCATTAATTCTAATTTTATTACCCACCTAATTTGTAAAATTTCTTTACTTTTGATGTGGAAAAAGTAAGGAATAGAATGGCTACACAGATTTCAATTATGAGAAACTCTAGAGTAAAATAAGCCAAAATTAAAGAATGTCTTCCACTTTTAGAGCAAATATTTCCATCTCTGTTGTATAGGAAAAGGAGTATTTCAGTCCCATTGCCCCAGTGAGACATCCCTTTCTAAATAGCACATGCACAATGGTGTGATGATGAACCCGGATTCTATAGGTGAGCTCAATTTTTCAAATGTTCAAGGTGAGGTAAAATCCAGAGTTCCAACCAAGTTCTCTTCCTCCTAAAGGAGAAATAGAATTGCTATATTTTTCCTTCACATGACATAGAATCTTAGAGTTGGCACAGGTCTAATTTATACTTAAAATCCTGAAAGCTTCTTTTTTTCCAAGCTATTTGATCCAAGAATAATGGGCTTCTTCCTGATTGTTTAAATTTGGCCATTTTGGAGTCTGATTCAGAAGTTAGGAAGTCCTAACTTAATCAAGGGTTGCCAAACTATAACATCAAAAAATTAAGCCTACTTCAAACAAAACAAAACAAAACAAAACACCCTGTGAATTCTGACTGAGTGCTAAACTTGGCATACATCTTCATGCAAATCATCTGCCTTACATAAAGTGAGTTTTATACATCTCTAGGAAATAATGCCTGCTAGCTTCTTAGATTGATTAGATGCCATCTTAGTTCAAAGCTGACATTTTCATTAAGCATTTGTAATGTAACTACTAATACTGGAAATCTGGGTTGTGACATATAGGAGAAAGTGAATATAACAAGATGAATTTCTATTTATTTTTAAGTATTATGTAATCATTAGAAAAATTTGAGTGCCTAATAGAAAAAAAATCCCTTTTATTTGCATATTATAGTACTTATGTGCTTTTACATAACATACTATTTCCATGTGTAAGATATGCATTTAAAAAGACAATCTATCTTATAAATATAAATTAATGGTAGGTTTATAAGTATCTTATAAATATCACAAGTCAAGCTTATAAACTTCATATACTTGGTACATCAGATCATGTTTAGTGTTTCAAAAAATCTTTAAAAAACAAAATACACACAAAGTAATGCAACGATTACAAAATTTATGAACACCAGTACTTAATTTGAACCCCCTTCTGCAAATTAACACTATATGATTAATTTCATAATATCTATAATCATTTTCATCCCTTGCTGGAGTTGCAAGGCTATGTACACGACCAAGAGGAGAAGAATTACCATTTCATGCTGCAAAGTTACTGGTTTGGGGATTTGAGATTGGAAAATGGTACCTAAATGTACCTTCTAGGATGATTTGATCCAAGCAGGTATTTCTCAGGATAAGCCTAGAAAGGTAGGTTGGTATGAAATTGTGTTGAGTCTCAAATGCAAGACTAGGAATTTGAACTTATTTTTGGTAGAAACTATTGTTGACTTTTGAGTAGGCGAAGTACCGAATGAGGGCTGGGCTTTAGGAAGTTAATAAAGCTTCAAATTGTTTTCATATACTTCAATGTACAAATTCTACTTTGAATAGCTGTAGAGAACTGACTTTTGTTCTGAAAAATTTCCCCCAGCTTTATTGAGGTATAATTGACAAATAAAAATTTAAGGTGTACAAGTGTACCTACCTAAGGTGTGCAATTGTATATATTTAAGGTGATGTTTTAATCTATGTATACATTGTGAAATTATTACCACAATCAAGATAATTAACATATCCATCACCTCACATAGTTAACACTTTTTTTGTGTAGTAGGAACACTTGAGATCTACTCTCTTGACCAGTTTCGAGTCTACAATGCATCATGTTCCGACATTTAAAAAAAATTAGGATATTTAACAGGAAAAATAAAGAAAATAGTAGAGAATTAATAAACACCTGTCTCTCCCTCTCTCTCTTTCTTTTTTTGGTCAGTCACTTTATACCATTGGTTCTCAAATAGGGTGATTTTTTACCTTCCTCCACAGAGGATATTTGGCAATGCCTGGAGACATTTTTGGTTGTCATGACTGGGGAAAGGTGGAGGGTATGTGCTACTGGCATCTAGTGGGTAGAGGCCAGGGATGCTGCTAAATGTCCTACAGTGTACAAGACAGTCATCCACAACAAGGATTATCTGGCCCCAAATGTCTGGTGCTGAGGTGGAGACACCCTGGTGTTCATGTATTGAGGGCATATTCTAGGCGGAGAACTGAACTAAGCTTATGACGCCCCAGTGCTCAGTCCTCTTTGAATGACTTGGCTGATTGTATTTTCTTTTGACACCTAGAACATCAGGCATAGTTACTATATAGAAAGTTTTGAAATTAAGTTTTCAGAACACTATGGTATTAATAGTAGCTGTTTAGATATACTTTTGTTTCAGTCATATTTCCTGAAATATAACACATGAATGTAGTGAAAAATCATTAAATATTAGGTCACATCACAGGTATTACTGGGGTCCTACAAAGCTAGAGCTATAAAGTGTTGAATTTTTTGTGGAAGGACTGCCTAGAGATTACATATTATTTGCTCCAATCAATAATGTTATAGTTATTTTTTCCAAGGTAAACTTTTGATAATTTAAAAAGTAACAAGAAGTGACAATCATATTTTTAAAATATTCTTAGAAAGTCCATCTAAAGATGTATTTGATTTTGAAGTCATTCAAATTTTAGAAATGAGAAGCTTAAGAGTCCTGCATCATGACATATGACTTTGTTAGCATTTTTTTGACTTTTAAACTTTTTATTTTGAAAAAAATTTCAAACGCAAGAATAGAACAATGAATTTGTGCATACTCTTCACTAAATTCACCAATTGTTAACATTTTCTCCATTTACTTTCTCTCTTCTCTTAATACATATGTGTATACATGTTTTCTGTTTACTTATTTTCTTTTCCTCCTAAGAACAAGGAGTTCTCTTACATAACCATAACCACCATTGAATAACCAGTGGTGTATACTGACCAACAAAAAAAAAGAAAGAAAGAAAGGCAAGAATTTGTTAATTCTCTAGTGTTTTCTTGTTTTTTTCCTGTTAAATATCCTGATTTTTAAAAAATATTTTAGAACATGTATTGCCTACTTGAAATTTGCTAAGAGAGTGGATCTCATGGGTTCTCATCACAAAGAAAATGGTAACTATGAGAGGTGATGGATATTTTAATTATGTTGATTGTGGTAATCATTTCACAATGTATACATATGTCAAAATATCACCTTATATATGTACAACTTTTACTTGTCAATCATACCTCAATAAAGCTGGGAGAAAAATTTCAGAACAAAAGTCAGTTCTTTACAATTATTCAAAGTAGAATTTGTACATTGAAATAAATGAAAACAATTCCAAGCTTTATCAATCTTCCTAAAGCCCAGTTCACATTCTGTACTTCCCCTACTGAAAAGTCAACTATAGTTCCTGTCAAAAATAAGTATAATGATCAGGAGGTGATGTCAGCATCATGGCAGAGTAAGCTTTCCCCCTTAGACTCTCCCTTCTATGATACAACATAAAGGACATTTATATACCAACAGAGGACATTCACACAACACAAAGACATCTGAGAGACCCACACAACCTTACATCTGAAGGTGGAGGTGCTGGTACTCCCAGAGCAAGTGGAAGGATGTAAGGAGAACTCCTCTGCTTCCCCAATGACAGTGACCCTGGGACCAGGACTGAGCAGCTCTCAAAGAGAGAGGGGGGAGGGGTGGCCTTCTGTGGGAAAAGTACCGCTCTCCAAGCTCTCTCACAGCCTGTGGGAAATTCCCACACAGAGGGGACTGAACTGTTGCAGGGGTGTCTTCATCAAGCTAGCACCCCAAGAGAGCAGACAGCAAGGAAAGAACAAGAAGCCCCTGGGGTCGACAGAAAGAGCCCCTCCCCTCCAAGACCATGCGGCCCTCAGAGAGAGGAGGAAGGGGCGGCCCTCTGCAGGAAAACTGTTATATTCCTATTCATTTGCAGCCTGTGGGAAATTCCTGTATGGAAGGGACTGAATGGTTGTGGGGCTGCCTTCATCAAGCTGGCACCCCAGGAAAGCAGATGGTGAGTGAAGAATGAGAAGCCCCTGGGATTAAAAGAAAGAGCCTGTCCCCTCTGAGACCACACGGCCCTCAGAGAGAGAGTGGGGAGGGGCAGCCCTCAACAGGAAAACATCTCTTTCCAAGTTTCCTCACAGCTTGTGGGAAATTCTGATATGGAGGGGACTGATCTGTTGCAGGGCTGCCTTCATTAAGCTAGCACCCCAGGAGAGCTGACAGGGACGGAAGAATGAGAAGACCCCAGGATCGGACAGGTGAAAGAGCCCCTCCCCCTGCCCAGAACACCAGCACCACCAGTTGGCCAGAGCACCTCTGGATCATGGCAGGCTCAGAATACACAGCTCTTGACCCCCATCCAGTGGCAGGTGGCAGGTGGAAGCTGCAATCGGATATTTTCAGAATGTGGAAAAATTAGCCCACGCCCTCAAGCACTACGCAAAAATATATTAAATATCCAGACCAGAAGGAAAATGACAAGCACCCAGAAATCAATACTGAAGGACAGAAATTTGTAACCTAAATATAGAGAATTCAAAATAGCTATCATAAAAAAGTCAACAAATTACAAGAAAATACAGATAGACAATTCAATGAAATCAGGAACTTCTTTACAAAAGAGATTGAAACTATAAAGAAAAACCAATCAGAAATGTTAGAGATGAAAACCACAATGGAGAAGATAAAGGAAAATCTGGAATCTTTAAAGAACAGAGCTGACAATATGGAGAAAAGAATTAGCAGTATTGAAGATAGGAATGCAGAAAGGCTCCAGATGGAGGAGGAGAGAGATCTAAGACTAAAAAGAAATGAAGACATTCTCTGAGAAATATCTGACTCAATTAGGAAATCCAACATAAGGATTATAGGTATTCCAGAGGGAGAAGTGAGGGGGAAAGGAGCAGAGAGCTTGTTCTAAGAAATAATAGCTGAAAACTTCCCAAACCTGGGTAAGGAGCTGGAAATACAAGCGAATGAAGTCAATAGATCTCCTAACTATATCAACATGAAAAGACCCTCTCCAAGGCATATAGCAGTAAAGCTGGCAAAAGTCAATGATAAAGAAAAAATATTAAGGGCAGCAAGACAAACAAAAAATTACGTACAAAGGAATTCTTATCAGGCTCTCAGCTGATTTCTCAGCAGAAACTTTATAGGCTAGGAGAGAGTGGAATGATATATTAAAATTCTGAAAGACAAAAACTTTCAGCCAAGAATACTCTATCCAGTGAAAATATCCTTCAGATATGATGGAGAAATAATAACTATCCCAGATAAACAAAAGTTAAGGGAGTTCATTGCCACAAGACCACCACTACAAGAAATGCTCAAGAAGGCCCTTGTTCCTGAAAAAAACAAAGAAAGAAAAAGGGGATACAAAGCTTTGAGCAAGGAGGAAAACAGGTAGACAAAATCAGAAAAATTACAGCTCTCTGCTCTCTATCAGAATAGGTTAGCAAACACTTAATTATAATATCACAGATTAAGGGAAGGAAAACACCAAAAATAAATTTAACCTCATCACTTTAAACACAAACTCACAACACAAGATGGAATAAGTTGTGACAATAATAACATATAAGGGAAGAGGAAAGGGATGTAATCGACTTAGTCTAAGGAAATAAGAGGCCATCAGAAAATGGCCTATCTCATCTATGAGATTTTTT
Organism: Diceros bicornis minor; assembly: GCF_020826845.1. NCBI lineage: Eukaryota > Metazoa > Chordata > Mammalia > Perissodactyla > Rhinocerotidae > Diceros > Diceros bicornis. Next base: position 56,655,761 of record NC_080762.1, on the reverse strand, counting down.
ATACAAACCTGATGGTAACCACTAAACAAATAATCAGAACAGAATCACATATGTTACATAAAGAGAAAACTAAAAGAGTCATCATACAGAACTACCAAACTGAACTGGTAGTCTGAAACACACAGGATGAGAAACAAATGAAATTCAAAAGAACTGGAAAATGAGCAATAAAATAGCAACATTAAGCCCTCATATATCAATAATCATTCTAAATGTAAATGGATTGAATTCTCCAATCAAAAGACACAGAGTGGCATGATGGATTAAAAAACAAGATTCAACAGTATGCTGCCTCCAGGAAACACAGCTCTAAAGACAAACACAGGCTCAGAGTGAAAGGATGGGAGACAATACTCCAAGCTAATGACAAACAAAAGAAAGCAGGTGTTGCAATACTTAAATCAGACAAAGTAGACTTCAAGATAAAAGAGGTAATGAGAGACAAAGAGGAGCAATATATAATGATAAAAGGGACACTCCACCAAGAAGACATATCACTTATAAATATAGTGCACCTAACACAGGAGCACCAAAGTACATAAAGCAACTATTAACAAACCTAAAAGGAGATACTAACAATAACACAATAATAGTAGGGGATCTTAACACCCCACTTACATCAATGGATAGATCATCCAGACAGAAAGTCAATAAGGAAATAGTGGAATTAAATGAAAAACTAGACAGGATGGACTTAATAGATATATATAGAGCACTCCATCAAAACACAGCAGATTACACATTCTTCTCAAGTGCACATGGAACATTCTTAAGGACAGACCATATGTTGGGAAACAAGGCAAGCCTCTATAAATTTAAAAAGATTGAAATCATAACAAGCATCTTTTCTGACCATAATGCTATGAAACTAGAAATCAACTACAAGAAAAAAACTGGGAAAGTGACGACGATGTGGAGATTAAACACTTCATGCTACTGAACAACTGATGGATCACTGAAGAAATTAAAGGAGAAATCAAAAAAAATCTGGAGACAAACAAAAATGAAAATACACCATACCAACTCACCTGGGATGCAGCAAAAGCGGTCCTGAGAGGGAAACTCATAACAATACAGGCCCACCTCAGGAAACAAGAAAAGTCCCATAACCAACCTTAAAGTACACCTAACAGAACTAGAAAAAGAACAAACAAAGCCCCAAATCAGCAGAAGGAAGCAAATAATAAAAATTAGAGCAGAACTAAATGAAATAGAAACCAAAAAATTAGAAGGGACCAATGATCAAAGAGCTGGTTCTTTGAGAAGATAAACAAAACTGACAAACCCTTAGTCAGACTCACAAAGAAAAAAAGAGAGAAGGCTCAAATAAACAAAATTAGAAATGAAAGAAGAGAAATTACAATGGATACCGTAGAAATACAAAGGTTTATAAGAGAATACTATGAAAAAACTATATGCCAACAAATTGGAAAATCTAGAAGAAATGGATAAATTCTTAACTCATACAACCTCCCCAAACTGAATCAGAGAATCTGAATAGACAAACCACAAGTAAAGAGATTGAAACAGTAATCAAAAGCCTCCCGCAAAATAACAGTACAGGACCAGAAGCCTTCTCTGGAGAATTTTACCAAATATTCAAAGAAGATTTAATACCTATCCTCAAACTATTCCAAAAAATAGAGGAAGATGGAACACTTCCTAACACATACTATGAGGCGAACATCACCCTGATACCAAAGCCAGTAGGACAATACAAAGGGGGAAAATTATAGGCCAATATTGCTGATGAATATAGATGCAAAAATCCTCAACAAAATATTGGCAAATCGAGTACAGCAATACATTAAAAAGATCATACACCATGATCAAGTGAGATTTATACCAGGGAAACAGGGATGGTTCAAAATCTGCAAATCAATCAATGTGATACCCCACATCAACAGAACAAGGATTAAAAACCACATGATCATCTCAATAGATGCAGAGAAAGCATTTGACAAGATCCAACATCAATTTATGATAAAAACTCGCAACAAAATGGGTATAGAAGGAAAGTACTTCAACTTAATAAAGGCCATATATGACAACCCACAGTCAACATTGTATTCAATAGGGAAAAATTGAAAGCGATTCCTCTGAGAACAGGAACAAGACAGGCATGCCCACTCTCACCACTCCTATTCAACATAGTACTGGAGGTGTTTTTTTAATTTTTTGTTTATTGCAGTAACATTGGTATATAACATTGTATAAATTTCAAGTGTCCATCATTATACTTCTATTTCTGCATAGATTACATCATGTTCACCACCCAAATACTAATTACAACCCATCACCACACACATGTGCTGAATTATCCCATTCGCCCTCCTCCCTCTCGCCCTCCTCCCTCTCGCCTTCCCCTCGGGTAACCACCAATCCAATCTCTGTCTCTATGGTTTGTTTATTGTTGTTGTTATCTACTACTTAATGAAGGAAATAATACGGTATTTGACCTCCTCCCTCTGACTCATTTCACTTTGCATAGTACGCTCAATGTCCATCCATGTTGTCACAAATGGCTGGATTTCATTGTTTCTTATGGCTGAGTAGTATACCATTGTGTATATATACCACATCTTCTTTAGCCATTCATCCCTTGATGGGCACTTAGGTTGCTTCCAAGTCTTGGCTATTGTGAATAACGCTGCAATGAACACAGGGGTGCATGTACCTTTACGCATTGGTGTTTTCAAGTTCTTTGGATAAATACCAAGTAGTGGAATAGCTGGATCATATGGTAGTTCTATCCTTTATTTTTTGAGCAATCTCCATACAGTTTTCCATAGTGGCTGCACCAGTTTGCACTCCCACCAGCAGTGTGTGAGTGTTCCCTTCTCTCCACATCCTCTCCAACACATGTTGTTTCCTGTCTTGTTAATTATAGCCATTCTGACGAGCGTGAGGTGATATCTCATTGTAGTTTTGATTTGCATTTCCCTGATAGTTAATGATTTTGAACATCTTTTCATGTGCCTGTTGGCCATCTGTATATTTTCTTTGGAGAAATGTCTGTTCAGGTCTTTTGCCCATTTTTTTAATTGGGTTGTTAGTTTTTTTGTTGTTGAGATGCATGAGTTCTTTATACATTTTGGAGATTAACCCCTTATCAGATGTATGGTTTGCAAATATCTTCTCCCAATTGTTAGGTTGTCTTTTCATTTTGTTGATGGTTTCCTTTGCTGTACAGAAGATTTTTAGTTTGATGTAGTCCCATTTGTTTATTTTTTCTATTGTTTCTCTTGCCCAGTCAGACATGGTGCTTGAAAATATGTTGCTAAGACCGGTGTCGAAAAGTGTACTGCCTATGTTTTCTTCTAGAAGTTTCATAGTTTCAGGTCTTACATTCAAATCTTTAATCCATTTGGAGTTAATTTTTGTGTATGCTGTAAGGTAAGGGTCTACTTTCATTTGTTTTGCATGTGGCTGTCCAGTTTTCCCAACACCATTTGTTGAAGACACTTTCTTTTCCCCATTGTATGTTCTTGGCTCCTTTGTCAAAGATTAGCTGTCCATAGATGTGTGGGTTTATTTCTGGGCTTTCGATTCTATTCCATTGATCTGTGTGTCTGTTTTTGTGTCAGTACCATGCTGTTTTGGTTACTATAGCTTTGTAGTATATTTTGAAATCAGGGAGTATGATACCTCCAGCTTTGTTCTTTGTTCTCAGGATTCCTTTACTTATTTTCCTTTACTTATTCTGGGTCTTTTGTTGTTCCAAATAAATTTTAGGATTCTTTGTTCTATTTCTGTGAAAAATGTTGTTGGAACTTTGATAGGGATTGCATTGAATCTATAGATGGCTTTAGGAAGTATGGACATCTTAACTATGTTAAATCTCCCAATCCAAGAGCATGGAATATCTTTCCATTTCTTTGTGTCTTCTTCAATTTCTTTCAGCAATGTGTTATAGTTTTCGGTGTACAGATCTTTCACCTCTTTGGTTAAGTTTATTCCTAGGTATTTTATTCTTTTTGTTGCAAATGTAAATGGGATGGTATTCTTAATTTCTCTTTCTGCTACTTCGTTGTTGATGTATAGAAATGCAACTGATTTTTGTATGTTGATTTTTGCCATATTCGTTTATTACTTCTAAAAGTTTTCTGGTGGATTCTTTAGGGTTTTCTATATATAAAATCATGTCATCTGCAAATAGTGACAGTTTCACTTCTTCCTTTCCAATTTGGATCCTTTTTATTTCTTTCTCTTGCCTGATTGCTCTGGCTAGGACTTCCAGTACTATGTTAAATAGGAGTGGTGACAGTGGGCATCCTTGTCTGGTTCCTGTTCTTAGAGGGATAGCTTTCAGTTTTTCACCATTGAGGATGATATTAGCTGTGGGTTTCTCATATATGGTCTTTAGCATGTTGAGGTACATTCCTTCTATACCCATTTTATTCAGAGTTTTTATCATAAATGGATGCTGTATCTTGTCAAATGCTTTCTCTGCATCTATTGAGATGATCATGTGATTTTTATTCTTCATTTTATTAACGTGGTGTATTAAGCTGATTGATTTGCGAATGTTAAACCATCCCTGCATACCTGGAGTAAATCCCACTTGATCATGGTGTATAATCTTTTTAACGTATTGTTGTATGCAATTTGCTAGTATTTTGTTGAGGATTTTTGCATCGATATTCATCAGTGATATTGGCCTGTAATTTTCTTTTTTTGTGTTGTCCTTGTCTGGTTTTGGTATCAGGGTAATGTCGACTTCATAGAATGAGTTAGGGAGCTTTACCCCCTCCTCAATTTTTTGGAAGAGTTTGAGAAGGATAGATATTAAGTCTTCTTTGAATGTTTGGTAGAATTCACCAGGGAAGCCGTCTGGTCCTGGACTTTTATTTTCGGGGAGGTTTGTGATTACTGTTTCAATCTCCTTACTGGTGATTGGTCTATTCAAATTCTCTACTTCTTCTTGATCCAGTTTTGGAAGGTTGTATGATTCTAAGAATTTATCCATTTCTTCCAGATTGTCGAATTGGTTGGCATATTGCTTTTCATAGTATTCTCTTATAATCTTTTGTATTTCTGAGGTGTCTGTTGTAATTTCTCCTCTTTCATTTCTGATTTTACTTATTTGATCCTTCTCTCTTTTTTTCTTGGTGAGTCTAGCTAAAGGTTTGTCAATTTTGTTTATCTTTTCAAAGAAATAGCTCTTGGTTTTATTAATTTTTTCTATTGTTTTTTTAGTCTCTATTTCATTTATTTCTGCTCTGATTTTTATTATTTCCCTTCTTCTACTGAATTTGGGCTTGGTTTGTTCTTCTTTTTCCATTTCCTTTAGGTGCATTGTTAGATTGTTTATTTGCTATTTTTCTTATTTGTTGAGATAGGCCTGTATTGCTATAAACTTTCCTCTTAGAACTGCTTTTGCTGTATCCTATAAATACTGGCCTGTGCTATTTTCATTTTCATTTGTCTCCAGGTATTTTTTGATTTCGTCTTTGATTTCTTTGTTGACCCAGTCGTTGTTCAGTAGCATTTTGTTTAATCTGCACGTATTTGTGGCTTTTCTGATTTTCTTCCTATAGTTGATTTCTAGTTTCCTACCATTGTGGTCAGAAAAGATGCTTGGTATTATTTCAGTCTTAAATTTATGGAGACTTGTTTTGTGGCCTAATATGTGATCAATCCTGGAGAATGTTCCACGTGCATTTGAAAAGAATGTGTATTCTTCGGTTTTTGGATGGAATGCTCTGTATATATCTACTAGGTCCATCTGTTCTAGTGTATCATTTAAGGCCAATGTTTCCTTATTGTTCTTCCGTTTTGATGATCTATCCGTTGGTGTAAGTGGAGTGTTAAAGTCCCCTACTATTATTGTGTTACTGTCTATTTCTGTTTTTATGTCTGTTAATAATTGCTTTATATAGTCAGGTCCACATACATTGGGTGGATAGATATTTACAAGTGTTATATCCTCTTGTTGGATTGTTCCCTTGATCATAATATAGTGCCCTTCTTTGTCTCTTTTTACAGTTTTTGTTTTAAAGTCTATTTTGTCTGATATGAGTATTGCTACCCCAGCTTTCTTTTCATTGCCATTTGCATGGAGTATCTTGTCCAACCCTTTACTTTCAGTTTGTGAGTGTCTTTAGGTCTGAAGTGTGTCTCTTGTATGCAGCATATATATGGGTCTTGTTTTTTTATCCAATCAGCCACCCTATGCATTTTAATTGGAGCATTTAGTCCATTGACATTTAAAGTAGCTATTGATAAGTATGTACTTACTTCCATTTTTTAACTTTTTTTTTCTCAGTGTTTTAGTAGTCCTTCTCTGTTCCTTCCTTCTTCTATATAGAATTGATGGTCTCTTTAGTTTGACCTTTGTCTGAAAGCTCTACTTTTTCACTCCTCTCCTCCCTCCTTTTATGTTTTTGATATCATATCCAACCTCTTTTGTGTGCATTTGTGTGCATTACCCTCTTATCATGGAAATAGATAATTTTTCCTATTTGTGGTCTTCTCTTTTCCCCTTAAATCAGTCCCTTTAACATTTCTTGTAGCACTGGTTTCTTGGTTACAAACTTCTTTAATTTTTGCTTGTCTGGGAAATTTTTGATCTCTCCTTCCGTTTTGAATGATAACCTTGCTGGGTATGGTATTCTTGGCTGTAAGTTTTTTCCTTTTAGTGCTTTAAATATATCATGCCACTCTCTTCTAGCCTGTAAGGGTTCTGCTGAGAAGTCAGTTGATAGCCTTATGGGTTTTCCTTTGTATGTAACTTGACTTTCTCTTGTGGCTTTTAGGATTCTCTCTTTATCTTTAATACTGGACATTTTGATTATAATGTGTCTTGGTGTGGGCCTCTTTGGGTTTATCTTGTTTGGGGCTCTCTGTGCTTCCTGTACCTGGATGTCTGTTTCCTTCCTTAGGTTAGGGAAGTTTTCATCTATTAGTTCTTCAAATAGATTCTCTGCCCCCTTGTCTCGCTCTTCTCCTTCCGGGACACCTATAACACGGATGTTAGTGCACTTGATGTTGTCCCAGAGGTCCCTTAGACTGTCCTCACTCTTTTTAATTCTTTTCTCTTTTACCTGTTCACCTTGGGTAATTTCTTCTAGTCTTTCGTCCAGCTCACAGCTCCATTCTTCTGCATCCTCTACTCTGCTTTTGAGTCCCTCTAATGAATTTTTCATTTCCAGTATTGTATTCTTCATTTCTGATTGGTTCTTTTTTATATCTTCCATTTCTTTGTTGACATTCTGATTGAGTTCATCTATTCTTCTCCCCAGATCAATGAGCATTCTTAAGACTCTTTGTTTGAACTCTCTGTCGGTTAGGTTGCTCATTTCTGTTTCACTTAGTTCCTTTTCTGGGGTTTTGTCCTGTTCCCTTACTTGTAACATATTCCTTTGCCTCCTCATTTTGCCTCTTTCTCTGTTCTTGTGACTACATATTAGGTAGGTCAGCTACGTCTCCTGCTCTTGGATAGGTGACCTTATGTAAGTGATGGCTTAGGAGGCCTGCTGTGTGCTTCCCTCAGTTCTCAATGTTCCAGAGGTGACCCCTATGTGGGCTACGTGTGTCCTTCTGTTGTGGCCTCTTTGCTCTGCCTGTAGGCAGCCACGGAGGCCCAGTTATGTGCCTGGCCAGCTGTTGTAATGCTGAGCTGCTTGTAGTTGTTGTGGGCCCTTCAGTCTCTTTATCAGGTGTGGGGAGCCCCAACACAGTTGGCTGCAAGTTCTAATAGCACATTTGTGTTGCAGTATTTCTTTTAAGCAAGTAGGCCCCTAGCGTGGCAGCTTGTTAGGCTCAGGGCCTTACAATTGCTATAAGCCTCCAGCCTTTAGGTCTCTTTTCAGTTGTCTGAGGATTGTAGCTGTGTCGGGCTGGCCTCAAGAACAGGAGCACCCAATTGTTTCAGGCTTTGGAAGGTGGGGCAAACCCCCATGTGGGTCTTTGAGAAGCACAAGTCTTCTGCAGCTGACAAGCCCTGCTGCCCACAAGTCCACACACACAGTCAACACAGTCCTGCCCCATGTGCGTGCCCTGAGCTCCTGAAGCGGACCCTGTCTCTCCATGTTGGGAGCCCCACACACTCCACTGCCGCCCCACACTCTCCACCCACTCCTTGTGCACACCCTGCCCCACTGGATTGGGCTCAGTTGCCGGGCTGCAGAGAATCCAGTCACCAATCTATGCAGGCCCACAAGTTGCCTGAGGGCTTGTTGTTGGGTGGGGCCAGTCTCTAGGGTGGGCTGCCTGCCCTGGCTGAGCTGGATTAAATCGGTGCTCTAGCGGGTGTGGCAGACCCTGTGCTAGCAGGCCTCAGGGAGAACTCCAATGGCGTCTGTGTCAGCACACCCACACCAGGCCACAACAATGGCTGCCACCAATGTCCCAGTCCCTGGAGAGGTCTCACCTCTCACCGAGATGCACACAAGGCCTATTAGGTGACTCTCTTTTCACCAAAGCACTGTGCACCTTTCTTTCTGGTGATTTTAGGTTGCTTTCTGAAACGGGTGAGTTTGCGCGTGGGCCCTTTAAGACCCGGTTTTAATGTTTTTGTGAACCAGCTTTACTGGGGGTATTCCCCAATGCTTTAGTAGCAGGCAAAGTCAGATATTATGCCACTTGTCTCGATTGTGCTGGGTCCACAAAATGCCCACAGCGGGGGCACTCCCTGGCTCAGGGCCCCGCTCCTCCGGGGATGCTGCGTACCTGTGGGTAGCTCCCAGGTGGCCGTGAGGCGCTGTGGCTTGTGAAGACGTCGTTTTTCTTCTCCAGAAGGGAGTTTCTGCCTCTTCTACCTCAGTTAGGATTGTCCGTTGTTGCAGAAGTTCCTCTTATCCAGTTTTCAGTTCTGTCTCAGGGGTAATTTTTCCACGAGTATTTGTAAATTGGCTGTGTCCGCAGGAGGAAGTGCATTCAGAGTCTGTCTATGCCACCATCTTGACTTCCGAATATCAGTACTGGAGGTTTTGGCCAGAACAATTAGCAAGAAAAAGGAATAAAAGGAATCCAAATAGGCCACAAAGAAGTGAAAGTCTCGCTGTTTGCAGACGACATGATTTTATATATAGAAAAACCTAAAGAATCCATTGGAAAACTATTAGAAGTAATCAACAACTACAGCAAAGTTGCAGCATACACAATCAACTTACAAAAATCAGTTGCATTTCTATACTGTAATAATGAACTAACGTAAAGAGAACTCAAGAAGACAACCCCATTTACAATTGTAACAAAAAGAATAAAATACTTAGGACTAAATTTAACCAAGCATGTGAAAGACCTATACAATGAAAACTATAAGACATTACTGAAAGAAATCGATGATGACATAAAGAAACGGAAAGATATCCCATGTGCCCGGATTGGAAGAATAAACATAGTTAAAATGTCCATACTACCTAAAGAAATCTACAGGTTCAATGCAATCCCAATTAGAATCCCAATGACATTCTTCATGGAAATAGAACAAAGAATACTAAAATTCATATGGGGCAACAAAAGACCCCAAATAGCTAAAGCAATCCTGAGAAAAAAGAACAAAGCTGGAGGCATCACAATCCCTGACTTCAAAATATACTACAAAGCTATAATAATTAAAACAGCATGATGCTGGTACAAAAACAGATATACAGATCAATGGAACAGAATTGAACCAGAAATAAAACCACACACCTACAGGCAGATAATCTTTGTCAAATGAGCTAAGAACATACAATGGAGAAAGGAAAATCTCTTCAATAAATGGTGCTGGAAAAACTGGACAGCCACGTGCAAAAGAATAAAAGTGGACCATTATCTTACACCATCTACAAGAATTAACTCAAAATGGATCAAAGACTTTAAGGTAAGACCTGAAACTATAAAACTCCTGGAAGAAAACATAGGCAGTACACTCTTTGACATCGGAGTGTATGTTCGAAAAGAGGGATCTTTTCGAATTCCATGTCTAGTTGGACAAGGGAAACAAAAGAAAAAATAAACAAATGGACTTTCATCAGACTAAAGAGTTTCTACGAGGCAAATAAACCAGGATCAAAATGAAAAGACAACCCACCAGCTGGGAGAACATATCTGCAAAACATATATCCGACAAGGGGTTAATCTCCGTAATATATAAAGAATGCACACAACTGAACAACAAAAAAACAAACAACCCCATCAAAAAATGGGTGGAGGATATGAACAGACATTTTTCCAAGGAAGATCTACAGATGGCCAATAGGCATGTGAAAAAATGTTCAACATCACTAATCATCAGGTAAATGCAAATCAAAACTACACTAAGATATCACCTTACACCTGTGAGAATGGGTATAATCACCAAGGCAAAAAATAACAAATGTTGGAGAGGTTGTGGAGAAACGGGAATCCTAATTCACTGCTGGTGGTAATGCAAACTGGTGTAGCCTCTATGGAAAACAGTATGGAGATTCCTCAAAAAATTAAAAATAGAAATACCTTATGATCCAGCTATCCCACTTCTGGGTATTTATCCAAAGAACTTGAAATAAACAATCCAAAGAGGCTTATGCACCCCTGTGTTCATTGCAGCACTATCACTATAACCAAGAAGTGGAAGCAACCAAGTGTCCCTCAACTGATGATTGGATAAAGATGTGGTGTATAGATATGCAAAGGAATACTACCCAGCCATAAAAAAAGACAAGATCGTCCCATTTGAAATGACATGGATGGATCTGGAGGGTATTATGTTAAGTGAAATAAGCCAGACAGAGAAAGACCAACACCACGTGATTTCACTCATATGTGGAAGATAAACTAATACACGACAGAGAGAACAGTTTGGTGGCCACCAGGGGGAAGAGGGTTGGGATTGGGCACAAGGGGTGAAGGGACGTGTTTATATGGTGACTGACAAACAATAATGTACAATTAAAATTTCACAATGTTATAAACTATTATGACATCAATAAAAAAATAAGTATAATGATCAAATTAAGGAAATTGAAAATCAAAACAATATTATCTAAATATAGTCCTTATTCAAAATTTGCCAACTATGCCAACATTGTGATTTGTAGCATCTCCTTTATTCTGGAAATTTTCTCAGTTTTTTTTTTTTTGTCTCTTATGACTGATATTTTGGGAGAGGACTGGTCAGTTGTTTTGCAGAATATCCCTTGATTTGTATTTGTCTGGATTTTATGCATTTTTATTTAGGTTATGTGTCTTTGGCAGGGATATCACTACGTAAGCAGTGGTCTGTCCTCACTGCATTACACCAGGAAGTACTATTGTCAGTTTGTCCCATCAATGATGGTAACCCTGATCACTACATTAGGGTGGTATCTTCCAGATTTCCTCACTATAACAGTATCATTTGCCCCCTTTGTAATTAATAAATTGTCTGTGGGGAGAGATTTTGGATTGTGCCTATAATCTGTTCCACATGAACTTGCATCCAATGATTTAACATCCAGTTATGGTTCTTGCTTGAACTAATTATTAGTATAATGATTGCAAAAGAGTAATTTCCTAGCTCTATTATTTTGTCTACATTTATTAATTGGTTTTCTACTTTAAAAAACTTTTTCCTCTTAATTATTTTGTTGTTTGTTTTGGTACCAGTATGAACCAATGGATTATTTTTTTTTCCATGACTTCCATGATTCATTTTAACACTCAAGTTATTGCAAGTTTGGGCTCTGGGATCTCTGTTAGGCTGGCTCCTGTGTCCTTTTGATAGGTTCTCATAAGTTTTTGAGCCCTACTTTGCTTGCCAGCACAATAAGATATTCCAGGTTCAACTTATGCTTTCCCTGGGATCAGCCTCTCTCCTTTCAGTTGAAAATGGTATTTAGAAAACAAGATGTGGGTATCAGGTGTATCCAGTACTACAGGGGTATCTTTGCTTTTAGGCCCTTTCAGCAGAGTTAGAAATAGATTTGTTTCTTTTTTTAATTTTGAAATTATTGGTTGTGGTAAAATATACATAAAATTTATCATCTTAACCATTGTTAAGTGTACAGTTGAGAAGTGTTAAGTACATTCACATTGTCATGCAACCAATCTCCAGAACACTTTTCATCTTGCAAAACTAAAACTCTGTACCCAGTAAACAACTCCCCATTCCCCTGCCCCAGCCCCCTGCAACCATCATTCTACTTTCTGTTTCTATGAATATGACTGCTCTAGGTACCTCACATAAGTGGAATCACATAGTTTTTGTCTTTTTGTGACTGGCTTATTTCACTTTAGATTTATTTTTAAATCATGAATTCAGTAAGAGTATTTTTGAAGCATTTCATAATGGATTTTTATTAAAGTTGATGAAATTTTTTTGACAAGTGACATTTTATAAATAGGTGAAACTTTCAGATATATTTTTATAGTTGAGGATGGTGATCAAGTATTTGGTGTCTAAATATTTGTCGGTTCCATTAAATAATAAATGCTTGGCCTTGGTAACTTATGAATCTCATCTATTTTTCCTAAACACACTTATTATTTTTTTCTTCTGGAATTGTGTGACTACTTAGAAAAGAGAATATTATTTAAGATATATGCCTTTTAAATAGAAAAGGGATAAATGAATTTATAAGTAGTTAGTAAAACTATCCCAGATAAGCATGAATTTTATGTCGTATTTTTCTAGCTGGAGCACTGAAAAGTCAACTAATCACTTTTGAAGAAATATCATATATATCTGCATGTCTATGTGCAGGACAGACAGATATACTGAAATGTGAAATATCTAACTTTCTAAGGAGTGTTTCAAATATACGAGGTGGTGCTTTTAATAACAGACCAGAGAAGCCAAAAATTACTGAAGCCTGTAAAAGGTGGACACTTTGGAACTGCATGATTCAGAGGACTTTTGGATGGATTCCCAAAATCTGCGTTAGGCAGAATATTTTAACAAACTTGGATTTGATTTGTGAAAATATTTCTTAACATATTATACAGTTATGTATTTATCATGTAATAGTGAAAGTTGCTTGAACACCAGTTAAATATGAGCAAGACATTCTAACCACTCTCTCTTTACGTAGCTAAACTTTTCAGTTACACTACAAGGTACTAGTTGTTTTTTTTTTTTTTTTTTTTTTGGGTGTTGATGAAGTTGGGTTTATTTTTATTTTTTATTTTTTTTAATTTTTTGTTTATTGCAGTAACATTGGTTTATAACATTGTAAAAGTTTCAGGTGTACATCATTGTACTTCTATTTCTGCATAGATTACATCATGTTCACCACCAAAATACTAATTACAACCCATCACCACATACATGTACCGAATTATCCCTTTCACCCTCCTCCCTCCCCCCTTCCCCTGTACTAGTTCTTTAAAGTGACATAAATTAGCACTATCTTTTGGACTTGGACTGAAGAGATATGATGAAATTCACTGTGAAACTGGGACCAGGAAATGGAGAGTGGGAATTGGTTCCCAAAGCAAGTTTTTTCTTAGGGCCACTTAATCACTGGGCTAGAAGGCACCTGGCACCTTAAAGATCAGCTGGTCCAAAATTCTTTAACTCTCTCTTACAGAGATTGCCAAACCTACATCCTCATTCTTACCTAAGGCTTATCATTCCATCTGTAAAGAACTCCAACTGCTAGAAAATGATCTTATTGCTCTCACTCACCCACCTTGGTCCATTGTAACCATAGAGAAATGTCTTCTCTCTTCCACATGACTCGCCTTCAAATATTTAAAGACAAATATGATTTTATTTTCATAAACTGGAATCTTTCATCAGTATAACCTAGGGGTCAATTCAAGAGGCAGAACAGATGCAGAAAAAGAAAACAAAGAGAGCTAGCAGGGTTTGGGACCTGTTCCACACGCCATAAATGAACCAGAACAAGATTTACTAGTTCCATCAGCCAGATGCAGCTTCCCCGCCCCACCGCCTCAGTGCAGCGCCTCTTGTCAGTCAGCCTAGTGCAGGTGTACTCCAAATGCCATAAGCAACCCTCACAGACCTTTGTTGCTTTTAATGGAAAAAAGTTGGCACTTGTAGATGAACGAAATATATACTTTTCTTGTGGCTATTTAGAGATGAGCATAACTTGCTGTTCACAACTAAGCAGAGCACTGGTAATTATCATTTGTGTCAAAATAGTATGAACCAAGTGTGAAAGTCATTACGTCCATCCTTTCATTTGATTAGAACATTGACTTTCCTATAAGTGTCATGTTTGAAGGGCTGATCATTATAAAATCATGTAAAAACTGTGTAAGACATGATGTGTGAATCTAAGAGTTCAGGAGGAAAGAATATCTTGAACTGGTTTCCAGTATTCTCACTTTCTTAATGGTCTCACTGGCCAGCACTCCACAGACGATACTGATGGAGCCACCCAGCCAGCAGAGCACTGACTCCTTCCAGGACCCCCGCTCCACAGCACCGTGTGCTTCAGGGGAGGCAGGCCCCACAGCCAGCCCCAGGGGCCAATGCTGGTGATTTTCAAAGTTGGAAGGAGGATAGTTTAGGCATTTTTTGTAGGTTAATTCTTTGTTTTGTGGGACTACTTCATGCATTTTGGGACATTTAATATCCTTGATCTTCATTTTCTAAATTCCAAAGCATCTCTCGTCACTGTGACAATTAAAGATGCTCCCAAACATTTCTAAATGCCCCATGTGTGCAGAGGATGGGGGGAGGAGCCTGAGAGGCCATGCTGGGCGGGGGGCGGGGGGGGGTGGTAGTCCCATGTGAGAACCATCAGTCCAGGGCAACCACAGAGGCCCCTTTCCTCTTGCCAGTGATTGGTGTATGCATTGGGATCTGACACAATTTTGGCCAATGAGATGAGAGGGAAAGTCTGCTGGAGTGCTTCTGGGAAAAGTTTAACCCATTGATAAAATGAGAAGAAACAGTTTCTTGTCTGTGTCTGGCCATTGAAATAAAAACATGCTGTCTGGAAACTGATTTCCATTTGCTTGTGGATGAGGTAAATTTGCTGAAGACAGCTGAGCAAAAAAAGGGGAAAGAATATGATTCTTAATGGTGCCAGTGAGCTGCTAAATCAGTCTTGGGACTATTTTCTTTCTTTCTTTTTTTTTTTTATTATTAATTGCTTTATTTTTATTTTTTTCTTTTTATTTTATTTTATTTTTTTTTAATTTTTTGTTTATTGCAGTAACATTGGTTTATAACATTGTAAAAATTTCAGGTGTACATCATTGTACTTCTATTTCTGCATGGACTACATCATGTTCACCACCAAAATACTAATTACAACCCATCACCACACACATGTACCGAATTATCCCTTTCACCCTCCTCCCTCCCACCTTCCCCTCTGGTAACCACCAATCCAATCTCTGTCCCTATGTGTTTGTTTATTGTTGTTATTATCTACTACTTAATGAAGGAAATCATACGGTATTTGACCTTCTCCCTCTGACATATTTCACTTTGCATTATACCCTCAATGTCCATCCATGTTGTCACAAATGGCTGGATTTCATCATTTCTTATGGCTGAGTAGTATTCCATTGTGTATATATACCACATCTTCTTTATCCATTCGTCCCTTGATGGGCACTTAGGTTGCTTCCAAGTCTTGGCTATTGTGAATAACGCTGCAATGAACACAGGGGTGCATGTACCTTTGCAAATTGGTGTTTTCAAGTTCTTTGGATAAATACCCAACAGTGGAATAGCTGGATCATATGGTAGTTCTATCCTTGATTTTTTGAGGAATCTCCATACTGTTTTCCATAGTGGCTGCACCAGTTTGCACTCCCACCAGCAGTGTATGAGTGTTCCCTTCTCTCCACATCCTCTCCAACACATATTGTTTCCTGTCTTGTTAATTATAGCCATTCTGACAGGCGTGAGGTGATATCTCATTGTAGTTTTGATTTGCATTTCCCTGATAGTTAGGGATTTTGAACATCTTTTCATGTGTCTGTTGGCCATCTGTATATCTTCTTTGGAGAAATGTCTGTTCAGGTCTTTTGCCCATTTTTTAATTGGGTTGTTAGTTCTTTTGTTGTTGAGATGCATGAGTTCTTTATATATTTTGGAGATTAAGCCCTTATCAGATGTATGGTTTGCAAATATCTTCTCCCAATTGTTAGGTTGTCTTTTCGTTTTGTTGATGGTTTCCTTTGCTGTGCAGAAGCTTTTTAGTTTGATGTAGTCCCATTTGTTTATTTTTTCTATTGTTTCTCTTGCCCTGTCAGATGTGGTGTTTGAAAAGATGTTGCTAAGACCAATGTGGAAGAGCGTACTGCCTATGTTTTCTTCTAGCAGTTTCATAGTTTCAGGTCTTACATTCAAGTCTTTAATCCATTTGGAGTTAATTTTTGTGCATGGTGTAAGGTAAGGGTCTACTTTCATTTTTTTGCATGTGGCTATCCAGTTTTCCCAACACCATTTGTTGAAGAGACTTTCTTTTCCCCATTGTATGTTCTTGGCTCCTTTATCAAAGATTAGCTGTCCATAGATGTGTGGGTTTATTTATGGGCTTTCGATTCTATTCCATTGATCTGTGTGTCTGTTTTTGTGCCAGTACCATGCTGTTTTGGTTACTATAGCTTTGTAGTATATTTTGAAATCAGGGAGTGTGATACCTCCAGCTTTGTTCTTTTTTCTCAGGATACCTTTAGCTATTCGGGGTCTTTTGTTGTTCCATATAACAACATATAAATTTTAGGATTCTTTGTTCTATTTCTGTGAAAAATGTTGTTGGAACTTTGATAAGGATTGCATTGAATCTATAGATGGCTTTAGGAAGTATGGACATCTTAACTATGTTAATTCTTCCAATCCAAGAGCACGGAATATCTTTCCATTTCTTTGTGTCTTCTTCAATTTTTTTCAGAAATGTTTTATAGTTTTCGGTGTACAGATCTTTCACCTCTTTGGTTAAGTTTATTCCTAGGTATTTTATTCTTTTTGTTGCAAATGTAAATGGGATGGTATTCTTAATTTCTCTTTCTGCTACTTCGTTGTTAGTGTACAGAAATGCAACTGATTCTTGTATGTTGATTTTGTATCCTGCAACTTTACCATATTCGTTTATTACTTCTAAAAGTTTTCTGGTGGATTCTTTAGGGTTTTCTATATATAAAATCATGTCATCTGCAAATAGTGACAGTTTCACTTCTTCCTTTCCAATTTGGATCCGTTTTATTTCTTTTTCTTGCCTGATTGCTCTGGCTAGGACTTCCAATACTATGTTAAATAGGAGTGGTGACAGTGGGCATCCTTGTCTGGTTCCTGTTCTTAGAGGGATGGTTTTCAGTTTTTCACCATTGAGGATGATATTAGCTGTGGGTTTCTCATATATGGTCCTTATTATGTTGAGGTACTTTCCTTCTATACCCATTTTATTCAGAGTTTTTATCATAAATGGATGCTGTATCTTGTCAAATGCTTTCTCTGCATCTATTGAGATGATCATGTGATTTTTGTTCTTCATTTTATTAATGTGGTGTATTACGTTGATTGATTTGCGAATGTTAAACCATCCCTGCATACCTGGAATAAATCCCACTTGATCATGGTGTATAATCTTTTTAACGTATTGTTGTATGCGATTTGCTAGTATTTTGTGGAGGATTTTTGCATCGATATTCATCAGTGATATTGGCCTGTAATTTTCTTTTTTTTTTGTGTTGTCCTTGTCTGGTTTTGGTATCAGGGTAATGTCAGCTTCGTAGAATGAGTTAGGGAGCTTTACACCCTCCTCAATTTTTTGGAAGAGTTTGAGAAGGATAGGTATTAAGTCTTCTTTGAATGTTTGGTAGAATTCACCAGGGAAGCCGTCTGGTCCTGGACTTTTATTTTCGGGGAGGTTTGTGATTACTGTTTCAGTCTCCTTACTGGTGATTGGTCTATTCAAATTCTCTACTTCTTCTTGATCCAGTTTTGCAAGGTTGTATGATTCTAAGAATTTATCCATTTCTTCCAGATTGTCGAATTGGTTGGCATATAGCTTTTCATAGTATTCTCTTATAATCTTTCGGATTACTGAGGTATCTGTTGTAACCTCTCCTCTTTCATTTCTGATTTTACTTATTTGTGCCTTCTCTATTTTTTTCTTGGTGAGTCTAGCTAAAGGTTTGTCAATTTTGTTTATCTTTTCAAAGAACAAGCTCTTGTTTTTATTAATTTTTTCTATTGTTTTTTGGTCTCTATTTCATTTATTTCTGCTCTGATTTTTATTATTTCCCTTCTTCTACTGATTTTGGGCTTTGCTTGTTCTTCTTTTTCCAGTTCCTTTAGGTGCATTGTTAGATTGTTTATTTGAGATTTTTCTTGTTTGTTGAGATAGGCCTGTATCGCTATAAACTTCCCTCTTAGAACAGCTTTTGTTGTATCCCATAAATTCTGGCATGTCGTATTTTCATTTTCATTTGTCTCCAGGTATTTTTTGATTTCTTCTTTGATTTCGTCGTTAACCCAGTCGTTGTTCAGTAGCATTGTGTTTAATCTGCACGTATTTGTGGCTTTTCTGATTTTCTTCCTATAGTTGATTTCTAGTTTCATACCGTTGTGGTCAGAAAAGATGCTTGGTATTATTTCAATCTTCTTAAATTTATGGAGACTTGTTTTGTGGCCTAATATGTGATCAATCCTGGAGAATGTTCCATGTGCATTTGAAAAGAACGTGTATTCTTCGGTTTTTGGATGGAATGCTCTGTATATATCTACTAGGTCCATCTGTTCTAGTGTGTCGTTTAAGGCCAGTGCTTCCTTATTGATCTTCTGTTTGGATGATCTATCCGTTGGTGTAAGTGGAGTGTTAAAATCCCCTACTATTATTGTGTTACTGTCTATTTCTGTTTTTATGTCTGTTAATAATTGCTTTATATATTTAGGTGCACCTACATTGGGTGCATAGATATTTACAAGTGTTATATCCTCTTGTTGGATTGTTCCCTTAATCATTATGTAATGCCCTCTTTGTCTCTTTTTACAGTTTTTGTTTTAAAGTCTATTTTGTCTCATATGAGTACTGCTACCCCAGCTTTCTTTTCATTGCCATTTGCGTGGAGTATCTTTTTCCATCCCTTCACTTTCAGTTTGTGAGTGTCTTTAGGTCTGAAGTGTGTCTCTTGTATGCAGCATATATATGGGTCTTGTTTTTTTATCCAGTCAGCCACCCTATGCCTTTTAATTGGAGCATTTAGTCCATTGACGTTTAAAGTAGCTATTGATAAGTATGTACTTACTGCCATTTTTTAACTTTTTTTTTTTCTCAGTGTTTTAGTAGTTCTTCTCTGTTCCTTACTTCTTCTATACAGAATTGATGGTCACTTTAGTTTGACCTCTGTCTGAAAGCTCTACTCTTTCACTTCCCTCCTCCCTCCTTTTATGTTTTTGATATCATATCTAACCTCTTTTTTGTGCATTTGTATCCATTACGTTCTAATCATGGAAATAGATAATTTTTCCTATTTGTGGTCTTCTCTTTTCCCCTTAAATCAGTCCCTTTAACATTTCTTGTAGCATTGGTTTCTTGGTGATGAACTCCTTTAATTTTTGCTTATCTGGGAAGATTTTGATCTCTCCTTCCATTTTGAATGATAACCTTGCTGGGTGGAGTATTCTTGGCTGTAAGTTTTTTCCTTTTAGCACTTTAAATATATCGTGCCATTCTCTTCTAGCCTGTAAAGTTTCTGCTGAGAAGTCAGCTGATAGCCTTATGGGGTTTCCTTTGTATGTAACTTGACATTCTCTTGCAGCTTTTAGGATTCTCTCTTTATCTTTAATTCTGGACATTTTGATTATGATGTGTCTTGGTGTGGGCATCTTTGGGTTTATCTTGTTTGGGGCTCTCTGTGCTTCCTGTACCTGGATGTCTGTTTCCTTCCTTAGGTTAGGGAAGTTTTCATCTATTAGTTCTTCAAATAGATTCTCTGCCCCCTTGTCTCGCTCTTCTCCTTCCGGGACACCTAGAACATGGATGTTAGTGCACTTGATGTTGTCCCAGAGGTCCCTTAGACTGTCCTCACTCTTTTTAATTCTTTTCTCTTTTACCTGTTCACCTTGGGTAATTTCTTCTAGTCTTTCTTCCAGCTCACAGATCCGTTCTTCTGTATCCTCTACTCTGCTTTTGAGTCCCTCTAATGAATTTTTCATTTCCAGTATTGTATTCTTCATTCCTGATTGGTTCTTTCTTATATCTTCCATTTCTTTGTTGACATTCTCACTGAGTTCATCTATTCTTCTCCCCAGATCAGTGAGCATCCTTAACACTCTTAGTTTGAACTCTCTGTCAGGTAGGTTGCTCATTTCTGTTTCACTTAGTTCCTTTTCTGGGGTTTTGTCCTGTTCCCTTACTTGGAATGTATTCTTTTGCCTCCTCATTTTGCCTCTTTCCCTGTGTTTGTGTCTACGTATTAGGTAGGTCAGCTACGTCTCCTGCTCTTGGATAGGTGACCTTATGTAAGTGATGCCTTAGGAGGCTTCCAGTGTGCTTCCCTCAGTTCTCAATGTTACAGGGGTGACCCCTATGTGGGCTACGTGTATCCTTCTATTGTGGCCTGTTAGCTCTCCCTATAGGCGCCCAAGGAGGCTGAGTTATGCTCCTGGCCAGCTGTTGTTATGCTCAGCTGCTTGTAGTTGTTGTGGGCCCTTCAGTCTTTTTATCAGGTGTGGGGAGCTCCAGCACAGTTGGCTGTAAGTTCTAATACCACATTTGTGTTGCAGTATTTCTTTTAACTGAGTAGGCCCCCAGCATGGCAGTTTGTTAGGCTCAGGGCCTTACAATTGCTGTAAGCCTCTAGCCTATTAGGTCTCTTGTCAGCTCTCTGAGGATTGCAGCTGGGTGGGGCTGGCCTCAGGCACAGGAGCACCCAATTGTTTCAGGCTTTGGAAGGTGGGGGAAACCTCGTATGTGGGTCTTTGAGAAGCACAAGTCTTCTGCAGCTGACAAGCCCTGTTGCCCACAGGTCCACACACACAGTCAACACAGTCCTGCCCCATGTGCGTGCCCTGACTCCTGAAGTGAACCCTGTCTCACCACGGCGGGAGCCCCACACACTCCGCCACCGCCCCACACTCTCCACCTGCTCCTTGTGCACACCCTGCCCGCTCAAGTTGGCTCAGTTGCCGGGCTGCAGAGAATCCAGTCACCAATCTGTGCAGGCCCACAAGTTGCCTGAGGGCTTGTTGTTGGGTGGGGCCAGTCTCTAGGGTGGGCTGCCTGCCCTGGCTGAGCTGGATTAAATCGGTGCTCTAGTGGGTGGAGCAGACCCTCGGCTAGCAGGCCTCAGGGAGAACTCCAATGGCGTCTGTGTCAGCACGCTCACACCAGGCCACAACAATGGCCGCCGCCAATGTCCCAGTTCCTGGAGAGGTCTCACCCCTCACCGAGATGCACTCAGCGCCTATTAGGTGAGTCTTGTCACCAAAGCACTGTGGACCTTTCTTTCTGGTGATTTTAGGATACTTTCTGGAACGGGTGAGTTTGTGCGTGGGCCCTTTAAGAGCCAGTTTTAGTTTCTGTGTGAACCGGGTTTTCTGGGGGTGCTCCCCAGTGTTTTAGTAGCGGGCAAAGTCAGATATTATGCCGCTGGTCTCGATTGTGCTGGGTCCACAAAATGCCCACAGCGGGGGCGCTCCCGTCTCAGGACCCCGTGCCTCCAGGGAGGCTGCGCACCTGTGAGCTGCTCCCGGCGGCCGTGAAGCTGGCGGCTTGTGAAGGCGGCGTTTTTCCTCTCCAGAAGGGAGTCTCTGCCTCTTCCACCTCAGTTAGGATTGTCCGTTGTTGCAGGAGTTCCTCTTATCCAGTTTTCAGTTCTGTCTCAGGGGTAATTTTTCCACGAGTAGTTGTAAATTGGCTGTGTCCACGGGAGGAGGTGAGTTCAGAGTCTGCCTACGCCGCCATATTTTGACTTCTTACTGTGTGAGATAATAAATTCCTTATTGATTGAATCAACTGAGCCAAAGTTTTCAGTTACTTACATTAAAAGCATATTAAATCATATGCCTTATCCTGCTTTCTCCCACCCTCCAATCTTAAAGATCACTTTATTGAAATAAATTAAATTATTAAAAATTAAAAATTAACACAAATTAAAAATTAAAAATATTCACCCCTGAAGCAAATCCCAGTGCTCTTTGAAAGACAGACCTAGGTATGTCTTCTAGACTATTCATTTGCCAGATTGAAATAGGTCAAAATAGTAAAGGTTGTGCTTAATTCCAACAAATGATTCCAAAACCAGAACTAATTCTACGAATAGCTAAACATTTTTCATTTAAAAATTTGCTGGTATTTGAATAATATTCATATGACATCATGTCATGTCACAATATTCAGTCATGGTGGCCTTTTCCTTTTATCTTTGCATTCTTACTTGAATCATAGCATTCATCTTTGATGTTTTTTTCCAGCTGCTGTTTCCCAATTTGACAACAGCATTTGCCTGAAAATAAACACATGCTTGGAAACCAAGGGCAACGTCTCATGAATGAATCTATTAGTAGAGATCTTAACTCTTATTTTAACAGTTGTAAAAATTTTCACAGGTCTGTGGAATTTTAGTGCTTGGTTGAACATCAAAGGTAATCTAGCACGCATCAATCCTTGTTGAGTCCTTAATCGCAAGGGGGAGATTGGATGGTAGAATGTATTTTAAAGTTGGTATAAATTCTTTAAGTGAGAACATGTCCTGGTGAAATAAAAGGCACCTGTATTGGGGTCAGAACACCAGTTCTTCTGGTCCTGGCTTTGGCATTTCCTGGGTGTATGATGTTAGACAAACTATTCACTTCTGTTTCTTTATAAAATAGGTTTAAAAATATTAGCTCTGCTTATCTTGGAGGGTTGTTGTGAGAATTAAGTGGAATAGTGTGTTATCCAGGTAGCAGGTGTTAACAACAACCACAAGACAACATCCTGTTGGGTGAATTTATTTTGAGTAAGAACCATTACAGATTAAAATAAAAAAATTAAAACTCCATTGCTTGCTGGGACTACCTTCCCCCTTTTGTCATTTGCTTAACTATTTATCCATCACCACCTTGGCTCAGACATCCCTCCATCCAGAAGATTCTCTGCTTCCCTTCAAGAGCAGTCCATCAGGTGCTCCTCCTCGTGCTTCTTCAGTATTGGGTTCATAACTTGATCGCAGCACTTCCGTGTCTCCATTTTGCTCTTCAAGAGTGATTCTCAGTGTGCCTAAGAATCCTGGGGAACTCATTTAATAAGAGACGACTGGGCCCACACCCAGAGATTCTGATCAGTGGGTCCTGGGACCCAGGAGTCTGAACGTTTACCAGCTGGTGACTCTGATGAGACAGTCTTTGGGCCACACTTGAGATCCCATTTATCTCTGGGACGAGCTCATGAGAGCCAGGCTCTGATCTTCTTTGCATCCCCTTTCCCTCGAATGGGGCCAGAGGTAGAGTGGGTGCTCAGTAGACGAAGACAGAATGAATGCCAAAAATGTTCTGAGGTCAGGTCTGCAAGAATATAGAATTCCTTTGACTTCCCACACATAATTTATACATATTGCAAAAAGCAATACACTGCTAAGAAATTTTGCCTTTTGTGGTCCATTCGTATTTCTGAAATTATTATCATTCTGTTAAAATAGAAAGGAAACCTTTCAGCATTTTTAGATGTCAGAGAAAGTACTCATTTATTAAAAAATAATTTATCAAGTACTTTCAACATGCATACATTATGTTGGGTGCCACAAAGATGGAGGAATTACAAAATAAATGTAAATTGCTTAGGAACTGGACATCCTGGGAACATAAAATAAGGCCATATAAAATAGCTCTGCATTAGTATGAATGCTAGAGTGGAAATTAGGTGGGATACTGGAGGTAGGGATGGTTAGGAAGGGAGTTGTGGAGTTGTTGAGTCTTGAAGAACTGGAAAATGAGAGGGAAATACTTTCGAGGAGGGTGGAATGGCTTAATAAAAGCTTAGAATCACCAATAGGCATGGCTTTTTAGCAGACAGGTAACGTTAGAGGAGTAGACGGAGTCTCAACGAATAGTGCTGCCTCCTCGCTCCCCCAATGCTGAACAAACAGAAATAAAACAAAGGAGTAGCAGATGAGAAACCAAGATATCATCTCCAGTTCTGATAAAGGCTAAATCTGAGATTCTAGCATAGTGTGAGTGTCAAAAGGCCACTAACTGATCCCTGGAGGAGTAGCACAATAGATGATGGCCACAGGCAGCTTATTCCTAAGGGGAGGAAAGGACTGAGCTGGGCATACTCCCCAAATTTGCTAATCACGTTAGTCACTGCATCTCACTTGCTTTGAGAGAGGGAAATGGCAGCAAGAGGTCAGAAGTGTCACTCCGGTGGCGCTCCCTCCACTGGGAAGGAAATGACAGGAATGTGGAGGAAATGTTCCCCCTAACATTCCTCAGCTTTGTATTCTCTTGATCTTTGGTCTTAACCATTAACTCAAGGTCAATTGGGGGCATAATTATCCCTCTTGAGTGAGATGATCTGCCATCGTTCAGGGCAGTCTTGATCCCATCTTCACATAGCCACCTTTCAATTCCAACCACTGCTGCTTTAGGTCTCATCCTGGGACCACTGGTGGGCAATATAAATTTCCACCTAGGAGGTAGAGAAGTGAGTTGAACATATATTAACTAAATAAACACAAGGACAACTTTTTGTCCAAGGGTGAAAATCATTTCCTCTTCTAATTCCCATTCCAATTTGTATCCAGCAGGTGGTCCACCATCATCTGAGTTTCAATGTGATTAAATGGGACTATTCAATAAATCCAATAATAAAACCCAGCATAAATCCTTTGCCTCTAAAGCAGATATTAACTTTGTTGTTTCCACAACAATGTAGAGATGTCCAAAATCTGAATTTAAACTCCTGTACTTTTAAAATTCCCTGACAGAAATTAAAGATCCAGATAAAAGAAATTAAGGTCCAAAATCAGATTCTCTTGCCTTTATGAGTTAAAAGTATAAAGAAATTACAGTCCTTCCCATTTCTCATTCTACTCAGTGTCAGTTAGAGATTCTTGGCCCCTGTGTAGACCTTAGGTGTCATTCACATGAAGAATGCAGTTGGTTCAGGGCTTCAGAGTTTCTGATGCCAACTCTCTGACAAACCTCCTTTTAAAAAACGAGTCCTAATCAATAAGGCATCATAGAGCTGGTCCCACACCCAACAACTTGTGCAAATAACCGAGTCAAAATTATATTCCCAGAGCCCAGGATGTAGCATTGCCCCAGGTCATGGAAGAAACCCGGGAGTATCTGACACAAGGAGTGAAGACAAAACAAAACAAAACAAAACAGTATCAACCAACCAAAGAACCGAAAGACAGGAATAAAATCTTAGTTTCAGTTTCTCCAGGATTTCAATTAATGCCAGTTGTCCAGAAACTACAACGAATGAACTTAAAGTCAACTGGGAGAAATTTCTCACAAGTTTTGTCCGGGGGGGAAAAAAATCCATCTTGTTTCCACTCTTAGAAAGTGGTACTGGAGACGTTGCTGTCTTCTTGCAAAGTCTGGAAGTTCGCAGTGGTGGCAGCCCAAACACACTCTCTTGCGTGCAGTCATTTTTGACCTGTGCCCCAGTGGCTGTTTCCACTACCTCTTTATGTGGAATTGCTTAGGCCTGTAAAATCCTCCTCCTGGGGAAGGCTTCTTTCTTATGTGTGCTTAAATTCAGAACCTACTTAGCCCTTGCTAGTGGGTGACTGTAGACATATTGACAAATAGTGAGGTTGGTTGGGCTACAGCTCTCTCCTTGGAAATAGAAAATGAAATTCTGTGCAGCCAGCATACTGCTGCTTAACCAGCCCCAGCACAGAAGAATTAAATCTGGACCTTTGAGAGTGCTCAGGAGCACAGGAAGAACTCAGCTGCCCTGCAGACCTGCCTGAGAAACACCACAGGCTACAGGCCTGGGGAAGAATCTATTTGACCTGTGACTGAATCCTTACCCGGTCCTGCCTTTGTGGCTTCTGTTGGGACACTGATGGCACAATCCCCTCCTCCTACTGCAGGTTCCTTCAGATGTGCAAGTTCAAGGTTATGCTCTGCAGCTGTGTCCAGAGGTTGCCTGCAAGGGCTCACCTGTCTTTTGGCTCAACCCCTCCCTGTATCTCACTTACCCTTTCGCTCAAGTCTGAAGCCCTGTGTCCTTGCCTGGGCTGCTCACAGCCCTACTCATGCTGCTCCCTATTCGGCCTCCTTTTTACTTAAGACAGGACTGTTGAAGACCTTCACCTTTGCTGAGGCCCTGAGAGCCCACCAGTGCCTAATGAGATCCAGTCCCACCTCAGGTGTCCAGGCCACACTGTCTACTTAGCTGTGCTGAGGTGAGTTCTGTCTATGACCCAATCCTAACACCTTGTGGGCAGGCATTTAGGATCGGGTGGGGCTCCACTAGATGTTGTGGTGAGGCACTTGGACTTTACAAGCAATGTTTTTATTGCTGTTATTTATTTAATCAATTAGTTAATAAATTACTTATTATTGATTTGGAGAGTCAAAACGAACCATGTAAGCTTTTTTTTGAAATAAAGGCAAATGCGGTATCTGGGTTGCTTTGGAGTGGATAAGAGGGTTGATTTGGAGTGAATATGGGGCTTTTTGAAAGCTATTCCAGTAATCCAGGTGGCAGGGACAAAGGGCATACTTTTGAGGCATTTCCAGTAATTAGAATGAATAGGTGACGAGGTCAGTGGGATGCAGAATCCCGCAGAGCAGTCCTGATTGTAGACATAGGAATCCTCCCCATTCCCTTCTCTCTGCCCTTATGGCTCTTGAGGGGGAAGGGCACATCGCCTGGGGGGTCAAAGGGGAAACATTTATTAGGCAGCAGTGGAGTGGTTGTAGCAGATGTTGTGGAAGATTCTCAGCGTGCTTGAGTAATTCTGATGTACAGCGTTGGAATGCACGTCTGTTTTTCCCTCTCTGGTAGTGGAAAGATGCCCTCCTGGCCTGAGACATGATCCATCCTGAAGGTAATTCTAGACATCTGGTGCTGAGACAGTGCTCTCGACAAATAGCTAACATTTTAAGTAAAGAAAAATATTACTTTAGGGGATTCCACCTATTTCTCAAAAACAAATGACACTGAGGCCACTAGATGTGTCACTGTTAAAAAGTTTTGTGGACTCTAGGGAGATAATAGTAGTGAAGAAAATTTTGCAATTTCTCCAAATTTCTAGACCCTAGTTTAAAGAGCATTTCCTGATGGATTCTTCTCCTTGCTTCCTGTAAAGGGAGAGAAGTTACTTTTGATCCAATGAATATCTGCTTATCATGTTAATGGTGTCCACCTGTTTTCTACAAACATAGCAGTTTTCTTTCATTCCAGGAGAGCTGGGCATAAAATATCTCACCCACTATCAGCACTTGGCTTCTAGAACCTGACCAGAATCCAGATTGACATCAATTCCCAGGCCTTTCCTAATGAAACACAGCCTTACAATCCATAACAGAGGTTGAGAGTCCTGGCCGAAACTGGGCCCTGTGCAATTCATCTCAGAAGAAATAGGGGTAGGATGTTTTTGTCTCAGAGGACTTTCCCACTTCTGTCCCCAGGGCCATTTGTATCCTATCACTGAGGATTTTAGTTAATAAAATGATTTACTAAACTCCTAGTTAGAAGGGAAACATCTAGGGGAAAACAAGAGTCGGTTTTTGTATTTGTTATTTAAAGGAAAATACCACTTGATAGTTACTGCCCAAGTAGGCTGAAGAAGAACTGAGCATTACGAGTGGAAAAGGCATTGAGTCTAATGCTGAATGAGATACAAGGACGGGGAAGATCTAGTCCCTGCCAACAGGAAATCTGCAGTGTAGGTGGGGCCTCCCTATTTTTGGCCACTGGCTAGCCCTTTAGGACACAATCCCCTTGACAGGCTACTGACTCCCATCTCTCTCCCCACAGGCTTCAGTTGGGACCCTTCATGTACATCCTGTGCCTCAGTCTCCCCCAAACCCACCAAACCAGCTGTTCAGGTGTTCGCAACTTTCCTTATTGAAGGGTCCAGGCAATTTAAAAAAAGGGAATTTAAACAAAGGAAGGGGAAGGTAAAATTATGTACTTAGGAAAACTTTCTCCAAAGTTCAAATGGCAAGTAGTTAAGAAAAAAGTAAAGCCCTTCTTCCCCTGAAGGCTTGGAGCACAAGTCTCTCAGTGGGCCCAGGGTGGGTGGGGGGCCGCTCTCGAGTCTTGCATCCTTTGTGATGGACGGTGGGTGAGCTGCAGGCTGATTTTCTTACCGTTACTCCTGTGAAATCCAGCAAATACTCACATGTCTTCCAAGGTCAAGCTTTAATTCTCAAGCACTGGATAGTCTAAACTCCAAAAGAAGACAAAATTGTTTTCTTGTCTTATAATTTGCAAACTGTGTCTCTTTTTCTGTGCAAGATAGTATTCTTTTTATTCCTGTTTCCAGATCATGCACCTTAGGGACTGAAGGAATAGGAAAGGATCTACTTTCTCTTTTCTGTCTCTTTCTTTGAAAATACAAAGGCAATCTGAGAGATGACAGTTCTAGCCAAGATTTTTCTTAATCAGGAGTTTATTCTCTGTTTTCATCTGGAGGAAGGCAAGAGGAGGGCCACTGATCCAATGACATCACTGCTAATCTTGTCAATAAACCTAAACATCTTAATTAATTTGCACTTTTCTGTTTACTAATGAAATAGACCACTTTTCCATACATTTGTCTGCCCATTTGTAAATCTTTAGAAAATTGCTTGTTTGCGTCCCTTTCCATTTTCCTGTAGGCATGTCATATTTTCCTTACTGATTTCTAAGAGTCTAAACACCAAATTTGATAGTGCATGCCGTCATGCAAAATTAATGTGTTTTTTCCTCTCTAATGTACAGTAACTATTGTGTTCTGAGAAGTGTAGGCCAGATAAAGCCCTTCCAGTTCTGGTTGCAGTAGAATGACTTAAGGTGAAGGAACAGGATGGAGGATCTGTGTTGAATAAGAAGTACAATACCTTATTTATATATACTTTTACAATTTAAAAAGATTTTTTATGCACACATCACATTTGGAACCAAATGAATTGTTCTCTGAATGCTTAGAGCGAACGGAATGAAGTCTCTTCATATATCTCACAAGGATTTGAACTGTACTAGCTCGCTGTTGTTTATATTTCGTGGGCCTTTAGCCTCTTTGGCTCTGGGCCTTGTATGATGGCTAACTGCTAGAACTCTACCCCTGCTTAGTGCTAAGTGATCAAGAGAATAGAGCCTATTCTTTGGCTCCGATGTTCAATTTGGCAGATTCAGGATTGGGCTGGAATTCAACG
Organism: Diceros bicornis minor; assembly: GCF_020826845.1. Taxonomy (NCBI): domain Eukaryota; kingdom Metazoa; phylum Chordata; class Mammalia; order Perissodactyla; family Rhinocerotidae; genus Diceros; species Diceros bicornis. The sequence continues at coordinate 56,626,576 of NC_080762.1, read as the reverse complement.
TATCCCAATTGGAGGCAACATTACATTTTTAAAAATTATTTTTCATTGTGGTAAAATACATATAACATAAATTTACCATCTTAACCATTTCTAAGTGTACAGCTCAGTGATTAAATACATTCCCATTGTTGTGGAACCGTCATCCCATTGTCTGTCTCCAGCACTCTTCATCTTGCAAAACTAAAACTCTGTGCCAATTAAATAATAACTCCCTAGTCTTCTCTATTCTTACCCCCTGGCAACCACCATTCTGCTTTCTGTTTCTATGAATTTAACTACTCTAGTACCTCATATAAGTAGAATCATAAATATTTGTCTTTTGGTGACTGGTTTATATTACTTAGGCCATTAGCATTTGGGCAGGACATTTCTTGGTTGTGTGCAACTGTCCCTTGCATGATATTTGGCTTCTTGGGTGACCCTCAGACACTACATGTCTATGGAAACAATACTGCCTTGTGACAATCAAAACTGGAGGATGGTAGTGCTCCTTTGGCTGGGTCTCCAAAAAAAACCTTGAAACCATCTGATGTTGATTCTTTCAAAAGCAACTACATATTTGGAATGTAAGTAGCTTCTTATGCTAGTCTGTGTAAACAAGCCCCAGATACCACTCTCTTAGACCTGAGAAAGCCACGACAAGTTTCATCAAAGTCTTTCAAAGTTTAGTTCCTTACCAGGCACTTTTAAACAAGTTGAAATGCTCTGCTTGGAGTGCACAGTTTGCACGGGGGCTGTTAGGATCCAGAGCCCTTGACTTCTCCCAGGGGAACAGACTACACAGCCAGCTTCTCTTCCTCTAATCCCTCCCCAACCAACCACTTTTGATAGTTCCACTTAATGCTCTCTGTGTAAACAATTTATCACCATGTTTATTACTTATTGCATTTTTCAGTATATTTATTTTAGCAGAAATACCTCAGATATCTTTGAAATGCTGCAAGTAGTGAGCTTGTCTTAAATGCCATAGTGGAAGTTTGACTTGAGATGAACAGTCCTACCAGTAGAAATGGGCACCTCTGATGACTCTGGGCTTTCATGAGGCTTAGAGAACAGGTAATCTAGAGGGTCTTACCATTACTGCCACACATACTCATCAACTAAGCCTTTATTTTTTAAAACATGTTTATATTATAAAAGTAGTAAATACATATTATAAAAAAATTATGAAAAGGAAGAATAAGAAGAAAGAGAAGGACAAGTAGATCACGTGTAATCCTAGCATCTACAAGTACTTATGGCTCACCTATTGGTTTATTGACTTCCGGTACATTGAACGCATTTAAAAAACACAGTTCCCACCAATTTTCTACCTTGCTTTTCAAAGGGAACATTCTTGCATTCAGTTGTGCTAAATTGATTGACTGGCAATTATGGAGCTAAAATTGAATTCAGTGGTTGATCAGTCCACCTGGCTCATTCTGTAATGAAACTCTTTGGAGGCAGTTAAACGTCTTGCTAGGGGTCACACTAATTTCTGTAGCTGTGTTTGGTAACCCTTCAAAATTGGCGCAGTTGATAATTTCAATGATACTTTAAAGTAAGTTGGAAAATTATAAAATCTGCCTCTTCAGGCTGTGTTATGACCTGTGTCCTTTGCTGTCTGCCAGTCTTTGTGGCTCTGACTCTCTGCCTCTGAGGTTTCATCCTAATCCTTCATGGTTAGATCTCGTAATGCATTTTTCCCTACTCACCCTTACCAACTGCTTTTTTAGGTTCTCTGACGTTACACCAATGCTGCATATATTATGCCTAGAAAGATACTTTGCAATAGGTCTTACTTCAATTTGGTATAAAAAACAAACTCCAGAACAAGAAGGCTCAAGTCCACCTTTACTTTGAGCAGTCACAGGATTTCTCTAAGCCTCAGTTCCCTTCTCTGTAAAACAGGATAATAATGACTACTGAAGAGTTTCTGTAAGATTAATGAGGAGACTATATGTAAGAGTACTTTCTAAACAAATGGTAGTGTGACTATATTATGCCCAATGCTCTTGTTCCTTCTTTCTCATTATTTAAGATCAAGTATGGCTCTTATGTAAAACTGATGAAGTTCTTGGATAACCTGTTATAATGGCAAGTTCGTCTTACTCAAAATTATTTAGTTGATAAGAAATAAGAACCTCCAGGATGTTGAAAACACTAAGAGGGGCTTAGTGTTTTCAGAAATATTAGATGTGATCTTATCTTTGAGGAAGGAAGGCAAAACTGAAAAACACATGGTGAAAATAGTGTATCTAGGTTAATACAGCCACTGTCTTCCCATTGTGGTGTTTCCTTTTCAGGAACTCCTATTAAGGTGACTTAACCATGGGGTTGGTTTCTTCCACATGGTTAATGCACATCTTCCTGAGGATTCTCTGATGGTTATTTGTGCACTGATTCTTCCTAATCAGACTATACATTTCTCAAGAGACTGATCTATAATGTATATTTTCCATATCTGCCTTATCACACACAGCACAGATCAGGCACGTGCAGGGCCATATGTGCATGGGTCCATGTACATCTGCTGGGGTGTTTTCAGTGGAATAGTTTAAAAACCACTGCATCATAGTGCCACATTGCATGGAGGGCTAGCTGGGTGGTACAAAGAAGAAGAAGATAATAAGTGATTTGGGGATACAAACTTAGGCATCAATAAAAAGTAAAGTGGCAACAAAAAGATAGGTAGAGGATTTCAGACTCCCAGGACAAATTTCACCTGCATCCAATTTTGCCCAGAAGCAGGCCTGGAGGTAGAAAGAGTTTCCCTCATGTTCAGCCATTGAGGAAGAGCTACTTTGAGAGAAGGACAAGTGTGCCATGTCACAGGTCACAGCCTGCTCTGCTGCATCTTGTCATTAAGATCTGGGCTCAAATGTCATTTTTCTGAAAGGCTTTCTCTGTCCACTCAATCTAAGGTTATCCCATGCTCCGTATTCTTAAAGTAACCGCTTTCTGTTGCGTTACTTATGTATATCTATGTGGTCCTTGTTATTAGTTGAAATGATACAAATTCCTTTATAAATTTACCTAGCATGTCAGTGATTTACTCTCCTGTTCATGGTAAGGTTGCCAATTCCTAGAACAGTGCCTAGTACTCAAAAACTGGTAGTTGAATAAATAAACAAATGAATTACATACAATCACAGTTAGTTATAAGGAGACAGCCAAATATTTTGTTGACTTGAAATTTTATTATCTAATATTTCTTTAAAATTGGACCATTTGGATAAGAGTTGGAACCGCGTAAGTATAACTTTTTTGTGGGGATAATGAGAATGAGTAATGGTAATGTAGTAATGAAAATGAGTAAAAGTAATACAACATTGGGGAACAAGAAACGGACCAAGTGTAAGGGTCTCTTTATCTCAGTTTTCTCAACTGTCAGGTGGCGGAGTTGGAGTCCTGGTGGCCTCAAGGGGCTTCTGTAATTCTGAGCTCTTTGTAAGGGGAGATAAGAAGGAGCAGAGAGTCTTTATGACGTGCATACAAACAGACATGTTAAAACATTTTTTTAGAAGAAAATAGGACGTCATTTTAAGCCACTGTGAAGCATGTCAGTTGATGAACTGATTATAGCTCAGCCATTTATAGGAAGAGCTTAGAGGGAATATGAGATAGGAAACCATTTCCAACAGCTTTCATTATTCAACAGACAACTGTCTGGTCAGTACAGGAATTTTCCTTTAATTTAGACCCTAGTTGATGACATAAGTTGGCTAGTCGAAGAATACTGGGAAATTTGTAGCCAAACTGGAAGATGTTTTCTATCATTTATTTTAATCAGAACTCACGCCTCTAAGCCAGAGAAGAAGGTGCTCCTGCTCTCCTCTGCAGCTGCAGCCGTCGCCCTCCGTTTTATCTGCTTCTCATCTTGGCGCTGACGCCGGGTTTGGTACAAGTGCCAGCACAGGAATGTGAAGTGGAAGAGGAAAGGCCAATGCTCCACCAACAGATGCAGGCAGTTGGGACCCCTCCTTCCCTTCTTAAATCCACCACAAAGGAGTAAACAAAATACTGGCACTGCTTTATCAATGGAGTAGTTGAAAAACCATGTACAGCAGCATTGTGATAGACTGTGACAAAACATGACAAACGAAGACGTGATATGATGTTTAACTTAGATAGACGGTCTCCGGGCAGGTGTGACTCACTTTTATTAGATACTAGATGCTTTGTATTTTCTCTGTAACATATTACATTCATGATTTAAAAAAAATGAATTTTCATCTTTTGCGTGTTTTTAAATGTTAATAAGCATTAAGGTGATTTTTCTCAAAATGGATGAAAAAATTGGCTTGTACAGTACAAATCCCAGGCAGGAAATTCTGATTAGTTATTTATCATTTATTCCTACTCTATTTATTTAAGTAAAGCTGTAAATACCATTGATGGTTTTATAGGGATACACAGATGTGTTCTGATTGTTCAGCAAAATTATTAGGTTGTGAATTAAAACAAGATGACTTTAATAAGATTTCTTTTAAAAATTTATCTTCAGAAGTGTGTATATGCATCATTATCAGAAAAGCACTCGTAAAGTGGAAAGAATTCAGGATTGGTGGTCAGAACATGTGGCTTCAAGTCCTGCCTCTGCCCTACAAACTAGGGAACTTCTTACAAGTCTTTCTGCAGCTTCCTCATTTATAAAATGTCCTGCTTTGGACTTCTTCCTGTCATACAATCCCATGGATGTTAAGATTTGTGTAAAAATTGTACTGATATTTGTGAAAACAAATCTGAGGAAATGAGAATGAAATTGGTATTAAATGGTCTTAATACTGCCATTGATTCTTTGTATTAGGATTTCCTAATTCTTGCTTCATCTTTTTGCAGAGGAACACAACTACCTAATAAACTTTAGGGTAAACAGTTTTTTTCTACCCAGGTGAGAGGTAAAGTTGATTCGTCCTGGAAACAGTGCTCCTGGTCAGAAACATCATTCAACTAAAGATCACTCTTCCTTACAGCCTCCTCCTGAAACGCAGAAAGAAACTGGAGAATAAACTAGAAAATCCTGAGATGTGGTTTGGCAGCCCCAAACCTTGGTGCCTTCTGGCCTCTGTGCTGTGTGGTTTGAAGGTTGTGCCAGGAGCATGCTTTGGTACAGCCTCCCTGGTCTGATGTGTGTGTGTGTGTGTGTGTGTGTGTGTGCGCGCGTGCGCTCACGCGCGTGTGCAGAGGGTGGATGGAAGGGGGTGGAGGAATTCACCTTTGTCTGCCTGGTAGGATAGGTTGGTTTTGGCTTTCTTTCTTAAAGAATTAGCTTCATTAAAATTTTAAAGTAATTAATTACCCCTGAAAAAGGACAGATGAATAAGACATTTCCAAAGAGTTACCATTTGGTGCTAGTGATCAGGCATTATTACGCCATACCACTCCACGTGACACAGGATGTGGTCTGATATTTAACCTAAGTACATGCTCCACTCTTTTCTGGATACAGGGAAGGGACTTACAATGCTTCTTTGTTATGGAATGACTTCTTAGAAAACTACTTTCTCTCCTCCTTAAAAACTGGAATTACTCAAGCAGAGTAAGATGAAAAAAAAAAAAATCAGTCCTGCTATTTAAACACTCCCTGACCCCCAGCAGCCATTTTGGTAGAAGATGATGAACATTTTTTAGTGGTTTAACATTTCTGGAATGTGAGCAGGGTCAGTCTATAGCAGGGTCAGCAGGGTTGTCACTCAGGACCTCCTGCTGGCCTGTTGACCTGGCTACAGCATCCTGTCTTGTTGGGAGCATAAGACTACTCCTATCAATTGCCCTTCCATATTTTATTTCCTTGAATCCTACCCCATGGGAAATGCATGGTATTGGGATAAGAGAAATGAGTGATGTAAACCAATCTTTTCATTCATTCATATTAGCCATATGTTATGCTTCTATGTAATAAAGTGCCTTGTCGGTTATTGCACTTACCTACAATTTCAAAGTTGATGAGGAGATATTTCTTATATAAGGTCATTTCAATGCCCATCAAATCAAAGCAATATAGTTGTATTATTTGCCTAGAGATATGAATAGCTATTGATATTTTCATTAATTTGCTGACTTAAATTAACAAAATAGAACATCAGCAGGATGGCATAATAGGTGGTCCCCAGCTTCTATCTCCCTCACAGAAAGACCAACAAGCAACTGTCTATAGACAAGACACCTTTGTGAAAATCCTATAACCAGGGGTGAGACTGAAGTACCCCGTGGACCACAGAGACCAAGAAGGACTGCATTAGAAGGATAAGAGGAGCATTTTCACCTTCCATTGTCCTTTCCCCAGGTCAGCACAGCTCCACACCAAGAAGGCCTCCCTGAGCCTGTGGTTTCTTTAGAGGGTAAAAGAGAGGCCAAGGTGGACATCCAGTTTTCCCTGCACTCTTCCTGGGAAGCCCGCTTGGGTTTTGCCTCACAGGGATCACTGGGGGAATCTGTAGGGCTGGAGCACTGGGGATCAGACAGAGATGGGAAGGGGCTCACAGCAATCTGCCTACAGATCTTGGCAGACCATGTTCTTGCTGGCAGCAGTGCCTGAGCAGAGATCACAGCCAGTGGCTCTGCCCATTTGCAGAGTGGAGCTGGTGGCCCTGTCTGACCAGGGAACTTGGTCAGCAGTTCTACCTGTTTTGGGTCCCCAGACTATGGGCCATACTGGCTGTGGAGTCCATTCTATGCCCCCACCTGGATAGAGAAGCAAGTCAGCAGCCCCACCCAACTGCTGAGCATAGTCATCAATTCCACCTGACCCGGAAGGTTGGCCAGAGAGTCTGGGCAGCCATGGAGCCCATCCTACAGCCCCACTGAGGCAGAAAACCAAGTCAGCAACTCTGCCCAACTGACCAGGAAAATTGAACAGTGACCTCGGGCAGCCTTGGAAAAAAGCCTACAGTACTGCCTGGCCTCGGGTCCCAGCCTACAGCCCTGCCTAGCAGCAAAGCCCAGCCTAGGTTCTGCCTGATTGCTGAGCACAGCCTGTGGCCTCACTCAGAGAAAGGGACCAACCAGTGACAACGGCCCATTGCAGAGCATAGCCTGCAGCCCTACCCCAGCAGGGAGCCTGGACAGTGACCCCACTCAACCATGGAGCATGGCCGCTAGCCCTATCTAACTGTGGGGTATAACTGGAGGCCTGCCTGACCAGGAAGCCTGGCCAACAACCTCACTCAAAGTGGAGCACAGCCAGTGGATGGTTCCAAACTATACTACAAAACTATAGCAATTAAAACAATGTGGTACTGCCATAAAAACAGACACGCAAACCAACGGAATACAGTAGAGAGCCCAGAAATAAACCCCTGCATAAAGGAGCCAAGAACACTCAATGGGGAAAGGATAGTCTCTTCAATAAGTGATGTTGGAAAAACTGGATAACCACATGCAGAAAAATGAAATTGGACCCCTATCTTACACCATTCACAAAAATTAACTTGAAATGGATTAAAGACTTAAACATAAAACCTGATGCCGTAAAACTCCTGGAAGAAAAAGAGCAAAGAAGCTACTTAAGTTTGGTCTTGGCAATGAATTTTTGGATATGACACCAAAAGCATAAGCAACAAAAGCAAAAATAAATGGAACGACAGCAATCTAAAACACTTTGGCATAGCAAAAGAAACAGAACAAAACAAAAAAGGCAACCTATGGAACGGGAGAAAATATTTGCAAACCATATATCTGATAAGGGGTTAATATTACAAAATACATCAAGAACTATAGCTCAATAGAAAAAAAATCATATTAAAAAATGAGCAGAGAATCTGAATAGACATTTTTCCAAAGAAGACATACGAATGACCAATAGGTACACGAACAGGTGCTCAATACCACTAATCATCAGGGAAATGCAAGTCAAATTCACAGTGAGATATCATCTCACATCTGTTAGAATGGCCATCATCAAAAAGACAAGAGACAACAAGTGTTGGTAAGGATGTGGAGAAAAGGGAACATTTGTGCACTGTTTGTGGGAATGTAAATTGGTTCAGCCACTATGGAAAACATTACGGAGATTCCTTAAAAAATAAAAAATAAACTGCCATATGATCCAGGAATCCGACTTCTGGGTATATACCTGAAGGAAATAAAAACAGAATCTCAAAAAGATATCTGCACTCTCAAATTCATTGCAGCATCATTCACAAGAGCCAAGACATGGAATCAACGTAAGTGCCCATCAACAGATGAATGGATAAAGAAGATGTGTTATATATATACAATGGAATATTATTCAGCCATGGGGAAGAAGGAAATCTTGCTGTTTGCGACAACGTAGATGGACCTTGAAGGTATTATGCTAAGTGGAATAAGCTGGACAGAGAAAGACTAAAACTGTATGACACCACTATATGTGGATTGAAAAAAGCTGAACTCATAGAAACATAGAGTAGATTGGTGGTTGCCAGGGGCTGGGGTCAGGCTAATTGGGGAGATGTTGTTTAAGAGTACAAACTTACAATTAGTAAATAAATAAGTTCTGGAGATGTAATGCACAGCATAGTGATTATAGTCAACATTACTGTAATATAAACATCAGAGTTGCTAAAAGACTAGGTCTTAATTGTTCTCACCACAAGGAAGAATGATAATTATGTGATGTGTTAGAGGTGTTAGCTAATGCTATGGCAGTAATCATATTGCAATATATAAATGTATCAAATCAACACATTGTATGCTTTTAACTTACACAATGTTACATGTGAATTATATCTCAATTAAAAAATATTTCTTTATTTTAAAGATATTCTCTGTCATACAGGCCTGAAAAATTTTGACACCCAAATATCCCCATTGCAAACCTTTTTAGAAGTTCTCAAAAGAAAGAGGAAAAAAATACGGGAGATGCTACAAGAAGTATAAGAAGTAAGAGTTATCTAATAAAAAAACTAAAAGAAAAGAAAAAGAGAAACTGTATTCCTTAAAACAAGGAACTAACATTCTAGAAAATATTAACATTTGGAGAAAGATGGAGAAGAAAAGAGATTAAAAACAAAATGGACCTGGGTGCATGAGTACTTAACAAGTAATGGGGGAAGATAAGCATAGTAGTAAGGTTAAGAAGCCAATAGAAATTAATAAACATGAGGACGAGTCTTATGTTAAGGAAAGTCACTACCAGAATAAAAAATATATATATAATTTTTAAACTAGAGGAAGAAGACTTGAACAATCTGATTGAAAACAGGAAAAGAGAAAAAAAAAGAGGGAAAACTCTGTGAAAGAAAAGTAAATGGAAAATATGAGATCAGATAACAGAAAAAGACCTAATATAAAGTAATTACCATACATTCAAATGATTAAACTTACCAAATAAAAAGGCAAGACTCTTAGGTTGAATTTTTTAAATACTATATTTTTGTCTATAAGAAATATATGGAAAACAATAAGATGCAGGAACAGAAAAGGATGAGAAAGATATGCAGATTATAAGAAAGACAGAATGACAAACATAACATCTAAAAAATTAAAATGTAGGATAAAAACTATCATAAGGGACAAAAAAGAATGTTACTTACAAAAACCCCATAAATAAGTGAGAAATATATCAATAAACAAATGATTGTATTGTGAGGATAAATAGATAAATCAATAATTTTAACTGTAGACTTTAACACACCTTCTCAGAAGCTAATATATCAAGCAGGGAAAAAATATGCAGCAATATCTATGACCTAAACAATATAAATAATAAGCTCCAACTATTAGGTATATAAAGAACTTTTCACCTCACAGAGAATATTCAATCTTTATAAGCATACTATAAACATTTAAAATATTAAATCATATATTGGGTCATAAGGGAATATTCAACACATTCCATAGTATCAATAGTCTGCATACTGCGTCTTCTAGCATAATACAATAAAATTAGAGATTAAAACAAATAGATACTTTTTAAAAATCTCATCTGTTTGGAAATACATGTTACCAAATTATCTTTGTGTTAAAGAGGAAATCAAGAAATATTTAGAGCTGACAGATAATGAAAACCCTGTTTTTCAAACTTTGTGGGACATACCTAATGAAGTACTTAGAGGAAAATTGAAATGTATTTATCCAGAAAAAAGAAAGGTTAAAAATAAGTTGTCTATTCAAATCAAGATGTTCGGGAAAGAACCATAGAGAAAACTTAAAGGAGCGCAAATGAAAGAAATAATGAAGACAGTGAGAAAAATCAGTAAAATAGATAACGAATATTAAATAATGAGAAAAATAATAAAACCAAAAGATGGTTCTTTGAACAGATTAATAAGATCAACTTCTAGCAAGACTTAAGAAAAATAGAAGGAGATTTCTGGGAAGATGGTGGCATAGGTGGACTCTGAACTCACCTCCTCCCATGGACTCAACAAATCTACAACTACCCTTGGAACAATTACCCCTGAGAGAGAACCAGAAACTGGATAAAAGGGGACAGTGCTGGCTGAGGTGGAAGAGGCAGAAATTCCTTCCCGGAGAGAAAAAAGCTACACTCTAGCCATAGAGCAATCATGGCTGGGAGCAATCTGAAGGTGCAAAGCATTCGCTGGAGGAGTGGGGGATCTAAGGGGGAGGGCTTTGCCATAATAAGCAGCTTTTTGACTCAGCACAACTGAGACGAGTGTCATAATATCTGGCTTTGCTGGCTATTAACAACAATTGAGAATACTCCCAGAAAAGGTATCAGACATAAGGGAAAGAAAAACTTGCTCTTAAAGGGCCCATGCACAAATTCAAATTTTTGGAAGCAACCTAAAATCCCCAGAAAGAAAGACACACAGTCCTTTGGTGAAAAGAGACACACTTGATAGGCTCTGGGTGCATCTTGGTGAGAGATGAGACCTCCCCAGGCTGAGACCACCTCCCCAGGGACTGAGACATTGGCAGTGGCCATTATTGTGACCTGGTACAGGTATGCTGACACAGACACTGGTAGATGCCATTGGAGATCTTCCCCTGGCTTGATAGCACAGGGGTTTGCCCTGCCCACTAGAGCACTGATTTAATCCAGGTCAGCCAGGGCAGACAGCCCACACTAGGGATGGCCCTGGACAACTCGTGGTCCTGAATAGGTGGGGTATGTCGGACCTGTGAAGTGGGATGAGTTGGTCTTCCTCTGCAGGGCAGGGCATGCACAAGGGGCACACCTGCATTGGTGGAGTGTGTGGGGCCTCTGCAGCAGGGTGAGTGGGTCTGCCTTAGTGGGTTGGGGTGTGTGCATGGGGCAGGACTGTGTTGATGGGGAGTGTGGTACTTGGGTGGTGGGGTTTGTCAGCTGCAGCAGACTTGTGCTTCTCAAACAGCCATATAGGGGATCAGACCCACTTTCCAATGCCCGAAACAATTGTGTGCTGCCACAGCTGGGGCTGGCCCTACTCAGTTGCAGTACTGAGAGAGCTGACAACAGCCTTTTAGGCAAGAGGCCTACAGCAATTATAAGCCCCTGAGCCTAGCAACCAGCCACATTGGGGGCCTGATTCATTAACAGAAAAACTGCAGCAGGAATGTGCTATTAGACCTTGCAACCAACTGTGCTGGGGCTCACCACACCGGAAAAAGTGACTGAAGGGATGATGGCAGCCACATGCAGCTGAGCATTACAATCAGCTGGTGAGGGGACAGCCTGGTCTCCCCATGCACCTGCATGAAGAGCAACCCTGCCACAACAGAGGGACACATGTACCTCACACAGGAGTCACTCCTGGAACATTTGGACCTTGAGATGAGAGGGAAGCATGCTGCTAGGCCTCATAAGGCATCGCTTACATAATGTCACTTCTCCAAGATCGGGAGATGTAGCTGATCTACCTATAATGTAGGTATAAGCACAGAGAAGTAGGCAAAATGAGGAGAAAAAGAAATATGTTCCAAATAAGGGAACAGGACAAATCCTCAGAAAAAGAACTAAATGAAACAGAGATAAACAATCTACCTGATGAAGAGTACAAAGTAATAGTCATAAGGATGCTCACTGAACTTGGAAAAAGAATGGATGAACTCAGTGAGAACTTCAACAATGAACTGGAAAATACAAAAAAGAACCAATCAGAACTGAAGAATACAATACTGGAAATGAAAAATTCACTAGAGGGAATCAACTGCAGAGTAGATGATACAGAAGAAAGGATCAGCGAGCTGGATGAAAGGCTAGAGGAAATCACTCAAGCTGAACAGAAAAAAGACAAAAGAATTAAAAATAATGAGAACAGTCTAAGGGACCTCTGGGACAACATCAAGTGCACTAACATCTGTATTATAGGTGTCCCATAAGGGGAAGAGAGAGACAAAGGGACAGAGAATATATTTGAAGAAAGAATAGCTGAAAATTTTCCTAACCTAAGGAAGGAAACAGACATCCAGGTACAGGAAGCCCAGAGAACACAAAACAAGTTGAACCCAAAGAGGCCCACACCAAGACACATCATAATTAAAATGTCAAGAACTAAAGACAAAGAGAGAATCCTAATAGCTGCAAGAGAAAGACAACAAGTTACATACAAAGGAAACCCCATGAGGCTATCAGCTGACTTCTCAGCAGAAACCTTGCTGGCTGGAAGGGAGTGGCATGATATATTTAAAGTGCTGAAAGGAAAACACCTACAGCTGATAATTCTCTACCTAGCAAGGTTAATATTCAGAATGGAAGGAGAGATAAAGAGTTTTCCAGACAAGCAAAAACTAAAGGAGTTTATCACCAATAAACCAGCTTTACAAGAAATACTAAAGGGACCTATTTAAGTGAAAAGTAAAAGACCACAAAGGAATAGGAAAATTACCAAAAAATAACAATAATAATAAAATCACTGGTAAAGGCAAATATATAGTAAATGTAGCAGACTGACCACCTGTGAAGCTAATATGAAGGTCAAAAGACAAAAGTGCTAAAATTATCTATTTCCAAGATAAGAGGTTAACAGATACACACACACACACACACACACACACACACACACACACAAAGAGGTTAAATATGATATCAAAAACATGAAATGTGAGAGGAGGGGAGTAAAAGAGTAGAGCTTCTAGCAAGAGGTCAAACTTAAGAGACCATCAGCTTAATATAGATTGCTATATATGTAGGTTATGATATGTAAAACTCATGGTAATCACAAACTAGAAGCCTATAATAAATATGCGAAAAATCAAGAGAAAGGAACCCAAACATAAAACTAAAGAAAGCCATCAAACCACAAGGGAAGAGAGTAAGAGAAGAAGAAAGGAACAGAGAAGAACTACTTAAACACCCTGAAAAAAAGTAACAGAGTGGCAATAAGTATATACTTATCAATAGCTACTTTAAATGTCAATGGACTAAACGCTCCAATGAAAAGGCACGGGGCGGGGGGCTGATTGGATAAAAAAAACAAGACCCATATATATGCTGCATACAGGAGACACACTTCAGACCTAAAGACACTCACAAACTGAAAGTGAAGGGATGGAAAAAGATACTCCACACAAATGACAGTGAAAAGAAAGCTGGGGTAGCAATCCTTATTTCAGACAAAATAGACTTTAAAACAAAAACTGTAAGAAGAGACAAAGAAGGGCGCTTTGATAAATAATGATAAAGGGAACATAATGATAAAGGGAACAATCCAACAGGAGGATACAACACTTGTAAATATCTATACAGCCAACATAGGAGCACCTAAATCTATAATAAAGCAATTATTAACAGACATAAAAGGAGAAGTAGACAGTGGCACAATAATAATAGGGGACTTTAACACTCCACTTACATCAATGGATAGCTTCATCCAAACAGAAGATCAATAAGGAAACATTGGCCTTAAATGACACAATAGACCAGATGGACTTAATAGATTTATACAGAACATTCCAACCAAAAACTGCAGAATACATATTCTTTTTGAATGCACATGGAACATTCTCCAGGATAGATCACATATTAGGCCACAAAACAAGTCTCAATAAATTTAGGAAGATTGAAATAGTACCAAGCATCTTTTCTGACCACAATGGTATGAAACTAGAAAACAACTACAGGAAGAAAACTGAAAAACCCAAAAATATGTGGAGATTAAACAAAATGCTACTGAACAACTATTGGCTCAAAGCAGAAATCAAGGGAGAAACCCAAAAATACCTGGAGACTAACGAAAATGAAAATACAGCATGCCAAAATTTATGAGATACAGCAAAAGCACTTCTAAGAGAGAAGTTTATAGCAATACAGGCCTACCTCAACAAACAAGAAAAATCTCAAATAAACAATCTAACAGTGCACCTAAAGGAACTAGAAAAAGAAGCACAAACAAAGCCCCAAATCACTAGAAAGTAGGACGTAATAAAAATCAGCACAGAAATAAATGAAATAGAGACTAAAAAAAACCACAGGAAGAATCAATGAGATGAAGAGCTGGTTCTTTGAAAAGATAAACAAAATTGACAAACCTTTAGCCAGACTCACCAAGAAAAAAAGAGAGAAGGCTTAAATAAATAAAATCAGAAATGAAAGAGGAGAAATTACAATGGATACCACAGAAATACAAAACGTTAGAAGAGAATACTATGAAAAGCTATACACCAACAAATTAGATAACCTAGAAGAAAAGATAAATTTTTAGAATTATGCAACCTTCCAAAATTGACTCAAGAAGAAATAGACAATCTGAATAGACAGATCACTAGCAAGGAGATCAAAACAATAATCAAAAACCTCCCAAAAGACAAAAGTCCAGGACCAGATGGCTCCTCTGATACATTCTAGAAAATATTCAAAGAAGATTTAATACTTATCTTTCTAAAACTTGTACAAAAAAATTGAAGAGGGGAGGATGCTCCCTAACTCATTTTATGAGGGCAACATTACCTTAATATTAAAGCCATGCAAGGACAACACATACAAAAAAATTACAGGCTCATATCACTGATGAACATACATGAAAAATCCTTAACAAAATATTAAGAAATTGAATACAACAATATATTAAAAGGATTATACACCACTGTCAAGTGGGATTTATTCCAAGGGTATGAGGATGGTTTACCATCTACAAATCTGTCAGTGTGATACATACATTAACAAAATAAAGAATAAAAATCACATGATCATCTCAATAGGGTTTTATGATGAAAACTCTCAATAAAATGGGTATAGAAGAAAAATACCTCAACATAATAAAGGCAATATGTGACTCAATTATGATACTCAATGGTGAAAAACTGAAAGTGATCCCCATAAGAACAGAACAAGACTAGGATGCCCATACTCACCACTCCTATTCAACATAGTATTAAAAGTCCTAGCCAGAGGGGCTGGCCCTGTGGCATAGCGGTTAAGTGCTCGCGCTCTGCTTCCATGGCCCGGGATTCACAGGTTCGCATCCTGGGCGCGCACCAATGCACAACTTGTCAAGCCATGCTGTGGTGGTGTCCCATAAAATGTAGAGGAAGATGGGCATGGATGTTAGCCCAGGGCCAATCTTCCTCAGCAAAAAAAGAGAAGGATTGGCAACAGACGTTAGCTCAGGGCCAATCTTCCTCAGAAAAAAAAAGTCCTAGCCAGAGCAGTTAGGCAAGACAAAGAAATAAAAAGGATCCAGATTGGAAAGAAAGAAGTAAAACTTTCACTATTTCCAGATATCATGATTCTAAATATAGAAAACTCTAAGAAATCAACAAAAAACTATTAGAAATAATAAACAAATACAGTAAAGTTGCAGGTTACAAAATCAACATACAAAAAATCAATTGCATTTCCATATACTAACAATTAAATAACAGAAAGAGAAATCAAGAATACAATCCCATTACAATTGCAACAAAAGGAATACAATACCTAGTAATAAATTTAACCAAAGAAGTGAAAGACGTGTATGCTGAAAACTATAAAACATTGTTGAAAGAAATCAAAGAAGACACAAAGAAATGGAAAGATAATCCATGCTCTTGGATTGGAACAATTAACATTGTTAAAATGTCCATTTTAGATTCCTAAAGCAATCTACAGATTCAATGCAATCCCTATCAAAGTTCCAGGACATTTTTCACAGAAATAGAACAAACATTCCTAAAATTTACATGGAGCAACACTAGACCTCGAATTCCCAAAGCAATCTGGAGAAAAAGGAACAAAGCTGGAGGTATCACATTCCCTAATTTCAAAATATACTACAAAGCTGTATGTAGAATGAAAGTAGACCATTATCTTACACCATACACAAAAATTAAGTCAAAATGGAGTAAATACTTGAATGTAAAACATGAAACCCTAGAACTCTTAGAGGAAAACAGGCAACACGCTCTTCGACATCAGTCTTAGCAATATATTTTCAAATACCATGTCTCCTCAGGCAAGGGAAACAACAGAAAAAGTAAACAAATGGCACTACATCAGACTAAAAAGCTTCTGCACAGCAGAGGAAACCATCAACAAAATGAAAAGACAACACATCAACTGGGAGAAAATATTTGCAAATCATTTGTCTAATGAGGGGTTAACTTCCAAAATATATGAAGAACTCATACAACTCAACAACAAAAAAACAAAGAACCCAATCAAAAAATGGGCAGAGGATTTGAACAGACATTTTTCCAAAGAAGATACACAGATGGCCAACAGGCACATGAAAAGATGTTCAACGTCATTAAATATCAGGGAAATGCAAATCAAAACTACAATGAAATATCACCTCACACCCATCAGAATGGCTATAATTAACAAGACAGAACATAACAAGTGTTGGAGAGGAGATGGAGAGAAGAGAACTCTCATACACTGCTAGTGGGAGTGGTAACTTGTGCAGGCACTATGGAAAACAGTATGGAGATTTCTCAAAAAATTAAAAATAGAAATACCGTATGATCCAGCTATTCCACATCTGGATATTTATCCAAAGAACATGAAAACACTAATTTGAAAAGATAGATGCATCTCTATGTTCATTGCAGCATTATTCACAATAGCTAATACTTGGAAATGACCCAAGTGTCCATCAACAGATGAATGGATAAAGAAGACGTGGTATATAAATACAACGAAATACTGCTCAGCCATAAAAAAATATGAAATCATGCCATTTGCGACAACATGGATGGACCTTGAGGGTATTATGCTAAGCTAAATAAGTCAGACAGAGAAAGACAAATATCTTATGATTTCACTCATATGTGGAAGATAAAAAAAAAACAAACACATAGATATGAAGAAGAGAATGGTGGTTACCAGAGGGGAAAGGGAAGGAGGCGAAAGGGGTAAAGGAGCACATGTGTGTGGTGATGGATGGAAACTAGACTTTTGGTGGTGAACACTATGCCGTCTATACAGAAGTCAAACTAAAATCATGTACACCTGAAATTTATGTAATGTTATAAACCAATGTTACCTCCACTTAAAAAAATAAGTTTTTAAAAAAAGGAAGTATGAACAATGTGAAAATGGTATCAGAAGCCATAAACTCATCAGCAAGGAAGTGTTAAAATGTTTCCAAAAACTAACATGTTTTAGTTGTTCAAAGTTATCTGAAAATCTATCGTAAGGCTAGTGCTCTCTTTGCTGGTCTTTGTCTAAAGCATAATTTGGGGAGAATATTTTCAGAGAAATAGGTTTTGTCACTGTCAAGTTATATAACCCAGCAAAGCTGGGAAAGAGGAGTAAGGAGAATATTAATGTAAGGCTTTTTAGTTCAAAAAATACTGAGTTGTAGCTTTTGCTTAAACTTAAGTACAGGAGAAAGCAAGTCATCTTGAGACTATGAACATCTGGAGTAATAAAAAAAAGAGTTAAAAATGACAAGAAACAACTTTTTGCATGCACACATCTTCTATAATATATTTGCTTATTCCTAGGATTAAACACTTGTTATGCACAGTGAGCATCTATACTGTCTCTTGTCCCATGAAATCTCACCACCAAAGTCCTCAACGCACCAGACTTCTGATTCATCTTGTCCAAAACTTCATCTTCCAAACTTTAGTCCCCTTCTCCCCACCCAAGGCCCCAACATTCAAAAAGTTTGAAAGTGGAGGCTTGTCAATCCTAGGACTCAAAACCAATGAGGGCAAGCCCTGAAATGAGGATTTTGAAAGAAACATTCACATCAGGTTGAGAAAAAGCATTAGGTGCTGCACACCAGCTGATGAGAATGCATCAGAAGAAAATACAATTCCGCTTATCAAAAAGATAATGGTACAAACCGATATGTTCTACTTTGTGTTTGAACATTATATTTTGTTTATATCAGCAGTTGCTCTATGACAAAAACAAGGTTTTTGAGCACCATTCTGACTTACATCATTCTGAAATAGAGGTTCTAGAATACTGCCCAAAGCACTTCCCTGCAAAATCAGTCCTATCTGTAGCACAATGGGGCATCCAGAAGAGAAGCAAAAGTATAGTGAAAGGTATTAATTCCTACATTTGGGTTTGTGATGACTAGCTGATGCTTTATTTATGATAAAAATTTACTAAGCATATTAAATCAAGATAGGAATTGGAGGAAACATGCTTTAATTTGCTTATTAGATAGACTTTGTTTAATTTGAGATCTATTTGGCTGCAGGTAATAGAATACACAATTAATGGTGGCTTAAACCAGAAAGCTTTTTACTGTTCCTTTAGGTGCACTGTTAGATTGTTTATTTGAGATTTTTCTTGTTTGTTGAGGTAGGCCTGTATTGCTATAAACTTCTCTCTTAGAAGTGCTTTTGCTGTATCTCATAAATTTTGGCATGCTGTATTTTCATTTTCGTTAGTCTCCAGGTATTTTTGGGTTTCTCCCTTGATTTCTGCTTTGAGCCAATAGTTGTTCAGTAGCATTTTGTTTAATCTCCACATATTTTTGGGTTTTTCAGTTTTCTTCCTGTAGTTGTTTTCTAGTTTCATACCATTGTGGTCAGAAAAGATGCTTGGTACTATTTCAATCTTCTTAAATTTATTGAGACTTGTTTTGTGGCCTAATATGTGATCTATCCTGGAGAATGTTCCATGTGCATTCAAAAAGAATATGTATTCTGCAGTTTTTGGTTGGAATGTTCTGTATAAATCTATTAAGTCCATCTGGTCTATTGTGTCATTTAAGGCCAATGTTTCCTTATTGATCTTCTGTTTGGATGAAGCTATCCATTGATGTAAGTGGAGTGTTAAAGTCCCCTATTATTATTGTGCCACTGTCTACTTCTCCTTTTATGTCTGTTAATAATTGCTTTATTATAGATTTAGGTGCTCCTATGTTGGCTGTATAGATATTTACAAGTGTTGTATCCTCCTGTTGGATTGTTCCCTTTATCATTATGTTCCCTTTATCATTATTTATCAAAGCGCCCTTCTTTGTCTCTTGTTACAGTTTTTGTTTTAAAGTCTATTTTGTCTGAAATAAGGATTGCTACCCCAGCTTTCTTTTCACTGTCATTTGTGTGGAGTATCTTTTTCCATCCCTTCACTTTCAGTTTGTGAGTGTCTTTAGGTCTGAAGTGTGTCTCCTGTATGCAGGATATATATGGGTCTTTTTTTTTTTTTTTCCAATCAGCCCCCCCATGCCTCTTTTTTAATTTTTTTTTTTTTTTGTGAGGAAGACCAGCACTGAGTTAACATCCAATGCCAATCCTCCTCTTTTTTGCTGAGCAAGACTGGCCCTCGGCTAACATCCGTGCCCACCTTCCTCTACTTTTTATATAGGACGCTGCCACGGCATAGCTTAAGAAGTGGTGCATCGGTGCACACCCAGTGTCTGAACCGGTGAACCCAGGGCCACCGTAGTGGAGCAAGTACACTTAACCACTTGTGCCACTGGGCTGGCCCCCTCATCCCTTTTGATTGGAGAATTTAGTCCATTGACATTTAAAGTAGCTATTGATTTGTATGTACTTATTGCCATTTTGTTACTTTTTTCAGAGTGTTTTAGTTCTCTGTTCTTTTCTTCTCTTGTTCTTTTCTATTGTGATTTGATTACTTTCTTTAGTTTTATGTGTGGGTTCCTTTCTCTTTATTTTTTGTACGTTTATTGAAGACTTTTGGTTTGTAGGTAGCATGAGGTTTATATGTATTAACCTATGTATATAGCAATCTATACTATGTTGATAGTTTCTTAAATTCAAACTCATACTAAAAGCCCAATACTTTTACTGCCCCCTCCACATTACATATTTTTGATATCATATTTTACCTCTTTTGATTTTGTGTATCTCTTAGCCTCTTATTATAAATATAGATTATTTTAGTACTTTTGTATTTTGACCTTCATATTAGCTTCGTAGGTGGTTGATCTGCTACCTTTACTATCTATTTGCCTTTACCAATGATATTTTTTCTTTGATAGTTTTCTTATTTCTGTTTGTGGCCTTTTCTTTTGCCCTTAAAGAAGTCCCTTTAACATTACTTGTAAGACTGGTTTAGTGATGATGAACTCCTTTAGTTGTTGCTTGTCTGGAAAACTCTTCATCTCTCCTTCCATTCTGAATGATAACCTTGCTGGGTAGAGTATTCTTGGTTGTAGATTTTTTCCTTTCATCACTTCTCTCCCTTCTAGCTTCTAAAGTTTCTGCTGAAAAGTCTGCTGATAGCCTTATTGGGTTTCCCTCATAAGAAACTTGTTGCTTTTCTCTTGCAGCTTTAAAGATGCTCTTTTTATCTTGAATTCTTGATGTTTTAATTATAATGTGTTTTGGTGTGGGCCTCTGTGGGTTCATCTTCTTAAGAACTGTCTATGCTTCCTGTACCTGGATGTCTATTTTCTTCTGCAGGTTTCAGAAGTTTTTAGCTCTTATTTCTTCAAATAATTTCTCTGCCCCTTTGTCTCTCTCTTCTTCTTCCTGGACACCTATAATGCAAATGTTAGTACTCTTGATGTTGTCCCAGAAATCCCTTAAACTGTCCTTGTTATTTTTAAGTCTTTTTTCTGTTCAGCTTGGGTGATTTCCTCTACTCTGTTGTCCAGGTCACTAATCTGTTCTTCTGTGTCATCTACTCTGTTGATTCCCTCAACAGAATTTTTCATTTCAATTATTGTATTCTTCAGTTCTGATTGGTTCTTTTTCATAGTTTTTAATTCTTGATTGAGTTCTTGCTTTGTTCATCTATTCTTCTCCTGAGTTCCGTGAGCATCCTTATGACCGCTAGTTTGTACTCTTTATCAGGTAGATTGTTTATCTCTGTTTCATTTGGTTTTTTTTGGAGGACTTGTCCTGTTCTTTTATTTGGAACACATTCCTTTGTCTCCTTATTTTGCCTACTTCTCTGTGTTTATTTCTATGTATTAAGTAGATCAGCTATGTCTCCCAATATTGAAAATGTGGTCTTATGTAGGAGCTATCTTATGGGGCATGCTCTCCTCTCATCACTGGTGCCAAATTCTCCAGCAGTGTCCCCTGTGTGGGATGCATGTGTCCTTCTGTTGTGGCAGGGCCATGATTGCTATGGGAGTGCAGTAGGCTGGGCTGGCCCCCAGTGTGGCTAGGTTTGCAGTCCACATATGTGGCTGCTGCTAGCTTGCTACTGGGTGGGGCAGGCCTCAGGCGTGGGCTGGCTATGTGGCTAGGTATTACAAAAATTCCTCAGACACACTAGTGGGTGGGGCAGGCCCTCAGCACAAGCTGGCTGTGTGGCCTGGGGGTGTGCAACTGCCTCAGGTGTGCTTGTGGGTGGGACTGGTCTCCAGTGTGGCAGAAGGCAACTGTTTCAGATGGATTGGTGGTTGGGGCAGGTCCCTGGGGTGGGCTGCATGCATTGCTTGGCTGTGCTTGATTGCCTTGGTCACTCTAGTGGGTGGGGCAGGATCCTGCACTAGCAGGCTAGAGGCAGGGTTCCAAATGGTTCCTGCCAGTGTCTGTCAGCAAGGCTGAGCTAGGTCACAAAAATGGCTGCCACCAGTGTCTCAGTCCCTGGTGGTGGTGGTAGTAGTGGGGTGAGCCACGTCCTGCCTCTCTGAGATGTGCTCCGAGCTTAGTAAGTGAGTCTCTTATACCAATGGACTATGCAATTTTCTATCTGGTGTTTTTGTGCTGGTTTCTGGGTTGAGTGAGCCTGTGCATGGGCCCTTTAAGAGCAACTTTTCCTTTCAATGAAGTTCTATAGTTTTCCTGGGCACATTCCATTTCAAAGCCAGGTGTTTTGGGGTCTCATCTCTCTTGTGTTGGCTCTAAGGGCTGGGGTACCTAATGTGGAGCTCAAATCCTCCACTTCTCCAGGAAAAGCTCCATACCTTTGAGACCGCTCCTGACTGTGACGTACCACGGTTAGGGTGTGGTTTTTTCCTCAGCAAGACCATATCTCTGTGTCTTCCACTCATCTCTGTGTTGTCCCTTGTTGTGGAGATTCTTTTCATCCAGTTTCCAGATCTCTCTCAGAGCAAGTTGTTCCACGGGTAGTTGTAGGTTTGTTTTGTCCACGGGAGGAGGCAAGCTCAGAATCCTCCTCTGCCACCATCTTCCAAAAACTCTCTGTTCATACTTCTAAAATAGAGTATCATCAAGGCCATAAAAGTGTCCTGGATACACAAAAGAGACACTTTGAATGATGTGATAGGCAGAATTGTAATATGACTCCCAATGACCCTCACTCTTGTATAGTCGCCTCCTCTTTGAGTGTGGGTGGAACCTCAATGATGAGACCATGATGAGATATCACTCACATGATTATGTTATGTTATACAGCAAAAGGAAGATTATCCTGAATGGAAGTGACATAATCATGTGAGTCCTTTAAAAGCAGAGGCTTTTCTTTGACTGGCTAAAGAATAGGAAGTCAGAGAGATGTGCTCTGGATGGCTGGGAAGAAAGTAAACGTCTATGTTGTGAACTGCCTGTGGTGACCACATGGTGAGAAACTAGGAGCTGGGGATGGTCCCTGACTGACAGCTATCAGGATATTGGGGCCCCCCATCCTACAAGTACAAGAAAATGAATTCTCCTAATAACTAGTGAGCTTAGAAGAGGATCGTGTGCTCCAGGTGAGAACCGTAGCCCTGGCAAATCAACACTTGATTTCAACCTATTGAGACCCTGGGCAAAGAATATAGCTATGTTATATCTGAATTCCTGACCTAGAGAAACTGTGAGATAATAAATTTTTGTTGTTTTAAGCCACTAAGTTTGTGGTAATTTGTTATGCAGCAATAGAAAACTAATACAAATGGGAAAAGGTCATGTGGAGCAAAAGGGCAACGCCACTTCTGCATTTGGCCTGTGGCACTGATACCTGTCCAGATGCTCTATGCTCACATGGCTCATTTCAGTCAAGTTGGCCATTGTAGACTAGATGTCTACATCCTGTGACTAAGCATAAAATCACAGGTTCATAAAACTGTTTGGAGTTTTCTGTTCTCTTTGTATCCTTATTGAGGCTTGGCAGCACATACCTCATCTCTCACCCAAACATTCCCAATTGAATATAATTAAGAAGATGGTTATATAGATGCATAGGAAAAGCAAAGTCTATTCTATGCCTTTTCTTGCCACCCCCTTTATGTCTTTTCAAAATTCCTAGATGGAGAAAGTCAATATGGAAAATCTAAGGTGCTTTATTGCAAAGTGAACAAAAAGTTGATAAACTTAGTTGCTCTCACAATCAGTAGAATTTAAGGTGTATAATATTCTAGATGAGAGTCCAAAGTCAACAACTTTGGTTGTTGAGAAGACAACAAATTCCCCAGCAAAAGAGTAGAGGACTTGGGAGACCCTTCCACAAGAAGATCTAAAACATTTAAGAGGAAGTCCTAGAGTTCTGATGTTACAGATTGAATTGTGTTCCCCCCTCAAAAGATATATTGAGGGGCTGGCCCTGTGGCATAGTGGTTAAGTGCATGTGCTCCATTGCTGGCGGCCCAGGTTCGGATCCCCGGTGTGCACTGATGCACTGCTTGTCAGGCCATGCTGTGGCGGTGTCCCATATAAAGTGGAGGAAGACCGGCATGAATGTTAGCCCAGGGCCAGTCTTCCTCAGCAAAAAGAGGAGGATTGGCATTGGATGTTACCTCAGGGCTGATCTTCCTCACACACACAAAAAAAGATATATTGAAGTCGAACCTCTAGTATGTCAAAATGTGAACTCATTAGAAATAAAGTTGTTACAAATCTAATTAGTTAAGATGAGGCCATACTAGAGTAGGATGAGTCCCTTATCCAATATGACCGATGTCCTTATAAGAAGACAGCCATGTGAAGATGGAGGATTGGAGTAATGAGGCTACAAGCTAAGAAACCTCTAAGATTGGTGTCAAACCTCCAGAAGCTATGGAGTGGCATGAAAGGTTCCCATATAGGTTTCAGAGGGATCATGGCCCTGCTGACACATAGATTTTAGGTTTCTAGCATCCAGAATTGTGTGACAATACATTTCTGTTGTTTTAATTCATCCAGTTTGTGGTATTTTGTTACAGTAGATCTAGGAAACTAACATACCTGCTAAGGCCTTTTCTGAGTTAAAAAAGTCTGATCCACTTGCATCTGGCTCTACGTTGTCTGGATGCATTAAGTGCAGGGGGTCAATCATACTACAGAGCTTAGCTAGCTGCTATCTGCAAAGTGGAAGGTGTCAGGGTTTTCTCTTAGAAATGCTTCCCCTCCCATCCAGTCCTTCATTTTAAGGGAGTATGACACCACTGAATAGTTTAATACTTCATCAAGGGGTCCATTTAACTTGTTCAGCATTGATTTTGGGTCACAAAATGCTAGATCTTTTCCCATTTACTTACACAGTATCTAGAAACATCTACCTCCTTTTGATTTTTAATAACTCCACTTTCTTGAGAATAATTTTCTACCACCAGCATTTTTGCTAATACACTGAACAATATTTCTCAACATCTGTTTCATAGACTGTCAAAAGGTACAATTTAATGAAAGATTTCTGAGGCCAAATACATTTAGGAAGTGGTGAATTAAACAAAGCTAAGCATGTTTCTTCCTTTCTTCCTTCCTTATAGGATTTCTCATATCCTTTAATATGTTCACATGTATAGAGAATCTCTAAGGGATAGGATGGAGATAGGGAGAGATTTACAGGGTCTCTCAAAGTTATTTACACACTTACACTTTTTACTGTGAAGGAACATCCTGAGAGCCAATGTTCTCCAAAACATACTTTGAGAAATGCTGGCTGAATCAAGGATTTTTAGAGCTGGAATATAATACAGAGATGATTTATCTCTATCTGGAGATTTTAAGTTATCTAAAGTCATACAAATAATTAATGGCAGACCTGAAACTTACAGCTTAGGTTTTCTGAAGTTACTGTCAATCATTTTGTACAACTTACAGTTAAAAATATACCTTTCAAAATAACATACTTTTATTGTGTTAAAACAAAGAAATTAAGCCTGTATTTTTCAAGTTTAAATTAAATATAAAACTGATACTCTAACTTTCTTTGTGTTATCTGAATAACACTCTTTGAATCATTAGCATTTTCTTTTTGATCAGAACTATGCCTGCTTTTCATGAGAGCAAGTGTTGCCAATAAATTTTGGCATCATTTCTCCACGCGGAAAGCAATTCGGAAACAGATGGGGACCAGGAGGTCTAAGGATGGGAGTGAGGAGAATGGCGGAGTGGGAGACCGAGAAAGAGCCTTCCAAATGAGTGATGTAGGAACAGCTGAGTCAAACCTGAGCTTCATTAAAGTTTCCCGTTTCCGTCCTGAAATTTGGAAATATTAGCATTCTGCATTTCCCCAGGGGTTTATCCTTGCCTTTTCACAGACTGAGGAGGTCTGACAGGCAGCCTTGCTCCATTGTCACTCCCAGTGAGCCTGCCTCTCCGGCACTCACGCTTCCTGTGCCTGCCAGCAAGCTGATAACTCCAAGAAGGTGATCTCATCTCAGGCACTTGGGAAAGAGTGTGTATCCTAGGACTGGGAAAATCTTTGTCAGCTCAGTCTGTTAGGAAACATCGAAGATAACCATAGCAGACTTCTCAAATCATTTCGCGTCTGTCTTATCTTCCTGACCTGATATAGGAAAAATCACAAAACTTAAAGATTAAATAGACCTTTGGAGATGTCTAGGATCTAGTCCACAGGCTCAAAACATCAGTCCATGGGCCACATGAAGGACCATGGATGAGCTTCAACAAGTCTGGGAATGCCTGAAGTGGTATGCAGAATTTTGTGAGTTCATTTTTCTGGGGAAAGAGTCCATAACTTTCATCAGATTCTCAAATGAGTTGATATCCTCCAGAAGTTTAAGAACCACTGACCTAGTCTAACTTTTCTAGCTTACAGAGTTGAGGAAACTGAGTCTCTGAGAAGCTGAATAATAATATTCAGCTTAATAATAAAATCATACAATTTTTAGTGGAGGTTAGGCCTGTAGTGTTCTTTCAAACCAATTTAAATTAATCATCTAACATTAAATGAGTGATTTAAAAAAAATAGCATTTATCCATATTTGAGCATTCAAATTTTGGAAAATCTGGGTTCCATATGGGTTATTTATCCCCAGATGAGATTCTTAATAATTGTTTGTAAGATGTTCAGAAGTGAAAAGATAGAGTTACTCCCTCTGCTATGTTATTGCTCATATTTTTTCCCTTCACTTCTTTACTCAGCATCTATTCTTTCCTAGTTACTTAAAAATAATCATAATGAGGAACAAAAATTGCAGGGTAGTCTCATTTTGTGTGTGGCTTAGGTTCTGTATTAGAATCCATTTAGGAACCAATGTAATCACTCTAGGCTTTTCAGTAGAGGGAATCTAATAAAGGGAATTGGTCACATAGGTGATGAAAGAGCTCAGCAGCTAAATAGGGAATGGGGAGGTGACCCAGAGAATAGCAACAGCAGCACACTACTCCCTCCATCATGCCAGAGGGACAGTGGGAGAAGTGGTCCTAAAATTTGGGGCTCTCTTTAAGGATCTAGAACTATGGTGAGGATTGCCTAGTGGGAGCTGGAACCACATAGGGGACACAGCCATTGCCAGTGGCACCACCAAAAACAGGGACAGAGAGAGAGAGAGAGAGAGAGAAATACTCTGGTTTTGCTCCAGCACTCCAATCTTCTGCTAGTGCCTCCCATTGGCCAGACCTACCTGGAAGGCAGAGGGCAAGAGACTCTGGGAACTGGTGTTCCCCAAAATACAGAGCACAGTGGGAGGTGGGGGTAGAATGGATACAAGAGGGGAGCAAAAAAGCAGTCATCTGCTATAGATTCTAAAACAAACAGGAGAAGCTAGGCTGTGAAAAGTCAAAAGCCCTTAGGAAAATGCCACTTTGGAGATGAGCTCACATCTCTTATAAAATTTAGCACAGCCAGTTTTGTCTCTGGTGTTGGAACAGAAAATTCTTTTTTTTGATTGGGCAATAGATGACATATTTGGCTTTTCTCTGGGGTTGTCTCGTATGAATAATATGAATATTTCAATGCTAAAATCACTCAGCTCAGTGACATGCTCATAACTTGAGAAGTTGCCGGAAACTGAGACAAACTGGGGTAAAAGCAGATTCACACCTTCCATTTCACGTTCACTCAGAAATCTCAATCTCTCTCTGTTTCTATCTATGTCTCTCTTTCTCTTGATAGAAAGATAGAGAGAGAGAGAGAGATGATAGATAGAGAGATAGAGAGATAGATAGATGATAGAGAGATAGAGATAGAGAGAGAGAGACACGTAGCAGAATGAGTGGAAGAATTACCTACACTAGTTGCTAATTCTCTCCCGTCCTTTTCCTTTTCCTTTTTCTTTTTCCGGAGACCATTTGCTTGAAAATTGTGTAAGTTAAATGCTGCTATAATGCTGACCAATTCCTTTGAACTCTACTGTGTACTAAGCATTCTGCTTAGGGATAGAAATAAAAAATGAATGAGACATGGTTCCTGAATTTAGTGGGCTTGTTTGGAATCAGTGCAGTTTATGCAGAATACAGAAAAACATTCAAGAAGAGAAGACTGTGCAAGAAGCTAGTTTATTTTGTGTGGTATTTTTTGGTGGAAATATTGTAAGAAATTCATAATTTGAAGTGTGTTGATCCCTCATAACACAGACCTAATGACACATCAAGGAACTAAATACCATATATAAAGCAAGATTCATGTAAAGATTGATAATTTTGATGACTTCTTGCCCACACAAAAATTATTCTAAAAAAGTGATATAATATGCCACTCGTGATTTATTCCTCACCTGTCTTGGTCATCACTTGGTAAAATAATGTATTAAGGGAGTGACAGAATGTTACTTTGACAAAGTCAGGAGGAATCAGCCAGGAGTCTTCTCTGGGTTGACTTATTAAAAATAAGAATCTTGATTACTGGTCTAGTGGGTGGTCTTCATTATTAACCAGTTAGTATTAATCAGTCACAGATGGTTATTTTACTTGGTGTACATTAAATAATACAATAATATAATTTCTCATTGATCATCACCACAGGCATTCTAGGTGGGTATTTCCCCATTTCCAGGTGAGAAAACCAAGGCTCAAATGGATTGAATGATTTGCCAAGGACCATGCAAATATTTGTGGCAAACCAGGCTTACACTTGTTCTTCTGCTTTCACTGACCTTGTGCCGTGAGAGCACGTGGTTTCACGAGACTGCTTTCTGGGGCATAGGCAAAGAGGGTTATAAATGATTTGATAAAATTTGATAATAGAAATGATTTGATTAAAAGTGTTTGATAAAATATTTTTGTTAGATTCACCTGATTTCTTATAAGAAAATGACTGATGTGACTTTCAGCCATTAATTATCAAAATGAGAACATAGGGAGAATATGTGTGACCCTTTATAAATCTTTTAATACAAATTTAAAAGTATTTTTAAAAATCTTGGCCTCAGAACAAGCAGAATGTAACTTCATCAGAGAATAGATATGACCATGTGTCAGTCACACAGAAATCTGTGATTTCCATAAAGAGAAAATAATACATACTACCTTTTCCAAACACATGAAAGAAAAATAAAAACTAAGAAAGTAGTTTTTGACATTTGAATACTTGTGTACATTTGAAAAATTATTTATTTATTTATTTTTATCACCCAAAGTTCATAGTTTATTTAGGGTTTACTCTTGGTGTTGTACATTCTATGGATTTGGCCAAATGTGTTATGACTTATATTCATCATTTTAACATCATCAGCATAATTTCATCGTCCTAAAAGTCCTGTGCTCTGCCTTTTCATCTCTTCCCTCACCCACCCCCACCCCCGGCCCTGCATCCACTGCTCTATCTACTGTCTCTGTAGTTCTGCCTTTTCCAGAATGTTATATAGCTGGAATCACACAGTACATAGCCTTTTCAGATTGGCTTCTTTTACTTACTAACATGCATTTAAGGTTCTCCCAAGTCTTTTTATGGCCGGATAGTTCATTTCTTTTTGGCGCTGACTTGTTTATATTTTGAGAGAACCAAGGGATTAAATGATTGTTACAGCCAGTGGGAAATGACAGAAAAGCACACTCCTCTCCACTGCAGTCTTCCTTCCCTCTCACAGCTCTTAGTTTGCCATCTTGAGGGTGACACACACCCCACTTCTGAGACGCATTCTGGCCCAGGGTCAGCAAGCAGTGTCAGGCCTTGCAGCTTCGCATTTAGTGAAAGTTCTAGCTGAGGTCTGGTTGTCGTCCTCCTCCTCCTCTTCATCATGTCAGTATATGTATCTAATGTATCATAACAGTATGCCTAGTATTAAGTGATCATATTCTGTTAAGCATTTTACCACATAATCTCATTTAACGCCCTGCTCAACAACTCCTTGAGGTAGATGTTGTCATCATCCTCACTTGACAGATGAGGAAACTGGGGCTTAGGAAGAGAATTTGCCCAAGGTCACACAGCTGGTGCGTGGTAGGGCCGAGATTCACACCCAGGATGGTCTGGCTCCGGAGGTGGAGCTATTGAGCCCTGTACTGGACTGCTGCTCCCTCCATTCTAAATGGCCTGATGTGGAGGGCCATTGTCTTCATGGTCACTGTCTCATAGGCTGGATTGCTATGAGCTGATGCACAGAAATAGCAGGCAGAGAATATATGTAAATTGAACTCAATCACTGAAAATAGAATATTTTGATGTCGCAAATATATTTTCAGAAATCTAAAATTACCCCAAATAGTGTAAGTGGGAAAATATAAACATGAAGTATCATGTATGTAAATAATGTGTGAAGAATTGATTTTTCTAAACTGTAAGCCAGAGTACTGAGAATAAGCTACATGCTATTAGCAAAAACTTTAGAATTAAAAGTGATAAAGGTTTATATTAATATAGCATGTATACCATTGACGCTCATACGGGGATAATATAGTCATTTGTGTCAGACTAGGATACTTTCAGAGTAAAGTTTTTTTTTCTCTTTTCCTGGAATGATGTTCCACTTCCATCAGTCATAGACAGGCAGGGCTCGGAGATGGGCATTTTTCTAGAATCTGAGCTCACAGTCACTTCCCCTTTTTACTTCTCTCTGGATCTCCCCTCATCTGTGCCCCCTAGTCATTTAGTACAAATACATCCTATCAGACGGCCCAGCCCATCTGGAACTGCTCACCATGGAGATGGCCCTCTCAGCCATGTCTGTAAGTCCTGTGCTGCTCTGATGCAGGTCTGCTGACAAGAGCCGGCTCAACACACAAAAGGAGTCCCTCTGGAATCCTGGCCAGGTCAGAATCTCTCTTCTAGAGATTTGGAATAGGGATGTGGAGAGACCCAGCCAGTTACTGTGAGGTTGCCCCAGGCATGGGGGCTTGGGGCAGAGCAGAGCAGAGGGGAGGCCAGCAGCGCACAGGGAAGGATCCGGAAGCTCATGAGAAGAGGGATGCAGAGGCGAGAAATGAGGAGTTGCTGGTTGACTATTAATGGCCTCAAGTTACTAATTCAGGACAGTCTTGTGTTCCAAGCTCTTTCTACCTCCTGCTGATTCCTTTTTTTTTTTTTTTAAAGCTGCTCATTCCTTTTAATAAATTCCTTTTTACTGATGTCAACTTGGTAATGTTTTGGTTGCAACCAAATCATCTTCCGACACTGTGAGAAAATACAGAGGGCTAAGTACCTGCACTTTGATAAATTTACAGATACGCAGTTTATTCATTGATTTTGACTTAACTCACTTTAGTTTAGTTTTCAGGGTATCTCCTGCATGTTCTTGAGGCTGGCTACTTCTTAGGCCTAGTCCTTGTGAAAACAGATGAGGTGTGTCTGTCAACATAGTCTTAGATGAAACTGGTCCCTTAAAGTCACCCAAACCTGAACCTGTTGCTCTAGTCCCATAACTTTATGACTAGAATTTCTTTAACTTTCATCTTCAGTTTTGTCTTCTCAGACCAAGGTTTAAATGATGAGTGTCTTTTTTCTGAACTCTCACATAATTTCTTTTTCTAGGTAATTGTTTTCTTAGCTCTTGGTTACCAGTCTGATATACCCATTTCATCCCCCACTGCATCTCCCACCTCTCCTGGTTGGACCTCTGGTCTGCCATTCAGTTGGTCAGCTAGCATTTTAAAGTCTGTTCCTTTTCCTCTACCTAGAGCAATGGTTCTGAAGCTTTATTACAATAGGACCCACTTTGAAAGCTTTTTTTGACTTTTTTATTTTTATTTATTTATTGAAGTAATGTTGGTCTGTAACATTATATAAATTTCAGGTGTACATCATTGTATTTAGATTTCTGCATAGATTACATCACGTTCACCACCCAAAGACTAATTACCATCCATCACCTTACACATGTGCCTAGTCACTCCTTTCATCCTCCTCCCTCCCCACTTCTCCTCTGGTAACCACCAATCTAATCTCTGTATCTATGTGTTTGTTTGTTGTTGTAGTTGTTGTTTTTACCTTCTATTTATGAGTCAGATTATACGGTATTTGACTTTCTCCCTCTGACATTTCACTTAGCATAATACCCTCAAGGTCCATCCATGTTGTCATAAATGGCAACACTTCTTTGTTTTTTATAGTTGGGTAGTATTCCATTATGTATATATATGACATCTTTATCCATTTGTCCCTTGATGGGCATCTAGGTTGTTTTCAAGTCTTGGCAATTATGAATGATGCTGCAACGAAGATAGGGGTGCATATACTCGTGTTTTCATGTTCTTTGAATAAATATCCAGCAGTGGAATAGCTAGACCATATGGTAGTTCTGTTCTTAATTTCTTAAGGAATCTCCATACTGTTTTCCATAGTGGCTGCACCAGTTTACACTCCCAACAGCAGTGTATGAGGGTTTCCTTTTCTCCACATCCTCTCCAACATTTGTTATTTCTTGTCTTTTTAATTATAGCCATTCTGACGGGTTTAAGGTGATATCTCATTGTAGTTTCAATTTGCATTTCCCTAACAATTAGTGATGTTGAATATCTTTTCATGTGCCTGTTGGCCATCTGTATATCTTCTTTGGAAAGATATCTGTTCAGATCTTTTGCCCAATTTTTAATTGGGTTGTTTGTTTTTTTGTTGTTGAGATGTGTGAGTTCTTTATACATTTGGATATTAACCCCTTATCAAATATGTGGTTTGCAAATATCTTCTCCCAATTGTTAGGTTGTCTTTTTGTTTTGTTGATAATTTCCTTTGCTGTGCAGAAGGTTTTTAGTTTGAAGTAGTCCCATTTGTTTATTTTTTTGCTGGTTTCTCTTGCCTGGTCAGACATGGTATTTGAAAATGTGTTGCTAAGACCAATGTTGAAGAACATACTGCCTATGTTTTCTTCTAGAAGTTTTATGGTTTCAGGTCTTACATTCAAGTCATTAATCCATTTTGAGTTAATTTTTGTGTGTGGTGTAAGGTAATGGTCTACTTTCATTCTTTTTCATGTGGCTGTTCAGTTTTCCCAAGACTATTTGTTGAAGAGACTTTCCTTTCTCTATTGTACATTCTTGGCTCCCTTGTCGAAAACCAACTGACCATAGATGTTTTGGTTTATTTCTGGGCTCTTGATTCTGTTCCATTTATTTGTGTGTCTGTTTTTGTGCCAGTACCATGCTGTTTTGATTACTATAGCTTTGTAGTATATTTTGAAATCAGGGAGTGTGATGCCTTCAACTTTGTTCTTTTTTCTCAGGATTGCTTTGGCTATTTGGGGTCTTTTGTTGTTCCATATAAATTTTAAGATTCTTTGTTCTATTTCTGTGAAAAATGTTGTTAGAACTTTGATAGGGATTGCATTGAATCTATAGATTGCTTTAGGAAGTATGGACATCTTAACTGTATTAATCTTCCAATCCAAGAGCACAGAATATCTTTCCATTTCTTTGCGACTTCTTTGATTTCTTTCAACAATGTTTTATAGTTTTCAGTGTATAGGTCTTTCACCTCTTTTGTTAAGTTTATTCCTAGGTATTTTATTGTTTTTGTTGCAATTGTAAACGGGATTGTGTCCTTAATTTCTCTTTCTGCTACTTCATTGTTAGTGTATAGAAACACAAGTGATTTTTGTGTGTTGATTTTGTATCCTGTAACTTTACTGTATTCATTATTTCTAAAAGTTTTTTGGTGGATTTGTTAGGGTTTTCTAAATATAAAATCATGTTGTCTGCAAATAGTGAGAGTTTCACTTCTTCCTTTCCAATTTGGATCCCTTTTATTTCTCTTTCTTGCCTGATTACTCTGGCTAGGACTTCCAATACTATGTTAAATAAGAGTGGCAAAAGTGGGCATCCTTGTCTGGTTCCTCGTCTTAAAGGGACAGCTTTCAGTTTTTCTCCATTGAGTATGATATTAGCTGTAGGTTTGTCACATATGGCCTTTACTATGTTGAAGTATTTTCCTTCTATACCCATTTATTCAGGGTTTTTATCATAAAAGGATACTGTATCTTGTCAAATGCTTTCTCTGTATCTATTGAGAAGATCATGTGGTTTTTATTCTTCATTTTGTTAATGTCGTGCATCACATTGATTGATTTGCAGATGTTGAACCATATTGCATCTCTGGAATAAATCCCATTGATCATGGGGTCTGATCCTTTTAATGTATTTTTGTATTCTATTTGGTAGTATTTTGTTGAGGATTTTGGCATTGATGTTCATCAGTGATATTGGTCTGTAATTTTCTTTTTTTGTGTTGTCCTTGCCTGGTTTTGGCATCAGGGTGATGTTGGCCTTGTAGAATGAGTTAAGAAGTTTCCCGTCCTCTTCAATTTTTTGGAAGAGTTTGAGAAGGATAGGTATTAAGTCTTCTTTAAATGTTTGATAGAATTCACCAGGGAAGTCATCTGGTCTTGGACTTTTTTTGGGGGGGGGTATGGTTTTTGCTTACGGTTTCAATCTCCTTACCAGTGATTCACGTATTCAAATTCTCTATTTCTTCTTGATTCAGTTTTGGAAGGTTGTATGATTCTAAGAATTTATCCATTTCTTCTAGATTATGTAATTTGTTGGTGTATCACTTTTCATAATATTCTCTTATACTTTTTGGTATTTCTGAGGTGTCCACTGTAATTTCTCCTCTTTTGTTTCTGATTTTATTTATTTGAGGCTTCTCTCATTTTTTTCTTGGCGAGTCTAGCTAAAGGCTTGTCAGTTTTCCTTATCTTTTCAAAGAACCACCTCTTGGTTTCACTGATTCTTTCTGTTGTTTTTTTAGTCTCTATTTCATTTATTTCTGCTCTGATTTTTATTATTTGCTTCTTTATACTGATTTGGGGCTTTGTTTGTTCTTCTTTTTCTAGTTCCTTTAGGTACACTGTTAGATTGTTTGAGATTTTTCTTGTTTCTTCACGGTAGACCTATATTGCTATAAGCTTTCCTCTTAGTACTACTTTTGTTGTATCCCATAAATTTTGGCATGTTGTATTTTCATTTTCATTTGTCTCTAGGTATTTTTGGGTTTCTGCTTTGATTTCTTCATCGAGCCAACAGTTGTTCAGTAGCATTTTGGAGCTCCACGTATTTGTGGCTTTTCTGGTTTTCTTCCTGTAGTTGATTTCTAGTTTCACACCGTTGTGGTCAGAAGAGGTGCTTGGTACTCTATCAATCTTCTTAAATTTATTGAGACTTGTTTTGTGGCCTAATAGGTGATCTGTCCTGGAGAATGTTCCATGTGCATTCAAAAAGAATGTGTATTCTGTGCTTTTTGGATGGAATGTCTGTATATACCTGTTAAGTCCATCTGGTCTATTGTGTCATTTAAAGCCAATGTTTCCTTATTAATCTTCTGTTTGGATGATTTACCCATTGATGTAAGTGGAGTGTTAAAGTCCTCTACTATTATTGTGTTACTGTGTATTTCTCCTTTTATGTCTGTTAATAATTGCTTTATATATTTAGGTGCTCCTATGTTGGGTGCATAGATATTTACAAATGTTGTATCCTCTTGTTGGATTGTTCCCTTTATCATTATGCAGTGCCCTTCTTTGTCTCTTGTTATAGTTTTTGTTTTAAAGTCTATTTTGTCTGAAATAAGGATTGCTACCCTAGCTTTCTTTTCATTGCCATTTGCATGGAGTATCTTTTTCCATCCCTTCACTTTCAGTTTGTGAGTGTCTTTAGGTCTGAAGTGTGTCTCCTGTATGCAGCATATATATGGGTCTTGTTTTATCCAGTCAGCCCCCTATGCCTTTTGATTGAAACATTTAGTCCATTGACATTTAAAGTAGCTATTGATAAGTATGTACTTATTGCCATTCTGTTACTTTTTTTCAGGGTGTTTTAGTAGTTCTTCTCTGTTCCTTTCTTCTTCTCTTGCTCTCATCCCTTGTGGTTTGATGGCTTTCTTTAGTACTATGCTTGTGTTCCTTTCTCTTAGTTTTTTGTGTATTTATTATGGGTTTGTGGTTTGTGATTACCATGTGGTTCGCATATAATAACTTCATAAATAGTGATCTATATTAAGCTGATAGTCTCTTAAGTTTGACCTCTTGCTAAAAGCTCTACTCGTTTACTCCCTTCCTCTCTCATTTTATGTTTTTGATATCATGTTAATGTCTTTTTCTAAGTTTTTTTTTTTTGTTTGTTTGTTTTTTTTTTTTTTTTTTTTTTGTGAGGAGATCAGCCCTGAGCTAACATCCGCCAATCCTCCTCTTTTTTTGCTGAGGAAGACGGCCCTGGGCTAACATCGGTGCCCATCTTCCTCCACTTTATATGGGACGCCGCCACAGCATGGCTTACCAAGCAGTACTTCGGTGCGCGCCCGGGATCCGAACCAGCGAACCCCGGGCCGCCGCAGCGGAGCGCGCGCACTTAACCGCTTGCGCCACCAGGCCGGCCCCTCATGTTAATGTCTTTTATTGTGTGTATCTCTTAACCTCTTATTATAAATATAAACTATTTTAGGACTTTTGTCTTTTGACCTTCATATTAGCTTCATAGATGGTTGATCTGCTATCTTTACTACATATTTGCCCTCACCAGTGATTTTACTATTATTACTATTTTTTGGTAATTTTCCTATTCCTATTTGTGGTCTTTTCTTTTCCACTTAAATAAGTCTCTTTAGCATTTCTTGTAAGCCTGGTTTATTGTAATAAACTCTTTTAGTTTTTGCTTGTCTGGAAAACTCTTTATCTTTCCTTCTATTCTGAGTGATAACCTTGCTGGATAGAATATTCTTGGCAGTAGGTTTTTTCCTTTCAGCACTTTAAATATATCATGCTACTCCTTTCTAGCCTGTAAGTTTTCTGCTGAGAAGTCAGCTTATAGTCTTATGGGGTTTCCTTTGTATGTAACTTGTTGCTTTACTCTTGCAGCTATTAGGATTCTTTTTTTGTTTTTAGTTCTTGACATTTTAATTATGATGTGTCTTGGTGTAGGCCTCTTTGGGTTCATCTTGTTTTGTGCTCTCTATGCTTCCTATATCTGGATGTCTGTTTCCTTCCTTAGGTTAGGAAAGTTTTCAGCTATTCTTTCTTCAAATAGATTCTCTGCCCCTTTGTCTCTCTCTTCTCCATCTGGGACACCTATAATATGGATGTTAGTGCACTTGATGTTGTCCCAGAAGTCCCTTAGACTGTCTTCACTATTATTATTATTATTTTTGTGAGTAAGATGAGCCCTGAGTTAACATCCATTCCAATCCTCCTCTTTTTGCTAAGGAAAACTGGCCCTGGGCTAACATCTGTGCCCATCTTCCTCCACTTTATATGGGATGCCGCCAAAGCATGGCCTGACAAGCAGTGTGCACCCGGGATCCGAACCCGGGCTGCCAGCAGCAGAGTGCACACACTTAACCACTATGCCACAGGGCCGGCCCCTGTCTTCATTATTTTTAATTCTTTTTTTTTTTTCTGTTCAGCTCCTATGATTTCCTCTAGTCTTTCCTCCAGGTCGCTGATCCGTTCTGTATCATATACTCTGCTGTTGATTCCCTCTAGCGAATTTTTCATTTCCAGTATTGTATTCTTCAGTTCTGATTGGTTCTTTTTTATATTTTCCATTTCTTTTTTGAAGTTCTCACCGAGTTCATCCATTCTTTTTCCAAGATCAGTGAGCATCCTTATGACTATTACCTTGTCCTCTTCATCAGGTAGATTGGTTATTTCTGTTTCAATTAGTTCTTTTTCTGAGGATTTGTCCTTTTCCTTTATTTGGAACATATTCCCTTGTCTCCTCATATTGCCTCTTTTTCTGTGCTTATATCTTTGTATTAGGTAGGTCAGCTATGTCTCCTGATCTTAGAGAAGTGGCCTTAGGTAAGAGATGCCTTATGAGGCCCAGCAGTGTGCTTCCCTCTTGTCACCAGTTCCAAATGTTCCAGGAGTGACCCCTGTGTGGGCTACGTGTGTCCTTTTGTTGTGGCAGGGTTGCTCTTGCTGTAGGTGCCCAGGCAGGCTGAGCTGTCTCTCTGGCTGGCTGTTTGTATTGCTCAGCTGTCTGTGGCTGCTACGGTCCCTTCAGTCACTTAATCAGGTGTGGGGAGCCCCAGCACAGCTGGCTGCAAGGTCTAATATCACATTCCTGCTACAGGTTTTCTGGTAAGTGAGTAGGCCCCCAGTGTGCCTGGTTGCTAGGCCCGGGGCTCACTATTGCTGTAGGCCTCTGGCCTGCAAGGCTGTTGTTAGCTCTTTCAGGAGTACAGCTGTGTGGGGCCAGCCCCAAGTGTGGCAACACATAATATTTTCAGGATATGGAAGGTGGGGCTTATCCTCTATGTGGCTGTTTGAGAAGCACAAGTCTGCTGCAGCTGAGGAGCCCCACTGCCTGCAGGCCCACACACCCTGTCCATGTAGTCCTGTCCCTTGTGCATACCCCGCCCCACTAAAGTGGACCCAGTCACCCTCCTGCAGAGGTTCCTCACAGCCCACCTATGCAGGTCCACAAATTGCCTGAGGGCTTGCTGCTGGATGGGGCCCATCCCTAGGGCAGGCCACTTGCGCTGGTTGAGGTGAATTAAATCAGTGCTCTAGTGGGCAAGGCAAACCTCTGTGCTAACGGGTCAGGAGAAGAACTCCAATGGTGTCTGTCCGTGTCTGTGTCAGCATGCCTGTGCTAGGTCACAATAATGGCTGCTGCCAATGTCTCAGTCTCTGGAGAGGTGGTCCCAGCATGCTCCTGCCTTTCTGAGATGCACCCAGGCCTATCAAGTGAGTCTCTTTTCACCAAAGGACTGTGTACCTTTCCTTCTGGTGATTTTGTGTTGCTTTTTGAAATGGGTGAATTTGTGTGTGGGCCCTTTAAGAGCAGGCTTTCCTTTCCCTTTATGTCCAATAGATTTTCTAGGGCTATTTCCCATTTTTGTTAATAGCCAGCAAAGCCAGATATTATGACACTCATCTCGGTTGTGCTGAATTCAAAGGCTGCTTACTGTGGAAATGCTCTCCCGCTCAGATCCCATGCTCCTCCAGCGAATGTTTTGTACCTTCAGATTGCTCCCGGCCATGAAGGGCTGTGGCTAGAATGTGGCTTTTTTCCTCTCCAGAAAGGAATTTCTGCCTTTTCCACCTCAGGCAGCACTGTCCCTTGTTGTGGGAGTTCTTTTTATCCAGTTTCCAGTTCTCTCTCTGGGGTAGTTGTTACAAGGGTAGTTGTAAATTTGTTGTGTCCATTGGAGGAGGTGGGTTCAGAGTCCTCCTATGCCACCATCTTCCCAGCAATCTGAAAATTTAAAAATATATCTCTTAAAGCATTTTGTACTAAAGAGTTAAATAAAAATTAAAATAATTATCTATTAGAAATAAATGAAAATTAGACCATTTAATACCACAAAAAGCATATAAGATACTGCCTAAATAACACTGAATATTTTAGTCTTAAAGGGAATTATTAGGAAATGAGTATTTTTATAATTTTGGGATAAGGATGACTTATGAAAGCTAGACACCTGGGAGCCACGGAGAAAAATATGGACAGATTTAATTACATAAAAATTTAAAACTTTAATTTGCTAAATGACATCATAACCAATGATAAGAAACAATTGACAGAAATTCAAGTTGGCATATTTGCAACATATAAATCAAAGGCTCAATATGCAAAAAATATAAAGATGTCATACTTAATCAAGAAAGAGGTTTTCGGGCTGGCCTGGTGGTGCAGCAGTTAAGTGCGCGTGCTGGGCTTCAGCGGCGCAGGGTTCACTGATTTGGATCCCAGGCGCACATCGATGTACTGCTTGTCAAGCCATGCTGTGGCGGTGTCTCACATAAAGTAGAGGAAGATGGGCATAGATGTTAGCCCAGCGACAATCTTCCTCAGAAAAAAGAGGAGGATTGGCATCAGATGTTAGCTCAGGGCTAATCTTCCTCACAAAAAAAAAAAAAAAGAAAGAAAGAGGTTGTCAATGTAATTAAAAAATAGGTGATAGATATGAATAGGCAAGTCAGATGAAATACAAATGGCCAACAAAACTTGGAAAATACATAAATTAAAAGAAAATAAGGTAAATTTTTTTGCCCATAATATTGGCAAACATTTTAAAGATTGACAATACTGGTATGAGGCGAGAATATGGAGAAATATACACTCTCATGATGGTTGGATGGTAAATAAATTAATGTAGCATTTTTGGTGAGCAAATTGGCAGTACAATTATTTATTACACACATGAATGCCTTTGAAACCAGTAATTTCAATTCTAGAAATTTGTTCTACAGTATTTATACAAGCATGCTCATTTTAGTATTATTTGTAATGGAAAAAAGTCTAAAAAATCCCTCTTATGAGAATAAATTTGGAAATTATTAAGTAAATATGACATATCCATTTTATAAAATGCCCTTTTAGAAAGAATGTGTAGATCTATGCATACTGAAATAAAGATGAATATCCTCTATTTTTAAGAGAGAAAGGAAGTTGCAAATGATGCTGTAATTATGATTTTATGTACGTTAAAAAAATATATATTGATATCAAATTCCCACAGTTCTAAGATTGCGTTCTTCTCTTCTTAATATATCTGCAGTTGGGGTGCAATGTGGTAAAAGTTGTCTGCACATACGGGAAAAACCTACAGCCTAGTTATCGCTGCATGTGCAAGGACTGTGCTATGCACAGATGTTGTCAGTTCTGATTGTTACCTCACTCTAATTATACCATTGTTACTCCACACATGGTTGAGTTTTAAATTTGGATGCTTAATTGTCACATAAAACATCTTCAAAAACAGATTATATTATAGGGTAGCAGTAAAACAAAAAGTTGTTTCTGCCAAAGAATGAATGTCATTCTGTGGGCAATGCAATGAGAAATAGTAGACATTGCCAAGTATCTCAGAATATATCATAGAATTTTCAAAGCTAGAAGAGGTTGCTAGGCTCTTTTTATGTATTATGAGGGATTATTGCACCGATAGGTAACACTTCTCTGTTAAAAGCTTATCTGGCTTTCAGGAAAGATCATTTAGTTTCACTTGATGTGAAAGTTAGTCAAGGAAAAAATAAACAGGAAGTAGAATCAATATCTTTAATATCTTTGAGATTCTTCTGTCAGTCCTAAAGATGCTAAAAAGTCAAAACTATCATCTTGGGTAATAAGGAGCAGAGGTCACCCACGGTGCTATGCACAACTGTGGTGGTCAGAAGCCATTCAGAAGAATCAGTAGACTTTGTCCATGAAGAAGCCTTAGACTCAGACTTTAATTGTGACTTGATTGACCTTGTGATTATGAGTCCTGGAGAAGAGAGTTTTAGCCAATCACGAAGTAAACTGTTGGAGCCACTTCCAGCTACATGAGCTACAGCATTAAACCCGAAATGTCAGTAAGTGTACCCATTTCAATAAATTTAGTCTGATTCAAAGCTATAGTCTGTTCTCTTTGGTCTCAAGTTTATATCTATGTATATTAGTAAAATTTTGCAATATTTGGGTATATAAGCTATTTCCTTCTAGGTCAAACTTTATCCTTCTCTCCCTGGAATGTTATAAGATATGACCCAATTTATGTGTCTAATGGCAACAAGGGCTAGTTGGGGTGGGTCTTGGTAAGAATGGACACCCCTTGCAAGACATCTGCCCTAGATGAGGCCTTACATGGGCTTCAAGGAAGGAATGGCTAGTCTCCTTGGGCCTGGGAGGGCAAGCTGCTTGCGCTGGCAAGGATAGCTAGCCCTGCCTGGATGCTAACTACTTAAGTAGAGGCGTGAAGCCTGAAGCTGATGCAGGGTCATGTAATAAAATCATTGACTATCATATGTGATAGAGGACAGTTTCCAGATGAATTATGCTTCAAAAGTCACACTGTTGAATATACTTCATACCATCTTTCTAAGAAAGAGGCAAGTAGTAGAAAACCAAACCAAAACAAATATAAAAATCCTGATCTAGGGTCACTTTCA
Organism: Diceros bicornis minor; assembly: GCF_020826845.1. Taxonomy (NCBI): domain Eukaryota; kingdom Metazoa; phylum Chordata; class Mammalia; order Perissodactyla; family Rhinocerotidae; genus Diceros; species Diceros bicornis. The sequence goes on along the minus strand of NC_080762.1, from coordinate 56,585,012 downwards.
AGATGACAAGTGCTGCACTATCCACCAAGCCTTGATCCCCTCAGTCTTAGGACTGCTTCTGTGGCTAGAATGCCATCGTTAGAACAGTTCAACCATGAATACTCATATGGACCAGGTTCAAAGAAAAAAGGCTAACTTACACTTATGGTTCTGTATTCATTTGCACAACAGAACTTTCACTTTCTGTTAAATCCACTTATCTAAGCAGTTATTGACAATAGAAACATTCCCTGAAGTATCCTTTTGTTTTCTATGTTCTCCATGGTTTAATTTTCCCCAAACCCTGCATCCCTCCTGTCTCCATCCCAGCTGAAATGTTAGTAGACAACAGTAAACCAGAACTGCTTTGGATATTTCCATTTTTTCTTTCCCAAGCAAAAAGAAAAAAAAATAGTTATGACTTCTTGACTTTTATTGGAGTATAATTCTCCCTGTGTACATTTCATATTCAGCTGCATTCTAGTAGCATAACAACTACTTTCATTCCTCTTGACTCTCCTTTTTTTTAAGTTCTTTTAAAAATGATTCACCCACTTTACAAACTCATCATTTTTGGACAAGGAAAAGACCCACCATTAGATCATCTGGTTCCATCCTCCCACCTAGTGCTGGAGCTGTTCCCACAATGAATTTGCCAGTGATAATCTTGGCTCATTTAAAGCACTAGCATTTATAATATTCCCTTGGGGTATGATACACAGAGTAAGAGGCCTCATTTAGGAAAATTTTCTTCTTTTCCCATTATGGGTATACTTGACCCCCACAGAAAATTTAAGAATAGATACACATGAGTAATATTTGACTTGGTTCCTATTTTAAGAATTTTCATATTCTAGCACTTTAAATTGAAAAACTCTTTTCTATAAATTCTCTTGAAATTAGTGCTTTTCTGCCTTACATGCAGCTACCCTGCTTTTCTCTCTCTTTGCTTTTTTCTTTTATTTTTTATTTAACATCTGTAGAACCATGTTTGATGGTAAAATGTCAAATATGGCCAATACTATTTATTATTTTTCATTTATTTACATGAAAATTGTCCCACGTGATAAAGTGAAAAGCAGTGAGAAGACAATCGTGATTTTAATTCTTTCTCTGTATTATATTGGCTGTTCCAGAACTGTCCTGAGCGTCTCCTTCCAGATTCAGCTTGGTCCCTGTGTCCCTTATGAAGTTCTGCCTTGCTAATTAGACCTTAATAATGTCTCCCTTTTCTGCATCTCTTGCATCATTCCTAACCTTGGCAGAATGTGTTGTTATTTGCAGTTCCAGGCGTGCTTGTGTTATGAAGTGGAATATGACCTACTGGAATTCAGAGACTTTGTCTTGTCCAGCCCTGCCAATGAGCAATACAGGAAACCAACACAATAAATGTGCTGGGTGGGTAGGCATATTAATTTTTTAATTATATTTGCTTCTTATAGTTTGATCACTTTTTTATGATTCTGGCTTAAAAATAACTTGAGTGATCTAATTTTTAACCTAATTTAACACACTTAGATTTACAGTAAATACATGAGGAGTTGTGACTTCATAATTTGAAATCCCGTTCTGGGGCAGCCACAGGTTTTGATTCATCTCCTTTTTCCTCTGTAAGGATTTTTTAATTTCACACGTGATTTTCTTATTTAATGGATATAAATTTTGTTGTGTGCTATGTTAAACTTGAGCACAAAAATTGTAGAATGTAATTATCTACTTGCTGAGCTAAATTTCCACTAACTATGGAAAACTTATTCAGACTCTTGCAAGAAAATCCAGTCCAATTCAGTGAGTTTTTCATTGAAATTCAAGATAATTTTCTTAGTTACATTTCAATTTCAATTCAATCTATTAGGCTGTTCTCTCTTCCTGATCCTGCCTGTTGTCTGATGGAGACATAAGTTTGTGTGTGTGTGTGTATTTGAGGTGTGGCTGAGTGTTTGTATTTAGGTATATGTGTGTGTATAAGTGTGTGTTTTATGTGTGGGTGTGTGTTTGTGTGGATATGTGTGTGAGAGTGTGTTGGGGGAAGACCCCACTTCATGACTGGTCACACACTGGTGGTGCAGAAGGCTTGTTTTTGTCTAGTCTCACAGGCTTGTCACTTCTGTGTGGCGTCTGTGGTTACTTTGCTGCTGTTGTCACTGCTTGTGTCACGATCTGCTAGGATCCCTTGTGTGGATGGTGGTGTTCAATGCAGGCTCTGTCAAGTGGTCATTAGATGGTCTGGGGGTTTCCTCCAAGGCCCCTGCATGCTTTCCTGATGTGGGTTAACTCCCAGAGATGCAGCATTCCTGATGCCCCCAACCTTCAAAGCTAGGCCACCCCTCACTCTGCTGAAGGGACTGCTGGTGTGTTGGCTCATTTTCCCAATTAATTTGGGGCCTACAAGAAGTGTTTGCATCCCCTACACCAAGACTGACTGGGGGGAAAATGTGAAGGGTATATTCTACAGCACACACCCCCATTTCTTGGAGCCCAAAACTTCACAGGAGACACTTGTACCTACTTCTCTTCTCTGAATCTCCCCACCTCCCACCTGTCTTCAGAAGTGGGGAGATGATTAGTGGCAATGGGGACCAACCCTTCACACTTTTTATGACACTCTTCTTCTAAAGTTTCACTACCTCTGCTCCCATCTGTTTTGTATCTCCCTTTCTAAGAAGAGGGGAGAAAAGCCCCATTTCACGGGTTTGCCTAACTCTCTAGTTGCTTTTCCTGTCTCACAGCTGTCATTGTGTCCTATGAAACCAGCATTTTAGAATCGAGTACCTTTACCCTCAGCAGCTTACAAAGGGTGGTCGCTGGGAAGGAAAATATAAGACGCCAATTCAGATATCAAGTTTAGTGTTCTTAAAACATCCTTCACATGGCCTGTTCCATTTGGCTTTTGTAGTGTGTGGTCTGTGACAGGCGGCTGCTCAACCACTCTGGGCAGCGCAGGGCAAGAGGGTCCAGATGGCTGACTCTCCTCAGTGGAGTGAACACTGTTCTCTGACAATCAAGGTTCCTGTTGATATCCTCTTTCATGGAATTCTCCCTCTTCATTCCCAGACCCCTATTCTCTACTCCTTGATGGCCATCCTGTGCAAGACTATAACCACCAAGTGAGCCCAGAGGGGGCTCTTCTAGAAGATTTGCGGAAATGAGTGTTGTAGTATCTTCAAAATAGCCCTATTTCTATCACCCTGAAGAGGCCCCAACAGCTCTCAAACTCCAGACTGCTTTCTCTTCCGCCATCTTTGAGGTCTGTGGGAAAGGGGAGGCATGAGGATTTGCTCTGGAAGCAAAAAGCCCATGAGTGGTCTTGGCTGTGGCTGTTGAAGAAACTCATTCCACGCTGGACAGAATGAAAAACTAGTGATGAGAAGGTGCTGGGAATTTGACCAACAAATACTTACTCTACTTGCTTTCAATAATAAGAAGAGTTTATTAATTCATCTATTTTTTTATTCATTTATTTATTAATTTGTCCATCAAATAGGTATTGAGCACCTGGCATGGGACTGGATGCTGGGAACATAGAGATAAAGAAGATCAGTGAGGACTCTACCAAAATGTTAAAAGAAGATCAGTGAGGACTCTACCAAAATGTTAAAAGTGGTTTTCCCTGTGTGATTGGTTATGAGTGATTTTTATTTTCCTCTGTTTTTCAGATTTTCTAAAATGAAGACATTAGTTTTATTATCAGGATAAAAATGATAAATATTGTTTCATGTTTGCTCTTTTAAGAAACTTGTCTAAGAACTGAAAAAGAACAGACAGACTGTAGTTAGAGGGAGATTGGGGGTCAAGGGTAGGGTCTTAAACATGGATTAGGTTTGCTAGTGGGTATAGGTTGAGAAAAAGAAGGCAATGGCGAGGAAGAAGTATAAGATTGTCTAGATGTGATAGTGTTCCTGAAGAGGAGGAAGGGGTTGGGGCACAGAACAGAGAAGAAGTATTTGCTGCAAACAGAAGAAAAGACAATTGTTTTATGGAGATGAGAGGGAAAAATGGGAGGATAGACATAGAGAGATGAATTTGAACTTTCTTACCCCAAACACTGACCAGGCAGAGCAAAGTCAGCACTAGGATGTTCCTCCAATCTGCTCTTGCCTGTGCATAGCCACCAATTCAGATAGAGCCAGAAAACCCACTGACAGCAGCTTGTGTCAGTGACTTTCATTTTCTTTGTGAAGTATGTAAGACCATCAACTAGGAAAGGAAAGGAGAAGTGGCAGGACTGAATACTTGATCTGACTGACAAAGACATGGAACAGCCTCAAGATGGAATATCAGAAGAAGCCTCTCAAGGACACAGAATTGTCTGGAAGCATTGAAAATCCAACTAAGGTTCTAGATCATAAATATAGGTGTTCAAATTCTCTCATAGCTCATGAGTGAAATCTTTTTATCCAATGGCACTTAGCAACTTGTATGTGGAGGAATGAAGATGAACTGGTTTGGTCCAGAGTTGGATTATTTCTAGAAAGGCAAAATGGAATGGCAAATGGCCAGGGAGTTTGGGTTTTAGTAAAGGTATGTTTTAAGTGATGGCTATAGTAAATAGGGAAGAAAAATAGAAAGTGGAGGAATAAACCATACTGGAGGACTCGGTGAGTCTGAGGAATAAGCTCAGCAGGAAACAGGCGATGAGAGAGCAAGATGGACCAGCGAGCAGAGCACTGCCATGAACAGCTCAGGGCTGGGGAACGTAGCTGAGGACAGGATGCCAGGCACTGGCCAAGTGAGGAAATGGGGAAAGGAGGGTGGAAATGAAAATTATGAAATAAGAAGAGGTCAGGGAAAAGAGAAGTTGGGAGGGCCCACGAGGTACTGAATTCCTTTGGGGTAAGGACCACCAGGATGCCATATAGCCTTGCTTGTGGCCCAGAAAATAAAGATAGCCTTTCCCCAAAGATTACCCAAACAAAGCATAATTTTGTGACTTCTTCATGTCTGGAATCTCTGGCGCACAGCACATTGCCTAGGACGATATTAGTGCTCAATAAATCTTTATTGAATGAATAAATGACCTAGAGGCGAAGCGAAAGTTAATGTTATTCCAACCCATTTATTTCTCATATGAGACAAAGCAAATGGTATTCATTGTTGTCCACCCAAGAAAGGAGTAAAAAACTAAGTGAAGTTTAGAATGTGCAGAATTTATGAGGGTTCTTTAGAGAAGAATCCTGTGATCCTGGCTCGAGTATTTGTGATTGTCACCATTATTGATTGCTATACCTAAACTTATAACAAAAAAAGACTGTAAACTAGGCAAATCTGTGCAAAATTCATATTTTCTATGAAATATTTTTGGCGTTAGGACTTGGCCATCAAGATCTGGAAACACAGGGCAGTAATCGGGAGTAGAGCCAGGTTAGGGTCTTTCCTATGTCACACCTGTGTCCCCAAGCCCTTTGTGGTTGAAAGGACAATTCCTGCACCTGGTTCCATGGAACAAGAAGTCAGTCTTGCAGCTTATGATCTTCAGCTTTGCTACCCATGTGTCCACTGCTTTCAGCCAAGGCTGATGAGTGGTTCTTGCCCAATTTTCCCTCCACTCCCAGTCATCAGGGTGGAGAAGCCAGTATAGGAACTGTCAGCAATGGGCTGACAATGACCTGGTTGGGAGCAGTGGTTTAAAGAGAATTGGACTGTGGGCCTTCAGAGATGCAGACTGAAGAAGCATATCTGGGGGCTTCTTGCTGAACTTAAAGGACCCCTGGACTATAAGATGGCTTTTCAAAAGATGAAGCTGGTTAAACATCAGCCTCTCCCTGGAGCTGGAGAGAAGGGAACTCTCATACACTGCTGGTGGGAGTGCAAACTTGTGCAGCCACTATGGAAAACAGTATGGAGATTCCTCAAAAAATTAAGGCTAGAACTACCATATGATCCAGCTATTCCACTGCTGGGTATTTATCAAAAGAACGTGAAAACACCAATGCTTAAAGATCCATGCACCCCTCTGTTCATTGCAGTGTTATTCACAATAGCGAAGACATGGAAGCAACCTAAGTGCCCATCAAGGGAAGCATGGATAAAGAAGATGTGGTATATATACACAATGGAATACTACTCAGCCATAAGAAATGATGAAATCCAGCCATTTGTGACAACATGGATGGACATTGAGGGTATTATGCAAAGTGAAATAAGTCAGAGGGAGAAGGTCAAATGCCGTATGATCTCACTCATTAAGTAGTATATAATAACAACAAACAAACACATAGGGACAGAGATTGGATTGGTGGTTACCAGAGGGGAAGGGGGGAGGGAGGAGAGTGAAGGGGATAATTAGGCACATGTGTGTGGTGGTGGATTGTAATTGGTATTTGGGTGGTGAACATGAGAACATGATGTAATCCATGCAAAAATAGAAGTATAATGATGTACACCTGAAAATTATACAATGTTATAAACCAATGTTACCACCATAAATGAACAAACAACAAAAAAATAATCATCTACTCTAGATCATAAAAAAAAAAGAAAAAAAGAAACTATGAGGATCAGGATTTCCAACCCTCATGTCCTGCAGGCTCCCTGAATTAATCTAATGGGTTGGGAACAACTGCAGTCACGGGAAACAAGACCTTTTCTGCTTTCTCTTACTCCCACCACTGAATATGGTCTGCCATTCTTTTGCATCAGAGAGATTTCAGCACAGCACTTGAGAAGGCAGCCCGCTGGCTCACCACAAAAGGAACGCCTGGAGACTTTCATCCAAATAAAATGCAAGGCTTACAGAATCCGAAAATCCCTATTGTTTAGTAACAATCTCATTATTTTTACCACAAAGCAACATGATCTCTTCATGTGAAATACCTCTTTTGGAGGAACTCTTATGTGCCTCTCATCTGCTATGCAAAATGCAAATATGACGATCCAGATCTACACAGAAAAGAAAGTAGGAGGTAATTACGTATTTTACAGTGGTGTTATTTGCATTTCAAAACGATATAGAATATTATTCTTTTAATAGCAAACAAATTTAATACATTTAAAATGGAATTTGGCTTGGTAAAATATAGAATTTGAAACCATTTTTTTCAGAACCACATCTGTTATGTAAATGTTATGTAAAAGTTTTTAATGTAGTTGGTTAGAAAACAGCTTTATGTTTTGAGGACCCTGGAAAAGTCAGGAGGCTTCTGTGGGAAAATGTATAAATGGGTTAAAATTATGGGGCTCATCTAGTTCACCACCTCTGCCACGACCGTGTGTGGTGTGTTGGCGCTCGCAGGCTGCTCGCCTACTCGCTAACAACCCTGTGCGTTTGGGACATACGATTTCCAGAGCAACAGTCAAATTTTATTACTGGTTCCTCTTCGGACCTTGTACAGGTGATGCTCAGCTCAATGCAAATCTAGAATTCTGAGATTCTTTTTCTTTCAAGGTTTGGGCCTTTAAAAAGCCTCTCCTTAAGCGACAGAGAGCTCAGCTGCGTCGCTCCCTCTCTGGTGCTTGCCGTAGACCATCTCCTTGTGGGCGACACGCGCGCGTTTTACCTCTGCGGATCTGCTTTCATTCTGAGCCTGTTAAACGTTTGCGCTCTGGCGTGCCGTTTGTTCCAGCATCGCAGAGCAGCAGAGAAGCAGACGGCCGCAGGCAGTTTGGAATCACCGCGGGGCCAAAACAAAGGGGCTTTTTGTTTTGTTGTTATGGCATGTTCAGGATTTCACTAGTTGGTCTAGCAATAAATTCTAAATTTTTAAATATTTTAGGAGTTTAAATCTATTTTCCATTTTATCTTTTTAAAAATTGCTTTTACCTTATATTATTCTAGATATGACCTTTGAAAACAAAACTTTCCTGTTCTCTACATTTGCTTCTCCCTAGAAGAAGAGGCAAGGATTTAACTTTAGTAATTTATATCTGTTGATTGAGAGTTTGACTGCATTCTGACTGACATGCATTCACTTTAAAGCGTTACCACAATTAGCACATGTCTGTTACTACTTTCACTCTAATTAAGAAATTAAAAAGTTTTATTTTTCCTCATAAAGCAATTTTAGGTATCAGCTGGGTGAAGAGATAAAATATAGACAGCACCCTAAGGTTACAACTGATATGGTGCTTTAAGGGTAACGGGGATGGGGGTGGGGAAGGTAAAGGCTAAGGGACACAAGAGATGGCACAGGGCATCTTCTCCAGAGTGTTCCCTGCACCCCAAGGGAGAGGAGCTCACTTGGTTTAGAGGAGGATGCTGGGAGTCTTTAATTTGTCACCAGATTCTTCCAGAACCCAGAACTACTTGACTGTGGATAACAAAGACCCCAAATAATTGTGACTTAACCAAGTTAGAGTTTTTTCTCCAGCATACAATTTTGTGGGTAGGCCATTATTGTAGATTGAATTGTGTCCCCACAAAACATATGTAGAAGTCCTAACCCCAAAATCTGTGAATGTAACCTTACTTGGAAATGTCTTTGCAGACATAATCAAGTTAAGATGAGGTCATACTGGGGTAGGGTGTGCCCTAATCCAATGACTAATGTCCTGGTTACAAGAGGGATATTTGGACACAAAGACACACACCGAGAGAATGCCATGTGAGGATGGAGGCAGAGATGGGAGTGATGCATCTACAGCCAAGGAATGCCAAGGATTGAAAGTGTAAAGGCAAATATAGATTAAAAATAAGACACTTCATGTGAAAATAGAAAGATGCCCTCTCCTCCTTCTTCTTAGAGTGTTTACTTTAGAAAACTTTTTAATTACAAGTTCTTTCTCTCTCTCTTTGAAGTGTACATAAATCTCTTTAAAAGCTAAATAAGCCTCTTGCCATCTTTAGCTCCCCAGGGATGTCTTTCTCAAGGACTTGGGAGCCATCTCTTTGAAATGCGATCATTAAAGAAGATAGCATCCCTTTGGGAGGGTAGGGGCCTAACTTCAGCAAGCACTTCTCTCCAAAACTACCTCTTGTCATAAAGATAGAAAGTTATTTTTCCTTTGGATAAAGGCTATTTGCAAACACAGATGGCCACCCCAGTTACCAGGTGAATCTCAGATGAACTGTGTGTGACAAATGGAGTGGTCAAGTCTTCTTACTTGAAGTCTAGTCATTGTGTAGATTGAAGTCTAGTCATTCTCAAGAACATGTATGGGAGGAGTTGTGTCTGCTTGGCTAAGGGGGAGTTTCTTTCTGTCTTTGCAATGTCTTAGCAGATTGCCTATGCTGTGCATCACATTCTGGTTTAATGCTTGTTCAATAATAACTGTTTCTTTTTCTTCTACCTTTATGGAGAAGTTTTCTGGGTTGGGAGAAGATTTTGTTTTTAATTATATTTTCCCAACACCAACAACTACCAGAAGCCACCCAGTTTGTGTGCTTCATTGCAGCAGCCCTGGGGAAGGAACACAGCAATCCAGGACTAGTATGGCAGCTCTGCTCCACAAAGTCCTCAAGACTGAGGGCTCCAGCCTGTTGTTCTGCTGTCCCGAGGGTGTGATCCTTGTCTCATAGTTGGAGATGGAGATCAAACCATCACATTTGCATTCCAACAGTATGATAGGGCTAATACCAATAGTTTCTTAAGGAAACTTCCTGAAAGCTGTCACAGGAACTTGTACTTAAATCTCATTGGGTAGAGCTTACGGGTCACATAGCCACCTCTAGCTTCTCAGAAATGTAGTGTTTATTCTATGTGCACAGCTATAAAGTAGATTACTCTGGAAAAGGGGGAAAAATGGATATTTGTGACCACTTGCACTCTCTGAATGTTCCCACCTGCCCTTTTTCTTAGTTTCTCTGCTTGAAATATATTACAAATTCTTTCTTACTTTCCTAGCCTGAATTTACCACCTCTCACACTCTTTCTCTCCCCAGGACGGTCAGAGCAATATTTTGTAATTTCTACTAGATCTAATGTTATTTGGTTAGTTTAAAAATATTTTCATACTAAAGAAAAAATAAACAAGTGGGACTTTATCAGATTAAAGAGCTTCTACAAGACAAATGAAACCAGAATCAAGATGAACAGACAACCCACCAACTGGGAAAAGATATTTGCAAAACATATATCTGACAAGGGGTTAATCTCCATAATATATAAAGAACTCACACAACTGAACAACAAAAAAACAAACAACCCGGTCAAAAAATGGGCAGAGGAAATGAACAGACACTTCTCCAAAGACGATATACAGATGGCCAATAGGCACATGAAAAGATGTTCAACATCACTAATCATCAGGGAAATGCAAATCAAAACAACACTAAGATATCACCTCACACCTGTTAGAATGGCTGTAATCACCAAGACAAAAACAACAAAGGTTGGAGAGGATGTGGGGAAACAGGAACCCTCATACACAGCTGGTGGGAATACAAACTGGTGCAGCCTCTATGGAAAACCTTATGGAGATTCCTCAAAGAATTAAAAATGGAAATACCCTATGATCTAGCTATCCCACTACTGGGAATCTATCCAACGAACCTGAAATCAACAATCCAAAGAGGCTTATGCACCCCTATGTTCATTGCAGCATTATTCACCATAGCCAAGAAGTAGAAGCAACCCAAGTGTCCCTTGACTGATGATTGGATAAAGAAGATGTGGTATATATATACCATGGAATACTACTCAGCCATAAAAAAAGACAAAATCATCCCATTTGCCACAACATGGATGGACCTGGAGGGTATTATGTTAAGTGAAATAAGCTAGAAAGATAAAGACAAACACCATATGATCTCACTCATATGTGGAATATAAACCAACACATGGGCAGAGAAAACTGTATGGTGGTTAGCAGGGGCAATGGGGGTAGGGGGTGGGCACAAGGGGTGAAGGGAGACATATACATGGTGATGGACAAACAAAAATGTACAACCCAAAATTTCACAATGTTATAAACTATTAAAACATCAATAAAAAATATTTTCATAGACATAACACCTTCCCCTCAACTTGACATCCTGAAATGTACTCCATGACTGAAAAACTAGGCCCACCTCAGATAGTAAGATTTCTAACCCAGCAGGGTGATGTTGGAAGGTCTTCATTAATATGGCACTGTTACCATGAACAGATTTTCTTAATTGAGAAATAAATCCAAGAAGAAGTGAAAAATGAAACTGTCCTTAAATAATCCATACATGACCTAACTAAAAAAAAGTATATTACATTGCAGCGTGTGGTACAGATCTTAAACTAATCTCCTTCTTCACACAGGCATGGATATTCTAGAAAATATAAATAAGAAGATCTTCGGAAAATAGTCTAAGATTTATGTAAGAATTTACAGACAAATCTTTAGCTTTTATTGTACTCTAAAATTAAATTGACATAGTCTCTTAAAAATGTCTGTCTAAATTTAGTTTTCTATTGAATATCAATTTTTGGGGGGTGGAGTACGTGGCTGTAGTGGGTTCCTGTGCTTCTGAGCCTTGTTCTTCCATTTCATATTATTCTCACGCCAAATAAAGTTCCCATCTGTTTCACAAAACGTTGAAGGACACTTAACTAGAGTTCATAAGTACAGCTTTGAGTGGAGAGGATTTTTCTTCTTTTTTACACGTGTTGAGTCCTCATCTGGGCTCTCCTCTCACTTTGTTCTTGGTGTGCTTCTGCTTTGTTTTAGCAATGTGTACAGCACGTTCTTGTTTGCACCAAAACTTGTCGTATGGATGTTTTGACTGTTTCCATGACATGCAAATGGACAAGAATTTTAAAAAATGTTCTCGGCCCTAAAACAAACCGTATTTATTTACACATCTAGGTATCCAGACCTCCTCTTAAACTTTATCACTGGTTCTTCTTCTAGCTGAAAAGAGAATATTTTTGTACTTCTATGAGAGATTGGCAAAATGCCTGTTAGCTCTCAGACCTCCTGCTAAATATCACCATGGGCTTTTACCTGCTTTATAGTTTGTTAGCTATTAACAGTGCTTTGGACAAAAGCTACCACAGGCCTGCCTACAGCTTTTGGACAGAATTTCTATCTAGGAGGGCATATTGGCAAATGAGGCTAGAACCTGAGCAGGAGGCCGAAGGGCCCTCAGATTTCCACACAGCGAAATTTTCTGAGGGATCTCTAAGGGCCAGGCTACCTGTTTGGAGTAGCAGAAAGAGGAAAATACAAGGAGAGTCCATCCAAAGTTAGTATCACAACAAATGATCCCCTCATGTCTGACTGTATGCAGGTTTGGGACCCATTTACGTAGAGATGATAGTTGAAAATTTCTAAAAAGGAGAAGAGTTCAAACAAAAACCTTAGGGAAACCCTGGGGAGAAGAAAATGGGGTCAGAGAGGTCAGTGACAATCAAGACAGAGGTAAGGCCCCTTTATCTACTGCTGAGAGGCCAGTTTCAGTAGTGTGGGAAGACAAGCCTGATCTTCAGGGGATGAAGAAACAAGTAAACAGTGAGATGTAAATGGGGTACACATGGCCCCTTGAGCAGGTGTGTGGCAAAGGGGAGGGACAGGGCAGAGTAGCTGGTGGAGGTTACCCAGGGGCAGACAATTTTTTCCAGGCTAAGAAGGTTCTTGGGAGCCTTGTGTGCAAAAGTAGAGGAGAGGTCTGTGATGCAGGAGAACCGAACAAGTCAAGGAGAGGCTGTTCTGAGTAGGGGAAAGAGCACAGCTTCAGACACTGACACAGCTTGCTGGAAGCCTGGAACTACACAGCAGTGGGCAAGCTAATCAACTCCCCGAATCAACTTCTTCATCAGTAAAATGCAGACGAAACACAGTTCAGTAGACTGGTTTCTAGTAGGATAGGGGCATGAGGAGAGAGAAGAGATCTTAGAATTGTTTAATGGCAACGTGTTTATTTTACAAGCAAAGCAACGAGACTCAGAGGAATAGAGTGATTTACTTCAAGTTATGCAAGTAGAGAACCAGCATTTGTGCTGGAATTTCTGGTTCTTAGTCCTCTTCTCTCTTGTTGCATCATTGCCGGGTAGGGGAAATTTACAAGATGAACATTACCAGTAAAGTTTTATGGTTGCCTTAAAAAACAAACTGTGTGAGTATAGGTTGGTTAGAAAGGTAAAGATGACAGCTGGTTTGACTCCACTTTATATGGGAAAGATGTAGGGGATTTTAGTTCCACAAGTGCGATATGAGCCAACAGCACCTATTGCTGAAAAGGGCGATGGGGGCATGGCCCTTACCACCACGGGGGGATGCCCCAAACCAACTTGGTCAGACCTCACCAGGAGTGCTCTGTCTCAGACGGTGCCTCGTTTAAGAGGGTCACTGTCAACTTGATGTGAAGAGATGGGACAGCAGGGGCTTGAGACAGAGATTTACTTTGGAGAAGAGTCTTAGGGATGAAATCATAACATTAATAGAAATTATTTTGGACAAGGAGGTAAACATATTCCATGTAGCTTCACAGAGACCTCTCTGGGACCTTGGAAGGGAAGCTTTGGACAAAGCAGTTTTTGGCTGAAAATGAGGAAGAACTAAGAATTTTAGGTGTTAAAACATGGTATGGAGTTATTTCCCCTGAAGTAGTGCTTGTGGGGAGATCGAAGGAGCATCTGCTGGGGGTTGTGTAGAGGCCACTTTCTTTTTTAGATAAGGCCTATTTTAGAATAGTTTTAGACTTACAGAAATGTTGCAGAGATAGTTCAAAGAGTTCCTGTCAAACCCAGATTCTAGGGGGACACTTAGAAAGAGGAAAAGCCTATCTAGGACAGGAAGAGTGAAAATTGACTCAGAGTGAAAAATGAAAAAACAGCCCTGTCACCCATTAGGTTGGGAGGACAGACCCAGATAAGCCAGCTGCAAAATTAACAGGAGATGTTATTTCTCCCAAGGTCATGCATCAGCTGTCAAATGCTGTGACAACCTATCTTTGAGTGACTGCGTTTTTCCGAATGTTCCCCCGGGGGCAGGCTTCTTATACCCACCTATTACTGGGAATATCCAGTTGCTAAGCTGACCTGACCTCATGACAGGACCCAGTCCCTTGTTAATCTGCATTTCTCCTCATCCTGCCTCAGAAACAGCAACCAGCACAGAACTGGTCCCTACTCCTTCAGATCTTGCTCAGAACCTTTCGCAGAAGTCAAACTTTGGATAAGACGCTGCCTCCCGCTCCCTCTTGCTGGGTGGCATTCCATGGTGGCTCTGGAGGGCCCTCCCTGCACATCTAGTCAATAAATCTGAGTTGTCAGGCGACAGGCTTGTCCCACGTGGTCTTTGCCTGATCAGGCTTTAGCAACTTTAAGAAGTAGTTCTGGTGGGATCTGCAGTTCCTTTTACAGATTGAAGTGGACTTTGTGCATGAGAGTATTGGAATGGGTCTTTGATATTATTCTGGGGGCAATAGGTGAGTGAGACATCAAGGAGCCTTCAAGAGTGTCTGCCAGGATGGTTTGGTTGGTTAAGATGGAACAAAGCCATCTTCTACTAGCTTAAAAATTTTAGATACTGCTTCTGTTTTGGTCAATGGACAATTAGTGATTGCTACAACACTAATAGCCCCCTCCTTTTCTGTAAATTCCATTTATTGAGCAGGTAGAATGTACCAGGCAGTGTGCCAAGGGATTTGGACATTATTTCATTTAATCCTCACAACATTCCAGTTTTCAGATAGGGAAACTGAGGTTCTGAGAGGTCGCGTCCCTTGTCCTAGGTGGTAAGTCACAGGGTTTGGATTTGGACTCAGGGCTGTGTGACTCTGTGCTCTTAGCTACCATTAAGCTATTTCTTTACAGATTCTTAGGAGCTCCCAGTATGGCAGGTTTCAAGTGTGGGTTCTCCCCACCTCACCCCCTGCCCCTTGCCCCAGTTGTGTTTCAGAAAAATTTTTTACCTTTTGTTAATTGCAAAATAGATCTTCAGTGGAGAGAGCACCTGGTTTTCCTGGGGATTCCCTGTGCTAGAGGAGCCTTGCCATCTGTGCTCCAGGTGTGGCTTACGCTTTCCATGATCTTCTCTGCTGTCTCCATGCAGACCAGCATCACCAAAGTAATCAACCTCTACCAAGTTGACCTAGTATTTCTTTCAAGTTTAGTGAGTTAAAGTATGTATTTAAAATTATTGCAAGTTTTAAAAAAGTCTTCTAAATTTCCAATACCTTTTTGTAAATGTCTTGGTTAATTAGGAGAATCCAATGGTAGATTCTGCTACTTTGACTTTGGGTCATTTCCTAGAAGAACTCTGAGCTACCCTCATCCTGGTAGAAGTTGCTTGGGACATAGTGTAGGTTGGTTCTCAGCATAATTTGTGTGGTTGTGGTCCAGTGAAATAGTTCTTTTAATGTTTGGGAGACAGTCAAAGGGAACCAGAACTTTCTTTTCCTTAGGAACACTTCACTGACTTATGCTGTTTCAATGGGCTAGCCAGTAATTCCAAGAGGACCAGGAGGACTCACATGGGCCGTTTCCCCACCTTTCTTTCCTAAAGAACTTTGGGAGCAAGAGCTTGCAAAAAATGTGCCTGCTAACAAGTGTCCTGAGAAAACAAGCCTCCCATCAGGTGTGCGTTCAGGTCACTTTGTTGTTTGTCAAAGTCTTGCACTGGTGACAGAAAGTCTCTGTTAACCTTGTCCCTCCACTGGAATCAAGTGACAGCTTAGCCACTGAAGAAATAATTCTCTTGAGTAGAAATGGCAGAATGTTTCCATCTGGTAAGTGGAGAAGTTGGAGGTTGGGACACTATAGCTGCAAGAGGCTTGAGATGGGAGACGGGAAATATTTGATAGTATTTACATGGCAATCTTGGATATTGGTGGGATGGCTTCATAGGGGGTATGCAATAGGAAAATGTGACATTTATTATAAACGTGTTTGGAGCAATAAATGCTTTACAGGGAAAAATCCTATTCTTGGCAGGAAGTTGTACTCCCTGACCTAAAAGGTCTTTCTCCATATCTTTTTTTTTTTTAATTTTATGACTACTACTTAGGAAGAGCTTCTTCCTCTCCTTTTTTTTTTTTTGAGGAAGATTGGCCCTGAGCTAACATCTGTTGCCAATCTTCCTCCTTTTTTCCTTTTTTCTCCCCAAAGTCCCAGTAGATAGTTGTATGTCATAGTTGTACACCCTTCTAGTTGCTCTATGGGGATGCCGCCTCAGCAAGGCTTGATGAGCAGTGCGTAAGTTCGAGCCCAGGATCCAAACCAGTGACCCCTGGGCTACGGAAACAGAGCACGAGAACTTAACTGCTACGCCACCGCACCGGCCCCTCTCCATATCTAATTCGTCTGATTAAATCAAGATTTGTGAATTGTAAGGAAATGTATCTAGAGACTACAGCTTCAGCAGAGAAAGGCCAAAAGAAGATCAAATATTCCTTTAAAATATATTCTTTAGTAGAAAACAGTATAATCCAGTAAAACAAACAACAGACACAAGATTGAAGTCAGAAAGATCCAAAATCAAATCCCTACCTTGTTTCTCTCTGTGTAATATTATGCAATTTGCATAACCTCTCTGAACATCAGTTTTCTTATTGAAAAAGTGACACAATAATAACCTTGCAGGGCTTTTGTTAATATTAAATAAAAGAATGTAAGAATAAGAACATAAGTGTAGGAGGTTAATAGTGGAAAACAAAAGGTAATTTTAATTATTATGATTTAGGTCCTATAAATAAGAATAGATTCCAAAGTCAAAGAATGGGCAGATGAGAACAGAAAAATTTCACTCTAGAATCAAGACTTGCTTCAAAATAGAAGGCATGTTAACATTCACGTTAAAATGAGATGAACAGCAGTTTAAAGTAACAAAAGCCATTTTGGGGGGAATGAAGAATAGTTATTGGCCCTTGGTTAGGGTGAGGGGCTCCATCCTGGCTCTCCAGGGGGCCGCCTGGCCCCACACTTTGGCAGAGAGAACATCAGGATGGGTGAGGGGGGAGTTCACTAATGCACCTAGCTCTATAAACTCATATTTCCCTTCCCAGAGTCTGGCAATCAGGAGCTTCTCTTTGGTTAATAGGAAGGCTTGCAAGAGTATTCCTGGAGTCCAATTATGGGAATTTGGCTTCATTTACAATTAGCCCGTAGTTGCTCAACTGAGGGCAAATAAGGAGGGTCTAATGACTCAGATGGTAGTAGCAATACCATTTAACTCTTTCATAAAGATCTTCATGCTGTTGCAAAGTTTGCTCAGGTGATGTATGGTCAGTATACCATATGGCCCAGATTCACATGGTATGGCCACTCTCACGAGTCTATCTCATAACAGAACCAGTTTTTCTCCCCTTTATATTAAAATATAAATTCCCCATTCCCATAAAAAAATGTCTTCACTGTCTCCAGGGATTTGATCACTTGTCTCTAAATTACAGTTAAAAAACACAGAAAGCCTAGCTATTAACCTTTCTCCAGCTCCTCCAGTCCGCACTGGTCTCGCCTTCCTTTGGACCATGTAAATTAGCACGGCTGCTAATTGTTGCATTTGGATTATTTTTTTCTCCCTGACTAGATTGTAAGTCTAAGAGCTGGGCTTACATCTTTTACTTTTTTGTATTTCCCATCACATCTATCATTGGAGGTGCTCAATAAATAATTATAGATTACATGATTTTTGGCACAAATGTTAAAATTATAGTATGCTAAAGTGAAATAAATTCACTTAAATAAACACAAAAATAACATGCAGAGAATGTATGCAAAAATAGCAATTCTTTTTTAGCTTACTTTGATTTTGCTTGGATTTAGTGGGAATTAGTTTTTGGTTAGTCAAGCACAAAAATGATCTGTTTTTTGAGTCTTGGTAAGAAAGGACTCCACCAAGTTTGTTTTAAGTCTGGACCAGATATGGTTTATTTTTGGCGGGTGTGTAGTAGTATAAGCTCCTGCCCCTGTTCTTATTTCAAAACCATTACAGGGCCAGCCCCAAGTCATAGCGGTTAAGTGCGCGCGCTCTGCTGCTGGCAGCCTGGGTTCAGATCCCGGGCGCGCACCGAAGCACCGCTTCTCAGGCCATGCTGTGGCGGCATCCAGCATAAAGTGGAGGGAGATGGGCATGGATGTTAGCTCGGGGCCAGTTTTCCTCAGCAAAAAGAGGAGGATTGGCATGGATGTTAGCTCAGGGCTGATTTTCCTCACACACGTGCAAAACAAAACAAAACAAAAAAATTACATTATTCAACGAGTACTGCTGACTGTTTTTAAAGAAAGCAATTCATGACTAGATTGCATTACATCCACCAGATGGCAGGCGATTGTTAAAGAAAGAAAAAGCAGAGCCTGAATTATGATTGTTTTTTCGGATTGGTATATTTCCACTGAGCTGTCTCAGTCAACAGACCTTGCCAATAAAACTCCTTAATTTCTATAAAGTTCTTCAGCATTAGCTTTCCAGAGATTTTAAAAGTGATTGCAAAACATTCCTTGCAATATACTGGCCGGATATTTTTCCACTACCACATCTAACTCTAGACTGACCTCTTATTGCCCCCAGTTTTCTTAAACCGTAAATGGTGTCCTAACCTACCATGGGAATTGAAATAAATTATAATGAGCAGAAATGCATTATTCAGAGAAGTGGAGAAATTACACAAGTTCTTATTTATATGAAGCCTGCAGTTTAAAGTTTAAGAATTATTTTTTAAAACAATGGAGTGAAATACAGCTTTGTCTACAAGTGTCTCAGAGCCCTTTGGGAGAGCTTGGAGACATTGTCTGATGTTTGTCAGCATTCAGCTTGTCATGTCCTGTGAATGTTCAAGATGTCAGAGAATCTCCATTCCACTGTGTGCTCACCTCCCAGAATAGTCAGAAAAGCATGCTAGTGTTTGTACATTTTGATTGGGCTGGCTAGGCCCCTGCACCCTAGTTATGCGTGTTTTTTTTTTTTTTTTTTGCTACATTTTTCATATGTGGTCAATTTTCTAGGGATGCTAATAAGATTCAGAAAAGAATTGAAAAACTTGTATTTCTAAATTAAGCAAAATGAATGAGACCAATTCAACTGTGCTGGCTCCCATAGCTTCTTTAGAGTCACAGAATTCCCCATCACTATGAATGAAACTTGAGGTGAATTAATTAATTCACCAATTAACTTATGGCATTCAGAATTTTTCCTTAGAATTTATATGTGTTATATCTAGAAAGCTGCTGAGCAGATGTTATTGCACATGGGCTGATTACAAGGTTGTCGCATTTGTTGCCATCAACATTAGCAGCCATATCTGGTTTAGTTGGTTGAAACGGAGAGTTTCTAACAATAGCTAGGTAAATAAGCCTTTTGAAATCTTAGAAAGACTAAGAAAATTTGACATAATTACTAAACTCTCTTCTTCAGACAAATTTTCGCTATCCGTGAGACCAGACGTGAACAACACACGCACCGTGCGCCTCTGTGACCCCAGGTTGCTACCTGGCAGAGTGCTGAGGAGCAAGCGAGGAGTGAAGGCCCGGGCTGGCAGTGCCCCAGGACAGCGCCCTGTCTTCCTAGCCCCAGCTGTTAAAGGTTTCTGAGGACATGAAGAGATGAAAACCCAGGATCATCGATTTGGCCTCCCCCACTTCCCCTTTGGTAAATTAACAAATACTATTTGATTATATTTTGTGCATTTAATATCCATCTTTTCAATGTATAATTAACTTTAATTTTCCTCAAACTCTATGATGTAATATCTAGGAATAAAACAAACAGGTGATTACAACTACTACTGCATTTGTATATAGACCTAATAAAGGGCCTTTGTCCTGGCAGCAACTGATGCTTGCCTTTGGCAAAAACTATTAATTTAGCCTAAGGAGTCATTGGAATAAAATACATTGAGTGAAAACTAATTAGCTAATTTGTTCTTCAATAAGTATTTACTTAGTACCCAATATTGACAAAACAAAATAGTTCCTTGAAAGAAATGGAAGGCAATGAGCTCAAAATTTTTGCAACAGATTTCTACTCTTGTCCCCAAGACTTTTTGACACCATTAGCAGTAATCTCACCGTTGGCCTAGCCGGCCGAGTCCCTGCATGTCTTGTAAGGATTGTCTGCTTTACGGCCACCCTCTTTGCTCAGGATCCTCATGCACAATGCGTGTGCCTGGCGTCCAGCTCCGTGCCTGGCGTCCAGCTCCGTCCCTGACACTCTAGGTGCTAAAGCCACGAGGGAAGCGCTGTTGGTCCCTAAAGCGGATGTTGACCCTTTTGTTCACATGCTGATTTTTCATTTCAGTCCAATTATGTCTTGCTTTCTTTATTTTGCTTGTGTTTTGGAAACCAAATTTTATTTTGGTTAACAGATTTTCCTGGATGCTCTGACGCCTAATTTGAAATTCTTTTTAAAGTAGTCACTTGGGTGATTTTCAGTTTGGCTTTCTGCCTTAACTACCTAGATCACACCTTCCTAGGTTGCCTAAGAGTATGGTGACTGTATAACTGGTTGTTTCCAAATGAGGACACCTCTGAGAATGAAATGGCATTTAATTAATAATTATGCCAGACAGTAGGTGTGAATTGGAACTGTCCTTGGCAAATTGAGGTGTATGATTACCTTACTTAGTACCCCATTTTTGGCCTGGCTTGTTCTTGTACTTTCTGCTCATATTTGGGGGTAAATAAATTTAGATAATCAATTCCAATGTAGGTGATGATCTCACAAAAGACTTTCTGACTTTTCTTCTCAGTTCATCAAAAAGTCTCAGCTCTGTGGGTGACTGATTTTTTTCTTATTTTTAATAGCTTTATGGAGGTAGAATTTACATACAAAAACTTCACGTTTAAAGTGTACAATTTGATGAGGTTTGACATACATATACGCCTGTGAGACTATCACCACAATCAGGATGTATCCATCCATATGTATCATCCATATGATAGAATGTATCCATCACTCTCAGAAATAATCCTCCCTCTTACCTGTCTCCCCTTCCCCAGGCAACCACTGATCTGTGTTCTGATTCTATAGATTATTTTGTATTTTCTAGAATTTTGTATAAATGGAATCATAATTGTATGCTATCTTTTTTTTTTTTTTTTTTGTTCTGGCTTCTCAGAGATTCTTCCATGTTGTTGTATGCCTTCTTTTTTTTTTTTTTTTTTGCTGAGTAGCGTCCTATTGTATGGATATTCCACAATTTGTTTATCCATTCATCTATTGATGACAATTTGTGTTGTTTCTAGTTTTTAGTTATCACAAATAACACTGCTGTGAACATTTGTGTATACATCCTTTTATGGAAAGATGTTGTCCCTTCTCTTGGATTAAATGCATGAGAGTGGAATGGCTGGTTATGTTTCACTTTTAAAAAACTGCCACTGCGGGTGGGAATGTAAACTGGTGCAGCCACTATGGAAAACAGTACAGAGGTTCCTCAAAAAATTAAAACTAGAACTATCATATGACCCAGCAATTCCACTTCTGAGTATTTATCCAAAGAAAACGAAAACACTAGTTCGAAAAGATATCTGTACTCTCATGTGCATTATAGCATTAGTCACAATAGCCAAGATATGGCAACAACCTAAGTGTCCATCTATGGATGAATGGATCAAGAAGTTGTGGTATATATTTATATATATATATATAATGGGGTATTATTCAGCCATAAAAAAGAATGAAATCTTGCCATTTGTGACAACATGGATGGACCTTGAGGGTATTATGCTAAGCGAAATAAGTCAGAGACAAATACCATATGATCTCTCTTATATGTAGAATCTAAATATATATCTACCCAAGCTCATAGATCTCATAGATACTGAGAACAGATTGGTGATTACCAGAGGCAGGGGGTGGGTGAGGGTGAGAAATGAGTGAATTGTTTTTGGTTTTTTTAGTTTAAGTAAATTGAATAAAAAAATTAAACTAAAAAAAACAAACCTGCCAAACTGCTTTCCACAATAGTTGCATCAGTCCACATTCCCATCAGCAGTGTATGAGGGTCCTAGTTGCTTCGTATCCTCCTCAACACTTGGTATGGTCTTTCTTATTTTATTTTTTTTTATTTTAGCCATTGTAATAAATGTGTAATGATTCTAATTTGTGGTTTTAATTTGCATTTCCATAACAACTAACAATGTTGTACATCTTTTCATGTCCTTATTTGTTATTCATATATCATCTTTGGTGAAGTGTCTGTTCAAATATTTTGTCTATCTTTTATTAGATTGTTTTCTTATTATTGAGTTTTGAGAGTTTTATGTATTTGGAACATAAGTCTTTAGTCAGATATGTGATATGAAAACATTTCTTCCAGTCTGTGGCTTTTCTTGTTATTTGCTTAACAATGTCTTCTAAAGAGCAGAAGTTCTTAATTTTGATGAAGTCCAACATATCAATTTTTTCTTCCATGAATCATGCTTTGTTATTGTATCAAATAAATCTTTTCTTAACCTACAATGAGTAACTGATTTTTAGCTAAGATTGACCAGGGTGAATTTAAATGAAATAAAAACTGATATTAGAAAATTGGGACACCTAGTCATTCCAATCTATATAATATACACTATTTTATTTTGGTATCAATTGAACTTCTGGAAGAATTTAGGAGTTAGTAATGTAGTTATTTCTATTTTCAATATGTAACATAATTGATTTCCACTTCTTTAAAACACAAACTGAATCAAAGCTCCTTAATCAAAGATATGACCGCGAATGGCCTGCCGGATTTTGAAAGCAAAACAACTCAAGAGCATCTTCAAGATATCCCTCTCCCAAGCTCAGTTAGCAATTTCTAAAGCTCTCAGGTCGATTCTAAGTCAGCCTCTGGGACTCCCTGGAATTCATCCGCTACTGTCATTCCTTGAGGCACTTCATTATCTTTTGCTGAACTAGTGGAACAGTTGTGTAACTGCTCTGTCTTCTTCTAGTATGGCATCTTCACCTATTCTCTACTCAGATGCCAGAATTATCTTTAAAATACAAATGAGATCATGCCATGTACTCGTTTATAATTCTTCCAAGGATTCTCCTATATCTTTAAAATAATGTCCAACCTCCCTAATTGAAACTGGGTACCTGAGGGTTACTGTAAATCTTCCATAAGAAGATAGTTACCCTTCTACCTTGTTCTCAACACAGCTACGGATGAAAAGAATTTAGTGCCCATGTGAATCCTAGATAAATAACCTCAATCCCCACTAGATGTATTTGTTGAGACCAAGTGCTTGCTTTGCAGCCCATGCATAATTATAGCTCGCTAATTTGCTGTTTTTTTTGTCTAACCAGAGAGGTGACTCAATGGTCACCAGGATTTATGAGCTTTGTCTGCAGAAGAAAAAAGATGCCTTTAAGGAAATTATGACCACTGGTTAACTAGCCCCCAGCTGCCACTGACGCCAAGAAGTCTGGTTGCTCAGGGTCTTATCTGAAGTGAAAGAAACATGGACTTCCCTTTTGTTTTCCTGAAACTCCTCCTCCCAAGCCCCTTAGCCCTATAAAGAACCCCTGCTTTCTTCTTTTAAGGTGGATCTGAGAGAACCTGTTCTCCCACCTTCTTGTTTTGGCTGCTTCGAATAAACCTCTATCTCCAAACACCGTTGTCTCAGTGACTGGCTTCTACTGCACATGGGGCACACAGACCTGAGATTAAGAGTTTCAGTATCATAATGAAGGCCATAATTAGAGTGATCAGACATCTTGGTTTAAGCCACTATTGTTCCAGTATGGTTATTAATAGGAACTCCATTCTATTTCCAAAGTGTCCTGGTCTAGTTGATACTTTATATGGTCACACTACATATAAGACCTCACTGTTTTGCACTCCGCTTACACTAAGCTATTTTCAGTTCCCTTTGTTCATTGTGGTATCACTCACCGCTGGGCTTTTGGGCACTCTCTTTTTCCTGCCTTACCCTTTTGGCTGGTTAGTTCCTATTTCTCCATTTTGTCCTTCAGGTGTCAGTCTGCGTTGAACTTGTTCTAGAAAGCCTTACCTGATATTCCATGTGTTTATTTTTTAGTTCTCCTATTATTCTCTCATCTTAGTATTTAATAGACCTTCGAAACAGCTTGTTCACTTGCCTTTTCACACCACTAGACTGTAAGCTCTTTGAGGGCAGGGGAATTGTATGCTCCCTTCTCCAATATGTCAGCACTTAGAATAAGTAGCTGTTAATCAAATATTTACCGACTATATCCTCTTCATGTTAAGACTTTGAGGCAATGAAATGCACACTTCCCTACTGGAAGTACCCAGAAACCCCTGATCTAGAACAAGGAAAGCTAGAGCACCCACTATGGTCTAAATAAATGGATTGCTCATAAAAATACAAAAACCCTCTAGGACTGTGTAAAGAAACCTTCTCGTGGAAAACATCTGAATGTGAGATTGAAGTGTTGTACAACATTCCCCTTGAGTCCTTGCCTTTCATGTGGCATCTGTCACAGATTCCCTTTGCACTTCTTGATGCTGAGTTCAGTTTTTCTCTGTCTTTGTCCTAAACATGAAAAAGAGTTGTTTGCCTCTATTATACTCAGCTGAAAGAGACTAGAATTATTTTCTAGTAGATAGTACAAAGAGCAACAACACTCCAAAGAAAGGAAAAGCCAAGAGGGACTAGCAATGGCCGCAAAAATTGCAAACATTATGAAAATAAGCAAGTCCTCAAAATACACTTTTTAATTTTGTATTCCAGTAAAAGCAGCAGTAAACTGGACTGCGCTTCACATTCTCTTATTCCTTTATCTTAAGATAATGACTATATTCTAGCCCCAAATAGGCTGCCATACATTTGCCTATGCCTGAATTCTTTCCTTTCAAGTTCCTCGTCTGTTCATAGTGAAGCCCCTGAGTTTTATCTTGTTCCCTTAGCATCTGGAAAATATTCCATTTGGATATCTCACCCAATTTAAGGGCAGATACCAACTTCCTTAAGCTGAGTCTTTTTCCTTATTCAACTTTCCTTGCTGGGGATCTTCCTCTTAGACTTGGTTCCTGGTGTGAGACGAAATCCACTAAAAGAGCTATAGATTGCTAGCAAAGGACACCATGAGGCACCATTGGATGATCCTAACCTTCCCAGTTCAAGGTTTTAGTCCTGCACTCCTCTGAAATCTGGGGAAGTAGATCATCAAGTGAGTCCCTTATTATACATACTTATGTGCATACATATGTACAATATACGGGAGAGAAGCACTGAGTTTACCCATTGCATTTAAAAAATATAATAGTCCTTATTGTGCCATAATCACAACTTGCACAAAACAAGATTGAAACTAATCATTGCACATGATTCAATATCTAGACTTAAACTTCGGATTTGTTTATATGACCTGCAGAGTCCGGTAGAATATTCTAGAGCAGATCTCTAAGTGTGGTCCCTGAACTAGCAGCTACAGCATCACCTGGGAACTTGTTAGAAATGCAAACTCTCGAGCTCCACCCCAGACCTCCTGAATCAGTAGGACCCAGAAATCTGTGTTTTAGCAAGCACTTTGGGGGAGTCCAAAACACTTTAAAGTTTGAGAACCACTGTTGTAGGAGAATGCTCTCCATTCTAGGGTAATATAGAGAGAGTTGACTGTATTCAAGTGTCAAGTGCTTTGGTAATAGGGACAACATTAAATAGCAAGTAGTGAAACTTTACCTCTTTCAGCAAGTTTCTGTGTGCCCATTAAACATTTTTCCACTGCCACTAGATTTGGCAGGAGTGGAGTAAAGTTGAAGGAGGCAGATTACAATCTCTGAACCATGAATAAATGAAAGTCCCCTATACCTGTTGACTTGCATTAAAAAAAAAAAAAAAAAGAAAAAGAAAATCCCCCAAGTCTGAGCAAAAACTACAAGTGGACAGGGGCTGTATGTTCCTTAGAATGGAGTGTAGCATAGGACTTGGCCACAGGGAAAGCCCTTTCTCAACACATGGTGTAAGTTGTGAGTACTTCTACCTATATTTACCTTTCATTTATGTGGCTTCCATTTGTGGCTGGATCTGCCTTACAGGTGCCCTGTGTTCCAGAGAGTGGAGACCAAAGAATTCACAGGAGGCCACTTCTTAGGATTTCAGAAAAGTACAGGCAAGAGATGAAATGCTCCTTTGGAATTGACTTTTTTTTCCTATGAATGAGGCACCTAGATTTCTCAACCTAATATTTACCTTCAAGTTGTTAGTATTTCTAACATGCTGTTTTTCCATAATCATTGCAGGGCACAGGTGTTATAATTTTTCCAGGGGACAGATTCAGCATTGCTCTGCTTTGCCAAGAACTTTCAATTCGTGTTTGCTGATGTAAGTTTCACATAGCAATTAGCTTAAGTCTTGCCCTAGTCAAGCAGTTGATGCGTAACGGACTTCTCAGAGGCAGCAGGAGATGACTGGGAATGTGCAGTGGGTGTCCTTGACATGGCCACAGTGACCTGGCAGAAGGAGAAAGAGAAACAGACATTTTTTCCACCCGTTGCCTATAGTGTCCCGCCATATCCTGTCTGGGATATAGAATCATCTTGGCTTCTAAAACTGGTGTTTCGTCTGGAAACCACTTTTTCCTTCATCTGATGACTTAAGTTAGGATTCTTGTGAGGAGTCATCTGAGATCCTACTTTATTGACCTGAATATACTAGGTTCATTCCAACAGATGTTGCTGCCATCTATTTTTTTTTCCCTCAAGTTTTGGCATTACATTTGGGAATTAGAAAAATGTTACCTTGTTCAAGGAACAAATCTTTATGAGTGCTATATACGAAAAATGCATCTGGATGACTGTTTTTCAAATGGTGCCCTTCAAGCTCTAGACATGTTCTAAGGGTGTGCCTGGCAACGTGTCATCTCTGACACATAAGTCTGGGCTTCCTGGGGCTTCTTAGGCTGACTGCATGCCATTTAATTCTAGGATTCTGTCATTTTTCTTCCAGAGTGTTGAGTAGGCATCAGATCCAACTCCATTCATTATTTTTGTTTGTTTATAGATTTCATGAAATGCAGTGTTAGGAGTGACATATTTTTAAAAAACCATAAGTTATTCTGGTGCAGCAGTAATTAGAAAAGAATACAGTCACCTCCAATAAATTAGTTGTTAAGTGGGACAAATAGCCATGGATCCCTGGGATGCTGACTTTCCCCAGGACTTTATTTTGGTGCCATCTGCTTTGATGACAATGTCTTGTGGCGGGATGTATATTGAATTAAGAGGCAGGAGACTTTTTTTCTAGTCCTGGTTCCGTGACTGACAGGCTGTGTGAATCTGAGTGAGACAATTCCCTCCCTGTGCTTTGGTTTCTTTATTTAGAAACTAATGGTTGGGACTCCTTAACTTTTAAAACTCTTCGGTTTAAAAGTCTAGGCATCCTACTAGTGCTATTGAGTGGTTGTTAATAATGAGTTCCATTTTCGCTTTGATTTCTCCTTCTCCACTTGAGCTTCTCCCACTACCTCATCAGAAGAACTTGGCAGAGGGAAAAGGCAGATTGCAGGTTAGAGAGAAAGGAGGGAATTGTCAATAGTTTATTCATAAGTCGCGTCAGTTCCTGCCTGCCCTGGCACCATCTTGAGGCTTATTTTCAAGAGGTTTATCTTCTAGCATCAGCTCTGTGGAGTTCTTGAGGCAGTGGGAGCCAAGCCAGATAGCCAACAAGAGTTCCATCTCCACCATCCTGGGGGTGAGGGTGGGTGGGTAGATGGGTGAGAGGTGTCTGAATCACTCTTCCTAATTCCAGAACCTGCTGGTCTTATGGAAGGTTCTGGGTTTACTGAGGTATAACTTCAGTTCCTAGGTTTCTCTGTTTCTTGAGGTGCCTCACTTCTCTACTCTGGACCTGGAAAACCTTGATCTTCTACCTAGCTATGGTGATTTTCCTGTTTCTCTCTCTACAACTGATACTGGATTCTGGTCCTCACATCCTTCTCACTGTCTGACATCTGACTTCACAAGGAATGGGCCTCAGTGGACCACGATGCTTTCACCCACCAGACTTAAAGTATAGATGCACCCTGCAGACATCTGCTATTGGCTTCTCTCCATCGTATTGATCCTTGGGATTTGGACATAGTTTTGATTGTGTACAAGATTTATATGTCCTCTTTCTTTTCATTTTGGACTCAGATCATCCTTGACTCATAACTCAGTTAGGCCCCTAACCCCATCCTTAGGCTCAGTTTTTCCGATGAACTACCAGTGAAATCCTAGAATTTCTGCCAGGTGAGCCATAAGGAACTGTTGTTGGACAGACAGGAAAATGAGCTATCATGTTACTGACATTTTTGGTTTGTGCAGTGGAGTCTTCAAAGGGTTTTAATTGTTTTCGCATATATTGCCCCTGGAAACCTGAGAATATAAGCATTCTAGAAGCAAAAAATTTTAGAACTGGAGTTGAACACATCAACAGAAATACACATTTTTCTTGTCTTTAATAGGTAATAAATGCATAGCAAATTGCCCTGCCAGAGCTAGTGGGAAAGTTAATTAATTGCCTGTTTATAACACATGGAGTCGTTCCTGAGTGGCCTCAACTCATTTGTCCAAAAATAACCCGAAAGATAAATTACACATTAGATTTACAGCCTACAATTTTGTAGCTTGTAGATGCTACGGTGGGAAGCAGTCAATAATTTAGAAACAATTTGGGAACAGTTGAGTTGTAATAAGGGTATTTGACTCTGCTTTGTGAACTCAAATTTTGGGGAAAGTATTTATGAGTTTGACCAGCAGAAAGTTTTATTCCCTCTAGCGGTCACAGTTGCTCACTGTGACATGGCGAGTTTGCTACATTGAAATGTTGCTACCTGACAGCTTATTTGTGAGGTCAAAAGGTATGAGGCAAGACGATTTTGAGTGTTTGCAAATCCCTGGGGAAATTATTCTTATTACAAATTGTATAAATTAAAAAAGAAACAAATGTTTTTGATGTTTGAAATAATTATTTGAGCATTATCACTTATGATTGCTCTAGCTCTTAGGCTCATTGCCAAGACAGCACCATGTATAATAATGGCCCCTATATAGTGTGTAGGTAGGAATGTTCCAGACCACGGAAGTTTGCTAGACTTCAGGATTTAGTGCCCAGCAGAACTGACTTCAGGGACTTAGACAGGGTTAGAGCTGCAAATGTCCTTTGAGAGAATTTAAACCAGCCCCTCGTTTTAAAGTTGAAGGAACTAAGACTCAGGAGGTTAAAGGAGCTGGTCAAGGTCACCCCTCTTGTCGGTGGAAGAAATGGTTGTAGAATCTAGGACTTCCAATGCCCAGTTCAATTGTCCTTCTTCCAGATGCTGGGAAGGGTCAGAACTCAGTGAGGAACCCAAGAGCTAACACATTGCTTTCTTAGGTGATTTTCTGTGGATTTCTGGTGATGAAGCTGAGACGCGTGACATTTAAGAGGTTTTACTCAGCCAGCTTTCAGTTTATCCCCTTCTCTGAGGTGTGTCTATAGCAACCTGTTTTCTGTGTTCCCAGTTTAATACTTTGACTTGCTTCTGATTTTGTGCATAATTAAAATGGATGTGTCTATTGGATTTAGGGGCTGGCTTTTGTTTTCTGTCAGTTTATGGAACTGAAGCCAGATCAATGAGCTCAAATGAATTATGCAAAATTTCTGTGAAGTGAGGGATAACTATCCCACATGTGAGAATACATGCTTTTGCCTTCTTGTCTGGTGGCTGTGTATTTAATTATGCACAGACTGTGCTACTGGGAGCAACTTGGACTGGATCCATTCCCCTTAGGAAAGGCCTCTTGGTGACAGTGATCCTCTGAGCCGAGGCAAAGCTGGGGGCTGGCTGATGGCAGACAGAGGCAAGAAGCAATGGCACAAGTCTCTAGAGGGCAGCTCTAACTTAGGAGACAGCCAGCAGTATCAGAGTCTAAGGCTGAATGGAATCAACAGTACTGAATGTCTTGGATATCCACTTTTCCTGAGTTCTAGACATGCAAGGCTAAGTAATTATGTTTTGAGTTGGTGACTTTTTTGAGCCTGAGTGTCCTGAACTCATTTTTCAGTTCTAATCTTTGCAATGTAGAGAAAAGGACTCAGGACAGAGAGTCAACAGATCTGGAATCTAGTCCTAGTTCTGCTGCTAGTTACCTGTGTGCCCTTAGGGATCTGGCCTCAGCTTCCTCAGCTGAAAACTAAGTGGTTCTAACATTTCTTCTCTAAAATCTATGAGTCAGCTGGTTCTTCTTTTCTGCCCCATTTCCCTAGGCCCTACACAACACTCAATTTTACCCTAGGGCTTATCCTCTCTGTAGATAAATCTCCCCCTTCTTTCTTGGCTACCAGGTCAGGCTTCTCTTCCAGGACAGTTTCTTGCAGCCAAAGTAGCCACTGTGGTCTATCAAAGCTTAGCAAAATAACTTATTAGCAGAAATGCTTAGTGACCTTTGTTATGATTGAATTGTGTCCCCTCTCATCTCCATTCATATGTTGAAGTCCTAACTCCCACTACCTCTGAATGTGAACTTATTTGGAAATAGGGTTGCTGCAGATGTAATTAGTTAAGTTAGGATTAGATCATACTGGAGTAGAGTGGATTCCTAATCCAGTATGACAGGTATCCTTAAAAAAGGGGCAATTTGGACACAGACATTCACACAGGGAGAATGCCATGTGAAGACTGGGGTTATGCTGCCACAAGCCAAGAAAGCACCAGAATCTAGGAGACAGGCCTGGAATAAATCCTTCCTTAGCACCTTCAGAGGGAACAGGGGCCTACTGATACCTTCATCTTGGACTTTCAGCTTCAGAACTGTGAGACAATAAATTTATGTTGTGTAAGCTGCTCAGTTTGTGGTACTTTGTAATGGCAGCCCTAGCAAACTAATACAACCCTAATAGGAATTCAGGAAGTCATTGGAATATGTGGCTTTTCTAGGTGGCTAGGAAATCATGATGACTTAGTCTTACCTCCTGAGATGTACTGTACTTCATCAAGTCAAAATTACTGGGTTGTTCAAAATAACAACAATTTTTGTATAACTTAGGACATAATAAACTTGGCAGGAAGAATGTACCCATCCAGGGGTAATATAATTTATCCTTCTTTAATATTTGATAACACTTATGCTCCGCCAACTTAAACTTGTCTCAGAAGCAAATAAAATGTGCTGACAGTTCAGTGAATCAAAACTATCTTCAACTTTAAATAGTATTTGAAGTGCAGAAATCCTCATTTACCAAATAAATAAGGGCAAAAGTTTGATCTTAAACGGTTTCTAATAAAATAGGTCAATTCACAACGCTATCTTTTGATCACAGCAATGAAAAGAGGAATTAACTGTGGTCACCTGTGTTACCAAGACCTGTCATCTAAGTCTCCCCAAGGACACCCCAAAGCCACAATATACTGAGAAAACTAGGACAAGTTTGTTTGTCAGGGAGTGGAAGACAGAATGTGATTAGAAAAGCCTCGATCAAAGTCAGCATCTACGTCTCAGCTGGAACCTCATTAACACTTATTAAAAAGAGTCATTTCTAGATATTCCCTAGTCCCTAAGTGATGGAATATTTCTTTTAAATCAAAATACCAGAAATTTTAGATATTTTGGCAATTATTTGTAATTAATGACTTTGTAATCTATGACTTTGGTTTATGTCGTTCAGGTTGCGTGATACTCCCTGAAGCAGAGATTCATTCTTTCTTCGTGCTGTTGGTTATATTCTTCTCTGATTTCTGTACCATTTGGGTCCCACGTACATCGCTGGATGTTGGTCGATGCGCGGATGACTTTAGTCTGGGAGACTAAAGTTGGCATGGCAGCAGATTCAAGTCCCAGGGATGGGTATGGTCAATACTATCTTGTTTTTATTGATTCCTCAACTTTGCTTGTGATCTTAAGATACATTTTCAGTGAGTTGCCTTACCTTACAAGCGGGGAACTGAAGTTAGCATTATGTCTTTTTGGCACTGAAGAGGAAAGATACTTGTTTCAAAAATATTTCTGACAAACTATAATCTAATTATCAGGAGAGGGAATGAAGCTAAAAGGTATTTTCATGTTCTCTTGATAAAACCAACTGGTTTAAAAATGTATATCTTTAGCTCATGACAGGGTGTAGATCATCCACTACTTATTCAGATTTTAAATTTTATTATTTTTCTGTACTAAGCTTAACTCTAAATTTCCTAGTGCTAAAGGCAAATGAAAATATCACGATTATGAGCTTCTGTTTTTAGTAGAAGGAAGGATTGATTCCAGTGAGCTGGATGAGGGGTGACTGTTTTGTCCGCTTTCACGCAGGTCAGGCTAATGTATATGGAAATACCACCCTGGTCAGGTCAGTTGTAAAAACTGGGCAAAACAGGTGGGAGGCAATGGGTTATTTGACAGAGTTAGCTGGTTTTATAGGGATTTTGACCACCACAATGGCTACATCAGCTGTGTGTATGGAAACTGTCATGTTTATAGTCCACTTGATGAAAAACAGTAGCATATGCCACAAAAACTGTGAGAAAACATTTGAACTTTATAGATTCCTAAAGGTCATAGTCAGAAAATTTTTTTTTCAATTTTTTGCTGGTGTTCTCATTTTAAATTATGTTTCGATGGAAAATAGGTTCAATTATCTTGAGGATAGATGACCCAGTTACCTCCTAATGGGCTATCCCATCCACAGTCTCTGTGAGGTCCTTCCTACCCTATAGCCTAAATCTTATAAACCTTCCTAAAACACCTATATCACGATCTTCCCAGAGACACTTAATAGCTTCTTATTCCTCAAAATTAAGGGCCATATTCTTAACATTTGTTAAAGGTTTGCACAATCTGTATCAACTTTCAAGTACCTTGGTAACACTGCTTAACTAACATGTAACCCCACCATGTAACACCTGATTTTCAAATCCATGATTATTTGACACCTCAACTTAGATATAACCATCTCACATGTTATATGTCCAAAACAAAGACTTCTGATTCTTATTTCCCTCCCCTGTTCCTCTCTGAGGCTCCCCATCTCAGTATATGGCATCACCACCCACCATCAGGCCAAAAGGCTAGCCGTCATCCTGGGTGCCTGCACTTTCCTCATGACCCTGTTGGAGTCAACTCATCACCATGTTCTATCGAGGGTACCTGGTAAATACATCCAAATTGAACTATTTCCTACCACACTCATTGCTCCCATCTAGTCTGAGTTACCACCTTCTCCTACCAGATGACTGTGACAGCTTCCTAAACATTTCCCTATTTCCTTGTTTTCCCCCTAAAATCTCAACTTCCACATGTAAAGAGGAATCTTTAAAACTTACGTATCAAGTTATTCACTCCCTTTCTTAAAACCTTCCAATGACTCCTCATAACATGTAGACTCAAGTCTGCATTCATTACCATGCCCCCTAGGCCCTGCATGACTTGGCTCCCCTTTTCTGCCACCATTCTCCCCACTGCTCACTACAGTCCATCACACTGGTATTGTTTTTATTCAGAACATGCTAGCTTGTTCCCTCCCCACGGCTTTTGCCCTTCCTGTCCCTTCTGACTGGGGTGTTGGTTCCCCAGTGCTTTACGTGGCTGGCTCCTTCTGGTCATTTAGATTTCAGCTCAAATGCCATCTTCCCAGAGATGTTTTCCGTGACCATCCAACCTAACCAAGAGTTCTGTACATTTTCTAATCTAGTTTCTTATTTTATATTCTTTACGGAACTTATCACTATCTGAAATTATCATTTTTTGTTTACCCATTTATTGTCTGCCTCTACCCACTGGACTATAAACTCTCTGAGAGGTGGAGCCTGCCTTGACCTCCTCAACCTCTTCACTGTAATATCTCAGCACCTAGAACAGGGTTGGACTACAGTAGGTGCTCCAAGCACTTCTTATAAATTGAATGGCATCTATATTTTAGCCATATTTGTCTAGTTATGGACTCCTGAACACGACATAGTGTATATTCTTTGCATTTTTAAAATCATTTCCTTTGGTTTGGATGCCACGTGCTTTCTTTCTCTACTTTTGAAAATCGTTCAATCTTTCAAAGCCCCATTTAAACATCACCTTTCTCACCTACTCTAGCACATGGTTATGGCCCCTCCTTTGCAGCCCTATAACTATTATTGTTGGATTCATCAACTTTTTTTATTGTCCGCACATCACCTTGAAGTCTAATTTTTTTTATTGAAGTCTATTTTCTATTATTTTTTTATGTGTGTATGTCTTATGTCCTCAAATGGATTATAAGACCTCTGAAGACTGGGATCTGAAGACATTCCATGCACTTTTTTCTATTATCCATTGCTATTAAATATGCCATGCATATATAGATGTTGAATAAATATTGATTGATTAATTAATTTTCATTCTCACACCGAGGTGTAGTTTTAAAAAATTAGTTTATAAATTTGAAATAATCCTTCTTTTGGGTGATGGCTAACATTTTCATTTAAAATGGCACTATTTTAAGGATGTACCTGCAGAAACTAATTTCCAAATAATTGGTACCAACTAGAAGCTTTAAAAATGAGCTGCTGGTCTCTGTTATCCCTCCAGTTTGTACAGGGAGATGTGACTTTAGAGATCTGTCATAGACACAATAAGGTTTAAAGGATACTTGCAGAACCACTAAGCAATACATGCACGGGCAAGAAACTTAAGAGATGCTCCTTGTAAAGAAGAAATCCTTATTAGAACCCAAACGTTATTTTATAGTAAATCAAGTACAAGTCTTGTAGTATGATCAGTGTTAAAAGAAATGTTGTCTTTGACCAATCAAAATTCCCTCTTATCATATAAGAATTTGCCAATCTGATATATTCCTCTACTCTTCCTCCTTCTCTTCCCCCCAAGAAATAACATTAAATAAAATCAAGCATCACAGCTATAAACTTCCCAACTTTCTACTCTGTATTGATCTGGGCACTCATTTCTCCTTGTCTGATTCCCCTCTGTTTCAAAGGTAGCAGTATCCCTGATTTCAAGGACAATCTACCGTCTAACTGTAGATCCCACTTTTTCCCAGATTGTATAGGACTTGATTTACCTCCACTCTTCTTCTATCTTCAATATCTAACTGAACTGCCTCTTCCTTCAACATACAGACGTGCTCACCATAGAGGTAAGTCTTGGCCCTCATTCTCCTTTTAGCTACCATCCTCCCATCCTTGTCTTCCCTTCACATCAGAGTAGAGAAGGAATAGTTCACACTCACTTCTCCATCCTCACATTCATACCTTATCCTACAAAGGCACTGAGATCTTACCATCTCCCCATTTAAATGATATTGTAATGAACAAATGAACAAATGTTTTTAAGCAAGTTTTCTAGCACAGTTGATTCTCATTATTTGTGATAGTTCTGTTCTATAAAGTTGCTGCAGAATTAGCAGATACTGAATCATGGCTCCTAGGGGAAATACAGGATCAGGTTCCTGTGAGCTTGTGGTCATATTTTCACCACCTGATCCATATGTAACCTTGTTTTTGTGTGTTTCTGTTTAAAGACAATTTATTTAATGTATATTGTTGATTTATTAACAATCCTAATCTCAGAAGTGCCATTTCAACATTTTTGTCTTACCAAAGTCATTAGAAGCAAGTCACCAGGTCCAGCCCACACATGAGGAAAGGGGATTACACAGGAGGTGGAGATCTTTGGAAGTCTGTTTAGAAGCTGTTTTCCTTCACCCCTTTTCTGTTTTGTCCTGTTATAAAATATTTATTGAGCAACTATTTTGTACTAGGTATTATAAAATATACTCTCGGCAAGTATAGTCAAATCCTGTTGAATACCAAAATTATGCAAGGAAGCTCTGACAAATACAGACTCTTGGCTCTCACCTCCAGATGATCTGATGCCATAACATCTGAGAATGTGTACTTTAAAAGCATTTAGGGCGGGCTGGCCCAGCGGCATAGTGGTTAAGTTCACACTCTCTGCTTCAGTGGCCTGGGGTTTGTGGGTTTGGATCCCAGGCGCGGACCTACACAGTGCTCATCAAACCATGCTTTGGCAGTGACCCACATACAAAAAATGGAGGAAGGTGGGCGTGGATGTTAGCTCAGGGACAATCTTCCTCACCAAAAAAAAAAAGCATTTGGTAATTCTGTTAACATATCAGGCTGGAATCCATTTCTGCCTAGGATTCTCTCAGGACTCACAGTCTAATGGGGAAGATAGATGGGTAAACCAGTAATTACTATTCAGTTAGATACATGCTGTGTTAAAGGCATGCACAGGAGGATTTGAAGTATAGAAGAACATTTAAATGGGGGAAATTATTGAGTAGAACAAAGCCAGGAGCTCCTTCTCAGAGGTCCTATTCCTGAGCAAGTCTTGACCTAGCAGTAGGGTTAGCAAAGAACCAGGGAAGAGAAACAGATCTCAGGTAGGAGGAATAATGTGTAGAAAATTATAGAGGCCTGAAAGAACATGACAAGGAATTGTAAATAGTTTGGTATGAATGGGAAAAAGTGCCACTGTCTGGAAGTACTCAGTGGCCTGTTTGTGAATGCAGTGGAAGTGGCCAGTTGGGTTACCCAAGGTTAGAGTTTTCCTATGAGGTTAGGGTGGCAGGTTAAGGGGGTTGTGTATAGTGCAAAAGAGCGATTGAAACCGTGGATCTAGCAGGCAAGGCAGTGAAGTGAGGCAGGAAAGGAGGTGAAAGCTGAGGAGAAAATATAAGGTGAAGACCTCGGTGAGGTTCCAGAGTGCATGTTTGGAGGTTGGGAACGGGAGGGCTGGCACATTCAGGAGCAGAATTAAAGGTTATGGAGGTGGAGCCTTCACCATATGGATCTGGGAGGACAATAAATGTAAACTGACCTTGAAGAAAGAGACTTTCTATAATCTGGATTGACAAAGAGGTAAAGGGAAGAAGTGGACAACAAGTCTATCGTTCTACAATCAGTAAAGGTTGGCTATTTTAACCTAGAACTTGAAAGATTTTAAAAAAATTCTTTTTGATAAGCACTAACTAGTAGGTAGCCAGCCCTGGTGGTCTAGCGGTTAAGATGCACACTCTCACCGCCATGGCCTGGGTTTGTGTCCGGGTCAGGGAACCACACTGCCCGTCTGTCGGTTGTCATACTGTGGCAGCTGTGTTTGGCTGTGATTCTGAAAGCTCTGCCACCAGGATTTCAAACACCAGCAGGGTCACCCATGGGGACAGGTTTCAGTGGGGCTTCCAGACCAGACAGACTAGGAAGAAGGACCTGGCCACCCATTTCCAAAAACTTGGCCATAAAAACCCTGTGAATAGCAGTGGAACATCATCTGATATAGCATCAGAAGTTGAGAGGGTGATGCAAAATGACTGGGCAGGGTTCTGCTCTACTGTCCACAGGGCGCTAGGAGTCAGAATCTACTCAGTCCACTTAGAATAAAACTAGTAGGTAGAATCCTTATTTCTAGTGGAAGGAAGATCTTTTGGGAAGTCACTTACAATGTGAAGGCTCCTTTTTATCCTAGAAGGGTGAGTAGATTCAATGGAGTCTATAATTTAAAAAAATTAAGTTTTATATTGTGCACTGAATTGATAACTTCAAATTACAATTGAATAAACCATGAAACTAAAAACCCTTTGTTTTCTGTTGATAATCAAAAGATTTCTTCTTTCTCCTGAGAGGAAAATATCAGGTTATCAGTGGGTAGAAACCTGCCATTTGGATGTGACTCTACCCCCACTGCCCCGGACCTCTGGGGAGGGGCTTGTGGAGACCTAGGCCACTCTTACCTCCCATGGGGGCTACACTGGGACTGCAGAGGATTTCAGATTCAGGCTTCACCCAGCAAGACATGCATTATGAATGTTTCTGAAAACATTCTCCTTGAAATATGCAGAAACCATCTCTAATGGTTCCAAATCACAAATGCTTAACTTCATTTGAAAGGAGCTTGAATTGCCTAGTTAATTATAATTAGAGGCCCCATTATAAAATATATGATACAGTTCAGTGAACAACTGATGACAAATTCTACTCAAGATGGTTGGGGTTGTAAGCAGTAATGCTATCATTTACAGTCTCTTTAGAGGTTTTGTTCTCACACAAAGCTGCTGGTTATCACAGTTTCAAGGTATTTAACATCTTCTAAATCGATGATGCTGTGCTGTGGTGATTACACAATGTATAAAGCTGAAATAGAGAGATGGGGTGCTCACGCCATCACCAAAAGGTGGCTCTTCTGATTATTGTCTCACCTCACGAGTCCAGTTGCATGTGTGTTTTAAGCAGTCCAGAGAACATTTTCTTCATTTTCTATTCCCGAGACTGATTTCTGGTGCAAATAGCAAAGCAGAACTGAAAGAAATTTGCGATGCCTGAGGATCTTCAAAGGAGTTTTCCAGATGATTCATGAATTGATAACTGATAGACTCAGCCATGCAGGGCCTTTGTTTGTTGCCTCTGATGGTTTGGATCCTTCCTCTTATAAACAAATTCCTTTGAAATAATAAAGGACATCAAATGAAACCCGAGAAGCTGGCACTCTCCTAGCAATTAAGCCCTGCTCTCAAGATTTATGGGTAACTGCTGATTGTAATTAACGAAAAACACTCAGAAGTTGAGCTTTAAATAAAAAATTCTGACAAGAAAGTATATTCTCAGAGTACTCACTTATTTATTACTGTGGTTGTGGGGAGATCTCAAACCAATAAATCTAACATATCATCTTAGGGAACAAATGAGTTCTAGTGGTTTAAATAAGTATTTAAAACATTTGGCTTGATAAATCTGCCTTTGCTCTAAGAGTAAATACTAGACCTTTTGATTTATCTAACAAGATGGAAAAAGCATTTCCTCTTAAAATGTATCTATCATCACTGGCCTGGGTTGTAATAACAAGAGAGTGAGACAAGTAGCCTTGTTTTTTTTAATGAAAATTCTTTCTGTTTTAAAAATTCGTTAAAGCCTTACATGCCAATTACAGAAACCTCAGAAAATACAGACAATCAAAAACAGCCTAAAACATCCTTATATTCTAATCCACAAAAGACAACTATATATTCCATCCAGTTTGGTGCCCGTTCATTTTGATTTACATATGTTATCTTTCCTTATGCGTTGTATCTTGTTTTCTGTCTGTCTAACTACGGGCTGTCACTGTCCCCACCACAGCCTGTGTGCAGAGCCAAAGGGCCCTACGGGAGCCCTTACTGACCATGACAGCCTTTGCAGTTTCCTCCTTATGTGCCCTTTTTATCTTCCTTCTTTTCCACTTTCTTTTGCTCTCCCTCTCACTGAGTGAGCATGGGCAAGTTACTTAACCTCTCCGTGTCTCAGTTTTTAAAAATATTTATAAACAAGAGTTGCTGTGAGGAAAATAATGTGCTGCAGTTGGCACACTGCCTGCAGTGAGAGCTCAGCAGACGGCTGCTGTGTAACTGGGCATCTCTTGCTTGGGAGGTTGTCCTTCTGAGAGCTGAGATGCTTGGAGCAATGAGCAGACGCACTGCGGGGATGTTATCATGGTCCCCAATGGCAATAAGCATGAAACAATCAATTTGGAACATGGCATAATGGTTCATAAACCTTTGAACAATTCTAGACAAATAACTTTAGTGACTATGTATCATGATTTTCCTGCAGTGTACTCTCCTCTTACCAAACCTCTTTATTGTTAATATCTCTTTATCTTTTCCCTGTGTTTAATATAAAGGACATGTTTTCTATTCTGGTTAGAATATCTTTTGTTTTAAGTTGTAGAGATTATTCTGAATGTATCTGATAATGGTCATTGGATTATGGGTTCATCTCGCACGGCTACTGGAAACTAAACTGGACCAAGACAATGGCAGCAGTTTTACTCGGTAACCACTAGTCCTTGTGCTGCAGTAGTGCCCTCCAGGGACTCACCAGGAGTGCAGAGGTCAGTGTGGACCTTGTCTCAGATGTGGGCAGTCCTCACAGAGTCAGGAACCTGGGGTACATTTTGATTTGACTTTCCACGTAGAGTTTTAAACATTAAAATGGTCCCAGAACACAGGTCTTCCATGGGTCTATAGTGACACCAAGAAGATCCACCCAGCTCACTTTACTTTAAGAAATGCAAGTAGCTTCAGAAGCCAGGCTCACGATGTCAACACATTGAATTAGTTAAAGCCAGTTGAGAATTCAAAAGAGAAGGCAGAGAGGCAAACCACACAAGGATCCCCCCAGTACACCTGAATTTAGTCTTAAATTAAGCAAATTGAATAGGTTGTGCTGAAAGTAGTCATTGATGACGTCACTAAGTTAGAACTGGCACGTGATCCTTCTCTCCTAGGAAACAAAATGAGTTGCTTAATCCTAGAGGGGGCCTGAGAGCCAGCAGCAGCACAGTGGCCTGACTGGCAAATGTTCTGAATGACTGAGATGGTTTCAGTGGCACTCCCCCAGGAGTGCCTGTGGTGCGGTTGTGTGGGCAACAGCAGGGTTGGGTTGGGCCAGCAGGGGGTTAGGAGAGGACCACACAGATGTCGGGATCTTGGTTAACCCAGTGATTTGGGACCCAGGAAATGAAGACTAGGGAGTCAATAGTTTAATGTGGCCAAGAACAAGATGGAGGTCAGGAAGCCAGGACATCAGGCAGGGCCAGGGAGGAGGAACAGGTCTGGGAAGTGAAGGCTGGAAGAATCAGAGGTTCAGAAGTTCAGATCACTTGCAGATCTGGTATAGAACAAGCAAGTAAAACACAAGTAGGAATCGAACCAGCAAACTTACAAGCTGTTCCTGGTCTTGTGTACTTCCTTGTCTGGCAGGGTTGGGCCGGTAGTATTTTACCGAGTAACCCCAGGGGACTAGAGTGATATGGTCTGTCCACCTTCCTGTGCCCTCTACTGACCAGCTATGTGCCCAAGTCAAGTAATAGCCTTAAGCTTTAATTTCTTCACCTGTTAATGGAGATATCATTGTCCACACTCCATGAGTCTTTTCAAAGTGTGCTTATTTTTTGATAATTCATCTGTACACTTAATGATTTGTATACTTTTCTGATGATATGGTATGTATCAATAAAATGTTTACTTAAAAATTTTCGTATATATATATATATATTATGACTAGCAGATAGTAGGAGCTACTTGGTGGTTTAAAAAATGAAATATGATGCAGAGAGCAGCAGTTGTAAATAGATTCCTGATAAAGTCACAGTTACATTTGAGCAATTCTTTAAACTTAGCTGTGCTTAACCAAGCTTGTTTGGCATGTGGTTATTTGTTTTTTTAAACACAGGCAAATGCTGCTTTCTTTGTGAAGGTGATGCTATTACAGTTGGGTCTACACAACTTCAAACAGTAAAAAATTCAGGCAGTTAAATGGGTATTTGAGCTGCTACAATGTACCAAACACCAAGATAGGCAACCATATACCTCTGTTTAGATAATTGTTAACTTTAAATTCTTCTGCTTGAAATTATGTAATTACTATTTCCCAAATTATGGGAAATTATGGGATGTTAATAGGTGTTAAGGTACATGGCCAAATGACTTTGGGAGATGACTAAGCAGAATGTTTTTTTTTTTTTTTTTTTTTTTTTTTTACATTTTTATTGATATTTTAATGGTTTCTAACATTGTGAGATTTTGGGTTGTACATTTTTGTTTGTCCTTCACCCCATATATGACTCCCTTCACCCCTTGTGCCCACCCCCCACCCCCCACCCCCACTTCCCGGGTAACCACAGTCCAGTTTTCTCTGTCCATGTGTTTGTTTATATTCCACATATGAGTGAGATCATACAGTGTTTGTCTTTCTCTTTCTGGCTTATTTCACTTAACATAATACGCTCCAGGCCCATCCATGTTGTTGCAAATGGGACGATTTTGTCTTTTTTTATGGCTGAGTAGTATTCCATTGTATATATATACCACATTTTCTTAATCCAATCGTCAGTCGAGGGACACTTAGGTTGCTTCCACTTCTTGGCTATGGTGAATAATGCTGCAATGAACATAGGGGTGCATAAGCCTCTTTGGATTGTTGATTTCAGGTGCGTTGGATAGATTCCCAGTAGTGGGATGGCTGGATCATAGGGCATCTCTATTTTTAATTCTTTGAGGAATCTCCATACCGTTTTCCATAGAGGCTGCACCAATTTGCATTCCCACCAGCTGTGTATGAGGGTTCCTGTTTCTCCACATCCTCTCCAACATTTGTTGTTTTTTGTCTTGGTGATTATAGCCATTCTAACGGGCGTGAGGTGGTATCTTAGTGTTGTTTTGATTTGCATTTCCCTGATGATTAGTGATGTTGAGCATCTTTTCATGTGCCTATTGGCCATCTGTATATCTTCCTTGGAGAAGTGTCTGTTCATTTCCTCTGCCCATTTTTTGATCGGGTTGTTTGTTTTTTTGTTGTTCAATTGTGTGAGTTCTTTATATATTATGGAGATCAACCCCTTGTCAGATGTATGTTTTGCAAATATTCTCTCCCAGCTGGTTGGTTGTTTGTTCATCTTGATTCTGATTTCATTTGTCTTATAAAAGCTCTTTAGTCTGATAAAGTCCCACTTGTTTATTTTTTCTTTAGTTTCCCTAGTCTGGGTAGGCATGTCATCCGAAAAGATTCCTTTAAACCCAATGTCAAATAGTGTGTTGCCTATATTTTCTTCTATGAGTTTTATAGTTTCAGGTCTCACCTTCAGGTCTTTGATCCATTTTGAGTTAATTTTTGTGTATGGCGATAGCACATGGTCCACTTTCATTCTTTTGCATGTGGATGTCCAGTTTTCCCAACACCATTTATTGAAGAGACTTTCCTTTCTCCATTGCATGTCCTTAGCACCTTTGTCGAAAATTAGCTGTCCGTATATGTGTGGTTTTATTTCTGGGCTTTCAATTCTGTTCCATTGATCTGTGTGTCTGTTTTTGTACCAGTACCATGCTGTTTTGATTACTATTGCTTTGTAGTATGTTTTGAAGTCAGGAATTGTGATGCCTCCTGCTTTGTTCTTTTTCTTTAGGATTTCTTTAGCTATTCGGGGTCTTTTGTTGCCCCATATAAGTTTTAGTATTCTTTTTTCTATTTCTGTGAAGAATGTCATTGGGATTCTGATTGGGATTGCATTGAATCTGTAGATTGCTTTAGGTAATATAGACATTTTAACTATGTTTATTCTTCCAATCCACGTGCATGGGATATCTTTCCATTTCTTTATGTCATCGTTGATTTCCCTCAATAATGTCTTGTAGTTCTCATTGTATAGGTCCTTCACCTCCTTGGTAAGATTTATTCCTAGGTATTTTATTCTTTTTGAT
This sequence comes from Diceros bicornis minor, assembly GCF_020826845.1. Classification (NCBI taxonomy): domain Eukaryota; kingdom Metazoa; phylum Chordata; class Mammalia; order Perissodactyla; family Rhinocerotidae; genus Diceros; species Diceros bicornis. The sequence continues at coordinate 56,542,086 of NC_080762.1, read as the reverse complement.
GCAATTGTAAATGGTATTATCTTTTTGAGCTCTCTTTCTGTTAGTTCATTATTAGCATATAGAAATGCAACTGATTTTTGTAGATTGATTTTGTACCCTGCAACTTTGCTGTAGTTGTTGATTGTTTCTAACAGTTTTCCAACAGATTCTTTAGGGTTTTCTATATATACAATCATGTCATCTGCAAATAGTGAGAGTTTCACTTCTTCGTTACCTATTTGGATTCCTTTTATTCCTTTTTCTTGCCTAATTGCTCTGGCCAAAACCTCCAGTACTATGTTGAACAGGAGTGGTGAGAGTGGGCAGCCCTGCCTCGTTCCTGTTCTCAGAGGAATGGCTTTCAGTCTTTCCCCGTTGAGTATGATGTTAGCTGTGGGTTTGTCATATATGGCCTTTATTATGTTGAGGTACTTTCCTTCTATTCCCAATTTATTGAGAGTTTTTATCATAAATGGATGTTGTATCTTGTCAAATGCCTTCTCTGCGTCTATTGAGATGATCATGTGGTTTTTATTCTTTGTTTTGTTGATGTGATGTATCACGTTGATTGATTTGCGGATGTTGAACCATCCCTGCGTCTCTGGTATAAATCCCACTTGATCATGGTGTATGATCTTTTTAATATATTGTTGTATTCGGTTTGCCAATATTTTGTTGAGGATTTTTGCATCAATGTTCATCAGCGATATTGGCCTGTAATTTTCTTTCTTTGTATTGTCTTTGTCTGGTTTCGGTATCAGGGTGATGTTGGCCTCGTAGAATGATTCAGGAAGTGTTCCATCTTCCTCTATTTTTTGGAATAGTTTGAGGAGGATGGGTATTAAATCTTCTTTGAATGTTTGGTAAAATTCACTGGAGAAGCCATCTGGTCCTGGACTTTTATTTTTTGGGAGGTTTTTGATTACTATTTCAATCTCTTTACTTGTGATTGGTCTATTCAGATTCTCCATTTCTTCTTGGTTCAATTTTGGGAGGTTGTATAAGTCTAAGAATTTATCCATTTCTTCTAGATTGTCCGATTTGTTGGCATATAATTTCTCATAGTATTCTCTTATAATCCTCTGTATTTCCATGGTATCCGTTGTAATTTCTCCTCTTTCATTTCTAATTTTATTTACTTGAGCCTTTTCTCTTTTTTTCTTAGTTAGCCTGGCTAAGGGTTTGTCTATTTTGTTTATCTTCTCGAAGAACCAACTCTTTGTTTCATTAATCCTTTCTACTGTTTTTTTGGTCTCAATATCATTTATTTCTGCTCTGATTTTTATTATTTCTCTCCTTCTGCTGGCTTTGGGCTTTGTTTGTTCTTCTTTTTCTAGTTCTGTTAGGTGTAATTTAAGGTTGCCTATTAGGGCTTTTTCTTGTTTGTTAAGGTGGGCTTGTATCGCTATGAGTTTCCCTCTCAGGACCGCTTTTGCTGCATCCCATATGGTTTGATATGGCATGTTATCATTTTCGTTTGTTTCCAGATAGTTTTTGATTTCTCCTTTAATTTCATCAATGATCCATTGGTTGTTCAGTAGCATGTTGTTTAATCTCCACATTTTTGTCACTTTCCCAGTTTTTTTTTCCTGGTTCATTTCCAGTTTCATAGCCTTATGGTCTGAAAAGGTGCTTGTTATGACTTCAATCCTCTTAAATTTATTGAGGCTTGCTTTGTTTCCCAACATATGGTCTATCCTAGAGAATGTTCCATGCGCGCTTGAGAAGAATGTGTAGTCAGCTGTTTTTGGGTGGAGTGCTCTGTATATGTCTACTAGGTCCATCTCGTCCAGTTTTTCATTTAAGTCTAATATTTCTTTATTAACTTTTTGTCTGGATGATCTATCCATTGCTGTAAGTGGGGTGTTAAGATCCCCTACTATTATTGTGTTGTTGTTGATTTCTCCTTTTAGGTTTGTTAATAGTTGTTTTATGTACATTGGTGCTCCTATGTTGGGTGCATATATATTTATAAGTGATATGTCTTCTTGATGGAGTGTCCCTTTTATCATTATATATTTCCCTTCTTTGTCTTTCTTAACCTGTTTTATCTTGAAGTCTACTTTGTCTGATATGAGTATGGCAACACCTGCTTTCTTTTGTTTGCCATTAGCTTGGAGTATTGTCTTCCATCCTTTCACTCTGAGCCTGTGCTTGTCTTTAGTGCTAAGATGTGTTTCCTGAAGGCAGCATATTGTTGGGTCTTGCTTTTTAATCCATCCTGCCACTCTGTATCTTTTGATTGGAGAGTTCAATCCATTTACATTTAGGGTAATTATTGAAATATGAGGGTTGAATGTTGCTGTTTTGTCACTTATTTTCTGGTTCTTTTGCATTTCCTTTGTTTCTTGTCCCATTTGTTTTGGACTGCCAATTCAGTTTGGTTGTTCTGTCTTATGATTCTTCTAGTTTTCTCTTTGTTTATCATATGTGGTTTTAATTTGATTATTTGTTTAGTGGTTACCTTGAGGTTTGGGCAAAAAATCTTCTGTATGAGATAGTCCATTATCTGATAGCCTCCTATTTCCTTATACTAAGTCAATTCAGTCACTTTCCTCTTCCCCTTCTAAGTTGCTCTTGTTATACCTTATTCTATCTTGTGTTGTGGCTGTGTGTTTACAGTGATGAGGTTAAATTTATTTTTGGTGAATTTCTTCCTTTGATCTTTGAGTTTAGTATTTAAGTGGTTGCTAACCTATTCCGGTAAAGATCTACTATTTCTCTGATTTTGTCTGCCTACTTTTCTCCTTACTCCAAGCTTTGTGTTCCCTTTCTCTTCTTGTTTTCGGGCCTGAGGGCCTTCTTGAGTATTTCTTGTAGTGGCGGTCTCGTGGCCATGAACTCCCTTAGCTTTTGTTTATCTGGGAGAGTTACTATTTCTCCATCATATTTGAAGGATATTTTTGCTGGATAGAGTATTCTTGGCTGAAAGTTTTTGTCTTTTAGTATTTTGAATATATCATTCCAGTCTCTTCTAGCCTGAAAAGTTTCTGTTGAGAAATCCGCTGAGAGCCTGATGGGAGTTCCTTTGTACGTTATTTTTTGTTTTTGTCTAGCTGCCCTTAATATTGTTTCTTTGTCGTTGACCCTGGCTAGCCTTACCACTAGGTGTCGTGGTGAAGGCCTTTGTCTGTTAATATATATAGGAGTCCTGTTGGCTTCGCTTACTGGTATTTCCTGCTCCTTCCCCAGATTTGGGAAATTTTCAGCTATTATTTCCTTGAATAGGCTCTCTGTTCCTCTTTCCCTCTCCTCTCCCTCAGGAATACCTATAATTCTTATGTTACATTTTCTAATAGAGTCCGATATTTCTCGGAGTCTTTCTTCATTTCTTTTTAGTCTTAGTTCTCTCTCTTCTTCCATCTGGAGTATATCTGTATTCCTATCCTCTAAAGTACTAATTCTTTCCTCCATATTGTCAGCTCTGTTCTTTAAAGATTCCAGATTCTCCTTTATCTCCTCCATTGTGTTCTTCATCTCCATCAGCCCTGATAGGTTTTTCTTTATGATTTCAATCTCTTTTGTGAAGAAACTCCTAATCTCATTGAATTGTTTGTCTGTGTTGTCTCGTATTTCGTTGAGTGTTTTTATGATAGCTATTTTGAAATCTCTGTCATTTAGTTTATGGATTTCTGTGTCTTCGGGGTTGATTTCTGGTTGCTTGTCATTTTGTTTCTGGTCTGGTGATTTCATATACAGAATGTTTTTTTTAAGATTCTAGACTTCTCAGAGTTTTTCACTTCTAATGTACTTTGTGATTCTTTAGAGGTAAATGGACTTATACATATTTTTTTGAAATGGAACCATATTCACATGAAATAGATTGGGACATACTGATGCAGACATTTTTTGACTCACAGTTTAGGTTGAAAGAGAAGATATGGTTGGTTGATTGATATTGGTATTCCTCCAAACTAAGAAATTATCATAATTTCCCTAATTCTTAGGCCACTGTTACTACTTTATTTGGAAATTGGGAATATGCTTTTATGACTTAGTCCAATAGACTCGGAATTCTTCAAGGACAGGAACCATGTCACATATACATAAGTTGTGCTCCTAGCTTCTGCAGTTGGTGGGGATTAAACAATTAAACAATAGGCTGATTTTAAGTACTTGAAACAAGTTTGGGATTTTTAATGAAATTATATGACAGATAGCCCTTTTGATGAAGCTTTAATTCTTCTAGAAGGCTAAAGACTATGGAATTTGGGAAGATAATTTATAAGTAGTGATTCGGAGTTCTTTCACCCTAGATTTTACAAGGTACTGGCAGTGTTTGGTAAGAATGCAAATATTCACTCTGAAAGAAGTCTTTTTCTACCCCACCTTTCATTCACTAACAATGCTGAAAACATTCACAAGCGATGAACCTTGTAAGTTGTCAGCTTGCCCTCTGTCCAACCTTTTCCCTTCTGCTACCAGAATTCTTTCTGAAACACTAGTCTAAATTGGGGGTCAGAAAATGTTTTTTGTAAAGGGCCAAATAGTAAATATTTCAGACTTTATGGGTGATGTAGTCTTGATGTCTATTGCAACTACTCAACTCTCCCATTGTAGAGCAAGGGCAGCCATAGATAATATGTAAAGGATGGATATGGCTGTGTTCCAATAACACTTTATTTAGAACATGCAATGGGCAGATTTGGGCCTTGGACAGTTTGTTTGCTAACTCCTGGTCAAAATCACGTCACTTCATTGCTTAGACTCTCTTGATGGTTTCCCACTGCAACAGAATAAAAGTCAAATATCTAGCTTGGTATACAGCACCCTTCACATTCTGGCCTCAGTCTATCATTTACCATTGTTTTTAACTATATGCATCCCAAATGATCTTCTAGTCTATTGTGTTGTTGTTTATATCCTGGTGGGTTATCCACTCACAGCGGCTTCTGGTCTTCAGCAGCCCTGGCCTCCTGTCCCCTCAACTGAACTAACATCTTTGCTGCAGCTGACACTGGCCCAGGACCAGGTTTTTGTTTCTACAGGCATTGCCACGAAGTTTGAATCCTATTTCTCCAATCTTAATAACTAGAGGTGCCTATGTTTAACTAACTGAGTTGTCATCAGAAAATAGACACCATGAGACATCTCCATATGTACGGATTGTGTAAAAGATTCACACTGATATTTTTTGTATACATTTTAAATTCTGAGTTGTTAAACATTTTCATTAAATTCTTTATCAAAGTCAAAATAGCAGTAGCAAAGTTTCTTAAGTATCCAGTTGATGGAGAAGGAGTGAAGTGACGCAGCACATATATATTATTATTTGTTATTTTACCAAAGAACATTTTTAGCTCTGGAGATGATCAAAATCACAGCATAATTAGGGGAGATATAATAAAAGGTTGAGATAATTGAATAAACATGTTAATAAACAGAGTTCACAGAATAGAAAAACTTCTTTTTGGTTTAAGTCTTCTTAACTTTTGAGTGTTCATTCCTTCACTCCAAAAACATTTATTGCTGGCCTACTATGGTCTAGGCACTGTTTGAAATTCTGGAATATATGGCTGTGAAAGATGTTAATGAATAAATACCTATGACCAGTATTTCAAATTTTAGCCCAATGAACATTTAAAACACCTGCCACAGCCTAGATCTCTGACTCTATTTTGGGTGTGTGTTTTTTTTGCAGTGAGATAATGTTGGGGGTTGGGCATTAAAGTGCTATCTTGTGTGGAAAAACACTTAAAGATGATGTTGTTAATTTCAGTGGAGTCTTCAGAGTTCCATTATATTTGATGCTTTTTGTCAGTTAGCTTCTCAACGTTAATGTCTCTACCAGACTGAAATAATGTCATCCTCTAGAACACTATCCAAATTTAATTCAAGTTAATTCTGAAATGAAAGATGACACATTTACTCAAGGTAAATACATTGGTGACCATTTGAAAATACATTTTTTGTATGAGGAAGAGTGGTCCTGAGCTAACACCTGTTGCCAATCTTCCTCTTTTTCTTAGGAGGATTAGCCCTAAGCTAACATCTGTGCCCATCCTCCTCTACCCTGTATATGGGATGCGGCCACAGCATGGCTTGATGAGCAGTGTGTAGGTCCGTGCCTGGGATCTGGGCCTGTGAACCCTGGGCTGCCGAAGCGGAGCACGCAAACCTAACCACTATACCCCTGGGCCAGCCCCAGAAAATACATTTTTAAAAGTGACTTCACTAACCAGATGATGTCTTCATGCAAACAGCTAGATCTTGAAGAAATATTCTGTACAAAGTAAACTTGGGGTTGGCTCCTAGCAGGAGTGGAGATTGTCTTCCTTATTCTTTGACCAAGTATGGCTCAGGACAGTGCTCTTGACCCACTCCAGAATGGAGGTCCCTGCCCGGGGTCAGTGATGGTGACTAGGGCAACTTACTGGGTATCGTCTGCTTCTGTCCTGAGGTCCAGCTCTCTTGGGAACCTCCTGCTGATGGCTACCCAGTTGATAGCCTGTTTCCCAAGGGCAATCTGGGCTCAACCTCATAGACCAGCTCCCACTGCTCTGGGCATGGGCAAATGCCCTATTGCCTTGACTGTTTTTCTTGCTGGTATGTTCTGTATCAGCCTTCTTTGCTTTGAATTGGGAGGACCTCATATTTGGTTGAAGGCATGGGAGGGAAAGGGGAAAAAAAGAGGCCATTTTTGATGTTTTGATTCTCGGTTACATAGGCTTACCTAACCTGGGCATAAGGAGTCTCCAGGTGGTCTACCATGGCTTGGCGTGCAGGGCCACAGACTCAGAGCAATGCAGTGTGTTCTTGATAGCCATTGGCTTCTGTGCATATATTTCCTTCTGTGGATATGCACTTCTCAGAGACCCTGCAGGGAGCTGAGACAGTTTAAGGACAGAATTTTGAATTAGTATCCCACGCCTGAGCCACATTTTTCTTTCTTTTTGTAAGTGTAAATCTGTACACCTTGTTTACATAACTTGTATATGCTTTGAAAGAACACAGACCTTCAAAATGTAGCTGAGTAAAGACTTGAAGTTTGCTTATTTTCATATTATGAAATGATGTACACTCATAGTAAAAAAAAAATCAAACAATAAAAAAGTATATCCAGTTAAAAGAGATTACTTGAACTTTAACCCACAGTACCCCTCACCAGAGGCAATGCCTTCCAACAATTTCTAATGTATGCCTCCAGAAATCTTTCGTGTGTATACATCAGTGCATAATTTAAAAGCATGTTAAAAAATTTAAATAGCATTATTTAAAAAACACATACGCCCAAATGGGATTAAACCATTTTATAATTTGCTTTTCTAAATTGAACGTCTTAGAGATTGTTTCATAGCAGCACATGGAGACCTACCTCATTCTTTTCATAGCTGCATTATTTTTCACTTCAGGGCTATAGAATAATTTATTCAACGAGAAACTGGTTGTCTTAAAGTGTCCTGTTGAATGGATAGTGTTGGGTTGAGGATATTTCTCCCCAGATGAAGATGTAATTTAATCTTATGTCCTCCTTTTTTTCCTCTTGGAAAATAAAAATTAAACTCTACATGTGTTTTTGGAAGTGTGAGTTTTGGAGATGCTAATGTTAATTTGATATCAGTTGGAATAACAGCAACAAAAAGAATAACAACAACAAAAATTGTGGCTGGATAATATCCCAAGATATTAATCTAGGTCTCGAATATTTCCTTTTTCCATAGGACCCTGACAACTCCTCCTTCTGCAGTCCCTGTCTCCAGACAACAGTCATCTGCATCTGAAAGCAGCCCCAAAGACTAGGAAATTCACAGAGAAAGACCAGTGGCTGAAATGCAGGCTGGGAGATTCAGAGGTTCTTTGAGTTCTCAGAAGCTTGGGCTGGACAAGAGGAAAAAGAAGGCAAGGAAACTGCTTACTGGAGAGGAAGGAATGTGGAAAAATCCTGGGAGAGGCAGGAGTGGAGAAGAACTACCCGGGAGTGAGGAATGGGGACTCTGCTTTGAGAGAGCATTGTCTTCCCAGAGACTCTCCCCGGTGTCCAGAACCCCTCTCCCCGCTCCTCCCCGAGCTCCTCACCTGTGCTCAGTCTTGGGAAGGAAGCTGTTGGTGGTGGTGGGGAGCTGGGACACCCTGGGGAGTGGGGGTTGTTGGTGTTATGAAAGGAGGCTTCATCCCTGACCAGTTAGGGGGGAGACAGAATTTATCTTTTTACTTAACTTATTTGTGATTGGGTTTTCTGTCATTTGTAACCAAAAAAATTCTAATTAATAAAGGAGGTTAATTCTCCTTCATCCATTGGGCAGGGGAGCAGAAAAGATCAGTGCTGAATGCAAGAGACTTCCTTTTGGGAAGACTCTAAAGGTTTCAAAATATGTGGTGGTAGTATTTAAAAAAATTAGTACAAAAATATTTTTAAGACTACCAGATAAATAGTTAACCCTCAACTTTCTTATGAATAAATAAAAAATAAGAGATGCTACTGTAAACACTTTGCTAAACTCAAGATAAATCCCTGAAAAATAACAGAATTCATAGTTTATGAATAGCACTGAGCTATACATTACTCCATAGACCAACTTACTCCATTCTTAGTGCAATGTTTATGTTCTGTGAATTATTTAAAGAAATATATGGATAATGATTTTTCACGGTTTTAAAATTTTAGGAATATATTATTCTAATTTTATATATAACTGCCTTCTTCAGTCAATCTTCTACTTGCTCAGTTTTAATATAAAATAATTTATAGTGATAGATAGAATAAGGGATCTTTTTAAGAAAAATGGACTTTATAGTTAATTTTTTTCAAAAATATTCTTACTTATAGTCTTACTTGTATTCATGTTATTCAAAAATAGTGATTGCAATTCCGTCAGCTTTTTATTTTGATGACTTTTTAGCCCGAATTAGAATCATAATTTGAAATTGATAAATTCCTAAAAGCATTATTTCTTTCCTTGAAAAATTTAACTCATGCCAGAACATCATGCCTAGAAAGTGTGATGAATGGAATATAATCATCAAGAGAAATTAAGAAGCTTAAGATTCTATTCTCCAAGTAGACTATCAGGCAAGTACTTTTAAAGTGAGTTTAATATTTTTACCCCAGGGCCTTGAGTAGTGCTTTTGGCACAGATGATAGGCTCAGCAAGTCAGTGTTGGATAAAAGAAAGAAGCTCATAAAGACACACATCTGACTACAAATGGTTTGAAGAAGATATACCTATTTAGTGGAGATTTTTTTTCAGGGGTTGAGGACAGGGACCTATAAAGGAAGACATTTTGAAATTTCTTTCATACCAAGTCATTTCTCAAGGTCACTCCCATTTCTTTTTCTATTTTTTTCCCTCTATCCAGCTTCCATTCCCCTATCTGAGTTTTCAGGTCCTCCTTACTTTCTCTGCTTCTCTTTCATCTATTCCTTGTGAGAAGAATTCTAGCTCTAGTGTGCTGGTTCTGTAAGTTTGGACTCCAGACCAGCAGCATCAGCAATACTGGGAACCTGTCAGAAATGCAAATTTTGAGGCCCCACCCCAGACCTACTGAATAAGAAACTCTGGGGTAGGGCGCAGCAACCTACGTTTTAACAAGACCTTCAGGTAACGCCACTCTCCTTTCCATCTGCCTTGCCCATCTGCCATGCCCATCTGCCCCCTAAAGGTCCAGTGGTCCTCTGAGAAAGCTTAGAACACTTTCTCATTAGAAGGTGTGCGTGTGTGTGTGTGTGTGTGTTGTAAACAATTGCAATTTTTTAACATGACATATTTTTGCATGTCATGGGTTAATTACCTGCAACATTCCCAAACTGTCTGTAGAAAAGAGCTATCTTTTCTGTTTCTGAAGTCCCCTGTGAGCCCCAGTTGCGGTGGAAGTCACTGATGCAGGAGCTTGTGGGTGGTAATGCTGGTGCTGACCATGGGTGCAGGGCATTGCTGCCCATGCTGTTGCTCTCCTGGCGCTTCTGGGACGGATGTGGCACTCTTGCCACCGAGGCCTGCTTCCCTCAGGCTTCAGCTCAATTTGCTCTTAGCATTTTTTTTGTAGTCTCGGACTCTTTTGAGAGTCTGAAAAGTGTATTTTCCCCTAAAATTGTACATATATGTGCCTTCATGGACCAATTTTAGAACATCTGGATTAGTTGATCAACTGTCAAGAATGCGTGTTCTAACCATTCTGGTTAATAAAAGTTTACAATACAAAACAATTATTTTATAAAAATGATGTCTAGAGAAGATGAGAAGATTTTGTTTTTTTCTGTGACAATAAAGGCAATAAGTTAGATTAAGCCACAGCAAAACACTCATTCAATATTTAAGCTGAAAGGGAAACTTCTTCCATTTTCTGCGATGAGTGAGAGGGCTTTTGATTGTGTTCCAATTGCAGACACTGAAACAATCTGGAAATTCTTACTGTTGACATTTTGGTTAATATTCTTCCAATTTTTTCCAATGTATATAAATATATCAGGAGAATTATCTACTATATGCTTTTATTTAAACAAATATTGGCTTATCCTATGCATATTATTTAATTCGTCTCCTATTATTATCTGGGCTTTTTCCAATTTTCAGCTATGATGAACAAAATTGTACATATACTCTTTTGTATTTGTGTGATTAATGAAACAAAGAAGTGAAATTGCTAGGTCAAAGATTATACGTGCATTCAAATTTTTAATAAATTGGTACATTTACTTTCAGACAGCCTAAACCAATGAGTACTTCCAACTCTAGCCAGTATGAACCTCTTTTCTCCTTAAGCTTTCACCAGCAATGGATATTAAAAATCTTTAAATCTGCCAATTTGAAAAGTAAAATATGAAGAGTTATTATTAAAATTTGGATTTATTTGATTAATGATAATATTGAACATCTTGTTATTTATCAGCCATTCAAATTTTTATGCATCTGTTTCTGCTCTCTGTTCTTTTTTATTGGGATATTTGTCTTAATTATATTGATCAAATATATATGTATATGATATAATATATGATTAAACTATAATGATAAAGCATATCAACCATATGTGGCAAGGCATATTAAGTATACAATAAAGCATATTAACTGTCCATCACATGTGTTTAAAACTTTTTTCCAAGTCTATCATTTCCCTTTATCTTTGTTTAAAGGTATTTTAAAATATTTTCTTGCCATAAAAGTTTTTATGTTTTTAAATATACCAATCTTTCATTGTGAGCTCTGCCTTTGCTGTCACGCTAGGAAGAGTTTTTTGCATCTTATTTAATTCTTTTTTATATTTCCAGTAGTGTTTTCTAGTTAATTACCTTGAATTTTCCAAGGTGGGGAAAACTGTATTATATGCAAATAATACTTTTTTCTCCTTCTTGTCAAATTTAAAAAACTCTTTTAAATTTTATTGGTTTAATTCCATTAGTTAGGTCACATAGAAGAGTTTAAAACAATAATGGCTATCCTGGATATGCTTATTTTATTTCTGTTGTAGGAGCTGGCTAATGCAAAATTTTTAGAAGTAATCATTATTTTGTATTATTTTCTTCAACAAAAGTTTCATATGATTCATTTATGTTCGACTCATAGGTTATTACGTCTATTCTTACTTGTTTCTTCTTCCCCTTTCCCATATTTCTATTATTAATTTTTTTCTTTCCTCATTTGCACTTTGCAGAGTAATATTTTCCTCCTTGAGCTGTGTCTTTTTGAGTATTATTTCCCCTCTCTGGTATGATAGTAATTCAACTAGTTTGGAATATTTTGTAAATATGAAAACATATCTTTGATTTTCAAAAACCAAATTATCAATAAAAATAATTAATTACATGGAAACCTAAACTCCCTGTGGTAGCTAGAATCCATAGATTTTCTGGACAGTCTGGTTTTTATGTATAGAGATGCTTCTGGACTCTTTGCTCATGTTTCTTCTACATGAAATATACTTCCTTCTTTGCCTAGTGACTTTTTTCCCCAAATCCCTAGGTCAATCACACCATGCTTTTCTTTTCTCTAGATTCTGACTTTTTTGACTTTCGCAGCTTCAAGAGTGTGACTACCAATTTGTGCTTGCCTAGAGTAAACATATTAAGGCTAAAGTACATGCGCAAAAAAATCCAGGAAGGTCATATTTATTTTTAATATAACCTGAATATGTTCCTAACCAGAAATTATTTTGTATAATTCACATTTGCTTGAGGTGGTCTTTGATGTTCTTGGCTGACATTTACATTCCCTGGACGTATTAGTGAAAGTGAGATGTTATCAGTAGCAGTGTCTGGAGGAAAGGGTGTGGGGAAAGCCACAGAGACTTAGAGCTACTGATGGAATCTCTCAGTCCATGTTTATTTCTCCACATTTAGCTTAGTTTTAGTACTAATGTTGTTAAAATTTCTTCATAATACTTTCAAACATCCCCTAACTGACCTTTTGCAGTTATTCTTTTCTCCTCTAATTGGAATTTTTCCTTCAGATTTGATGTTTCCTTACCTGCTGATACATCAGAGTTTTGCAATTTGCATGACAGTGTTTTTTTTTTTTTTTTATTGAGGTCACATTGGTTTATAACATTATATAAATTTCAGGTGTACATCATTATATTTTGATTTCTATGTAAACATTGTTTTCTCTAAGTTTTCATTCTGTACACTCCTTTTTACGGCCGGCTTTATTCCTGAGCTCTTGTCCCTCCCCTGAAGAAAATGATGCTTTCTAAATGGGGTTGAGTCTTTTTAGTCCTGTGTGGATTAGCAGAGCCTACGTTAATGTGTAGCTGAAACTTTGACAATTTGGTGTCCACTAATGGGTCAAATTAAAAAAAAAAAAAAAAAGCAACAACCAAAAACACAAGTCTTTTTTTCCCCCATTTGGTGTTTCCATTGATACAAGGAGAGAGTAAAAATAAGACTTAAAAAGGGCCATGCATTTCCTGCAGGGCTGGAGTGTAGTAGTGAAACTGTGAGGATGCTTCAATGTATTTCACGTCAACAAACATTGTTGTGCACCTTTCTCAAATGCTGGCTTCTTTTCTGAGTTGCTTTCAGGGAACGCAGAACCCTGCATCCTCTCTGTTGGATTTCTTTCCTGAGGTCATCACCACTAGTTGGGATCATGCAGACCCTGATCACAGTGGCAGAGACTTGAAGAATACCAAGTTCAAACTATGAATTAATTCTTATGTGTTTATTCTGTAGAAATATTGGCATTATAGGTTAAGATTCAAGTACATTACTGATTACATAGTTTTTGGTTTATTTTATTGGAGAAAAGTTTTGAATACTTATTATTTGTAGTAGATAATTTAGAAAATTTTAATTGATATCCAAGTGTCATTAAGGAACACAAAAAAATTTGCAGTCTGAGCTCATCTGTTTTCTAATTTGGGAACTGTCTCATCAAGGAAACTCAGAAGAAGGAACTATTACATAAAAATCAAGGAAAGAAGTCGGAATATGTATCTCCTATTGGTTGAGATAAAGACAATTCAGAGGGGCAACTTCTAACGTCATTGACAACATAAATTTTCTTGAAGTTCAGCTTCATTTTTCTATGATCAAATGAGGTTTGAAACACCAAATGATTTACTGCCTTAGACAGTTTAATGTCTAATTAATATATAGTTAATTTTGTTATTTAAATAAAGAGGCAGTTCTACTTTTGAAATTCCATCCAGTATACAATTAGAGAGTTCTGTGTTAGAAATGACACATCTACAGCTCTAAGGGTTTTTCTTTCTTTTCCCTTCTCAGTTCTTTAATTTCCTTCATCTTCTCTCTCTGTTCTCCCTTCTACTTCGCTTCTTTGGGGTCTTCGTTCTTCAGTCCTATAAACCATTCCAAGTATGATCTCATATGTAATCTTTCTTATGCCCTTATTGAAACTTACTTATTTCCTTCTCTTTCTTTCCTCTATCCCTCTTATATGATATTACTGGACTTAGACATTCTCCATAAAACAAATATTATTGGCAATCACTGATATTGGTTAAGTGGACAAAAAGATAACACTCTATTATATAAAGGACACTAAAAGGGACATCTTTGACTGAAAAATATACCTTTTCCATGATTTTTTGTATTAGCAACTTTTATTTAAGGATGCAACAAAACTGTGTTCTCAATTGTAGTGTTCAATAAGATATTCTCGACCATTAACACCTTCTCATTTTCTAACTTGTTACCTAACAAGAGTATGAGGGAACTGGTTAATTTTGAAGAGACAGAAGTTCAGACGTGATAGCATGTGGCAACAGAAAAAATGTGGCGAAGGCAAAGCTGGGAGAAGGAGTGCGGGGCGAGATAAGGGAAAAGTCTGGGAAAGTGAGAGCAATTTCTTACATGGGGGATTCCTCAAAACGAAACAAATCAGAATAAAACAAAATAACAGAAGATGTGCTGTCTTCCATATTTTGCCCAGGGCAGACTAAGCTGACTCATACTCAACTTCTTGGGTCCAAAACATGACCACTGACCAGTGACCACTCACTTAAGACACAAAGCAGCTGGGTCTCATGTTTGGAAGTTTGGTGGCATGGGAATTTTAAATGATAAACAGCTAAACAGAGCTTACTGTAAAATAAATAAGATGCATCTTAATTTAGCCTTGAAATATTTAAATGAATGGACTCTAATAAGCTCTCTGACTAGGCTTGATAATGTCTTGGGAAATTGATTTCAGTCCAACAGAGAAAAGTACTACAAGGCTGAGACATTCAAGACTGTGATTTATTGGTCTTCTTAATTAAAGAACTTTGTAGAAGATGATTTTTTTTTTGTGACAAAATTGAAAGATTTACAAGATAATGATATTAGTATTTGCATACATATGGAAAAATGCTATAAGAGGAAATAGAGATTAAAAACATACAACATATAATTTTATTCTTTCTAGGTAAATATGGGGATGCAGAGTTTCTAATGTGCACCATCTTGGCATGGGGTCTAACATGTGCAACACAGATACTTCTAGGTGTGAAAAAAGACCGAACAAAGTATTGACAGTAATTCATGGTGTTTTTCTACAATGAAAGAAGACAAAAATTCTTTGAAGTATGTGATGGTTAAGCTTCCCTTGTTTGCATGAAACATTATTGTCTCGTTCATTTCTCCTTTCCTCGTGCATCTCATCAGTTAACAATTTCTGGCAATTCTTTTGCATGTTCTCTCACGCACATTCCTTTTCTTCCATCTCCACTGATGTTGCCTGTTTAGACCAGTCGCTCCTTAACTTGCATCTCTTTTGGGGATCGTTGCACCTGCATCCAGGCTCTCCTCAGGTTTCACATCTTAGAAAACATGATATTTTCATTCACTTTGACAATTTTAGCCATTGTTGTAGATCTGAAATGGTGTCTCACTGTGGTTTTAACCTGCCTTTCTTTAATGATTAGTGAGCTTGAACACCTTTTTGTGTTTATTGGACACTTGGATGTCTTCTTTGTGAAACACCTTTGAAATCTCTTGCCCATTTTTCTATTAGACCTGTCTTATTCTTATTAATTGATAATAACTTTTTGTATATTATGGATACAAGCTGTTTGTTGATTCTATGTATGGTGAGGGTTTTCTACCAGTCTGTGTCTTGCTTTTACAATTTCTTTATGGTCTCTTTTGATAAACAAAATTTACTAATTTTAATATTGCCCAATTAATCAATATTTCCTTCATGATTACTACACTTTATGTCCTGTTTAGGAAATAATTACTGACTTAAAGATCATAAAAATAATCTCCTAGAAACTTTATTATTATTTTTCACATTTAGGTGCATAATTCTTCTGAATTGAGTATTGTGTATGGTGTGAGGCAGGAGTTAAATTTCACTTTTTTCCATGTGGGTATCAGACTGCTGCTAACCATTCATAAAAAAAGGCTTTATGGACTGCTCTACAGTGCCACCCTTATCATTAGTCATGTTTCCACACATATGTGGGTCTTTTCGTGACTCCCTATTCTGTTCCATTGGTCCACTTGTCAAAACTTTGCCAAAACCATGCTGTTCTTGTTGATTTTCTTGGAGAGAAGAAAAGTACTTTTCTAGATTCATCTCAAGAAAACACAAGGGTAGTAAAATATATTAACATTTTATATATATATGTCGTTTATTGAGGTATGATTTATATACAGTAGAATTCACTCTTCTTAGGTGTATAGTTCTATGACTTTTGACAAATGCATACAGCCATGTATCCACCACCATAATCAATGCACAGAACATTTCCAACACCCTAAAATTTCCTTCAGGCTCCTTGTAGCCAGTCTTTTCCCCTACTCTCACCTCTTGGCAAGCATTGGTCTGTTTTCTGTCCCTATAGTTTTCATTCTTTAAAGAGTGTCTTTTGCAGAGCAGATTTCTTTCTTTTTTTTTTTTTTTTTAGTGAGGAAGACTGGCCCTGAGCTAACTTCTATGCCAATCTTCCTCTGTTTTGTATGTGGGACAAGGCCACAGAATGGCTTGATGAGCGGTGTGTAGGTCCGCACCCGAGATCTGAACCTGCGAACTCTGGGCCGCTGAAGCAGAGTGTATGAACTTAACCACTACTCCATTGGGCTGGCCCCTAGAGCAGATATTTTTAATTTGGATGTAGTCCAATTCATCAACTTTTCTTTGTGGATCATGCTTTTGGTGTTGTATCTAAGGAATCTTTGCCTGATGTCACAAAATTTTTCTCCTATAGTTTTATAATTTTGTTTTACACTTAAGTCTATGATCCGCTTTGAGTTAATTTTTGTATAAGATGTGAAATGTGAGTCAAAAGTTCTTTTTTTGCATGTGGATATTCAATTTTTCAAGTACCATTTGTTGAAAAGACTTTTCCTGCTCCATTGAATTGCCTTTGCACCTATGTAAATAATCAATTGACTATATATAGGTCTTTCTTATGCCTATTTGCGTTTCCATATACATTTTAAAATCAGTTTGTAATTTGTATAAAATATTCTGCTGGGATTTGATTGGAATTACATTGAATCTATAGATCAGTTTAGGGAGAACTGACACCTTACAATATGAGTCATTCAAACCATGAACCCAGTATGTCACTCCATTCATTTAAGTCTTCTTTAATTTATAAAGTTTTGTAGTTTTCAGCATATAGAACTTGCACTTATTTTGTTAGGTTTATACCTAAATATTTCATGCTTTTTGGTGCTATTATAAATGAAACTTTTTTAAGAGTTTAATTTCCAATTATGCTTTCCTAGTATGTAGAAATACAGTTGAATTTTTGTATACTGGCTTCATATCCTGTAAACTTCCTAAACTCACTTATTACTTTTAGTAGCTTTTGGAGATTCTTCGGGTAATTGCTAAGGTTTGAGCGGTTGTGTCCCCCCAACATTCATATGTTGAAATCCTAACCCCCAAAGGTGATGGTTTTAGGAGGTGGGGCTTTTGGGAGACACTTAAATCATGAGGGTGGAGCCCTCACGAAAGGGGTTGCTCCAGAGGCTCCAGAGAGGTCTGTAACCCTTTCCACCCAGTGAGGACGCATTGGGAAGTCTTGGACCCAAAAGATGCTCTAACCTGGGCGGCCAGTACCCTGGCCTTGGAGTTCCAGCCTCCGGAGCTGTGAAACAAGGTTCTGTTGTTTATCAGCCACCCAGTCTGTGGTATTTTGTTATTGCAGCCTGAACAGACTGAGACAATAATCATGTAGCCTATGAATAGAGATGGTTTTATTTCTTCCTTTCCAGCTTATTAGACTTTTATTTTTTTTCTTGCCTTATTTGCAGTGGCTAGTGCCTCTAGTGTGAAGCTGAATATAATTGGAGAGAATAGATATCCTTACCTTGCTCCTGATCTGAGGGAGAAAGCTTTGTCTTTCACCATTAAGTATGAAGTTGCTTATTAAGTAAATATTTTTGTAGATGCTCTTTCTCATGTTAAAGAAGTTTCCCTCTGTTCCTAGTTTGCTGAGAGTTTTTTTTTAATCAGGAAAATATGTTGGATTTTGTCAAATGCCTTTTCTGTAACAATTGAGATGACCATATGATTTTTCTTCTTTAGCCTGTTGATATGGTGAATTGTTTTGACTGATTCGATTTTTTTGAAGGTTAAACCAGTCTTGCAATCCCTAGATAAACTTCACTTGATCATGAAGTTTATTTGATTGTTTGTTTTTAAAATATTGCTGGATTTGATTTGCTAGTATTTTGTTGAGAATCTTTGTGTCTATGTTCACGAGAGATAGTCATCTGCAGTTTTCTTTGATTGTAAAATCTTGTCTGGTGGTGTTGTGAGGGTAATGTTAGCCTCATAAAGTGAGTCGAGAAATAGGTCCTCCTTTTCTGTAATCTGGAAGAGATTTTAAAAGTAATTGCATTTCTTTCTTAAATATTTGGTAGCATTTGTCAATGAAAGTATCTGGGCCTGGGATTTTCTTTGTTTGGAGATTTTTGTGTATGATTCCAGTTCTTTAGTAGATAGAGGACGAACTAGGCCATAGAGTTCTTTTGGAGTGAGCTTTGGCACTTTGTGTCTTTGAAGGAATTTGTCCATTTCATGTAAGTTGTTAAGTTTATAGGCATAGAATTTTTTGTAATATTCCTTATTATCTTTTCAATGTTTATGGGGTTTGTAGTGATGTGTCCTCTTTCATTCATAATTGTTATTTGTTTTCCTTCTTTTTAACTTGGTCAGTCTGGTGAGATGTGTATAAATTCTATTGATCTTTTCAAGAAACCAATTTTGGTTTCATTGATTTTCTTTATAGTTTTTCAATTCTCAATTTCATTGATATCCACTCTTGTCATTATTATTTCCTTACTTAAACTTGCTATAGGTTAAATTTGTTCTTTAAAAAAGTTTTTTCAGGTGGAAGCTTAGATATTGATTTGTGACTTTTCCTCTTTTTTAGCTGCACTGTTTTAGCAGCATCTCACAAATTTTTATATGTTGTATTTTTACTTTCATTCAACACAAAGTACTCTCTAGTTTTCCTTATAAATCCTCTTTTTGACTCATGGGTTATTTAGAGATTTGTTATTTGAATTTTATGTACACAGGGATCTTCCATACATATGTTACAGGTTTCTAATTTAATTTCATTTTAGGAGTTAATGTAGAGAAACTGGGTTTGGGTTTTGTGGTTGCCATGCTTATCTTCAGCATGCCACAGTCTTCAAATTTCTCTAATGATGCCTTGTGCTTCGGTGAAGATCTGGGTGCCTGAGGTTTCTCTCAATGTTGGCCTTCAGCCTTCAGCTTTCAGCTGTCCTTCTCTGCCTGCACCAGGGATGGGCTTTTCTCCACGGTCCTGCCCCTGCCCCGGGGTAGACTGCTGAGGCTTGTTACTCAGCGTTTCCTAGACTGGTGGGGAGCAGGGCAGGAGGGTCCTCTATTGTTCTGGCCCAGTCTAAGGCTTAGGTAAGCCACCTGTGCCTGGGCCTCTGGGGTGGAATTTTCTATGTTCTTCCTTCTCATGACAAGCAGCTAATTTCCTGCCTGTACCTGTGGCAGGTGTTGTGAAGGAGATTCTCTTGCCCTAGTCCAGTGGAGGTGACCTCTAGTAGTTCTGGTGCAGAATCCTGGGCTCAGGACTGTTTCCTGCCTCTCCTCCAGGGATAGAGGTATTTTCTTCTATCCTTTCAGAAAACAGCGGGTCTGTTCTGCTGCAGGTGACAGTGTTAACTGCCTCTCCCCAGAAGCTTAAGCTTTTTGAGAGAAAGGTCCAAGCAGAGGAGCAGGGCTTCATGCCCTCCAGCAGGAGTGGCTGATTCTCTCCTCCATCCTATCCCACAGAGGGAGTGAGTCTTTCACTAGTCTCCTGCCCTGCCTCCAGTATTTCTTGTGAGTATCAATTGAACATCTGTCAAAACAATCCTGCAAGTGTGTGGGAACTCCCTTGTATTTGTGGCTCCCTCTGCTCTCATGATAGCTCACACTATGTTGGCTGATTTCTTTTTTTTTTGTTCATTTTAGGTTTAAATTTTTTTTCCACTTTTATTGAGACATAATTGACATATAACATTGTGAAAGTTTAAGGTGTACAACGTGTTGATTTATACACATATATTGTAATATGATTACCTCTGTAGTGTTAGCTAACACCTCCCACATGCCACATAATTACCATTTTTTTTTCTTTTGGTGGCAAGAACATTTAAAATCTACCGTCTTAGCAATTGTCAAGTATATAGCACAGTATTGTTAACTATAATCACAATGCTGTGCGTGAGATCCCAGAACTTATTCATCTTCTAACTGCAAGTTGGCTAATCTCTTTTTACTCACTTGAATGGAAACCTCAGCTTCCTCCCATGTTCTGCCACAGGTGGGACCATCCTTGTTCCAACCTCTTCTTGGCCGGGCTCCCCCTCCTGAGACTTTAGGTTGCTTGATTGTCCCACAATGCCAGCTCTCTGATGGGTTTGAGAAAACGGATTTTGTAGTTTATATGGCTCTCTCTCATTCAGGTGATGAGTGGCACTCTTTTCAGATTTCTACACTCTAGGTAGAAACAGAACAAACAATTATGTTTCAATGCTTAATCAGAGTAAACTGTTCCTCTTTCTGTGGTGATGTGATCAATTCCTACTTGTCAGAGATCTAAGTTAACACTGAAGATAAATGTTAACAACTCCACAATGTCCTCTAGGGGACTACACGATGATCATCAATGTTCATAATACTGACATGGAAGCATTTTTAGGACTCCAAATTGCCATTAGAATCATTAGAAAATATTAAATTAAATATAGTTTTAGGATTAATTTCATTTGAGGAATATTCCAATAGCAATAGAGGTATGGTATCTATGATAATACTCTATTAATTTTGTAACTAACTGAAATTCGAATATGTAAGATTTTACTTTGTTTTCAGGTAGTTTTAGGCAATAAATATTTTAAATGTTCAGGCAACTGGAGATGCTGCATGCAAGACTTTATGCAATATCTGCAGTCTCTTACATGCAGTCAAGACACTTGCACTGCATATCCAAATTAGTTATCCTATAGGCTACCTAACGGAGAGGAGAATTCTATAGTACAAATGAAAAAAATTTTACTTTAATTTTTTCTATCTTTTAGGTAAAACTTTTTTCTAAAAGATGTCAGGTTTAACAGGCTAGATAAGAAACTAAGATATATATATAACATTACAAAATTACTCAGTTTAATTTTATTTTACTCTTATTGAGATTTATACTTCTATCTTTGCAAAAATTAAAAGAAACCTGGATTACATCCTGTGAAGTAGAGACAACGTCTAATTTTACAATCTATACGGTATCTAGAAAATTGCAGGATTAAACAATGCATTGTTGGAACTCATCAAATGTAAATAACTATACTTCAGTTGGCAAATGGTGATAGTTCAGCATACATGTTGGATTAAGAGTGGTAAAGTACATTCTGTGCTTTAGAAATTCCCATAGCTATCAAATACTATAGAGGAATTTTCTTGACATTTATTTATCCTGAAAGATCATACACAACATCTGCTTTTGTTTTTTTTTGCATATCCAGGACACACTTCAAATGATTACATCAGTTGCCTTTTAAAAAAAAATGAGATGATTAATCTTTTTCTTATTGCGTAATGAGACTTAGAATGAATTACAAGTGTGATTCAGGAGAAAAAACTTCGGCCATCGTGATTCAATTTTGAGTTCCACAGGGTGGAAAATGCTTGCAACATTATCAATTTTGACTCCTTCATATTATAAGACTAGGAAGAAATTTATGTACTTAGGGAAATCAGAGGAAAAAGGCAGCAGGCATGGGACACAAGTGGCTTGACTTCCCTCCTTTCTTCTGCTACAATGAGGCTTCTGCTACTGAGACTAAGAAGAGAACAGGACTCATTTGGATATCTGGGTGGGGGAAGAGGCAATGGTGAGGATTTGACGTAGGATACAAATAAAGTTAAATGATTCCTGGTTGTCGGGTACTGATAGGGTCCATATGATATTGACCATGAAGCAGTTATTCAATAATACCTTTGTGCCGCTGTTCCTGGGGAACTGATCCCTGTATTTACACAAAAAGTGTTGTAGTGATAGGCAATGAAGAGAATTCGATTTTAGTTTACATCACTATCAGTAACTAATTACTCACACCCAAAACAAGTGGACTTTGTAATTCTTTCTATTATTGAAACTCAACGATTGTGGCAAAGACCACTGGTGTGCTAGTGGTCACAGATGCAGAGGTAAAGAGCATGGGGGGAGAAAGAGAGAGAGGCAGAGATATACAGACTCTATTTGTAGTTCACAAAGAGAAGCAATGTCTAGCATGATGTAGACTACACTCAAGGAAACAATTACTTGATAAAGACTTTGTATTTAAAGTGAAGGTTAAGAATTTGCAGAGGCACACTAAAGACTTTGTGCAAATAGTAATCACAGCAGCAAAGAAAAGACCTGATTCGTGCAGGCTACATAGGATGAGAACAAAGCAAACCTGGAGGAGCAGTTCAATAAGTTGGTCCATAACAGAAACCACACCCTTCCTACACTGATGAGGAGCTCCCTCTGCTTCCTCGGAGAGGGGAGTTTGGAAGTGGGTACCAGCATTTACTGTATACTCTTTGTAGGTGTTGCTCATAATCAAGAATAAACTACTCAATAATACAATGAATCCAGTTCACGTTCTATAGAGTGGGTCCAGCTGCATTTTAATCCCTTTCTTTTGCCGTTTTCATAAAGTCCTGGACTCCATAAACCCAGTTGACCATTGTAGTAACAAATACATATTCAGATTGGGGTTAAATGGTATCTCTTCAAGAATGTTGTTTTAACACACTCATTTCTGTTTGGGTGTTCTGTACTTTACCCTCAATACACAGCCTACTGCTTCCAAGTCTCTTGTGATGATCAGAGATAATCACAACCATTCATTTCAAAGCCAGACAGCTTAGTGTACCTGCTTCAATTATAGAGGACACAGACTGCTCAAGTTCACATGGCTACTAAGGGGCTGAGTGGGATGAAAGCCCAGGTTTCTTGACTTCCTAGCTCACTGTGTTCCTATAACATTCTACAAATACAATAATAACATTCAAAAACTCTTTAGAAAAACTTACTAAAAATTTAAAGCAAATTAGTTAGTACTCAGGAATACTTGTTAACAAAGGTGTTTACACTTCCAAAAGTACTTTTGCAGGATTGAAGGGATACACCTTGTTCTTTGGCTGAGTATTCTAGCTTCTGAGAATTGTATTAGTAAGGGGTAGTGTCAACTGTGTGTGTCATAGATTACGAATAATGTTGTCTTGAACTCAAGAAAATCAAGTCCAGAGGCAGTGGACTGGCCACGCTGCTATCATAGCTTCAGCATGTTTTGAATTCTGAAACCCAGGCTCTTTTCAGCTCCTTGGGCCTGCTGTTACTAGTGTGGCTCTCATCCTCATGGTCCAGATGCTGCTAGAGTGTTTGCCTTCAACACACCGCAATGACAGATACATAGTTATAAAACCATCATTGTAGCTCAAGGTAACAGATAGTTTTTTTTCATAATTCTACTTCCACTCTAATTTACATGTTATTCCTGGAAATAGGAGCTCAGAGATAAAACTTCTTGTTAAAATTGCCCTCTCTTTTGCATATTGTCTCCACTAGTGTACCCCAGGGACTTTGTTCTTTTTCTTGAAATAGAGGATAGTCAGTAACGATAAACAGTCTCATAAGTAAGGTAGTAGGTTCTCTGGGAGGGCATCCTCACCTTCTCATGTTCCTCCCTGTAGAAAGCCAGGTGTCTAATGGTGATCAGGTGACAAACGGTGACAACCCCTCTCTCGGCAGACACGATGCACCAAGGTGGTGTCCAAAGGGGTCAGGGGAAGCAGTTCTTCACTTCAGGCCCAAGTCTGCAGTCTTTTGTGATTTGGGAATGCTGCTTCCACATGTAAGCCTATGGCCTGTTCTTCTATGGTCCTTGCGCTAAGAATGGTTGCATTTTAAAGAGTTGTGGAAAAAGAAGGAAAAAGAGGAGGAGAAGAGGAGCATAAATATAATAATAATCAGAGAAAGGGACAGTATATGACTTGCAAAGCCTAAAATATTTACTATCTGTCCCTTTATAGAAAAGTTTGCCCACCCCTGTTCTAGATGATTCATCCCTGTGCCAGTTATAGGCAGAATCTCATTTTTGAACTCTTGGAGCTCCTGCCTGGATCCATGTCCTCAGCTGGCAGAGAGTTTATCCCCGGGTCATTTTCTTTGCATCCTTTATTGCTTTCCCCACTGTCACTTGGTCCTTTTGTTTTTTTGTGAGGAAGATCAGCCCTGAGCTAACATCCATGCTAATCCTCCTCTTTTTGCTGAGGAAGACCGGCCCTGAGCTAACATTTATTGCCAATCCTCCTCCTTTTTTTTTTTCCGCAAAGCCCCAGCAGATAGTTGTATGTCATAGTTGCACATCCTTCTAGTTGCTGTATGTGGGACGCAGCCTCAGCATGGCCGGAGAAGAGGTGCGTCAGTGCGCGCCCGGATCTGAACCCCGGTCGCCAGTACCCGAGCGCACACACTTAACTGCCAAGCCACCAGGCCGGCTGTAGGTCCTTTTGTCTTTTTTCTCTTTCTCCTTCACCTGCCACCAAATCTTTTTCCCTTTTGTGTCAGTTTCTGACACCATTAGTCATCCAT
This sequence comes from Diceros bicornis minor, assembly GCF_020826845.1. NCBI lineage: Eukaryota > Metazoa > Chordata > Mammalia > Perissodactyla > Rhinocerotidae > Diceros > Diceros bicornis. The sequence goes on along the minus strand of NC_080762.1, from coordinate 56,517,612 downwards.
TTTCTAATTCTCTTGCTCCTCTCTCTGGTTGATGGTGGGTGGGAGATTTGGATCCGGGGGTGGTGGAAATAAAATCTCACTGTGCTGGTGTGGCCCAGAGCAGAGGCCGTAGGTCATACATTGCTTATTGGGAAGATTAATCTCCTGCTAGCGTAGCTCTTATATCTTAACATGATAAAAGAGTCTTTGTTACTAAATTTAAGGAGAAAAATCATTGGACGTATCTCCATAGATGCTGAAAGAGACTTTAACAAAATTCGAGACTCATTTTGAATAAAAATGTTTAAGAGGAATTCTAGGAATACTTCTTTAGCATGATAAAAAGTATATAGTTCTAAAGCCAGCATCTTACTTAATGCTAGAGCATATCTAAGTGATCAGGAACAAAGCAAAGATGTCCACTATTTTGACTACTATTTATTATACACGAGGTTTTAACCTTTAATGTAATTAAACAAGAGAAATCAATTACAGACATAAGATTAGGTGAAGAAGAGGTAAAAGTGTTTGTAGATGATATGATAGCATACCTAGAAAACCCAGAGAGTCAATCGTTTTGAACACAAATAATGAAATAATTCAGTAAGCTATGAGGACATAAAATTAACATCCAAAGGAAATAGCCTTTATAAACCTAATAGCAACCAATTAGAGGATATAATGGTAGAGAAAAAATCCATTTATAGTACCAACCACAGAAACAAAATGCTAAGAAGTTTAACAAGAGATGAATAAAAACTTTATGAAGATGATTTTGAAATAGTTCTTAAAAACACAAGCTAGAACAAATGAAAAGACATCCCTTTTTCTTCTATAGGATTGTTCAAGATCATAAGGATGGCAATTTTTCCTAGTTAACTAATAAGTTTAACACAAGCTCAAAAATACTAACAACCTTTTTTATGGAGGTATATAAGTTAATACTAAAGTTCACATTGAAAAATGTACATGCAAGAAGGATGAAAAAGAAAAGTTATGAAACCCCTCCCCCCCAAGATATTAAGAAATACTATAAAGCTCTCTAGTTAAAACAGCATGGTACTGGCACATGGATAGACAGTGAGATCTGTGAATAGAATAGGAAGTCCACGTAAAGACCCAAGAACATATGAAAATTGAGTGTATTTCAAAGGTGATATGACAAAGGTGATATTTCAAATTACTGAGGAAAAAAATAAACTTTTAAATAAATGGTCATGGGGCAAATGGATAATCATATGGAAAAGCTAATTAGATCCATACCTCACATCATACACAAGAATAACTTACAAATGGATCAGGGATCTACATGTAAACAAGGAGACATACAAGTACTAGAATAAGACACCGCCAAATTATTTACTAATACAAAGGGAAAAATAGTAACTTTGCAGGGCACATCACTTTACCTTAGTGATGAAAATTAACATCTCCAATAATGGGACAAACTGACATCCTTTGCTCCTGAATGAGTCACTGAGGAGGACCAATGTCACTTTTGTGCTTTTCCTGCCAAAACACATCACTAAATCTAATTATCAGGAAACATGCTCTGAACTCAAATTGTAGCACATCATTCTAAAATTTAACTTATCTGTATTCGTAAAAAATGTCAAGGTCAAGAAAGAGAAAGAAGGGGCCAGCCCCATGGCGTCGCGGTTAAGTGCATGCGCTCCGTGGCTGGCGCCGCGGGTTTGGACCCCCTGCCCGCACCGATGCACTGCTCATCAAGCCATGCTGTGGTGGTGTCCCATCTAGAGTGGAGGAAGATGGACATGGATGTTAGCCAAAGGCCAGTCTTCCTCAGCAAAAAGAGGAGGATTGTCATGGATGTTAGCTCAGGGCTGATCTTCCTCACCGAAAAAAAAAAGAAAGAGAAAGAAAGTTTAAGAAATTATTTCAGATTAAAAGTAACTAAAGAGACACACCAACTAGATGTAAATGTGACCCTGGATTAGATCCTAGATGGAAAAAAAATAGCTATTAAGCTTATTATTGGAACAATTAATGAAATTCAAATATGGATTATGGATTAGTGTATTCATATTAAATTTCCTGATTTTGATAACATAATGTCAGAGAATGATAATGTTATGTGAGAGAATGTCCTTGTTTTTAGAAAATACTTAGAGAAGTATTTAGAGGTAAAGGGACACAGTGATGTGTATAACTTACTTTTAATTGAAACATAAATAATAAAGCAAATGTAAATACTTGCTGAATCTGGTTGAAGGACGTTGTGTTAGGTTTCTTGAGCTGCAGTAACAAAATACCACACACTGGGTGGCTTAAACAACAGACATTTATGCTCCCTTACTTCTGGAGGCTGGAAGTCTAAGATCAAGGCGCCGTCAGGGTGGTGTCTGGTGAGGCCTCTCATCCCGGCTGATGGACAGCCGCCTGCTCGCTGTGTCCTCACATGCCTTTCTTCTGCCAGGGCACACGGAGAGAAATCTTGTCTCTTCCTCTTCTTGTAAGGACATCAGTGCTATTGGATAATGGTTCCACTCTTATGACCTCATTTAACCTGATTACCTCCTTCAAGGCCCTACATCCAAACACAGTCACATTGGAGGTTAAGGCTTTAATATATGAATGCCAGGGACACAGTTCAGTCCATAACAGATGTGTAGCAGTCTTTGAAGTATTCCTGCAACTTTTCTGTAAATTTGAAATTGTATACAAATGAAAGTTACAAGAACTAAGAGTCTGTGTCCTCCCTCGAGCACTCAGTTACGCTTCTCTACACTTTTTATAGTCTCTGCATTCCTGTGGCCTTGGGAGGCACAAAGCTACAGGAAAGAGGAAGGGAAAGATGAGCCGTGTGACCGCATCAGCTCTAGCCAGCTTTGAACTCTACTCCTTTTTCTTATTATAAATTAAAGAAGAGAAGCTTTTATTTGATTACAGAGGTCAAATTGTTCTCACAATTCTTAAACCTGGAGAAGCAAGCAGTTCTATGATGGATAATATAGATGCAGTGTAATTCCTCATCCATCTTGAAATAATCCAAATGAAGGTAAATAACGTATGCACCCTAAGGGACCCTGTGGCCTGGTATGCAGGTCAGCTACTTAGGAGGGCAAGAAAACCAGTTGCCTGGAAATCTGGGGGCAACTTTTTGTCTCTGAACAAATTTCGAATTGGGAGAGTTGTTACTTGGAAGCACTTTGATCCTTCTGAGGCTTGTTTGTAAAGACTTGTTAGGCAGAACCAGCACAGCCTTTGTTCTCAGGCCAATTTTGCCCCACTTCTGAGGTGGCGCTCAATGCTGTGTGAGTTGCCGTGTTCTCACTCTGGCTGGTGGTAGCACAAACCACTGTAGACGTCGTGGGAGCCCTGGGGTGCTTCCCCTGCTCCTTTGGGAGGGTAACTTCCCCGTCTGTGGGGAGTTTCCTCACACACACGCTGAGCAGCACTCGTCTGAGGACCGGAAGACCTCTGTGTGGCTCTCCTCTCCAGCACTCTGCTCCTGGATTCCAGTGCCCAGACCTCACAGATGCCCCTCTTTGTCTTCTCATCTTTGTGAGCCTGCTGGACTCTGCCTGGGTTCTCCCTCCCTGCACTGTGGCCTGAAGACTCTCTCCAGTCAGCAAGACAGGGCATCATGAGGTGCCGCCTTACCCTCCTCTCAGGGATTACTGTTTTGTGCAGTCCAATGTCTGAAAACCATTTTTTTGGTATATTTTATCCAGGTATTTAGTTGTTTCAGATGGGAGGCTAAATTCAACCCCTGTTACCACATCTTGGTCAGAAGCAGAAGTCTCCCTAGTATCTTCCTCATTATCTTCCCATGAAGTTCTTCTCCTGCTCCTGATTCCTGGTGGTCTGTGGCTCATCCAGGGCTGAGCTGCAGGAAGAGGTGAGGCAACGGGCTGAAGGGCCTACTGGACGGGTGCAGCTGTGACCTGATGTCGGGGTCTCTGCTGTGTCAGGGCTCTAAATGCTGACTCCCTTACCTGTGGAGGCTTTCGCTGCTGGGGTCTCTTGCCAGCAGCTCCCTGACAGGGCGTGCATGCCTCCTTTTTCTGGCAGATTACAATTCATCCCTTAGCTTCTGGTTTCTGGTGCTCCACCCCTCAAGGACTCCTCTTTGGGGTCACCTTACACTTCCAGCTGGTTCTCTTGAACAGTGTCCCTTTCAAGGAGAGCCAATTTTCTCCAGCTAGTTTCTCATTAGACTTTTCAGGAGTGTGTCACATGCTGGTCTCTGTGACTCCTAATCCCCTGAGGTCACAGATCAAATTTTTTGGGTGATTCTTTAATCCATTTCCTCACTTGGCTTGTGGAAAGGGGAAAATAAGAGGAAGAAGGAAAGGACAACAACACACTGACCACTCTTCTTTTAAGAAAGTTAGTACTGAGCCAGCCCTGATGGCCTAGTGGTTAAAGTTTGGCACTCTCAGCGCTTCCACAGCCAGGGTTCGTTTCCCGGTCATGGAACCACACCACCCATCTGTCAGTTGCCATGTTGTGGCAATGGCTCACATAGAAGAACTAGAAGGACTTACAGCTAGGATATACAACCATGCACCAGGGCTTTGGGGAGAAAAAAGAAAAGAGGAAGATTGACAACAGATATTAGCTCAGGGCGAATCTTTCCCTGAAAAAAAAAAAACAAAAAACAGCAACAAAAACAGAAAGTTAGTACTACCAAACTCTATCTCAATAGTTAGGACTGTCCCTGTGTATTCCTGATGTAGGTGTTCAACTAAGAGGATTTACATTTGGGGTGGGATGGACTGGGAAGTGTAATTAACAGCAAATTCTGCATAGATGGTCTGGCCTCTTTTTCTAGAATATATGGGCCTTTAACATCCTTCATTCACAGTTTTGGATCTTCCACAGAAGTTGAGAAAAGGCAAAATTCAATTTTAACACCTTATTCAACGTATGATGCGTTTTATTAACTGAGTAATAACGTAAAATTGTTTCTATTTTTTTATGTCTATTGACTTTCTTTCCATGTTTCATCAAATATATTAATATGTCCTGGGAAGAAAAAGTATAGATATTATGAATTCAGTTCAGGCTATTTCTCAACAGATGGTTCCCAAAGCTTCAGAAAACAAAGTCCTTCCCCCACAGCTGTTTCTTGCTCTGCACATTCACACACAAACACTCACATGTGCACACATTTAATGTCTAGAAACTGAAGTCTTAGTCAGAAAAAAAACAAAATGGAGTTTATCTGGGAACTCCTTGGCTGATCTCTTATTGGTGTTAGTAGCAGTTGGCCTGGCACTCTCAAATTGTTTTTTCCTTTTTATAAAGTTCTTTCAAGCCTCCATCTCCACTTTGAAGGTGCTCCTTGCCCTATAGCACTGTCCCCATTTGCAGCATCCTAAATGCAGCCTGCTTTCACATCTCTTTGTTTTTGCATATTCTGTTCCCATATATGAAAACTCCTTTCCTTCATTCTTTGGCTCATTTCCTGGGACGTGGCTTGGGTGTCTAGGAAGCCATCCCTAACCACTGCTTCCACTGAATTTGGTGTCTTTTTGCTGTGCTTCTAGGGTATCTTGTATCTGCCTTTACATGGTACTTAGCAAGCTGCCTTGTTGCCATCATCTGTCTGTCCTATCAGACTGTGAGCTCCTTGAGCACAGGAATTTGTCCATCTCAGTTTGTGCTCCCTGTGCTTGGCAGGTAATGGAAACAGTCATGAAAGCTAATGTTTTTTTGAGTATGTATCCTACTACCGTGTTAAAATGCAATTCCTGGGTGAGAAATTGGAGCTATTTCTCTGCTGTCACATATTGAAAATTGGTAAGGGTTATCAACATACTTTTGAAAATGTTCCCTTAAGTCAGAGAGCAAATATGATTAGGTCAGTGTGGTGGGCAAAATAATGGCTTTCCTCAAAGAGGTTCACATCCTAATTCCTAAAGCCTGTGAATATATTACCTAATGTAGCAAAAGAACTCTGCAGATGTGATTAAATTCAGGAATTTGAGAGGGGGAGATTATTTGGAATTATCCGGGTGGGCCCAATCTAATCACTTGGGTCCTTTCTCAGCTGTGAGTAGAAGCTGTAAAAGGCAAAGGCATGGCTTCACCCTTAGAGCCTCCAGAAAGGAATGCAGCCTCGGAGACACCTTGATTTTAGTCCAGTGGAACACACGTTGGACTGTAAGATAATAAATTTGTATTGCTTTAAGTTTGTGGTAATTTGTTATAGCAACCACAGAAAACTAATACAGCCAGTGTTTTTCCAAGTGTGTTCTCTGAACTAGTGCCTCCAAATCAAGTTGTGTTGCAGAGCAAGGAAAATTACCAGGGATAAGAGGGCATTACGTAATGATAAAGGGGGCAATTCTCCAGGAAGACGTAACAATCCTTAGTGTGTATGCACCTAACAGAGCATCAAACTACGTGAGGCAAAAACTTATAGGACTGCAAGGAGAAATAGATGAATCCACTATTCACAGTCATAGTTGGAGACTTCCACCCCCCTCTATCAGAAATGGATAGATCCAGCAGGCAGAAAATTAGTAAGGACATAGTTGAACTCAACAACACCATCAATCAACTGGAGATAACTGACATCTATAGACTACTCTATCCAACAACAGCAGATCACACATTCTTCTCAAGCTCACATGGAACATTCATCAAGACAGACCACATTCTGGGCCATGAAACATGCCCCAACAAATTTAAAGGAATAGAAAGCATACAACATGTGCTCTCAGACCACGATGGAATTAAACTAGAAATCAATAACAGAAAGATAGCTGGAAAATCCCAAAATAGTTGCAGATTAAACAATGCACTTCTAAATAACGTGTCAAAAAAGAAAATCTCAAAAGAAATTAAAAAAATATTTTGAACTAAATGAAAATTGAAAATACAACTTATCAGAATTTGTGGGATGCAGTGAAATCAGTGCTTAAAGGGAAATTTATAGCATTGGATAATGTTAAAAGTGCACATTCTGGAGTCTTGCCAGAGATTCGATTAATTGGATCTATGGGTGTGGGGTGGAGCTTGGGAGACTGCAATTTAAATAACAGACCCAGGGGATTTTAATGTACCCTAAAATTTGAGTGTTCCTGGATTAGTTTATTTTCCAATTTGTTAATCATAAAAATGAAGACAAATCCATTAGCATTTAACTTTTTTGAGAAGCCTAATTCATTTAGGTATAAACAGAGACACCTCTACTTTTTCTCCTAATAACAGCCCCTTTCCTCCCCATACACATTTCCCACCAACTACAAACTCTTAAAATAGCTTAAGCCAGGTTCTGTAACTTCTCAGTCACATTTAGTACATTATTAGAATGCTCCCATTCTGGTGTCTACTACTCACATCTCTTTATATAAGAACTCTGATAGATTATTTGCTTAAAAGATCTTCTCTTCCTGAACCCAGTGTAGGCTTGGGTGGGGCTAGTAAGGAAGACAGCTGAGGAGGGACAGAGGAAAGGCAAATGTCGTCGGACTTGAGGCTGGGTCTTCCCCTAGGTTAGCTGCTGTTGAATTTATTGCCCAGGGGCTTGGCTTGGATGGGTCGTGGTTCTAATGTGTACCTCTGAGCATAACCCTTAGGCACTGGTGATGCCTGGTGAGATTTGTTCACAGCTTCTGGATTACCCCCCGCTGACGGCAACATGTGTGTCCTTCTTTGCCCCATACACCACAGTGGTCCCTACAGGACTGTATCCTTTAATCTCACCTACCTTTCCAGGCCAGCGTTCAGACTTGTGAGCATATGGGGATCCCTTGAGCATATCTCTTTGGAAACAGAAACTTGAGATGTCCCCATTCCTCTACCATTTTGTCTTTTCATATTGTCTTTCCCTTGTTTGGCAAGACTTCTGGCCAAGCATTCGAATGTGGCTCCTGTCTTTACATCTGAGTTCTTTTCTTTGGATTTGGACAAGGGATATACTTGGCTTCCCTCAGTCACAAGGCAGAAGGAATGGTCTCCAAAGATACATGCTTCTCGCCTCCTCATGAACTCTGCCAAGCTGACCTTCATTACTTCTCAGTTGTCTTCTTATGTTTCGTGATGAGTGTGGGTGGGCAGTAGGGGTTCACTGTAAAGCCGTATTTCTGAATTAGTCTCTCTTCGTAATCCTTACGGGAGATCATAGCCTTGCAGAGCCTGTAAGACGGGGTAGCCAGCACGTATTGTCCTTAGCTAAGGGTCTGGATCTTGCTTCCAGGAAAATAAGAAATATCTCACTCAGCATCCTGTTATGTTCCCTGGTGGGAGGTTGATATCCATCTCTGAGCCAAGAAATAGCAATTGTCATCATAGCTGTTCATGCAATATACTAATCTCTTCTATATATTGATGGCATGAATCATTATAAATGAGCTTATCCTCTCAGAACCAACTGGAGACTCCGAATCATAACCGAAACTTAACCCTGTACAGATTAAGATAACTTCAAAAATCTATTTTAAATTAAGGCATGTATGGATGTCCTGCCCAATATTTTCCTAGTTGATCAGTTTCAGCATGGCACTAGCTGTTCAGGTTCTGGAAATCAGTTTATGTGGCTAAAACTCTTCATGTTTTGAGAATTGGCCAACTACTGTAAGACTATTGGGGGCAGAGGGTGGGGGATGCGCATATTGTAAAGCTTGGGTTAACTCTAAGAAACATTATGATGCAGTAAAATCAGCCATGATTCTAGGCTTGCAGCTGGATTCTCTCATCCAGTCAAAACTCTTTGCAAGCCAAAGCATTCTTTCTGTTTGTTGTCATTTAGTTTTATTTTAACAGCACTTTCTATTACAATGGGTTTTCTCACTTTTAGCTACTGAAATGGGGAAAAAAAAAACGGAGTTTTAAATTTCTTTTCATCACTGTAAAACCAGATTTGAAAACATTAGTGAACTAAAAATTTATAAAATTATATTGTGTAAGGCATAAGGTTTAAACCAAGTGGGAATTACTGAGATTGAGAAATGAAAAATGAAATTGAAATACGTATGTGAACACCAAGAAAATATTATCTAACCGACACACGATCTTCTAAGTTTACAAATGTTACAAATTATTTCAAAATATTTGACATTTAATAAAGTCCAAGTTCATTGTACTGAGCATTTCTCCCCTTATTTATTTATTTTTAAGCCATATGTAATTTTTTAATGGAAATTTAGTTCACATGTTTTGGACTCATTTGGCTATGTCATCAAAATTCTGTTTTGTAGGAACTACATTGTATCCAAGTAGTCTTTTAGTGTATTTGAAAATATGGTTTTTTTATTACATCTTTTGTTCCCTTGTTAAATAGGACCATATTTTTTCTCTGGTAGATGAATTCATACATGAAGAGATTTGTTTTATTGACAATTCTGTAACCACAGATGCTAGATTATTTTATTAAAATGAAAAATGAATTTCTTATTATAAAAATAATCAGTTTTGCTTACTGTCTGCATTTAGAGAGCATTTCATTGGTCGTAATGACAATGTGAATTGCCATGGCAATTGTGAATATAATTATAAAGATTCACATAATTATTTTATAAATTATAAACCCAAGCCAAATTCTACTTTTGACACATGAAACAGGATCTAATATTATTAATAATTAATTATTATTAAGAGCATTAACTATATTATATATCAGGCAATGAGTTCAATACATAAAATTCTGAGATGCGTATGTCATGAAAGAGACAGCCAAGATTCAGTCTGGTTAGATAATGCCCAAGGCCATGCACCAGGTAAGTGGTAAAATTAGGATTTGGACCAGGGTAGTCCACTTCCAAAATTGATTCTTTGTTGCAGAGAATAATTCACATCTGCATTAATTATTGTAGCTAAAATACAAATGTATTATTGATTTTCCTGGAGATTAAATCAATTTGAATACAAGTTATACTCTGTACATGTTATAATTAAAGACTCAGTACACCCATGAACCTGGGCATATTTGCCGAAATAAATATTGCTGTTCTTTAGTTAGACAACTTCTTAAATTCACTTATTACATATTTATTGAGTGTCTACTATACGCAAATAAATTATTATTAAAAATAATTATTGATTCTTGAATATTCTGTCACAAAATCTTTACGTAGAGAGTACCAATTATTTTTAACAGAGAATTAGTCTTAGCAGATGACAATAGCAAAACAACAACAATTACTGTTAACATTATACTACTACTACATTTTAGGAGGGAGGCATTGATATGCTACAGACAAAATTTTCTTACCTAATTGTATTTTTCTGTATTAGTTGGTAGAGGTCAAATGATAATGTAGTAAGAAACAGCACCTCAATCTCAGCAGTTTAAATTACAAAGGGTTATTTCTTGCTCATGCTCCAGGTCCAGTGCAGGTTGAGGGAGGGAGACTTGTTTTAGTCACTCTGGAACCCCTACTGATGGAGGTTCATCTTTACAGGCGGGAAAAGCTGGAGAGCTATTTTTACGAACCTTGCGTTCTCCAGAGCTGGTCACATGGCATGTACACTGGGCAGGAAGCACAACTGCAGAAGCAGAAGGAAACCAGCACTCAGGGAAGAGTGTAATGTCTACTACAGCACCTCACTTGTCTTTGTTTTTAATCAATGAGCTAATTTACCTAGAATTTGTGCTGATTTAGAATTGTTTTTGGAAATGAAAAATAATTAGAACAATCATGACCAATATAGATCAAATTCAGTTAATTCGTAAGTGAATTTCTTCATGTGTTAAATATGCATTTTTAGTAGTTAAAATTACAATCTGGGTTGTGATTTATACATTAAAGGATTCAATATGTACATTTAAAATAGCTTCTGGTGGGGTCACCATATTGTTTTAGCAATCTTCTGGTAGTTGTTTAGTTACGTTTCAGATGTGTTAGTTAGGAGTTGGTCCTCATTTCTATCCCGTGCTGGTTCCGTCTTCCTCTCTATTAATTTTCTTTCTATTCCACTCTATTACATTTTTAAAAATCTAGTTTTTTTCTCCATCTTATGGGCTTAAAAATTAACTCTAGGGTCAAGATAAGACCACTTTGGGTAATGTAGCAGAAGAGGCAGCAAGTTTAACGTGAGTACATTTCTCCTGCAAATGCAAAACCAAAACCTTGCATTTTCCCTATGGCTGCACCATCTGTAGTAAAGCTGAATGGAAGGATGCCAGAATGTAGAAAAAGACAAGTGTTGGAAGTTGTATAAGAAGATTTTTTTAACCCTGAAGTTTCCTCTATTTTGTTTAAACAAGGCCTTTCTTTTCCAGACATCCTCGTCAATCATTAAAGTTCCAGTATTGAAGTGAATTGCTGTATACTATGGAATTAAAACGTTATTAGCTGAGAAAAATTATTTCATTTTCCTATAAAATAATAATGGTTTGCCACATTCTTAAATATGTTTCTTGATCAAAATATTTTAGATGTTTTGGGTCTAAGGCTCTTTCGCTGGCCCCGTGGGAAAGCATCTCTGGTATAATGATGGGAGTCAATGAGACAACACTATCAATTTATGAAAATTAAGTTAGCAACTTTTTATAACTCTTTTAAAAAGGAAAATCAAAGTGAAATACTTTCAAGATAAGCCACCTTATTGTACAGATTGTAAGCGATAAAAACATTGCTTGAAAAGAATAAATTCAGGTGTGGGAGCGTTGACCAAAGGGTAAAAGTTTGTATAAATGGTTATGAAAATAAGATAGAACACTTGGATAAAACACATGAAGGAAAATTATACCATTTGGTATTTTCTGTGTTTCTTTATTAAGTAGTTATTATTTTATTTTCCTCCAACTTCAATGCACTAAAAATCATTAAGTGCGCCTTAAGAGGTTTAAGAATAATTATAAAGAACAATGACCCAAAGAAAACTATAAATAGCAAAAACTGAAGCAACTCCTTAAGGCGGTTCAGCATAATTAAATGTTTTCTTTGGAGAATAAGCTCTGCATGTGGCTTGGCAGTTGCACTCGCTTGTATCGTTTATCTGTGGCGCTGTGGAGCCAGACTGCACACCCGCTTGGCAGTGAGATACGGGGCAATTGCTTCCCTGAAAGTCGTTCTGAAAATTCTTGTACTAAAATAACTTTTTGGTCATTATATTCCATTAAAATTTTTGAGAGAACGTAAATTCTTGTATGAGTCAAATAGATGACTAATGTAACTTAATTATCATTACATTTTTCATATTTTATCATTACTTTGGATGTTTAAGGAAATTTACTAAACTCAGTAGCTTTCCCAATAGCCCTGGTTGGTAGGTATAGTGGGGGAAATCAAATTTCTCTTTTTCCTTTTAACATTTTTGCTTTAAGATCTGTGGTCAAAACTTTTTGAACATTAGCAGTGAAATGATTACTTTTAGTTTTTAAAGTTAGTTTTGTTACTGTCACCCATTTTTCTAGTAGGCTGGTAAACAGGAAGCATTATTGACACCATGAACAAGAACATTTACACTTTGGAGAGATAGGCAATTACTTAAAGAATTATTTGCAGACACTTGAGGGTGTTCACTTCTTCCCAGATTTTCTGTTTTTGACTGGCTGACACCTACCATTCTGCCATTTGACCTTCACCCCTTTGGTTATCATTTTGTTTCCTACTGAGATACAGGGAGCAGAGAAACACTGGTGCCTCATTCATTACTTCTCCCTCTCTGCGAATGTGTTGATAAAATCCTTTTTTATGTTTTATATAAATGAGAGAAGGACATAAGTATGCCACGCGTAGAGTCTGATGGAGAAAACAAAAAGAACCAGTGAAAGGATGAGAGAGAAGGGCTCTATTAAAATGTCACCTACTTCCTAACCTTGCTGGGAAATGATTTTATGTGTTAATAGCCAGCTTTGCAGAAATAATGAGCAAGTCAGTAGGTAGCACTTTCTGGATCTAACTTAGGCCTCCCTTCATTTTGCTGGATAGATTTAAAGTTTCTTTATGTCACTTTTGGGGCAGTGTTGATCTAACTTCTTTTCAAACCAGTAAGAAGTGTTTCCCAAACCCTCCAATGTCTTGCTTTCTGCTTCCCTTCAGCTACACAATGACTGAGTCATTTGTAAGTCAATGGCTTTCAATCTTCAGGGAAATGACTCTCTTCAGTAGTCTACACAAATATAATAAGAGACTAGCTTGACTAAATGTCCCACGTTGCTAAACACATGGGTGCAGACTGGATATTTGGCATATTTAAAAGTCAACTGCTAACCAAATATTTGCTGAATATTTGAATAATATAAGAATAAGGGAAGGATCAGGCTTAGGCATTTAATTTGTTTTTTAGCTGTTAAAAGATGTGTATGTGGTAAAGAGTATCACCACCTGTCATCTTCCACTGCAGTCCTGAAGCAAACATTTACCGTTCAGGTGAAGCCAGGATGTGATGGGGGAAATATCCTGGGCACTCATTCTGTTGCCCTCAATAGCTGCTGTGAGGAAGCAGCGTGAAACCCTGGGAAGTGACTCCCGCATTAACCGGACTTTCCAGATGCTCTTGAATATTCTCACTCCTGTGCTAGAAGGAAAAGAGCCCCTTGGAACGGGGCCACTTTCTGCAGCTGGTTGGCTGAGTCTGAGGGGCTGGAGTTAGGACTGACTCTAGTTCCAGAAGCCATACAGGAAACACGTTTCCTTTCATGGGCTTAAAGTAATTCTGTGAAGGAAAAAATTTTCTAATTTTACTTTATTTGAACAATTCTAAGAATTATAGAATTAGACAAATATGGAATTGGAAGATTCCTTAGACGTCCAAGGCCTTAATTTTATAGGTGAGAAAATTAAGATCCAGAGAGGGTGAGGAATTGCCAGACTGTGGAGCCAAGTCTGTGTAGGGGATGATGATTTTGTCTCTGTTGGTTTTTGAACAGGTTTACTAGTGAGATTCTCGATTTGGCAAACATAGGAATTTTGGTTCTATGTTGTGTTATGTTGCATTGTCACATTATGTTTTACGCTGTGTTGAATGTTCCCTTGTGGAATGCAAATGAGACATCATTTCTAGTGCCATTTTTACAGTCAAGAGTCCACAAAACTATTCAGTACCTCCATCTCCAACAATAGGACTACTTTCTTCTTTTTCTTTTCCAAACAAATTCCTCATGGCTCCAAACAGTAAGTAGAGCTTGAACAGGAAGCAGGGTTTCTTATGGTCCCTAAAATGTGGTTCTCCCCAGCTGTGTCCATACACATCCCGGAGTGCCCGCCTAGTCTTCTCTGAGACCATCCCTACTGGAGTCCCATGTAAACGGCAGATGGAGTGGTGCTGTGAGGTTTGTTCCAGTTCCCGGTGCTGCATCAAATGCCTCGAGCCTCTTGGTTTCTATCAGGCCTCAAGGAACGACCTCATGTCCTGTAGTCTGGGTTCCTATGTGTTTACTTGCACTTGCTTTTCCTGCCTGTCTATTCTCGCAGGATCCACTGCTCAGCCTGCTCCTTCCTGTCCCTGCATACTGAGAAAGCAAAGGCATCCGTCCTTGTCTTACCCTTGTCTCCATCTGTGAAAAGTTACACTTGAACATGCTTCACCATGATAGACTCTTTCATGTCTTTGCAATAAAACAATTGAATCTCACATTTCCCATTATCTTGCTAATATTATCCAAACTACATAAATGAGAATTACTAAACAATCTCATTTGCTTAGTGTATAAGCCCAAATGGTTTTTTAAATATCCTGATTCAATTTAATTATGGGTTAAATTGCTAATTTTGTCTTTAGTTAAATATCTCCAACTATCTCCAAAAATGAAAACCCATTAAAGACTGACAGTTCCAATGCACAGTCAGACACCTTCAGAGCAATTTTTCTTTCACTCTAAGGTCATGATGGAGTGTTCCTCTTTTGAGAGCTATTTGCACACAGTGATACAGAACAACTGCTTTTTCCCCTAGGCACTGTGAGAAAAGATATTTTTAACCAAAGGTTTTTGATCTCTTTTATTAAATCTTTCTCAAAAGCAATCTTATACAAATCCATAAAAGCTGAATCTCTGTTTTAATTCAAATTTTTAAAAAGAAAAACTGAGCACCCCTTCCCCTCAGCTTCCTCCTCCAGGTCCTTGGTCCTTGAAAGAACAAATCAAAACACAGTTTAAAAATCACAACTTTAAACAACTAAAATATTCACACGTGCAGTTTCAAAATTGGGAGTGGGTTATATTCCAAAAGAATGTTAATTAATTGTTTTAAACCCGGAATTTAAGATGTTTCTGGTTGGAGAGTAAATTAATATGGTATTTTGGGGGAGGAGGAGAATTTGGCAAGGTAAATTAAAATTATTTTTCTACTCTAATAAGATTTGGTAATTCCATTCCTAGAATCTATCCATTAGAAATAAATGATCAGAAAAATGTCCAAAATGTGTGTGTAAGTATATTAATCCTGGTGTTGTGCGAAATACTGAGAACAGTGTCAATGTCACACACAGGGCTCGATAAATCAGGATACATTTATGCAGTGCAATTCTAAGCAGTTTTAAAAAAATAGCAATATAGTTATATCTTCTTTATTTGTGTTTGGTGTGGAAACATGTCTGTAATATATTTAGTAACAATATTAAAGACAGTATGTCTGCTTTATAAATCCCATATTGGAACATACAAATATATGTGTGTGCACGTATATACAAATATAAAATCTGGATGAATGTTGACCAAAATATTAAGTAGTGATTTCTATGCAGTTGAATTAGATATAATTTCCCAATTATTTTATCTGTATGTGTTTCTTATTTTAAAACAATGAATGTGTTGTTTTCACAGTCAGAAAAAAGCATTGGCATTATTTTTGGTATTTTTGTTAATAAAGGTTGTTGTATCACCAGAGAGTTTCCATAGTCAATTATTTCACACAGAGTATGGAGAAGGTGTTAGTGGTAGAACTTCCTCTTGTCCGTAGAGTGCACATTTCCTCCCTTTGCATTCTGAGATTAAGCCTTGCATCTTTTGAGCTTTTAATCTTGTGTCCACTATAGGGCTACCGGGGGGGGGGGTTGAACTTGCAAAGGATTAGGTGGGTTCTTCTTGGTGACAGCCACTGCAGTAGCCAGGGGACACTTTGGCAGGTGTCCAGATGGGCAAGAAGCCTCCAGGGATGGGGACAAATTCATTCGAAAGTCACATGTTCGTAAGGCAAAAGCTGCTTATATTAAACATCACCACAAAGTGATATCAACCCTACATTAAAGCAGAAGCTATTCGTTTTCCATCTGAGCCCCTAACTCTGCTTACATGAAGCCAGTGAAGGGCTATTCTGAAGCACGGAACACGGTTCTCTCTGGCTTGAAAGATGAAACTCTCCTTAGTCATCTTGAGGCATCACCACAGTCCAGATGTATAGTTTATATCTTCTAATATACGTCTGTGGGAATTATTTCCCCCCGGAAGCATTAGATTATATTTTTTCAAGTTGACTCTTTCTGGCTGCAATTTAAGCCTCTAAAGATTCCTTAGAGTTATAGTGCAACTAGCAAGAGGTAAAACTACAAGAATCAAAGATGAGTGATTATCTAAGGAATAGAACCAGCAGGTTAAATTCTCACCCAATCTTTCAGCCAAAGGACCCAAACAGTGTCATCTTTAAATGAGAAGACAATGTTTTGTGTGTTTGTAGAAATATATCTCATATATATGTCTATATCTGCATCTATAGCCAGCCCTGGTAGTCTAGTGGTTAAGATGTGGTGCTCTCATCTCCATGGCCCTGGTCAGGGAACCATACCACCCAAGTGTCAGTTGTCACACTGTAGCAGCTGCGTGTTGCTGTGATGCTGAAAGCTCTGCCACCAGTATCTCAAATACCAGCAGGGTCACCCATGGTAGATGCGTTTCAGTGGAGCTTCCAGACTAAGACAGACTAGGAAGAAGGACCTGGCCACCCACTTCTGAAAAAATTGGCCACAAAAATCCTACGGATAGCAGCAGAGCATTGTCTGATACAGTGCCGGATGGTGAGAGGAATGTGCAAAAACAGACCAGGCAGGGTTCCTCTCTGCTGTACACAGGGTTGCTAGGAGTTGGAATTGACTCAACAGCGGTAACAACAAATCAGCACCTATATTTATCTCCATATACACATGTGTGTGCATGTACACACAAGAAAAAATTCTCTCCATAAAGCCCAGTAAGGAAGTTCAGCTATGGCTGAGTCTCCATGACTATAAACGTCTTAATAAAAAGTGTCAGCACTGGTTAATTAATCAGCTTCTGTGTACACAAATTACCCTGCGGTAGATGTAATGGTGGAAATAAATATGAAATAATGAGGTTATCAAAAGACTTCAATAAAAGATAAAAGTTTGCCTTGGAGGTCAGCCCTTGAGGAAAAACTTGAGGTAGACTTCTCCTCTTATTGAAGTGGAGAGGTAATAGAAATTACAAGTAGAGAAACAGTAGAAGAAAAACACACAGGTAAGATGGCTGTGATTTGTGGGGGATGATAGCACTGGTGGCATGTGGTAGTTGCTTGTGTGAGCAATTCTTCTTTTTATGGGAATTTCAGGATATTAATCACCCTTGGCCGCTGGGTAATAATAGTCAGTAGCTCTTCCCGGTCATTGTCACAACCAAAAATGTCCCACAAGTTTACAAACGTCATGTCCTAGATGGGAGATTTATCATTCTGCCTTAAGAACCACTGGGCAAGATAATGAGAGCTTCTGAAGGCCAGGATGAAGTGCCAGGATGTTGTCAAGCTTTCATGTGTGAAAGAGTTCTGTTTTTATTTTCCTGTTTCCTTTACGCAGGCAGACTGTAAAACTATACTGTTCTCTGTGGCGTTTACAGCACATCCACATCCACTATTGTCTGTGGTTAACTCAGTTCAGAATTAATTCTGATTCCTATGGCATCCACTACAGGCTGCCTTAATCGCAGTTTATTGCTGTTTATAATTATCTTTATTTAGGGCACAGAACTTAGGGACACCAGGGGGTTCAGCAAACATCTGGAACAATTTTTCAAAAATTTTGGATTAACTAAAACCCAAACATTCTGCGAAGCATTTCTTCTTACCCCCTTTCTCCAAACTTTAAAAACACATATATTTTAGAGAACATTGATTTCATATGTTTTTAATTCATTTTAGTTCATATCATCAAAAATTTTTTAAAAAGTGATTTCACATCCAGGAATCCCATTGAGCCTTTAAAATAAATAAAATTTTAACAACTTAAAAAATGTTACATAAATATAGTGAAATAGCAAAAGGACAAAGTTTTGATGGAGACAAGGGATGAAATTTTGGCCAAATTATTTTTTCAAATTAATTTATAGTTTTCCAACTAAACTTCAATCTACCAACCTTGAGAGAATGAATTGGGTTAGTTAATCTAAAAAAAAATACTGTATCAAATTCTCTACACCGAGACATATATCATCATGGACAAATATTAAGAAACCAACTTGAATCAAATGGTCTATTAATTCTTAAATGTTGGGGATTTTTTTTTACCATATAGTAGGTAATAATGATGGAAGAAACTCTTAGGGCAAACCAGAAAATGTGAGAAATAACAAGAATAATAGTAATTTGAGAAAGAAAATAAATTGAATCAGGAGTTAGCTTATGATTGCAGTATGTCAGTTATTCTCATGGTTTGAGAGATTGAAGATTACCTTGCTGATGTTCATCGATGACAAATGTATACACACACACGCATGCGCGCGCGCACACACACACACACACACACACACAGAGCTATATAAATATATCTGTTCATAGATTAATGCAAAACCCACCATAGCATTTATGCTGAGGCAAATGAGTTGAGTGATACAGAATGGTTAAAAGCCTTATTCAAAATCTGTCCATTTAAGTAATTGAAGAAAACTTTCAGGAAGATTACAGAGATGACTTTTGAGCATTTAAAAATAAGAACTCTGAAGTTATACTAAAGAGTACATATATAGATTATTCAACAAATTTGGTGAAAAATGTTAAATATCATTAGTATGGAAGTGCAAATTTAAATGAGATACCATGTTTCACTTCACATCAGAAAAGATGTTTAAACTAAGAATATCCTGTGATCTTCCATATCTTTATTTAATATTATTCAAGGTCTCCAGTGGGAATATTCATGCATTGCTGATGGAAAAGTAAAATAAATTTGAAGATGCATATCAAGAAACTAAAAATGTTAATAATCCTTAATCCACTAACTCTACTTTTAAGAATAAATCTAAACACACACACATGCACACACAATCCTATATGTTTAATTGAGGCAAACATGTTGAAACAATTTAAATGTCCCAAAACAGGGAAGGATTAAACATATTATTTATAATATGCATACAATGGAAAGTTGTACAATGTTAATTATGATGTTGATGAAATGTTTATGATAAATGAGAGAAACAGCTATGTAAAATAAAATATAAAATATTATGATATCAACTTTTTAAATTGTGTAGAAAAAATACGGTATACAAAAAACAATGGTGATTTTATTCTATCCATTCCACAGCTTTGAGTCAGTGTCAGTGACAGAACTCAAGTACCCAATAATTCCTGACTTTATTTTTGCGTACTGTAAGTACTCAATAAGTGGAGACAATTTTCCATATTAAAGCTGCCAATTTAATTGCATGTAAAGTTAATTTTCTTCTATAATAAAAGAAAGGAAATTATTAGGGAAAAAAATAACATTTTTCTCATAGTATTTGAGAATAAAATTTATCTTGTTAATCAGTTTTAGAGAAAAATAAAGATTTTTGAGACAAAAGAGTCTTCAAACTTTAAATTACAATTTGAATTAGGTTTAATCATTGTGAAAATTAGTTTGCCCATTGAATGGTAATTTTTTTTTTTTGAAGAAGGTTAGCCTCGAGCTAATATATGTTGCCAATCTTCATCTTTTTTGCTGAGGAAGATTGGCCCTGGGCTAACATCCATGCCCATCTTCCTCTACTTTATATGGGATGCCGCCACAACATGGCTTGATAAGTGGTGCATTTGTGCGTGCCCGGGATCCGAACCTGTGAACCCCAGGCTGCTGAGACAGAATGTGCAAACTTAACCACTACGCCACCGGGCTGGCCCTGAAAGGTAAATTTTTATCATTAACATTTTTACTGTGTACACCTGGAATATTGAATTTGAGGGGCAAATTGCATGTCCCAATCAGACCAGAGTGGTCTACCATTGCCAATAGAAGTAAGAAGTCCAGTGTATTCCCCTGCAAGGTCCCTTTATTCCTCTTTTATACTTCTATGGGTCCCTGTCTATTTTTCAGTGGTCTGAGAAGCAGAAGAAAGTTCTCTGATTCAGTCCTAGCTCAGTTCGCTGCTCTCGTAGGGGTTCCTGCCTCCTGAGTAGAAGCTGCCTTGGTGCACTGTGTTCGAAACAGATGGGGTAGGATTCCCTGAGCAGCAGTTATCCTGAGTTCTGGAATGATGTCCCGCCTAGTTCTGGAAAGTTGGACTCCCCCACTTTCTAAGGTACCTTTGATTTTAAAGAGTTCCCCACAAACTGACTGATGCATTTAGGGTCAAATTTCTATCAATTCCTGAGCCAAAGAATTTTCAAGGGCAAAGGTTCCACTAGGGGAGCAGAATCAAGACCAGTTTTGATGCACGCCTTCTTAGGTGAGCAGTGATGAAGAGCTGGGCTCCAAAGGAAATGGTCCAGTTGATAAGGCTCATTAAGAGCAGCCACGCTGTCTCCTGAGGGAAACATTGGCAACAGGAAGCAGCAAACTTGTCCTGAGCCCAAGAGTTGGGCTACCTCCCCCATCTCCAGTCCTCCCAAGAAGGAGAGTGCAGAGCCCTATTTCAAGCTCAAGGAAGCGCTATGCCTTGGAAAGCTAAGCCTCCAATGTTTCAGCTCGGTCAACATTCTGCACTACTATTAGGTTGAGCCACATGAGACTGTTATTTTTGTAGGTCACAAATGGTTGGATATTGGCAATTTCATAAGGTTCAATCTATCAAAAGCTCTTGGGACACAACAGCTTCAAGAGGGGTAGATCAAGACAGGTTCAAGCTTGTACCTTGTATGTTAGTTTGGGGCCCTCAAGAAGCAGTCACCAAGATGGAATTAAACGTGCAAGGATTTTATTAGCGAGAAACACCTGTATGAAAGGAAATAGGGACCGAGCTGGGAGAGTCATCAGAACTTGATGCTGGTCTGATCCCAAGTGAAGGAGAAAGGGAGAGAAGGTTGGATTCAAACCTCCTAGATTGCTGTATGGTCTTAGGAAGGTTTGGCAAAACTTTAGGGGACTTCTTGAGCCCAAGTCAGCTGAAAAAGAAGTCCTGCATCTTGCAGAAACAGGTCATTGGCAGGAGGCAGCCCATGGGAGGTGTGGCCTTGGCACAAATGCAGGGAAGAGTGCAGCCACTGGGGTCTCAATCTATTATGCTCCTGTAGGTGAAGGTCCACCAGGTACATTTCCCTGGCCACACCTTGAGACTCAGAAGTGCAGACGACACCCTCATGCAGCCCTGGCTTCACTCGTTGTCCCTTCATCCTCTACTCTTCTTCTATCACTGCTTCTTGGGGCCACCCAAATCTGCCTTGATGTTTGTGGAGAGGAAGTTGCAGGCAGGGAAGGGGACTGTGGTCCTTTCTATTCCAGAAAATCATTGGCTCCTTATTCAAATTGGCCTACCCTTTCCCAGGGCTCTATGTAACAGAGGAGGGATTGCTTTAATAAATAAACAAAAGTCCCTTATTCCTTATTTCCAAGAGTGAGCTTCAGTGTGACAAAAATCTGCCAAACTAATAGAGGTCATATGGGTTGGATCACCTTTTGAATGCCTGCATAGGATATCTGGCCACTTGTTTCCTGCATGAAGGGGAAAAAACAGCTCTGATATGTCTTCCAGCTGCATAGCTAACAGCCTATTATAAAAAACTCTATAACAATAATAAAATTAAAACATACCAAATGTGAAAATAAAACCCTATATTATTAAATACTCTTTATAAGTAGCATTAAATTTTCATTATTGAAATATGAAATTTGAAAGTGGAATGTGTAAATAAATAATGTATAAATGTGCTAGGGCTAAGGGTAAGGAAAGTTAAAAAAGAAATTGAATAATTATTGAGGTAAATCAAACAGAAGCTTATTGTGACTCTTGCTTAGGTCTTTGCTAAGGACAAAACAAGTGTGTGCATTGGGAGAAAAGAGGTTAACCAAGTTATCTGGGTAATTTCTCTCCCTAGTATAGACCAGATCCTTTGGGGAGACTTTTTTGTTTTGCTGAGGAAGATTGGCCCTGGGCTAACATGTGTGCCCATCCTCCTCTACTTTATATGTGGGACGCTGCCACAGCATGGTCTGATAAACGATGCATAGGTCTGTGCCTGGGATCTGAACTGGTGAACCCCGGGCTGCCAAAGCAGAGCACAGGAACTTAACCATCAAGCCACAAGTCTGGCCCTTTAGGGGGGCTTTTAACCATGATCTTAAAAGGCACATGTAAATTAAACTTACAAGCACAAAAAAAAGGAAAAGGAAAGGTGAAAACAGAACTTGAATTCTTTTTCTTGAAGAGGAGACTAAAACCACCCACATAAAGCGTTCAGGAGATCTGGCACACATGGCTTGCACGTTCCTTACACAAGATGCAGTCTTACACAGTTCTTCCATTCACTCACGGGTTCACGTCTGTTGGCCACCCGTGCTCCCTGAAGACAGCTTATGGCACTGGATTGCATCAGCAAGGCATGATGGATGATGGGGGACATCACCAGGGAGGGAGTACTCTGCCTTTGGCTTGGTTTACAGTCAGATGTGAAGAAAAGAAGAGCAGTAAATTTGGAAACTATGTTGGAAGAAACTAAAACTTATTTTTAATCTCTGTAAGTTCCAAAGAAGGAATAAAATCTGCAAATATGACGATGAGATGATTGGACTAATTTGTGAGCTGATTTATCAGAACACAGGAACTGGGAGTCCAGCTCTGTGGTCCTGGGGAGGTGCCCAGGAAGGACTGCATTCTAACTTCCCCATTTAGGAGTTCTTAAATAGACCTCGAACTCCAAATCTGCAAGTGCAGCTGGAAAGGCAGAGAAAGAACAGTCTTCGTTATACTCTTTCTTTGTGATCCAGCTAGATTTCGATGTGATGTTGGAACAAAACCTCCTTAAACAGGAGGTTAAACAGAAATGAAATGACAACATACAGCACATAAATTTAATTAAGGATGCTAAAACCTAACAGCGTCACAGAAAGCTTAAATCAACAAATTTTGGAGAAATTTGTCACATTCTTTTTGCCCATGCCACACATTAATAAAGCCGCATTTAGAGCTGAAAGCTGTGAAGAAAACTATTTTTGCAAAGATGATTGTGGGATTTCTTTGATTCTTGTGTTATCTTGCTGCTCAGTTTGTGCTTGTGTCCACTGGTTTTGTTGACTGCATTTTAGTGGCAATGTCTCTCTACTTATTTTTAAGGAATTTTCAGTAGACTGTGCAAAGACCACATAATATTCCAATGATGCTATACTCTTGTCTAGGTGAATAAGGTCCTGAACTGGCAATTAAGTTTATGCTTATAGGATCAAAGTCAAGAAGGGCATTTCATAACTATTTTGACAATTAAAAGAAGCTGCTGATTGTGTAGTATATATAAAATCCTGTGCTGAGTATAATGGTGGATATAAAATTACATCATTTATAGTTCTTGGTCTTATTGACTTGCAGTTCATATAGAAGACCCAAGTGATTAGATTAGAAAATATAAAATGAAAAATGTTGCAAAAATATTATGGATGGTTTGAGAAATTCAAAGGAGGTGAGAAATTGCTTGCATAAGTGGTGGAAGTGAGAATCGCATTAGAGATAGAGGAAAAGATTCAAGGCAGAAGAAAGCATGAACAGTGATGACAGAAATTTCAGTTTGTACCAGAACGAGTAAGTGATTCAAATGAACTGGAGTAAAGGAGTCATTAAGAAGAGCAGGTGGGAAATAATTTTGGAAACGTAGGATATGGGTCATATCACAGAGACCTGAGAATGCCAGAGAAAAGGGGCTGATGTAGGTAGTGGAGGGCCAGAGAATACTTCTGAGCAGGCAAATAGCTTAATGAGAACTGTGAGTAGGAAGAATATACTGTAAAATGGATTAGGACTGGGAGAGATTCTGAGAGCAGAGAGACTCGCAGACGGCCTTTCCAATATCATAGACAACAGATGATAAGGACTAAATTAAGAGAGAGGAAGTGATAACTGAGATGAGAGAATTATTTAGAAAGATATCACAGAGGTAGAATTTATAGAATTTAGCTAAAACTTGGGTATGGAGAATAAGAGAAAAAAGAGTGAGAGGTGATGCCAAAATTGTAAATCTTGATGCCTAGGAAGATGGCCACGCTATTAGTAGGAATGGAGAACTCAAAAGGAGGAACTGGGTAGGTGAACAGGGGCTGAGTGGGAAGTGAAGAGGGGACACGTAGAAAGCTTTAGGAGGTAGCTGGGAATACGGAATTGAAACTTAGAAGAGAGAACATGACTTGGGTTTCAGATTTGAAGACCATCTTCATAGAAATGCTAACTAAAGACAGGGGATTGAATAAATTGTTCAAGGGGAAGACAGTTGAGAAAGAGAAGTGAAAATGGAATGAAACGTGGATCATAAAGACCTACATTTCAGAAGCTGAAGAAGGAAAGAAGAGTGAAATCATCTGAGTTGTGGGAAGAGACCCAGATAATGGTCTCTCACTGGAAGCCGAGGGAAAAGAAGAAGGAGATCAACAGATGAGAATGGCAGCATGGGGAAAAGGCTGTTGAACTGTGGTATTTGTCCTTTCAGATTTCAAATCCTCTAGATTTTTCACTTGAAAGATTTCTTTTTTGACCTGAATCCTTCTTAATGCATATTAAGTTTGCCCTAACCCAGGCAGCTTGCTTTAAAATTTGCCCTTAGAGACACAACTGTTTTAATAATGTAGAAATCCTCATTTTCAACTTCTTCAATAATAAATAATAACTATACATTAATTTTTTTTAGAGCAGGCATCATACTAAGCTCTTTACATGTACTATTTTAATTTAATCTTCATAATGAAGTGTGTAGCATTATTCTGCCATTTGATAGCTGAGCACAGAGAGATTAAGTAATTTGTCCAAGATTACAACTGGTAGATGAACATATCTCTTCTTCTCCTGGTCCTTATCTACTAGTCTATGTTAATTCCCTGTTTTCATGTGCTTTCACACACATGAAAGTGCCAACCCCCTGGAAAGCGTGTGTTCGTGACATCAGCAGGCAGAGCATTTTTGTTCAGACACTTTAGAACAGAAGGTTAATTGCTTCATTGATGATGTTTTGTATACATTTTTTAATAAATGTATCTTCTTTTTCAGTCTTTCTTCATTTTCTCTAATCCAAATCATATGAACCAAATGTTCATTTCATTTCCATCTCATAATGGAAAAGTCTTAGATACACAATCTAAGTCATTATAATATCAAGATCTAGAAACTGCCAAGAGAATTTGGGTATATGGTATATGGAACATTAAAGGAAAGAAAAAAGCAGTTGGTTACCCTTGTCTTTCAGAAATGTGACACCAAGTTCTCATTCACAATATACAAAGTCTGCAAATCTGGTGTTTTGGGCTCACATAAAAAGACAGAAACATTTCTATTAAGTTCAAAATATCCAAGAAAAGAGTAAACAGCAAATGTGTATGGCTATAAAGAACTTTAGAGTGAAGTAGGAAGGAAAATAATAGTGTAAATGATTTTCCATTTTTAAAAGCTATCAAATACTTTTAGGAAAGACCATATTTTGATTGAATCCCTAGTCATAACTCATTTATGACTAGAGAGTTATTTGAATCCTATGATGGTTTTTCATTAAAAAAATCTTCTTTTCTATCACTGCAACAGTAGACCTGACCATTCTGTCTGTTGCATTGGTTGGTTATTTGGGCAAATACTCATTTCCATCCAGAAATAGATGATGCAGAATATGAATTATCCTGGTCTCTTTTGTCTCCACCCACCCTTTCTTTCTACCACTCTGACTCCCCTTTTCTTTCTTCAGTGCTCTTAGCATTTCCATCAGAGGACAAAACCAAGAGGAAAACCTTGGAAAACTGGAGAGCAATCTTGTTTTGGTTGTCATCCTTCAAGTAGAGGGATTTAAAAATGTGCGATCTCTCTCTTCCTTTTCAGAACCAGAACAAGAAGTGGTTGTTCTAATGTTTTGACAGTTCCACCTGTGCCAAGTAGCCCACTGAGTTGACATCACCTGCAATTCAGATTTATACGGTGCAATTTTTCACTTGATAAAAATCATATTTCTCTGTTGCTCTAAGGATATGATTACAGACTTATCCTCTTGGTATGTTCGGGAAAGATGGAGATGAGTGATGTAACTTTATTCCAGTCATTCACTGACAGAATGTTTACTGAGTGACTGCCATTTGCCTGGCACTGTGAATTCAAAGACATGACCCCTGTCCTGATCACCTTTACCTCAGGTGTCCTGGTCTTAAGTATAAATGCACAAACATGTAATTCTGTGTTCTCAGCTAATATCGTACATTAACCAAACTTCTTTTATTTTGTTCCCTGTGCATTTGGCCTCAGAGCTGTATTTAGAGATGAGACCTCCACTACACAGGGATTTGGGAAAAGGGACTTGATCTAACAAAGATCAACTGAGAATTGTTTTTTATATAAGTATCAATGCTTATCAGTAGTGAAACTAGTAAATGTCATAGAAAATAATTGGGAGATGTAGTAATTTAAATTAATTTATATAGTATAGTTTAATAAAAAATAATTTAAAATAAATATCAGGTGAACTTTCTAGTAACAAGTTCTATTGGAAGCGGAAATGATTTTCCGAGTGCGATGGTGAGAATACAATTCTCCTCAGACATTTGGACAGGAATTGATGAAGTGCTAGAATCAAATATTTGAAAGGCCAGACTCAAGAACCCTTGGGTGAACAATCCATTGCGTCTTTTCCATCTGCTTTATGCTACTCACGGTTTTCATTTCTCTATGTAAAGTTATTCAGCCACTGGAGGTCTCTGTTTCTCTGTACAATTTTAGCAAGATGCGTGTGTTTATAAATAGAAGAACCCTTCCCTTAAAAAGCATTGGTATTGAATTCGGGAGGCTAATGGGCTACATTTCTACTTTTAATAGCTAGAAAACGTATATAGCTTCTAGGTGTTACAGTCATAGCTTTAGTTTAAACAGGGCAAGCCTTGTGGCCATTATTCCAGTGTGCATGAGATTAGATGTTCATGTACAGTCAAGAATATTCAAGTAGCTTTTTCTTCAGAGAAGTGACAAAGCCCTGACTATAATCGGTGAATTGATTTGAACTTTTCTCATTTCACTTGTGGAAAAACTCATGTATTTGTCCTCAAAATAAATAAAATAAACTGGGTATAAAAATCTTTTTCCTAAAATAAGGATTTGAAGGAATTAAGAGAATATTTGCCTAAAAGCTATCTTTAAATATATTTCCAAACTAATAAAAATTCTAGTTGAAACTATGTAAGATTTGAAATATCAAAAATGTTACTATTCCTGGGAGCAATGCCTCATAACCACAGACATTAATGTTGAAGGTTCGTTTCAATGTAAAAATTATTTGCTGAACACTTAGTTTACGTAAGACAGCGCGCTGCTGTGTGGGGTACACAGGTGAAGAAGAACTCATCTGTTCTGAAGGAATTTCTAGCAGGTAGGGAGTGAGGATAAGATAAAGATAAAAGAAAGTATGACTTAACACAAATAGGGTGCTATGGAGACTCAAAGACAGAAGAGATCACCCTGCACCAAGGATATCAGAAAAAATTCCATGTGTGCTGGCATGGAGGGGGTGGAATTTTGAGAGATGACTATTTGGGGGGACAGGACTGGGAAGTATGGAGTAGATTTGGGGAATGGTAGGTGGTATAGATTGATCGAAGGATGGAGAATGTGACCCATCGTGATGTGATCAGAGTTTTAAATATTGAGGATTCTGAATTTAGTTTAGAGAGGCAAAAGAAAGAATGAATTTTATAATTAATAAATGCCTGTTATAAGCCAGGCTCTGTGCTAATTACTTTGTTCATAATAACACTTCTAAATATTATTGCCATTTAATGGATGAAGATGCTGATGTATAGGGAAATAAAGTTGCTTACCTAAGGTGATAATTTTGTAGTCAAATGGAATAAGAGAAGAAGAGTTATACACATAGCATATTTCATCAAATTTCAGATGCCATCACTCTAAGACACATCATTATTTTATGTGCTGGTAAGAAAGAAAAAAATGCTACCAAATTAAACTAGGACATACGATTGTTTGTAATAGACATCATGATTTTAGAGATGTTAAAACATTTTTTTTAAAGATTGTATCTAATTGAGGAAAAAGATTATTTTCAAGAAACCAGGGGAAAGAAGGGAAGCTGGCCACCCTAAGTACAACACAGGAAGAGGAAACCACGAGAAAAGAACTCTTAGTTATACCAGTAATCTGATAGCTTTGAGTAGTATCTTGTAATTGTCAAAGTGTTTTCACACACATTATGTCACTTAAGCCTCACAAAAATTCTATTTCTAAATTCTATTTCTGTTATTGTTTCTATATGAAAACATGAAAAAGTAAGTTGTAGAATATGATGAATAGTTTCTTCTAGTTTTTAAGAAGATTGCATACTATATAACATAATACATATTTTTTATTTGAAAAAATTATATACTGTTTTACATATCCATATATTCGTACAGAAAAAAAGTGTAGAAAGGTAGCCACTGTAAATAATAGCTTAGATGAGGGGAGGTAGAGCAAGAACAGAGTTTCCCTTTACGTGACTTCACATTGTTTCCAATTTTTACAATATGTATCTATTATTTAAAACTCAATACAAGTTTTTCAAAATGAAAGAAAAAAACAACGAAGACTTGGAGGCCAGAGAGTTTCTGTGATTTTACTCAGGTCACATTGATAGTAGCTGGGAGAGTCGAGGAGCACTGAGGCCTGAAAAGCCCATCTTGCAAACCTCACTCTCCTTACTGTCCTGTAGACATGGGGGAGGCGAGCCCCTGCTTACTCACTCAACAGGACACAGGAAAGGAGGCATGGAAAGCAATTTCACTGGAAATCTGTCCTTAACAAGGAATTGATTTTGGGAGAATCATGCTGGATGATCTGCTGGCTTTTTCAAGTAGCCATTTTAATGCAGCTAAAATAACTAAATATGGCTTTGAAGGAGAAAGTCAATACATAGGGCTCCATATGAAGATATATATGGCTAAGGGTGTTGACAAAAGGGAAATTATCCTATCTACATAGCCCAGTTAATAGTAATGGGTGTTCATTGACCAAGTGTGTGCAAAAGCTCAAGAAAGCAGGACCCCTTTTGGGCAGTCTTAGCAAGGTGTCGTGTTCAGAAGAAACACCACTTAGGTATCTCAAAAATCTTTGAAAAGCTGTTTAAATGTGTATTAAAGGCCAGTGAAGAGTTTTTAAAGGTGAATTTCATTTACCACACATAGAAAACTATCTTAAAATATGTTCTCCATTCATCTCACAATATCTCAAACATTACTGTGTCAGCTACTTCAGCCTCCCATAATACTTTCTCAATTCTAGGGAATTTCTCAGAATTCCCTAGAATTCACTCTCCAAACAGTTCATCCTGGCTCTTCCTCTACTCTTCACCTCCTCCTATCTTTCTGGTTTATTTTTTCCCACTAGAGTGGTTACTCATTAGCCACAATATACCAAAAGGCTAGGGAAGCGTATACTGAAACCTCCTTGGAAGGGAAGGCTCCTTGGAAGGCAGGCTCTGTAAATGCTTACATAATCAGAATATCACTGGGTCCCATGTGGCCCAGGGTTTGTGTCACATCACTGTCAAAAACAGCAGTCTGACTCTAGAAGCCAAGACAAATAGTGTCGATCTTTACGTGTTTTGAAAGAACATAGTGCAGAGGTTTCATATAGCACTTTATGTAGAAAGCGTCCTAAAAAATATTTCTGTATCTCTCGCTCTCCCTGAAGTATTCCATTTGAGGCCAATGTTAGGAATCTCCACATAGGGGAATTCATGAGCTCACCTCCTGGGGAGTGTGAGGGAGCGGGAAAGCAGTCTGTGATGTGCCTGACAGAGTCCGTTCCGGATCAGTTCTCTCAGTCCTCCAATCAACGTGTCCATTAACCCCAACCAGGGGTTCGGCACCTGTGTTGGGGAGTAGGGACACTACAGTGAATACGACACGGGCAGTCAGCAAAGCAGACATCAAATATTAAATTGTGATGAGTGTTATAGTAACTTCTTACATATATCGAATACTAACTCTGTGATAGGTATTGTGCTAAAAGCTGTATATTTAATCTTCATTTAATTGCCTAACATTTTCAAGAAAACAATGTGATAAATACCTTCATTACCTCAGTTCTACAAGTAGAGAAACTGGGTGTTACACATTAACTTACCCAAGGTCACACATTTAATAAATGTTGGAGTCAGGCTTTAAAATTGTTTACCTAACTTCTGATTTGAAGTTCTTAGCCAATATTAAAGTACTGTTGCTTTCTAGGAAGGAGGGAGGAGACGGAGAGCAAAAAATGGTGCCATGATGGAAAGGAACTGGAAAGATTCTGCTCCGTCCATACAGAAGTTGGGCTTCCTGCCAACGGCTGACCTCAGGGCATCAAGAGAACAAAATGTACAGAGGAAGATCCTTCCAGCTGGGTCTGGGTCTGAAGATCTGGCAGAGGCTATAAAACAAACAGGTGGCTTGGCCCCTGATGTGAGAAGCAAGGTAAGGGCATGGGCCTCAGTGAGGGGAGGCCTGGTCTGGGGGGAGACCCTGTGGCCACTATATAAATGGATGTTTAAAAGGTTGGCATTTGGTAGGATTCTCGACTTCTCTCCGAGCTGCGATAAACTGAGCAAAGCATCGAGTTAATATCACCCAGCTCTGGCCTCACACAGGCCAGGGTAAGATGCGGCTCACTAGCTGTGTGGCTTTGGGTAAGTACTTAACTTTTCTGTGTCTCAGTTTACTTATGATAAGATGAGTAATTTCAGGTTTAAAATGAATAGGTATAGGATAGTTGTAAAGATTTTACCAAGTTATTTATAAAAATTTCTTAGTCTAGTGACAGTACCAAATGGTAACACCCATCATTATTGCAGGTCATTTGCAGAGTAAATGCTTGCTATAGTGTTTTCATGAACCAAATTTCTTTCTAGAGCTTTGTTTCTGAGAACGCACACAAACAGATCCTGTTGAATTACCCAAACGCAGTGTGTTTTTGGCATACTAGATGGGCATTATTACTTTTTGTTATTTTCATCAATAACCATAGCTAATGTTTATGGGGCACTTAGCATGTCAGACAGTATGCTGGGGAGTTCACATACACCGTGGCATTTCATCGTCACAGCAAGTCTGTGAGGTGAGCACTATTGTTAATCTTATTTTAGAGACAAGGGGACTGAGGTTCTGAGACCTAAATGACTTGCCCAAGGCCACATACTGGTAGATTTTGGTGCCAGATTTTGAACTCAGCTCTGCCTCCCATGTTCAAAAGAAGACATTTTCAAGGCGGTGAGCTGGTCTCCGGTGGGGAGCGTGGCAGTCAGAGTTTCTTCTGTACACATTTGCAGCACCGCCCTGGTGACCAGCCTCTCCTGGATGGGTGTCTAGGTCACTGCAGAGGAACAGGGTCATCCATGTGCAGCAGAGGGTAGGGGAGGCCTGCTCTAGGAGGGTGGGGGCTTTTAATGTGTGGGAAGTATTTCATGCTCAATGGCTCATCTAAAACCTTTTAAAGTGCCCATGGCTTCTGAGGTGAAGTATTAGAAAGGATGAATGTTCAGGGAGGACAAGGCTTGTGGCAATTCAGAGCTTTCCCTGTAGTGAGAGCATCCAGCCACTCAGGCTCCATTTCTTCCTGGAAAGTTGTCTTTCTTTTTTCTCTTGGATACTCTATCTGACTAGGATTATCACATTTTGATTTTCTTGGCATGCCTCAGAGCTCGGTGGAAAATGGAAAGCTAGTGTGAACGTTCTTTCCCTTCTCAGGGACTTGGAGTCTTATTACTGTATGGTTTTAGCTTTCCATGATTTGCTTTTTAATGTTGTAGTCTACATGGGGCTAAGGAATGTGAAATGCTATCATTTTGCTTTCCTGGGATTTCCTTCAGAGCTGTTATTGCTTATAATTTTTAACTTACTCTATTTCCAAAAAATGCATGTGAGGTGGTTTCCAATATGAAATAAATATAATACAGTACAATTATAAACAGACATTCAAATACAGATCTGAAGTTAAGTAGGGGGTATAAATAAATATAGTGATTATCTGGGATGAGTAAGTTATTACATCTGAGATTTAAATTTAGCTTTGAGCTTCTTGGAAAACAAGGTAAGAGTGACATGATGGTTTTTACAGTCTTTTTGAACTGAAAAAAGGAAGTATACAGTTGTCCTTGTAGAAAAGAATTCTTCCTGGACCAAAATTCTAGCAGAAGAAATGTGTAAATTTATGTTTATAGAAATATATGAGGGTAGAGATCCACATTTACCCTTATACACATATATAGACATATATGTACAGAGATGCAAACATAAACATATGTATATTAGCCTCTGTGTGTATATACATATATACACACATATTGTGGTAGGCAGACCAATGGCCACCCAAAGATGTCCACATCCTATTCCCCGGAATTTGTGAATAGGTTAGATTAGGGGAATTAGGTTGCAGATGGAATTTGGTTGCTAATATCTGACTTTAGAATAGGTAGATTATTCTGGATTATCTTGGTTGGCCCAATGTAATCATAAATGTTCTCAAAAGTGGAAGAGGGAGGCAGAAGAGGAGGTTAGAGTGATACAATGTGAGAAGGATTCAATTGATTGCTGTGGCTTTGAAGGTGGAGGAAGAGGACTGCAGCCAAGGAATGCAGGCATTCACTAGAAACTGGAAAAGGCAAGAGAATGGATTCTCCCCTAGAGCTTCCTGAAAGAAACACAGTCCTGCCAACACCTTGATTTTAGCCTGTGAGACCTATGTCAGACTTCTGACCTACACAACTGAAAGATAATAAATTTGTGTTAAGCCACTAAGTTTGTGGTCATTTGTCTCAGCAGCAATAGAAAACTAATACACACACGTGCACACACACACACACACACACAAACTTACACACACACAAATAAAACGGGGAGAAGAACAGAAAAAGGAGAGAGAAGAAAGAGAAAGGTGGAGATATTTCTATAGGGAATTAAGATAATGCAGTCTAAGTATCTTGATTGAAACAAATACAACTTCGTTCTCATATACAAACACAATTAATTTCTTGACTTTTGGATATCTAATAGGGTTTTAACCTGAGTCCAGACCACAATAGAATTCTTGATTTTATTCCCTCTTCAAAACTGGTTGCTAATAATGATGTGCTGGAGCCCACTTCTCCCAGGTCCTGAAAGCGGACTTGGGACCATATTCATTCATTGACGTCACGTCTGTAGAATGAATTAGGCAAGGGTGGGAGTATTTACAACCTGAAATCAAACACAAATCAGGGATTTTTCCTCCTAAGAGTTGATTATTAAACATTTACCAGCATACCACTGCTTTTGCAGAGCTACCCATCTCAGGTAAGACCATGCACCCAGTTGCTCAAAACCTAGGGGTTATCTTTGATTCCTCTTTCCCTTACAGCCTATATCTAATCAATTATCTAGTCCTGCCACCTCTACCTCCAAATCATATCCACTTTTTCCCATCTCCATGGTTACTGCTCTAGTCTAAGCTACCACTACCTCTTGCCTGGACCATTGAAATGAGCTTGTAATGGACCTCCTGGGTTCTACTGTTGTCTCTCTACCGTCTTTCAAAATGTAGATCAATCACATCTCTTCACTGCTTGAGACCCTCCACTACCCTTGGAGTAAAGCCCAGTCGCCTTAACTCCAGCCTACCACAACCTCCCTTCCTTGCCTCAGCGTACCTTTGCAGTTTCACCCTGTCTCCTCTTCAACGTGCTCCCTGGGTTCTGACCACCTTGCTCTTTCTATTCCTCAATTCACCAAGCTTATTTCTGTCTTAAGGCCTTTGCCATAGCAGTTCCCTTTGCTATGAATGTCCCTCTCCCTCCCGCCAGTTCTTTATACGGCTGCCTCTTTCCTCTCAGTCAAGACTTAGCTTAAATAACCTCACCTCAAAGAGACTTTTCCTGACCACCGAATCTAAAGTAGTCTTTTACATTACTGTAGTATCATCACCCTGTATCATTTTCATCTTAGCACCTCTTCCTACTTACCATTTCCTTGTTCATTTATAGTGCCTGGCACACAATAGACTCTTAATAATTGCTTGTTGAAAGAATGAATTAACTTAGAGTGTTTAAAACATTGGCTAGAAATATGTTCCACAGACAACTTATTTCCTGTCTGGGGCCCAGTGGCAGGGGGTGGCTAGTAAAAACTGTCAACCCTGGCCTGGTATGAAAAAGTAGAAAATGGTTGGGGTGGTGAAATGTAAGTTAGAAGGTCAAACAGCCAAGGGAGCTTGGGTGAGAATATTGCAGCTTTGGTAAAACATGTCTAAGTGTTAGATATCAGGATGGGGACGGTGACTAAGAAATGCTGAACTGTGAGCAGGAACAGCCTGGAGGCAGAATGCGTGGGTCAGTCAGGGTCCAGACAGGCAGGGCTAGCTCCGCTCAGGCCATCCCCCAGTTCTGTCACATGGTGCTTACCGGTCCTGGGCTCTTCCTGAAGCCCTCCCTCAGCCTGACTTTGCCCATCCTGAGGGCCTAACTCACATATCAGATATCACAACTGAATTTCCCCTTAGAGAAGTTTCAGGAGAGACAAATACTCCACTGCTTGAGCTCACAGCTTCTCCCACAGCAGAGCAGTAGCTGTGCTCAGTCTTTGATTTTCACTCTCTCTAGGTGTAAAAAGGCAAAATTCCTTTTTCATTGTTACATTAGTGATTTTTTAAACAGAACTTTCTAAGAATGACTATTCTTACCATTATGGATTCTCATTGTTGAAAGGGACTTCATCAATTATTTTGACAGCCTCCTTATTTTACAAAGAGATTATTTGCTGCTCAAGGTCACAAAGCTAGTGGCAGATTCAAGACAAAAATCTGTATTTCTTTTTTTTTTTTCTGAGTGACCCTAGAACAACTATTTATTGTTTGTTTTTTTTTTTTTAATTTTTGTTTATTGCAGTAACATTGGTTTATAACATTGTAAAAATTTCAGGTGTACATCATTATACTTCTATTTCTGCATAGATTACATCATGTTTACCACCAAAATACTAATTACAACCCATCACCACACACATATACCCATTTATCCCTTTCACCCTCCTCCCTCCCCCCTTCCCCTCTGGTAACCACCAATCCAATCTCTGTCCCTATGTGTTTGTTTATTGTTGTTATTATCTACTACTTAATGAAGGAAATCATACGGTATTTGACCTCCTCCCTCTGACTTATTTCACTTTGCATTATACCCTCAATATCCATCCATGTTGTCACAACATGGATTTCATCGTTTCTTATGGCTGAGTAGAATTCCATTGTGTATAGGTACCACACCTTCTTTATCCATTCGTCCCTTGATGGGCACTTAGGTTGCTTCCAAGTCTTGGCTATTGTGAATAACGCTGCAATGAACACAGGGGTGCGTGTACCTGTACAAATTGGTGATTTCAAGTTCTTTGGATAAATACCCAACAGTGGAATAGCTGGATCATATGGTAGTTCTATCCTTGATTTTTTGAGGAATCTCCATACTGTTTTCCATAATGGCTGCATCAGTTTGCACTCCCACCAGCAGTGTATGAGAGTTCCCTTCTCTCCACATCCTCTGCAACACATGTTGTTTCCTGTCTTGTTAATTATAGACATTCTGACGGGCATGAGGTGATTGTAGTTTTGATTTGCATTTCACTGATAGTTAGTGATTTTGAACATCTTTTCATGTGTCTGTTGGCCATGTGTTTATCTTCTTTGGAGAAATGTCTGTTCAGGTCTTTTGCCCATTTTTTAATTGGGTTGGTAGTTTTTTTGTTGTTGAGACGCATGAGTTCTTTATATATTTTGGAGATTAAGCCCTTATCAGATGTATGGTTTACAAATATCTTCTCCCAATTGTTAGGTTGTCTTTTCGTTTTGTTGATGGTTTCCTTTGCTGTGCAGAAGCTTTTTAGTTTGATGTAGTCCCATTTGTTTATTTTTTCTATTGTTTCTCTTGCCTGGTCAGACATGGTGTTTGAAAAGATGTTGCTAAGACTGATGTTGAAGAGCGTACTGCCTATGTTTTCTTCTAGAAGTTTCACAGTTTCAGGTCTTACATTCAAGTCTTTAATCCATTTGGAGTTAATTTTTGTGTATGGTGTAAGGTAAGGGTCTACTTTCACTTTTTTGCATGTGGCTATCCAGTTTTCCCAACTCCATTTGTTGAAGAGACTTTCTTTTCCCCATTGTATGTTCTTGGCTCCTTTGTCAAAGATTAGCTGTCCATAGATGTGTGGGTTTATTTCTGGGCTTTCGATTCTATTCCATTGATCTGTGTGTCTGTTTTTTGTGCCAGTACCATGCTGTTTTGGTTACTATAGCTTTGTAGTATATTTTGAAATCAGGGAGCATGATACCTCCGGCTTTGTTCTTTTTCCTCAGGATTCTTTTAGCTATTTGGGGTCTTTTGTTGTTCCATATAAATTTTAGGATTCTTTGTTCTATTTCTGTGAAAAATGTTGTTGGAACTTTGATAGGGATTGCATTGAATCTATAGATGGCTTTAGGAAGTATGGACATCTTAACTATGTTAATTCTTCCAATCCAAGAGCACAGAATATCTTTCCATTTCTTTGCGTCTTCTTCAATTTCTTTCAGAAATGTTTTATAGTTTTTGGTGTAGAGATCTTTCATCTCTTTGGTTAAGTTTATTCCTAGGTATTTTATTCTTTTTGCTGCAATTGTAAATGGGATGGTATTCTTAATTTCTCTTTCTGCTACTTCATTGTTAGTGTATAGAAATGCAACTGATTTTTGTATGTTGATTTTGTATCCTGCAACTTTACCGTATTCGTTTATTACTTCTAAAAGTTTTCGGGTGGATTCTTTAGGATTTTCTATATATAAAATCATGTCATCTGCAAATAGTGGCAGTTTCACCTCTTCCTTTCCAATTTGGATCCCTTTTATTTCTTTCTCTTGCCTGATTGCTCTGGCTAGGACTTCCAGTACTATGTTAAATAGGAGTGGTGACAGTGGGCATCCTTGTCTGGTTCCTGTTCTTAGAGGGATAGCTTTCAGTTTTTCACCATTGAGGATGATATTAGCTGTGGGTTTCTCATATATGGTCTTTATTATGTTGAGGTACATTCCTTCTATACCCATTTTATTCAGAGTTTTTATCATAAATGGATGCTGTATCTTGTCAAATACTTTCTCTGCATCTATTGAGATGATCATGTGATTTTTATTCCTCATTTTATTAATGTGGTGTATTACGTTGATTGATTTGCAAACGTTAAACCATCCCTGCATACCTGGAATAAATCCCACTTGATCATGGTGTATAATCTTTTTAATGTATTGTTGTTTGTGATTTGCTAGTATTTTGTTGAGGATTTTTGCATCGATGTTCATCAGTGATATTGGCCTGTAATTTTCTTTTTTTGTGTTGTCCTTGTCTGGTTTTGGTATCAGGGTAATGTCAGCTTCGCAGAATGAGTTAGGGAGCTTCCCCCGCCTCCTCAATTTTTTGGAAGAGTTTGAGAAAGATAGGTATTAAGTCTTCTTTGAATGTTTGGTAGAATTCACCAGGGAAGCCGTCTGGTCCTGGACTTTTATTTTTGGGGAGGTTTGTGATTACTGTTTCGATCTCCTTACTGGTGATTGGTCTATTCAAATTCTCTACTTCTTCTTGATCCAGTTTTGGAAGGTTGTATGATTCTAAGAATTTATCCATTTCTTCCAGATTGTCGAATGGGTTGGCATATAGCTTTTCATAGTATTCTCTTATAATCTTTTGTATTTCTGAGGTGTCTGTTGTAACCTCTCCTCTTTCATTTCTGATTTTACTTATTTGTGCCTTCTCTCTTTTTTTCTTGGTGAGTCTAGCTAAAGGTTTGTCAATTTTGTTTATCTTTTCAAAGAACCAGCTCTTGGTTTTATTAATTTTTTCTATTGTTTTTTGGTCTCTATATTATTTATTTCTGCTCTGATTTTTATTATTTCCCTTCTTCTACTGATCCTGGGCTTTGTTTGCTCTTCTTCCTCCAGATCCTTTAGGTGCATTGTTAGATTGTTTATTTGAGATTTTTCTTGTTTGTTGAGATAGGCCTGTATCGCTATAAACTTCCCTCTTAGAACCGCTTTTGCTGTATCCCATAAATTCTGGCATGTCGTATTTTCATTTTCATTTGTCTCCAGGTATTTTTTGATTTCTTCTTTGATTTCTTCA
This sequence comes from Diceros bicornis minor, assembly GCF_020826845.1. Classification (NCBI taxonomy): domain Eukaryota; kingdom Metazoa; phylum Chordata; class Mammalia; order Perissodactyla; family Rhinocerotidae; genus Diceros; species Diceros bicornis. The sequence continues at coordinate 56,479,276 of NC_080762.1, read as the reverse complement.
TTGACCCAGTTGTTGTTCAGTAGCATTTTGTTTAATCTCCATGTATTTGTAGCTTTTCTGATTTTCTTCCTATAGTTGATTTCTAGTTTCATACCGTTGTGATCAGAAAAGATGCTTGGTATTATTTCAATCTTCTTAAATTTATGGAGACTTGTTTTGTGGCCTAATATGTGATCAATCCTGGAGAATGTTCCATGTGCATTTGAAAAGAACGTGTATTCTTCGGTTTTTGGATGGAATGCTCTGTATATAACTACTAGGTCCATCTGTTCTAGTGTATCATTTAAGGCCAATGTTTCCTTATTGATCTTCTGTTTTGATGATCTATCCGTTGGTGTAAGTGGAGTGTTAAGTCCTCTACTATTATTGTGTTACTGTCTATTTCTGTTTTTATGTCTGTTAATAATTGCTTTATATATTTAGGTGCACCTACATTGGGTGCGTAGATATTTACAAGTGTTATATCCTCTTGTTGGATTGTTCCCTTGATCATTATGTAATGCCCTTCTTTGTCTCTTTTTACAGTTTTTGTTTTAAAGTCTTTTTTGTCTGATATGAGTACTGCTACCCCAGCTTTCTTTTCATTGCCATTTGCGTGGAGTATCTTTTTCCATCCCTTCACTTTCAGTTTGTGAGTGTCTTTAGGTCTGAAGTGTGTCTCTTGTATGCAGCATATATATGGGTCTTGTTTTTTTATCCAGTCTGCCACCCTATGCCTTTTAATTGGAGCATTTAGTCCATTGACATTTAAAGTAGCTATTGATAAGTATGTACTTACTGCCATTTTTTAACTTTTTGTTTTTTCTCAGTGTTTTAGTAGTCCTTCTCTGTTCCTTTCTTCTTCTATACAGAATTGATGGTCACTTTAGATTGACCTCTGTCTGAAAGCTCTACTCTTTAACTCCCCTCCTCCCTCCGTTTATGTTTTTGATATCATATCTAACCTCTTCTTTGTGCATTTGTATCCATTACGTTCTTATCAAGGAAATAGATAATGTTTCATATTTGTGGTGTTCTCTTTTCCCCTTAAATCAGTCCCTTTAACATTTCTTGTAGCACTGGTTTCTTGGTGACAAACTCCTTTAATTTTTGCTTCTCTGGGAAATTTTTGATCTCTCCTTCCATTTTGAATGATAACCTTGCTGGGTAGAGTATTCTTGGCTGTAAGTTTTTTCCTTTTAGCACTTTAAATATATCGTGCCGTTCTCTTCTAGCCTGTAAGGTTTCTGCTGAGAAGTCAGCTGATAGCCTTATGGGGTTTCCTTTGTATGTAACTTGACTTTCTCTTGCGGCTTTTAAGATTCTCTCTTTATCTTTAATTCTGGACATTTTGATTATGATGTGTCTTGGTGTGGGCCTCTTTGGGTTTATCTTGTTTGGGGCTCTCTGTGCTTCCTGTACCTGGATGTTTGTTTCCTTCCTTAGGTTAGGGAAGTTTTCATCTATTATTTATTGAAATAGATTCTCTGCCCCCTTGTCTCGCTCTTCTCCTTCCGGGACACCTATAACACGGATGTTAGTGCGCTTGATGTTGTCCCAGAGGTCCCTTAGACTGTCCTCACTCTTTTTAATTCTTTTCTCTTTTACCTGTTCACCTTGGGTAATTTCTTCTAGTCTTTTGTCCAGCTCACAGATCCGTTCTTCTGTATCCTCTACTCTGCTTTTGAGTCCCTCTAATGAATTTTTCATGTCCAGTATTGTATTCTTCATTTCTGATTGGTTCTTTTTTATATCTTCCATTTCTTTGTTGACATTCTCACTGAGTTCATCTATTCATCTCCCCAGATCCATGGGCATCCTTAACACTCTTAGTTTCAACTCTCTGTCGTGTAGGTTGCTCATTTCTGTTTCACTTAGTTCCTTTTCTGGGGTTTTGTCCTGTTCCTTTACTTGGAATGTATTCTTTTGCCTCCTCATTTTGGCTCTTTCCCTGTTCTTGTGACTACGTATTAGGTAGGTCAGCTACGTCTCCTGCTCTTGGATAGGTGACCTTATGTAAGTGATGCCTTAGGAAGTTTCCAGTGTGCTTCCCTCAGTTCTCAATGTTCCAGGGGTGACTCCTCTGTGGGCTACGTCTGTCCTTCTGTTGTGGCCTGTTTGCTCTCCCTGTAGGCACCCAGGGAGGCCCAGTTATGCTCCTGGTCAGCTGTTGTTATGCTCAGCTGCTTGTAGTTGTTGTGGGCCCTTCAGTCTCTTTATCAGGTGTGGGGAGCCCTAGCACAGTTGGCTGCAAGTTCTAATATCGCATTTGTGTTGCAGTATTTCTTTTAAGTGAGTAGGCCCTCAGCATGGCAGGTTGTTAGGCTCAGGGCCTTACAATTGCTATAAACCTCCAGCCTTTAGGTCTCTTGTCAGCTCTCTGAGGATTGCAGCTGGGTGGGGCTGGCCTCAGGCACAGGAGCACCCAATTGTTTCAGGCTTTGGAAGGTGGGGCAAACCCCCTATGTGGGTCTTTGAGAAGCACAAGTCTTCTGCAACTGACAAGCCCTGCTGCTCACAGGTCCACACACAGTCCACACAGTCGTGCCCCGTGTGCGTGCCCTGACCTCCCCAAGAGGACCCAGTCTCTCCATGGCGGGAGCCCCTCACACTCCGCCACCGCCCCACACTCTCCACCCGCTCCTTGTGCACACCCTGCCCCGCTAAAGTCGGCTCAGTTGCCAGGCTGCAGAAAATCCAGTCACCAATCTATGCAGGCCCACAAGTTGCCTGAGGGCTTGTTGTTGGGTGGGGCCAGTCCCTAGGTTGGGCTGCCTGCCCTGGCTGAGCTGTATTAAATCAGTGCTCCTGTGGGTGGGGCAGACCCTGGGCTAGCAGGCCCCAGGGAGAACTCCAATGCCGTCTGTGTCAGCACGCCCACACCAGGCCACTACAATGGCCGCCGCCAATGTCCCAGTCCCTGGAGAGGTCTCACCCCTCACCGAGATGCACTCAGGGCCTGTTAGGTGAGTCTCTTTTCACCACAGCACTGTGCACCTTTCTTTCTGGTGATTTTAGGATGCTTTCTGAGATGGGTGAGTTTGCACATGGGCCCTTTAAGAGCTGGTTTTAGTTTCTTTGTGAACCGGGTTTTCTGGGGGTGCTCCCCAATGTTTTATTAGCAGGCACAGTCAGATATTATGCCGCTGGTCTCGATTGTGCTGGGTCCACAAAATGCCCACAGTGGGGGCGCTCCCGGCTCAGGGCCCCACGCCTCCAGGGAGGCTGCGTACCTGTGGGCTGCTCCCGGCGGCCGTGAAGCTGGCGGCTTGTGAAGGCGGCGTTTTTCCTCTCTGGAAGGGAGTCTCTGCCTCTTCCACCTCAGTTAGGATTGTCTGTTGTTGCAGGAGATCCTCTTATGCAGTTTTCAGTTCTGTCTTAGGGGTAATTTTTCCACGAGTAGTTGTAAATTGGCTGTGTCCACGGGAGGAGGTGAGTTCAGAGTCTGCCTACACCGCCATCTTGACCTCTCTGTATTTCTTGAATTCATGACTAACTATGGAGTCAGGATTGGCATTAAACTGTCATCTTCAAAGAACAAAAGAAAGAGACAAATAAATAAATAAGTTGCCATTAAGATCAGGGACTTATTCAACAATAGCAAACACCCCCGATGACTTGGGGGTGGGTGCAATTAGCCACTTCTCCTCTTAGACTTCTGACCTGTATAGGGCAATGACTAACGACATTCTGAATGCTGGTCATGGGGCCAGGAAAGATCCTGAAAGAGCTTGGATAAAGCACAGATTAGATTATATTAGATATAATTTTTGTTACAGCATATTATATTATTTTCTGATTCTTGGGACATTTGTGGTATCTTGTTACTGTGTAAGGTTTAATTAGACACCTGATCAGCCAGAGGTCTCCGTTGCTTGACCACCTCAGATAAAGGAAACTTGACTGTACTTTTAACAATTTTTGTTAGTATTATATAATCCTTACTTGTAGACACTTCCCCTGTAACCTAAAGGTTTTAGTTTATTCTCATTTCTCTGAGAAAAGAAATAGCTTATAGCATTTCTGCTATAAGTACCTGGCTTATAGCAGATATGGTGGTCACAAGGGAGGAAAAACTCAAGCCATTCATGTAGAAGAACCAGAACAGGACAGATATGTAATCAAGACTCACTATATGATGATGCTGGCAACATGGTAAGAAAGATTCTCTTCTCCAAGTTAAGTCTTAGAGAGTGTGGTGGAAAAATTTCATTTCCTTTAGCCTTTCTCTTCAAGTTTTCCTTTTTATTCCCTTAATTGCTTTTTGATAATCTCTGGGATTTTGTTGCTGTCGTTTGTTTGTTTTTAAGAGTTAAAGTCTTACAAGTTATTTATTAATTAGGTGGGTTCAAGAGACGTCAGTGTTCTATTAAGCCAGAGAATTGCTTTCTGAGATTGGTAACTTAAGATTTTTGCAAGTTAAAAAAGTCACTGAATTCCTACTATGCACAAAGTGTGGTGGAGAAATGGGCTTGTCTTCCAGAAGTTTCCACTCTAGTCAATATTTTCCCAGCATTTTTGGAACCTTGTTTAATAAATGGAAAGAAAAAGAGCATTTTTGGTTTCCTTTGCCAGTGCTCCCCAGCTGGCAATGCCCCGTAGAAAAGAGGGAATTAGATGATAATGGAAATAAAAAATTGGGCATTTTGCCACCTTAGGAGGGAGGATACTTCAGGTTCCATTTAGAAGCTGAATTATTCTTTTGGTTTTTTGAATGTATCTAACGTTGAACTAGAGCAGATGAGAAAAGTCCTCTTAGGATTTTTGTTGTTACTGCCGTGGAGTGGATTGTGACTCCTAGTGACCTTGTGGACAGCAGAGCAGAACCCTGCCTGGTGTTTTTGCGCTCTGCTGCTATTCACAGGGTTTTCATGGCCAATTTTTTTGGAAGTGGGTGACCAGGTCCTTTTTCCTAGTCTGTATTAGTCTGGAAGTTCCGCTGAAACCTGTTCACCGTGGGTGACCCTGCTGGTATTTAAAATACCGGTGGCAGAGCTTCCAGCATCCCAGCAACACACAGCTGCCACAGTATGACAACCAACAGATGGGTGGTGTGGTTCCTTGACCAGGACACAAACCCAGGCTGTGGTGGTGAGAGCACTGAATCTTAACCACTGGACCAACAGGGCTGGCTCCTATCAGGATAGGAAGAAAAAAATGTGACTTAGGAACACAACTTTGGCATACTAAAAATACAGAATGCTTTATTTTTACAAATTTATATCTCTTAATGTCTAAAATAATTTGATATATAGGTAATTAGGGGAGATAAAAAAGAGGCTATATTTGCCAAATGTTATTTTCTTTGGCTTTAGGTGATAATAGGTGGAGAATACTCATATGTGTTACAAATAAACAGCAGTCAAATCCTGGGTAGGTGAGGCTGAATGAAGAAGACAATTATCTACTGGTGGAAGCCAGTGCAGACCTGCTGGTAGTTATCTATATTGTTTTGAATGGTGGCTTCCTCTCCCAAGATCTAAATTTTGGGCAAAGTGTTGTGGCGGGAACATGACTCCAAACACTAACACTCAATACTTCAAGGTCTCATTAGTTTATATAATAAACATCTTTGATATGCAAATTGTATTTCAAGGCTCTGGATTGGGCACTGTGGATATAACCCTGAACGTGTCAGACAATTTCTGCCCCCATGGAGCTTACAGTCTAGCGGAGAGGTAGATATCGCACAAGTGATTGTGAATGTGATGGGTGCTTCTCGGAAATTCAGTGTCTTGGAATCACACAACCAGGCAACCTTATCTAGTTTAGTAAAGAGAAAAGGTTCATACAAGGAAGTGACATTCAAATGCAGAAACCAAGAATTAGCGGGAGTTAGCCAGGTGAAGTGGGGTGTGTTTCCGTGCGCGAGAGAGATGGAGCTGGGTCAAGAGTGCAAGAAGGAGTCACAAAAATTCCAGGCAGGGGAAGCCGCGTGTGAGGAGCCCTGGATGCACCGGAGGGCAGCGAGGGCGGCTGGAGACGAGGCCGCGGAGAGAGGCTCGAACCAGGTCACTCAGGGTCAAGCCAGGAGTCTATGCCTTGTCACGAGGGTAACGGGGAGCCCAGGAAGGCATTTCAGGAGGGCATTTTCTTTTGTAACTAAAGACCCCTGTGGCGTCAGCGTGGCAAGGGCGGAAATGAAAGCGTCGGTCGACGGTGCTGTAGAAATCAAGGTGAGGGGCATTCCCGACTCCCTCTCCTCCGGCGTCAGCGATGCAGGCCCGTCCAGCCGTCCTTCGGGATGTTTCTTGCATTCGCTCTCTCCTTTTTCATTTCCGTTGTGCTCGGGAAAAACTACTTTCTTCCCCAGGTCTTTCCCATCTCCAATCTATTTGTAAACCACAGGCAAATTACTCTTACAACACCGAAGACACGTGTGTATCTCTTCCTCTTCCAAGGAGCGTCTGGCGGCCGCTGTGACCGCGTCGGGCTCCCCGCTGCGTTTCGGGTCTCCTCCTGCTGCCGGGCGCGGAACGCCAGACGGCGCCCGCTCGCCTCGCCCTGCTGCCCCTGCCCAGAAGGACCTTCTCTTCCCGCTTTCCCGAATCTCACCTGATCCTAACGAAGGACCAACTCCTCTGTGAAGCCTTCTCAGATTTCATCTTCCTTTTTAATTACTCATTTGAGTGAACCCTATGGAACTAATTGTTTTAACAACCACCACCTTCAATTGTTATTCATGGTTTCAGGTATGTGCCTTGGCTCAATAATTGTTGTTATGGACTCAATAGTGTGACCTAGAATTCATATGTTGAAACTCTAGCCCCCAGTGTGACCGGATTAGGAGGTGCCACCTTTAGGAAGCAGGTAGGATGAGATGAGGTCCGAGGGCACAGCCCTCACGGATGGGATTGGTGCCCTTGGAAGAGTCAAGGGAGAGCTTGCTGTGCTCTGCGGTCCCAAGGAAACCAGGATCTGCAGCCTGGAGAAGGGCTCTCAACCAGAGCCCACCACGCTGGCATCCTGCCCTCGGACTGCCAGTCTCCCGAAACGGGAGAAATGCATTTCCACACTTTAGAAGCCACTCCGTCTGTGGTAGTTTGTCATAGCAGCCCGAATGAAGGTAACTGGATTGATGTCTTCTACAACCACAAAATATACAGTAAATGATGAGTGTTGTTGTTATCAAAAGTAATAATTCTGTCAGCACTTTAGAATAATGAAAAATATTATTTAAACATAATTTATGGCTTCTAAGCACTTTATAATTTTAAGTTAAAATTGACTAAGCTTTTTCTAAAATATAATTTTACTTTTAAACAAATTTATACATATACCTAGTTAAGTACATGCTTTTCTTTGAGGAGTAAATCGCTTTTTGAATAAGAAAATGATGAATACATTGCATATATTGCTTTAGTGCAGATGAATAAATTCTTTTTATATTTTGGAAAGAAGAGTCTGTGATTAATGATGTTTTATGGAAATATTTAAAACTGTCGTGTTTACACATGAATTAAATCCCTCTTCCCTTTAGTATAAATATTTTTGCAGAACAGAAGGAATACTCTGTACTGGGATGTTCCCTTCTGCTCTTCCTATACTGTGCTCAAATTAGAAAAGCATGTGCTATATCGAATCAGAGTCTGCCTCACTTACCACTTTGATTAATAATGACTTTCTGTACAACAAGGTTACTATATGACTTGATTATTTTGTATCTCCTCAAAGCCTGAATAGAACTATATTCAACTAAGTATAAGCAAGTTTATTTTATTTGACTCAAAATGTAAAAACAAGATTTGAAAAATTCACTCAATCATTGCTTCAAATGACAGGGTGTCACACACTGTATTCATTCCTGGAAAATCCCTGACTTCATTGAGCTTTGTCTAGAAGGAAATTAAGGAAGGAAAACCAGCAATTACAGCACACAACACACATATTATGATAGGGTGAGATAGAAGAACTATAAGGTGCTCTGGAGTAACCCAACCCAGGCATCAGGGAGGACTTCTAGAAGAAGACCTCCACAGTGAGGTGTTATTCAGAGGGGACAGCAGGTGCCGAGGCTCCGTGGTGAGAGAACAGTCTTGGAATTCATGAGTAGAGAGGTGGGGGCAGCGATGGAGGGAAAGGCAAGATTGAAGAAGTACAGGTCCCCAGGGTATTCTGGATGAAGCCATGTTGGAGATGTTTGGAACCCTGAAGAGAAAGTCTTCCCCAAGGAAGTTTTCATGTTTTTTCTTTTGTACTCTTTATCTTAAGAAAGATTTTTAAGGAGGAAGTTACCTTTAAGTTAACCAGCCAAGATTTTTAGAATGCAGAGCTTGTTTATTCTTTACATCGGAAAAGTTAAAGATTCTGTCCTTTTTCTACCCTCTTAGGGACTTTTAAACACAGGAGCATGAGCTACAATTACAGTTGAAAGAGTTACTGAGCCAAGTCGTTGGAAAGGAATACTTTTGCAGCAAGACTTTATCCCCCAAAAGAGTATTTGCTGTCTACAAAGTGGAACCTTAGAGCTGTGGAAATACTGCTTATATGGGGCTCAGAATTCTTGAATGATACAAGAAGTGGAATGTGTTGAGAGGAATTAGAAGTAATGGATGTTATAACGCGTGAAGAATCTGAAATCTTGTTAGCTGCTTAGAAAAGATTTTTCAAGTCAGTTGTTGGTAGTCATGATCATAATTATTTTTCCTACTATTTTTCATTTTTATTAACTGAAATCCCTTACAGTTGAATTTTATAGATGCTATGAGCAGAGACAGGAGGGAATGAAGGAGGAGCTGAACTGCCACCAGGAAGCTTTGCCTCACTTCTCACCTCAGTGGCCACAGTTTGCAGAACACTCGTTTGATTTGGGGAGTTCTTTCATTGTTTCCAAGGGACAATCGAGTCCAGTTTGTGTGGAGAGATGGAGTAACTGAGACAAGTTCCAAACTTCCTTTTAGGGATTTAGAATACAGAATTCTTATTTTAGGAAAAAAATTCTGCCAAGTTTTCTTTTTTTTTTCTTTTTTCCTTAATGTTGATGTAGATTTAAGCTTTGGCTTTTCAGTATATATTGAAGTGACTGTCCACAGGGAATCCCAGCCAGTAGAAGAAAGACAGTATTTCCAGATGCTGTTCCGTTGTAACCAAATGTTCGACTTGGCGAAAGGCAGGGGGTTTTGCCACCTGACCTCACAGCTCCCAGCGTGGCCGCCTGCTTCTGTCACTGGGGCAAACAGAGCAGACGGCGGGAGGCCCCGTCCCCACAGCTTTTTCTCTTCACTTTTCGGCTCAGATACTACTGCAGCTTATGGTTGGGAAGCCAGCGTCTTTTCTGATCTCTGGGCAATCCTCATGTCTTCATCCTTACTGTCACAGGAAACTACCCTTCATCAGCGTGAAGGGGTCACGTGAGAGCTGCACAGTTCGACTGTGGGGAAGCTAACAGATTTTTGTTAACAACCTTCTGAACTTGCAGAAGCACTAGCCCTTAAGGCCATGCAGAACTGAAATGGAGGCAACACTATGCAGTATGTGTTTCCCAAACTTATGGGAGTTTTTGGCCTGGGGGGTTACCGGTCCTTGGCCAAGTTTTACTTGCTCTGTCCTTTATTATGAGCTTATAGCTTTTCTACTTTCTTTCATACAAGGATGGTGATTGTAAATGGTAGAAATTTTTATTTTTTAAATTAAGTTTTAGGGAAATAAAGAGTTGGCAATTATTTTGATCAGTATTTTTAAAAACTGTCAAGAAGCATGAAGGGTCTAAGATTTTACTATACTGGCAATCTACTAAGTTAGTGTGCTACTGTGTCATGGATGCTGGCAGAATACTAGGGACTCCTCAGTCAGAGACAAAGGACTTTGCTTTTTGTGGCACACAAGTAGCGTGGGCATCTGCGTATTTCATCAGTTCTCTGAGTCCTGTGGGCCATACGAAGAGGGCCTGATGTCACCAGCACAGGCAGGGAGCCGCATGAGAGGGGAGGAACTCTGAGTTTAGGGAGCTTGAATCTTTTGTAGTGGACAATGAGCATGCCTGCCCTTTGGTCAGGAGAGAGATGCCATCTCTGTCCTGCAAGACAATTTGCTATCTATGCATTCTTGGAAAGAATCTAGAAGATGAGGCAGTATACATCACATGTAGAAGCACAGAAGAACCACTGCAATTTTCTCTCAACAAAATATAATTTTTCTCATTGGTCAAATACCTAAGTCTGGAAACTACTGAATTAGATGTCATTCCCGAGAAGAAGGATAAAAACCAAAAAAGAGAGAAGGACAGTGATTTTGTGCAAGTCTGTGGAGGTCACAAAAGTTCTTCCTGAGATTCTATATCTACCTGACACTTAGTTCTAAGTGATTAACCAGCTTTTCAAGTTAGCTTTATATTCTGTGTGCTATTAATAGACATATTGGCTTTGATTATTTTTCAACAGTTAATTTATTGCCACAATGATTGTGAAGTGTGGTCTGTAATAATGTAAACAAGTTGGGCCATGTCATATTTGTTGAATCAGTGGCTTTGCACTACTAAATTTTGAACTCCAATTAAAAATATGAATATTAACATTTTTGGATGAAAAAGCATGATAACCTTACATTTTTGTGAAATATTCATTGCAGTTTTCAAAACAGTTTCAAAAAGTACTATGAAAGAGGGAATGTGTATCTTTTGAGGAGAAAAAGTATGACAATTTACTTCAAGCATCTTACATGAAGTCTTCCCCTGTGTAACTACTCTGAGTTTTTATATTAAGATTTCAGTTTTGTTAGGATTAAATCCAGTCATAAGTGGTTGTGTTTTTCCAAAGAACACAGGTTAAGGAAGGTTATGGGTACTGAGGACGTGTCAGACCTACTTGCTTGAAGAAAGAGGAAACTTTTCTGTAGAAGCTGGAAAAAAAGACTTCAGGCTTTTGTGGCAGGAGTTATTTAAAGAAAACAGATTTCCAGGAAGCACTTTCATAGAAGATACTAGAATACATATTCTGAAGCTTTATATGAACTTTGAATACTTGAGTAATCTGTCAAGATTTGGGATTTCTAAATTACTTTGGTAAATATATACAAATTAGATTTTCAATAGCAAAGTTTCAAAAAATCTTCATGACAGAGTATTCATGAAGTCCCTGTAATATGCCAAGTGATGGATAAGAGACACAAATGACAGTTTTTATCCTTTTGGGAGCAACTACCATGAACTACAAAACAGACAAGAAGTGGTTAAATAAAATTTGTACATCTTATGTCCAAATAGTGGAGATATAAAATGGTTTAAGGAGAAAGAAGGAGAAGAAGGAAAAAAACCCAAAAAACAAAAAAACAATGCTGGTTTTCCAAAGAGAATTATTCTGTTTGATGGCTGAATGCCAAACCTCATGATCCTAGTGCATTTTTTCTTCAAATAGGGAGGCTAGACATATGGCCATTTACTGTTAACCACAGCACTAGATGAAGGGGCTTTCATTTTAAGAAATGCAAGAAGCATTGACTTGAAAACATTATAGGACTGGTGGCATTGTGGCTAGGGGGCAAACGATGGAGAAAGGGTAAGCACATAAAAGAATCAGACAGTAGTCTTTTCTAACACCAAAGTATGTTTGTGAGAGAGTAGCAAATATATTATTAGTACATTTTTGAAAATTAGGACACATTATATATGTAGTCTAATTGCCATTTCCTTGATGGGAAACCTAATTAGAGAGAGAGATGGTGATGGCAGTAAACGGCCTAGCTTTCTCTGTGGTGACAGTGAAATGAAATGACAGGGTGGGTAGTGGAAAGGACAGAGGGCTTCATTTCTTCCCACCTAGGGTAGCTCAGCCTCAGGCCTTGGCTGGAGGAAAGACTCTGAGCACAATGGTGTTGGCCCTACTCTCTGGCATCTATAGAGTGTGAGTGTTTGGTGTGGGTAAGTTCAAAGCTTTCTTTCCTTTCTTATTCTAGTACCCCAAAAGTAGTTACAATGGAGTTCTCAGTGAGCTACCATGGTGCTTTTGGTGGGAAGAATAAAGGATTATCAACAAAAGCTTTCTAAAGAAACTTCCTGATGAGGTGCGTACTTTCCTTCTTTTTCCTCCAATCATGCTGGTGAGTAAATACCAGACTTTACGGCATCTCCCGGTTAGGGGATAACCCAACTCCTGGAAGTCCTAATCAGCATCAGGATGAGACCAATGGGAAATGGAATTGGTCACTTACACTGGCTCAGCTCTTTGGCTTACAGATGGTCTCTATTGGCTTAGTCCTCTAGCATAAGTGGAGAAGAACTAGAGTTACAAGACCAGCGTTTGAATATGGACAGGTTGCTTGCCTGCTTGTGTGCTGAAAGGGAAATTGGTGCTCTGGAGGCCTAATAGGCCAACCTATTTAGCAGGGTAGGAGTTTCTACTGGAATTGTACAAAGTACTGAGCACAGTGCCTAATATCTAAGGAAGCATTCAATCCATTTTCTAGCACATGGTAAGTGCTCAGTAAATATCTGATGACTACAGATGACTGCATGAATGAATGATGTCCCTCTCACTGGGGGACCTTGTGCTGTTGTAAATGATTGGTCAAAGGCTTGGGGATTTGGGCTTCTGATCAAATCTTTGTTCATCAGAGATATAACAGACAGCAGTCTAGTTCTAGAAAACTCATAACATGTATGAGCATATGTCTTAAACCTGGTTTTATGAGCAATCAGGTAACTCTCAGGACTATTGTAAGATTCAGGCCAAGTCAAGCTCCAGCCCCGCTTCACATTTTAGTTTATTTCAGGATGATCATGATAAATTCTAATTTGGCCCAAGACCCTTTGACCCTTTCTAGATGACTTTAGGGAGAGGACAATTGATTTTTACTTTTGTCTTTTATCTGATATTCTTGAGACATTTAGAATTGACCAAGTCCAGGATGAGAAGAAGTAATCTGTATTTACTGGGCACTTACTATATACCTGGCACTGTGACAGATTATGAGGAATGAGGAGGACTATTATATGGTTTCTGCCCTCAAGAGCTCCCAATCTGGTGGGGGAAATAATCAGGGCAACAAATAATATAACAAGGTGTATGTGTTTATGAAAAATTTTCCCAAAAGATGCTCAAATCTTGACATTCCAACATAAAATGACGACTGGACTCTGAATATCCTAAGGGCATTGATTAGTATTGATGGTATATTTCCAATACCCAGTATAGCTCCTGGCATATAGAAGAAGCTCAATAAGGGATGGCTGAATGAGTGAATGAAGGAATTATAGATGCCAAGCTTAGTAAGGTAGCCGTTATAAAGAAAATGTAACACACAGAAGGAAAGCCAAAGTAAAGACCAGTAACTAGTGACAGTGAGCAGGGTTATAAAACACAATTTTGTCACAAAATCAAACATTAGAGTAAATAACCTCAGCTATCCAAAATAAAATCTTATACTCTGTAATGACACAGCCTAAGTTTTTGTATTCTGTGGCAAATATGTAACTGAAATTAAAGTAATGCACAAAATATATAGTTTTTTAAAAAAAAAGTTTAATATTTTTCTGTTGAAGAATCAAGTTACTTTGAAGTTTATTTGATCGTTATAATATCTGAATACATTTACATTTGGGAAATTAATATTTTGTAGGAAGCATGAGATATACAGGAGAAACTATTCTCATAAAAGACACATTTTTATCTCTTCATTTAGCAAGTTGTATTTAAAACAAGTAGTTAGAACACTAGACCTTGCTAATTAATAGTTTCTTTCTTTTTTTTTTTTTTTGTGAGGAAGATCAGCCCTGAGCTAACATCCATGCCAATCCTCCTCTTTTTGCTGAGGAAGACTGGCCCTGAGCTAACATCTTAATTAATAGTTTCTTAATTACCGAATTCCAACTAGCACCCATCATTTTCAGCAGAAGCTAAACATGTCAACTGTTTTCTGTTGAGTAAAGAATGCTCTCCATTTCAAAGATGGAGCTACAAATTTTTCTTGAAAAGCACTTTTCTTGGTTATAGGTCTGGTTCCTTCTTCCTTAAGTTGTAGGACCTTCTGACAGCCCAGTGATAAAGTCGGACTATTTCCCCCAGAAACTCCCATAAGCTTGGAATGCGAAGACTGGCTTTTTGACCAAATGCTTTCAGGAAAATCATTTGCCAGAAAAATGTACTGACCCTTCTCTATGTTGCTTTCGGACTTCCTTCCCTTACAATGTCCCTGGAACATCAGTTCATGGCATAGCTACTAGGCTCGTCTGCTCAGGCAGCTAGTGGGGCCAGAAAAAGTAGTTTGGCTTTTAAAAATCAAATGTGTACTAGTGTAGACCAAATGTACTGGCAAGAAGAAGTGTTTCAAAGGATACAATTTATAGGTTTCTGGAGTGGAACTAAGGGAAGAGGGCTGGTGTGATCTGTCAGGTAACAAATGATAACATTGGCAAAGTTCAAGGTTGTAGGACATTGATCAGAAATCATCAAATAATCCATTACAAGAAAATGGGGAGATGATTGCTCTTAAGAGAAAACTAAGAGCAATGCAAGGGGAAAGAAAATGTCCAACATGTTTTTTTTTTTTTTTAATCTGGATTTGAGTTTTGTTGGAAACCAGCTGATTGCCGGCTGGGAGACAGCACCTTTGGTAAGTGGGCATCCTGAAAAGTAAGATGCGTCTATTCACTCACTCGCTCTGCAGATAATACCTGTGAAGATATAAAACAATACAGAAGAGTTTAAAAGGTTAGTAAAAATAATTACTGTTGTTGTATTAAGAGCTTCAGTGACTGGGACCTCTATTAGTGAGTACTTCTACTTGCAAGCAAGAGATGCTTTTTAGAATGTGAGTCCTAAAGAGATGAAACCAGAGAACATCAAAAGCAGCAGTGAGCTCTTGATGTCTTGATCCATTTATTCGTTCCCCTAGGCATTCACTAACATGGCAAGCGTTTATGATGCCTGCTATGAGCCAGGTACAGTTCTAGGCACTGGAGAAATAACTGTGGGCAAAGAGACAAACTTACGTTCATGTTTTTGTTTTGTCGCAAGTAAGCAAAGCTACACATCCATGCACACATGCTCATATGGTGAAAGGTTCTATGAAGGAAAAGGAAGCTAGCAAAGGGGTAGGAAGTGCCAGCGGAGGTCAAGGCTGTCAGGACGTGTCCGGACTTGATGTTAGGAGGTCCAGAGAGAAGGAAGGGGAGCAGTTATGGAAGAAAGGAAGCCGCTGGGTGGATGGGAGGAGTTCTTTATGAGATGGGGAAGGCTGGGGGAGGAGGAGGATTGCAGAGGGAGGTGAGGAAGTGTTAGTGAGAAGTCAGTAGTTCATGCTGGGTGTGTTAAATTGGAAATGCCCATTAGAGATTCAAATGGAGATGTTGAGTTGGCAGTTGGATAGCAAACCTGGAGCTCAGGAGGAAGTCAGGGAGTCAGGTGTTGATATGTGAATTTGAGAGTCATGAGCATATTACCGGTATTCTGTATTCGAAGCCACAGGACTAGCTAAAATAATCTAGGAGGTAAGAGGAATTAGTGTAAATAGAGGGGCAGGCTGAGGATTGAACCCAGGGGCACTCCAATATTTAAAGGTCAAGCAAGGAAGAAGCAACCAGCAATAGAAACTGAGAAGTGGTAGCCAGTGTGGTGGGAAGAGAAGCCAGAGTGTGGTGTCCTACAAACCATGTGGCTAAAGAAGCAGTAAGAGACCATTGATGACGAATGCTGCAAGAGTAAAATGAGTTGTGAGAAATAAATTGGTTTAAGTGGATGATACACAAAATAATTCAGGAAGAGAGAACACATGATAGAGGGTGAGGGAGAGAAATAGTAACATAGTAACTGGCTTTTCAGCCTCTGCATCTCTCTGATGCAACTTCCCTTTGGAACATCATCTATCATGATTTAAATCTTGAAAAGAGGCATTTACCTCAATGGATCCTAAACGAAACTTTGTTTTGTAATACAAGAGGCAGTTATATCCGAAGTCGCTAGAGACTGTAGTCCAATGCCATTTGATATAATTTAAAATCCCTACATTCCACCTTGCCCCATGTCCAAACACACAGCAGGCCGGTGCTGTGCATTATTTCACTGTAATACACGTCACATCTGTCCACTTCTCTCCATCTCCACTGCCAACATCCTCCTTCAAGCTGGTGTCATCCCTTGCCTGGCCTTCTACAACTACCTCTGTATTAGTTCATTGGAGAAGCAGCCACCAAGATGAGATTCCATGTACAAGAGATTTATTGGGAGACACACTTGTGAGGGATAAATTGGGAGGGAGCAGAAGTAGGCAGAGACAGCCTGCAGACCTTGAGACAGGTCTGACACCTGTGAAAAAAGAGGGAGGTCAGGACCGGCCACGTGGCTTAGCGGTTAAGTGCACGTGCTCTGCTACTGGCGGCCCGGGTTCGGATCCCGGGTGCGCACTGACGCACGGCTTCTCCGGCCATGCTGAGGCCGCGTCCCACATACAGCAACTAGAAGGATGTGCAACTATAACATACAACTCTCTACTGGGGCTTTGGGGGAAAAATAAATAAATAAAATTAAAAAAAAAAGAAGGGAGGTCAGAAAACTCTCAGATGATGGGGCAGTTCTGAAAAAGTTTCCACCAAGATGGTGAGGAGCTCCCAGCCAAAGCTGCCTGTTAGTGGAGTCCCACACCCCACAGGAACGGGCTGGCACTGGCACTGCACTGTGCCCAGGCAGTAGCGGGAATGGACCAGGGCTTGTAGGGGCAGGGTAGGGGCAAGGGGCAGGGGTTTGACCTCAGCTCAGTTGTGGTGGTGGAGCCTCAGTGAAGCCAAGGCTGGGGCTGTCGGTCAGCTGAGCCCCTGACAGCCAGTTCTCTTAAGAGATTGGAGCTTAATATGACGAGAATCATCAAAACTTAGAAACTTAGAGGAGGGGTCCCCCCCAGAGCTGAAACGCAAAACCTCTGAGGAGGCTGGATGGTGGATGGTGCAGGTATCTCTGAGGCTGTTTTTGAGAGTGGTGGAAAAATTGCAAACTCAACTCAGATGCTGTTTCAGGAAGGCCCTGCTGCTGCCAAGGTAAAGAGGTTCTGCTTCGAAGGAACTGCCCTAGACAGGAAGTCCTCGGGGAAACAGACAGGAAAGAGCAAATCCCGTCTTTCTCCTCCAGTCTTGGATCCCCTTCTAGAGCTCCTGCTTGAGGATCCTAACAAGGAAGGAGTTGAAAAAGCAGAAATGTAGTTTGCAGGGTAAAGAAGAGTGGGTTTGGGGCTGAGAGACAAAAATTTAATACTTTAGTAACTGGCACTCTGTATGATCTGCTTTCCATTTTTTGCAGTCAGGGGGCTCGTGTGTTGTGTCTCATCCTTTATAGTGGATCTGCAGTGATTCCTGGGCCCTCCTGATGTGAAGAGCCTTGGGCCATCTCTCCAGATCCAGGCAGAATGTAATCAGAGAGGATTCTGCTCTAGAGACTATCCCATCTGATTCTAGTTCCCTCAGGACAGAAACCAGTATGCTTTCCTTTGGATCTTGATTTGTTAGTGAGTCTTGTTACTGAGGCCTAACTCCCTTCAGCATCAGCATCCTTTACCAAGGAGACTCTCTTAGCTCTTATGGCTGCTTCAAGGTTCTCCAGTTTACTTGCAAGTGAGCCCTAAGAGCACGGTCTCTCCCTGTCTTCTCCCCAGGGCGCTGCACGTAGTTGATGCTCATTAAATGTTGCTTGAACTGATGAAATTCGTTCAGTAGCCCTGGACAAAAGGGGATGTGTGTGCAGAGAGGTCATTTATTACAGGGGTTCACAAACCCCGTTAAGGCCTTTCTCTTAAAGGCCATATATTACAAATTTTATTATGTGCAGGCCAAAAATTAAGGAGATTATGTAGGTACTTATATTAGGGTTGCCAAATAAAATATTTTTTGTATAAGTATGTCTTATACAATATTTGGGGCATACTTATACTTAAAAATTATTTGTTATTTATCTGAAATTCAAGTTTAACTTGGCATCTAGTATTTTTTGTTTGTTTTTTTTTTTTTGGTGAGGAAGATTAGCCCTGAGCTAACATCTGTTGCCAGTCCTCCTCTTTTTGCTGAGGAAGATTGTCCCTGGGCTAACATCCATGCCCATCTTCCTCTACTTTATGTGGGATGCCGCCACAGCACGGCTTGATAAGCGGTGCGTCTGTCTGCTCCCGGGATCCGAATCTGTGAACCCCGGGCCACCGAAGCAGAGGGCGCGAACTTAACCACTATGCCACTGGGCCGGCCCCCAGCATCTGGTATTTTTATTTAACAAATCTGGCAACTCTAACTTATATAATAATTTAAAATGTAACCATTTAAAAATGTGAAAACCATTCACAGCTCCTAGGCCATTAAAAACAGATGGCTGGCCAGTTTTGGCCCAATGGCTATGATTTGCTAGCCTCTGACCTACTGGATCGTTCAGGTTCCAGTTTCAGGAAACAGAAACCACTCACAGAAAGGGATATAATAGAGAGACTTAAGTGCTCACGAAAATCACTGGGATAGCTGGAGGAGTAAGCTTTCCACTGGGCCTGCAAGAATGAATCCCAGAACAACATGGCAGCACCGGCCTGCCGGGGAAAGTGTGCCTAGTCTCTGTCTCCAGAGTGTGCCCAGACTCTGTCATGCTCCTCAGCCCCTGGAGAAAATCTTTCTCTTGAACCTGATTCCCCCACAAGTTTTCATCCTATTTCTCACATTGCTTTCACTTCCAAAATTCTTGATAGTTTAGTATGTCTATACTCCCTTCATGATAACTCTTACATGTGATTTCTGCAACTTCTTCCTTTTCTACTTCAGGAACATACCATCTTACCTCTGATGGGGAAACCCAGAAGCCACTGCCAGAACTGTTGATTTCAGAGTCACACAGTGTCTGCTAATCAGCACCAGCGCTACTGTCTCCCTCTCCATCTAATTCAATTCTGAATGTAAGTCCCACACACATAGCTGGTTGGCTGAGCCTAAGTCACACCCGGAACAGTCACTGAAAGCAGAGTGAGAAACAGAGCTCTTGGCTTTCTGCAGATTAAGAAAAGCTGATTATAAAAAGAGCAGATTCCATGTGGACCAAACTTGGTTACCACACCTGCTGCCTTCCTCCTTCCCAGGCTTCTCTTGGGTCTCTCACTACCTGAGCTGGCACTGCCCCAGGGATTTTTATTTGTTTATTTATTTATTTATTTATTTATTTATTTATTTTTGTGAGGAAGATCAGCCCTGAGCTAACATCCATGCTAATCCTCCTCTTTTTGCTGAGGAAGACCGCCTCTGAGCTAACATCTATTGCCAACCCCCCCCTTCTTTTTCCCCCAAAGCCCCAGTAGATAGTTGTATGTCATAGCTGCACATCCTTCTAGTTGCTGTATGTGGCATGTGGCCTCAGCATGGCCTGAGAAGCGGTGCGTGGGTACGCGCCTGGGATCTGAACCCCGGCTGCCAGTAGCGGAGCGCGCGCACTTAACCGCTAAGGACGCGGCTGGCCCTGCCCCGAGGATTTTGACTTGTATCTCTGAAAATGTGAGTCAGGTCTGCAATGCTAGACAAGTGAACATAAATATTCTCCTTTCTATTCTGGAACCTCACCATTCCTTTCTTTTTATTTTTGTTAGGAAGAAGACAGAGCCTTTGTTCCCTATGGCTTTGTTTACTGCAGTGAGTAATTCTCTAAATCTTGTGATTTTTTTCCTTCATCATTATGATTCCAGCCTCTCAACTTAAATTGTTTAAGTATATTATTCTTTCTCAATGCAATGCAAGTAGAGCATAGAGACAAAGCACCAGACACAAAGCAGAATTCAAACAAAACCATTTAAATGAAAAATTCAAATGAAACATAAGATTGTTATGCATGATTTATACTTGACATAGTTGATTCGTAATGATAACCGTTCATAAAGACTGTGGGAGAATTTGGACTAAGTTTGAAGTTACTCCCTTTCTCAAAATGTCTCAGAACATGCATTCACTGAATCTTCTCTTTGTTCTTTCTAAGAGGCAAGCTGTTTATGCTCCCTCCAAGACAAATCTTTCAGCCTGTGCTCTGGGTTCAATTTCTTCCCAGTTCCTCCGTGCCTTACTCCAGCACTTATCCCTCTCTTTTAAGCACCTTGATTCTCTCCTTCTTCACTGGTGTCTTCCTCTCCTCTGCAGACATAGTTAGTCCCCCTGACTCTGTATAAATCTTTCGATTCTGCATCTTTTGAATTATTACCGATTCTTCTCCTTTTCTTCACAAAAGTTCTCAAAAGAGTGGTCTACGTTTATTGCCTCTACTTCCTCCTTTCACTTCTTATCCTTCTGCAATCTTGCTTCTGTTCCCAATAACCAGTTGAAAATGCTCCTTTCGAGGGCAATCAATGGTCCTTTCTCAGATTTCCTTATTCATCTTTTTCTAGTTTTAAAAGCTGTTAATACCCCTTTACCTATTTTTGAATGTCCTTTTCTTCACCCTCAGCGATGCTACATTGTTTTATTTCCTCCTAACACATGGCTATGACTATTTTTGATTTCTTCCCCTTTGCCAACCTTATGAGCTTGTCGCATCAATTACTCCTTCTCTCTCATTTTATCTTCAAGCTTTCGTTTTTCAATGACCACATCAATTACCTGCAGACTTGCTTTAATCTCTCTATTTACAGAAAAGAAAAATCCTTCTCTTCAATCTGATTTCCCAACAAATTATCATCCTATTCTCACATTGCTTTCACTCCCAGAATTCTTGCAAGTTTAGTGTATCTATTTTTGCTTCAGTTTCTTATGGCTTAACCTCGTGTATGTGCTTTCCACAACTTCTTCCTTCTCTACTCCTTGACATTCTTTCCTCGCTTGGATTCCGTAACCTGCAGTATACTGGTTGTTTTACTATCTTTTGATGGTTCCTTCTGTGCGCTCTTTGTTCCATGTTCTCCTTCTCATGACTAAAAGTGGATATTTTCTAAAGTTATACAGCTCTTTTCTCACTCTGCAATCTTGCCTGGTGGTCTCCTCCATGCCTTCAGTTTCAACTCCTGGATGACTCCTACATTGCCATCTCAAGCTCATTCTAAATTCTTTCATCATGGTTGTTTGGATAGACACAGTTTGAGTGCTCAAAAAATGGATGAGGATGGGAGCTTGGGTCAGAGAATGCTCTCTGGAGCAGCAAGAACTTCTAGAGGTTATTTCAAGTTAAGTTCTTCAGGAAGAGTCAAAGTCAAACTGGGAACACCAATAATCAATGTTAAGTGCTTTGATTAGGAGCAGAAATATAAATGGAGAATAGAGCCAAGAGTCAGGGTCAGCTCAAAAAAAAGGATTGAATGGGAGCAAGTTTAAAACAAGCAGTGAACATCCAGAATAACTTTGCAAATGGTTTTGGGCAATCCCATAGGTCATCTCAGATAGCAGATGATATGTGGTAGGTGGCGCCAGATTCACCTCAATGTGCAAATTCCAGGCAGTCAAATCCAAAATTCTCTGTGGTCCCTTATTTCTATCTGCCTGCTATGCTTTTCCACATAGATGTCACTCTGGAAACTAATGTTCTTTTTTTTACTGATAGTAACACTACCATTCTGTTATCAGCATCATCCCAAACCTTCGGTCTTTGACCTCTCTCAACTCCTGCATCTAATCAGTTCCCAGATCCTGCCAACTCTTCATGACATTTCTTGTATTTTTTTTTATTTCCAATGTTTTTTCCCCCTTATTTACTCTTGCCTGGATGTGTCAATGGTTTTGTAATTGATCTCTTCATATGTACTGTCTGAGTTTGAACTTTTGAAAAACAATGATGGGATTACACATCCATACCAATTGCTTGCTTCTAAGGCACAAAAGATTTGGGGAGCACTACTGGATAAAGACACTGTGTATAGGGTGGTTTAGGAAGGCGTGTTCTCTTGGTTGTTGCTTGGTACATTTCCCTGAGGTCCCTTTGCCCGACTTAGGTACCCTGAGAAGTGGTCTCATGTGTTTGACATCATGCTGTTGGTCTGTAGCCCACTTATACCCACTCTCTCTAGCCTTTACTTTTATATGCAGCTCTTTATAACTCTCACATGTTATAGCATAAAAGGAAGCAGTTGTACTATAGATGCACACAAATACATTTTTGTGTTACTTGTGATATAGGTTGAAAAGATGTTCATCCCTCTTAATAGTGCTCCTTAGAAATTAATCTTTGGGCATCTGCTTTTATATGTATATATTCATCAAACACAATTTTTTTTTTTTTTGTGAGGAAGATCAGCCTTGAGCTAACATCTGATGCCAATCCTCCTCTCTTTTGCTGAGGAAGACTGGCCCTGAGCTAACATCCGTGCCCATCTTCCTCTACTTTATATGGGACACCACCACAGCATGGCTTGACAAGTGGTGCATCGGTGGGCGCCCGGTATCCAAACCTGCGAACCCCGGGCCTCCGAAGTGGAGTGCGCGCACTTAACCACTGCACCACCAGGCTGGCCCCCATCAAACACAATTTTGATTGACACTCTTTATTCATCATGGAATAATAAAGAAATCCTATTGCCTAAAATTCAAGGTCCTACACAATTTGATCCCAATCTAACATTCCAATAAACTGCCACAAATCCTTTTTGGAAGAAGACAAGATATAAATACATGAACAAATAATTTACCAACATTTCTTCGCAAAGACCTCCTTACCAAACCGAGAACGTGATAAGCTCTCTTCTATTTCTGCAGCTGTTTTTTTTTTCATAATGCCCTCCTGCAATGCCCACCCCCTTCTTTTTTTTTTTTCTTGCAGGGGAAGATTCGCCCTAAGCTAACATCTGTTGCCAATCTTCCTCCTTTTTCTTCCTCCTCTACCCACCGCCCCAAAGTCCCAGTACATAGTTGTGTAGGATTGTAAATTCTTCTAGTTCCCATATGTGAGCTGCCACCACAGCTTGGCTACTGATAGATGAGTGGTGTGGTTTTGTGCCTGGGAATTGAACCCAGGCTGCCAAAGCGGAGTGCACTGACCTTTAACCACTAGGCCATCAGGGCTGGCTCGCCATCCTTTTCTTTTTGTCTTTTCGTTAAGAACTGGGTTCAAATTCACCTCCTTCTTCAGGCATTTTCTGACTGCCCCACCATATGACTCTTAATGTGGTACAAATCTTTATATTGACTGTAACCTTTGTTCTTTTACCTCAGCTTCCTATCACTCCCCAAGTTTTAATGAGTCCCTTGTCACTGTGTCCAGGAATTACCGGGCCATTGGAAGTTTTTACTATTAATTAATTTTTACCCAATTGGCCAGACCTTTGAGAATTAATGACATATTACTCATTCTTTACTGAAAAATTTTACCTTGCATCACTTGTGTTAAGGTCTTAGTCGTCTCAAACCATAGAAGGTCAGTGAAGCATCTACACATCACAGTTTCATTCCCTTGCCCTTCATTATTCCAAAACTTTCTCCTCAGAGATGTAGCCATGATAGACTTCAGAGTTTTTGCATGAATCCCACTGTTGCCACCAATCTGCCTAACCACCATGTTGAAAATGTTAATAGTAGGCTTAGATTGTTGAAAGGAGCCATATGCAGATACCACTTGGATAAATCAAACAAAATTTAATTATCTAAACTAAACATAAGGAAGTCAGTTCAATCAGAGTACACAAGAGAGATATCACAACAATGTTTAATGATAGATGGAGGTGTAAGCTTATGGAACCCTCAAATGGAACTTACCAGTGGACACACAGTTGCACATGTTAGGTTTGAGTGAGCAAGGGTCATGTCAGATCTCATAAATTTCAGAGGTGCACAATAGACAATATGATTGCAAAAGTACGGTACACTTGCACTAAGTAAACTTAACCCTGAATAGCTATTTATCATCCTCAACCTTCCAAGCTATCCTAGCTTGGGCCAAACACATTCCTTAGTTAATTTCTGTGGAGCTAAAACAAAAGTCTATCATCCAGATGTCTTTGGAAATCTGGAATTTGGCAGGCTTTTAGAACTGCAATTGGGCCCATTCTGTGTAAGATTTATGGTCCTGTAGCAATTTCTGTTTGTACCTTTTCTTGTGTCACCCAGGTTTTATTATCTAACAATGCCATTTATATTTTCATGAGATTTATATGATTAAAGTAATATGTTTTTATACATTTTACATCCGTAATGCCTAACTCACCATATTTCATTTAAAAATGTCATTTCATCAAGCATTTGTTGTGCACTTACTGAGTTTCAGGCACTATCTTAAATGCTGGAAATACAAATAGACTATGACTTGATCTTTGGCTTGGAAGAATTCAGCATTTTAGCAAGTCAGACTGGAGCAGCCGTGAAAGTGCACTTCTCAGCTCCCCCTTCAAGAAGAGAACCTGCTGCTCCTTGCAGTTATCTGACTACTCCCGGGCCTCTGGGATCTAAAGCAGAGGCTTGAGCTGAGGTCAAGCTCTCCCCAAGTAGCTCCCAGTCAATGGTGGAGAACGGTGGAGGTACTAGGCCTGACCGTTTTTGCCTGAAGCAAGCATCCTCCACAAGGAATCCTTGTGCTGGATTTCCACGTTGGCTGGCCAAGACGTTCTCAGTGCTGCGCTGTAGTCTGAAGCTCTTCCTACCCAAGCCTACTTCCTTCTTTTCCATTCACAGGTGTCAGCCATGCATCATGGTGGAAAATCTTTCCCTGTCAACTCCTGCTCCTTCTTTCCCTGTGTTCTGTAAACTTTACCCTCAATAAATTTCTTGTCCTCCATCTTGGCATCTGCTTGTCAGAATACCTGAACTGATAACACACAGACACAAAAAATAATTACAAAAAATGCGATAACTATTATAATTAGGATTATGTGTGAACTATTATGGGAAACTTCTCTTGCCTTCCACAAAGAGACTTAGAAAATTCTTCCCTTATGTTTTCTACACTACCTTGCACAAATGCTGCCTGTATTGGAGAACAGCTCATATTGTATTATAATGCTTCTTTGTATGTTTGTCACTCTGTTAGACTGTGAGCTCCTTAAGAGACAATGACGTTTTATCTTTGGATACTGAAGGTTTTTTTAATCAAGCTCAGTGGTGCCAAAAATTCTTGTTGAGAGATGGATAGGACTTGGAGGAAAGCATCACAGAGGAGGAATCAATGATCTGGTTTGAAGAATGAGCCGCCACTTTTCAGATAAATAAGGAGAAGGATGAGTATTTGATAGAAGGACCATCATCTAGAATCATGTGCTAAGCACAGAAGCATGAACAAGTATTCAGGAAGTGGCAAGTCATTTGGAAAGGCTAGAGCTTACTGTGCTTGGGGATGTTTAGGAGTGGGAGACGATGATGGAAAGATCAATTAACCTTGGGCAACATAGGTACTTGCTAAATGTTATATATAAAAACCATATATAACACGCCTCAAAAAATGTTGTTTGAGGAATTGTGTGTGTGTGTGTGTGTGTGTGTGTGTGTGTAGTAAGATGAGGTGAGGTGACTGAAACAAAAAGTTCTGGCTATATTTCATTCTACATAAAAAACAGCAGAAAATTATGATGAAAAATTATCTGTGACCGTGAATGTTTCAATTTTCTATACAGAAACCAAGAGAAAAATCAATTTCTAACTGTTTGCTTATAGTGCTATAGCAATGAAAATACATTCTCCAGTCTCATAACCTCAGAGCTGTTTCTGACTATTTCTTCTCCTTTGGCACACGCATCCTATTATGTGCCAAATCCTTACGAGTTTTCCTCTAGAATAATTCGGGAGTCACTCCTTTCTTTGCATATCCACAGCATCACTCTTCTGCAGGCACTACAAGCCCCCTGTTGAATCTCTACACTGAGTCTCAACACCTCTGTTCAGGCCTTGTAGATCCTTAGTCACAATCCCAAGAATATCCATGAGAACTGTTTTTATTACATTGCTTTTCTTGGTCAGGAACTTAGGATAGTTTTCTGTTATCAGTTATGACATGTATAAAGTCCTGAGCCTGACCTTCAAGATCCTCTAATTCCTACTTCCATGTAGCACCATCTAACCATTTTTAGCTTCATGTCTTGGTACTTCCCAATGTGGCCAAGGACATCCCTCAAACACTTTCTATACAGTTTGTTCCTTTTAGTCTCTCATGCTATTTTTCTCTGAAACTTCTTTCATTTCAACCAATACATTTTCTTATTAACCCATCCACCTTTACTCTGAGTACACTCAGGCATGTATATATATGCATGTGTGTGTGTATATATATATACACACAAGCATACACACATATAAAATATGATATGTATGTATATATATATAGCATATGCTTTATATTTGTTCTCTCTTATTTCATTCATATATGTTTTATTTTTCCTTATTTTCTTAGATTAGGTAAAAACTAGGTCTTTTAAGCCTTTTGGGTGTATCTGATAATATTAGTTCCTGTTGTAAATTCCACAAGCTCTTAAATAGTGGTAAGTGGATGAATAAATGCACATCTCTCTGATAATATATTTTTAGACCTTAATTGCCTTTAACTCTTTTGTTTTCAATCCCTTGCTATATAGAGCTCAGCTTTTCTCTTCCCCTACAAATCTCGAAGGCTGTAATTCTTAATAGCAGATGGGAAGATGAGAAAGGTGAGGCTGGGCCAGAGAACGGTTATGGAGAGCACCCTCTACGGGACTGTATTAGAATCAAGGGAAAGCATGTAGAGTTTGAAGACATGTTCTCAGAATTATGATTTGTTCCCCCCAGGGTGTATCTTTCCCCTCCATCCTGCCAAAAATCACCAATGACCAAATTAGGTTATTCTTTAGACTACTCAACAAATGGATTTATTTTGAGATTCAATTTCATTATGGTTAATCATAATATTTTATGTGTAACCTAATGTAAAAAATTAGGTTCAATTGAATTTTTTGAACATAGTAAATGGCTAGAAATAGCCAATGCTAATAATTAGGTAAAAATCAGAGAAGAGAAGTGTTTGTCCCTTTTTTTAAACCATAAAATTGACAGCTAATATTGAGCAGTTTGATTCATAAAATGCCATATTAGTCAACCAGCAAATGTTGTGAAAACACTGCACTAAGAGCCAAGACCCTTGGTTTGTCTTCTCAGATCTGCCACTGTCTTTGTGGGCTTGGGCCCCAAGGCCTCATTGCTTTATCTGTAACATGAACCTAATGTGCCTTACTTACTTGTAGTTCTAATAACCTCCTTAAATTCCTGCTGGGTGCCAGGCATGGTACAAGATGAATATTAAGTATATAAGACTCGGCTTCTGCTTTCAAAGTGTAGAGAATCTTAGAGAAACTGTACCATGGGTGCAAACATCTTCCTTGGAAGTTGTTATCTACAAAAATATTTACAAAGAATGTAAATACACTGTTAGCAACTTCTCAGAAGAGAATAGCTTTTTCTTAAAAAAATTAGAAATATCAGCCAACCTTTAA
The DNA here is from genome assembly GCF_020826845.1 of Diceros bicornis minor. NCBI lineage: Eukaryota > Metazoa > Chordata > Mammalia > Perissodactyla > Rhinocerotidae > Diceros > Diceros bicornis. Next base: position 56,452,006 of record NC_080762.1, on the reverse strand, counting down.
AAATTCACAAAATCAGTTATATTGTAAAAAACGAGGTTATACCCTCATTTGCGATAGGACATATATTTTTTAAAAGTTCCATCAAGATGGGAAATAAAAATCTAACGCCATCATGTCTAGGAAATCTATGCTTTCCCTCTCCTTCCCTCCAAATCAAATATATTAGCAATTCCATGTCGAGGATGAAGAGGGGCAGAGAGAAGAGAAGGACGGCAGCAGGAAGCGTGTGTGTCTCTCGAGTCAGCACCCCTCCACGAGCTGCTCTATCGAGTACCCCCAGACTGTACATTTCCAAAGAGTGAGATTTTGTCTTTTTCATCTTTATTTCCCCAGAGTACCTGGCAAAGGCTGTATAGTCAATAATTATTTGTTGTTGAATAGACAAATTGAAATGATTTGAGAATTATATCTTGTATCTGTTAGTCACCTTCTCAGGTAACACCCAGATTTTAGATAATCATCTCCTCCAGTTCTTTCATGTTGCTCTCTCCCATCATTTCCCACTTCCTACTTTTTTCTGTGTTAAGTTAAGGTCATCTAAGCTGCTTGAATAAAGAAATTCCAAAATCCAATGGCAGAGAGACTATGGTTTATTTCTTTCTCACTTTCTCTGGGGTAAGTGCTCCAGGTTGGCAGCTGGTTCTACTCCATGCAGGTATTTTAGAAGCCAGGTGAATAGTGGCATTGCAAAGATCAACAAGTGACTTTCAGGGTCCCTCAGCCAGAGGGAAGGAGAAAGAATAGAAGTCTGGGGCCAGAGAATTCCACGGAAGCAGTGATATGGGAGGTAAAGACGTAAGCTTTGCTGCAGTCTAGTGGTGAAGCTGTGTGTCTCATCACAGAGCCGCACGGAGGGCATGGGGCCGGGGGAGCTCAGCCCTCAGCCTGGCAGCCTTGTCACAGCCTCAACTCTGTAACCCTGGAAGAAGGAAGAACCTTATTCCCTCTCTTGCTGAACAGCTAGCAGTCTCTGCCAGATCTTCTTTTCCCCCCGGCGGTTTGCCATATTTGTCTTATAGACTCGGGCTCTAGAAAACATTTCAACGAAAACCTGTGGTTTTTTCTGTAGGCACTAATTTCCATGTCCTCACGGTTTTGGTGGTGATATTACTCAGGTAAACAATATTATATCCCATCTCAATTACTCTGATACGTTTGAGAAATTTAAAGTTTATTTCTGAGATCTTGACATTTTTTAGTTTTACAGTAAAACAGCCTTAGATTTATGTTGCCAAATGTTCAGAAAAAAATCCCATGTCAGTGGTTTAAACCAAAGAGTGCAAAGTGCTTAAAATAATGGGGGACTTCCTCGAGCTAAATTTTATAGCTAATATGGTTCCTTGAGTTCATTGGCAGAATTGGTCTTTGGTTGGAAACATTCCTTGTGCAGTTTACTGTAATATGATAACTGTGGTATGCTATTCTGGTGCCATTTAGAATTCAGTAAGGAAGAGTCTTTCCCAGTTTTGTCATTCTGAACTGTAATCTATAAATATATATATTTTAATAACTCTAAAGTAAGCTAGAGTTTATAAAGGATCAATTCTGGGTACATTTGTAGAGTTGTGCTCCAAGAAGAATGGCTGAATACAAGAGAGAGGTCTATAACATTCGACTTGTGTTTGCCAAATTCAAAGGATTTTCCTAATTCTCTTTATGTTTTCCCCTTATGCCCTCCCACCTAACCTTGGAGGATACTGCAACTCTGTTTCCTTGGCAAAATAACTTCAAGGAGATCTGGAATGAAAGATCACTTATGTTTTAATGGCTCTGCCTGTCAACAGCTGACTTTCTGTTAATAGCAGAGCATGCTGTATTTGCACACAGAGAGGAGTACAAAACGCTTTCCTTGATTTGTATACACTTGGGGCCATTAAGGGTCATTGATTGCCAATTTTAGAGATGCTGACAAGTGTAGACAGAGGTGCAGAAGGTTTTTTTCATGAACTTTTTCTTTGAATTGCAAAGAATTGTCTTTATATATGATGTCTACATGTTTCCCATCTTGATGGAACTTTTAAAAAATATATGTCCTATCACAAGTGGGGGTATAACCTTGTTTTTTACAATATAACTGATTTTGTGAATTTTTAAAGGTTGGCTGATATTTCTAATTTTTTTAAGAAAAAGCTATTCTCTTCTGAGAAGTTGCTAACAGTGTATTTACATTCTTTGTAAATATTTTTGTAGATAACAACTTCCAAGGAAGATGTTTGCACCCATGGTACAGTTTCTCTAAGATTCTCTACACTTTGAAAGCAGAAGCCGAGTCTTATATACTTAATATTCATCTTGTACCATGCCTGGCACCCAGCAGGAATTTAAGGAGGTTATTAGAACTACAAGTAAGTAAGGCACATTAGGTTCATGTTACAGATAAAGCAATGAGGCCTTGGGGCCCAAGCCCACAAAGACAGTGGCAGATCTGAGAAGACAAACCAAGGGTCTTGGCTCTTAGTGCAGCCTTCTTCCTCCCCTTCCATTCCAAGCTTCTTTGGGAAGTAAAACAAAACCAAACAAATAACAGCAGGAAGGAAACACGTGGGAGTGGGGGACTTTTTAGTGCTGTTACCATCAACGCCCAGAAAGGATTCCTATTTACTTTTCTTCATAACACATTTCTTTGTCCAGAACAGTTATCTTTCATTACAGAATTATAGAAAAGACACCATGGTAAAGACTTTCTTTATTAATTGCTTAAAGGTCATGACCTAAAACTCAAGGACTCTTAGGCCAGGGTTGATTTGATGTAATTAGTATAGTTGAGCCTAAGAAAGTATTTCCGGAAGCTTATGTGGGGAGATAACAGTAGTTATAATCATCACAACCAGATCTCGGAGAGTCACCTGCATTTCAGCTACTGTGCTTAGGCTTTATGCCCACTCCTGTTTACACAGAGATGGCTCAGTCCTTCACTGGCTCTGCTTTCCTTCAGGAAAGCAGAGTGATGAGAATGTTTTCAGTACTCTTTTTTTTTTTTTTTCCTGGGGAGAGCAGGTCATCTTTTTTTTTTTTTATTGATGTTTTAATGGTTTCTAACATTGTGAAATTTTGGGTTGTACATTTTTGTTTGTCCATCACCATATATATGACTCCCTTCACCCCTTGTGCCCACCCCCTACCCCCACTGCCCCTGGTAACCACAGTCCAGTTTTCTCTGTCCATGTGTTGGTTTATATTCCACATATGAGTGAGATCCTACAGTGTTTGTCTTTCTCTTTCTGGCTTATTTCACTTAACATAATACGCTCCAGGCCCATCCATGTTGTTGCAAATGGGACGATTTTGTCTTTTTTTATGGCTGAGTAGTATTCCATTGTATATATATACCACATCTTCTTGATCCAATAGTCAGTCGAGGGACACTTAGGTTGCTTCCACTTCTTGGCTATGGTGAATAATGCTGCAATGAACATAGGGGTGCATAAGCCTCTTTGGATTGTTGATTTCAGGTGCGTTGGATAGATTCCCAGTAGTGGGATGGCTGGATCATAGGGCATCTCTATTTTTAATTCTTTGAGGAATCTCCATACCATTCTCCATAGAGGCTGCACCAATTTGCATTCCCACCAGCTGTGTATGAGGGTTCCTGTTTCTCCACATCCTCTCCAACATTTGTTGTTTTTTGTCTTGGTGATTAGAGCCATTCTAACAGGCGTGAGGTGGTATCTTACTGTTGTTTTGATTTGCATTTCCCTGATGATTAGTGATGTTGAGCATCTTTTCATGTGCCTATTGGCCATCTGTATATCTTCCTTGGAGAAGTGTCTGTTCATTTCCTCTGCCCATTTTTTGATCGGGTTGTTTGTTTTTTTGTTGTTCAATTGTGTGAGTTCTTTATATATTATGGAGATCAACCCCTTGTCAGATGTATGTTTTGCAAATATTCTCTCCCAGCTGGTTGGTTGTTTGTTCATCTTGATTCTGGTTTCATTTGTCTTATAAAAGCTCTTTAATCTGATAAAGTCCCACTTGTTTATTTTTTCATTAGTTTCCCTAGTCTGGGTAGGCATGTCATCTGAAAAGATTCCTTTAAAACCAATGTCAAATAGTGTGTTGCCTATATTTTCTTCTATGAGTTTTATAGTTTCAGGTCTCACCTTCAGGTCTTTGATCCATTTTGAGTTAATTTTTGTGAATGGCGATAGCACATGGTCCACTTTCATTCTTTTGCATGTGGCTGTCCAGTTTTCCCAACACCATTTATTGAAGAGACTTTCCTTTCTCCATTGCATGTTCTTAGCACCTTTGTCGAAAATTAGCTGTCCGTATATGTGTGGTCTTATTTCTGGGCTTTCAATTCTGTTCCATTGATCTGTGTGTCTGTTTTTGTACCAGTACCATGCTGTTTTGATTACTATTGCTTTGTAGTATGTTTTGAAGTCAGGGATTGTGATGCCTCCTGCTTTGTTCTTTTTCTTTAGGATTTCTTTAGCTATTCGGGGTCTTTTGTTGCCCCATATAAATTTTAGTATTCTTTTTTCTATTTCTGTGAAGAATGTCATTGGGGTTCTGATTGGGATTGCATTGAATCTGTAGATTGCTTTAGGTAATATAGACATTTTAACTATGTTTATTCTTCCAATCCACGTGCATGGGATATCTTTCCATTTCTTTATGTCATCATGGATTTCTTTCAATAATGTCTTGTAGTTCTCATTGTATAGGTCCTTCACCTCCTTGGTAAGATTTATTCCTAGGTATTTTATTCTTTTTGATGCAATTGTAAATGGTATTATCTTTTTGAGCTCTCTTTCTGTTAGTTCATTATTAGCATATAGAAATGCAACTGATTTTTGTAGATTGATTTTGTACCCTGCCACTTTGCTGTAGTTGTTGATTGTTTCTAATAGTTTTCCAACAGATTCTTTAAGGTTTTCTATATATACAATCATGTCATCTGCAAATAGTGAGAGTTTCACTTCTTCATTACCTATTTGGATTCCTTTTATTCCTTTTTCTTGCCTAATTGCTCTGGCCAAAACCTCCAGTACTATGTTGAACAGGAGTGGTGAGAGTGGGCAGCCCTGCCTCGTTCCTGTTCTCAGAGGAATGGCTTTCAGTCTTTCCCCGTTGAGTATGATGTTGGCTGTGGGTTTGTCATATATGGCCTTTATTATGTTGAGGTACTTTCCTTCTATTCCCATTTTATTGAGAGTTTTTATCATAAATGGATGTTGTATCTTGTCAAATGCCTTCTCTGCGTCTATTGAGATGATCATGTGGTTTTTATTCTTTGTTTTGTTGATGTGATGTATCACGTTGATTGATTTGCGGATGTTGAACCATCCCTGCGTCCATGGTATAAATCCCACTTGATCATGGTGTATGATCTTTTTAATGTATTGTTGTATTCGGTTTGCCAATATTTTGTTGAGGATTTTTGCATCAATGTTCATCAGCGATATTGGCCTGTAATTTTCTTTCTTTGTATTGTCTTTGTCTGGTTTTGGTATCAGGGTGATGTTGGCCTCGTAGAATGATTCAGGAAGTGTTCCATCTTCCTCTATTTTTTGGAATAGTTTGAGAAGGATGGGTATTAAATCTTCTTTGAATGTTTGGTAAAATTCACCGGAGAAGCCATCTGGTCCTGGACTTTTATTTTTTGGGAGGTTTTTGATTACTATTTCAATCTCTTTACTTGTTATTGGTCTATTCAGATTCTCCATTTCTTCTTGGTTCAATTTTGGGAGGTTGTATAAGTCTAAGAATTTATCCATTTCTTATAGATTGTCCAATTTGTTGGTGTATAATTTCTCATAGTATTCTCTTATAATCCTCTGTATTTCCATGGTATCCGTTGTAATTTCTCCTCTTTCATTTCTAATTTTATTTATTTGAGCCTTTTCTCTTTTTTTCTTAGTAAGCCTGGCTAAGGGTTTGTCGATTTTGTTTATCTTCTCGAAGAACCAACTCTTTGTTTCATTAATCCTTTCTACTGTTTTTTTGGTCTCAATTTCATTTATTTCTGCTCTGATTTTTATTATTTCTCTCCTTCTGCTTACTTTGGGCTTTGTTCTTTTTCTAGTTCAATTTAAGGTTGCTTATTTGGGTTTTTTCTTGTTTGTTAAGGTGGGCTTGTATCGCTATGAGTTTCCCTCTCAGGACCGCTTTTGCTGCATCCCATATGGTTTGGTATGGCATATTTTCATTTTCCTTTGTTTCCAGATATTTTTTGATTTCTCCTTTAATTTCATCAATGATCCATTGGTTGTTCAGTAGCATGTTGTTTAATCTCCACATTTTTGTCACTTTCCCAGTTTTTTTTTCATGGTTGATTTCCAGTTTCATAGCATTATTGTCTGAAAAGATGCTTGTTATGATTTCAATCTTCTTAAATTTATTGAGACTTGCTTAGTTTCCCAACATATGGTCTATCCTTGAGAATGTTCCATGCGTGCTTGAGTAGAATGTGTAGTCAGCTGTTTTTGGATGGAGTGCTCTGTATATGTCTACTAGGTCCATCTCATCCAGTTTTTCATTTAAGTCTACTATTTCTTTATTAACTTTTTGCCTGGATGATCTATCCATTGATGTAAGTGGGGTATTAAGAGCCCCTCCTATTGTTGTGTTGTTGTTAATGTCTCCTTTTAGGTTTGTTAATAGTTGCTTTATGTACATTGGTGCTCCTATGTTGGGTGCATATATATTTATAAGTGATATGTCTTCTTGGTGGAGTGTCCCTTTTATCATTATATATTTCCTTTCTTTGTCTTTCTTAACCTGTTTTATCTTGAGGTCTACTTTGTCTGATATGAGTATAGCAACACCTGCTTTCTTTTGTTTGCCATTAGCTTGGAGTATTGTCTTCCGTCCTTTCACTCTGAGCCTGTGCTTGTCTTTAGTGCTAAGATGTGTTTCCTGAAGGCAGCATATTGTTGGGTCTTGCTTTTTAATCCATCCTGCCACTCTGTATCTTTTGATTGGAGAGTTCAATCCATTTACATTTAGGGTAATTATTGATATATGAGGGCTTAATGTTGCTGTTTTGTCACTTATTTTCTGGTTCTTTTGCATTTCCTTTGTTTCTTGTCCCATTTGTTTTGGACTGCCAATTCAGTTTGGTTGTTCTGTCTTATGATTCTTCTAGTTTTCTCTTTGTTTATCATATGTGGTTTTGCTTTGATTATTTGTTTAGTGGTTACCTTGAGGTTTGGGCAAAAAATCTTGTGTATGAGATAGTCCATTATCTGATAGCCTCCTATTTCCTTATACTAAGTCAATTCAGTCACTTTCCTCTTCCCCTTCTAAGTTGTTCTTGTTATACCTTATTCTATCTTGTGTTGTGGCTGTGTGTTTACAGTATGAGGTTAAATTTATTTTTGGTGAATTTCTTCCTTTGATCTTTGAGTTTAGTATTTAAGTGGTTGCTAACCTATTCCGGTAAAGATCTACTGTTTCTGTGATTTTGTCTACCTACTTTTCTCCTTCCTCCAAGCTTTGTGTTCCCTTTCTCTTCTTGTTTTCAGGCCTGAGGGCCTTCTTGAGTATTTCTTGTAGTGGGGGTCTCGTGGCCATGAACTCCCTTAGCTTTTGTTTATCTGGGAGAGTTACTATTTCTCCATCATATTTGAAGGATATTTTTGCTGGATAGAGTATTCTTGGCTGAAAGTTTTTGTCTTTCAGTATTTTGAATATATCATTCCAGTCTCTTCTAGCCTGAAAAGTTTCTGTTGAGAAATCCGCTGAGAACCTGATGGGAGTTCCTTTGTACGTTATTTTTTGTTTTTGTCTAGCTGCCCTTAATATTGTTTCTTTGTCGTTGACCCTGGCTAGCCTTACCACTAGGTGTCGTGGTGAAGGCCTTTGTCTTTTAATATATATAGGTGTCCTGTTGGCTTCGCTTACTGGTATTTCCTGCTCCTTCCCCAGATTTGGGAAATTCTCAGCTATTATTTCCTTGAATAGGCTCTCTGTTCCTCTTTCCCTCTCCTCTCCCTCAGGAATACCTATAATTCTTATGTTACATTTTCTAATAGAGTCAGATATTTCTCGCAGTCTTTCTTCATTTCTTTTTAGTCTTAGTTCTCTCTCCTCTTCCATCTGGAGTATATCTGTATTCCTATCCTCTAAAGTGCTAATTCTTTCCTCCATATTGTCAGCTCTGTTCTTTAAAGATTCCAGATTCTCCTTTATCTCCTCCATCGTGTTCTTCATCTCCATCAGCACTGATTGGTTTTTCTTTATGATTTCAATCTCTTTTGTGAAGAAACTCCTAATCTCATTGAATTGTTTGTCTGTGTTGTCTCGTATTTCGTTGAGTGTTTTTATGATAGCTATTTTGAAATCTCTGTCGTTTAGGTTATGGATTTCTGTGTCTTCGGGGTTGATTTCTGAGTGCTTGTCATTTTGTTTCTGGTCTGGTGATTTCATATATTTTTGCATTGTGGTTCCTGTGTTGGTTTTGTTTTTTCTCATCCTGGAAGTCTCTAGTTGCAATTTCCACCTGCCACCACTGTCTGGTGGTAAAGGGCTGTGTAGTCTAAGCCCCCTGCGCTCTGCCCCGGTTTTTCTGCTGCGATCTGCAGTTTTGTGGTTTTTTTTCCCGCTGCGATCCATGGGTCCAGTCGTTTGATCAGGTCTGCCTCGGATCGCTAGGTCTGGTCTGGTCGGTTGAGCTGCAGAGTCTGGGTTGCGGGGAGGGGGGAGCTCTCTCTTTTGCCCTCTGGATCCCTGACGTGGGGGGCTTCTCGTTTGCCCCTCTTTATCCGCTCTCTGGGGTGCTCAGATGTTGATGGTAGCCCTGTGGCTCCTCTGAGTCCTCTGTGCGGGAGTTTCCCACTGGCTGAGAGAGTCCGAAGAGCCACGGTTTCCCCGCTGAGGGCCGCCCCTCCCCCCTCTCTGGGAGCCGCGCAGACCGGGATCGCTGATCTGATGGGGAGGGAGAGGAGTTCTCCTTACCTCTCCCCACTTCCTCCGGGGGCCCAGCACGTTCTGCTCTCAGATGTGCGGCAGTGTGGATCCCTCCACTCTAGGTTTTCACTGTCTGGGATTCTGTTGTTGGTCTGTGACTGTTGCTTTTGTTGTATCTTGTCAGGGGAAGAGTTCACGGGAAAGCTCACTCCGCCATGATGCTGACGTCACTCCGTTTTCAGTACTCTTTAGGGAAACCATTTAAATCGCCCGTAATTTCCGTCTAATGAGGGTAGAAAAGCTTAAAAATCCAAATCTTTAGTCCTCAAGATTTTCACTTTGACGTTTACCTCTCACAGTTTTCGTTCCCTTAAGCCCAGATGAAGTAATTTTTTTCTCCGAACTCTGTATTTGAGTTTTTTAAAAATATAAACCATGATAGATTGACAGTGCAGTCCTGTTCCCTGATATTTACATCTTTGTAAGGAAGACATGTGCAGTGGGGTTGTGGGGACTTCATAACAGAGAAGGGCCTGCAGGGAGGCTCAGCTGTTTGTCTCTCGTGGGTATCTGGGGGGAAAAGGAAAGGAGAATTCTTTACCCAGAGTTTGAAAAGAGTGCCTGCTCCTGCCCTTTCTCCGTTTGGTTGTATTTCTTTAGTCTCTGGTTTGGTTTCCTCCTCACGTGGTGAGCCGCACCGGCTGCCATCACCACTTGGGGAATGTGCACAGTTCATTTCATGTTGGATGCATGGATGGTGTCCAAAGGCAGAAATGAGCTAATGCATTTTATTATAGGATGTTGCTTTTAAAAAGTGTTTATTCCTCATGGTTCTTTGTCAAAACAGAATATAGTGTGTGGAAAAACTGAAAGTTTCAGGGGAAATGGAAAGGATCCACACCTGCAGAGTCAGATATTAGTTCTGCATAGCCCTGTGGACATTTGCCACAAGGCTTCAGAGGATGAGATCCTGTTCCTGGAACGGTAATGGAGAAGGTTCTGTGGATATATATTCTTTACATTTTTATTTTTAGAATTCAAAATTTATTTTATGAATTAAAAGTAACATAAATAAAATGTACTGCTGTGTCATCTTTAGGCTAAGATGACATGAGATTCTGTTTTAAAAAGATTTGTCTATAAAGGAGAAGTTGAGAGTCAAAGTATGGATGAGTCTCTTTTTTAAATGTGATGGCTTGAATTGCTTGGTTTCAGTGCCCTTCTTGATATTTCAGAGAAAATGGAAATAGGCCGTGGCTTTTACTTTATCATGAGGCTTTGATCTTCAAGAATGTGGTGGGAAAAGGTCTGTGTTTTTTTTCTTTTTTTTTTTTTATTGGTTTATAACATTGTAAAAATTTCAGGTGTACATCATTGTACTTCTATTTCTGCATGGACTACATCATGTTCACCACCAAAATACTAATTACAACCCATCACCACACACATGTACCGAATTATCCCTTTCACCCTCCTCCCTCCCCGCTTCCCCTCTGGTAACCACCAATCCAATCTCTGTCCCTATGTGTTTGTTTGTTGTTGTTATTATCTACTACTTAATGAAGGAAATCATACGGTATTTGACCTTCTCCCTCTGACTTATTTCACTTTGCATTATACCCTCAATGTCCTTCCATGTTGTCACAAATGCCTGGATTTCATCGTTTCTTATGGCTGAGTAGTATTCCATTGTGTATATATACCACATCTTCTTTATCCATTCGTCCCTTGATGGGCACTTAGGTTGCTTCCAAGTCTTGGCTATTGTGAATAACACTGCAATGAACACAGGGGTGCATGTACCTTTGCAAATTGGTGTTTTCAAGTTCTTTGGATAAATACCCAATAGTGGAATAGCTGGATCATATGGTAGCTCTATCCTTGATTTTTTGAGGAATCTCCATACTGTTTTCCATAGTGGCTGCACCAGTTTGCACTCCCACCAGCAGTGTATGAGTGTTCCCTTTTCTCCACATCCTCTGCAACACATGTTGTTTCCTGTCTTGTTAATTATAGCCATTCTGACAGGCGTGAGGTGATATCTCATTGTAGTTTTGATTTGCATTTCCCTGATAGTTAGTGATTTTGAACATCTTTTCATGTGTCTGTTGGCCATCTGTATATCTTCTTTAGAGAAATGTCTGTTCAGGTCTTTTGCCCATTTTTAAATTGGGTTGTTAGTTTTTTTGTTGTTGAGATGCATGAGTTCTTTATATATTTTGGAGATTAAGCCCTTATCAGATGTATGGTTTGCAAATATCTTCTCCCAATTGTTAGGTTGTCTTTTCGTTTTGTTGATGGTTTCCTTTGCTGTGCAGAAGCTTTTTAGTTTGATGTAGTCCCATTTGTTTATTTTTTCTATTGTTTCTCTTGCCCGGTCAGATGTGGTGTTTGAAAAGATGTTGCTAAGACCGATGTGGAAGAGCGTACTGCCTATGTTTTCTTCTAGAAGTTTCATAGTTTCAGGTCTTACATTCAAGTCTTTAATCCATTTGGAGTTAATTTTTGTGTATGGTGTAAGGTAAGGGTCTACTTTCATTTTTTTGCATGTGGCTGTCCAGTTTTCCCAACACCATTTGTTGAAGAGACTTTCTTTTCCCCATTGTATGTTCTTGGCTCCTTTGTCAAAGATTAGCTGTCCATAGATGTGTGGGTTTATTTCTGGGCTTTCGATTCTATTCCATTGATCTGTGTGTCTGTTTTTGTGCCAGTACCATGCTGTTTTGGTTACTATAGCTTTGTAGTATATTTTGAAATCACGGAGTGTGATACCTCCAGCTTTGTTCTTTTTTCTCAGGATTCCTTTAGCTATTCGGGGTCTTTTGTTGTTCCCTATAAATTTTAGGCTTCTTTGTTCTATTTCTGTGAAAAATGTTGTTGGAACTTTGATAGGGATTGCATTGAATCTATAGATGGCTTTAGGAAGTATGGACATCTTAACTATGTTAATTCTTCCAATCCAAGAGCACGGAATATCTTTCCATTTCTTTGTGTCTTCTTCAATTTCTTTCAGAAATGTTTTATAGTTTTCGGTGTACAGATCTTTCACCTCTTTGGTTAAGTTTATTCCTAGGTATTTTATTCTTTTTGTTGCAATTGTAAATGGGATGGTATTCTTAATTTCTCTTTCTGCTACTTCGTTGTTAGTGTACAGAAATGCAACTGATTCTTGTATGTTGATTTTGTATCCTGCAACTTTACCATATTCGTTTATTATTTCTAAAAGTTTTCTGGTGGATTCTTTAGGGTTTTCTATATATAAAATCATGTCATCAGCAAATAGTGACAATTTCACTTCTTCCTTTCCAATTTGGATCCCTTTTATTTCTTTCTCTTGCCTGATTGCTCTGGCTAGGACTTCCAATACTATGTTAAATAGGAGTGGTGACAGTGGGCATCCTTGTCTGGTTCCTGTTCTTAGAGGGATAGCTTTCAGTTTTTCACCATTGAGGATGATATTAGCTGTGGGTTTCTCATATATGGTCCTTATTATGTTGAGGTACTTTCCTTCTATACCCATTTTATTCAGAGTTTTTATCATAAATGGATGCTGTATCTTGTCAAATGCTTTCTCTGCATCTATTGAGATGATCATGTGATTTTTGTTCTTCATTTTATTAATGTGGTGTATTACGTTGATTGATTTGCGAATGTTAAACCATCCCTGCATACCTGGAATAAATCCCACTTGATCATGGTGTATAATCTTTTTAATGTATTGTTGTATGCGATTTGCTAGTATTTTGTTGAGGATTTTCGCATCGATGTTCATCAGTGATATTGGCCTGTAATTTTCTTTTTTTTTTGTGTTGTCCTTGTCTGGTTTTGGTATCAGGGTAATGTCAGCTTCGTAGAATGAGTTAGGGAGCTTCCCACCCTCCTCAATTTTTTGGAAGAGTTTGAGAAGGATAGGTATTAAGTCTTCTTTGAACGTTTGGTAGAATTCACCAGGGAAGCCGTCTGATCCTGGACTTTTATTTTTGGGGAGGTTTTTGATTACTGTTTCGATCTCCTTACTGGTGATTGGTTTATTCAAATTCTCTACTTCTTCTTGATCCAGTTTTGGAAGGTTGTATGATTCTAAGAATTTATCCATTTCTTCCAGATTGTCGAATGGGTTGGCATATAGCTTTTCATAGTATTCTCTTATAATCTTTTGTATTTCTGAGGTGTCTGTTGTAACCTCTCCTCTTTCATTTCTGATTTTACTTATTTGTGCCTTCTCTCTTTTTTTCTTGGTGAGTCTAGCTAAAGGTTTGTCAATTTTGTTTATCTTTTCAAAGAACCAGCTCTTGGTTTTATTAATTTTTTCTATTGGTTTTTTAGTCTCTATTTCATTAATTTCTGCTCTGATTTTTATTATTTCCCTTCTTCTACTGATTTTGGGCTTTGTTTGTTCTTCTTTTTCCAGTTCCTTTAGGTGCATTGTTAGATTGTTTATTTGAGATTTTTCTTGTTTGTTGAGATAGGCCTGTATCGCTATAAACTTCCCTCTTAGAACCGCTTTTGCTGTATCCCATAAATTCTGGCATGTCGTATTTTCATTTTCATTTGTCTCCAGGTATTTTTTGATTTCTTCTTTGATTTCTTCATTAACTCAGTCGTTGTTCAGTAGCATTTTGTTTAATCTCCATGTATTTGTGGCTTTTCTGATTTTCTTCCTATAGTTGATTTCTAGTTTCATACCGTTGTGGTCAGAAGAGATGCTTGGTATTATTTCAATCTTCTTAAATTTATGGAGACTTGTTTTGTGGCCTAATATGTGATCAATCCTGGAGAATGTCCCATGTGCATTTGAAAAGAACGTGTATTCTTCGGTTTTTGGATGGAATGCTCTGTATATATCTACTAGGTCCATCTGTTCTAGTGTGTCGTTTAAGGCCAATGTTTCCTTATTGATCTTCTGTTTGGATGATCTATCCGTTGGTGTAAGTGGAGTGTTCAAGTCCCCTACTATTATTGTGTTAATGTCTATTTCTGTTTTTATGTCTGTTAATAATTGCTTTATATATTTAGGTGCACCTACATTGGGTGCGTAGATATTTACAAGTGTTATATCCTCTTGTTGGATTGTTCCCTTGATCATTATGTAATGCCCTTCTTTGTCTCTTTTTACAGTTTTTGTTTTAAAGTCTATTTTGTCTGATATGAGTACTGCTACCCCAGCTTTCTTTTCATTGCCATTTGCGTGGAGTATCTTTTTCCATCCCTTCACTTTCAGTTTGTGAGTGTCTTTAGGTCTGAAGTGTGTCTCTTGTATGCAGTATATATATGGGTCTTGTTTTTTTATCCAGTCAGCCACCCTATGCCTTTTAATTGGAGCATTTAGTCCATTGACGTTTAAAGTCGCTATTGATAAGTATGTACTTACTGCCATTTTTTAACTTTTTTTTTTTCTCAGTGTTTTAGTAGTCCTTCTCTGTTCCTTACTTCTTCTATACAGAATTGATGGTCACTTTAGTTTGACCTCTGTCTGAAAGCTCTACTCTTTAACTCCCCTCCTCCCTCCTTTTATGTTTTTGATATCATATCTAACCTCTTTTTTGTGCATTTGTATCCATTACGTTCTAATCATGGAAATAAATAATTTTTCCTATTTATGGTCTTCTCTTTTCCCCTTAAATCAGTCCCTTTAACATTTCTTGTAGCACTG